>NW_025725906.1:4874215-6074215 GCF_021461395.2 Schistocerca americana
TCATCAATAAGAAGGTCCAAGGGATACAGTGAACCTGAAGTGAAGCATCGGAATCTAGAACTGGACTCACAGGAGATGTTCAAATCTTAGAAAGTGAGATTGTCGGTCCTCTTGTACTAACGTCGCCATTGTGATTTTTGTATTAAATTCGGATGCAATTTCTGTGTTTCATCGTCAATAAGAAGGTGCAAGGTATACAGTAAACCTGAAGTAAAGCATCGGAATCTAAAACTGGACTCACAGGAGAGGTTCAAATCATAGAATATTAGAGTGTCAGTCCTCTTTTACTTAAGACGGCATTGTGCCATTTGTATTAAATTCGGATGCGATTTCTGTGTTTTATCGTCAACAAGAAGGTCCAAGGGATCCAGTAAACCTCAAGTGAAGCATCGGAATCTAAATCTGACCTCACAGGATAGGTTCGAATCATAGAAAGTGAGAGTGTCAGTCCTCTTGTACTGAAGTCGGCATTGTGCCATTTGTATTAAATTCGGATGCAATTTCTGTGTTTCATCGTCAATAAGAATGTCCATGAGATACAGTAAACCTGAGGTGAAGCATCGGAATCTAAAACTGGACTCACAGGAGAGGTTGAAATCATAGAAAGTGAGAGTGTCAGTCCTCTTGTACTTATGTCACCATTGTGACTTTTGTATTAATTTCGGATGCAATTTCTGTGTTTCATCGTCAATAAGAAGGTCCAAGGGATACAGTAAACCTGAAGTGAAGCATCGGAATCTAAAACTGGACTCACAGGAGAGGTGCAAATCATACAAAGTTAGAGTGTCAGTCCTCTTGTACTTAAGTCGGCATTGTACCTTTTGTATTAAATTCGGATGCAAACTCTGTGTTTCATCGTCAATTAGAAGGTCCAAGGGATACAGTAAACATGAAGTGAAGCATCGGAATGTAAAACTGGACTCACACGAGAGGTTCAAATCATAGAAATTGAGAGAGTCAGTCCTCTTGTACTTAAGTCGGCATTGTGCCTTTTGAATTTAATTCCGATGCAATTTCTGTGTTTCATCGTCAATAAGAAGGTGCAAGGTATACAGTAAACCTGAAGTGAAGCATCGGAATCTAAAACTGGACTCGCAGGAGAGGTTCAAATCATAGAATATTAGAGTGTCAGTCCTCTTTTACTTAAGACGGCATTGTGCCATTTGTATTAAATTCGGATGCGATTTCTGGGTTTTATCGTCAACAAGAAGGTCCAAGGGATACAGTAAACCTGAAGTGAAGCACCAGAATCTAAATCTGACCTCACAGGTGAGGTTCGAACCATAGAAAATGAGAGTGTCAGTCCTCTTGTACTTAAGTCGGCATTGTGCCATTTGTATTAAATTCGGATGCAATTTCTGTGTTTCATCGTCAATAAGAAGGTCCAAGGGATACAGTATATCTGAGGTGAAGCATCGGAATCTAAAACTGGACTCAGAGGAGAGGTTCAAATCACATAAAGTGAGGTGTCAGTCCTCTTGTACTTAAGTCACCATTGTGACTTTTATATTAATTTCGGATGCAATTTCTGTGTTTCATCGTCAATAAGAAGGTCCAAGGGATACAGTTAACCTGAAGTAAAGCATCGGAATCTAAAACTGAACTCACAGGAGATGTTCAAATCATAGAGAGTTAGAGTGTCAGTCCTCTTGTACTTAAGTCGGCATTGTGCCTTTTGTATTAAATTCGGATGCAAACTCTGTGTTTCATCGTCAATAAGAAGGTCCAAGGGATACAGAAACCTGAAGTGAAGCATCGGAATCTAAAACTGGACACACAGGAGAGGTTCAAATCATAGAAAGTTAGAGTGTCAGTCCTCTTGTACTTAAGTCTGCATTGTGCCTTTTGAATTTAATTCCGATGCTATTTCTGTGTTTCATTGTCAATAAGAAGGTCCAAGGGATTCAGTAAACCTGAAGTGATGCATCGGAATCTAAATCTGACCTCACAGGAGAGGTTCAAATCATAGAAAGTGAGAATGTCAGTCCTCTTATACATAAGTCGGTGTGCGTTATAAATTTGATTCCGATGCCATATCTGTGTTTCATCGTCTATAAGAATGTCCAAGGGATACAGTGAACCTGAAGTGAAGCATCGGAATCTAAAACTGGACTCACAGGAGATGTTCAAATCTTAGAAAGTGAGATTGTCTGTCCTCTTGTACTAAAGTCGCCATTGTGATTTTTGTATTAAATTTGGATGCAATTTCTGTGTTTCATCGTCAATAAGAAGATCCAAGGGATAGAGTAAACCTGAAGTGAAGCATCGAAATCTTGAACTGGACTCACAGGAGAGGTGCAAATCATAGAGAGTTAGAGTGTCAGTCCTCTTGTACTTAAGTCGGCATTGTACCTTTTGTATTAAATTCGGATGTAAACTCTGTTTTTCATCGTCAATTACAAGGTCCAAGGGATACAGTAAACCTGAAGTGAAGAATCGGAATGTAAAACTGGACTCACACGAGAGGTTCAAATCATAGAAAGTGAGAGTGTCAGTCCTCTTGTACTTAAGTCGGCATTGCGCCATTTGTATTAAATTCGGATGCAATTTCTGTGTTTCATCGTCATTAAGAAGTTCAAAGGGATACAGTAAATCTGAGGTGAAGCATCGGAATCTAAAACTGGACTCAGAGGAGAGGTTCAAATCATATAAAGTGAGAGTGTCAGTCCGCTTGTACTTAAGTCACCATTGTGACTTTTGTATTAATTTCGGATGCAATTTCTGTGTTTCATCGTCAATAAGAAGATCCAAGGGATACAGTAAACCTGAAGTGAAGCATCGGAATCTAAAACTGGACTCACAGGAGAGGTTCAAATCATAGAAAGTGAGAGTGTCAGTCCTCATGTACTTAAGTCGCCATTGTGCCTTTTGTATTAAATTCGGATGCAATTTCTGTGTGTCATCGTCAATAAGAAGGTCCAAGGGATACAGTAAACCTGAAGTAAAGCATCGGAATCTAAAACTGGACTCACAGGAGAGGTTCAAATCATAGAAAGTTAGAATGTCAGTCCTCTTGTACTTAAGTCGGCATTGTGCCTTTTGTATTAAATTCCGATGCAAACTCTGTGTTTCATCGTCAATAAGAAGGTCCAAGGGATACAGTAAACCTAAAGTGAAGCATCGGAATCTAAAACTGGACACACAGGAGAGGTTCAAATCATAGAAAGTGAAAGTGTCAGTCCTCTTTTACTTAAGTCGGCATTGTGCGCTTTAAATTTAATTCCGACGCAATATCTGTGTTTCATCATCAATAAGAACGTCCAAGGGATACAGTGAACCTGAAGTGAAGCATCGGAATCTAGAACTGGACTCACAGGAGATGTTCAAATCTTAGAAAGTGAGATTGTCGGTCCTCTTGTACTAACGTCGCCATTGTGATTTTTGTATTAAATTCGGATGCAATTTCTGTGTTTCATCGTCAATGAGAAGGTGCAAGGTATACAGTAAACCTGAAGTAAAGCATCGGAATCTAAAACTGGACTCACAGGAGAGGTTCAAATCATAGAATATTAGAGTGTCAGTCCTCTTTTACTTAAGACGGCATTGTGCCATTTGTATTAAATTCGGATGCGATTTCTGTGTTTTATCGTCAACAAGAAGGTCCAAGGGATACAGTAAACCTCAAGTGAAGCATCGGAATCTAAATCTGACCTCACAGGAGAGGTTCGAATCATAGAAAGTGAGAGTGTCAGTCCTCTTGTACTGAAGTCGGCATTGTGCCATTTGTATTAAATTCGGATGCAATTTCTGTGTTTCATCGTCAATAAGAATGTCCATGAGATACAGTAAACCTGAGGTGAAGCATCGGAATCTAAAACTGGACTCACAGGAGAGGTTCAAATCATAGAAAGTGAGAGTGTCAGTCCTCTTGTACTTAAGTCACCATTGTGACTTTTGTATTAATTTCGGATGCAATTTCTGTGTTTCATCGTCAATAAGAAGGTCCAAGGGATACAGTAAACCTGAAGTGAAGCATCGGAATCTAAAACTGGACTCACAGGAGAGGTGCAAATCATACAAATTTAGAGTGTCAGTCCTCTTGTACTTAAGTCGGCATTGTGTCTTTTGAATTTAATTCCGATGCTATTTCTGTGTATCATTGTCAATAAGAAGGTCCAAGGGATACAGTAAACCTGAAGTGAAGCATCGGAATCTAAAACTGGACTCACAGGAGAGATTCAAATCATAGATAGTGAGAGTGTCAGTCCTCTTTTACTTAAGTCGGCATTGTGCGTTTTAAATTTAATTCCGATGCATTATATGTGTTTCATCGTCAATAAGAAGGTCCAAGGTATACAGTTAACCTGAAGTGAAGCATCGGAAACTGGAACTGGACTCACAGGAGATGTTCAAATCATACAAAGTGAGAGTGTCAGTCCTCTTGTACTTAAGCCGCCATTGTGATTTTTGTATTAAATTCGGATGCAATTTCTGTGTTTCATCGTCAATAAGAAGGTCCAAGGGATACAGTAAACCTGAAGTGAAGCATCGGAATCTAAAACTGGACTCACAGGAGAGGTGCAAATCATTGAAAGTTAGAGTGTCAGTCCTCTTGTACTTAAGTCGGCATTGTACCTTTTGTATTAAATTCGGATGCAAACTCTGTGCTTCATCGTCAATTTGAAGGTCCAAGGGATACAGTAAACCTGAAGTGAAGCATCGGAATCTAAAACTGGACTCACAGGAGAGGTTCGATTCATAGAAAGTGAGAGTGTCAGTCCTCTTGTACTTAAGTCGGCATTGCGCCATTTGTATTAAACTCGGATGCAATTTCTGTGTTTCATCGTCAATAAGAAGGTCCAAGGGATACAGTAAACCTGAGGTGAAGCATCGGAATCTAAAACTGGTCTCACAGGAGAGGTTCAAATCATAGAAAGTTAGAGTGTCAGTCCTCTTGTACTTAAGTCGGCATTGTGCCTTTTGTATTAAATTGGATGCAAACTCTGTGTTTCATGTCTATAAGAAGGTCTAAAAGATACAGTAAACCTGAAGTGAAGCATCGGAATCTAAAACTGGACTCACAGGAGAGGTTCAAATCATAGAAAGTTAGAGTGTCAGTCCTCTTGTACTTAAGTCGGCATTGTGCCTTTTGAATTAATTTCCGATGATATTTCTGTGTTTCATTGTCAATAAGAAGGTCCAAGGGATACAGTAAACCTGAAGTGAAGCATCGGAATCTAAATCTGACCTCACAGGAGAGGTTCAAATCACAGAAAGTGAGAGTGTCAGTTCTCTTTTACTTAAGTCGGCAATGTGCGTTTTAAATTTAATTCCGATGCAATATCTGTGTTTCATCGTCAATAAGAAGGTCCAAGGGATACAGTGAACCTGAATTGAAGCATCGGAATCTAAAACTGGACTCACAGGAGATGTTCAAATCATAGAAAGTGAGATTGTCGGTCCTCTTGTACTAAGGTTGCCATTGTGATTTTTGTATTAAATTCGGATGCAATTTCTGTGTTTCATCGTCAATTAGAAGGTCCAAGGGATACAGTGAACCTGAAGTGAAGCATCGGAATCTAAAACTGGACTCACAGGAGAGGTTCAAATCATAGAAAGTTAGAATGTCAGTCCTCTTGTACTTAAGTCGGCATTGTGCCTTTTGTATTAAATTCCGATGCAAACTCTGTGTTTCATCGTCAATAAGAAGGTCCAAGGGATACAGTAAACCTAAAGTGAAGCATCGGAATCTAAAACTGGACACACAGGAGAGGTTCAAATCATAGAAAGTGAAAGTGTCAGTCCTCTTTTACTTAAGTCGGCATTGTGCGCTTTAAATTTAACTCCGATGCAATATCTGTGTTTCATCATCAATAAGAAGGTCCAAGGGATACAGTGAACCTGAAGTGAAGCATCGGAATCTATAACTGGACTCACAGGAGATGTTCAAATCTTAGAAAGTGAGATTGTCGGTCCTCTTGTACTAACGTCGCCATTGTGATTTTTGTATTAAATTCGGATGCAATTTCTGTGTTTCATCGTCAATAAGAAGGTCCAAGGGATACAGTAAACCTGAAGTGAAGCATCGGAATCTAAAACTGGTCTCACAGGAGAGGTGCAAATCATAGAATATTAGAGTGTCAGTCCTCTTTTACTTAAGACGGCATTGTGCCATTTGTATTAAATTCGGATGCGATTTCTGTGTTTTATCGTCAACAAGAAGGTCCAAGGGATACAGTAAACCTCAAGTGAAGCATCGGAATCTAAAGCTGGACTCACAGGAGAGGTTCAAATCATAGAATATTAGAGTGTCAGTCCTCTTTTACTTAAGACGGCATTGTGCCATTTGTATTAAATTCGGATGCGATTTCTGTGTTTTATCGTCAACAAGAAGGTCCAAGGGATACAGTAAACCTCAAGTGAAGCATCGGAATCTAAGTCTGACCTCACAGGAGAGGTTCGAATCATAGAAAGTTAGAGTGTCAGTCCTCTTGTACTTAAGTCGGCATTGTAGGTTTTGTATTAAATTCGGATGCTAACTCTGTGTTTCATCGTCTATTAGAAGGTCCAAGGGATACAGTAAACCTGAAGTGAAGCATCGGAATGTAAAACTGGACTTACGCGAGAGGTTCAAATCATAGAAAGTGAGAGTGTCAGTCCTCTTGTACTTAAGTCGGCATTGTGCCTTTTGAATGTAATTCCGATGCAATTTCTGTGTTTCATCGTCAATAAGAAGGTGCAAGGTATACAGTAAACCTGAAGTAAAGCATCGGAATCTAAAACTGGACTCACAGGAGAGGTTCAAATCATAGAATATTAGAGTGTCAGTCCTCTTTTACTTAAGACGGCATTGTGCCATTTGTATTAAATTCGGATGCGATTTCTGTGTTTTATCGTCAACAAGAAGGTCCAAGGGATACAGTAAACCTCAAGTGAAGCATCGGAATCTAAATCTGACCTCACAGGAGAGGTTCGAATCATAGAAAGTGAGAGTGTCAGTCCTCTTGTACTGAAGTCGGCATTGTGCCATTTGTATTAAATTCGGATGCAATTTCTGTGTTTCATCGTCAATAAGAATGTCCATGAGATACAGTAAACCTGAGGTGAGCATCGGAATCTAAAACTGGACTCACAGGTGAGGTACAAATCATAGAAAGTGAGAGTGTCAGTCCTCTTGTACTTAAGTCACCATTGTGACTTTTGTATTAATTTCGGATGCAATTTCTGTGTTTCATCGTCAATAAGAAGGTCCAAGGGATACAGTAAACCTGAAGTGAAGCATCGGAATCTAAAACTGGACTCACAGGAGAGGTGCAAATCATACAAAGTTAGAGTGTCAGTCCTCTTGTACTTAAGTCGGCATTGTGCCTTTTGAATTTAATTCCGATGCTATTTCTGTGTATCATTGTCAATAAGAAGGTCCAAGGGATACAGTAAACCTGAAGTGAAGCATCGGAATCTAAAACTGGACTCACAGGAGAGATTCAAATCATAGATAGTGAGAGTGTCAGTCCTCTTTTACTTAAGTCGGCATTGTGCGTTTTAAATTTAATTCCGATGCATTATATGTGTTTCATCGTCAATAAGAAGGTCCAAGGTATACAGTTAACCTGAAGTAAAGCATCGGAAACTAGAAGTGGACTCACTGGAGATGTTCAAATCATACAAAGTGAGAGTGTCAGTCCTCTTGTACTTAAGCCGCCATTGTGATTTTTGTATTAAATTCGGATGCAATTTCTGTGTTTCATCGTCAGTAAGAAGGTCCAAGGGAAACAGTAAACCTGAGGTGAAGCATCGGAATCTAAAACTGGTCTCACAGGAGAGGTTCAAATCATAGAAAGTTAGAGTGTCAGTCCTCTTGTACTTAAGTCGGCATTGTGCCTTTTGTATTAAATTCGGATGCAAATTCTGTGTTTCATGTCAATAAGAAGGTCTAAAAGATACAGTAAACCTGAAGTGAAGCATCGGAATCTAAAACTGGACTCACAGGAGAGGTTCAAATCATAGAAAGTTAGTGTGTCAGTCCTCTTGTACTTAAGTCGGCATTGTGCCTTTTGAATTTAATTCCGATGCTATTTCTGTGTTTCATTGTCAATAAGAAGGTCCAAGGGATACAGTAAACCTGAAGTGAAGCATCGGAATCTAAATCTGACCTCACAGGAGAGGTTCAAATCACAGAAAGTGAGAGTGTCAGTCCTCTTTTACTTAAGTCGGCAATGTGCGTTTTAAATTTAATTCCGATGCAATATCTGTGTTTCATCGTCAATAAGAAGGTCCAAGGGATACAGTGAACCTGAATTGAAGCATCGGAATCTAAAACTGGACTCACAGGAGATGTTCAAATCATAGAAAGTGAGATTGTCGGTCCCTTTGTACTAAGGTCGAGATTGTGATTTTTGTATTAAATTCGGATGCAATTTCTGTGTTTCATCGTCAACTAGAAGGTCCAAGGGATACAGTGAACCTGAAGTGAAGCATCGGAATCTAAAACTGGACTCACAGGAGAGGTGCAAATCATACAAAGTTTGAGTGTCAGTCCTCTTGTACTTAAGTCGGCATTGTAGCTTTTGTATTAAATTCGGATGCAAACTCTGTGTTTCATCGTCAATTAGAAGGTCCAAGGGATACAGTAAACCTGAAGGGAAGCATCGGAATGTAAAACTGGACTCACACGAGAGGTTCAAATCATAGAAAGTGAGAGTGTCAGTCCTCTTGTACTTAAGTCGGCATTGTGCCTTTTGAATTTAATTCCGATGCAAATTCTGTGTTTCATCGTCAATAAGAAGGTGCAAGGTATGCAGTAAACCTGAAGTGAAGCATCGAAATCTAAAACTGGACTCACATAAGAGGTTCAAATCATAGAAAGAGAGAGTGTTAGTTGTCTTCTACTTAGGTCGGCACTGTGCCTTTTGAATTTAATTCCGATGCAATTTCTGTGTTTCATCGTCAATAAGAACGTCCAAGGGATACAGTAAAATTGAAGTGAGGCATCGAAATCTAAAACTGGACTCACAGGAGAGGTTCAAATCATAAAAAGGTAGAGTGTCAGTCCTCTTGTACTTAAGTCGGCATTGTGCTTTTTGAATTTAATTCCGATGCTATTTCTGTGTTTCATTGTCAATAAGAAGGTCCAAGGGATACAGTAAACCTGAAGTGAAGCATCGGAATCTAAATCTGACCTCACAGGAGAGGTTCAAATCACAGAAAGTGATTCTGTGTTTCATTGTCAATAAGAAGGTCCAAGGGATACAGTAAACCTGAAGTGAAGCATCGGAATCTAAAATTGGACTCACAGGAGAGGTTCAAATCATAGAAAGTGACAGTGTCAGTCCTCTTGTACTTAAGTCGCCATTGTGCCTTTTGTATTAAATTCGGATGCTATTTCTGTGTGTCATCGTCAATAAGAAGGTCCAAGGGATACAGTAAACCTGAAGTAAAGCATCGGAATCTAAAACTGGACTCACAGGAGAGGTTCAAATCATAGAAAGTTAGAGTGTCAGTCTTCTTGTACTTAAGTCGGCATTGTGCTTTTTGTATTAAATTCTGATGCAAGCTCATTGTTTCATCGTCAATATGAAGGTCCAAGGGATACAGTAAACCTGAAGTGAAGCATCGGAATCTAAAACTGGACTCACAGGAGAGGTTCAAATCATAGAAAGTTGGAGTGTCAGTCCTCTTGTACTTCAGTCGGCATTGTGCCTTTTGAATTTAATTCCGATGCTATTTCTGTGTTTCATCGTCAATAAGAAGGTCCAAGGTATACAGTAAACCTGAAGTGAAGCATCGGAATCTAAAACTGGACTCACAGGAGCGATTCAAATCATAGAGAGTGAGAGTGTCAGTCCTCTTTTACTTAAGTCGGCATTGTGCGTTTTAAATTTAATTCCGATGCTATATCTGTGTTTCATCGTCAATACGAAGGTCCAAGGGATACAGTAAACCTGAAGTGAAGCATCGGAATCTAGAACTGGACTCGCAGGAGATGTTTAAATCATAGAAAGTGAGAGTGTCAGTCCTCTTGTACTTTAGCCGCCATTGTGATTTTTGTATTAATTTTGGATGCAATTTCTGTGTTTCATCGTCAATAAGAAGCTGCAAGGTATACAGTAAACCTGAAGTGAAGCCTTGGAATCTAAAACTGGACTCACAGGAGAGGTTCAACTCATAGAAAGCGAGAGTGTTAGTCCTCTTCTACTTAGGTCGGCACTGTGCCTTTTGAATTTAATTCCGATGCAATTTCTGTGTTTCATCGTCAATAAGAACGTCCAAGGGATACAGTAAACCTGAAGTGAAGCATCGGAATCTAAAACTGGACTCACAGGAGAGGTTCGAATCATAGAAAGTGAGAGTGTCAGTCCTCTTGTACTTAAGTCTGCATTGCGCCATTTGTATTAAATTCGGATGCAATTTCTGTGTTTCATCGTCAATAAGAAGGTCCATGGGATACACTAAATCTGAGGTGAAGCATCGGAATCTAAAACTGGACTCAGAGAAGAGGTTCAAATCATATAAAGTGAGAGTGTCAGTCCTCTTGTACTTAAGTCACCATTGTGACTTTTGTGTTAATTTCGGATGCAATTTCTGTGTTTCATCGACAATAAGAAGGTCCAAGGGATACAGTAAACCTGAAGTGAAGCATCGGAATCTAAAACTGGACTCACAGGAGAGGTTCAAATCATAGAAAGTGAGAGTGTCAGTCCTCTTGTACTTAAGTCGCCATTGAGCCTTTTGTATTAAATTCAGTTGCAATTTCTGTGTGTCATCGTCAATAAGAAGGTCCAAGGGATACAGTAAACCTGAAGTAAAGCATCGGAATCTAAAACTGGACTCACAGGAGAGGTTCAAATCATAGATAGTTAGAGTGTCAGTCCTCTTGTACTTAAGTCGGCATTGTGCCTTTTGTGTTAAAATCGGATGCAAACTCTGTGTTTCATCGTCAATAAGAAGGTCCAAGGGATACAGTAAACCTGAAGTGAAGCATCGGAATCTAAAACTGGACTCACAGGAGAGGTTCAAATCATAGTAAGATAGAGTGTCAGTCTTCTTGTACTAAAGTCGGCATTGTGCCTTTTGAATTTAATTCCGATGCTATTTCTGTGTTTCCTTGTCAATAAGAAGGTCCAAGGGATACTGTAAACCTGAAGTGAATCATCGGAATCTAATTCTGACCTCACAGGAGATGTTCAAATCATAGAAAGTGAGAGTGTCAGTCCTCTTTTACTTAAGCCGGCATTGTGCGTTTTAAATTTAATTCCGATGCAATATCTGTGTTTCATCGTCAATAAGAAGGTCCAAGGGATACAGTGAAACTGAAGTGAAGCATCGGAATCTAAAACTGGGCTCACAGGATATGTTCAAATTTTAGAAAGTGAGATTGTCGGTCCTCTTGTACTAAAGTCGCCATTGTGATTTTTGTATTAAATTAGGATGCAATTTCTGTGTTTCATCGTCAATAAGAAGGTCCAAGGGATACAGTAAACCTGAAGTGAAGCATCGGAATGTAAAACTGGACTCACACGAGAGGTTCAAATCATAGAAAGTGAGAGTGTCAGTCCTCTTGTACTTAAGTCGGCATTGTGCCTTTTGAATTTAATTCCGATGCAATTTCTGTGTTTCATCGTCAATAAGAAGGTGCAAGGTATACAGTAAACCTGAAGTGAAGCATCGGAATCTAAAACTGGACTCGCAGGAGAGGTTAAAATCATAGAATATTAGAGTGTCAGTCCTCTTTTACTTTAGACGGCATTGTGCCATTTATATTAAATTCGGATGCGATTTCTGTGTTTTATCGTCAACAAGAAGGTCCAAGGGATACAGTAAACCTGAAGTGAAGCATCGGAATCTAAATCTGACCTCACAGGAGAGATTCGAATCATAGAAAGTGTGAGTGCCAGTCCTCTTGTTCTTAAGTCGGCATTGTGCCATTTGTATTAAATTCGGATGCAATTTCTGTGTTTCATCGTCAATAAGAAGGTCCAAGAGATACAGTAACCCTAAGGTGAAGCATCGGAATCTAAAACTAGACTCACAGGAGAGGTTCAAATCATAGAAAGTGAGAGTGTCAGTCCTCTTGTACTTAAGTCACCATTGTGACTTTTGTATTAATTTCGGATGCAATTTCTGTGTTTCATAGTCAATAAGAAGGTCCAAGGGATACAGTAAGCCTGAAGTGATGCATCGGAATCTAAAACTGGACTCACAGGAGAGGATCAAATCATAAAAAGTTAGAGTGTCAGTCCTCTTGTACTTAAGTCGGCATTGTGCCTTTTGAATTTATTTCCGATGCTATTTCTGTGTTTCATTGTCAATAAGAAGGTGCAAGGTATACAGTAAACCTGAAGTGAAGCATCGGAATCTAAAACTGGACTCACAGGAGAGATTCAAATCATATATAGTGAGAGTGTCAGTCCTCTTTAACTTAGGTCGGCATTGTGTGTTTTAAATTTATTTCCGATGCATTATCTGTGTTTCATCGTCAATAAGAAGGTATAAGGGATACAGTTAACCTGAAGTGAAGCACCGTAATCTAGAACTGGACTCACAGGAGATGTTCAAATCATAGAAAGTGAGAGTGTCAGTCCTCTTGTACTTCAGCCGCCATTGTGATTTTTGTATTAAATTCGGATGCAATTTCTGTGTTTCATCGTCAATACGAAGGTCCAAGGGATACAGTAAACCTGAGGTGAAGCATCGGAATCTAAAACTGGACTCACAGGAGAGGTTCAAATCATAGAATATTAGAGTGTCAGTCCTCTTTTACTTAAGACGGCATTGTGCCATTTGTATTAAATTCGGATGCGTTTTCTGTGTTTTATCGTCAACAAGAAGGTCCAAGGGATACAGTAAACCTGAAGTGAAGCATCGGAATCTAAATCTGACCTCACAGGAGAGGTTCGAATCATAGAAAGTGAGAGTGTCAGTCCTCTTGTACTTAAGTCGGCATTGTGCCATTTGTATTAAATTCGGATGCAATTTCTGTGTTTCATCGTCAATAAGAAGGTCCAAGAGATACAGTAAACCTGAGGAGAAGCATCAGAATCTAAAACTGGACTCACAGGAGAGGTTCAAATCATAGAAATTGAGAGTGTCAGTCCTCTTGTACTTATGTCACCATTGTGACTTTTGTATTAATTTCGGATGCAATTTCTGTGTTTCATCGACAATAAGAAGGTCCAAGGGATACAGTAAACCTGAAGTGAAGCAAGGGAATCTAAAACTGGACTCACAGGAGTGGTTCAAATCATAAAAAGTTAGAGTGTCAGTCCTCTTGTACATAAGTCGGCATTGTGCCTTTTGAATTTATTTCCGATGCAATTTCTGTGTTTCATCGTCAACAAGAAGGTCCAAGGGATACAGTAAACCTGAAGTGAAGCATCGGAATCTAAAACTGGACTCGCAGTAGAGGTTCAAAACATAGAAAGTGAGAGTGTCAGTCCTCTTGTACTTAAGTCGCCATTGTGATTTTTGTATTAAATTCGGATGAAATTTCTGTGTTTCATCGTCAATAAGAAGGTCCAAGGGATACAGTAAACCTGAAGTGAAGCATCGGAATCTAAAACTGGACTTACAGGAGAGGTGCAAATCATAGAAAGTTAAAGTGTCAGTCCTCTTGTACTTAAGTCGGCATTGTACCTTTTGTATTAAATTCGGATGCAAACTCTGTGTTTCATCGTCAATTAGAAGGTCCAAGGGATACAGTAAACCTGAAGTGAAGCATCGGAATGTAAAACTGGACTCACACGAGAGGTTCAAATCATAGAAAGTGAGAGTGTCAGTCCTCTTGTACTTAAGTCGGCATTGTGCCTTTTGAATTTAATTCCGATGCAATTTCTGTGTTTCATCGTCAATAAGAAGGTGCAAGGTATACAGTAAACCTGAAGTGAAGCATCGGAATCTAAAACTGGACTCGCAGGAGAGTTTCAAATCATAGAATATTAGTGTCAGTCCTCTTTTACTTAAGACGGCATTGTGCCATTTGTATTAAATTCGGATGCGATTTCTGTGTTTTATCGTCAACAAGAAGGTCCAAGGGATACAGTAAACCTGAAGTGAAGCATCGGAATCTAAAACTGGACTCAGAGGAGAGGTTCAAATCATATAAAGTGAGAGTGTCAGTCCTCTTGTACTTAAGTCACCATTGTGACTTTTGTATTAATTTCGGATGCTATTTCTGTGTTTCATCGTCAATAAGAAGGTCCAAAGGATACAGTAAACCTGAAGTAAAGCATCGGAATCTAAAACTGGACTCACAGGAGAGGTTCAAATCATAGATAGTTAGAGTGTCAGTCCTCTTGTACTTAAGTCGGCATTGTGCCTTTTGTATTAAAATTTGATGCAAACTCTGTGTTTCATCGTCAATAAGAAGGTCCATGGGATACAGTAAACCTGAAGTGTAGCATCGGAATCTAAAACTGGACTCACAGGAGAGGTTCACATCATAGAAAGTTAGAGTGTCAGTCCTCTTGTACTTAAGTCGGCATTGTGCCTTTTGAATTTAATTCCGATGCTATTTCTGTGTTTCATTGTCAATAAGAAGGTCCAAGGGATACAGTAAACCTGAAGTGAAGCATCGGAATCTAAAACTGGTCTCACAGGAGAGGTGCAAATCATAGAATATTAGAGTGTCAGTCCTCTTTTACTTAAGACGGCATTGTGCCATTTGTATTAAATTCGGATGCGATTTCTGTGTTTTATCGTCAACAAGAAGGTCCAAGGGATACAGTAAACCTCAAGTGAAGCATCGGAATCTAAAACTGGACTCACAGGAGAGGTTCAAATCATAGAATATTAGAGTGTCAGTCCTCTTTTACTTAAGACGGCATTGTGCCATTTGTATTAAATTCGGATGCGATTTCTGTGTTTTATCGTCAACAAGAAGGTCCAAGGGATACAGTAAACCTCAAGTGAAGCATCGGAATCTAAATCTGACCTCACAGGAGAGGTTCGAATCATAGAAAGTTAGAGTGTCAGTCCTCTTGTACTTAAGTCGGCATTGTAGGTTTTGTATTAAATTCGGATGCTAACTCTGTGTTTCATCGTCTATTAGAAGGTCCAAGGGATACAGTAAACCTGAAGTGAAGCATCGGAATGTAAAACTGGACTTACGCGAGAGGTTCAAATCATAGAAAGTGAGAGTGTCAGTCCTCTTGTACTTAAGTCGGCATTGTGCCTTTTGAATTTAATTCCGATGCAATTTCTGTGTTTCATCGTCAATAAGAAGGTGCAAGGTATACAGTAAACCTGAAGTAAAGCATCGGAATCTAAAACTGGACTCGCAGGAGAGGTTCAAATCATAGAATATTAGAGTGTCAGTCCACTTTTACTTAAGACGGCATTGTGCCATTTGTATTAAATTCGGATGCGATTTCTGTGTATTATCGTCAACAAGAAGGTCCAAGGGATACAGTAAACCTCAAGTGAAGCATCGGAATCTAAATCTGACCTCACAGGAGAGGTTCGAATCATAGAAAGTGAGAGTGTCAGTCCTCTTGTACTGAAGTCGGCATTGTGCCATTTGTATTAAATTCGGATGCAATTTCTGTGTTTCATCGTCAATAAGAATGTCCATGAGATACAGTAAACCTGAGGTGAAGCATCGGAATCTAAAACTGGACTCACAGGTGAGGTACAAATCATAGAAAGTGAGAGTGTCAGTCCTCTTGTACTTAAGTCACCATTGTGACTTTTGTATTAATTTCGGATGCAATTTCTGTGTTTCATCGTCAATAAGAAGGTCCAAGGGATACAGTAAACCTGAAGTGAAGCATCGGAATCTAAAACTGGACTCACAGGAGAGGTGCAAATCATACAAAGTTAGAGTGTCAGTCCTCTTGTACTTAAGTCGGCATTGTGCCTTTTGAATTTAATTCCGATGCTATTTCTGTGTATCATTGTCAATAAGAAGGTCCAAGGGATACAGTAAACCTGAAGTGAAGCATCGGAATCTAAAACTGGACTCACAGGAGAGATTCAAATCATAGATAGTGAGAGTGTCAGTCCTCTTTTACTTAAGTCGGCATTGTGCGTTTTAAATTTAATTCCGATGCGTTATATGTGTTTCATCGTCAATAAGAAGGTCCAAGGGATACAGTAAACCTGAAGTGAAGCATCGGAATCTAAAACTGGACTCACAGGAGAGGTTCGATTCATAGAAAGTGAGAGTGTCAGTCCTCTTGTACTTAAGTCGGCATTGCGCCGTTTGTATTAAATTCGGATGCAATTTCTGTGTTTCATCGTCAGTAAGAAGGTCCAAGGGAAACAGTAAACCTGAGGTGAAGCATCGGAATCTAAAACTGGTCTCACAGGAGAGGTTCAAATCATAGAAAGTTAGAGTGTCAGTCCTCTTGTACTTAAGTCGGCATTGTGCCTTTTGTATTAAATTCGGATGCAAATTCTGTGCTTCATGTCAATAAGAAGGTCTAAAAGATACAGTAAACCTGAAGTGAAGCATCGGAATCTAAAACTGGACTCACAGGAGAGGTTCAAATCATAGAAAGTTAGAGTGTCAGTCCTCTTGTACTTAAGTCGGCATTGTGCCTTTTGAATTTAATTCCGATGCTATTTCTGTGTTTCATTGTCAATAAGAAGGTCCAAGGGATACAGTACACCTGAAGTGAAGCATCGGAATCTAAATCTGACCTCACAGGAGAGGTTCAAATCACAGAAAGTGAGAGTGTCAGTCCTCTTTTACTTAAGTCGGCAATGTGCGTTTTAAATTTAATTCCGATGCAATATCTGTGTTTCATCGTCAATAAGAAGGTCCAAGGGATACAGTGAACCTGAATTGAAGCATCGGAATCTAAAACTGGACTCACAGGAGATGTTCAAATAATAGAAAGTGAGATTGTCGGTCCTCTTGTACTAAGGTCGAGATTGTGATTTTTGTATTAAATTCGGATGCAATTTCTGTGTTTCATCGTCAATTAGAAGGTCCAAGGGATACAGTGAACCTAAAGTGAAGCATCGGAATCTAAAACTGGACTCACAGGAGAGGTGCAAATCATAGAAAGTTAGAGTGTCAGTCCTCTTGTACTTAAGTCGGCATTGTAGCTTTCGTATTAAATTCGGATGCAAACTCTGTGTTTCATCGTCAATTAGAAGGTCCAAGGGATACAGTAAACCTGAAGTGAAGCATCGGAATGTAAAACTGGACTCACACGAGAGGTTCAAATCATAGAAAGTGAGAGTGTCAGTCCTCTTGTACTTAAGTCGGCATTGTGCCTTTTGAATTTAATTCCGATGCAAATTCTGTGTTTCATCGTCAATAAAAAGGTGCAAGGTATGCAGTAAACCTGAAGTGAAGCATCGAAATCTAAAACTGGACTCACATAAGAGGTTCAAATCATAGAAAGAGAGAGTGTTAGTCGTCTTCTACTTAGGTCGGCACTGTGCCTTTTGAATTTAATTCCGATGCAATTTCTGTGTTTCATCGTCAATGAGAACGTCCAAGGGATACAGTAAAATTGAAGTGAGGCATCGAAATCTAAAACTGGACTCACAGGAGAGGTTCAAATCATAAAAAGGTAGAGTGTCAGTCCTCTTGTACTTAAGTCGGCATTGTGCTTTTTGAATTTAATTCCGATGCTATTTCTGTGTTTCATTGTCAATAAGAAGGTCCAAGGGATACAGTAAACCTGAAGTGAAGCATCGGAATCTAAATCTGACCTCACAGGAGAGGTTCAAATCACAGAAAGTGATTCTGTGTTTCATTGTCAATAAGAAGGTCCAAGGGATACAGTAAACCTGAAGTGAAGCATCGGAATCTAAAACTGGACTCACAGGAGCGATTCAAATCATAGAGAGTGAGAGTGTCAGTCCTCTTTTACTTAAGTCGGCATTGTGCGTTTTAAATTTAATTCCGATGCTATATCTGTGTTTCATCGTCAATAAGAAGGTCCAAGGGATACAGTAAACCTGAAGTGAAGCATCGGAATCTAGAACTGGACTCGCAGGAGATGTTTAAATCATAGAAAGTGAGAGTGTCAGTCCTCTTGTACTTTAGCCGCCATTGTGATTTTTGTATTAATTTTGGATGCAATTTCTGTGTTTCATCGTCAATAAGAAGCTGCAAGGTATACAGTAAACCTGAAGTGAAGCCTTGGAATCTAAAACTGGACTCACAGGAGAGGTTCAACTCATAGAAAGCGGGAGTGTTAGTCCTCTTCTACTTAGGTCGGCACTGTGCCTTTTGAATTTAATTCCGATGCAATTTCTGTGTTTCATCGTCAATAAGAACGTCCAAGGGATACAGTAGACCTGAAGTGAAGCATCGGAAACTAAAACTGGACTCACAGGAGAGGTTCGAATCATAGAAAGTGAGAGTGTCAGTCCTCTTGTACTTAAGTCGGCATTGCGCCATTTGTATTAAATTCGGATGCAATTTCTGTGTTTCATCGTCAATAAGAAGGTCCAGGGGATACACTAAATCTGAGGTGAAGCATCGGAATCTAAAAGTGGACTCAGAGAAGAGGTTCAAATCATATAAAGTGAGAGTGTCAGTCCTCTTGTACTTAAGTCACCATTGTGACTTTTGTATTAATTTCGGATGCAATTTCTGTGTTTCATCGTCAATAAGAAGGTCCAAGGGATACAGCAAACCAGAAGTGAAGCATCGGAATCTAAAACTGGACTCACAGGAGAGGTTCAAATCACAGAAAGTGAGAGTGTCAGTCCTCTTTTACTTAAGTCGGCAATGTGCGTTTTAAATTTAATTCCGATGCAATATCTGTGTTTCATCGTCAATAAGAAGGTCCAAGGGATACAGTAAACCTGAAGTGAAGCATCGGAATCTAAATCAGACCTCACAGGAGAGGTTCAAATCATAGAATATTAGTGTCAGTCCTCTTTTACTTAAGACGGCATTGTGCCATTTGTATTAAATTCGGATGCGATTTCTGTGTTTCATCGTCAATATGAAGGTCCAAGGGATACAGTAAACCTGAAGTGAAGCATCGGAATCTAAAACTGGACTCACAGGAGAGGTTCAAATCATAGAAAGTGAGAGTGTCAGTCCTCTTGTACTTAAGTCGCCATTGAGCCTTTTGTATTAAATTCGGATGCAATTTCTGTGTGTCATCGTCAATAAAAATGTCCAAGGGATACAGTAAACCTGAAGTAAAGCATCGGAATCTAAAACTGGACTCACAGGAGAGGTTCAAATCATAGATAGTTAGAGTGTCAGTCCTCTTGTACTTAAGTCGGCATTGTGCCTTTTGTTTTAAAATCGGATGCAAACTCTGTGTTTCATCGTCAATAAGAAGGTCCAAGGGATACAGTAAACCTGAAGTGAAGCATCGGAATCTAAAACTGGACTCACAGGAGAGGTTCAAATCATAGAAAGATAGAGTGTCAGTCTTCTTGTACTAAAGTCGGCATTGTGCCTTTTGAATTTAATTCCGATGCTATTTCTGTGTTTCCTTGTCAATAGGAAGGTCCAAGGGATACTGTAAACCTGAAGTGAATCATCGGAATCTAATTCTGACCTCACAGGAGACGTTCAAATCATAGAAAGTGAGAGTGTCAGTCCTCTTTTACTTAAGCCGGCATTGTGCGTTTTAAATTTAATTCCGATGCAATATCTGTGTTTCATCGTCAATAAGAAGGTCCAAGGGATACAGTGAAACTGAAGTGAAGCATCGGAATCTAAAACTGGGCTCACAGGATATGTTCAAATTTTAGAAAGTGAGATTGTCGGTTCTCTTGTACTAAAGTCGCCATTGTGATTTTTGTATTAAATTAGGATGCAATTTCTGTGTTTCATCGTCAATAAGAAGGTCCAAGGGATACAGTAAACCTGAAGTGAAGCATCGGAATGTAAAACTGGACTCACACGAGAGGTTCAAATCATAGAAAGTGAGAGTGTCAGTCCTCTTGTACTTAAGTCGGCATTGTGCCTTTTGAATTTAATTCCGATGCAATTTCTGTGTTTCATCGTCAATAAGAAGGTGCAAGGTATACAGTAAACCTGAAGTGAAGCATCGGAATCTAAAACTGGACTCGCAGGAGAGGTTAAAATCATAGAATATTAGAGTGTCAGTCCTCTTTTACTTTAGACGGCATTGTGCCATTTATATTATATTCGGATGCGATTTCTGTGTTTTATCGTCAACAAGAAGGTCCAAGGGATACAGTAAACCTGAAGTGAAGCATCGGAATCTAAATCTGACTTCACAGGAGAGATTCGAATCATAGAAAGTGTGAGTGCCAGTCCTCTTGTTCTTAAGTCGGCATTGTGCCTTTTGAATTTATTTCCGATGCTATTTCTGTGTTTCATTGTCAATAAGAAGGTGCAAGGTATACAGTAAACCTGAAGTGAAGCATCGGAATCTAAAACTGGACTCACAGGAGAGATTCAAATCATATATAGTGAGAGTGTCAGTCCTCTTTAACTTAAGTCGGCATTGTGTGTTTTAAATTTATTTCCGATGCATTATCTGTGTTTCATCGTCAATAAGAAGGTATAAGGGATACAGTTAACCTGAAGTGAAGCACCGTAATCTAGAACTGGACTCACAGGAGATGTTCAAATCATAGAAAGTGAGGGTGTCAGTCCTCTTGTACTTCAGCCGCCATTGTGATTTTTGTATTAAATTCGGATGCAATTTCTGTGTTTCATCGTCAACAAGAAGGTCCAAGGGATACAGTAAACCTGAAGTGAAGCATCGGAATCTAAAACTGGACTCACAGTAGAGGTTCAAAACATAGAAAGTGAGAGTGTCAGTCCTCTTGTACTTAAGTCGCCATTGTGATTTTTGTATTAAATTCGGATGCAATTTCTGTGTTTCATCGTCAATAAGAAGCTCCAAAGGATACAGTAAACCTGAAGTGAAGCATCGGAATCTAAAACTGGACTTACAGGAGAGGTGCACATCATAGAAAGTTAAAGTGTCAGTCCTCTTGTACTTAAGTCGGCATTGTACCTTTTGTATTAAATTCGGATGCAAACTCTGTGTTTCATCGTCAATTAGAAGGTCCAAGGGATACAGTAAACCTGAAGTGAAGCATCGGAATGTAAAACTGGACTCACACGAGAGGTTCAAATCATATTAAGTGAGAGTGTCAGTCCTCTTGTACTTAAGTCGGCATTGTGGCTTTTGAATTTAATTCCGATGCAATTTCTGTGTTTCATCGTCAATAAGAAGGTGCAAGGTATACAGTAAACCTGAAGTGAAGCATCGGAATCTAAAACTGGACTCGCAGGAGAGGTTCAAATCATAGAATATTAGTGTCAGTCCTCTTTTACTTAAGACGGCATTGTGCCATTTGTATTAAATTCGGATGCGATTTCTGTGTTTTATCGTCAACAAGAAGGTCCAAGGGATACAGTAAACCTGAAGTGAAGCATCGGAATCTAAAACTGGACTCAGAGGAGAGGTTCAAATCATATAAAGTGAGAGTGTCAGTCCTCTTGTACTTAAGTCACCATTGTGACTTTTGTATTAATTTGGATGCAATTTCTGTGTTTCATCGTCAATAAGAAGGTCCAAAGGATACAGTAAACCTGAAGTAAAGCATCGGAATCTAAAACTGGACTCACAGGAGAGGTTCAAATCATAGATAGTTAGAGTGTCAGTCCTCTTGTACTTAAGTCGGCATTGTGCCTTTTGTATTAAAATTTGATGCAAACTCTGTGTTTCATCGTCAATAAGAAGGTCCATGGGATACAGTAAACCTGAAGTGAAGCATCGGAATCTAAAACTGGACTCACAGGAGAGGTTCACATCATAGAAAGTTAGAGTGTCAGTCCTCTTGTACTTAAGTCGGCATTGTGCCTTTTGAATTTAATTCCGATGCTATTTCTGTGTTTCATTGTCAATAAGAAGGTCCAAGGGATACTGTAAACCTGAAGTGAAGCATCGGAACCTAATTCTGACCTCACAGGAGAGGTTCAAATCATAGAAAGTGAGAGTGTCAATCCTCTTTTACTTAAGTCGTCATTGTGCGTTTTAAATTTAATTCCGATGCAATATCTGTGTTTCATCGTCAATAAGTAGGTCCAAGGGATACAGTAAACCTGAAGTGAAGCATCGGAATGTAAAACTGGACTCACACGAGAGGTTCAAATCATAGATAGTTAGAGTGTCAGTCCTCTTGTACTTAAGTCGGCATTCTGCCTTTTGAATTTAATTCCGATGCAATTTCTGTGTTTCATCGTCAATAAGAAGGTGCAAGGTATACAGTAAACCTGAAGTGAAGCATCGGAATCTAAAACTGGACTCGCAGGAGAGGTTCAAATCATAGAATATTAGAGTGTCAGTCCTCTTTTACTTAAGACGGCATTGTGCCATTTGTATTAAATTCGGATGCGATTTCTGTGTTTTATCGTCAACAAGAAGGTCCAAGGGATACAGTAAACCTGAAGTGAAGCATCGGAATCTAAATCTGACCTCACAGGAGAGGTTCGAATCATAGAAAGTGTGAGTGTCAGTCCTCTTGTACTTAAGTCTGCATTGTGCCATTTGTATTAAATTCGGATGCAATTTCTGTGTTTCATCGTCAATAAGAAGGTCCAAGAGATACAGTAATCCGAAGGTGAAGCATCGGAATCTAAAACTAGACTCACAGGAGAGGTTCAAATCATAGAAAGTGAGAGTGTCAGTCCTCTTGTACTTAAGTCACCATTGTGACTTTTGTATTAATTTCGGATGCAATTTTTGTGTTTCATCGTCAATAAGAAGGTCCAAGGGATACAGTAAACCTGAAGTGATGCATCGGAATCTAAAACTGGACTCACAGGAGAGGTTCAAATCATAAAAAGTTAGAGTGTCAGTCCTCTTGTACTTAAGTCGGCATTGTGCCTTTTGAATTTATTTCCGATGCTATTTCTGTGTTTCATTGTCAATAAGAAGGTCCAAGGGATACAGTAAACCTGAAGTGAAGCATCGGAATGTAAAACTGGACTCACAGGAGAGATTCAAATCATATATAGTGAGAGTGTCAGTCCTCTTTTACTTAAGTCGGCGTTGTGCGTTTTAAATTTATTTCCGATGCATTATCTGTGTTTCATCGTCAATAAGAAGGTCCAAGGGATACAGTTAACCTGAAGTGGATCATCGTAATATAGAACTGGACTCACAGGAGATGTTCAAATCATAGAAAGTGAGAGTGTCAGTCCTCTTGTACTTCAGCCGCCATTGTGATTTTTGTATTAAATTCGGATGCAATTTCTGTGTTTCATCGTCAATACGAAGGTCCAAGGGATACAGTAAACCTGAGGTGAAGCATCGGAATCTAAAACTGGACTCACAGGAGAGGTTCAAATCATAGAATATTAGAGTGTCAGTCCTCTTTTACTTAAGACGGCATTGTGCCATTTGTATAAAATTCGGATGCGTTTTCTGTGTTTTATCGTCAACAAGAAGGTCCAAGGGATACAGTAAACCTGAAGTGAAGCATCGGAATCTAAATCTGACCTCACAGGAGAGGTTCGAATCATAGAAAGTGAGAGTGTCAGTCCTCTTGTACTTAAGTCGGCATTGTGCCATTTGTATTAAATTCGGATGCAATTTCTTAGTTTCATCGTCAATAAGAAGGTCCTAGAGATACAGTAAACCTGAGGAGAAGCATCAGAATCTAAAACTGGACTCACAGGAGAGGTTCAAATCATAGAAATTGAGAGTGTCAGTCCTCTTGTACTTATGTCACCATTGTGACTTTTGTATTAATTTCGGATGCAATTTCTGTGTTTCATCGACAATAAGAATGTCCAAGGGATACAGTAAACCTGAAGTGAAGCAAGGGAATCTAAAACTGGACTCACAGGAGTGGTTCAAATCATAAAAAGTTAGAGTGTCAGTCCTCTTGTACATAAGTCGGCATTGTGCCTTTTGAATCTATTTCCGATGCAATTTCTGTGTTTCATCGTCAACAAGAAGGTCCAAGGGATACAGTAAACCTGAAGTGAAGCATCGGAATCTAAAACTGGACTCGCAGTAGAGGTTCAAAACATAGAAAGTGAGAGTGTCAGTCCTCTTGTACTTAAGTCGCCATTGTGATTTTTGTATTAAATTCGGATGCAATTTCTGTGTTTCATCGTCAATAAGAAGGTCCAAAGGATACAGTAAACCTGAAGTGAAGCATCGGAATCTAAAACTGGACTTACAGGAGAGGTGCAAATCATAGAAAGTTAAAGTGTCAGTCCTCTTGTACTTAAGTCGGCATTGTACCTTTTGTATTAAATTCGGATGCAAACTCTGTGTTTCATCGTCAATTAGAAGGTCCAAGGGATACAGTAAACCTGAAGTGAAGCATCGGAATGTAAAACTGGACTCACACGAGAGGTTCAAATCATAGAAAGTGAGAGTGTCAGTCCTCTTGTACTTAAGTCGGCATTGTGCCTTTTGAATTTAATTCCGATGCAATTTCTGTGTTTCATCGTCAATAAGAAGGTGCAAGGTATACAGTAAACCTGAAGTGAAGCATCGGAATCTAAAACTGGACTCGCAGGAGAGGTTCAAATCATAGAATATTAGTGTCAGTCCTCTTTTACTTATGACGGCATTGTGCCATTTGTATTAAATTCGGATGCGATTTCTGTGTTTTATCGTCAACAAGAAGGTCCAAGGGATACAGTAAACCTGAAGTGAAGCATCGGAATCTAAAACTGGACTCAGAGGAGAGGTTCAAATCATATAAAGTGAGAGTGTCAGTCCTCTTGTACTTAAGTCACCATTGTGACTTTTGTATTAATTTCGGATGCAATTTCTGTGTTTCATCGTCAATAAGAAGGTCCAAAGGATACAGTAAACCTGAAGTAAAGCATCGGAATCTAAAACTATACTCACAGGAGAGGTTCAAATCATAGATAGTTAGAGTGTCAGTCCTCTTGTACTTAAGTCGGCATTGTGCATTTTGTATTAAAATTTGATGCAAACTCTGTGTTTCATCGTCAATAAGAAGGTCCATTGGATACATTAAACCTGAAGTGAAGCATCGGAATCTAAAACTGGACTCACAGGAGAGGTTCACATCATAGAAAGTTAGAGTGTCAGTCCTCTTGTACTTAAGTCGGCATTGTGCCTTTTGAATTTAATTCCGATGCTATTTCTGTGTTTCATTGTCAATAAGAAGGTCCAAGGGATACTGTAAACCTGAAGTGAAGCATCGGAACCTAATTCTGACCTCACAGGAGAGGTTCAAATCATAGAAAGTGAGAGTGTCAGTCCTTTTTTACTTAAGTCGTCATTGTGCGTTGTAAATTTAATTCCGATGCAATATCTGTGTTTCATCGTCAATAAGTAGGTCCAAGGGATACAGTAAACCTGAAGTGAAGCATCGGAATGTAAAACTGGACTCACACGAGAGGTTCAAATCATAGAAAGTTAGAGTGTCAGTCCTCTTGTACTTAAGTCGGCATTCTGCCTCTTGAATTTAATTCCGATGCAATTTCTGTGTTTCATCGTCAATAAGAAGGTGCAAGGTATACAGTAAACCTGAAGTGAAGCATCGGAATCTAAAACTGGACTCGCAGGAGAGGTTCAAATCATAGAATATTAGAGTGTCAGTCCTCTTTTACTTAAGACGGCATTGTGCCATTTGTATTAAATTCGGATGCGATTTCTGTGTTTTATCGTCAACAAGAAGGTCCAAGGGATACAGTAAACCTGAAGTGAAGCATCGGAATCTAAATCTGACCTCACAGGAGAGGTTCGAATCATAGAAAGTGTGAGTGTCAGTCCTCTTGTACTTAAGTCTGCATTGTGCCATTTGTATTAAATTCGGATGCAATTTCTGTGTTTCATCGTCAATAAGAAGGTCCAAGAGATACAGTAATCCTAAGGTGAAGCATCGGAATCTAAAACTAGACTCACAGGAGAGGTTCAAATCATAGAAAGTGAGAGTGTCAGTCCTCTTGTACTTAAGTCACCATTGTGACTTTTGTATTAATTTCGGATGCAATTTTTGTGTTTCATCGTCAATAAGAAGGTCCAAGGGATACAGTAAACCTGAAGTGATGCATCGGAATCTAAAACTGGACTCACAGGAGAGGTTCAAATCATAAAAAGTTAGAGTGTCAGTCCTCTTGTACTTAAGTCGGCATTGTGCCTTTTGAATTTATTTCCGATGCTATTTCTGTGTTTCATTGTCAATAAGAAGGTCCAAGGGATACAGTAAACCTGAAGTGAAGCATCGGAATGTAAAACTGGACTCACAGGAGAGATTCAAATCATATATAGTGAGAGTGTCAGTCCTCTTTTACTTAAGTCGGCTTTGTGCGTTTTAAATTTATTTCCGATGCATTATCTGTGTTTCATCGTCAATAAGAAGGTCCAAGGGATACAGTTAACCTGAAGTGGATCATCGTAATATAGAACTGGACTCACAGGAGATGTTCAAATTATAGAAAGTGAGAGTGTCAGTCCTCTTGTACTTCAGCCGCCATTGTGATTTTTGTATTAAATTCGGATGCAATTTCTGTGTTTCATCGTCAATACGAAGGTCCAAGGGATACAGTAAACCTGAGGTGAAGCATCGGAATCTAAAACTGGACTCACAGGAGGGGTTCATATCATAGAATATTAGAGTGTCAGTCCTCTTTTACTTAAGACGGCATTGTGCCATTTGTATTAAATTCGGATGCGTTTTCTGTGTTTTATCGTCAACAAGAAGGTCCAAGGGATACAGTAAACCTGAAGTGAAGCATCGGAATCTAAATCTGACCTCACAGGAGAGGTTCGAATCATAGAAAGTGAGAGTGTCAGTCCTCTTGTACTTAAGTCGGCATTGTGCCATTGGTATTAAATTCGGATGCAATTTCTGTGTTTCATCGTCAATAAGAAGGTCCAAGAGATACAGTAAACCTGAGGAGAAGCATCAGAATCTAAAACTGGACTCACAGGAGAGGTTCAAATCATAGAAATTGAGAGTGTCAGTCCTCTTGTACTTATGTCACCATTGTGACTTTTGTATTAATTTCGGATGCAATTTCTGTGTTTCATCGACAATAAGAAGGTCCAAGGGATACAGTAAACCTGAAGTGAAGCAAGGGAATCTAAAACTGGACTCACAGGAGAGGTTCAAATCATAAAAGGTTAGAGTGTCAGTCCTCTTGTACATAAGTCGGCATTGTGCCTTTTGAATTTATTTCCGATGCTATTTCTGTGTTTCATTGTCAATAAGAAGGTCCAAGGTATACAGTAAACCTGAAGTGAAGCATCGGAATCTAAAACTGGGCTCACAGGAGAGATTCAAATCATAGATAGTGAGAGTGTCAGTCCTCTTTTACTTAAGTCGGCATTGTGCGTTTTAAATTTAATTCCGATGCATTATCTGTGTTTCATCGTCAATAAGAAGGTCCAAGGGATACAGTTAACCTGAAGTGAAGCATCGGAATCTAGAACTGGACTCACAGGAGATGTTCAAATCATAGAAAGTGAGAGTGTCAGTCCTCTTGTACTTAAGCCGCCATTGTGATTTTTGTATTAAATTCGGATGCAATTTCTGTGTTTCATCGTCAACAAGAAGGTCCAAGGGATACAGTAAACCTAAAGTGAAGCATCGGAATCTAAAACTGGACTCACAGGAGAGGTGCAAATCATAGAAAGTTAGAGTGTCAGTCCTCTTGTCTTAAGTCGGCATTGTACCTTTTGTATTAAATTCGGATGCAAACTCTGTGTTTCATCGTCAATTGGAAGGTCCAAGGGATACAGTAAACCTGAAGTGAAGCATCGGAATCTAAAACTGGACTCACAGGAGGGGTTCGAATCATAGAAAGTGAGAGTGTCAGTCCTCTTGTACTTAAGTCGGCATTGCGCCATTTGTATTAAATTCGGATGCAATTTCTGTGTTTCATCGTCAATAAGAAGGTCCAAGGGATACAGTAAAACTGAGGTGAAGCATCGGAATGTAAAAGTGGATTCACAGGAGAGGTTCAAATCATAGAAAGTTAGAGTGTCAGTCCTCTTGTACTTAAGTCGGCATTGTGCCTTTTGAATTTAATTCCGATGTTATTTCAGTGTTTCATTGTCAATAAGAAGGTCCAGGGGATACAGTACACCTGAAGTGAAGCATCGGAATCTAAATCTGACCTCACAGGACAGGTTCAAATCATAGAAAGTGAGAGTGTCAGTCCTCTTTTACTGTAGTCGGCATTGTGCGTTTTAAATTTAATTCCGATGCAATATCTGTGTTTCATCGTCAATAAGTAGGTCCAAGGGATACAGTGAACCTGAAGTGAA
The DNA here is from genome assembly GCF_021461395.2 of Schistocerca americana. Lineage (NCBI taxonomy): Eukaryota > Metazoa > Arthropoda > Insecta > Orthoptera > Acrididae > Schistocerca > Schistocerca americana. The sequence continues at coordinate 4,902,331 of NW_025725906.1, forward strand.
GCATGGGAATCTAAAACTGGACTCACAGGAGATGTTCAAATCTTAGAAAGTGAGATTGTCGGTCCACTTGTACTAGCCATTGTGATTTTTGTATTAAATTCGCATGCAATTTCTGTGTTTCATCGTCAATAAGAAGGTCCAAAGGATACAGTAAACCGGAAGTGAAGCATCGGAATGTTAAACTGGACTCACACAAGAGGTTCAAATCATAGAAAGTGAGAGTGTCAGTCTACTTGTACTTAAGTCGGCATTGTGCCTTTTGAATTTAATTCCGATGCAATTTCTGTGTTTCATCGTCAATAAGAAGGTGCAAGGTATACAGTAAACCTGAAGTAAAGCATCGAAATCTAAAACTGGACTCGCAGGAGAGGTTCAAATCATAGAATATTAGAGTGTCAGTCCTCTTTTACTTAAGACGGCATTGTGCCATTTGTATTAAATTCGTATGCGATTTCTGTGTTTCATCGTCAACAAGATGGTCCAAGGGATACAGTAAACCTGAAGTGAAGCATCGGAATCTAAATCTGACCTCACAGGAGAGGTTCGAATCATAGAAAGTGAGAGTGTCAGTCCTCTTGTGCTTAAGTCGGCATTGTGCCATTTGTATTAAATTCGGATGCAATTTCTGTGTTTCATCGTCAATAAGAAGGTCCAAGAGATACAGTAAACCTAAGGTGAAGCATCGGAATCTAAAACTAGACTCACAGGAGAGGTTCAAATCATAGAAAGTGAGAGTGTCAGTCCTCTTGTACTTAAGTCACCTTTGTGACTTTTGTATTAATTTCGAATGCAATTTCTGTGTTTCATCGTCAATAAGAAGGTCCAAGGGATACAGTAAACCTGAAGTGAAGCATCGAAATCTAAAACTGGACTCACTGGAGAGGTTCAAATCATAAACAGTTAGAGTGTCAGTCCTCTTGTAGTTAAGTCGGCATTGTGCATTTTGAATTTATTTCCGATGCTATTTCTGTGTTTCATTGTCAATAAGAAGGTCCAAGAGATACAGTAAACCTGAAGTGAAGCATCGGAATCGAAAACTGGACTCACAGGAGAGATTCAAATCAGATATAGTGTGAGTGTCAGTCCTCTTTTACTTAAGTCGGCATTGTGCGTTTTAAATTTATTTCCGATGCATTATCTGTGTTTCATCGTCAATAAGAAGGTCCAAGGGATACAGTTAACCTGAAGTGAAGCATCGGAATCTAGAACTGGACTCACAGGAGATGTTCAAATCATAGAAAGTGAGAGTGTCAGTCCTCTTGTACTTCAGCCGACATTGTGATTTTTGTATTAAATTCGGATGCAATATCTGTGTTTCATCGTCAACAAGAAGGTCCAAGGGATACAGTAAACCTGAAGTGAAGCATCGGAATCTAAAACTGGACTCACAGGAGAGGTGCAAATCATTGAAAGTTAGAGTGTCAGTCCTCTTGTACTTAAGTCGGCATTGTACCTTTTGAATTAACTTTGGATGCAAACTCTGTGTTTCATCGTCAATTAGAAGGTCCAAGGGATACAGTAAACCTAAAGTGAAGCATCGGAATCTAAAACTGGACTCACAGGAGAGGTTCGAATCATAGAAAGTGAGAGTGTCAGTCCTCTTGTACTTAAGTCGGCATTGCGCCATTTGTATTAAATTCGGATGCAATTTCTGTGTTTCATCGTCAATACGAAGGTCCAAGGGATACAGTAAACCTGAGGTGAAGCATCAAAATCTAAAACTGGACTCACAGGAGAGGTTCAAATCATAGAATATTAGAGAGTCAGTCCTCTTTTACTTAAGACGGCCTTGTGCGTTTTGAATTTAATTCCGATGCATTATCTGTGTTTCATCGTCAATAAGAAGGTGCAAGGGATACAGTTAACCTGAAGTGAAGCATCAGAATCTAGAACTGGACTCACAGGAGATGTTCAAATCATAGAAAGTGAGAGTGTCAGTCCTCTTGTACTTAAGCCGCCATTGTGATTTTTGTATTAAATTCGGATGCAATTTCTGTGTTTCATCGTCAACAACAAGGTCCAAGGTATACAGTAAACCTAAAGTGAAACATCGGAATCTAAAACTGGACTCACAGGAGAGGTGCAAATCATAGAAAGTTAGAGGGTCAGTCCTCTTGTACTTAAGTCGGCATTGTTACTTTTGTATTAAATTCGGATGCAAACTCTGTGTTTCATCGTCAATTAGAAGGTCCAAGGGATACAGTAAACCTGAAGTGAAGCATCGGAATCTAAAACTGGACTCACAGGAGAGGTTCGAATCATAGAATGTGAGAGTGTCAGTCCTCTTGTACTTAAGTCGGCATTGCGCCATTTGTATTAAAATCGGATGCAATTTCTGTGTTTCATCGTCAATAAGAAGTTCCAAGGGATACAGTAAACCTAAGGTGAAGCATCGGAATCTAAAACTGGACTCACAGGAGAGGTTCAAATCATAGAAAGTAAGAGTGTCAGTCCTCTTGTACTTAAGTCGGCATTGTGACTTTTGTATTAAATTCGGATGCAAACTCTGTGTTTCATCGTCAATAAGAAGGTCTAAGGGATACAGTAAACCTGAAGTGAAGCATCGGAATCTAAAACTGGACTCACAGGAGAGGTTCAAATCATAGAAAGTTAGAGTGTCAGTCCTCTTGTACTTAAGTCGGCATTGTGCCTTTTGAATTTAATTCCGATGCTATTTCTGTGTTTCATTGTCAATAAGAAGGTCCAAGGGATACAGTAAACCTGAAGTGAAGCATCGGAATCTAAATCTGACCTCACAGAAGAGGTTCATATCATAGAAAGTGAGAGTGTCAGTCCTCTTTTACTTAAGTCGGCATTGTGCGTTTTAAATTTAATTCCGATGCAATATCTGTGTTTCATCGTCAATAAGAAGCTCCAAGGGATACAGTGAACCAGAAGTGAAGCATCGGAATGTAAAACTGGACTCACAGGAGATATTCAAATTATAGAAAATGAGATTGTCGGTCCTCTTGTACTAAAGTCACCATTGTGATTTTTGTATTAAATTCGGATGCAATTTCTGTGCCTCATCGTCAATAGAAGGTCCAAGGGATACAGTAAACCTGAAGTGAAGCATCGGAATCTAAAACTGGACTCACAGGAGAAGTGCAAATCATAGAAAGTTAGAGTGTCAGTCCTCTTGGACTTAAGTCGGCATTGTACCTTTTGTATTAAATTCGGATGCAAACTCTGTGTTTCATCGTCAATTAGAAGGTCCAAGGGATACAGTAAACCTGAAGTGAAGCATCGGAATGTAAAACTGGACTCACACAAGAGGTTCAAATCATAGAAAGTGAGAGTGTCTGTCCTCTTGTACTTAAGTCGGCATTGTGCCTTTTGAATTTAATTCCGATGCAAATTCTGTGTTTCATCGTCAATAAGAAGGTCCAAGGGGTACAGTAAACCTGAAGTGAAGCATCGGAATCTAGAACTGGACTCACAGGAGATGTTCAAATCATAGAAAGTGAGAGTGTCAGTCCTCTTGTACTTAAGCCGCCATTGTGATTTTTGTATTAAATTCGGATGCAATTTATGTGTTTCATCGTCAATAAGAAGTTACAAGGGATACAGTAAACCTGAAGTGAAGCATCGGAATCTAAAACTGGACTCACAGGAGAGGTGCAAATCATAGAAAGTTAGAGTGTCAGTCCTCTTGTACTTAAGTCGGCATTGTACCTTTTGTATTAAATTCGGATGCAAACTCTGTGTTTCATCGTCAATTAGAAGGTCCAAGGGATACAGTAAACCTGAAGTGAAGCATCGGAATGTAAAACTGGACTCACAGGAGCGGTTCAAATCATAGAAAGTGAGAGTGTCAGTCCTCTTGTACTTAAGTCGGCATTGTGCATTTTGAATTTAATTCCGATGCAATTTCTGTGTTTCATCGTCAATAAGAAGCTGCAAGGTATACAGTAAACCTGAAGTGAAGCATCGGAATCTAAAACTGGACTCACAGGATAGGTTCAAATCATAGAAAGTGAGAGTGTTTGTCCTCTTCTACTTAGGTCGGCACTGTGCCTTTTGAAATTCATTCCGATGCAATTTCTGTGTTTCATCGTCAGTAAGAACGTCCAAGGGAAACAGTAAACCTGAAGTGAAGCATCGGAATCTAGAACTGGACTCACAGGAGACGTTCAAATAATAGAAAGTGAGAGTGTCAGTCCTCTTGTACTTAAGCCGCCATTGTGATTTTTGTATTAAATTCGGATGCAATTTCTGTGTTTCATCGTCAATGAGAAGGTTCAAGGGATACAGTAAACCTGAAGTGAAGCATCGGAATCTAAAACTGGACTCACAGGAGAGGTTCAAATCATAAAAAGTTAGAGTGTCAGTCCTCTTGTACTTAAGTCGGCATTGTGCCTTTTGAATTTAATTCCGATGCTATTTCCGTGTTTCATTGTCAATAAGAAGGTCCAAGGGACACAGTTAACCTGAAGTGAAGCATCGGAATCTAAAACAGGACTCACAGGAGAGATTCAAATCATAGATAGTGAGAGTGTCAGTCCTCTTTTACTTAAGTCGGCATTGTGCGTTTTAAATTTAATTCCGATGCATTATCTGTGTTTCAAAGTCAATAAGAAGGTCCAAGGGATACAGTTAACCTGAAGTGATGCATCGGAATCTAGAACTGTACTCACAGGAGATATTCAAATCATAGAAAGTGAGAGTGTCAATCCTCTTGTACTTAGGCCGCCATTGTGATTTTTGTATTAAATTCGGATGCAATTTCTATGTTTCATCGTCAACAAGAAGGTCCAAGGGATACAGTAAACCTGAAGTGAAGCATCGGAATCTAAAACTGGACTCACAGGAGAGGTGCAATCCATAGAAAGTTAGAATGTCAGTCCTCTTGTACGTAAGTCGGCATTGTACCTTTTGTCTTAAATTCGGATTCAAACTCTGTGTTTCATCGTCAATTAGAAGGTCCAAGGGATACAGTAAACCTGAAGTGAGGCATCGGAATCTAAAACTGGACTCACAGGAGAGGTTCGAATCATAGAAAGTGACAGTGTCAGTCCTCTTGTATTTAAGTCGGCATTGCGCCATTTGTATTAAATTCGGATGCAATTTCTGTGTTTCATCGTCAATAAGAAGGTCCAAGGGATACAGTAAACCTCAGGTGAAGCATCGGAATCTAAAACTGGACTCACAGGAGAGGTTCAAATCATAGAAAGTTAGAGTGTCAGTCCTCTTGTACTTAAGTCGGCATTGTGCCTTTTGTATTAAATTCGGATGCAAACTCTGTGTTTCATCGTCAATAAGAAGGTCTAAGGGATACAGTAAACCTGAAGTGAAGCATCGGAATCTAAAACTGGACTCACAGGAGAGGTTCAAATCATAGAAAGTTAGAGTGTCAGTCCTCTTGTACTTAAGTCGGCATTGTGCGTTTTAAATTTAATTCCGATGCAATATCTGTGTTTCATCGTCAATAAGAAGGTCCAAGGGATACAGTGAACCTGAAGTGAAGCATCGGAATCTAAAACTGAACACACAGGAGATGTTCAAATCATACAAAGTGAGATTGTCGGTCCTCTTGTACTAAAGTCGCCATTGTGATTTTTGTATTAAATTCGGATGCAATTTCTGTGTTTCGTCGTCAATAAGAAGGTCCAAGGGAAACAGTAAACCTGAAGTGAAGCATCGGAATGTAAAACTGGACTCACACGAGAGGTTCAAATCATAGAAAGTGAGAGTGTCAGTCCTGTTGTACTTACGTCGGCATTGTGCCTTTTGAATTTAATTCCGATGCAAATTCTGTGTTTCATCGTCAATAAGAGGGTGCAAGGTATACAGTAACCTGAAGTGAAGCATCGGAATCCTAACTGGACTCACATAAGAGGTTCAAAACATAGAAAGTGAGAGTATTAGTCGTCTTCTACTTAGGTCGGCACTGTGCATTTTGAATTTAATTCCGATGCAATTTCTGTGTTTCATCGTCAATAAGAACGTCCAAGGGATACAGTAAAACTGAAGTGAAGCATCGGAATCTAAAACTGGACTCACAGGAGAGGTTCAAATCATAAAAAGTTAGAGTGTCAGTCCTCTTGTACTTAAGTCGGCATTGTGCCTTTTGAATTTAATTCCGATGCTATTTCCGTGTTTCATTGTCAATAAGAAGGTCCAAGGGACACAGTTAACCTGAAGTGAAGCATCGGAATCTAAAACTCGACTCGCAGGAGAGGTTCAAATCATAGAATATTAGAGTGTCAGTCCTCTTTTACTTAAGACGGCATTGTGCCATTTGTATTAAATTCGGATGCGATTTCTGTGTTTTGTCGTCAACAAGAAGGTCCAAGGGATACAGTAATCCTGAAGTGAAGCATCGGAATCTAAATCTGTCCTCACAGGAGACGTTCGAATCATAGAAAGTGAGAGTGTCAGTCCTCTTGTACTTAAGTCGGCATTATGCCATTTGTATTAAATTCGGATGCAATTTCTGTGTTTCGTCGTCAATAAGAAGGTCCAAGAGATACAGTAAACCTAAGGTGAAGCATCGGAACATAAAACTAGACTCACAGGAGAGGTTCAAATCATAGAAAGTGAGAGTGTCAGTCCTCTTGTACTTAAGTCACCATTGTGACTTTGGTATTAATTTCGGATGCAATTTCTGTGTTTCATCGTCAATAAGAAGGTCCAAAGCATACAGTAAACCTGAAGTGAAGCATCGGAATCTAAAACTGGACTCACAGGAGAGATTCAAATCATAAAAAGTGAGAGTGTCAGTCCTCTTGTACTTAAGTCGGCATTGTGCCTTTTGAATTTATTTCCGATGCTATTTCTGTGTTTCATTGTCAATAAGAAGGTCCAAGGGATACAGTAAACCTGAAGTGAAGCATCAGAATCTAAAACTGGACTCACAGGAGAGATTCAAATCATATATAGTGAGAGTGTCAGTCCTCTTTTACTTAAGTCGGCATTGTGCGTTTTAAATTTATTTCCGATGCATTATCTGTGTTTCATCGTCAGTCAGAAGGTCCAAGGGATACAGTTAACCTGAAGTGAAGCATCGGAATCTAGAACTGGATTCACAGGAGATGTTCAAATCATAGAAAGTGAGAGTGTCAGTCCTCTTGTACTTCAGCCGCCATTGTGATTTTTGTATTAAATTCGGATGCAATTTCTGTGTATCATCGTCAACAAGAAGGTCCAAGGGATACAGTAAACCTGAAGTGAAGCATCGGAATCTAAAACTGGACTCACAGGAGAGGTGCAAATCATAGAAAGTTAGAGTGTCAGTCCTCTTGTTCTTAAGTCGGCATTGTACCTTTTGTATTAAATTCAGATGCAAACTCTGTGTTTCATCGTCAATTAGAAGGTCCAAGGGATACAGAAAACCTGAAGTGAAGCATCGGAATCTAAAACTGGACTCACAGGAGAGGTTCGAATCATAGAAAATGAGAGTGTCAGTCCTCTTGTACTTAAGTCGGCATTGCGCCATTTGTATTAAATTCGGATGCAATTTCTGTGTTTCATCGTCAATACGAAGGTCCAAGGGATACAGTAAACCTGAGGTGAAGCATCGGAATCTAAAACTGGACTCACAGGAGAGGTTCAAATCATAGAATATTAGAGTGTCAGTCCTCTTTTACTTAAGACGGCATTGTGCCATTTGTATTAAATTCGGATGCGATTTCTGTGTTTTATCGTCAACAAGAAGGTCCAAGGGATACAGTAAACCTGAAGTGAAGCATCGGAATCTAAATCTGACCTCACAGGGGAGGTTCGAATCATAGAAAGTGAGAGTGTCAGTCCTCTTGTACTTAAGTCGGCATTGTGCTATTTGTTTTAAATTCTAATGCAATTTCTGTGTTTCATCGTCAATAAGAAGGTCCAAGAGATACAGTAAACCTGAGGTGAAGCATCGGAATCTAAAACTGGACTCACAGGAGAGGTTCAAATCATAGAAAGTGAGAGTGGCAGTCCTCTTGTACTTAAGTCACCATTGTGACTTTTGTATTAATTTCGGATGCAATTTCTGTGTTTCATCGTCAATAAGAAGGTGCAAGGGATACAGTAAACCTGAATTGAAGCATCGGAATCTAAAACTGGACTCACAGGAGAGGTTCAAATCATAAAAAGTTAGAGTGTCAGTCCTCTTTTACTTAAGACGGCATTGTGCCATTTGTATTAAATTCGGATGCGATTTCTGTGTTTTATCGTCAACAAGAAGGTCCAAGGGATACAGTAAACCTGAAGTGAAGCATCGGAATCTAAATCTGACCTCACAGAAGAGGTTCATATCATAGAAAGTGAGAGTGTCAGTCCTCTTTTACTTAAGTCGGCATTGTGCGTTTTAAATTTAATTCCGATGCAATATCTGTGTTTCATCGTCAATAAGAAGCTCCAAGGGATACAGTGAACCAGAAGTGAAGCATCGGAATGTAAAACTGGACTCACAGGAGATATTCAAATTATAGAAAATGAGATTGTCGGTCCTCTTGTACTAAAGTCACCATTGTGATTTTTGTATTAAATTCGGATGCAATTTCTGTGCCTCATCGTCAATAGAAGGTCCAAGGGATACAGTAAACCTGAAGTGAAGCATCGGAATCTAAAACTGGACTCACAGGAGAAGTGCAAATCATAGAAAGTTAGAGTGTCAGTCCTCTTGGACTTAAGTCGGCATTGTACCTTTTGTATTAAATTCGGATGCAAACTCTGTGTTTCATCGTCAATTAGAAGGTCCAAGGGATACAGTAAACCTGAAGTGAAGCATCGGAATATAAAACTGGACTCACAGGAGAGGTGCAAATCATAGAAAGTTAGAGTGTCAGTCCTCTTGTACTTAAGTCGGCGTTGTACCTTTTGTATTAAATTCGGATGCAAACTCTGTGTTTCATCGTCAATTAGAAGGTCCAAGGGATACAGTAAACCTGAAGTGAAGCATCGGAATGTAAAACTGGACTCACAGGAGCGGTTCAAATCATAGAAAGTGAGAGTGTCAGTCCTCTTGTACTTAAGTCGGCATTGTGCATTTTGAATTTAATTCCGATGCAATTTCTGTGTTTCATCGTCAATAAGAAGCTGCAAGGTATACAGTAAACCTGAAGTGAAGCATCGGAATCTAAAACTGGACTCACAGGATAGGTTCAAATCATAGAAAGTGAGAGTGTTTGTCCTCTTCTACTTAGGTCGGCACTGTGCCTTTTGAAATTCATTCCGATGCAATTTCTGTGTTTCATCGTCAGTAAGAACGTCCAAGGGAAACAGTAAACCTGAAGTGAAGCATCGGAATCTAGAACTGGACTCACAGGAGACGTTCAAATAATAGAAAGTGAGAGTGTCAGTCCTCTTGTACTTAAGCCGCCATTGTGATTTTTGTATTAAATTCGGATGCAATTTCTGTGTTTCATCGTCAATAAGAAGGTTCAAGGGATACAGTAAACCTGAAGTGAAGCATCGGAATCTAAAACTGGACTCACAGGAGAGGTTCAAATCATAAAAAGTTAGAGTGTCAGTCCTCTTGTACTTAAGTCGGCATTGTGCCTTTTGAATTTAATTCCGATGCTATTTCCGTGTTTCATTGTCAATAAGAAGGTCCAAGGGACACAGTTAACCTGAAGTGAAGCATCGGAATCTAAAACAGGACTCACAGGAGAGATTCAAATCATAGATAGTGAGAGTGTCAGTCCTCTTTTACTTAAGTCGGCATTGTGCGTTTTAAATTTAATTCCGATGCATTATCTGTGTTTCAAAGTCAGTAAGAAGGTCCAAGGGATACAGTTAACCTGAAGTGATGCATCGGAATCTAGAACTGTACTCACAGGAGATATTCAAATCATAGAAAGTGAGAGTGTCAATCCTCTTGTACTTAGGCCGCCATTGTGATTTTTGTATTAAATTCGGATGCAATTTCTATGTTTCATCGTCAACAAGAAGGTCCAAGGGATACAGTAAACCTGAAGTGAAGCATCGGAATCTAAAACTGGACTCACAGGAGAGGTGCAATCCATAGAAAGTTAGAATGTCAGTCCTCTTGTACGTAAGTCGGCATTGTACCTTTTGTCTTAAATTCGGATTCAAACTCTGTGTTTCATCGTCAATTAGAAGGTCCAAGGGATACAGTAAACCTGAAGTGAGGCATCGGAATCTAAAACTGGACTCACAGGAGAGGTTCGAATCATAGAAAGTGACAGTGTCAGTCCTCTTGTATTTAAGTCGGCATTGCGCCATTTGTATTAAATTCGGATGCAATTTCTGTGTTTCATCGTCAATAAGAAGGTCCAAGGGATACAGTAAACCTCAGGTGAAGCATCGGAATCTAAAACTGGACTCACAGGAGAGGTTCAAATCATAGAAAGTTAGAGTGTCAGTCCTCTTGTACTTAAGTCGGCATTGTGCCTTTTGTATTAAATTCGGATGCAAACTCTGTGTTTCATCGTCAATAAGAAGGTCTAAGGGATACAGTAAACCTGAAGTGAAGCATCGGAATCTAAAACTGGACTCACAGGAGAGGTTCAAATCATAGAAAGTTAGAGTGTCAGTCCTCTTGTACTTAAGTCGGCATTGTGCGTTTTAAATTTAATTCCGATGCAATATCTGTGTTTCATCGTCAATAAGAAGGTCCAAGGGATACAGTGAACCTGAAGTGAAGCATCGGAATCTAAAACTGGACACACAGGAGATGTTCAAATCATACAAAGTGAGATTGTCGGTCCTCTTGTACTAAAGTCGCCATTGTGATTTTTGTATTAAATTCGGATGCAATTTCTGTGTTTCGTCGTCAATAAGAAGGTCCAAGGGAAACAGTAAACCTGAAGTGAAGCATCGGAATGTAAAACTGGACTCACACGAGAGGTTCAAATCATAGAAAGTGAGAGTGTCAGTCCTGTTGTACTTACGTCGGCATTGTGCCTTTTGAATTTAATTCCGATGCAAATTCTGTGTTTCATCGTCAATAAGAGGGTGCAAGGTATACAGTAACCTGAAGTGAAGCATCGGAATCCTAACTGGACTCACATAAGAGGTTCAAATCATAGAAAGTGAGAGTATTAGTCGTCTTCTACTTAGGTCGGCACTGTGCATTTTGAATTTAATTCCGATGCAATTTCTGTGTTTCATCGTCAATAAGAACGTCCAAGGGATACAGTAAAACTGAAGTGAAGCATCGGAATCTAAAACTGGACTCACAGGAGAGGTTCAAATCATAAAAAGTTAGAGTGTCAGTCCTCTTGTACTTAAGTCGGCATTGTGCCTTTTGAATTTAATTCCGATGCTATTTCCGTGTTTCATTGTCAATAAGAAGGTCCAAGGGACACAGTTAACCTGAAGTGAAGCATCGGAATCTAAAACTCGACTCGCAGGAGAGGTTCAAATCATAGAATATTAGAGTGTCAGTCCTCTTTTACTTAAGACGGCATTGTGCCATTTGTATTAAATTCGGATGCGATTTCTGTGTTTTGTCGTCAACAAGAAGGTCCAAGGGATACAGTAATCCTGAAGTGAAGCATCGGAATCTAAATCAGACCTCACAGGAGACGTTCGAATCATAGAAAGTGAGAGTGTCAGTCCTCTTGTACTTAAGTCGGCATTATGCCATTTGTATTAAATTCGGATGCAATTTCTGTGTTTCGTCGTCAATAAGAAGGTCCAAGAGATACAGTAAACCTAAGGTGAAGCATCGGAACATAAAACTAGACTCACAGGAGAGGTTCAAATCATAGAAAGTGAGAGTGTCAGTCCTCTTGTACTTAAGTCACCATTGTGACTTTGGTATTAATTTCGGATGCAATTTCTGTGTTTCATCGTCAATAAGAAGGTCCAAAGCATACAGTAAACCTGAAGTGAAGCATCGGAATCTAAAACTGGACTCACAGGAGAGATTCAAATCATAAAAAGTGAGAGTGTCAGTCCTCTTGTACTTAAGTCGGCATTGTGCCTTTTGAATTTATTTCCGATGCTATTTCTGTGTTTCATTGTCAATAAGAAGGTCCAAGGGATACAGTAAACCTGAAGTGAAGCATCAGAATCTAAAACTGGACTCACAGGAGAGATTCAAATCATATATAGTGAGAGTGTCAGTCCTCTTTTACTTAAGTCGGCATTGTGCGTTTTAAATTTATTTCCGATGCATTATCTGTGTTTCATCGTCAGTCAGAAGGTCCAAGGGATACAGTTAACCTGAAGTGAAGCATCGGAATCTAGAACTGGATTCACAGGAGATGTTCAAATCATAGAAAGTGAGAGTGTCAGTCCTCTTGTACTTCAGCCGCCATTGTGATTTTTGTATTAAATTCGGATGCAATTTCTGTGTATCATCGTCAACAAGAAGGTCCAAGGGATACAGTAAACCTGAAGTGAAGCATCGGAATCTAAAACTGGACTCACAGGAGAGGTGCAAATCATAGAAAGTTAGAGTGTCAGTCCTCTTGTTCTTAAGTCGGCATTGTACCTTTTGTATTAAATTCAGATGCAAACTCTGTGTTTCATCGTCAATTAGAAGGTCCAAGGGATACAGAAAACCTGAAGTGAAGCATCGGAATCTAAAACTGGACTCACAGGAGAGGTTCGAATCATAGAAAATGAGAGTGTCAGTCCTCTTGTACTTAAGTCGGCATTGCGCCATTTGTATTAAATTCGGATGCAATTTCTGTGTTTCATCGTCAATACGAAGGTCCAAGGGATACAGTAAACCTGAGGTGAAGCATCGGAATCTAAAACTGGACTCACAGGAGAGGTTCAAATCATAGAATATTAGAGTGTCAGTCCTCTTTTACTTAAGACGGCATTGTGCCATTTGTATTAAATTCGGATGCGATTTCTGTGTTTTATCGTCAACAAGAAGGTCCAAGGGATACAGTAAACCTGAAGTGAAGCATCGGAATCTAAATCTGACCTCACAGGGGAGGTTCGAATCATAGAAAGTGAGAGTGTCAGTCCTCTTGTACTTAAGTCGGCATTGTGCTATTTGTTTTAAATTCTAATGCAATTTCTGTGTTTCATCGTCAATAAGAAGGTCCAAGAGATACAGTAAACCTGAGGTGAAGCATCGGAATCTAAAACTGGACTCACAGGAGAGGTTCAAATCATAGAAAGTGAGAGTGGCAGTCCTCTTGTACTTAAGTCACCATTGTGACTTTTGTATTAATTTCGGATGCAATTTCTGTGTTTCATCGTCAATAAGAAGGTGCAAGGGATACAGTAAACCTGAATTGAAGCATCGGAATCTAAAACTGGACTCACAGGAGAGGTTCAAATCATAAAAAGTTAGAGTGTCAGTCCTCTTGTTCTTAAGTCGGCATTGTGCCTTTTGAATTTATTTCCGATGCTATTTCTGTGTTTCATTGTCAATAAGAAGGTCCAAGGGATACAGTAAACCTGAAGTGAAGCATCGGAATCTAAAACTGGACTCACAGGAGAGATTCAAATCATAGATAGTGAGAGTGTCAGTCCTCTTTTACTTAAGTCGGCATTGTGCGTTTTAAATTTAATTCCGATGCATTATCTGTGTTTCATCGTCAATAAGAAGGTCCAAGGGATACAGTTAACCTGAAGTGAAGCATCGGAATCTAGAACTGGACTCACAGGAGATGTTCAAATCATAGAAAGTGAGAGTGTCAGTCCTCTTGTACTTAAGCCGCCATTGTGATTTTTGTATTAAATTCGGATGCAATTTCTGTGTTTCATCGTCAACAAGAAGGTCCAAGGTATACAGCAAACCTGAAGTGAAGCATCGGAATCTAAAACTGGACTCACAGGAGAGGTTCAAATCATAGAAAGTGAGAGTGTCAGTCCTCTTTTACTTAAGTCGGCATTGTGCGTTTTAAATTAATTCCGATGCATTATCTGTGTTTCATTGTCAATAAGAATGTCCAAGGGATACAGTAGACCTGAAATGAAGCATCGGAATCTAAAACTGGACTCACAGGAGAGTTTCAAATCATAGATAGTGAGAGTGTCAGTCCTCTTTTACTTAAGTCGGCATTGTGCGTTTTAAATTTAATTCCGATGCATTATCTGTGTTTCATCGTCAATAAGAAGGTCCAAGGGATACAGTAAACCTGAAGTGAAGCATCGGAATCTAGAACTGGACTCACAGGAGATGTTGAAATCACAGAAAGTGAGAGTGTCAGTCCTCTTGTACTTAAGTCGGCATTGTACCTTTTGTATTAAATTCGGATGCAAACTCTGTGTTTCATCGTCAATTAGAAGGTAAAGGGATACAGTAAACCTGAAGTGAAGCATCGGAATGTAAAACTGGACTCACAGGAGAGGTTCAAATCATACAAAGTGAGAGTGTCAGTCCTCTTGTACTTAAGTCGGCATTGTGCCTTTTGAATTTCATTCCGATGCAATTTCTTTGTTTCATCGTCAATAAGAAGCTGCAAGGTATACAGTAAACCTGAAGTGAAGCATCGGAATCTAATACTCGACTCACAGTATAGGTTCAAACATAGAAAGTGAGAGTGTTAGTCCTCTTCTACTTAGGTCGGCACTGTGCCTTTTGAAATTCATTCCGATGCAATTTCTGTGTTTCATCGTCAGTAAGAACGTCCAAGGGAAACAGTAAACCTGAAGTGAAGCATCGGAATCTAGAACTGGACTCACAGGAGATGTTCAAATCATAGAAAGTGAGAGTGTCAGTCCTCTTGTACTTAAGCCGCCATTGTGATTTTTGTATTAAATTCGGATGCAATTTCTGTGTTTCATCGTCAATAAGAAGGTCCAAGGGATACAGTAAACCTGAAGTGAAGCATCGGAATCTAAAACTGGACTCACAGGAGAGGTTCGAATCATAGAAAGTGAGAGTGTCAGTCCTCTTGTACTTAAGTCGGCATTGTGCCATTTGTATTAAATTCGGATGCAAATTCTGTGTTTCATCGTCAATAAGAAGGTCCTAGGGATACAGTAAACCTGAGGTGAAGCATCGGAATCTAAAACTGGACTCACAGGAGAGGTTCAAATCATAGAAAGTGAGAGTGTCAGTCCTCTTGTACTTAAGTCACCATTGTGACTTTTGTATTAATTTCGGATACAATTTCTGTGTTTTATCGTCAATAAGAATGTCCAAGGGATACAGTAAACCTGAAGTGAAGCATCGGAATCTAAAACTGGACTCACAGGAGAGGTTCAAATCATAAAAAGTTAGAGTGTCAGTCCTCTTGTACTTAAGTCGGCATTGTGCCTTTTGAATTTAATTCCGATGCTATTTCCGTGTTTCATTGTCAATAAGAAGGTCCAAGGAATACAGTAAACCTGAAGTGAAGCATCGGAATCTAAAACCGGACTCACAGGAGAGATTCAAATCATAGATAGTGAGTGTGTCAGTCTACTTTTACTTAAGTCGGCATTGTGCGTTTTAAATTTAATTCCGATGCATTATCTGTGTTACATCGTCAATAAGAAGGTCCAAGGGATACAGTTAACCTGAAGTGAAGCATCGGAATCTAGAACTGTACTCACAGGAGATATTCAAATCATAGAAAGTGAGAGTGTCAGTCCTCTTGTACATAAGACGCCATTGTGATTTTTGTGTTAAATTCAGATTCAATTTCTATGTTTCATCGTCAACAAGAAGGTCCAAGGGATACAGTAAACCTGAAGTGAAGCATCGGAATCTAAAACTGGACTCACAGGAGAGGTGCAAATCATAGAATGTTAGAGTGTCAGTCCTCTTGTACTTAAGTCGGCATTGTACCTTTTGTATTAAATTCGGAATCAAACTCTGTGTTTCATCGTCAATAAGAAGGTCCAAGGGATACAGTAAACCTGAAGTGAAGCATCGGAATGTAAAACTGGACTCACACGAGAGGTTCAAATCATAGAAAGTGAGAGTGTCAGTCCTCTTGTACTTAAGTCGGCATTGTGCCTTTTGAATTTAATTCCGATGCAAATTCTGTGTTTCATCGTCAATAAGAAGGGGCAAGGCAAACAGTAAACCTGAAGTGAAGCATCGGAATCTAAAACTGGACTCACATAAGAGGTTCAAATCATAGAAAGTGAGAGTGTTAGTCGTCTTCTACTTAGGTCGGCACTGTGCATTTTGAATTTAATTCCGATGCAATTTCTGTGTTTCATCGTCAATAAGAACGTCCAAGGGATACAGTAAATATGAAGTGAAGCATCGGAATCTAAAACTGGACTCAAAGGAGAGATTTAATTCATAGTAAGTTAGAGCGTCACTCCTCTTGTACTTAAGTCGGTAATGTGCCTTTTGTATTAAATTCGGATGCAATTTCTGTGTTTCATCGTCAATAAGAAGGTCCAAGGGATACAGTAAACCTTAAGTGAAGCATCGGAATCTAAATCTGGACTCGCAGGAGAGGTTCAAATCATAGAATGTTAGTGTGTCAGTCCTCTTTTACTTATGACGGCATTGTGCCATTAGTATTAAATTCGGATGCGATTTCTGTGTTTTATCGTCTTCAAGAAGGTCCAAGGTATACAGTAAACCTGAAGTGAAGCATCGGAATCTAAATCTGACCTCACAGGAGAGATTCGAATCATAGAAAGTGAGAGTGTCAGTCCTCTTGTACTTAAGTCGGCATTGTGCCTTTTGAATTTAATTCCGATGCTATTTCTGTGTTTCATTGTCAATAAGAAGGTCCAAGGGATACAGTAAACCTGAAATGAAGCATCGGAATCTAAAACTGGACTCACAGGAGAGTTTCGAATCATAGATAGTTAGAGTGTCAGTCCTCTTTTACTTAAGTCGGCATTGTGCGTTTTAAATTTATTTCCGATGCATTATCTGTGTTTCATCGTCAATAAGAAGGTCCAAGGGATACAGTAAACCTTAAGTGAAGCATCGGAATCTAGAACTGGGCTCACAGGAGATGTTCAAAACATAGAATGTGAGAGTGTCAGTCCTCTTGTACTTAAGCCGCCATTGTGATTTTTGTATTAAATTCGGATGCAATTTCTGTGTTTCATCGTCAATACGAAGGTCCAAGGGATACAGTAAACTTGAAGTGAAGCATCGGAATCTAAAACTGGACACACAGGAGAGGTTCGAATCATAGAAAGTGAGAGTGTCAGTCCCCTTGTACTTAAGTCGGCATTGTGCCATTTGTATTAAATTCGGATGCAAATTCTGTGTTTCATCGTCAATAAGAAGGTCCAAGGGATACAGTAAACCTGGGGTGAAGCATCGGAATCTAAAACTGGACTCACAGGAGAAGATCAAATCTTAGAAAAGTAGAGTGTCAGTTCTCCTGTACTTAAGTCGGCATTGTGCCTTTTGAATTTAATTCCGATGCTTTTTCTGTGTTTCATTGTCAATAAGAAGGTCCAAGGGATATAGTAAACCTGAAGTGTAGCATCGGAATCTAAAACTGGACTCACAGGAGAGGTTCAAATCATAGAAAGTTAGAATGTCAAATCTCTTGTACTTAAGTCGGCATTGTGCCTTGAGTATTAAATTCGGATGCAATTTCTGTGTTTCATCGTCAATAAGAAGGTGCAAGGTATACAGTAAACCTGAAGTGAGGCATCGGAATCTAAAACGGGACTCACAGGAGAGGTTCAAGTCATAGAAACTGAGAGTGTCAGTCCTCTTGTACGTAAGTCGATATTGTGCCATTTGTATTAAATTCGGATGCAATTTCTGTGTTTCATCGTCAATAAGAAGGTCCAAGGGATACAGTAAACCTGAAGTGAAGCATCGGAATCTAAAACTGGACTCACTGGAGAGGTTCAAATCATAGAAAGTGAGAATGTCAGTCCTCTTGTACTTAAGTCGCCATTGTACCTTTTGTATTAAATTCGGATGCAATTTCTGTGTTTCATCGTCAATAAGAAGGTCCAAGGGATACAGTAAACCTGATGTTAAGCATCGGAATCCAAAACTGGACTCACAGGAGAGGTTCAAATCATAGAAAGTTAGAGTGTCAGTCCTCTTGTACTTACGTCGGCATTGTGCCTTATGTATTAAATTCGGATACAAACTCTGTGTTTCGTCGTCAATAAGTAGGTCCAAGGGATACAGTAAACCTGAAGTGAAGCATCGGAATCTAAAACTGGACTCACAGGAGAGGTTCAAAACATAGAAAGGTAGAGTGTAGTTCTCTTGTACTTAAGTCGGCATTATGCCATTTGAATTTATTTCCGATGCAATTTCTGTGTTTCATCGTCAATAAGAAGGTCCAAGGGATACAGTAAACCTGAAGTGAAGCATCGGAATCAAAAACTGGACTCACAGGAGACGTTCAAATCATAGAAAGTGAGAGTGTCAGTCCTCTTTTGCTTAAGTCGGCTTTGAGCGTTTTGAATTTAATTCCGATGCAATTTCTGTGTTTCATCGTCAATAAGAAGGTCCAAGGGATACAGTAAACCTGAAGTGAAGCGTCGGAATCTAAAACTGGACTCACAGGAGATGTTCAAATCATAGAAACTGAGAGAGTCAGTCCTCTTGTACTTAAGTTGCCATTGTGATTTTGGTATTAAATTCGGATGCAATTTCTGTGTTTCATTGTCAATAAGAAGGTCCAAGGGATACAGTAAACCTTAAGTGAAGCATCGGAATCTAAAACTGGACTCACAGGAGAGGTTCAAATCATAGAAAGTTAGAGTGTCAGTCCTCTTCTACTAACGTCGGCATTGTACCTCTTGTATTAAATTCGGATGCAAACTCTGTGTTTCATCGTCAATTAGAAGGGCCAAGGGATACAGTAAACCTGAAATGAAGCATCGGAATCTAAAACTGGACTCACAGGAGAGGTTCAAATCATAGAAAGTGAGAGTGTCAGTCCTCTTGTACTTAAGGCAGCATTGTGCCTTTTGTATTAAATTCGAATGCAATTTCTGTGTTTCATCGTCAATCAGAAGGTCCAAGGGATACAGTAAACCTGAAGTAAGGCATCGGAATCTAAAACTGGACTCACAGGAGAGGTTCAAATCATAGGAAGTTATAGTGTCAGTCCTCTTGTACTTAAGTCGGCATTGTGCCTTTTCTATTAAATTCGGATGCAAACTCTGTGTTTCATCGTCAATAAGAAGGTCCAAGGGATACAGTAAACCTCAAGTGAAGCATCGGAATCTAAAACTGGACTCACAGGAGAGGTTCAAATCATAGAAAGTTAGAGTGTCAGTCCTCTTGTACTTAAGTAGGCATTGTGAATTTTGAATTTAATTCCGATGCTATTTCTGTGTTTCATTGTCAATAAGAAAGTCCAAGGGATACAATAAACCTGAAGTGAAGCATCGGCATCTAAAACTGGACTCACAGGAGAGGTTCAAATCATAGAAAGTGAGAGTGTCAGTCCGCTTTTAATTAAGTCGGCATTCTGCGTTTTAAATTTAATTCCGATGCAATATCTGTGTTTCATCGTCAATACAAAGGTCCAAGGGATACAGTAAACCTGAAGTGAAGCATCGGAATCTAAAACTGGACTCACAGGAGATGTTCAAATCATAGAATGTGAGATTGTCGGTCCTCTTGTACTAAAGTGGCCATTGTGATTTTTGTATTAAAATCGGATGCAATTTCTGTGTTTCATCGTCAATAAGAAGGTCCAAGGGACACAGTAAACCTGAAGTGTAGCATCGGAATCTAAAACTGGACTCACAGGAGAGGCGCAAATCATAGAAAGTTAGAGTGCCAGTCCTCTTGTACTTAAGTCGGCATTGTACCTTTTGTATTAAATTCGGATGCAAACTCTGTGTTTCATCGTCAATTAGAAAGTCCAAGGGATACAGTAAACCTGAAGTGAAGCATCGGAATGTAAAACTGGACTCACAGGAGAGGTTCAAATCATAGAAAGTGGGAGTGTCAGTCCTCTTGTACTTAAGTCAGCATTGTGCCTTGTGTATTAAATTCGGATGCAATTTCTGTGTTTCATCGTCAATAAGAAGGTCCAAGGACAACAGTAAACCTGAAGTGAAGCATCGGAACCTAAAACTGGACTCACAGGAGAGATTCAAATCATAGAAAGTGAGAGTGTCAGTCCTCTTGTACTTAAGTCGGCATTGTGCCATTTGTATTAAATTCGGATGCAATTTCTGTGTTTCATCGTCAATAAGAGGGTCCAAGGGATACAGTAAACCTGAGGTGAAGCATCGGAATCTAAAACTGGACTCACAGGAGAGGTTCAAATCATAGAAAGTGAGAGTGTCAGTCCTCTTGTACTTAAGTCACCATTGTGACATTTGTATTAATTTCGGATGCAATTTCTGTGTTTCATCGTCAATAAGAAGGTCCAAGGGATACAGTAAACCTGAAGTGAAGCATCGGAATCTAAAACTGTACTCACAAGAGATGTTCAAATCATAGAAATTGAGATTGTCGGTCCTCTTGTACTAAAGGGGCCATTGTGATTTTTGTATTAAATTCGGATGCAATTTCTGTGTTTCATCGTCAATAAGAAAGTCCCAGGGATACAGTAAACCTGAAGTGAAGCATCGGAATCTAAAACTGGACTCACAGGAGAGATTCAAATCATAGAAAGATTGTGTCACTCCTCTTGTACTTAAGTCGGTAATGTGCCTTTTGTATTTAATTCGGATCCAATTTCTGTGTTTCATCGTCAATAAGAAGGTCCAAGGGATACAGTAAACCTTATGTGAAGCATCGGAATCTAAAACTGGACTCACAGGACAGGTTCAAAACATGGAATATTAGAGTGTCAGTCCTCTTTTACTTAAGACGGCATTGTGCATTTTGTATTAAATTCTGATGTATTTTCTTTGTTTCTTCGTCAATAAGAAGGTCCAAGGGTTACAGTAAACCTGAAGTGAAGCATCGGAATCTAAAACTGGCCTCACAGGAGAGGTTCAAATCATAGAAAGTGAGAGTGTCAGTCATCTTGTAATTAAGTCGGCATTGTGCCTCTTGAATTTAATTCCGATGCAATTTCTGTGTTTCATCTTCACTAAGAGGGTGGAAGGTATACTGTAAACCTGAAGTGGAGCATCGGAATCTGAAACTGGATCAAAGGAGATGTTCAAATAATAGAAAGTGAGAGTGTCAGTTCTCTTGTACTTAAGTCGGCATTGTGATATTTGTATTAATTCCAGATGCAATTTCTGTGTTTCATCGTCAATAAGAAGGTCCAAGGAATACAGTAAACCTGAAGTGAAGCATCGGAATCTAAAACTGGACTCACAGGAGAGGTTCAACTCATAGAATGTGAGAGTGTCAGTCCTCTGGTACTTGAGTCGGCATTGTGCGTTTTGTATTAAATTCAGATGCAATTTCTGTGTTTCATCGTCAATAAGAAGGTCCAAGGGATACAGTAAACCTGAAGTGAAGCATCGGAATCTAAAACGGAACTCACAGGAGAGGTTCAAATCATAGAAAATTAGAGTGTCAGTCCTCTTGTACTTAAGTCGGCATTGTGCCATTTGTATTAAATTCGGATGCAATATCTATGTTTCATCGTCAATATGAAGGTCCAAAGGATACAGTAAACCTGAAGTGAAGCATCGGAATCTAAAACTGTACTGACGGGAGAGGTTCAAATCATAGAAAGTGAGAGTGTCAGTCCTCTTGTACTTAAGTCGGCATTATGCCTTTTGTATTGAATTCGTATGCAATTTCTGTGTTTCATCGTCCATAAGAAGGTCCAAGTGATACAGTAAACCTGAAGTGAAGCATCGGAAACTAAAACTGGACTGACAAGAAAGGTCAAACCATAGAAAGTGAGAGTGTCAGTCCCCTTGTACTTATGTCGGCATTGTGCGTTTTGTATTAAATTCGGATGCAATTTCTGTGTTTCATCGTCAATAAGAAGGTCCAAGGGATACAGTAAACCTGAAGTGAAGCATCGGAATCTAAAACTGGACTAACAGGAGATGTTCAAATCATAGAAAGTGAGATTGTCGGTCCTCTTGTACTAAAGTGGCCATTGTGATTTTTGTATTAAATTCGGATGCAATTTCTGTGTTTCATCGTCAATAAGAAGGTCCAAGGGATACAGTAAACCTTAAGTGAAGCATCGGAATCTAAAACTGGACTCACAGGAGAGGTTCAAATCATGGAAAGTTAGAGTGTAAGTCCTCTTCTACTAACGTCGGCATTGTACCTCTTGTATTAAATTCGGATGCAAACTCTGTGTTTCATCGTCAATTAGAAGGTCCAAGGGATACAGTAAACCTGAAATGAAGCATCGGAATCTAAAACTGGGCTTACAAAAGAGGTTCAAATCATAGAAAGTGAGAGTGTCAGTCCTCTTGTACTTAAGACGGCATAGTGCCTTTTGAATTTAATTCCGATGCTATTTCTGTGTTTCATTGTCAATAAGAAAGTCCAAGGGATACAATAAACCTGAAGTGAAGCATCGGCATCTAAAACTGGACTCACAGGAGAGGTTCAAATCATAGAAAGTGAGAGTGTCAGTCCGCTTTTAATTAAGTCGGCATTCTGCGTTTTAAATTTAATTCCGATGCAATATCTGTGTTTCATCGTCAATACAAAGGTCCAAGGGATACAGTAAACCTGAAGTGAAGCATCGGAATCTAAAACTGGACTCACAGGAGATTTTCAAATCATAGAATGTGAGATTGTCGGTCCTCTTGTACTAAAGTGGCCATTGTGATTTTTGTATTAAAATCGGATGCAATTTCTGTGTTTCATCGTCAATAAGAAGGTCCAAGGGACACAGTAAACATGAAGTGAAGCATCGGAATCTAAAACTGGACTCACAGGAGAGGCGCAAATCATAGAAAGTTAGAGTGCCAGTCCTCTTGTACTTAAGTCGGCATTGTACCTTTTGTATTAAATTCGGATGCAAACTCTGTGTTTCATCGTCAATTAGAAAGTCCAAGGGATACAGTAAACCTGAAGTGAAGCATCGGAATGTAAAACTGGACTCACAGGAGAGGTTCAAATCATAGAAAGTGGGAGTGTCAGTCCTCTTGTACTTAAGTCAGCATTGTGCCTTGTGTATTAAATTCGGATGCAATTACTGTGTTTCATCGTCAATAAGAAGGTCCAAGGACAACAGTAAACCTGAAGTGAAGCATCGGAACCTAAAACTGGACTCACAGGAGAGATTCAAATCATAGAAAGTGAGAGTGTCAGTCCTCTTGTACTTAAGTCGGCATTGTGCCATTTGTATTAAATTCGGATGCAATTTCTGTGTTTCATCGTCAATAAGAAGGTCCAAGGGATACAGTAAACCTGAGGTGAAGCATCGGAATCTAAAACTGGACTCACAGGAGAGGTTCAAATCATAGAAAGTGAGAGTGTCAGTCCTCTTGTACTTAAGTCACCATTGTGACATTTGTATTAATTTCGGATGCAATTTCTGTGTTTCATCGTCAATAAGAAGGTCCAAGGGATACAGTAAACCTGAAGTGAAGCATCGGAATCTAAAACTGGACTCACAAGAGATGTTCAAATCATAGAAAGTGAGATTGTCGGTCCTCTTGTACTAAAGGGGCCATTGTGATTTTTGTATTAAATTCGGATGCAATTTCTGTGTTTCATCGTCAATAAGAAAGTCCCAGGGATACAGTAAACCTGAAGTGAAGCATCGGAATCTAAAACTGGACTCACAGGAGAGATTCAAATCATAGAAAGATTGTGTCACTCCTCTTGTACTTAAGTCGGTAATGTGCCTTTTGTATTTAATTCGGATCCAATTTCTGTGTTTCATCGTCAATAAGAAGGTCCAAGGGATACAGTAAACCTTATGTGAAGCATCGGAATCTAAAACTGGACTCACAGGACAGGTTCAAAACATGGAATATTAGAGTGTCAGTCCTCTTTTACTTAAGACGTCATTGTGCATTTTGTATTAAATTCTGATGTATTTTCTTTGTTTCTTCGTCAATAAGAAGGTCCAAGGGTTACAGTAAACCTGAAGTGAAGCATCGGAATCTAAAACTGGCCTCACAGGAGAGGTTCAAATCATAGAAAGTGAGAGTGTCAGTCATCTTGTAATTAAGTCGGCATTGTGCCTTTTGAATTTAATTCCGATGCAATTTCTGTGTTTCATCTTCAATAAGAGGGTGGAAGGTATACTGTAAACCTGAAGTGGAGCATCGGAATCTGAAACTGGATCAAAGGAGATGTTCAAATTATAGAAAGTGAGAGTGTCAGTTCTCTTGTACTTAAGTCGGCATTGTGATATTTGTATTAATGCCAGATGCAATTTCTGTGTTTCATCGTCAATAAGAAGGTCCAAGGAATACAGTAAACCTGAAGTGAAGCATCGGAATCTAAAACTGGACTCACAGGAGAGGTTCAACTCATAGAATGTGAGAGTGTCAGTCCTCTGGTACTTGAGTCGGCATTGTGCGTTTTGTATTAAATTCAGATGCAATTTCTGTGTTTCATCGTCAATAAGAAGGTCCAAGGGATACAGTAAACCTGAAGTGAAGCATCGGAATCTAAAACGGAACTCACAGGAGGGGTTCAAATCATAGAAAATTAGAGTGTCAGTCCTCTTGTACTTAAGTCGGCATTGTGCCATTTGTATTAAATTCGGATGCAATATCTATGTTTCATCGTCAATATGAAGGTCCAAGGGATACAGTAAACCTGAAGTGAAGCATCGGAATCTAAAACTGTACTGACAGGAGAGGTTCAAATCATAGAAAGTGAGAGTGTCAGTCCTCTTGTACTTAAGTCGGCATTGTGCCTTTTGTATTGAATTCGTATGCAATTTCTGTGTTTCATCGTCCATAAGAAGGTCCAAGTGATACAGTAAACCTGAAGTGAAGCATCGGAAACTAAAACTGGACTGACAAGAAAGGTCAAACCATAGAAAGTGAGAGTGTCAGTCCCCTTGTACTTATGTCGGCATTGTGCGTTTTGTATTAAATTCGGATGCAATTTCTGTGTTTCATCGTCAATAAGAAGGTCCAAGGGATACAGTAAACCTGAAGTGAAGCATCGGAATCTAAAACTGGACTAACAGGAGATGTTCAAATCATAGAAAGTGAGATTGTCGGTCCTCTTGTACTAAAGTGGCCATTGTGATTTTTGTATTAAATTCGGATGCAATTTCTGTGTTTCATCGTCAATAAGAAGGTCCAAGGGATACAGTAAACCTTAAGTGAAGCATCGGAATCTAAAACTGGACTCACAGGAGAGGTTCAAATCATGGAAAGTTAGAGTGTAAGTCCTCTTCTACTAACGTCGGCATTGTACCTCTTGTATTAAATTCGGATGCAAACTCTGTGTTTCATCGTCAATTAGAAGGTCCAAGGGATACAGTAAACCTGAAGTGAAGCATCGGAATCTAAAACTGGACTCACACGAGAGGTGCAAATCATAGAAAGTTAGATTGTCAGTCCTCTTGTACTTAAGTCGGCATTGTACCTTTTGTATTTAATTCGGATCCAATTTCTGTGTTTCATCGTCAATAAGAAGGTCCAAGGGATACAGTAAACCTGAGGTGAAGCATCGGAATCTAAAACTGGACTAACAGGAGATGTTCAAATCATTGAAAGTGAGAGTGTCAGTCCTCTTGTACTTAAGTCGCCATTGTGCCTTTTGTATTTAATTCGGATCCAATTTCTGTGTTTCATCGTCAATAAGAAGGTCCAAGGGATACAGTAAACCTGAAGTGAAGCATCGGAATCTAAAACTGGACTCACAGGAGAGGTTCAAATCATAAAAAGTTAGAGTGTCAGTCCTCTTGTACTTAAGTCGGCATTGTGCCTTTTGAATTTAATTCCGATGCTATTTCTGTGTTTCATTGTCAATAAGAAGGTCCAAGGAATACAGCAAACCTGAAGTGAAGCATCGGAACCTAAAACTGGACTCACAGGAGAGATTCAAATCATAGAAAGTGAGAGTGTCAGTCCTCTTGTACTTAAGTCGGCATTGTGCCATTTGTATTAAATTCGGATGCAATTTCTGTGTTTCATCGTCAATAAGAAGGTCCAAGGGATGCAGTAAACCTGAGGTGAAGCATCGGAATCTAAAACTGGACTCACAGGAGAGGTTCAAATTATAGAAAGTGAGAGTGTCAGTCCTCTTGTACTTAAGTCACCATTGTGACATTTGTATTAATTTCGGATGCAATTTCTGTGTTTCATCGTCAATAAGAAGGTCCAAGGGATACAGTAAACCTGAAGTGAAGCATCGGAATCTAAAACTGGACTAACAGGAGATGTTCAAATCATAGAAAGTGAGATTGTCGGTCCTCCTGTACTAAAGTGGCCATTGTGATTTTTGTATTAAATTCGGATGCAATTTCTGTGTTTCATCGTCAATAAGAAGGTCCAAGGGATACAGTAAACCTGAAGTGAAGCATCGGAATCTAAAACTGGACTCACACGAGAGGTGCAAATCATAGAAAGTTAGATTGTCAGTCCTCTTGTACTTAAGTCGGCATTGTACCTTTTGTATTAAATTCGGATGCAAACTCTGTGTTTCATCGTCAATTAGAAGGTCCAAGGGATACAGTAAATCTGAAGTGAAGCATCGGAATCTAAAACTGGACTCACAGGAGAGGTTCAAATCATAGAAAGTGAGAGTGTCAGTCCTCTTGTACTTAAGGCAGCATTGTGCCTTTTGTATTAAATTCGAATGCAATTTCTGTGTTTCATAGTCAATCAGAAGGTCCAAGGGATACAGTAAACCTGAAGTAAGGCATCGGAATCTAAAACTGGACTCACAGGAGAGGTTCAAATCATAGGAAGTTATAGTGTCAGTCCTCTTGTACTTAAGTCGGCATTGTGCCTTTTCTATTAAATTCGGATGCAAACTCTGTGTTTCATCGTCAATAAGAAGGTCCAAGGGATACAGTAAACCTCAAGTGAAGCATCGGAATCTAAAACTGGACTCACAGGAGAGGCGCAAATCATAGAAAGTTAGAGTGCCAGTCCTCTTGTACTTAAGTCGGCATTGTACCTTTTGTATTAAATTCGGATGCAAACTCTGTGTTTCATCGTCAATTAGAAAGTCCAAGGGATACAGTAAACCTGAAGTGAAACATCGGAATGTAAAACTGGACTCACAGGAGAGGTTCAAATCATAGAAAGTGGGAGTGTCAGTCCTCTTGTACTTAAGTCAGCATTGTGCCTTGTGTATTAAATTCGGATGCAATTTCTGTGTTTCATCGTCAATAAGAAGGTCCAAGGAATACAGTAAACCTGAAGTGAAGCATCGGAACCTAAAACTGGAATCACAGGAGAGATTCAAATCATAGAAAGTGAGAGTGTCAGTCCTCTTGTACTTAAGTCGGCATTGTGCCATTTGTATTAAATTCGGATGCAATTTCTGTGTTTCATCGTCAATAAGAAGGTCCAAGGGATACAGTAAACCTGAGGTGAAGCATCGGAATCTAAAACTGGACTCACAGGAGAGGTTCAAATCATAGAAAGTGAGAGTGTCAGTCCTCTTGTACTTAAGTCACCATTGTGACATTTGTATTAATTTCGGATGCAATTTCTGTGTTTCATCGTCAATAAGAAGGTCCAAGGGATACAGTAAACCTGAAGTGAAGCATCGGAATCTAAAACTGGACTCACAAGAGATGTTCAAATCATAGAAAGTGTGATTGTCGGTCCTCTTGTACTAAAGTGGCCATTGTGATTTTTGTATTAAATTCGGATGCAATTTCTGTGTTTCATCGTCAATAAGAAGGTCCCAGGGATACAGTAAACCTGAAGTGAAGCATCGGAATCTAAAACTGGACTCACAGGAGAGATTCAAATCATAGAAAGATTGTGTCACTCCTCTTGTACTTAAGTCGGTAATGTGCCTTTTGTATTAAATTCGGATGCAATTTCTGTGTTTCATCGGCAATAAGAAGGTCCAAGGGATACAGTAAACCTTCAGTGAAGCATCGGAATCTAAAACTGGACTCGCAGGAGAGGTTCAAATCATAGAATGTTAGAGTGTCAGTCCTCTTTTACTTAAGACGGCATTGTGCCATTTGTATTAAATTCGGATGCGACTTCTGTGTTTTATCGTCAACAAGAAGGTCCAAGGGATACAGTAAACCTGAAGTGAGGCATCGGAATCTAAATCTGACCGCACTGGAGAGGTTCGAATCGTAGAAAGTGAGAGTGTCAGTATTCTTGTAGTTAAATCGGCATTGTGCCATTTGTATTAAATTCGGATGCAATTTCTGTGTTTCATCGTCAATAAGAAGGTGCAAGGTATACAGTAAACCTGAAGTGAAGCATCGGAATCTAAAACTGAACTCACAGGAGAGGTTCAAATCATAGAAAGTGAGAGTGTCAGTGCTCTTGTACTTAAGTCGGCAATGTGCCATTTGTATTAAATGCGGATGCAATTTCTGTGTTTCATCGCCGATAAGTAGGTCTCAAGGGATACAGTAAACATGAAGTGAAGGATCGGAATCTAAAACTGGACTCAAAGGAGAGGTTCAAATCATAGAAAGTGAGAGTGTCAGTCCTCTTGTACTTAAGTCGGCATTGTGCCATTTGTATTAAATTCGGTTGCAATTTCTGTGTTTCATCGTCAATAAGGAGGTCCAAGGGATACAGTAAACCTGAAGTGAGGCATCGGAATCTAAAACTGGACTCACAGGAGAGGTTCCAATCACAGAAAGTTAGAGTGTCACTAGGCTTGTACTTAAGTCGGTATTGTGCCTTTTGTATTAAATTCGGATGCAATTTCTGTGTTTCATCGGCAATAAGAATGTCCACGGGATACAGTAAACCTTATGTGAAGCATCGGAATCTAAAACTGGACTCACAGGACAGGTTCAAAACATGGAATATTAGAGTGTCAGTCCTCTTTTTCTTAAGACGGCATTGTGCATATTGTATTAAATTCGGATGTATTTTCTTTGTTTCTTCGTCAATAAGAAGGTCCAAGGGATACAGTAAACCAGAAGTGAAGCATCGGAATCTAAAACTGGATTCAAAGGAGATGTTCAAATTATAGAAAGTGAGAGTGTCAGTATTCTTTCACTTAATTCGGCATTGTGCCTTTTCAATTTAATTGCGATTCAATTTCTGTGTTTCATCGTCAATTAGAAGGCCCAAGGGACACAGTAAACCTGAGGTGAAGCATCGGAATCTAAAACTGGACTCACAGGAGAGGTTCAAATCATTGAAAGTTAAAGTGTCAGTCCTCTTGTACTTAAGTCGGCGTGGTGCCTTTTGAATTTAATTCCGATGCAACATCTGTGTTTCATCGTCAATAAGAAGGTCCAAGGTATACAGTAAACCTGAAGTGAAGCATCGGAATCTAAAACTGGACTCACAGGAGAGGTTCAAATCATAGAAAGTGAGAGTGTCAGTTCTCTTGTACTTAAGTCGGCATTGTGATATTTGTATTAATTCCAGATGCAATTTCTGTGTTTCATCGTCAATAAGAAGGTCCAAGGAATACAGTAAACCTGAAGTGAAGCATCGGAATCTAAAACTGGACTCACAGGAGAGGTTCAACTCATAGAATGTGAGAGTGTCAGTCCTCTGGTACTTGAGTCGGCATTGTGCGTTTTGTATTAAATTCAGATGCAATTTCTGTGTTTCATCGTCAATAAGAAGGTCCAAGGGATACAGTAAACCTGAAGTGAAGCATCGGAATCTAAAACGGAACTCACAGGAGAGGTTCAAATCATAGAAAATTAGAGTGTTAGTCCTCTTGTACTTAAGTCGGCATTGTGCCATTTGTATTAAATTCGGATGCAATATCTATGTTTCATCGTCAATATGAAGGTCCAAGGGATACAGTAAACCTGAAGTGAAGCATCGGAATCTAAAACTGTACTGACAGGAGAGGTTCAAATCATAGAAAGTGAGAGTGTCAGTCCTCTTGTACTTAAGTCGGCATTGTGCCTTTTGTATTGAATTCGTATGCAATTTCTGTGTTTCATCGTCAATAAGAAGGTGCAAGGTATACAGTAAACCTGAAGTGAAGCATCGGAAACTAAAACTGGACTGACAAGAAAGGTCAAACCATAGAAAGTGAGAGTGTCAGTCCTCTTGTACTTATGTCGGCATTGTGCGTTTTGTATTAAATTCGGATGCAATTTCTGTGTTTCATCGTCAATAAGAAGGTCCAAGGGATACAGTAAACCTGAAGTGAATCATCGGATTCTAAACTGAACTCACAGTAGAGGTTCAAATCATAGAAAGTGAGAGTGTCAGTCCTCTTGTACTTAAGTCGGCATTGGGCCTTTTGTATTAAATTCGGATGCAATTTCTGTGTTTCATCGTCAATAAGAAGGTGCAAGGTATACAGTAGACCTGAAGTGAAGCATCGGAATCTAAAACTGGACTCACAGGAGAGGTGCAAATCATAGAAACTTAGAGTGTCAGTCCTCTTGTAGTTAAGTCGGCATTGTGCCTTTTGTATTAAATTCGGATGCAAAGTCTGTGTTTCATCGTCAATAAGAAGAACCAAGGGATACAGTAAACCTGAAGTGAAGCATCGGAATCTAAAACTAGACTCACAGTAGAGGTTCAAATCATAGGAAGTCAGAGTGTCAGTCCTCTTGTACTTAAGTCGGCATTGTGCCGTTTGTATTACATTCGGATGCAATTTCTGTGTTTCATCGTTAATAAGAATGTCCAAGGAATGTAGTAAACCTGAAGTGAAGCATCAGAATCTAAAACTGGACTCACAGGAGGGGTTCAAATCATAGAGAGTTAGAGTGTCACTCCTCTTGTACTTAAGTCGGTATTGTGCCTTTTGTATTAAATTCGGATGCAATTTCTGTGTTTCATCGTCAATAAAAAGGTCCAAGGGATACAGTAAACCTGAAGTGAAGCATCGCAATCTAAAACTGAACTCACAGGAGAGGTTCAAATCATTGAAAGTAAAAGTGTCAGTCCTCTTGTACTTAAGTCGGCGTGGTGCCTTTTGAATTTAATTCCGATGCAACTTCTGTGTTTCATTGTCAATAAGAAGGTCCAAGGTATACAGTAAACCTGAAGTGAAGCATCGGAATCTAAAACTGGACTCACAGGAGAGGTTCAAATCATAGAAAGTGAGAGTGTCAGTCCTCTTGTACTTAAGTCGCCATTGTGCCTTTTGTATTAAATTCGGATGCAATTTCTGTGTTTCATCGTCAATAAGAAGGTCCACGGGATACAGTAAACCTTATGTGAAGCATCGGAATCTAAAACTAGACTCACAGGAGAGGTTTAAAATATAGAATATTAGAGTGTCGTTCCTCTTTTACTTACGACGGCATTGTGGATATTGTATTAACTTCGGATGCAATTTCTGTGTTTCATCGTCAATAAGAAGGTCCAAGGGATACAGTAAACCTGAAGTGAAGCATCGGAATCTAAAACTGGCCTCACAGGAGACGTTCAAATCATAGAAAGTGAGAGTGTCACTCCTCTTGTACTTAAGTCGGCATTGTGCAATTTGTACTAAATTCGGATGCAATTTCTGTGTTTCATCGTCAATAAGAAGGTCCAAGGGATACAGTAAACCTGAAGTGAAGCATCGGAATCTAAAACTGGACTCACAGGAAAGGTTCAAATCATAGAAAGTGGGAGTGTCAGTCCACTTGTACTTAAGTCGGCATTGTGCCTATTGTATTGAATTCGTATGAAATTCCTGTGTTTCATCGTCAATAAGAAGGTGCAAGGTATACAGTAAACCTGAAGTGAAGCATCGGAATCTAAAACTGGACTCACAAGAAAGGTCAAACCATAGAAAGTGAGAGTGTCAGTCCTATTGTACTTATGTCGGCATTGTGCGTTTTGTATTAAATTCGGATGCAATTTCTGTGTTTCATCGTCAATAAGAAGGTGCAAGGTATACAGTAACCCTGAAGTGAAGCATCGGAATCTAAAACTGAACTCACAGGAGAGGTTCAATCATAGAAAGTAATAGTGTCAGTGCTCTTGTACTTAAGTCGGCAATGTGCCATTTGTATTAAATGCGAATGCAATTTCTGTGTTTCATCGTCAATAAGGAGGTCCAAGGGATACAGTAAACCTGAAGTGAGGCATCGGAATCTAAAACTGGACTCACAGGAGAGGTTCCAATCATAGAAAGTTAGATTGTCACTCCGCTTGTGCTTTAGTAGGTATTGTGCCTTTTGTATTAAATTCGGAAGCAATTTTTGTGTTTCATCGTCAATAAGAAGGTCCACGGGATACAGTAAACCTGATGTGAAGCATCGGAATCTAAAACTGGACTCACAGGTGAGGTTCAAAACATAGAATATTAAAGTGTCAGTCCTCTTTTACTTAAGACGGCATTGTGCATTTTGTATTAAATTCGGATGCAATTTCTGTGTTTCATCGTCAATAAGAAGGTCCAAGGGATACAGTAAACCTGAAGTGAAGCATCGGAATCTAAAACTGGCCTCACAGAAGAGGTTCAAATCATAGAAAGTGAGAGTGTCAGTCATCTTGTAATTAAGTCGGCATTGTGCCTTTTGAATTTAATTCCGATGCAATTTCTGTGTTTCATCGTCAATAAGAGGGTGGAAGGTATACTGTAAACCTGTAGTGAAGCATTGGATTCTAAAACTGGACTCAAAGGAGATGTTCAAATTATAGAAAGTGAGAGTGTCAGTCTTCTTTCACTTAAGTCGGCATTGTGCCTTTTCAATTTAATTGCGATTCAATTTCTGTGTTTCATCGTCAATTAGAAGGCCCAAGGGACACAGTAAACCTGAGGTGAAGCATCGGAATCTAAAACTGGACTCACAGGAGAGGTTCAAATCATAGAAAGTAAGAGTGTTAGTCCTCTTGTACTTAAGTCGGCATTGTGATATTTGTATTAATTCCGGATGCAATTTCTGTGTTTCATCGTCAATAAGAAGGTCCAAGGGATACAGTAAACCTGAAGTGAAGCATCGGAATCTAAAACTGGACTCAAAGGAGAGGTTCAAATCATAGAAAGTGAGAGTGTCAGTCCTCTTGTACTTAAGTCGGCATTGTGCCTTTTGTATTGAATTCGTATGCAATTTTTGTGTTTCATCGTCAATAAGAAGGTGCAAGGTATACAGTAAACCTGAAGTGAAGCATCGGAATCTAAAACTGGACTCACAAGAAAGGTCAAACCATAGAAAGTGAGAGTGTCAGTCCTCTTGTACTTATGTCGGCATTGTGCGTTTAGTATTAAATTCGGATGCAATTTCTGTGTTTCATCGTCAATAAGAAGGTCCAAGGGATACAGTAAACCTGAAGTGAAGCATCGGATTCTAAACTGAACTCACAGTAGAGTTTCAAATCATAGAAAGTGAGAGTGTCAGTCCTCTTGTACTTAAGTCGGCATTGGGACTTTTGTATTAAATTCGGATGCCATTTCTGTGTTTCATCGTCAATAAGAAGGCGCAAGGTATACAGTAAACCTGAAGTGAAGCATCGGAATCTAAAACTGGACTCACAGGAGAGGTTCAAATCATAGAAACTTAGAGTGTCAGTCCTCTTGTACATAAGTCGGCATTGTGCCTTTTGTATTAAATTCGGACGCAAACTCTGTGTTTCATCGTCAATAAGAAGAACCAAGGGATACAGTAAACCTGAAGTGAAGCATCGGAATCTAAAACTAGACTCACAGTAGAGGTTCAAATCATAGGAAGTGAGAGTGTCAGTCATCTTGTACTTAAGTCGGCATTGTGCCGTTTGTATTAAATTCGGATGCAATTTCTGTGTTTCATCGTCAATAAGAAGGTGCAAGGTATACAGCAAACCTGAAGTGAAGCATCGGAATCTAAAACAGGACTCACAGGAGAGGTTCAAATCATAGAAAGTGAGAGTGTCAGTCCTCTTGTTCTTAAGTTGGCATTGTGCCTTTTGTATTAAATTCGGATGCAATTTCTGTGTTTCACCGTCAATAAGAAGGACCAAGGAATGCAGTAAACCTGAAGTGAAGCATCAGAATCTAAAACTGGACTCACAGGAGAGGTTCAAATCATAGAGAGTTAGAGTGTCACTCCTCTTGTACTTAAGTCGGTATTGTGCCTTTTGTATTAAATTCGGATGCAATTTCTGTGTTTCATCGTCAATAAAAAGGTCCAAGGGATACAGTAAACCTGAAGTGAAGCATCGGAATCTAAAAGTGGACTCACAGGAGAGGTTCAAATCATGGAAATCTAGAGTGGTAGTCCTCTTGTACTTAAGTCGGCATTGTGCCTTTTGTAATAAATTCGGATGCAAACTCTGTGTTTCATCGTCAATAAGAAGGTCCAAGGGATACAGTAAACTTGAAGTGAAGCATCGGAATCGAAAACTGGACTCACAAGAGAGGTTCAAATCATAGAAAGTTTGAGTGTCAGTCCTCTTGTACTTAAGTCGGCATTGTGCCTTTTGAATTTAATTCGGATGCAATTTCTGTGTTTCATCGTCAATAAGAAGGTCCAAGGGATACAGCAAACCTGAAGTGAAGCATCGGAATCTAAAACTGGACTCGCAGGAGAGGTTCAAATCATAGAAAGTGAGTGTGTCGGTCCTCTTGTACTTAAGTCGGGATTGTGCCATTTGTATTAAATTCGGTTGCAATTTCTGTGTTTCATCCTCAATAAGAAGGTCCAAGGGATATAGTAAACCTGAAGTGAAGCATCGGAATCTAAAACTGGACTAACAGGAGATGTTCAAATCATAGAAAGTGAGATTGTCGGTCCTCTTGTACTAAAGTGGCCATTGTGATTTTTGTATTAAGTTCGGATGCAATTTCTGTGTATCATCGTCAATAAGAAGGTCCAAGGGATACAGTAAACCTGAAGTGAAGCATCGGAATCTAAAACTGGACTCACACGAGAGGTGCAAATCATAGAAAGTTAGATTGTCAGTCCTCTTGTACTTAAGTCGGCATTGTACCTTTTGTATTAAATTCGGATGCAAACTCTGTGTTTCATCGTCAATTAGAAGGTCCAAGGGATACAGTAAATCTGAAGTGAAGCATCGGAATCTAAAACAGGACTCACAGGAGAGGTTCAAATCATAGAAAGTGAGAGTGTCAGTCCTCTTGTAGTTAAGGCAGCATTGTGCCTTTTGTATTAAATTCGAATGCAATTTCTGTGTTTCATCGTCAATAAGAAGGTCCAAGGAATACAGTAAACCTGAAGTGAAGCATCGGAATCTAAAACTGGACTCACAGGAGAGGTTCAACTCATAGAATGTGAGAGTGTCAGTCCTCTGGTACTTGAGTCGGCATTGTGCGTTTTGTATTAAATTCAGATGCAATTTCTGTGTTTCATCGTCAATAAGAAGGTCCAAGGGATACAGTAAACCTGAAGTGAAGCATCGGAATCTAAAACGGAACTCACAGGAGAGGTTCAAATCATAGAAAATTAGAGCGTTAGTCCTCTTGTACTTAAGTCGGCATTGTGCCATTTGTATTAAATTCGGATGCAATATCTATGTTTCATCGTCAATATGAAGGTCCAAGGGATACAGTAAACCTGAAGTGAAGCATCGGAATCTAAAACTGTACTGACAGGAGAGGTTCAAATCATAGAAAGTGAGAGTGTCAGTCCTCTTGTACTTAAGTCGGCATTGTGCCTTTTGTATTGAATTCGTATGCAATTTCTGTGTTTCATCGTCAATAAGAAGGTGCAAGGTATACAGTAAACCTGAAGTGAAGCATCGGAAACTAAAACTGGACTGACAAGAAAGGTCAAACCATAGAAAGTGAGAGTGTCAGTCCTCTTGTACTTATGTCGGCATTGTGCGTTTTGTATTAAATTCGGATGCACTTTCTGTGTTTCATCGTCAATAAGAAGGTCCAAGGGATACAGTAAACCTGAAGTGAATCATCGGTTTCTAAACTGAACTCACAGTAGAGGTTCAAATCATAGAAAGTGAGAGTGTCAGTCCTCTTGTACTTAAGTCGGCATTGGGCCTTTTGTATTAAATTCGGATGCAATTTCTGTGTTTCATCGTCAATAAGAAGGTGCAAGGTATACAGTAAACCTGAAGTGAAGCATCGGAATCTAAAACTGGACTCACAGGAGAGGTGCAAATCATAGAAACTTAGAGTGTCAGTCCTCTTGTAGTTAAGTCGGCATTGTGCCTTTTGTATTAAATTCGGATGCAAAGTCTGTGTTTCATCGTCAATAAGAAGAACCAAGGGATACAGTAAACCTGAAGTGAAGCATCGGAATCTAAAACTAGACTCACAGTAGAGGTTCAAATCATAGGAAGTCAGAGTGTCAGTCCTCTTGTACTTAAGTCGGCATTGTGCCGTTTGTATTACATTCGGATGCAATTTCTGTGTTTCATCGTTAATAAGAATGTCCAAGGAATGTAGAAAACCTGAAGTGAAGCATCAGAATCTAAAACTGGACTCACAGGAGGGGTTCAAATCATAGAGAGTTAGAGTGTCACTCCTCTTGTACTTAAGTCGGTATTGTGCCTTTTGTATTAAATTCGGATGCAATTTCTGTGTTTCATCGTCAATAAAAAGTTCCAAGGGATACAGTAAACCTGAAGTGAAGCATCGCAATCTAAAACTGAACTCACAGGAGAGGTTCAAATCATTGAAAGTTAAAGTGTCAGTCCTCTTGTACTTAAGTCGGCGTGGTGCCTTTTGAATTTAATTCCGATGCAACTTCTGTGTTTCATTGTCAATAAGAAGGTCCAAGGTATACAGTAAACCTTATGTGAAGCATCGGAATCTAAAACTAGACTCACAGGAGAGGTTTAAAACATAGAATATTAGAGTGTCGTTCCTCTTTTACTTACGACGGCATTGTGGATATTGTATTAACTTCGGATGCAATTTCTGTGTTTCATCGTCAATAAGAAGGTCCAAGGGATACAGTAAACCTGAAGTGAAGCATCGGAATCTAAAACTGGCCTCACAGGAGACGTTCAAATCATAGAAAGTGAGAGTGTCACTCCTCTTGTACTTAAGTCGGCATTGTGCAATTTGTACTAAATTCGGATGCAATTTCTGTGTTTCATCGTCAATAAGAAGGTCCAAGGGATACAGTAAACCTGAAGTGAAGCATCGGAATCTAAAACTGGACTCACAGGAAAGGTTCAAATCATAGAAAGTGGGAGTGTCAGTCCACTTGTACTTAAGTCGACATTGTGCCTGTTGTATTGAATTCGTATGAAATTCCTGTGTTTCATCGTCAATAAGAAGGTGCAAGGTATACAGTAAACCTGAAGTGAAGCATCGGAATCTAAAACTGGACTCACAAGAAAGGTCAAACCATAGAAAGTGAGAGTGTCAGTCCTATTGTACTTATGTCGGCATTGTGCGTTTTGTATTAAATTCGGATGCAATTTCTGTGTTTCATCGTCAATAAGAAGGTGCAAGGTATACAGTAACCCTGAAGTGAAGCATCGGAATCTAAAACTGAACTCACAGGAGAGGTTCAATCATAGAAAGTAATAGTGTCAGTGCTCTTGTACTTAAGTTGGCAATGTGCCATTTGTATTAAATGCGAATGCAATTTCTGTGTTTCATCGTCAATAAGGAGGTCCAAGGGATACAGTAAACCTGAAGTGAGGCATCGGAATCTAAAACTGGACTCACAGGAGAGGTTCCAATCATAGAAAGTTAGATTGTCACTCCGCTTGTGCTTTAGTAGGTATTGTGCCTTTTGTATTAAATTCGGAAGCAATTTTTGTGTTTCATCGTCAATAAGAAGGTCCACGGGATACAGTAAACCTGATGTGAAGCATCGGAATCTAAAACTGGACTCACAGGTGAGGTTCAAAACATAGGATATTAAAGTGTCAGTCCTCTTTTACTTAAGACGGCATTGTGCATTTTGTATTAAATTCGGATGCAATTTCTGTGTTTCATCGTCAATAAGAAGGTCCAAGGGATACAGTAAACCTGAAGTGAAGCATCGGAATCTAAAACTGGCCTCACAGAAGAGGTTCAAATCATAGAAAGTGAGAGTGTCAGTCATCTTGTAATTAAGTCGGCATTGTGCCTTTTGAATTTAATTCCGATGCAATTTCTGTGTTTCATCGTCAATAAGAGGGTGGAAGGTATACTGTAAAACTGTAGTGAAGCATTGGATTCTAAAACTGGACTCAAAGGAGATGTTCAAATTATAGAAAGTGAGAGTGTCAGTCTTCTTTCACTTAAGTCGGCATTGTGCCTTTTCAATTTAATTGCGATTCAATTTCTGTGTTTCATCGTCAATTAGAAGGCCCAAGGGACACAGTAAACCTGAGGTGAAGCATCGGAATCTAGAACTGGACTCACAGGAGAGGTTCAAATCATAGAAAGTAAGAGTGTCAGTCCTCTTGTACTTAAGTCGGCATTGTGCCTTTTGTATTGAATTCGTATGCAATTTTTGTGTTTCATCGTCAATAAGAAGGTGCAAGGTATACAGTAAACCTGAAGTGAAGCATCGGAATCTAAAACTGGACTCACAAGAAAGGTCAAACCATAGAAAGTGAGAGTGTCAGTCCTCTTGTACTTATGTCGGCATTGTGCGTTTAGTATTAAATTCGGATGCAATTTCTGTGTTTCACCGTCAATAAGAAGGTCCAAGGGATACAGTAAACCTGAAGTGAAGCATCGGATTCTAAACTGAACTCACAGTAGAGTTTCAAATCATAGAAAGTGAGAGTGTCAGTCCTCTTGTACTTAAGTCGGCATTGGGACTTTTGTATTAAATTCGGATGCCATTTCTGTGTTTCATCGTCAATAAGAAGGTGCAAGGTATACAGTAAACCTGAAGTGAAGCATCGGAATCTAAAACTGGACTCACAGGAGAGGTTCAAATCATAGAAACTTAGAGTGTCAGTCCTCTTGTACATAAGTCGGCATTGTGCCTTTTGTATTAAATTCGGACGCAAACTCTGTGTTTCATCGTCAATAAGAAGAACCAAGGGATACAGTAAACCTGAAGTGAAGCATCGGAATCTAAAACTAGACTCACAGTAGAGGTTCAAATCATAGGAAGTGAGAGTGTCAGTCCTCTTGTACTTAAGTCGGCATTGTGCCGTTTGTATTAAATTTGGATGCAATTTCTGTGTTTCATCGTCAATAAGAAGGTGCAAGGTATACAGCAAACCTGAAGTGAAGCATCGGAATCTAAAACTGGACTCACAGGAGAGGTTCAAATCATAGAAAGTGAGAGTGTCAGTCCTCTTGTTCTTAAGTTGGCATTGTGCCTTTTGTATTAAATTCGGATGCAATTTCTGTGTTTCACCGTCAATAAGAAGGACCAAGGAATGCAGTAAACCTGAAGTGAAGCATCAGAATCTAAAACTGGACTCACAGGAGAGGTTCAAATCATAGAGAGTTAGAGTGTCACTCCTCTTGTACTTAAGTCGGTATTGTGCCTTTTGTATTAAATTCGGATGCAATTTCTGTGTTTCATCGTCAATAAAAAGGTCCAAGGGATACAGTAAACCTGAAGTGAAGCATCGGAATCTAAAAGTGGACTCACAGGAGAGGTTCAAATCATGGAAATCTAGAGTGGTAGTCCTCTTGTACTTAAGTCGGCATTGTGCCTTTTGTAATAAATTCGGATGCAAACTCTGTGTTTCATCGTCAATAAGAAGGTCCAAGGGATACAGTAAACTTGAAGTGAAGCATCGGAATCGAAAACTGGACTCACAAGAGAGGTTCAAATCATAGAAAGTTTGAGTGTCAGTCCTCTTGTACTTAAGTCGGCATTGTGCCTTTTGAATTTAATTCCGATGCAATTTCTGTGTTTCATCGTCAATAAGAAGGTCCAAGGGATACAGCAAACCTGAAGTGAAGCATCGGAATCTAAAACTGGACTCGCAGGAGAGGTTCAAATCATAGAAAGTGAGTGTGTCGGTCCTCTTGTACTTAAGTCGGGATTGTGCCATTTGTATTAAATTCGGTTGCAATTTCTGTGTTTCATCCTCAATAAGAAGGTCCAAGGGATACAGTAAACCTGAAGTGAAGCATCGGAATCTAAAACTGGACTAACAGGAGATGTTCAAATCATAGAAAGTGAGATTGTCGGTCCTCTTGTACTAAAGTGGCCATTGTGATTTTTGTATTAAATTCGGATGCAATTTCTGTGTATCATCGTCAATAAGAAGGTCCAAGGGATACAGTAAACCTGAAGTGAAGCATCGGAATCTAAAACTGGACTCACACGAGAGGTGCAAATCATAGAAAGTTAGATTGTCAGTCCTCTTGTACTTAAGTCGGCATTGTACCTTTTGTATTAAATTCGGATGCAAACTCTGTGTTTCATCGTCAATTAGAAGGTCCAAGGGATACAGTAAATCTGAAGTGAAGCATCGGAATCTAAAACTGGACTCACAGGAGAGGTTCAAATCATAGAAAGTGAGAGTGTCAGTCCTCTTGTAGTTAAGGCAGCATTGTGCCTTTTGTATTAAATTCGAATGCAATTTCTATGTTTCATCGTCAATCAGAAGGTCCAAGGGATACAGTAAACCTCAAGTAAGGCATCGGAATCTAAAACTGGACTCACAGGAGAGGTTCAAATCATAGAAAGTGAGAGTGTCAGTCCTCTTGTTCTTAAGTCGGCATTGTGCCGTTTGTATTAAATTCGGATGCAATTTCTGTGTTTCATCGTCAATAAGAAGGTGCAAGGTATACAGCAAACCTGAAGTGAAGCATCGGAATCTAAAACTGGACTCACAGGAGAGGTTCAAATCATAGAAAGTGAGAGTGTCAGTCCTCTTGTTCTTAAGTTGGCATTGTGCCTTTTGTATTAAATTCGGAT
Organism: Schistocerca americana; assembly: GCF_021461395.2. Taxonomy (NCBI): domain Eukaryota; kingdom Metazoa; phylum Arthropoda; class Insecta; order Orthoptera; family Acrididae; genus Schistocerca; species Schistocerca americana. The sequence goes on from NW_025725906.1 coordinate 4,942,761, forward strand.
GCAATTTCTGTGTTTCATCGTCAATAAGAAGGACCAAGGAATGCAGTAAACCTGAAGTGAAGCATCAGATTCTAAAACTGGACTCACAGGAGAGGTTCAAATCATAGAGAGTTAGAGTGTCACTCCTCTTGTACTTAAGTCGGTATTGTGCCTTTTGTATTAAATTCGGATGCAATTTCTGTGTTTCATCGTCAATAAAAAGGTCCAAGGGATACAGTAAACCTGAAGTGAAGCATCGGAATGTAAAACTGGACTCACAGGAGAGGTTCAAATCATAGAAAGTGGGAGTGTCAGTCTTCTTGTACTTAAGTCAGCATTGTGCCTTGTGTATTAAATTCGGATGCAATTTCTGTGTTTCATCGTCAATAAGAAGGTCCAAGGAATACAGTAAACCTGAAGTGAAGCATCGGAACCTAAAACTGGACTCACAGGAGAGATTCAAATCATAGAAAGTGAGAGTGTCAGTCCTCTTGTACTTAAGTCGGCATTGTGCCATTTGTTTTAAATTCGGATGCAATTTCTGTGTTTCATCGTCAATAAGAAGGTCCAAGGGATACAGTAAACCTGAGGTGAAGCATCGGAATCTAAAACTGGACTCACAGGAGAGGTTCAAATCATAGAAAGTGAGAGTGTCAGTCCTCTTGTACTTAAGTCACCATTGTGACATTTGTATTAATTTCGGATGCAATTTCTGTGTTTCATCGTCAATAAGAAGGTCCAAGGGATACAGTAAACCTGAAGTGAAGCATCGGAATCTAAAACTGGACTCACAAGAGATGTTCAAATCATAGAAAGTGAGATTGTCGGTCCTCTTGTACTAAAGTGGCCATTGTGATTTTTGTATTAAATTCGGATGCAATTTCTGTGTTTCATCGTCAATAAGAAGGTCCCAGGGATACAGTAAACCTGAAGTGAAGCATCGGAATCTAAAACTGGACTCACAGGAGTGATTCAAATCATAGAAAGATTGTGTCACTCCTCTTGTACTTAAGTCGGTAATGTGCCTTTTGTATTAAATTCGGATGCAATTTCTGTGTTTCATCGGCAATAAGAAGGTCCAAGGGATACAGTAAACCTGAAGTGAAGCATCGGAATCTAAAACTGAACTCACAGGAGAGGTTCAAATCATAGAAAGTGAGAGTGTCAGTGCTCTTGTACTTAAGTCGGCAATGTGCCATTTGTATTAAATGCGGATGCAATTTCTGTGTTTCATCGCCGATAAGTAGGTCTCAAGGGATACAGTAAACATGAAGTGAAGGATCGGAATCTAAAACTGGACTCACAGGAGAGGTTCAAATAATAGAAAGTGAGAGTGTCAGTCCTCTTGTACTTAAGTCGGCATTGTGCCATTTGTATTAAATTCGGTTGCAATTTCTGTGTTTCATCGTCAATAAGGAGGTCCAAGGGATACAGTAAACCTGAAGTGAGGCATCGGAATCTAAAACTGGACTCACAGGAGAGGTTCCAATCATAGAAAGTTAGAGTGTCACTCCGCTTGTACTTAAGTCGGTATTGTGCCTTTTGTATTAAATTCGGATGCAATTTCTGTGTTTCATCGGCAATAAGAATGTCCACGGGATACAGTAAACCTTATGTGAAGCATCGGAATCTAAAACTGGACTCACAGGACAGGTTCAAAACATGGAATATTAGAGTGTCAGTCCTCTTTTACTTAAGACGGCATTGTGCATTTTGTATTAAATTCGGATGTATTTTCTTTGTTTCTTCGTCAATAAGAAGGTCCAAGGGATACAGTAAACCTGAAGTGAAGCATCGGAATCTAAAACTGGCCTCACAGGAGAGGTTCAAATCATAGAAAGTGAGAGTGTCAGTCATCTTGTAATTAAGTCGGCATTGTGCCTTTTGAATTTAATTTCGATGCAATTTCTGTGTTTCATCTTCAATAAGAGGGTGGAAGGTATACTGTAAACCTGAAGTGGAGCATCGGAATCTAAAACTGGATTCAAAGGAGATGTTCAAATTATAGGAAGTGAGAGTGTCAGTCTTCTTTCACTTAATTCGGCATTGTGCCTTTTCAATTTAATTGCGATTCAATTTCTGTGTTTCATCGTCAATTAGAAGGCCCAAGGGACACAGTAAACCTGAGGTGAAGCATCGGAATCTAAAACTGGACTCACAGGAGAGGTTCAAAACATTGAAAGTTAAAGTGTCAGTCCTCTTGTACTTAAGTCGGCGTGGTGCTTTTGAATTTAATTCCGATGCAACTTCTGCGTTTCATCGTCAATAAGAAGGTCCAAGGTATACAGTAAACCTGAAGTGAAGCATCGGAATCTAAAACTGGACTCACAGGAGAGGTTCAAATCATAGAAAGTGAGAGTGTCAGTTCTCTTGTACTTAAGTCGGCATTGTGATATTTGTATTAATTCCAGATGCAATTTCTGTGTTTCATCGTTAATAAGAAGGTCCAAGGAATACAGTAAACCTGAAGTGAAGCATCGGAATCTAAAACTGGACTCACAGGAGAGGTTCAACTCATAGAATGTGAGAGTGTCAGTCCTCTGGTACTTGAGTCGGCATTGTGCGTTTTGTATTAAATTCAGATGCAATTTCTGTGTTTCATCGTCAATAAGAAGGTCCAAGGGATACAGTAAACCTGAAGTGAAGCATCGGAATCTAAAACGGAACTCACAGGAGAGGTTCAAATCATAGAAAATTAGAGTGTCAGTCCTCTTGTACTTAAGTCGGCATTGTGCCATTTGTATTAAATTCGGATGCAATATCTATGTTTCATCGTCAATATGAAGGTCCAAGGGATACAGTAAACCTGAAGTGAAGCATCGGAATCTAAAACTGTACTGACAGGAGAGGTTCAAATCATAGAAAGTGAGAGTGTCAGTCCTCTTGTACTTAAGTCGGCATTGTGCCTTTTGTATTGAATTCGTATGCAATTTCTGTGTTTCATCGTCAATAAGAAGGTGCAAGGTATACAGTAAACCTGAAGTGAAGCATCGGAAACTAAAACTGGACTGACAAGAAAGGTCAAACCATAGAAAGTGAGAGTGTCAGTCCTCTTGTACTTATGTCGGCATTGTGCGTTTTGTATTAAATTCGGATGCAACTTCTGTGTTTCATCGTCAATAAGAAGGTCCAAGGGATACAGTAAACCTGAAGTGAAGCATCGGATTCTAAACTGAACTCACAGTAGAGGTTCAAATCATAGAAAGTGAGAGTGTCAGTCCTCTTGTACTTAAGTCGGCATTGGGCCTTTTGTATTAAATTCGGATGCAATTTCTGTGTTTCATCGTCAATAAGAAGGTGCAAGGTATACAGTAAACCTGAAGTGAAGCATCGGAATCTAAAACTGGACTCACAGGAGAGGTGCAAATCATAGAAACTTAGAGTGTCAGTCCTCTTGTAGTTAAGTCGGCATTGTGCCTTTTGTATTAAATTCGGATGCAAAGTCTGTGTTTCATCGTCAATAAGAAGGTCCAAGGGATGCAGTAAACCTGAGGTGAAGCATCGGAATCAAAAACTGGACTCACAGGAGAGGTTCAAATCATAGAAAGTGAGAGTGTCAGTCCTCTTTTGCTTAAGTCGGCTTTGAGCGTTTTGAATTTAATTCCGATGCAATTTCTGTGTTTCATCGTCAATAAGAAGGTCCAAGGGATGCAGTTAACCTGAGGTGAAGCATCGGAATCTAAAACTAGACTCACAGGAGAGGTTCAAATTATAGAAAGTGAGAGTGTCAGTCCTCTTGTACTTAAGTCACCATTGTGACATTTGTATTAATTTCGGATGCAATTTCTGTGTTTCATCGTCAATAAGAAGGTCCAAGGGATACAGTAAACCTGAAGTGAAGCATCGGAATCCAAAACTGGACTAACAGGAGATGTTCAAATCATAGAAAGTGAGATTGTCGGTCCTCTCGTACTAAAGTGGCCATTGTGATTTTTGTATTAAATTCGGATGCAATTTCTGTGTTTCATCGTCAATAAGAAGGTCCAAGGGATACAGTAAACCTGAAGTGAAGCATCGGAATCTAAAACTGGACTCACACGAGAGGTGCAAATCATAGAAAGTTAGATTGTCAGTCCTCTTGTACTTAAGTCGGCATTGTACCTTTTGTATTAAATTCGGATGCAAACTCTGTGTTTCATCGTCAATTAGAAGGTGCAAGGGATACAGTAAATCTGAAGTGAAGCATCGGAATCTAAAACTGGACTCACAGTAGAGGTTCAAATCATAGAAAGTGAGAGTGTCAGTCCTCTTGTACTTAAGGCAGCATTGTGCCTTTTGTATTAAATTCGAATGCAATTTCTGTGTTTCATCGTCAATCAGAAGGTCCAAGGGATACAGTAAACCTGAAGTAAGGCATCGGAATCTAAAACTGGACTCACAGGAGAGGTTCAAATCATAGGATGTTATAGTGTCAGTCCTCTTGTACTTAAGTCGGCATTGTGCCTTTTCTATTAAATTCGGATGCAAACTCTGTGTTTCATCGTCAATAAGAAGGTCCAAGGGATACAGTAAACCTCAAGTGAAGCATCGGAATCTAAAACTGGACTCACAGGAGAGGTTCAAATCATAGAAAGTTAGAGTGTCAGTCCTCTTGTACTTAAGTAGGCATTGTGCCTTTTGAATTTAATTCCGATGCTATTTCTGTGTTTCATTGTCAATAAGAAAGTCCAAGGGATACAATAAACCTGAAGTGAAGCATCGGCATCTAAAACTGGACTCACAGGAGAGGTTCAAATCATAGAAAGTGAGAGTGTCAGTCCGCTTTTAATTAAGTCGGCATTCTGCGTTTTAAATTTAATTCCGATGCAATATCTGTGTTTCATCGTCAATACAAAGGTCCAAGGGATACAGTAAACCTGAAGTGAAGCATCGGAATCTAAAACTGGACTCACAGGAGATGTTCAAATCATAGAATGTTAGATTGTCGGTCCTCTTGTACTAAAGTGGCCATTGTGATTTTTGTATTAAAATCGGATGCAATTTCTGTGTTTCATCGTCAATAAGAAGGTCCAAGGGACACAGTAAACCTGAAGTGAAGCATCGGAATCTAAAATTGGACTCACAGGAGAGGCGCAATTCATAGAAAGTTAGAGTGCCAGTCCTCTTGTACTTAAGTCGGCATTGTACCTTTTGTATTAAATTCGGATGCAAACTCTGTGTTTCATCGTCAATTAGAAAGTCCAAGGGATACAGTAAACCTGAAGTGAAGCATCGGAATGTAAAACTGGACTCACAGGAGAGGTTCAAATCATAGAAAGTGGGTGTGTCAGTCCTCTTGTACTTAACTCAGCATTGTGCCTTGTGTATTAAATTCGGATGCAATTTCTGTGTTTCATCGTCAATAAGAAGGTCCAAGGAATACAGTAAACCTGAAGTGAAGCATCGGAACCTAAAACTGGACTCACAGGAGAGATTCAAATCATAGAAAGTGAGAGTGTCAGTCCTCTTGTACTTAAGTCGGCATTGTGCCATTTGTATTAAATTCGGATGCAATTTCTGTGTTTCATCGTCAATAAGAAGGTCCAAGGGATACAGTAAACCTGAGATGAAGCATCGGAATCTAAAACTGGACTCACAGGAGAGGTTCAAATCATAGAAAGTGAGAGTGTCAGTCCTCTTGTACTTAAGTCACCATTGTGACATTTGTATTAATTTCGGATGCAATTTCTGTGTTTCATCGTCAATAAGAAGGTCCAAGGGATACAGTAAACCTGAAGTGAAGCATCGGAATCTAAAACTGGACTCACAATAGATGTTCAAATCATAGAAAGTGAGATTGTCGGTCCTCTTGTACTAAAGTGGCCATTGTGATTTTTGTATTAAATTCGGATGCAATTTCTGTGTTTCATCGTCAATAAGAAGGTCCCAGGGATACAGTAAACCTGAAGTGAAGCATCGGAATCTAAAACTGGACTCACAGGAGGGATTCAAATCATAGAAAGATTGTGTCACTCCTCTTGTACTTAAGTCGGTAATGTGCCTTTTGTATTAAATTCGGATGCAATTTCTGTGTTTCATCGGCAATAAGAAAGTCCAAGGGATACAGTAAACCTTCAGTGAAGCATCGGAATCTAAAACTGGACTCGCAGGAGAGGTTCAAATCATAGAATGTTAGAGTGTCAGTCCTCTTTTACTTAAGACGGCATTGTGCCATTTGTATTAAATTCGGATGCGACTTCTGTGTTTTATCGTCAACAAGAAGATCCAAGGGATACAGTAAACCTGAAGTGAGGCATCGGAATCTAAATCTGACCGCACTGGAGAGGTTCGAATCGTAGAAAGTGAGAGTGTCAGTATTCTTGTAGTTAAATCGGCATTGTGCCATTTGTATTAAATTCGGATGCAATTTCTGTGTTTCATCGTCAATAAGAATGTGCTAGGTATACAGTAAACCTGAAGTGAAGCATCGGAATCTAAAACTGAACTCACAGGAGAGGTTCAAATCATAGAAAGTGAGAGTGTCAGTGCTCTTGTACTTAAGTCGGCAATGTGCCATTTGTATTAAATGCGGATGCAATTTCTGTGTTTCATCGCCGATAAGTAGGTCTCAAGGGATACAGTAAACATGAAGTGAAGGATCGGAATCTAAAACTGGACTCACAGGAGAGGTTCAAATCATAGAAAGTGAGAGTGTCAGTCCTCTTGTACTTAAGTCGGCATTGTGCCATTTGTATTAAATTCGGTTGCAATTTCTGTGTTTCATCGTCAATAAGGAGGTCCAAAGGATACAGTAAACCTGAAGTGAGGCATCGGAATCTAAAACTGGACTCACAGGAGAGGTTCCAATCATAGAAAGTTAGAGTGTCACTCCGCTTGTACTTACGTCGGTATTGTGCCTTTTGTATTAAATTCGGATGCAATTTCTGTGTTTCATCGGCAATAAGAATGTCCACGGGATACAGTAAACCTTATGTGAAGCATCGGAATCTAAAACTGGACTCACAGGACAGGTTCAAAACATGGAATATTAGAGTGTCAGTCCTCTTTTACTTAAGACGGCATTGTGCATTTTGTATTAAATTCGGATGTATTTTCTTTGTTTCTTCGTCAATAAGAAGGTCCAAGGGATACAGTAAACCTGAAGTGAAGCATCGGAATCTAAAACTGGCCTCACAGGAGAGGTTCAAATCATAGAAAGTGAGAGTGTCAGTCATCTTGTAATTAAGTCGGCATTGTGCCTTTTGAATTCAATTTCGATGCAATTTCTGTGTTTCATCTTCAATAAGAGGGTGGAAGGTATACTGTAAACCTGAAGTGGAGCATCGGAATCTAAAACTGGATTCAAAGGAGATGTTCAAATTATAGGAAGTGAGAGTGTCAGTCTTCTTTCACTTAATTCGGCATTGTGCCTTTTCAATTTAATTGCGATTCAATTTCTGTGTTTCATCGTCAATTAGAAGGCCCAAGGGACACAGTAAACCTGAGGTGAAGCATCGGAATCTAAAACTGGACTCAGAGGAGAGGTTCAAATCATTGAAAGTTAAAGTGTCAGTCCTCTTGTACTTAAGTCGGCGTGGTGCCTTTTGAATTTAATTCCGATGCAACTTCTGTGTTTCATCGTCAATAAGAAGGTCCAAGGTATACAGTAAACCTGAAGTGAAGCATCGGAATCTAAAACTGGACTCACAGGAGAGGTTCAAATCATAGAAAGTGAGAGTGTCAGTTCTCTTGTACTTAAGTCTGCATTGTGATATTTGTATTAATTCCAGATGCAATTTCTGTGTTTCATCGTTAATAAGAAGGTCCAAGGAATACAGTAAACCTGAAGTGAAGCATCGGAATCTAAAACTGGACTCACAGGAGAGGTTCAACTCATAGAATGTGAGAGTGTCAGTCCTCTGGTACTTGAGTCGGCATTGTGCGTTTTGTATTAAATTCAGATGCAATTTCTGTGTTTCATCGTCAATAAGAAGGTCCAAGGGATACAGTAAACCTGAAGTGAAGCATCGGAATCTAAAACGGAACTCACAGGAGAGGTTCAAATCATAGAAAATTAGAGTGTCAGTCCTCTTGTACTTAAGTCGGCATTGTGCCATTTGTATTAAATTCGGATGCAATATCTATGTTTCATCGTCAATATGAAGGTCCAAGGGATACAGTAAACCTGAAGTGAAGCATCGGAATCTAAAACTGTACTGACAGGAGAGGTTCAAATCATAGAAAGTGAGAGTGTCAGTCCTCTTGTACTTAAGTCGGCATTGTGCCTTTTGTATTGAATTCGTATGCAATTTCTGTGTTTCATCGTCAATAAGAAGGTGCAAGGTATACAGTAAACCTGAAGTGAAGCATCGGAAACTAAAACTGGACTGACAAGAAAGGTCAAACCATAGAAAGTGAGAGTGTCAGTCCTCTTGTACTTATGTCGGCATTGTGCGTTTTGTATTAAATTCGGATGCAATTTCTGTGTTTCATCGTCAATAAGAAGGTCCAAGAGATATAGTAAACCTGAAGTGAAGCATCGGATACTAAACTGAACTCACAGTAGAGGTTCAAATCATAGAAAGTGAGAGTGTCAGTCCTCTTGTACTTAAGTCGGCATTGGGCCTTTTGTATTAAATTCGGATGCAATTTCTATGTTTCATCGTCAATAAGAAGGTGCAAGGTATACAGTAAACCTGAAGTGAAGCATCGGAATCTAAAACTGGACTCACAGGAGAGGTGCAAATCATAGAAACTTAGAGTGTCAGTCCTCTTGTAGTTAAGTCGGCATTGTGCCTTTTGTATTAAATTCGGATGCAAAGTCTGTGTTTCATCGTCAATAAGAAGGTCCAAGGGATGCAGTAAACCTGAGGTGAAGCATCGGAATCAAAAACTGGACTCACAGGAGAGGTTCAAATTATAGAAAGTGAGAGTGTCAGTCCTCTTGTACTTAAGTCACCATTATGACATTTGTATTAATTTCGGATGCAATTTCTGTGTTTCATCGTCAATAAGAAGGTCCAAGGGATACAGTAAACCTGAAGTGAAGCATCGGAATCTAAAACTGGACTAACAGGAGATGTTCAAATCATAGAAAGTGAGATTGTCGGTCCTCTTGTACTAAAGTGGCCATTGTGATTTTTGTATTGAATTCGGATGCAATTTCTGTGTTTCATCGTCAATAAGAAGGTCCAAGGGATACAGTAAACCTGAAGTGAAGCATCGGAATCTAAAACTGGACTCACACGAGAGGTGCAAATCATAGAAAGTTAGATTGTCAGTCCTCTTGTACTTAAGTCGGCATTGTACCTTTTGTATTAAATTCGGATGCAAACTCTGTGTTTCATCGTCAATTAGAAGGTGCAAGGGATACAGTAAATCTGAAGTGAAGCATCGGAATCTAAAACTGGACTCACAGGAGAGGTTCAAATCATAGAAAGTGAGAGTGTCAGTCCTCTTGTACTTAAGGCAGCATTGTGCCTTTTGTATTAAATTCGAATGCAATTTCTGTGTTTCATCGTCAATCAGAAGGTCCAAGGGATACAGTAAACCTGAAGTAAGGCATCGGAATCTAAAACTGGACTCACAGGAGAGGTTCAAATCATAGGAAGTATAGTGTCAGTCCTCTTGTACTTAAGTCGGCATTGTGCCTTTTCTATTAAATTCGGATGCAAACTCTGTGTTTCATCGTCAATAAGAAGGTCCAAGGGATACAGTAAACCTCAAGTGAAGCATCGGAATCTAAAACTGGACTCACAGGAGAGGTTCAAATCATAGAAAGTTAGAGTGTCAGTCCTCTTGTACTTAAGTAGGCATTGTGCCTTTTGAATTTAATTCCGATGCTATTTCTGTGTTTCATTGTCAATAAGAAAGTCCAAGGGATACAATAAACCTGAAGTGAAGCATCGGCATCTAAAACTGGACTCACAGGAGAGGTTCAAATCATAGAAAGTGAGAGTGTCAGTCCGCTTTTAATTAAGTCGGCATTCTGCGTTTTAAATTTAATTCCGATGCAATATCTGTGTTTCATCGTCAATACAAAGGTCCAAGGGATACAGTAAACCTGAAGTGAAGCATCGGAATCTAAAACTGGACTCACAGGAGATGTTCAAATCATAGAATGTTAGATTGTCGGTCCTCTTGTACTAAAGTGGCCATTGTGATTTTTGTATTAAAATTGGATGCAATTTCTGTGTTTCATCGTCAATAAGAAGGTCCAAGGGACACAGTAAACCTGAAGTGAAGCATCGGAATCTAAAACTGGACTCACAGGAGAGGCGCAATTCATAGAAAGTTAGAGTGCCAGTCCTCTTGTACTTAAGTCGGCATTGTACCTTTTGTATTAAATTCGGATGCAAACTCTGTGTTTCATCGTCAATTAGAAAGTCCAAGGGATACAGTAAACCTGAAGTGAAGCATCGGAATGTAAAACTGGACTCACAGGAGAGGTTCAAATCATAGAAAGTGGGAGTGTCAGTCCTCTTGTACTTAACTCAGCATTGTGCCTTGTGTATTAAATTCGGATGCAATTTCTGTGTTTCATCGTCAATAAGAAGGTCCAAGGAATACAGTAAACCTGAAGTGAAGCATCGGAACCTAAACGGGACTCACAGGAGAGATTCAAATCATGGAAAGTGAGAGTGTCAGTCCTCTTGTACTTAAGTCGGCATTGTGCCATTTGTATTAAATTCGGATGCAATTTCTGTGTTTCATCGTCAATAAGAAGGTCCAAGGGATACAGTAAACCTGAGGTGAAGCATCGGAATCTAAAACTGGACTCACAGGAGAGGTTCAAATCATAGAAAGTGAGAGTGTCAGTCCACTTGTACTTAAGTCACCATTGTGACATTTGTATTAATTTCGGATGCAATTTCTGTGTTTCATCGTCAATAAGAAGGTCCAAGGGATACAGTAAACCTGAAGTGAAGCATCGGAATCTAAAACTGGACTCACAAGAGATGTTCAAATCATAGAAAGTGAGATTGTCGGTCCTCTTGTACTAAAGTGGCCATTGTGATTTTTGTATTAAATTCGGATGCAATTTCTGTGTTTCATCGTCAATAAGAAGGTCCCAGGGATACAGTAAACCTGAAGTGAAGCATCGGAATCTAAAACTGGACTCACAGGAGGGATTCAAATCATAGAAAGATTGTGTCACTCCTCTTGTACTTAAGTCGGTAATGTGCCTTTTGTATTAAATTCGGATGCAATTTCTGTGTTTCATCGGCAATAAGAATGTCCAAGGGATACAGTAAACCTTCAGTGAAGCATCGGAATCTAAAACTGGACTCGCAGGAGAGGTTCAAATCATAGAATGTTAGAGTGTCAGTCCTCTTTTACTTAAGACGGCATTGTGCCATTTGTATTAAATTCGGATGCGACTTCTGTCTTTTATCGTCAACAAGAAGGTCCAAGGCATACAGTAAACCTGAAATGAGGCATCGGAATCTAAATCTGACCGCACTGGAGAGGTTCGAATCGTAGAAAGTGAGAGTGTCAGTATTCTTGTAGTTAAATCGGCATTGTGCCATTTGTATTAAATTCGGATGCAATTTCTGTGTTTCATCGTCAATAAGAAGGTGCAAGGTATACAGTAAACCTGAAGTGAAGCATCGGAATCTAAAACTGAACTCACAGGAGAGGTTCAAATCATAGAAAGTGAGAGTGTCAGTGCTCTTGTACTTAAGTCGGCAATGTGCCATTTGTATTAAATGCGGATGCAATTTCTGTGTTTCATCGCCGATAAGTAGGTCTCAAGGGATACAGTAAACATGAAGTGAAGGATCGGAATCTAAAACTGGACTCACAGGAGAGGTTCAAATCATAGAAAGTGAGAGTGTCAGTCCTCTTGTACTTAAGTCGGCATTGTGCCATTTGTATTAAATTCGGTTGCAATTTCTGTGTTTCATCGTCAATAAGGAGGTCCAAGGGATACAGTAAACCTGAAGTGAGGCACCGGAATCTAAAACTGGACTCACAGGAGAGGTTCCAATCATAGAAAGTTAGAGTGTCACTCCGCTTGTACTTAAGTCGGTATTGTGCCTTTTGTATTAAATTCGGATGCAATTTCTGTGTTTCATCGGCAATAAGAATGTCCACGGGATACAGTAAACCTTATGTGAAGCATCGGAATCTAAAACTGGACTCACAGGACAGGTTCAAAACATGGAATATTAGAGTGTCAGTCCTCTTTTACTTAAGACGGCATTGTGCATTTTGTATTAAATTCGGATGTATTTTCTTTGTTTTTTCGTCAATAAGAAGGTCCAAGTGATACAGTAAACCTGAAGTGAAGCATCGGAATCTAAAACTGGCCTCACAGGAGAGGTTCAAATCATAGAAAGTGAGAGTGTCAGTCATCTTGTAATTAAGTCGGCATTGTGCCTTTTGAATTTAATTCCGATGCAATTTCTGTGTTTCATCTTCAATAAGAGGGTCCAAGGTATACAGTAAACCTGAAGTGAAGCATCGGAATCTAAAACTGGACTCACAGGAGAGGTTCAAATCATAGAAAGTGAGAGTGTCAGTTCTCTTGTACTTAAGTCGGCATTATGATATTTGTATTAATTCCAGATGCAATTTCTGTGTTTCATCGTCAATAAGAAGGTCCAAGGAATACAGTAAACCTGAAGTGAAGCATCGGAATCTAAAACTGGACTCACAGGAGAGGTTCTACTCATAGAATGTGAGAGTGTCAGTCCTCTGGTACTTGATTCGGCATTGTGCGTTTTGTATTAAATTCAGATGCAATTTCTGTGTTTCATCGTCAATAAGAAGGTCCAAGGGATACAGTAAACCTGAAGTGAAGCATCGGAATCTAAAACGGAACTCACAGGAGAGGTTCAAATCATAGAAAATTAGAGTGTCTGTCCTCTTGTACTTAAGTCGGCATTGTGCCATTTGTATTTAATTCGGATGCAATATCTATGTTTCATCGTCAATATGAAGGTCCAAGGGATACAGTAAACCTGAAGTGAAGCATCGGAATCTAAAACTGTACTGACAGGAGAGGTTCAAATCATAGAAAGTGAGAGTGTCAGTCCTCTTGTACTTAAGTCGGCATTGTGCCTTTTGTATTGAATTCGTATGCAATTTCTGTGTTTCATCGTCAATAAGAAGGTGCAAGGTATACAGTAAACCTGAAGTGAAGCATCGGAAACTAAAACTGGACTGACAAGAAAGGTCAAACCATATAAAGTGAGAGTGTCAGTCCCCTTGTACTTATGTCGGCATTGTGCGTTTTGTATTAAATTCGGATGCAATTTCTGTGTTTCATCGTCAATAAGAAGGTCCAAGGGATACAGTAAACCTGAAGTGAAGCATCGGAATCTAAAACTGGACTAACAGGAGATGTTCAAATCATAGAAAGTGAGATTGTCGGTCCTCTTGTACTAAAGTGGCCATTGTGATTTTTGTATTAAATTCGGATGCAATTTCTGTGTTTCATCGTCAATAAGAAGGTCCAAGGGATACAGTAAACCTTAAGTGAAGCATCGGAATCTAAAACTGGACTCACAGGAGAGGTTCAAATCATAGAAAGTTAGAGTGTCAGTCCTCTTCTACTAACGTCGGCATTGTACCTCTTGTATTAAATTCGGATGCAAACTCTGTGTTTCATCGTCAATTAGAAGGTCCAAGGGATACAGTAAACCTGAAATGAAGCATCGGAATCTAAAACTGGACTCACAAAAGAGGTTCAAATCATAGAAAGTGAGAGTGTCAGTCCTCTTGTACTTAAGACGGCATAGTGCCTTTTGAATTTAATTCCGATGCAATTTCTGTGGTTCATCGTCAATAAGAAGGTGCAGGGTATACAGTAAACCTGAAGTGAAGCATCGGAATCTGAAACTGGACTCACAGGAAAGGTTCAAATCATTGAAAGTGAGAGTGTCAGTCCTCTTGTACTTAAGTCGCCATTGTGCCTTTTGTATTTAATTCGGATCCAATTTCTGTGTTTCACCGTCAATAAGAAGGTCCAAGGGATACAGTAAACCTGAAGTGAAGCATCGGAATCTAAAACTGGACTCACAGGAGAGGTTCAAATCATAAAAAGTTAGAGTGTCAGTCCTCTTGTACTTAAGTCGGCATTGTGCCTTTTGAATTTAATTCCGATGCTATTTCTGTGTTTCATTGTCAATAAGAAGGTCCAAGGAATACAGTAAACCTGAAGTGAAGTATCGGAACCTAAAACTGGACTCACAGGAGAGATTCAAATCATAGAAAGTGAGAGTGTCAGTCCTCTTGTACTTAAGTCGGCATTGTGCCATTTGTATTAAATTCGGATGCAATTTCTGTGTTTCATCGTCAATAAGAAGGTCCAAGGGATGCAGTAAACCTGAGGTGAAGCATCGGAATCTAAAACTGGACTCACAGGAGAGGTTCAAATTATAGAAAGTGAGAGTGTCAGTCCTCTTGTACTTAAGTCACCATTGTGACATTTGTATTAATTTCGGATGCAATTTCTGTGTTTCATCGTCAATAAGAAGGTCCAAGGGATACAGTAAACCTGAAGTGAAGCATCGGAATCTAAAACTGGACTAACAGGAGATGTTCAAATCATAGAAAGTGAGATTGTCGGTCCTCTTGTACTAAAGTGGCCATTGTGATTTTTGTATTAAATTCGGATGCAATTTCTGTGTTTCATCGTCAATAAGAAGGTCCAAGGGATACAGTAAACCTGAAGTGAAGCATCGGAATCTAAAACTGGACTCACAGGAGAGATTCAAATCATAGAAAGATTGTGTCACTCCTCTTGTACTTAAGTCGGTAATGTGCCTTTTGTATTAAATTCGGATGCAATTTCTGTGTTTCATCGGCAATAAGAAGGTCCAAGGGATACAGTAAACCTTCAGTGAAGCATCGGAATCTAAAACTGGACTCGCAGGAGAGGTTCAAATCATAGAATGTTAGAGTGTCAGTCCTCTTTTACTTAAGACTGCATTGTGCCATTTGTATTAAATTCGGATGCGACTTCTGTGTTTTATCGTCAACAAGAAGGTCCAAGGGATACAGTAAACCTGAAGTGAGGCATCGGAATCTAAATCTGACCGCACTGGAGAGGTTCGAATCGTAGAAAGTGAGAGTGTCAGTATTCTTGTAGTTAAATCGGCATTGTGCCATTTGTATTAAATTCGGATGCAATTTCTGTGTTTCATCGTCAATAAGAAGGTGCAAGGTATACACTAAACCTGAAGTGAAGCATCGGAATCTAAAACTGAACTCACAGGAGAGGTTCAAATCATAGAAAGTGAGAGTGTCAGTGCTCTTGTACTTAAGACGGCAATGTGCCATTTGTATTAAATGCGGATGCAATTTCTGTGTTTCATCGCCGATAAGTAGGTCTCAAGGGATACAGTAAACATGAAGTGAAGGATCGGAATCTAAAACTGGACTCACAGGAGAGGTTCAAATCATAGAAAGTGAGAGTGTCAGTCCTCTTGTACTTAAGTCGGCATTGTGCCATTTGTATTAAATTCGGTTGCAATTTCTGTGTTTCATCGTCAATAAGGAGGTCCAAGGGATACAGTAAACCTGAAGTGAGGCATCGGAATCTAAAACTGGACTCACAGGAGAGGTTCCAATCATAGAAAGTTAGAGTGTCACTCCGCTTGTACTTAAGACGGTATTGTGCCTTTTGTGTTAAATTCGGATGCCATTTCTGTGTTTCATCTGCAATAAGAATGTCCACGGGATACAGTAAACCTTATGTGAAGCATCGGAATCTAAAACTGGACTCACAGGACAGGTTCAAAACATGGAATATTAGAGTGTCAGTCCTTTTTACTTAAGACGGCATTGTGCATATTGTATTAAATTCGGATGTATTTTCTTTGTTTCTTCGTCAATAAGAAGGTCCAAGGGATACAGTAAACCTGAAGTGAAGCATCGGAATCTAAAACTGGCCTCACAGGAGAGGTTCAAATCATAGAAAGTGAGAGTGTCAGTCATCTTGTAATTAAGTCGGCATTGTGCCTTTTGAATTTAATTCCGATGCAATTTCTGTGTTTCATCTTCAATAAGAGGGTGGAAGGTATACTGTAAACCTGAAGTGGAGCATCGGAATCTAAAACTGGATTCAAAGGAGATGTTCAAATTATAGAAAGTGAGAGTGTCAGTCTTCTTTCACTTAATTCGGCATTGTGCCTTTTCAATTTAATTGCGATTCAATTTCTGTGTTTCATCGTCAATTAGAAGGCCCAAGGGACACAGTAAACCTGAGGTGAAGCATCGGAATCTAAAACTGGACTCACAGGAGAGGTTCAAATCATTGAAAGTTAAAGTGTCAGTCCTCTTGTACTTAAGTCGGCGTGGTGCCTTTTGAATTTAATTCCGATGCAACTTCTGTGTTTCATCGTCAATAAGAAGGACCAAGGTATACAGTAAACCTGAAGTGAAGCATCGGAATCCAAAACTGGACTCACAGGAGAGGTTCAAATCATAGAAAGTGAGAGTGTCAGTTCTCTTGTACTTAAGTCGGCATTGTGATATTTGTATTAATTCCAGATGCAATTTCTGTGTTTCATCGTCAATAAGAAGGTCCAAGGAATACAGTAAACCTGAAGTGATGCATCGGAATCTAAAACTGGACTCACAGGAGAGGTTCAAGTCATAGAATGTGAGAGTGTCAGTCCTCTGGTACTTGAGTCGGCATTGTGCGTTTTGTATTAAATTCAGATGCAATTTCTGTGTTTCATCGTCAATAAGAAGGTCCAAGGGATACAGTAAACCTGAAGTGAAGCATCGGAATCTAAAACGGAACTCACAGGAGAGGTTCAAATCATAGAAAATTAGAGTGTCAGTCCTCTTGTACTTAAGTCGGCATTGTGCCATTTGTATTAAATTCGGATGCAATATCTATGTTTCATCGTCAATATGAAGGTCCAAGGGATACAGTAAACCTAAAGTGAAGCATCGGAATCTAAAACTGTACTGACAGGAGAGGTTCAAATCATAGAAAGTGAGAGTGTCAGTCCTCTTGTACTTAAGTCGGCATTGTGCCTTTTGTATTGAATTCGTATGCAATTTCTGTGTTTCATCGTCAATAAGAAGGTGCAAGGTATACAGTAAACCTGAAGTGAAGCATCGGAAACTAAAACTGGACTGACAAGAAAGGTCAAACCATAGAAAGTGAGAGTGTCAGTCCTCTTGTACTTATGTCGGCATTGTGCGTTTTGTATTAAATTCGGATGCAATTTCTGTGTTTCATCGTCAATAAGAAGGTCCAAGGGATACAGTAAACCTGAAGTGAAGCATCGGATTCTAAACTGAACTCACAGTAGAGGTTCAAATCATAGAAAGTGAGAGTGTCAGTCCTCTTGTACTTAAGTCGGCATTGGGCCTTTTGTATTAAATTCGGATGCAATTTCTGTGTTTCATCGTCAATAAGAAGGTGCAAGGTATACAGTAAACCTGAAGTGAAGCATCGGAATCTAAAACTGGACTCACAGGAGAGGTCCAAATCATAGAAACTTAGAGTGTCAGTCCTCTTGTAGTTAAGTCGGCATTGTGCCTTTTGTATTAAATTCGGATGCAAAGTCTGTGTTTCATCGTCAATAAGAAGAACCAAGGGATACAGTAAACCTGAAGTGAAGCATCGGAATCTAAAACTAGACTCACAGTAGAGGTTCAAATCATAGGAAGTGAGAGTGTCAGTCCTCTTGTACTTAAGTCGGCATTGTGCCGTTTGTATTACATTCGGATGCAATTTCTGTGTTTCATCGTTAATAAGAATGTCCAAGGAATGTAGTAAACCTGAAGTGAAGCATCAGAATCTAAAACTGGACTCACAGGAGAGGTTCAAATCATAGAGAGTTAGAGTGTCACTCCTCTTGTACTTAAGTCGGTATTGTGCCTTTTGTATTAAATTCGGATGCAATTTCTGTGTTTCAACCTCAATAAAAGGGTCCAAGGGATACAGTAAACCTGAAGTGAAGCATCGCAATCTAAAACTGAACTCACAGGAGAGGTTCAAATCATTGAAAGTTAAAGTGTCAGTCCTCTTGTACTTAAGTCGGCGTGGTGCCTTTTGAATTTAATTCCGATGCAACTTCTGTGTTTCATCGTCAATAAGAAGGTCCAAGGTATACAGCAAACCTGAAGTGAAGCATCGG
This sequence comes from Schistocerca americana, assembly GCF_021461395.2. Classification (NCBI taxonomy): domain Eukaryota; kingdom Metazoa; phylum Arthropoda; class Insecta; order Orthoptera; family Acrididae; genus Schistocerca; species Schistocerca americana. The sequence continues at coordinate 4,960,769 of NW_025725906.1, forward strand.
AATCTAAAACTGGACTCACAGGAGAGGTTCAAATCATAGAAAGTGAGAGTGTCAGTCCTCTTGTACTTAAGTCGCCATTGTGCCTTTTGTATTAAATTCGGATGCAATTTCTGTGTTTGATCGTCAATAAGAAGGTCCACGGGATACAGTAAACCTTATGTGAAGCATCGGAATCTAAAACTGGACTCACAGGAGAGGTTTAAAACATAGAATATTAGAGTGTCGTTCCTCTTTTACTTACGACGGCATTGTGGATATTGCATTAACTTCGGATGCAATTTCTGTGTTTCATCGTCAATAAGAAGGTCCAAGGGATACAGTAAACCTGAAGTGAAGCATCGGAATCTAAAACTGGCCTCACAGGAGACGTTCAAATCATAGAAAGTGAGAGTGTCACTCCTCTTGTACTTAAGTCGGCATTGTGCAATTTGTATTAAATTCGGATGCAATTTCTGTGTTTCATCGTCAATAAGAAGGTCCAAGGGATACAGTAAACCTGAAGTGAAGCATCGGAATCTAAAACTGGACTCACAGGAGAGGTTCAAATCTTAGAAAGTGGGAGTGTCAGTCCACTTGTACTTAAGTCGGCATTGTGCCTGTTGTATTGAATTCGTATGAAATTCCTGTGTTTCATCGTCAATAAGAAGGTGCAAGGTATACAGTAAACCTGAAGTGAAGCATCGGAATCTAAAACTGGACTCACAAGAAAGGTCAAACCATAGAAAGTGAGAGTGTCAGTCCTATTGTACTTATGTCGGCATTGTGCGTTTTGTATTAAATTCGGATGCAATTTCTGTGTTTCATCGTCAATAAGAAGGTGCAAGGTATACAGTAACCCTGAAGTGAAGCATCGGAATCTAAAACTGAACTCACAGGAGAGGTTCAATCATAGAAAGTAATAGTGTCAGTGCTCTTGTACTTAAGTCGGCAATGTGCCATTTGTATTAAATGCGAATGCAATTTCTGTGTTTCATCGTCAATAAGGAGGTCCAAGGGATACAGTACACCTGAAGTGAGGCATCGGAATCTAAAACTGGACTCACAGGAGCGGTTCCAATCATAGAAAGTTAGATTGTCACTCCGCTTGTGCTTTAGTCGGTATTGTGCCTTTCGTATTAAATTCGGAAGCAATTTTTGTGTTTCATCGTCAATAAGAAGGTCCACGGGATACAGTAAACCTAATGTGAAGCATCGGAATCTAAAACTGGACTCACAGGAGAGGTTCAAAACATAGAATATTAGAGTGTCAGTCCTCTTTTACTTAAGACGGCATTGTGCATTTTGTATTAAATTCGGATGCAATTTCTGTGTTTCATCGTCAATAAGAAGGTCCAAGGGATACAGTAAACCTGAAGTGAAGCATCGGAATCTAAAACTGGCCTCACTGAAGAGGTTCAAATCATAGAAAGTGAGAGTGTCAGTCATCTTGTAATTAAGTCGGCATTGTGCATTTTGAATTTAATTCCGATGCAATTTCTGTGTTTCATCGTCAATAAGAGGGTGGAAGGTATACTGTAAACCTGTAGTGAAGCATTGGATTCTAAAACTGGACTCAAAGGAGATGTTCAAATTATAGAAAGTGAGAGTGTCAGTCTTCTTTCACTTAAGTCGGCATTGTGCCTTTTCAATTTAATTGCGATTCAATTTCTGTGTTTCATCGTCAATTAGAAGGCCCAAGGGACACAGTAAACCTGAGGTGAAGCATCGGAATCTAAAACTGGACTCACAGGAGAGGTTCAAATCATAGGAAGTAAGAGTGTCAGTCCTCTTGTCCTTAAGTCGGCATTGTGATATTTGTATTAATTCCGGATGCAATTTCTGTGTTTCATCGTCAATAAGAAGGTCCAAGGGATACAGTAAACCTGAAGTGAAGCATCGGAATCTAAAACTGGACTCAAAGGAGAGGTTCAAATCATAGAAAGTGAGAGTGTCAGTCCTCTTGTACTTAAGTCGGCATTGTGCCTTTTGTATTGAATTCGTATGCAATTTTTTGTGTTTCATCGTCAATAAGAAGGTGCAAGGTATACAGTAATCCTGAAGTGAAGCATCGGAATCTAAAACTGGACTCACAAGAAAGGTCAAACCATAGAAAGTGAGAATGTCAGTCCTCTTGTACTTATGTCGGCATTGTGCGTTTTGTATTAAATTCGGATGCAATTTCTGTGTTTCATCGTCAATAAGAAGGTCCAAGGGATACAGTAAACCTGAAGTGAAGCATCGGATTCTAAACTGAACTCACAGTAGAGTTTCAAATCATAGAAACTGAGAGTGTCAGTCCCCTTGTACTTAAGTCGGCATTGGGACGTTTGTATTAAATTCGGATGCCATTTCTGTGTTTCATCGTCAATAAGAAGGTGCGAGGTATACAGTAAACCTGAAGTGAAGCATCGGAATCTAAAACTGGACTCACAGGAGAGGTTCAAATCATAGAAACTTAGAGTGTCAGTCCTCTTGTACATAAGTCGGCATTGTGCCTTTTGTATTAAATTCGGACGCAAACTCTGTGTTTCATCGTCAATAAGAAGAACCAAGGGATACAGTAAACCTGAAGTGAAGCATCGGAATCTAAAACTAGACTCACAGTAGAGGTTCAAATCATAGGAAGTGAGAGTGTCAGTCCTCTTGTACTTAAGTCGGCATTGTGCCGTTTGTATTAAATTCGGATGCAATTTCTGTGTTTCATCGTCAATAAGAAGGTGCAAGGAATGCAGTAAACCTGAAGTGAAGCATCAGAATCTAAAACTGGACTCACAGGAGAGGTTCAAATCATAGAGAGTTAGAGTGTCACTCCTCTTGTACTTAAGTCGGTATTGTGCCTTTTGTATTAAATTCGGATGCAATTTCTGTGTTTCATCGTCAATAAAAAGGTCCAAGGGATACAGTATACCTGAAGTGAAGCATCGGAATCTAAAAGTGGACTCACAGGAGAGGTTCACATCATGGAAATCTAGAGTGGTAGTCCTCTTGTACTTAAGTCGGCATTGTGCCTTTTGTAATAAATTCGGATGCAAACTCTGTGTTTCATCGTCAATAAGAAGGTCCAAGGGATACAGTAAACTTGAAGTGAAGCATCGGAATCGAAAACTGGACTCACAAGAGAGGTTCAAATCATAGAAAGTTTGAGTGTCAGTCCTCTTGTACTTAAGTCGGCATTGTGCCTTTTGAATTTAATTCCGATGCAATTTCTGTGTTTCATCGTCAAGAAGAAGGTCCAAGGGATACAGCAAACCTGAAGTGAAGCATCCGAATCTAAAACTGGACTCGCAGGAGAGGTTCAAATCATAGAAAGTGAGTGTGTCGGTCCTCTTGTAGTTAAGTCGGGATTGTGCCATTTGTATTAAATTCGGTTGCAATTTCTGTGTTTCATCCTCAATAAGAAGGTCCAAGGGATACAGTAAACCTGAAGTGAAGCATCGGAATCTAAAACTGGACTCAAAGGAGAGGTTCAAATCATAGAAAGTTCGAGTGTCACTCCTCTTGTACTTAAGTCGTTATTGTAACATTTGTATTAAATATGGATGCAATTTCTGTGTTTTTTCGCCAATAAGAAGGTCCAAGGGATACAGTAAACCTGAAGTGAAGCATCCGAATCTAATACTGACCTCACAGGAGAGGTTCGAATCATAGAAAGTGAGAGTGTCACTCCTCTTGTACTTAAGTCGGCATTGTGCCATTTGTATTAAATTCGGATGCAATTTCTGTGTTTCATCGTCAATAAGAAGGTCCAAGGGATACAGTAAACCTGAAGTGAAGCATCGGAATCTAAAACTGGACTCGCAGGAGAGGTGCAAATCATAGAAAGTGAGAGTGTCAGTCCTCTTGTACTTAAGTCGGCATTGTGCTATTTGTATTAAATTCGGATGCAATTTCTGAGTTTCATCTTCAATAAGAATGTCCAAGGGATACAGTAAACCTGAAGAGAAGCATCGGAATCTAAAACTAGAATGATAGGAGAGGTTCAAATCATAGAAAGTGAGAGTGTCAGTCCTCTTGCACTAAGGTCGGCATTGTGCCTTTTGTTTTAAATTCGGATGCAAACCATGTGTTTCATCGTCAATAAGAAGGTCCAAGGGATACAGTAAACCTGAAGTGAAGCATCGGAATCTAAAACTGGACTCACAGGAGAGGATCAAATCATAGAAAGTGAGAGTGTCAGTCCTCTTGTACTTAAGTAGCCATTGTGCCTTTTGTATTAAATTCGGATGCAATTTCTGTGTTTCATCGTCAATAAGAAGGTCCAAGTAATACAGTAAACCTGAAGTAAAGCATCGGAATCTAAAACTGGACTCACAGGAGAGGTTCCAATCATAGAAAGTTAGATTGTCACTCCTCTTGTACTTAAGTCGGTATTGTGCTTTTGGATTAAATTTGGATGCAATTTCTGTGTTTCATCGTCAATAAAAAGGTCCAAGGGATACAGTAAACCTGAAGTGAAGCATCGGAATCCAACACTGGACTCACAGGAGAGGTTCAAGTCATAGAAAGTTAGAGTGTCAGTCCTCTCGTACTTATGTCGGCGTGGTGCCTTTTGAATTTAATTCCGATGCAACTTCTGTGTTTCATCGTCAATAAGAAGGTCCAAGGGATACAGTAAACCTGAAGTGAAGCATCGGAACCTAAAATTGGGCTCACAGGAGAGATTCAAATCATAGATAGTTAGAGTGTCAGTCCTGTTGTACTTAAGTCGCCATTGTGCCGTTTGTATTAAATTCGGTTGCAATTTCTGTGTTTCATCGTCAATAAGAAGGTCCAAGGGATACAGCAAACCTGAAGTGAAGCATCGGAACCTAAAACTGGACTCACAGGAGAGATTCAAATCATAGATAGTTAGAGTGTCAGTCCTCTTGTACTTAAGTCGGTATTGTGTCTTTTGTATTAAATTCGGATGCAATTTCTGTGTTTCATCGTCAATAAGAAGGTCCAAGGGATACAGTAAACCTGAAGTGAAGAATCGGAATCTAAAACTGGACTCACAGGAGAGGTTCAAATCATAGAAAGTGAGAGTGTCAGTCCTCTTGTACCTAAGTCGGCATTGTGCCATTTGTATTAAATTCGGATGCAATTCCTGTGATTCATAGTCAATAAGAAGGTCCAAGGGATACAGTAAACCTGAAGTGAAACATCGGAATCTAAAACTGGACTCACAGGAGAGGTTTAAATCATAGAAAGTAAGAGTGTCACTCCTCTTGTACTTAAGTCGCTATTGTGCCACTTGTATTAAATACGGATGCAATTTCTGTGTTTTTTCGTCAATAAGAAGGTCCAAGGGATACAGTTAACCTGAAGTGAAGCATCCGAATTTAAAACTGACCTCACAGGATGGGTTCGAATCATAGAAAGTAAGAATGTCAGTCCTCTTGTACTTAAGTCGGCATTGTGCCATTTGTATTAAATTCGGATGCAATTTCGGTGTTTCATCGTCAATAAGAAGGTCCAAGGGATGCAGTAAACCTGAAGTGAAGCATCGGAATCTATAACTGGACTCACAGGAGAGGTTGAAATCATAGAAAGTGAGAGTGTCAGTCCTCTTGTACTTAAGTCGGCATTGTGCCATTTGTATTAAATTCGGATGCAATTTCTGTGTTTCATCTTCAATAAGAAGGTCCAAGGGATACAGTAAACCTGAAGTGAAGCATCGGAATCTAAAACTAGACTCACAGGAGCGGTTCAAATCATAGAAAGTGATAGTGTCAGTCCTCTTGCACGTAAGTCGGCATTGTGTCTTTTGTATTAAATTCGGATGCAAGCTCTGTGTTTCATCGTCAAAAAGAAGGTCCAAGGGATACAGTAAACCTGAAGTGAAGCATCGGAATCTAAAACTGGACTCACAGGAGAGGTTCAAAATATAGAAAGTTAGAGAGTCAGTCCTCTTGTACTTAAGTCGGCGTGGTGCCTTTTGAATTTAATTCCGATGCAACTTCTGTGTTTCATCGTCAATAAGAAGGTGCAAGGTATACAGTAAACCTGGAGTCAAGCACCGGAATCTAAAACTGGGCTCACAGGAGAGGTTCAAATCATACAAAGTGAAAGTGTCAGTCCTCTTGTACTTTAGTCGCCATTGTGCCGTTTGTATTAAATTCGGGTGCTATTTCTGTGTTTCATCGTCAATAAGAAGGTCCAAGGGAAACAGTAAACCAGAAGTATAGCATTGGAATCTAATACTGGACTCACAGGAGAGGTTGAAATCATAGAAAGTTAGAGTGTTTGTCCTCTTGTACTTAAGTCGGAATTGTTCCTTTTGTATTAAATTCGGATGCAAACTCTGTGTTTCATCGTCAATAAGAAGGTCCAAGAGATACAGTAATCCTGAAGTGAAGCATCGGAATCTAAAACTGGAATCACAGGAGAGGTTCAAATCATAGAAAGTTTGAGTGTCAGTAATCTTGTACTTAAGTCGGCATTGTTCCATTTGTACTAAATTCGGATGCAATTTCTGTGTTTCATCGTCAATAAGAAGGTCCAAGGGATACAGTAAACCTGAAGTGAAGCATCGGAATCTAAAACTGGACTCACAGGAGAGATTCAAATCATAGATATAGTGTCACCCCTCTTGTACTTAAGTCGGTATTCTGCCTTTTGTATTAAATTCGGATGCAATTTCTGTGTTTCATCGTCAATAAGAAGGTCCAAGGGATACAGTAAACCTGAAGTGAAGCATCGGAATCTAAAACTGGACTCACAGGAGAGATTCAAATCATAGATATAGTGTCACTCCTCTTGTACTTAAGTCGGTATTCTGCCTTTTGTATTAAATTCGGATGCAATTTCTGTGTTTCATTGTCAATAAGAAGGTCCAAGGGATAAGGTAAACCTGAAGTGTAGCATCGGAATCTAAAACTGGACTCACAGGAGAGGTTCAAATCATAGAAAGTTAGAGTGTCAGTCCTCTTTTACTTAAGTCATCATTGTGCCTTTTGTATTAACTTCCGATGCAATTTCTCTGCTTCATCGTCAATAAGAAGGTGCAAGATATACAGTAAACCTGAGTGAAGCATCGGAATCTAAAACCGGACTCACAGGAAAGGTTCAAATCATAGAAAGTGAGAGTGTCAGTCCTCTTGTACTTAAGTCGGCATTGTGCCATTTGTATTAAATTCGGATGCAATTTCTGTGTTTCGTCGTCAATAACAAGGTCCAAGGGATACAGTAAACCTAAAGTGAAGCATCGCATATCTAAAAATGGACTAACAGGAGAGGTTCAAATCATAGAATATGAGAGTGTCAGTCCTCTTGTACTTAAGTCGGCATTGTGCCATTTGTATTAAATTCGGATGCACTTTCTGTGTTTCATCTTCAATAAGAAGGTCCAAGGGATACAGTAAAACTGAAGTGAAGCATCGGAATCTAAAACTGGACTCACAGGAGAGGTTCCAATCATAGAAAGTGAGCGTGTCAGTCCTCATGTACTTAAGTCGGCATTGTGACTTTTGTATTAAAATCGGATGCAATTTCTGTGATTCTTCGTCAATAAGAAGGTCCAAGGGATACAGTAAACCTGAAGTGAAGCATCAGAATCTAAATCTGGACTCACAGGGGAGGTTCAAATCATAGAGAGTTAGAGTGTCTCTCCTCTTGTTCTTAAGTCGGTATTGTGCCTTTTGTATTAAATTCGGATGCTATTTCTGTGTTTCCTCGTCAATAAGAAGGTCCAAGGGATACAGTAAACCTGAAGTGAAGCATCAGAATCTATAACTGGACTGACAGGAGAGGTTCAAATCATAGAAAGTGAGAGTGTCAGTCCTCTTGTACTTAAGTCGGCATTGTACCATTTGTATTAAATTCGGGTGCAATTTCTGTGTTTCATCGTCAATAACAAGGTCCAAGGGATACAGTAAACCTGAAGTGAAGCATCAGAATCTAAAACTGGACTCACAGGAGAGATTTAAATCAAAGAAAGTGAGAGTGTCAATCCTCTTTTACTTAAGTCGGCATTGTGCCTTTTGATTTTAATTCCGATGCAATTTCTGTGTTTCATCGTCAATAAGAATGTCCACGGGATACAGCAAACATGACGTGAAGCATCGGAATCTAAAACTGGACTCGCAGGAGAGGTTCAAATCATAGAAAGTGAGAGTGTCGGTCCTCTTGTACTTAAGTCGGCATTGTGCCATTTTAATAAATTCGGATGCAATTCCTGTGATTCAAAGTCAATAAGAAGGTCCAAGAGTTACAGTAAACCAGAAGTGAAGCATCGGAATCTAAAACTGGATTCACAGGAGAGGTTCAAATCATAGAAAGTTAGAGTGTCACTCCCCTTGTACTTAAGTCGGTATTCTGCCTTTTGTATTAAATTCAGATGCAATTTCTGTGTTTCATCGTCAATAAGAAGGTCCAAGGGATACAGTAAACCTGAAGAGAAGCATCGGAATCTAAAACTGGACCCACAGGAGAGGTTCAAATCATAGAAAGTTAGAGTGTCAGTCCTCTTTTACTTATGTCGGAATTGTGTCATTTGTATTAAATTCGAATGCAATTTCTATGTTTCATCGTCAATAAGAAGGTCCAAGAGAAACAGAAACATGAAGATAAGCATCGGAATGTAAAAGTGGACTCACAGGAGAGGTTCAAATCATAGAAAGTTAGAGTGTCAGTCCTCTTGTACTTAAGTCGGCATTGTGCATTTTGAACTTAATTCCGATGCAATTTCTGTGTTTCATCGTCAATAAGAAGGTGCAAGGTATACAGTAAACCTGAAGTGAAGCATCGGAATCTGAATTTGGACTCACAGGAGAGGTTCAAATCATAGAAAGGGAAAATGTCAGTCCTCTTGTACTTAAGTCGGCATTGTGATTTTTGAATTTAATTCCGATGCAATTTCTGTGTTTCATCGTCAATAAGAAGGTCCAAGGGATACAATAAACCTGAAGTGAAGCATCGGAATCTAAAACTGACCTGACAGGAGAGGTTCAAATCATAGAAAGTTTGTGTGTCACTCCTCTTTTACTTAAGTTATCATTGTGCCTTTTGTATTAACTTCCGATGCAATTTCTACGTTTCATCATCAATAAAAAGGTGCAATATATACAGTAAACCTGAAGTGAAGCATCAGAATCTAAAACCGGACTCACAGGAGAGGTTCAAATCATAGAAAGTGAGGGTGTCAGTCCTCTTGTTCTTCAGTCGGCATTGTGCCATTTGTATTAAGTTCGGATGCAATTTCTGTGTTTCGTCGACAATAAGAAGGTATAGGGATACAGTAAACCTGAAGTGAAGCATCGCAATCTAAAAATGGACTGACAGGAGACGTTGAAATCATAGAAAATGAGAGTGTCAGTCCTCTTGTACTTAAGTCGGCATTGTGCCATTTGTATTAAATTCGGATGCACTTTCTGTGTTTCATCTTCAATAAGAAGGTCCAAGGGATACAGTAAAACTAAAGTGAAGCAACGGAATCTAAAACTGGACTCACAGGAGAGGTTCCAATCATAGAAAGTGAGCGTGTCTGTCCTCATGTACTTAAGTCGGCATTGTGACTTTTGTATTAAAATCGGATGCAATTTCTGTGATTCTTCGTCAATACGAAGATCCAAGGGATACAGTAAACCTGAAGTGAAGCATCAGAATCTAAAATTGGACTCACAGGGGAGGTTCAAATCATAGAGAGTTAGAGTGTCTCTCCTCTTGTACTTAAGTCGGTATTGTGCCTTTTGTATTAAATTCGGATGCAATTTCTGTGATTCTTCGTCAATAAGAAGGTCCAAGGGAGACAGTAAACCTGAAGTGAAGCATCAGAAGTTAAAACTGGACTCACAGGAGAGGTTAAAATCATAGAAAGTGAGAGGGTCAGTCCTCTTTTACTTAAGTCGGGTTTGTGCGTTTTGAATTTAATTCCGATGCAATTTCTGTGTTTCCTCGTCAATAAGAAGGTCCAAGGGATACAGTAAACCTGAAGTGAAGCATCGGAATCTAAAACTGGACTCACAGGAGAGGTTCAAATCATAGAAAGTTAGAGTATCAGTCCTCTTGTACTTAAGTCGGCATTGTGACTTTTGTATTAAAATCGGATGCAATTTCTGTGATTCTTCGTCAATAAGAAGGTCCAAGGGAGACAGTAAACCTGAAGTGAAGCATCAGAAGTTAAAACTGGACTCACAGGAGAGGTTAAAATCATAGAAAGTGAGAGGGTCAGTCCTCTTTTACTTAAGTCGGGTTTGTGCGTTTTGAATTTAATTCCGATGCAATTTCTGTGTTTCATCGTCAATAAGAAGGTCCAAGGGATACAGTAAACCTGAAGTGAAGCATCAGAATCAAAAACTGGACTAACAGGAGAGGTTCATATCGTAGAAAGTGAGAGTGTCAGTCCTCTTGTACTTAAGTCGGCATTGTGCCATTTGTATTAAATTCGGGTGCAATTTCTGTGTTTCATCGTCAATAAGAAGGTCCAAGGGATACAGTAAACCTGATGTGAAGCATCGGAATCGAAAACTGGACCCACAGGAGAGGTTCAAATCATAGAAAGTTTGAGTGTCAGTCCTCTTGTACTTAAGTCGGCATTGTGCCTTTTGAATTTAATTCCGATGCAATTTCTGTGTTTCATCGTCAATAAGAAGGTTCAAGGGATACAGCACACCTGAAGTGAAGCATCGGAATCTAAAACTAGACTCGCAGGAGATGTTGAAATCATAGAAAGTGAGAGTGTCGGTCCTCTTGTACTTAAGTCGGCATTGGGCCATTTGTATTAAATTCGGATGCAATTTCTGTGTTTCATCGTCAATAAGAAGGTCCAAGGGATACAGTAAACCTCAAGTGAAGCATCGGAATCTAAAACTGGACTCACAGGTGAGGTTCAAATCATAGAAAGTGAGAGTGTCAGTCCTCTTGTACTTAAGTCGGCATTGTGCCATTTGTATTAAATTCTGATGCAATTTCTGTGTTTCATCTTCAATAAGAAAGTCCAAGGGATACAGTAAACCTGAAGTGAAGCATCGGAATCTAAAACTAGACCCACAGGAGAGGTTCAAATCATAGAGAGTGAGAGTGTCAGTCCTTTTTTACTTAAGTCGGCATTGTGGCTTTTGAATTTAATTCCGATGCAATTTCTGTGCTTCATCGTCAATAAGAAGGTCCAAGGGATACAGTAAACCTGAAGTGAAGCATCGGAATCAAAAACTGGACTCACAGGAGAGTTTCAAATCATAGATATAGTGTCACTCCTCTTGTACTTAAGTCGGTATTGTGCCTTTTGTTTTAAATTGGGATGCAATTTCTGTGTTTCATCGTCAATAAGAAGGTCCAAGGGATACGGTAAACCTGAAGTGAAGCATCGGAATCTAAAACCGGACTCACGGGAGAGGTTCAAATCATAGAAATTTAGAGTGTCAGTCCTCTTGTACTTAAGACGGCATTGTGATTTTTGAATTTAATTCCGATGCAATTTCTGTGTTTCATCATCAATAAGAAGGTCCAAGGGATACAGTAAACCTGAAGTTAAGCATTGGAATCTAAATCTGGACTCACAGGAGAAGTTCAAATCATGGAAAGTGAGAGTGTCAGTCCACTTTCACTTAAGCAGCATTGTGCGTTTTGAATTTAATTCCGATGCAATTTCTGTGTTTCGTCGTCAATAAGAAGGTCCATGGGATACTGTAAACCTGAAGTGAAGCATCGGAATCTTAAACTAGACTGACAGGAGAGGGTCAAATCATAGAAAGTGGGAGTGTCAGTCCTCTTGCACTTAAGTCGGCATTGTGCCATTTGTATTAGATTCGGATGCAAACCCTGTGTTTCATCGTCAATAAGAAGGTACAAGGAATACAGTAAACCTGAAGTGAAGCATCGGAATCTGAAACTGGACTCACAGGAGAGGTTCAAATCATTGAAAGTGAGAGTCTTAGTCCTCTTGTACTTAAGTCGCCATTGTGCTTTTTTGTATTAAATTCGGATGCAATTTCTGTGTTTCATCGTCAACAAGAACGTCCAAGGGATACAGTAAACCTGAAGTATAGCATCGGAATCTAAAACTGGACTCACAGGAGAGGTTCAAATCATAGAAAGTGAGAGTGTCAGACCTCTTGTACTTAAGTCGGCATTGTGCCATTTGTATTAAATTCGGATGCAATTCCTGTGATTCATAGTCAATAAGAAGGTCCAACGGATACAGTAAACCTGAAGTGAAGAATCGGAATCTAAAACTGGACTCACAGGAGAGGTTCAAATCATAGAAAGTTAGAGTGTCACTCCTCTTGTACTTAAGTCGGTATTGTGCCATTTGTATTAAATACGGATGCAATTTCTGTGTTTTTTCGTCAATAAGAAGGTCCAAGGGAGACAGTAAACCTGAAGTGAAAAATCAGAAGTTAAAACTGGACTCACAGGAGAGGTTAAAATCATAGAAAGTGAGAGGGTCAGTCCTCTTTTACTTAAGTCGGCTTTGTGCGTTTTGAATTTAATTCCGATGCGATTTCTGTGTTTCATCGTCAATAAGAAGGTCCAAGGGATACAGTAAACCTGAAGTGAAGCATCAGAATCTAAAACTGGACTAATAGGAGAGGTTCAAATCATAGAAAGTGAGAGTGTCAGTCCTCTTGTACTTAAGTCGCCATTGTGCCATTTGTATTAAATTCGGGTGCAATTTTTGTGTTTCATCGTGAATAAGAAGGTCCAAGGGATACAGTAAACCTGATGTGAAGCATCGGAATCGAAAACTGGACCCACAGGAGAGGTTCAAATCATAGAAAGTTTGAGTGTCAGTCCCCTTGTACTTAAGTCGGCATTGTGCCTTTTGATTTTAATTCCGATGCAATTTCTGTGTTTCATCGTCAATAAGAAGGTTCAAGGGATACAGCAAACCTGAAGTGAAGCATCGGAATCTAAAACTGGACTCGCAGGAGATGTTCAAATCATAGAAAGTGAGAGTGTCGGTCCTCTTGTACTTAAGTCGGTATTGGGCCATTTGTATTAAATTCGGGTGCAATTTCTGTGTTTCATCGTCAATAGGAAGGTCCAAGGGATACAGTAAACCTGAAGTGAAGCATCGGAATCTAAAACTGGACTCACAGGAGAGGTTCAAATCATAGAAAGTGAGAGTGTCAGGCCTCTTGTACTTAAGTCGGCATTGTGCCATTTGTATTAAATTCGGATGCAATTTCTGTGTTTCATCTTCAATAAGAAAGTCCAAGGGATACAGTAAACCTGAAGTGAGGCATCGGAATCTAAAACTGGACTCACGGGAGAGGTTCAAATCATAGAAATTTAGAGTGTCAGTCCTCATGTACTTAAGACGGCATTGTGATTTTTGAATTTAATTCCGATGCAATTTCTGTGTTTCATCGTCAATAAGAAGGTCCAAGGGATACAGTAAACCTGAAGTTAAGCATCGGAATCTAAATCTGGACTCACAGGAGAGGTTGAAATCATAGAAAGTGAGTGTGTCAGTCCACTTTACTTAAGCAGCATTGTGCGTTTTGAATTTAATTCCGATGCAATTTCTGTGTTTCATCGTCAATAAGAAGGTCCATGCGATACTGTAAACCTGAAGTGAAGCATCGGAATCTAAAACTTGACTGACAGGAGAGGGTCAAATCATAGAAAGGGAGAGTGTCAGTCCTCTTGCACTTAAGTCGGCATTGTGCCTTTTGTATTAGATTCGGATGCAAACCCTGTGTTTCATCGTCAATAAGAAGGTACAAGGTATACAGTAAACCTGAAGTGAAGCATCGGAATCTGAAACTGGACTCACAGGAGAGGTTCAAATCATAGAAAGTGAGAGTCTCAGTCCTCTTGTACTTAAGTCGGCATTGTGCCTTTTGTATTAAATTCGGATGCAATTTCTGTGTTTCATCGTCAAGAAGAACGTCCAAGGGGTACAGTAAACCTGAAGTGTAGCATCGGAATCTATAACTGGACTCAGAGGAGAGGTTCAAATCATAGAAAGTTTGAGTGTCAGTCCTCTTGTACTTAAGTCGGCATTGTGCCATTTGTATTAAATTCGGATGCAATTCCTGTGATTCATAGTCAATAAGAAGGTCCAACGGATACAGTAAATCTGAAGTGAAACATCGGAATCTAAAACTGGACTCACAGGAGAGGTTCAAATCATAGAAAGTTAGAGTGTCACTCCTCTTGTACTTAAGTCGGTATTGTGCCATTTGTATTAAATACGGATGCAATTTCTGTGTTTTTTCGTCAATAAGAAGGTCCAAGGGATACAGTTAACCTGAAGTGAAGCATCCGAATCTAAAACTGACCTCACAGGAGAGGTTCGAATCATAGAGAGTAAGAGTGACAGTCCTCTTGTACTTAAGTCGGCATTGTGCCATTTGTATTAAATTCGGATGCAATTTCTGTGTTTCATCGTCAATAAGAAGGTCCAAGGGATACAGTAAACCTGAAGTGAAGCTTCGGAATCCAAAACTGGACTCACAGGAGAGGTTCAAATCATAGAAAGTTAGAGTGTCAGTCCTTTTGCACGTAAGTCGGCATTGTGCCTTTTGTATTAAATTCGGATGCAAATTCTGTGTTTCATCGTCAATAAGAAGGTCCAAGGGATACAGTAAACCTGAAGTGAAGCATCGGAATCTAAAACTGGACTCACATGAGATGTTCAAAGCATAGAAAGTTAGAGTGTCAGTCCTCTTGCACTTAAGTCGGCGTGATGCCTTTCGAATTTAATTCCGATGCAACTTCTGTGTTTCGTCGTCAATAAGAAGGTCCAAGGGATACAGTAAACCTGAAGTATAGCATCGGAATCTAAAACTGGGCTCACAGGAGAGGTTCAAATCACAGAAAGTGAGAGTGTCAGTCCTCTTGTACTTAAGTCGGCATTGTGCCATTTGTATTAAATTTGGATGCAATTTCTGTGTTTCATCTTCAATAAGAAAGTCCAAGGGATACAATAACCTGAAGTGAAGCATTGGAATCTAAAACTAGACTCACAGGATAGGTTCAAATCATAGAAAGTTAGAGTGTCAGTCCTCTTGCACGTAAGTCGGCATTGTGCCCTTTGTATTAAATTCGGATGCAAACTCTGTGTTTCATCGTGAATAAGAAGGTCCAAGGGATACAGTAAACCTGAAGTGAAGCATCGGAATCTAAAACTGGACTCACAGGAGAGGTTCAAATCATAGAAAGTTTGAGTGTCAGTCCTCTTGTACTTAAGTCTGCATTGTGCCTTTTGAATTTAATTCCGATGCAATTTCTGTGTATCATCGTCAATAAGATGGTCCAAGGGATACAGTAAACCTTAAGCGAAGCATCGGAATCTAAAACTGGACTCACAGGAGAGGTTCAAATCGTAGAGAGTGAGAGTGTCAGTCCTCTTTTACTTAAGTCGGCATTGTGCCTTTTGAATTTAATTCCGATGCAATTTCTGTGTTTCATCGTCAATAAGAAGGTCAAAGGATACAGTAAACCTGAAGTGAAGCATCGGAATCTGAAACTGGACTCACAGGAGAGGTTCAAATCATAGAAAGTGAGAGTCTCAGTCCTTTTGTATTTAAGTCGCCATTGTGCCTTTTGTATTAAATTCGGATGCAATTTCTGTGTTTCATCGTCAACAAGAACGTCCAAGGGATACAGTAAACCTGATGTATAGCATCGGAATCTAAAACTGGACTCACAGGGGAGGTTCAAATGATAGAAAGTGAGAGTAACAGACCTCTTGTACCTAAGTCGGCATTGTGCCATTTGTATTAAATTCGGATGCAATTCCTGTGATTCATAGTCAATAAGAAGGTCCAAGGGATACAGTAAACCCGAAGTGAAACATCGGAATCTAAAACTGGACTCACAGGAGAGGTTCAAATCATAGAAAGTTAGAGTGTCACTCCTCTTGTACTTAAGTCGGTATTGTGCCATTTGTATTAAATACGGATGCAATTTCTGTGTTGTTTCGTCAATAAGAAGGTCCAAGGGATACAGTTAACCTGAAGTGAAGCATCCGAATCTAAAACTGACCTCACAGGAGATGTTCGAATCATAGAGAGTAAGAGTGACAGTCCTCTTGTACTTAAGTCGGCATTGTGCCATTTGTATTAAATTCGGATGGAATTTCTGTGTTTCATCGTCAATAAGAAGGTCCAAGGGATACAGTAAACCTGAAGTGAAGCATCGGAATCCAAAACTGGACTCACAGGAGAGGTTCAAATCATAGAAAGTTAGAGTGTCAGTCCTTTTGCACGTAAGTCGGCATTGTGCCTTTTGTATTAAATTCGGATGCAAATTCTGTGTTTCATCGTCAATAAGAAGGTCCAAGGGATACAGTAAACCTGAAGTGAAGCATCGGAATCTAAAACTGGACTCACAGGAGAGGTTCAAAACATAGAAAGTTAGAGTGTCAGTCCTCTTGCACTTAAATCGGCGTGGTGCCTTTTGAATTTAATTCCGATGCAATTTCTGTGTTTCATCGTCAATAAGAAGGTCCAAGGGATACAGTAAACCTGAAGTATGGCATCGGAATCTAAAACTGGGCTCACAGGAGAGGTTCAAATCATAGAAAGTGAGAGTGTCAGTCCTCTTGTACTTTAGTCGCCATTGTGCCGTTTGTATTAAATTCGTATGCAATTTCTGTGTTTCATCGTCAATAAGAAGGTCCAAGGGATACAGTAAACCTGAAGTATAGCATCGGAATCTAAAACTAAACTCACAGGAGAGGTTCAAATCATAGAAAGTTAGAGTGTCAGTCCTCTTGTACTTAAGTCGGAATTGTGTCTTTTGTATTAAATTCGGATGCAAACTCTGTGTTTCATCGTCAATAAGAAGGTCCAAGGGATACAGTAAATCTGAAGTGAAGCATCGGAATCTGAAACTGGACTCACAGGAGAGGTTCAAATCATAGAAAGTGAGAGTCTCAGTCCTCTTGTACTTTAGTCGCCATTGTGCCTTTTGTATTAAATTCGGATGTAATATCTGTGTTTGATCGTCAACAAGAACGTCCAAGGGATACAGTAAACCTGAAGTATAGGATCGGAATCTAAAACAGGAGAGGTTCGAATCGTAGAAAGTGAGAGTGTCAGACCTCTTGTACTTAAGTCGGCATTGTGCCATTTGTATTAAATTCGGATGCAATTCCTGTGATTCACAGTCAATAAGAAGGTCCAAGGGATACAGTAAACCTGAAGTGAAACATCGGAATCTAAAACTGGACTCACAGGAGAGGTTCAAATCATAGAAAGTTAGAGTGTCACTCCTCTTGTACTTAAGACGGTATTGTGCCATTTTTATTAAATACGGATGCAATTTCTGTGTTTTTTCGTCAATAAGAAGGTCCAAGGGATACAGTTAACCTGAAGTGAAGCATCCGAATCTAAAACTGACCTCACAGGAGAGGTTCGAATCATAGAGAGTAAGAGTGACAGTCCTCTTGTACTTAAGTCGGCATTGTGCCATTTGTATTAAATTCGGATGCAATTTCTGTGTTTCATCGTCAATAAGAAGGTCCAAGGGATACAGTAAACCTGATGTGAAGCATCGGAATCGAAAGCTGGACCCACAGGAGAGGTTCAAATCATAGAAAGTTTGAGTGTCAGTCCTCTTGTACTTAAGTCGGCATTGTGCCTTTTGAATTTAATTCCGATGCAATTTCAGTGTTTCATCGTAAATAAGCAGGTTCAAGGGATACAGAAAACCTGAAGTGAAGCATCGGAATCTGAAACTAGACTCGCAGGAGATGTTCAAATCATAGAAAGTGAGAGTGTCGGTCCTCTTGTACTTAAGTCGGCATTGGGCCATTTGTATTTAATTCGGATGCAATTTCTGTGTTTCATCGTCAATAAGAAGGTCCAAGGGATACAGTAAACCTGAAGTGAAGCATCGGAATCTAAAACTGGACTCACAGGAGAGGTTCAAATCATAGAAAGTGAGAGTGTCAGTCCTCTTGTACTTAAGTCGGCATTGTGCCATTTGTATTAAATTCGGATGCAATTTCTGTGTTTCATCTTCAATAAGAAAATCCACGGGATACAGTAAACCTGAAGTGAAGCATCGGAATCTAAAACTAGACACACAGGAGAGGTTCAAATCATACAAAGTTAGAGTATCTGTCCTCTTGCACGTAAGTCGGCATTGTGCCTTTTGTATTAAATGCGGATGCAAACTCTGTGTTTCATCGTGAATAAGAAGGTCCAAGGGATACAGTAAACCTGAAGTGAAGCATCGGAATCTAAAACTGGACTCACAGGAGAGGTTCAAATCATTGAAAGTTTGAGTGTCAGTCCTCTTGTACTTAAGTCGGCATTGTGCTTTTTGAATTTAATTCCGATGCAATTTCTGTGTATCATCGTCAATAAGATGTTCCAAGGGATACAGTAAACCGTAAGCGAAGCATTGGAATCTAAAACTGGACTCACAGGAGAGGTTCAAATCATAGAGAGTGAGAGTGTCAGTCCTCTTTTACTTAAGTCGGCATTGTGCCTTTTGAATTTAATTCAGTTGCAATTTCTGTGTTTCATCGTCAATAAGAAAATCCAAGGGATACAGTAAACCTGAAGTGAAGCATCGGAATCTAAAACTGGACTCACAGGAGAGGTTCAAAACATAGCAAGTTAGAGTGTCAGTCCCCTTGACTTAAGTCGGAGTGGTGCCTTTTGAATTTAATTCCGATGCAACGTCTGTGTTTCATCGTCAATAAGAAGGTGCAAGGTATACAGTAAACCTGAAGTGAAGCACCGGAATCTAAAACTGGGCTCACAGGAGAGGTTCAAATCATAGAAAGTGAGAGTGTCAGTCCTCTTGTACTTAAATCGGAATTGTGTCTTTTGTATTAAATTCGGATGCGAACTCTGTGTTTCATCGTCGATAAGAAGGTCCAAGGGATACAGTAAACCTGAAATGAAGCATCGGAATCTAAAACTGGAATCACAGGAGAGGTTCAAATCATAAAAAGTTTGAGTGTCAGTCCTCTTGTACTTAAGTCGGCATTGTGCATTTTGTATTAAATTCGGATGCAAACTCTGTGTTTCATCGTCAATAAAAAGGTCCAAGGGATACAGTGAACCTGATGTGAACCATCGGAATCGAAAACTCGACCCACAGGAGAGGTTCAAATCATAGAAAGTTTGAGTGTCAGTCCTCTTGTACTTAAGTCGGCATTGTGCCTTTTGAATTTCATTCCGATGCAATTTCTGTGTTTCATCGTCAATAAGAAGGTCCAAGGGATACAGTAAATCTGAAATGAAGCATCGGAATCTGAAACTGGACTCACAGGAGAGGTTCAAATCATAGAAAGTGAGAGTCTCAGTCCTCTTGTACTTAAGTCGCAATTGTGCCTTTTGTATTAAATTCGGATGCAATTTCAGTGTTTCATCGTCAACAAGAACGTCCAAGGGATACAGTAAACCTGAAGTATAGGATCGGAATCTAAATCTGTACTCACAGGAGAGGTTCAAATCATAGAAAGTGAGAGTGTCAGACCTCTTGTACTTAAGTCGGCATTGTGCCATTTGTATTAAATTCGGATGCAATTCCTGTGATTCATAGTCAATAAGAAGGTCAAAGGGATACAGTAAACCTGAAGTGAAACATCGGAATCTAAAACTGGACTCACAGGAGAGGTTCAAATCATAGAAAGTTAGAGTGTCACTCCTCTTGTACTTAAGTCGGTATTGTGCCATTTGTATTAAATACGGATGCAATTTCTGTGTTTTTTCGTCAACAAGAAGGTCCAAGGGATACAGTTAACCTGAAGTGAAGCATCCGAATCTAAAACTGACCTCACAGGAGAGGTTCGAATCATAGAGAGTAAGAGTGACAGTCCTCTTGTACTTAAGTCGGCATTGTGCCATTTGTATTAAATTCGTTAGCAATTTCTGTGTTTCATCGTGAATAAGAAGGTCCAAGGGATACAGTAAACCTGAAGTGAAGCATCGGAATCTAAAACTGGACTCACAGGAGAGGTTCAAATCATAGAAAGTTTGAGTGCCAGTCCTCTTGTACTTAAGTCGGCATTGTGCCTTTTGAATTTAATTCCGATGTAATTTCTGTATATCATCGTCAATAAGATGGTCCAAGGGATACAGTAAACCTTAAGCGAAGCATCGGAATCTAAAACTGGACTCACAGGAGAGGTTCAAATCATAGAGAGTGAGAGTGTCAGTCCTCTTTTACTTAAGTCGGCATTGTGCCTTTTGAATTTAATTCAGTTGCAATTTCTGTGTTTCATCGTCAATAAGAAGGTCCAAGGGATACAGTAAACCTGAAGTGAAGCATCGGAATCTGAAACTGGACTCACAGGAGAGGTTCAAATCATAGAAAGTGAGAGTCTCAGTCCTCATGTACTTATGTCGCCATTGTTCCTTTTGTATTAAATTCGGATGCAATTTCTGTGTTTCATCGTCAACAAGAACGTAAAAGGGATACAGTAAACCTGAAGTATAGCATCGGAATCTAAAACTGGACTCACAGGAGAGGTTCAAATCATAGAAAGTGAGAGTGTCAGACCTCTTGTACTTAAGTCGGCATTGTGCCATTTGTATTAAATTCGGATGCAATTCCTGTGATTCATAGTCAATAAGAAGGTCCAAGGGATACAGTAAACCTGAAGTGAAACATCGGAATCTAAAACTGGACTCACAGGAGAGGTTCAAATCATAGAAAGTTAGAGTACCACTCCTCTTGTACTTAAGTCGGTATTGTGCCATTTGTATTAAATACGGATGCAATTTCTGTGTTTTTTCGTCAATAAGAAGGTCCAAGGGATACAGTTAACCTGAAGTGAAGCATCCGAATCTAAAACTGACCTCACAGGAGAGGTTCGAATCATAGAGAGTAAGAGTGACAGTCCTCTTGTACTTAAGTCGGCATTGTGCCATTTGTATTAAATTCGGATGCAATTTCTGTGTTTCATCGTCAATAAGAAGGTCCAAGGGATACAGAAAACCTACAGTGAAGCATCGGAATCCAAAACTGGACTCACAGGAGAGGTTCAAATCATAGAAAGTTAGGGTGTCAGTCCTTTTGCACGTAAGTCGGCATTGGGCCTTTTGTATTAAATTCGGATGCAAATTCTGTGTTTCATCGTCAATAAGAAGGTCCAAGTGATACAGTAAACCTGAAGTGAAGCATCGGTATCTAAAACTGGACTCACAGGAGAGGTTCAAAACATAGAAAGTTAGAGTGTCAGTCCTCTTGCACGTAAGTCTCCGTGGTACCTTTTGAATTTAATTCCGATGCAACTTCTGTGTTTCATCGTCAATAAGAAGGTGCAAGGTATACAGTAAACCTGAAGTGAAGCACCGGAATCTAAAACTGGGCTCACAGGAGAGGTTCAAATCATAGAAATTTAGAGTGTCAGTCCTCTTGTACTTTAGTCGCCATTGTGCCGTTTGTATTAAATTCGGATGCAATTTCTGTGTTTCATCGTCAATAAGAAGGTCCAAGGGATACAGTAAACCTGAAGTATAGCATCGGAATCTAAAACTAAACTCACAGGAGAGGTTCAAATCATAGAAATTTAGAGTGTCAGTCCTCTTGTACTTAAGTCGGAATTGTGCCTTTTGTCTTACATTCGGATGCAAACTTTGTGTTTCATCGTCAAAAAGAAGGTCCAAGGGATACAGTAAACCTGATGTGAAGCATCGGAATCGAAAACTGGACCACAGGAGAGGTTCAAATCATAGAAAATTTGAGTGTCAGTCCTCTTGTACTTAAGTCGGCATTGTGCCTTTTGAATTTAATTCCGATGCAATTTCTGTGTTTCATCATCAATAAGAAAGTCCAAGGGATACAGTAAACCTGAAGTCAAGCATCGGAATCTAAAACTAGACTCACAGGAGAGGTTCAATTCATAGAAAGTTAGAGTGTCAGTCCTCTTGCACGTAAGTCGGCATTGTGCCTTTTGTATTAAATTCGGATGCAAACTCTGTGTTTGATCGTGAATAAGAAGGTCCAAGGGATACAGTAAACCTGAAGTGAAGCATCGGAATCTAAAACTGGACTCACACGAGAGGTTCAAATCATAGAAAGTTTGAGTGTCAGTCCTCTTGTACTTAAGTCGGCATTGTGCCTTTTGATTTTAATTCCGATGCAATTTCTGTGTATCATCGTCAATAAGATGGTCCAAGGGATACAGTAAACCTTAAGCAAAGCATCGGAATCTAAAACTGGACTCACATTAGAGGTTCAAATCATAGAGAGTGAGAGTGTCAGTCCTCTTTTACTTATGTCGGCATTGTGCATTTTGAATTTAATTCAGTTGCAATTTCTGTGTTTCATCGTCAATAACAATGTCCAAGGGATACAGTAAACCTGAAGTGAAGCATCGGAATCTGAAACTGGACTCACAGGAGAGGTTCAAATCATAGAAAGTGAGAGTCTCAGTCCTCTTGTACGTAAGTCGCCATTGTGCCTTTTGTATTAAATTCGGATGCAATTTCTGTGTTTCATCGTCAACAAGAACGTCCAAGGGATACAGTTAACCTGAAGTATAGCATCGGAATCTAAAACTGGACTCACAGGGGAGGTTCAAATCATAGAAAGTGAGAGTGTCAGACCTCTTGTACTTAAGTCGGCATTGTGCCATTTGTATTAAATTCGGATGCAATTCCTCTGATTCTTAGTCAATAAGAAAGTAAAAGAGATACAGTAAACCTGAAGTGAAACATCGGAATCTAAAACTGGACTCACAGGAGAGGTTCAAATCATAGAAAGTTAGAGTGTCACTCCTCTTGTACTTAAGTCGGTATTGTGCCATTTGTATTAAATACGGATGCAATTTCTGTGTTGTTTCGTCAATAAGATGGTCCAAGGGATACAGTAAACCTGAATTGAAGCATCGGAATCTGAAACTGGACTCACAGAAGAGGTTCAAATCATAGAAAGTTTGAGTGTCAGTCCTCTTGTACTTAAGTCGGCATTGTGCCTTTTGAATTTAATTCCGATGCAATTTCAGTGTTTCATCGTCAATAAGCAGGTTCAAGGGATACAGAAAACCTGAAGTGAAGCATCGGAATCTGAAACTAGACTCGCAGGAGATGTTCAAATCATAGAAAGTGAGAGTGTCGGTCCACTTGTACTTAAGTCGGCATTGGGCCATTTGTATTTAATTCAGATGCAATTTCTGTGTTTCATCGTCAATAAGAAGGTCCAAGGGATACAGTAAACCTGAAGTGAAGCATCGGAATCTAAAACTGGACTCACAGGAGAGGTTCAAATCATAGAAAGTGAGAGTGTCAGTCCTCTTGTACTTAAGTCGGCATTGTGCCATTTGTATTAAATTCGGATGCAATTTCTGTGTTTCATCTTCAATAAGAAAATCCAAGGGATACAGTAAACCTGAAGTGAAGCATCGGAATCTAAAACTAGACACACAGGAGAGGTTCAAATCATACAAAGTTAGAGTATCTGTCCTCTTGCACGTAAGTCGGCATTGTGCCTTTTGTATTAAATTCGGATGCAAACTCTGTGTTTCATCGTGAATAAGAAGGTCCAAGGGATACAGTAAACCTGAAGTGAAGCATCGGAATCTAAAACTGGACTCACAGGAGAGGTTCAAATCATAGAAAGTTTGAGTGTCAGTCCTCTTGTACTTAAGTCGGCATTGTGCTTTTTGAATTTAATTCCGATGCAATTTCTGTGTATCATCGTCAATAAGATGTTCCAAGGGATACAGTAAACCGTAAGCGAAGCATCGGAATCTAAAACTGGACTCACAGGAGAGGTTCAAATCATAGAGAGTGAGAGTGTCAGTCCTCTTTTACTTAAGTCGGCATTGTGCCTTTTGAATTTAATTCAGTTGCAATTTCTGTGTTTCATCGTCAATAAGAAAATCCAAGGGATACAGTAAACCTGAAGTGAAGCATCGGAATCTAAAACTGGACTCACAGGAGAGGTTCAAAACATAGCAAGTTAGAGTGTCAGTCCCCTTGACTTAAGTCGGCGTGGTGCCTTTTGAATTTAATTCCGATGCAACGTCTGTGTTTCATCGTCAATAAGAAGGTGCAAGGTATACAGTAAACCTGAAGTGAAGCACCGGAATCTAAAACTGGGCTCACAGGAGAGGTTAAAATCATAGAAAGTGAGAGTGTCAGTCCTCTTGTACTTAAATCGGAATTGTGTCTTTTGTATTAAATTCGGATGCGAACTCTGTGTTTCATCGTCGATAAGAAGGTCCAAGGGATACAGTAAACCTGAAATGAAGCATCGGAATCTTAAACTGGAATCACAGGAGAGGTTCAAATCATAAAAAGTTTGAGTGTCAGTCCTCTTGTACTTAAGTCGGCATTGTGCATTTTGTATTAAATTCGGATGCAAACTCTGTGTTTCATCGTCAATAAAAAGGTCCAAGGGATACAGTGAACCTGATGTGAAGCATCGGAATCGAAAACTCGACCCACAGGAGAGGTTCAAATCATAGAAAGTTTGAGTGTCAGTCCTCTTGTACTTAAGTCGGCATTGTGCCTTTTGAATTTCATTCCGATGCAATTTCTGTGTTTCATCGTCAATAAGAAGGTCCAAGGGATACAGTAAATCTGAAGTGAAGCATCGGAATCTGAAACTGGACTCACAGGAGAGGTCCAAATCATAGAAAGTGAGAGTCTCAGTCCTCTTGTACTTAAGTCGCAATTGTGCCTTTTGTATTAAATTCGGATGCAATTTCAGTGTTTCATCGTCAACAAGAACGTCCAAGGGATACAGTAAACCTGAAGTATAGGATCGGAATCTAAATCTGTACTCACAGGAGAGGTTCAAATCATAGAAAGTGAGAGTGTCAGACCTCTTGTACTTAAGTCGGCATTGTGCCATTTGTATTAAATTCGGATGCAATTCCTGTGATACATAGTCAATAAGAAGGTCCAAGGGATACAGTAAACCTGAAGTGAAACATCGGAATCTAAAACTGGACTCACAGGAGAGGTTCAAATCATAGAAAGTTAGAGTGTCACTCCTCTTGTACTTAAGTCGGTATTGTGCCATTTGTATTAAATACGGATGCAATTTCTGTGTTTTTTCGTCAACAAGAAGGTCCAAGGGATACAGTTAACCTGAAGTGAAGCATCCGAATCTAAAACTGACCTCACAGGAGAGGTTCGAATCATAGAGAGTAAGAGTGACAGTCCTCTTGTACTTAAGTCGGCATTGTGCCATTTGTATTAAATTCGGAAGCAATTTCTGTGTTTCATCGTGAATAAGAAGGTCCAAGGGATACAGTAAACCTCAAGTGAAGCATCGGAATCTAAAACTGGACTCACAGGAGAGGTTCAAATCATAGAAAGTTTGAGTGCCAGTCCTCTTGTACTTAAGTCGGCATTGTGCCTTTTGAATTTAATTCCGATGCAATTTCTGTATATCATCGTCAATAAGATGGTCCAAGGGATACAGTAAACCTTAAGCGAAGCATCGGAATCTAAAACTGGACTCACAGGAGAGGTTCAAATCATAGAGAGTGAGAGTGTCAGTCCTCTTTTACTTAAGTCGGCATTGTGCCTTTTGAATTTAATTCAGTTGCAATTTCTGTGTTTCATCGTCAATAAGAAGGTCCAAGGGATACAGTAAACCTGAAGTGAAGCATCGGAATCTGAAACTGGACTCACAGGAGAGGTTCAAATCATAGAAAGTGAGAGTCTCAGTCCTCATGTACATATGTCGCCATTGTTCCTTTTGTATTAAATTCGGATGCAATTTCTGTGTTTCATCGTCAACAAGAACGTAAAAGGGATACAGTAAACCTGAAGTATAGCATCGGAATCAAAAACTGGACTCACAGGAGAGGTTCAAATCATAGAAAGTTAGAGTACCACTCCTCTTGCACTTAAGTCGGTATTGTGCCATTTGTATTAAATACGGATGCAATTTCTGTGTTTTTTCGTCAATAAGAAGGTCCAAGGGATACAGTTAACCTGAAGTGAAGCATCCGAATCTAAAACTGACCTCACAGGAGAGGTTCGAATCATAGAGAGTAAGAGTGACAGTCCTCTTGTACTTAAGTCGGCATTGTGCCATTTGTATTAAATTCGGATGCAATTTCTGTGTTTCATCGTCAATAAGAAGGTCCAAGGGATACAGAAAACCTGAAGTGAAGCATCGGAATCCAAAACTGGACTCACAGGAGAGGTTCAAATCATAGAAAGTTAGGGTGTCAGTCCTTTTGCACGTAAGTCGGCATTGGGCCTTTTGTATTAAATTCAATTGCAAATTCTGTGTTTCATCGTCAATAAGAAGGTCCAAGTGATACAGTAAACCTGAAGTGAAGCATCGGTATCTAAAACTGGACTCACAGGAGAGGTTCAAAACATAGAAAGTTAGAGTGTCAGTCCTCTTGCACTTAAGTCGGCGTTGTGCCTTTTGAATTTAATTCCGATGCAACTTCTGTGTTTCATCGTCAATAAGAAGGTGCAAGGTATACAGTAAACCTGAAGTGAAGCACCGGAATCTAAAACTGGGCTCACAGGAGAGGTTCAAATCATAGAAAGTGAGAGTGCCAGTCCTCTTGTACTTTAGTCGCCATTGTGCCGTTTGTATTAAAGTCGGATGCAATTTCTGTGTTTCATCGTCAATAAGAAGGTCCAAGGGATACAGTAAACCTGAAGTATAGCATCGGAATCTAAAACTAACCTCACAGGAGAGGTTCAAATCATAGAAATTTAGAGTGTCAGTCCTCTTGTACTTAAGTCGGCATTGTGCCTTTTGTCTTACATTCGGATGCAAACTTTGTGTTTCATCGTCAAAAAGAAGGTCCAAGGGATACAGTAAACCTGATGTGAAGCATCGGAATCGAAAACTGGACCACAGGAGAGGTTCAAATCATAGAAAATTTGAGTGTCAGTCCTCTTGTACTTAAGTCGGCATTGTGCCTTTTGAATGTAATTCCGATGCAATTTCTGTGTTTCATCATCAATAGGAAGGTTCAAGGGATACAGCAAACCTGAAGTGAAGCATCGAATCTAAAACTGGACTCGCAGGAGATGTTCAAATCATAGAAAGTGAGAGTGTCGGTCCTCTTGTACTTAAGTCGGCATTGGGCCATTTGTATTAAATTCGGATGAAATTTCTGTGTTTCATCGTCAATAAGAAGGTCCAAGGGATACAGTAAACCTGAAGTGAAGCATCGGAATCTAAAACTGGACTCACAGGAGAGGTTCAAATCATAGGAAGTGAGAGTGTCAGTCCTCTTTTACTTAAGTCGGCATTGTGCCATTTGTATTAAATTCGGATGCAATTTCTGTGTTTCATCTTCAATAAGAAAGGCCAAGGGATACAGTAAACCTGAAGTCAAGCATCGGAATCTAAAACTAGACTCACAGGAGAGGTTCAATTCATAGAAAGTTAGAGTGTCAGTCCTCTTGCACGTAAGTCGGCATTGTGCCTTTTGTATTAAATTCGGATGCAAACTCTGTGTTTCATCGTGAATAAGAAGGTCCAAGGGATACAGTAAACCTGAAGTGAAGCATCGGAATCTGAAACTGGACTCACAGGAGAGGTTCAAATCATAGAAAGTTTGAGTGTCAGTCCTCTTGTACTTAAGTCGGCATTGTGCCTTTTGATTTTAATTCCGATGCAATTTCTGTGTATCATCGTCAATAAGATGGTCCAAGGGATACAGTAAACCTTAAGCAAAGCATCGGAATCTAAAACTGGACTCACAGGAGAGGTTCAAATCATAGAGAGTGAGAGTGTCAGTCCTCTTTTACTTATGTCGGCATTGTGCATTTTGAATTTAATTCAGTTGCAATTTCTGTGTTTCATCGTCAATAACAATGTCCAAGGGATTTAGTAAACCTGAAGTGAAGCATCGGAATCTGAAACTGGACTCACAGGAGAGGTTCAAATCATAGAAAGTGAGAGTCTCAGTCCTCTTGTACGTAAGTCGCCATTGTGCCTTTTGTATTAAATTCGGATGCAATTTCTGTGTTTCATCGTCAACAAGAACGTCCAAGGGATACAGTTAACCTGAAGTATAGCATCGGAATCTAAAACTGGACTCACAGGGGAGGTTCAAATCATAGAAAGTGAGAGTGTCAGACCTCTTGTACTTAAGTCGGCATTGTGCCATTTGTATTAAATTCGGATGCAATTCCTCTGATTCTTAGTCAATAAGAAAGTCCAAGAGATACAGTAAACCTGAAGTGAAACATCGGAATCTAAAACTGGACTCACAGGAGAGGTTCAAATCATAGAAAGTTAGAGTGTCACTCCTCTTGTACTTAAGTCGGTATTGTGCCATTTCTATTAAATACGGATGCAATTTCTGTGTTTTTTCGTCAATACGAAGGTCCAAGGGATACAGTTAGCCTGAAGTGAAGCATCCGAATGTAAGACTGACCTCACAGGAGAGGTTCGAATCATAGAGAATAAGAGTGACAGTCCTCTTGTACTTAAGTCGGCATTGTGCCATTTGTATTAAATTCGGATGTAATTTCTGTGTTTCATCGTCAATAAGAAGGTCCAAGGGATACAGTAAACCTTAAGTGAAACATCGGAATCCAAAACTGGACCCACAGGAGAGGTTCAAATCATGGAAAGTTAGAGTGTCAGTCCTTTTGCACGTAAGTCGGCATTGTGCCTTTTGTATTGAATTCGAATGCAATCTCTGAGTTTCATCGTCAATAAGAAGGTCCAAGGGATACAGTAAACCTGAAGTGAAGCATCGGAATCTAAAACTGGACTCACAGGAGAGGTTCAAAACATAGAAAGTTAGAGTGTCAGTCCTCTTGCACTTAATTCGGCCTGGTGCCTTTTGAATTAAATTCCGATGTAACTTCTGTGTTTCATCGTCAATAAGAAGGTGCAAGGTATACAGTAAACCTGAAGTGAAGCACCGGAATCTAAAACTGGGCTCACAGGAGAGGTTCAAATCATAGAAAGTGAGAGTGTCAGTCCTCTTGTACTTAAGTCGGCATTGTGCCATTTGTATTAAATTCGGATGCAATTCCTGTGATTCAAAGTCAATAAGAACTTCCAAGGGATACAGTAAACCTGAATCGAAACATTCGAATCTAAAACTGGACTCACAGGAGCGGTTCAAATCATAGAAAGTTAGAGTGTCACTCCTCTTTTACTTAAGTCGGTATTGTGCCTTTTGTATTAAATTCGGATGCAATTTCTTTGTTTCATCGTCAATAAGAGGGTCCAAGGGATACAGTAAACCTGAAGTGAAGCATCGGAATCTAAAACTGGACTCACACGAGAGGTTCAAATCATAGAAATTTAGAGTGTCAGTCCTCTTTTTTTTATGTCGGCATTGTGTCATTTGTATTAAATTCGGATGCAATTTCTGTGTTTCATCGTCAATAAGAAGGTCCAAGGTATACAGTATACCTGAAGTGAAGCATCGGAATCTAAAACTGGACTCACAGGAGAGGTTCAAATCATAGAAAGTTAGAGTGTCAGTAATCTTTTACTTAAGTCATCATTGTGCCTTTTGTATTAAATTCCGATGCAATTTCTATGTTTCATCGTCAATAAGAAGGTGCAAGGTATGCAGTAAACCTGACGTGAAGCATCGGAATCTAAAACCGGACTCACAGGAGAGGTTCAAATCATAGAAAGTGAGAGTGTCAGTCCTCTTGTACTTTAGTCGGCATTGTGCATTTTGTATTAAATTCGGATGCAATTTCTGTGTTTCATCGTCAATAAGAAGGTCCAACGGATACAGTAAACCTGAAGTGAAGCATCGGAATCTAAAAATGGACTCACAGGAGAGGTTCAAATAATAGAAAGTGAGAGTGTCGGTCCTCCTGTACTTAAGTCGGCATTGTGCCATTTGTATTAAATTCGGATGCACTTTCTGTGTTTCATCTTCAATAAGAAGGTCCAAGGGGTACAGTAAACCTGAAGTGAAGCTTCGGAATCTAAAACTGGACTTACACGAGAGGTTCCAATCATAGAAAGTGAGAGTGTCAGTCCTCTTGTACTTAAGTCGGCATTGTGCCATTTGTATTAAATTCGGATGCACTTTCTGTGTTTCATCTTCAATAAGAAGGTCCAAGCGATACAGTAAACCTGAAGTGAAGCATCGGAATCTAAAACTCTAATCGCAGGAGAGGTTCAAATCATAAAAAGTTTGAGTGTCAGTCCTCTTGTACTTAAGTCGGCATTGTGCCTTTTGAATTTTATTCCGGTGCAATTTCTGTGTTTCATCGTCAATAAGATGGTCCAAGGGATACAGTAAACCTTAAGCAAAGCATCGGAATCTAAAACTGGACGCACAGGAGAGGTTCAAATCATAGAGAGTGAGAGTGTCAATCCACTTTTACTTAAGTAGGCATTGTGACTTTTGCATTTAATTCTGATGCAATTTCTGTGTTTCATCTTCAATAAGAAGGTCCAAGGGATACAGTAAACCTGAAGTGAAGCATCGGAATCTAAAACAGGACTCACACGAGAGATTCAAATCATAGATATAGTGTCACTCCTCTTGTACTTAAGTCGGTATTGTGCCTTTTGTATTAATTTCGGATGCAATTTCTGTGTTTCATCGTCAATAAGAAGGTCCAAGGGATACAGCATACCTGAAGTGAAGCATCGGAATCTAAAACTGGACTCACAGGAGAGGTTCAAATCATAGAAAGTTAGAGTGTCAGTAATCTTTTGCTTAAGTCATTATTGTGCCTTTTGCATTAAATTCCGATGCAATTTCTATGTTTCATCGTCAATAAGAAGGTGCAAGGTATACAGTAAACCTGAAGTGAAGCATCGGAATCTAAAACCGGACTCACAGGGGAGGTTCAAATCATAGAAAGTGAGAGTGTCAGTCCTCTTGTACTTTAGTCGGCATTGTGATATTTGTATTAAATTCGGATGCAATTTCTGTGTTTCATCGACAATAAGAAGATCCAAGGGATACAGTAAACCTGAAGTGAAGCATCGGAATCTAAAAATGGACTCACAGGAGAAGTTCAAATAATAGAAAGTGAGAGTGTCAGTCCTCTTGTACTTAAGTCGGCATTGTGCCATTTGTATTAAATTCGGATGCAATTCCTGTGATTCAAAGTCAATAAGAACTTCCAAGGGATACAGTCAACCTGAATCGAAACATTCGAATCTAAAACTGGACTCACAGGAGCGGTTCAAATCATGGAAAGTTAGAGTGTCACTCCTCTTGTACTTAAGTCGGTATTGTGCCTTTTGTATTA
The DNA here is from genome assembly GCF_021461395.2 of Schistocerca americana. NCBI lineage: Eukaryota > Metazoa > Arthropoda > Insecta > Orthoptera > Acrididae > Schistocerca > Schistocerca americana. The sequence continues at coordinate 4,991,773 of NW_025725906.1, forward strand.
AATTCGGATGCAATTTCTTTGTTTCATCGTCAATAAGAGGGTCCAAGGGATACAGTAAACCTGAAGTGAAGCATCGGAATCTAAAACTGGACTCACACGAGAGATTCAAATCATAGATATTTAGAGTGTCAGTCCTCTTTTACTTATGTCGGCATTGTGTCATTTGTATTAAATTCGGATGCAATTTCTATGTTTCATCGTCAATAAGAAGGTCCAAGGGATACAGTAAACATGAAGTGAAGCATCCGAATCTAAAACTGGACTCACAGATGAGGTTCAAATCATAGAAAGTTAGAGTGTCAGTCCTCTTGTACTTAAGTCGGCATTGTGCATTTTGAACTTAATTCTGATGCAATCTCTGTGTTTCATCGTCAATAAGAAGGTGCAAGGTATACAGTAAACCTGATGTGAAGCATCGGAATCTAAAACTGGTCACACAGGAGAGGTTCAAATCATAGAAAATGACAGTGTCAGTCCTCTTGTACTTAAGTCGGCATTGTGGCATTTGTATTAAATTAGGATGAAATTTCTGTGATTCATCGTCAATAAGAAGGTCCATGGGATACAGTAAACCTGAAGTGATGCATCGGAATCTAAAACTGGACTCACAGGAGAGATTCAATTCTTAGAAAGTGAGAGTGTCAGTACTCTTGTACTTTAGTCGCCATTGTGATTTTTGTATTACATTCGGATGCAATTTCTGTGTTTCATCGTCAATAAGAAGATCCAAGGGATACAGTATACCTGAAGTGATGCATCGGAATCTTAAACTGGACTCACAGGAGAGGTTCAAATCATAGAAAATGAGAGTGTCAGTCCACTTCTACTTAGGTCGGCATTGTGCCTTTTGAATTTCATTCCGATGCATTTTCTGTGTTTCATCGTCAATAAGAAGGTGCAAAGGATACAGTAAACCTGAAGTGAAGCATCGGAATCTGAAACTGGACTCACAGGAGAGATTCAAATCATAGAAAGTTAGAGTGTCACTCCTCTTGTACTTCAGTCGGTATTGTGCCTTTCGTATTAAATTCGGATGCAATTTCTGTGTTTCATCGTCAATAAGAAGGTCCAAGGGATACAGTAAACCTTAAGTGAAGCATTGGAATCTAAAACTGGACTCGCAGGGGAGGTTCAAATCATAGAATGTTAGAGTGTCTGTCCTCTTCTACTTAAGTTGGCATTGTGCCTTTTGTATTAAATTCGGATGCAATTTCTGTGTTTCGTCGTCAATAAGAAGGTCCCAGGGATACAGTAAATCTGAAGTGATGCATCGGAAACTAAAACTGGACTCACAGGAGAGGTTCAAATCATAGAAAGTTAGAATGTCAGTCCTCTTGTACTTAAGTCGGCATTGTGCCTTTCGTATTAAATTCGGATGCAATTTATGTTTTTCATCGTCAATAAGAAGGTCCAAGGGATACAGTAAACCTTAAGTGAAGCATCGGAATCTAAAACTGGACTCGCAGGAGAGGATCAAATCATGGAATGTTAGAGTGTAAGTCCTCTTTTACTTAAGTCGGCATTGTGACTTTTGTATTAAATTCGGATGCAATTTCTGTGTTTCATCGTCAATAAGAAGGTCCAAGGGATACAGTAAACCTGAAGTGAAGCATCGGAAACTAAAACTGGACTCACAGGAGAGGTTCAAATCATAGAAAGTTAGAATGTCAATCCTCTTGTAGTTAAGTCGGTATTGTGCATTTTGAATTTAATTCCGATGCAATTTCTGAGTTTCATCGTCAATAAGAAGGTGCAAGGTATGCAGTAATCCCTGAAGTGAAGCATCGTAATCTGAAACTGGACTCAGAGGAGAGTTTCACATCATAGAAAGTTAGAGTGTTAGTCCTCTTTTATTTAAGTCGGAATTGTGGCTTTTGCATTAAATTCCGATGCAATTTCTATGTTTCATCGTCAATAAGAAGGTGCAAGGTATACAGTAAACCTGAAGTGACGCATCGGAATTTAAAACCGAACTCACAGGAGAGGTTCAAATCATAGAAAGAGAGAGTGTCAGTCCTCTTGTACTTAAGTTGGCATTGTGCCATTTGTATTAAATTCGGATGCAATTCCTGTGTTTCATAGCCAATAAGAAGGTCCAAGGAATACAGTAAACCTGAAGTGAAACATCGGAATCTAAAACGGGACTCACAGGGGAGGTTCAAATCATAGAACGTAAGAGTGTATGTCCTCTTGTACTTAAGTCGGCATTGTACATTTTGTATTAAATTTGGATGCAAACTCTGTGTTTCATCGTCAATAAAAAGGTCCAAGGTATACAGTAAACCTGAAGTGAAGCATCGGAACCTAAAACTGGACTCACAGGAGAGATTCAAATCATAGATAGTTAGAGTGTCAGTCCTCTTGTACTTAAGTCGGTATTGTGACTTTTGTATTAAATTCGGATGCAATTTCTGTGTTTCATCGTCAATAAGAAGGTCCAAGGGATACAGTAAACCTGAAGTGAAGCATCGGAAACTAAAACTGGACTCACAGGAGAGGTTCAAATCATAGAAAGTTAGAATGTCAATCCTCTTGTAGTTAAGTCGGTATTGTGCATTTTGAATTTAATTCCGATGCAATTTCTGTGTTTCATCGTCAATAAGAAGGTTCAAGGTATGCAGTAAACCTGAAGTGAAGCATCGGAATCTGAAACTGGACTCACAGGAGAGGTTCACATCATAGAAATTGAGAGTGTCAGTAGTCTTGTACTTAAGTCGCCATTGTGCCTTTTGTATTAAATTCGGATGCAATTTCTGTGTTTCATAGTCAATAAGAAGGTCCAAGGGATAGAGTAAACCTGAAGTGAAGCTTCGGAATCTAAAACTGGACTCACAGGAGAGGTTCAAATCATAGAAAGTTAGAGTGTCAGTCTTTTGTACTTAAGTCGGCATTGTGACTTTTGTATTAAATTTGGATGCAATCTCTGTGTTTCATCGTCAATTAGAAGGTCCAAGGGATGCAGTAAACCTGAAATGATGCTTCGGAATCTGAAACTGGACTCACAGGAGAGGTTCAAATCGTAGAAAGTTAGAGTGTCAGTCCTCTTGTACTTAATTCTGCATTGTGCGTTTTGAATTTAATTCCGATGCAATTTCTGTGTTTCATCGTCAATAAGAAGGTGCCAGGTATACAGTAAACCTGATGTGAAGCATCGGAAACTAAAACTGGTCACACAGGAGAGGTTCAATTCTTTGAAAGTGAGAGTGTCAGTACTCTTGTACTTTAGTCGCCATTGTGATTTTTGTATTACATTCTAATGCAATTTCTGTGTTTCATCGTCAATAAGAAGATGCAAGGGATACAGTATACCAGAAGTGATGTATCGGAATCTTAAACTGGACTCACAGGAGAGGTTCAAATCGTAGAAAGTTTGAGTGTCAGTCCTCTTGTACTTAAGTCGGCATTGTACCTTTTGTATTAAAATTCAGATGCAAACTCTGTGTTTCATCGTCAATAAGCAGGTCCAAGGGATACAGTAAACCTGAAGTGAAGCATCGGAATCTAAAACTGGACTCACAGAAGAGGTTCACATCATAGAAAGTGAGAGTGTCAGTCCACTTGTACTTAAGTCGGCATTGTGTCTTTTGAATTTATTTCCGATGCAATTTCTGTGTTTCATCGTTAATAAGAAGGTGCAAGGTATATAGTAAACCAGAAGTGAAACATCGGAATCTAAAACTGGACTCACAAGAGAGGTTCAAATCAAAGAAAATGAGAGTGTCAGTCCACTTCTACTTAGGTCGGCATTGTGCCTTTTGAATTTCATTCCGATGCATTTTCTGTGTTTTATCGTCAATAAGAAGGTGCAAAGGATACAGTAAACCTGAAGTGTAGCATCGGAATCTGAAACTGGACTCACAGGAGAGATTCAAATCATAGAAAGTTAGAGTGTCACTCCTCTTGTACTTCAGTCGGTATTGTGCCTTTTGTATTAAATTCGGATGCAATTTCTGTGTTTCATCGTCAATAAGAAGGTCCAAGGGATACAGTAAACCTTAAGTGAAGCATTGGAATCTAAAACTGGACTCGCAGGAGAGGTTCAAATCATAGAATGTTAGAGTGTCTGTCCTCTTCTACTTAAGTTGGCATTGTGCCTTTTGTATTAAATTCGGATGCAATTTCTGTGTTTCGTCGTCAATAAGAAGGTCCCAGGGATACAGTAAATCTGAAGTGATGCATCGGAAACTAAAACTGGATTCACAGGAGAGGTTCAAATCATAGAAAGTTAGAATGTCAGTCCTCTCGTACTTAAGTCGGCATTGTGCCTTTCGTATTAAATTCGGATGCAATTTCTGTGTTTCATCGTCAACAAGAAGGTCCAAGGGATACAGTAAACCTTAAGTGAAGCATCGGAATCTAAAACTGGACTCGCAGGAGAGGATCAAATCATGGAATGTTAGAGTGTAAGTCCTCTTTTACTTAAGTCGGCATTGTGACTTTTGTATTAAATTCGGATGCAATTTCTGTGTTTCATCGTCAATAAGAAGATCCAAGGGATACAGTAAACCTGAAGTGAAGCATCGGAAACTAAAACTGGACTCACAGGAGAGGTTCAAATCATAGAAAGTTAGAATGTCAATCCTCTTGTAGTTAAGTCGGTATTGTGCATTTTGAATTTAATTCCGATGCAATTTCTGAGTTTCATCGTCAATAAGAAGGTGCAAGGTATGCAGTAAACCTGAAGTGAAGCATCGTAATCTGAAACTGGACTCACAGGAGAGGTTCACATCATAGAAAGTTAGAGTGTTAGTCCTCTTTTATTTAAGTCGGAATTGTGGCTTTTGCATTAAATTCCGATGCAATTTCTATGTTTCATCGTCAATAAGAAGGTGCAAGGTATACAGTAAACCTGAAGTGAAGCATCGGAATTTAAAACCGAACTCACAGGAGAGGTTCAAATCATAGAAAGAGAGAGTGTCAGTCCTCTTGTACTTAAGTTGGCATTGTGCCATTTGTATTAAATTCGGATGCAATTCCTGTGTTTCATAGCCAATAAGAAGGTCCAAGGAATACAGTAAACCTGAAGTGAAACATCGGAATCTAAAACGGGACTCACAGGGGAGGTTCAAATCATAGAAAGTAAGAGTGTATGTCCTCTTGTACTTAAGTCGGCATTGTACATTTTGTATTAAATTTGGATGCAAACTCTGTGTTTCATCGTCAATATGCAGGTCCAAGGTATACAGTAAACCTGACGTGAAGCATCGGGATCTGAAACTGGACTCATAGGAGAGGTTCAAATCATAGAAAGAGAGAGTGTCAGTTCTCTTGTACTTAAGTCGGTATTGTGCATTTAGAATTTAATTCCGATGCAATTTCTGTGTTTCATCGTCAATAAGAAGGTTCAAGGTATGCAGTAAACCTGAAGTGAAGCATCGGAATCTGAAACTGGACTCACAGGAGAGGTTCACATCATAGAAATTGAGAGTGTCAGTAGTCTTGTACTTAAGTCGCCATTGTGCCTTTTGTATTAAATTCGGATGCAATTTCTGTGTTTCATAGTCAATAAGAAGGTCCAAGGGATAGCGTAAACCTGAAGTGAAGCTTCGGAATCTAAAACTGGACTCACAGGAGAGGTTCAAATCGTAGAAAGTTAGAGTGTCAGTCCTTTGTACTTAGGTCGGCATTGTGACTTTTGTATTAAATTTGGATGCAAACTCTGTGTTTCATCGTCAATTAGAAGGTCCAAGGGATGCAGTAAACCTGAAATGATGCTTCGGAATCTGAAACTGGACTGACAGGAGAGGTTCAAATCGTAGAAAGTTAGAGTGTCAGTCCTCTTGTACTTAAGTCGGCATTGTGCCTTTTGAATTTAATTCCGATGCAATTTCTGTGTTTCATCGTCAATAAGAAGGTGCCAGGTATACAGTAAACCTGAAGTGACGCATCGGAATCTGAAACTGTACTCACAGGAGAGGTTCACATCATTGAAAGTGAGAGTGTCAGTCCTCTTGTACTGAAGTCGCCATTGTGCCTTTTGTATTAAATTCGGATGCAATTTCTGTGTTTCATAGTCAATAAGAAGGTCCAAGGGATAGCGTAAACCTGAAGTGAAGCTTCGGAATCTAAAACTGGACTCACAGGAGAGGTTCAAATCATAGAAAGTGAGAGTGTCAGTCCTCTTTTACTTAAGTCGACATTGTGCGTTTTGAATTTAATTCCGATGCAATTTCTGTGTTTCATCTTCAATAAGAAGGTCCAAGGGATACAGTATACCTGAAGTGAAGCATCGGAATCTAAAACTGAACTCTTAGAAGAGGTTCAAATCATAGAAAGTGATAGTGTCAGTCCTCTTGTACTTAAGTCGGCATTGTGTCATTTGTATTAAATTCGGGTGCAATTTCTGTGTTTCATCGTCAATACGAAAGTCCAAGGGATACAGTAAACCTGAAGTGAAGCATGGGAATCTGAAACTGGACTCACAGGAAAGGTTCAAATCATAGAAAGTGAGAGTGTCCGTCCTCTTGTACTTATGTCGGCATTGTGGCATTTGTATTAAATTCGGATGCAATTTCTGTGTTTCATCGTCAATAAGAAGGTCCAAGGGATACAAGAAACCTGAAGTGAAGCATCGGAATCTAAAACTGGACTCACAGGAGAGGTTCAAATCATAGAAAGTTAGAGTGTCACTCCTCTCGTACTTGAGTCGGTATTGTGCTTTTGTATTAAATTGGGTAGCAATTTCTGTGTTTCATCGTCAATAAGAATGTCCAAGGGATAGAGTGAACCTGAAGTGAAGCATCGGAATCTAAAACTGGATTCACAGGAGAGGTTCCAATCATAGAAAGTTAGAATGTGAGACCTCTTGTACTTAAGTCGGCATTTTGCCCTTTGTATTAAATTCGGATGCAATTTCTGTGTTTCATCGTCAATTAGAAGGAGCAAGGTATTCAGTAAACCTGAAGTGTAGCATCGGAATCGAAAACTGGACTCACAGGAGAGGTTCAAATCATAGAACATGAGAGTGTCAGTTCTCTTGTACTTAAGTCGGCATTGTGGCATTTGTATTTAATTAGGATGAAATATCTGTGTTTGATCGTCAATAAGAAGGTCCAACGGATACAGTGAACCTGAAGTGAAGCATCGGAATCTAAAACTGGACTCTCAGGAGAGGTTCAAATCATAGAAAGTTAGAGTGTCAGTCCTCTTGTACTTAAGTCGGCATTGTGCCTTTTGTATTAAATTAGGTTGAAATTTCTGTGATTCATCGTCAATAAGAAGGTCCATGGGATACAGTAAACCTGAAGTGAAGCATCGGAATCCAAAACTGGACTCACAGGAGAGGTTCAATTCATAGAAAGTGAGAGTGTCAGTACTCTTGTACTTTAGTCGCCATTGTGATTTTTGTATTACATTCGGATGCAATTTCTGTGTTTCATCGTCAATAAGAAGGTCCAAGGGATACAGTATACCTGAAGTTATGCATCGGAATCTTAAACTGGACTCACAGGAGAGGTTCAAATCGTAGAAAGTTTGAGTGTCAGTCCTCTTGTACTTAAGTCGGCATTGTACCTTTTGTATTAAAATTCGGATGCAAACTCTGTGTTTCATCGTCAATATGCAGGTCCAAGGGATACAGTAAACCTGAAGTGAAGCATCGGAATCTAAAACTGGACTCACAGAAGAGGTTCACATCATAGAAAGTGAGAGTGTCAGTCCACTTGTACTTAAGTCGGCATTGTGTCTTTTGAATTTATTTCCGATGCAATTTCTGTGTTTCATCGTCAATAAGAAGGTGCAAGGTATACAGAAAACCTGAAGTGAAACATCGGAATCTACAACTGGACTCACAGGTGAGGTTCAAATCATAGAAAGTGAGAGTGTCAGTCCACTTCTACTTAGGTCGGCATTGTGCCTTTTGTATTTCATTCCGATGCATTTCCTGTGTTTCATCGTCAATAAGAAGGTGCAAAGGATACAGTAAACCTGAAGTGAAGCATCGGAATCTGAAACTGGACTCACAGGAGAGATTCAAATCAGAGAAAGTTAGAGTGTCACTCCTCTTGTACTTAAGTCGGTATTGTGCCTTTTGTATTAAATTCGGATGCAATTTCTGTGTTTCATCGTCAATAAGAAGGTCCAAGGGATACAGTAAACCTTAAGTGAAGCATTGGAATCTAAAACTGGACTCGCAGGAGAGGTTCAAATCATAGAATGTTAGAGTGTCAGTCCTCTTCTACTTAAGTCGGCATTGTGCCTTTTGTATTAAATTCGGATGCAATTTATGTGTATCGTCGTCAATAAGAAGGTCCCAGGTATACAGTAAATCTGAAGTGATGCATCGGAAACTAAAACTGGACTCACAGGAGAGGTTCAAATCATAGAAAGTTAGAATGTCAGTCCTCTTGTACTTAAGTCAGCTTTGTGCCTTTTGTATTAAATTCGGATGCAATTTCTGTGTTTCATCGTCAATAAGAAGGTCCAAGGGATACAGTAAACCTTAAGTGAAGCATCGGAATCTAAAACTGGACTCGCAGGAGAGGATCAAATCATGGAATGCTAGAGTGTAAGTCCTCGTTTACTTAAGTCGGCATTGTGATATTTGTATTAAATTCGGATGCAATTTCTGTGTTTCATCGTCAATAAGAAGGTCCAAGGGATACAGTAAACCTGAAGTGAAGCATCGGAAACTAAAACTGGACTCACAGGAGAGGTTCAAATCATAGAAAGTTAGAATGTCAATCCTCTTGTAGTTAAGTCGGTATTGTGCATTTTGAATTTAATTCCGATGCAATTTCTGAGTTTCATCGTCAATAAGAAGGTGCAGGGTATGCAGTAAACCTGAAGTGAAGCATCGTAATCTGATACTGGACTCACAGGAGAGGTTCACATCATAGAAAGTTAGAGTGTTAGTCCTCTTTTATTTAAGTCGGAATTGTGGCTTCTGCATTACATTCCGATGCAATTTCTATGTTTCATCGTCAATAAGAAGGTGCAAGGTATACAGTAAACCTGAAGTGAAGCATCGGAATTTAAAACCGTACTCAAAGGAGAGGTTCAAATCATAGAAAGTGAGAGTGTTAGTCCTCTTGTACTTAAGTTGGCATTGTGCCATTTGTATTAAATTCGGATGCAATTCCTGTGTTTCATAGCCAATAAGAAGGTCCAAGGAATACAGTAAACCTGAAGTGAAACATCGGAATCTAAAACGGGACTCACAGGAGAGGTTCAAATCATAGAAAGTAAGAGTGTCAGTCCTTTTGTACTTAAGTCGGCATTGTGACTTTTGTATTAAATTTGGATTCAAACTCTGTGTTTCATCGTCAATTAGAAGGTCCAAGGGATGCAGTAAACCTGAAGTGATGCTTCGGAATCTGAAACTGGACTCACAGGTGAGGTTCAAATCATAGAAAATTAGAATGTCAGTCCTCTTGTACTTAAGTCGGCATTGTGCCTTTTGTATTTAATTCCGATGCAATTTCTGTGTTTCATCGTCAATGAGAAGGTCCAATGGATACAGTAAACCTGAAGTGAATCATCGGAATCTAAAACTAGACTCACAGGAGAGGTTCAAATCATAGAAAGTTAGAGTGACAGTCCTCTTGTACTTAAGTCGGCAATGTGATTTTTGAATTTAATTCGGATGCAATTTCTGTGTTTCATCGTCGGTAAGAAGGTCCCAGGTATACAGTAAACCTGGTGGGAAGCATCGGAATCTAAGACTGGACTCACAGGAGAGGTTCAAATCATAGAAAGTGAGAGTGTCAGTCCTCTTGTACTTAAGTCGTCATTGTTGCATTTGTATTAAATTCGGATGAAATTTCTGTGTTTCATCGTCAATAAGAAGGTCCAAGGGATACAGTAAAACTGAAGTGAAGCATCGGAATCTAAAACTGGACTCACAGGAGAGGTTCAAATCATAGAAAGTGAGAGAGTCACTCCTCTTGTACTTGAGTCGGTATTGTGCCTTTTGTATTAAATTCGTATGCAATTTCTGTGTTTCATCGTCAATAAGAAGGTCCAAGGGATACAGTAAACCTTAAGTGAAGCATCGGAATCTAAAACTGGACTCGCAGGAGAGGTTCAAATCATAGAATGTTAGAGTGTCAGTCCTCTTTTACTTAAGTCGGCATTGTGCCTTTTGTATTTAATTCGGCTCCAATTTCTGTGTTTCATCTTCAATAAGAAGGTGCAAGGTATACTGTAAACCTGAAGTGAAGCATCGGAATCTATAACTGGACTCACAGGAGAGGTTCAAATCATAGAAAGTGAGAGTGTCAGTCCTCTTGTACTTAAGTCGACATTGTGCAATTTGTATTAAATGTGGATGCAATTTCTGTGTTTCATCGTCAATAAGAAGGTCCAAGGGATACTATCAACATGAAGTGAAGCATCGGAATCTAGAACTGGACTCACAGGAGAGGTTCAAATCATTGAAATTTAGACTGTTAGTCCTCTTTTATTTAAGTCGGTATTGTGGCTTTTGCATTAAATTCCGATGCAATTTCTATGTTTCATCGTCAATAAGAAGGTGCAAGGTATACAGTAAACCTGAAGTGAAGCATCGGAATTTAAAACCGGACTCACAGGAGAGGTTCAAATCATTGAAAGAGAGAGTGTCAGTCCTCTTGTACTTAAGTTGGCATTGTGCCATTTGTATTAAATTCGGATGCAATTCCTGTGTTTCATAGTCAATAAACCGGTCCAAGGAATACAGTAAACCTGAAGTGAAACATCGGACTATAAAACTGGACTCACAGGAGAGGTTCAAATCATAGAAAGTGAGAGTGTCAGTCCTCTTCTACTTAGGTCGGCATTGTGCCTTTTGAATTTGATTCCGCTGCAAACTCTGTGTTTCATCGTCAATTAGAAGGTCCAAGGGATACAGTAAACCTGAAGTGAAGCATGGGAATGTAAAACTGGACTCACAGGAGAGGTTCAAATCACAGAAAGTGAGAGTACCTGTCCTCTTGTACTTAAGTCGGCATTGTGCCTTTTGAATTTAATTCCGATGCAATTTCTGTGTTTCATCGTCAATAAGAAGCTGCAAGGTATACAGTAAACCTGAAGTGAAGCATCCGAATCTAAAACTGGACTCACAGGAGAGGTTCAAATCATAGAAAGTAAGAGCGTCAGTCCTCTTGTACTTAAGTCGGCATTGTGACTTTTGTATTAAATTCGTATGCAAACTCTGTGTTTCATCGTCAATTAGAAGGTCCAAGGGATACAGTAAACCTGAAGTGATGCTACGGAATCTGAAACTGGACTCACAGGAGAGGTTCAAATCATAGACAGTTAGAATGTCAGTCCTCTTGTACTTAAGTCGGGATTGTGCCTTTTGTATTAAATTCCGATGCAATTTCTGTGTTTCATCGTCAATAAGAAGGTCCAAGGGATACAGTAAACCTGAAGTGAAGCATCGGAATCTAAAACTAGACTCACAGGAGAGGTTCAAATCATAGAAAGTTAGAGTGACAGTCCTCTTGTACTTAAGTCGGCAATGTGATTTTTGAATTTAATTCGGATGCAATTTCTGTGTTTCATCGTCAGTAAGAAGGTCCCAGGTATACAGTAAACCTGGTGGGAAGCATCGGAATCTAAGACTGGACTCACAGGAGAGGTTCAAATCATAGAAAGTGAGAGTGTCAGTCCTCTTGTACTTAAGTCGTCATTGTTGCATTTGTATTAAATTCGGATGAAATTTCTGTGTTTCATCGTCAATAAGAAGGTCCAAGGGATACAGTAAAACTGAAGTGAAGCATCGGAATCTAAAACTGGACTCACAGGAGAGGTTCAAATCATAGAAAGTGAGAGAGTCACTCCTCTTGTACTTGAGTCGGCATTGTGCCTTTTGTATTAAATTCGTATCCAATTTCTGTGTTTCATCGTCAATAAGAAGGTCCAAGGGATACAGTAAACCTTAAGTGAAGCATCGGAATCTAAAACTGGACTCGCAGGAGAGGTTCAAATCATAGAATGTTAGAGTGTCAGTCCTCTTTTACTTAAGTCGGCATTGTGCCTTTTGTATTTAATTCGGCTCCAATTTCTGTGTTTCATCTTCAATAAGAAGGTGCAAGGTATACTGTAAACCTGAAGTGAAGCATCGGAATCTATAACTGGACTCACAGGAGAGGTTCAAATCATAGAAAGTGAGAGTGTCAGTCCTCTTGTACTTAAGTCGACATTGTGCAATTTGTATTAAATGTGGATGCAATTTCTGTGTTTCATCGTCAATAAGAAGGTCCAAGGGATACTATCAACATGAAGTGAAGCATCGGAATCTAGAACTGGACTCACAGGAGAGGTTCAAATCATTGAAATTTAGACTGTTAGTCCTCTTTTATTTAAGTCGGTATTGTGGCTTTTGCATTAAATTCCGATGCAATTTCTATGTTTCATCGTCAATAAGAAGGTGCAAGGTATACAGTAAACCTGAAGTGAAGCATCGGAATTTAAAACCGGACTCACAGGAGAGGTTCAAATCATTGAAAGAGAGAGTGTCAGTCCTCTTGTACTTAAGTTGGCATTGTGCCATTTGTATTAAATTCGGATGCAATTCCTGTGTTTCATAGTCAATAAACCGGTCCAAGGAATACAGTAAACCTGAAGTGAAACATCGGACTATAAAACTGGACTCACAGGAGAGGTTCAAATCATAGAAAGTGAGAGTGTCAGTCCTCTTCTACTTAGGTCGGCATTGTGCCTTTTGAATTTGATTCCGCTGCAAACTCTGTGTTTCATCGTCAATTAGAAGGTCCAAGGGATACAGTAAACCTGAAGTGAAGCATGGGAATGTAAAACTGGACTCACAGGAGAGGTTCAAATCACAGAAAGTGAGAGTATCTGTCCTCTTGTACTTAAGTCGGCATTGTGCCTTTTGAATTTAATTCCGATGCAATTTCTGTGTTTCATCGTCAATAAGAAGCTGCAAGGTATACAGTAAACCTGAAGTGAAGCATCCGAATCTAAAACTGGACTCACAGGAGAGGTTCAAATCATAGAAAGTAAGAGCGTCAGTCCTCTTGTACTTAAGTCGGCATTGTGACTTTTGTATTAAATTCGTATGCAAACTCTGTGTTTCATCGTCAATTAGAAGGTCCAAGGGATACAGTAAACCTGAAGTGATGCTACGGAATCTGAAACTGGACTCACAGGAGAGGTTCAAATCATAGACAGTTAGAATGTCAGTCCTCTTGTACTTAAGTCGGGATTGTGCCTTTTGTATTAAATTCCGATGCAATTTCTGTGTTTCATCGTCAATAAGAAGGTCCAAGGGATACAGTAAACCTGAAGTGAAGCATCGGAATCTAAAACTAGACTCACAGGAGAGGTTCAAATCATTGAAAGTTAGAGTGTCAGTCCTCTTGTACTTAAATCGGCATTGTGGTTTTTGAATTTAATTCGGATGCAATTTCTGTGTTTCATCGTCAGTAAGAAGGTCCCAGGGATACAGTAAACCTGGAGTGAAGCATCGGAATCTAAGACTGGACTCACAGGAGAGGTTCAAATCATAGTAAGTGAGAGTGTCAGTCCTCTTGTACTTAAGTCGGCATTGATGCATTTGTATTAAATTCGGATGAAATTTCTGTGTTTCATCGTCAATAAGAAGGTCCAAGGGATACAGTAAAACTGAAGTGAAGCATCGGAATCTAAAACTGGACTCACAGGAGAGGTTCAAATCATAGAAAGTGAGAGTGTCACTCCTCTTGTTCTTGAGGCGGTATTGGGCCTTTTCTATTAAATTCGTATGCAATTTCTGTGTTTCATCGTCAATAAGAAGGTCCAAGGGATACAGTAAACCTTAAGTGAAGCATCGGAATTTAAAACTGGACTCGCAGTAGAGGTTCAAATCATACAATGTTAGAGTGTCAGTCCTCTTTTACTTAAGTCGGCATTGCGCCTTTTGTATTAAAATCGGATGCAATTTCTGTGTTTCATCGTCAAAAAGAATGTCCAAGGGATACAGTAAAACTGAAGTGAAGCATCGGAATCTAAAACTGGACTCACAGGAGAGGTTCAAATCATAGAAAGTTAGAATGTCAGTCCTCTTGTACTTAAGTCGGCATCGTGCCTTTTGTATTAAATTCGGCTGCAATATCTCTGTTTCATCGTCAATAAGAAGGTGCAAGGTATACTGTAAACCTGAAGTGAAGCATCGGAATCTAAAACTGGACTCACAGGAGAGGTTCAAATCATAGAAAGTGAGAGTGTCAGTCCTCTTGTACTTAGGTCGGCATTGTGCCTTTTGAATTTAATTCAGATGCAATTTCTGTGTTTCATCGTCAATAAGAAGGTCCAAAGGATACAGTAAACCTGAAGTGAAGCATCGGAATCTAAAACTAATCTCACAGGAGAGGTTCAAATCATAGAAAGTTAGAGTGTCAGTCCTCTTGTACTTAAGTCGGCATTGTGGCTTTTGTATTAATTTCGGATGCAAACTCTGTGTTTCATCGTCAATAAGAAGGTCCAAGGGATACAGTAAACCTGAAGTGAAGCATCGGAATCTAAAACTGGACTCACAGGAGAGGTTCAAATCATAGAAAGTTAGAGTATCATTCCTCTTGTACTTAACTCTGCATTGTGATTTTTGAATTTAATTCCGATGCAATTTCTGTGTTTCATCGTCAATAAGAAGGTCCAAGAGATACAGTCAACCTGGAATGAAGCATTGGAATCTAAGACTGGACTCACAGGAGAGGTTCAAATCATAGAAAATGAGAGTGTCAGTCCTTTTTTACTTAAACCGGCATTGTGCGTTTTGAATTTAATTCCGATGCAAATTCTGTGTTTCATCGTCAATAAGAAGGTGCAAGGGATACAGTAAACCCGAAGTGAAGCATCGGAATCAAAAACTGGACTCACAGGAAAGATTCAAATCATAGAAAGTGAGAGTGTCTGTCCTCTTGTACTTAAGTCGGCATTGTGGCATTTCTATTGAATTCGGATGGAATTTCTGTGCTTCATCGTCAATAAGAATGTCCAAGTGATACAATAAACCTGAAGTGAAGCATCGGAATCTAAAACTGGACTCACAGGAGAGGTTCATAACATAGAAAGTTAGAGTGTCAGTCCTCTTTTACTTAAGTCGGCATTGTGCCTTTTGTATTAAATTCCGATGCAATTACTATGTTTCATCGTCAATAAAAAGGTGCAAGGTATACAGTAAACCTGAAGTGTAGCATCGGAATCTAAAACTGGACTCACAGGAGAGGTTCAAATCATAGAAAGTGAGAGTGTCAGTCCTCTTCTACTTAGGTCGGCATTGTGCCTTTTGAATTTAATTCGGATGCAATTTCTGTGTTTCATCGTCAATAAGAAGGTCCAAAGCATACAGTAAACCTGAAGTGAAGCATCGGAATCTAAAACTAATCTCACAGGAGAGGTTCAAATCATAGAAAGTTAGAGTGTCAGTCCTCTTGTACTTAAGTCGGCATTGTGATTTTTGAATTTAATTCGGATGCAATTTCTGTGTTTCATCGTCAGTAAGAAGGTCCCAGGCATACAGTAAACCTGGAGTGAAGCATCGGAATCTAAGACTGGACTCACAGGAGAGGTTCAAATCATAGAATGTGAGAGTGTCACTCCTCTTGTACTTGTGTCGGTATTGTGCCTTTTGTAATAAATTCGTATGCAATTTCTGTGTTTCTTCGTCAATAAGAAGGTACAAGGGATACAGTAAACCTTAAGTGAAGCATAGGAATCTAAAACTGGACTCGCGGGAGAGGTTCAAATCATAGAATTTTAGAGTGTCAGTCCTCTTTTACTTAAGTCGGCATTGTGCCTTTTGTATTAAATTCGGATGCAATTTCTGTGTTTCATCGTCAATAAGAATGTCCAAGGGATACAGTAAACCTGAAGCGAAGCATCGGAATCTAAAACTGGACTCACAGGAGAGGTTCAAATCACAGAAAGTTAGAATGTCAGTCCTCTTGTACTTAAGTCGGCATTGTGCCTTTTGTATTAAACTCGGCTGCAATTTCTGTCTTTCATCGTCAATAAGAAGGTGCAAGGTACACTGTAAACCTGAAGTGAAGCATTGTAATCTAAAACTGGACTCACAGGAGAGGTTCAAATCATAGAAAGTGAGAGTGTCAGTCCTCTTGTACTTAAGTCGACATTGTGCCATTTGTATTAAATTCGGATGCAATTTCTGTGTTTCATCGTCAATAAGAAGGTCCAAGGGATACTATAAACCTGAAGTGAAGCATCGGAATCTAGAACTGGACTCACAGGAGAGGTTCAAATCATAGAAAGTTAGAGTGTTAGTCCTCTTGTATTTAAGTCGATATTGTGGCTTTTGCATTAAATTCCCATGCAATTTCTATGTTTCATCGTCAATAAGAAGGTGCAAGGTATACAGTAAACCTGAAGTGAAGCATCGGAATTTAAAACCGGACTCACAGGAAAGGTTCAAATCATAGAAAGAGAGAGTGTCAGTCCCCTTGTACTTAAGTTGGCATTGTGCCATTTGTATTAAATTCGCATGCAATTCCTGTGTTTCATAGTCAATAAGACGGTCCAAGCAATACAGTAAACCTGAAGTGAAACATCGGAATATAAAACTGGACTCACAGGAGAGGTTCAAATCATAGAAAGTAAGAGCGTCAGTCCTCTTGTACTTATGTCGGCATTGTACCTTTTGTATTAAATTTGGATGCAAACTCTGTGTTTCATCGTCAATAAAAAGGTCCAAGGGATACAGCAAACCTGAAGTGAAGCATCGGGATCTAAAACTGGACTCATAGGAGGGGTTCAAATCATAGAAAGTGAGAGTGTCAGTCTTCTTGTAGTTAAGTCGGTATTGTGCATTTTGAATTTAATTCCGATGCAATTTCTGTGTTTCTTCATCAATAAGAAGGTGCAAGTATGCAGTAAACCTGAAGTGAAGCATCGGAATCTGAAACTGGACTCATAGGAGGGGTTCAAATCATAGAAAGTGAGAGTGTCAGTCCTCTTGTAGTTAAGTCGGTATTGTGCATTTTGAATTTAATTCCGATGCAATTTCTGTGTTTCATCATCAATAAGAAGATCCAAGGGATACAGTAAACCTTAAGTAAAGCATCGGAATCTAAAACTGGACTCACAGGAGAGGTTCAAATCATAGAAAGTTAGAGTGTCAGTCCTCTTGTACTTAAGTCGGCATTGTGCCTTTTGTATTAATTTCGGATGCAAACTCTGTGTTTCATCGTCAATAAGAAGGTCCAAGGGATACAGTAAACCTGAAGTGAAGCATCGGAATCTAAAACTGGACTCACAGGAGAGGTTCAAATCATAGAAAGTAAGAATGTCAGTCCTCTTGTACTTAAGTCGACATTGAACCTTTTGTATTAAATTCGGATGCAAACACTGTGTTTCATCGTCAATAAGAAGGTCCAAGGGATACAGTCAACCTGGAATGAAGCATTGGAATCTAAGACTGGACTCACAGGAGAGGTTCAAATCATAGGAAATGAGAGTGTCAGTCCTCTTTTACTTAAATCGGCATTGTGCGTTTAGAATTTAGTTCCGATGCAAATTCTGTGTTTCAACGTCAATAAGAAGGTCCGAGGGATACAGTAAACCTGAAGTGAAGCATCGGAATCAAAAACTGGACTCACAGGAAAGGTTCAAATCATAGAAAGTGAGAGTGTCAGTCCTCTTGTACTTATGTCGGCATTGTGGCATTTCTATTAAATTCGGATGCAATTTCTGTGTTTCATCGTCAATAAGAATGTCCAAGGGATACAATAAACCTGAAGTGAAGCATCGGAATCTAAAACTGGACTCACAGGAGAGGTTCAAATCATAGAAATTTAGAGTGTCAGTCCTCTTTCACTTAAGTGGGCATTGTGCCTTTTGTATTAAGTTCCGATGCAATTACTATGTTTCATCGTCAATTAAAAGGTGCAAGGTATACAGTAAACCTGAAGTGAAGCATCGGAATCTAAAACTGGACTCACAGGAGAGGTTCAAATCATAGACAGTGAGAGTGTCAGTACTCTTCTACTTAGGTCGGCATTGTGATTTTTGAATTTAATTCGGATGCAAATTCTGTGTTTCATCGTCAGTAAGAAGGTCCAAAGGATACAGTAAACCTGAAGTGAAGCATCGGAATCAAAAACTGGACCCACAGGAGAGATTCAAATCATAGAAAGTTAGAGTGTCAGTCCTCTTGTACTTAAGTCGGCATTGTGATTTTTGAATTTAATTCGGATGCAATTTCTGTGTTTCATCGTCAGTAAGAAGGTCCCAGGGATACAGTAAACCTGGAGTGAAGCATCGGAATCTAAGACTGGACTCACAGGAGAGGTTCAAAACATAGAAAGTTAGAATGTCAGTCCTCTTGTACTTAAGTCGGCATTGTGGCTTTTGTATTAAATTCCGATGCAATTTCTGTGTTTCATCGTCAATAAGATGGTCCAAGGGATACAGTAAACCTGAAGTGAAGCATCGGAATCTAAAACTAGACTCACAGGAGAGGTTCAAATCATAGAAAGTTAGAGTGTCAGTCCTCTTGTACTTAAGTGGGCATTGTGATTTTTGAATTTAATTCGGATGCAATTTCTGTGTTTCATCGTCAGTAAGAAGGTCCCTGGGATACAGTAAACCTGGAGTGAAGCATCGGAATCTAATACTTGACTCACAGGAGAGGTTCAAATCATGGAAAATGAGAGTGTCAGTCCTCTTGTACTTAAGTCGGCACTGTTGCATTTGTATTAAATTCGGATGAAATTTCTGTGTTTCAACGTCAATATGAAGGTCCAAGGGATACAGTAAAACTGAAGTGAAGCATCGGAATCTAAAACTGGACTCACAGGAGAGGTTCAAATCATAGAAAGTGAGAGTGTCACTCCTCTTGTACATGAGTCGGTATTGTGCCTTTTGTATTACATTTGGATGCAATGTCTGTGTTTCATCGTCAATATGAGGGTCCAAGGGATACAGTAAACCTTAAGTGAAGCATCGGAATTTAAAACCGGACTCACAGGAGAGGTTGAAATCATAGAAAGAGAGAGTGTCAGTCCTCTTGTACTTAAGTTGGCATTGTGCCATTTGTATGAAATTCGGATGCAATTCCTGTGTTTCATAGTCAATAAGACGGTCCAAGGAAACAGTAAACCTGAAGTGAAACACCGGAATCTAAAACTGGACTCACAGGAGAGGTTCAAATCATAGAAAGTAAGAGCGTCAGTCCTCTTGTACTTAAGTCGGCATTGTACCTTTTGTATTAAATTTGGATGCATACTCTGTGTTTCATCGTCAATAAAAAGGTCCAAGGGATACAGCAAACCTGAAGTGAAGCATCGGGATCTAAAACTGGACTCATAGGAGAGGTTCAAATCATGGAAAGTGAGAGTGTCAGTCCTCTTGTAGTTAAGTCGGTATTGTGCATTTTGAATTTAATTCCGATGCAATTTCTGTGTTTCGTCGTCAATAAGATGGTGCAAGGTATGCAGTAAACCTGAAGTGAAGCATCGTAATCTGAAACTGGACTCACAGGAGAGGTTTACATCATAGAAAGTGAGAGTGTCAGTAGTCTTGTATTTAAGTCGCCATTGTGCCTTTTGTATTAAATTCGGATGCAATTTCTGTGTTTCATCGTCAATAAGAAGGTCCAAGGGATACAGTAAACCTGAAGTGAAGCTTCGGAATCTAAAACTGGACTCACAGGAGAGGTTCAAATCATAGAAAGTTAGAGTGTCAGTCCTTTTGTACTTAAGTCGGCATTGTGACTTTTGTATTAAATTCGGATGCTAACTCTGTGTTTCATCGTCAATTAGAAGGTCCAAGGGATACAGTAAACCTGAAGTGATGCTTCGGAATCTGAAACTGGACTCACAGGAGAGGTTCAAATCATAGAAAGTTAGAATGTCAGTCCTCTTGTACTTATGTTGGCATTGTGCCTTTTGTATTAAATTCCGATGCAATTTCTGTGTCTCATCGTCAATAAGAAGGTCCAAGGGATACAGTAAACCTGAAGTGAAGCATCGGAATCTAAAACTAGACTCACAGGAGAGGTTCAAATCATAGAAAGTTAGAGTGTCAGTCCTCTTGTACTTAAGTCGGCATTGTTGCATTTGTATTAAATTCGGATGAAATTTCTGTGTTTCATCGTCAATAAGAAGGTCCAAGGGATACAGTAAAACTGAAGTGAAGCATCGGAATCTAAAACTGGACTCACAGGAGAGGTTCAAATCATAGAAAGTGAGAGTGTTACTCCTCTTGTACTTGAGTCGGTGTTGTGCCTTTTGTATTAAATTCGTATGCAATTTCTGTAATTCATCGTCAATAAGAAGGTCCAAGGGATACAGTAAACCTTAAGTGAAGCATCGGAATCTAAAACTGGACTCGCAGGAGAGGTTCAAATCATAGAATGTTAGAGTGTCAGTCCTCTTTTACTTAAGTCGGCATTGTGCCTTTTGTATTAAATTCGGATGCAATTTCTGTGTTTCATCGTCAATAAGAAGGTCCAAGGGATACAGTAAACCTGAAGTGAAGCATCGGAATCTAAAACTGGACTCACAGGAGAGGTTCAAATCATAGAAAGTTAGAATGTCTGTCCTCTTGTACTTAAGTCGGCATTGTGCCTTTTGTATTAAATTCGGCTGCAATTTCTGTGTTTCATCGTCAATAAGAAGGTCCAAGGGATACAGTAAACCTTAAGTGAAGCATCGGAATCTAAAACTGGACTCGCAGGAGAGGTTCAAATCATAGAATGTTAGAGTGTCAGTCCTCTTTTACTTAAGTCGGCATTGTGCCTTTTGTATTAAATTCGGATGCAATTTCTGTGTTTCATCGTCAATAAGAAGGTCCAAGGGATACAGTAAACCTGAAGTGAAGCATCGGAATCTAAAACTGGACTCACAGGAGAGGTTCAAATCATAGAAAGTTAGAATGTCTGTCCTCTTGTACTTAAGTCGGCATTGTGCCTTTTGTATTAAATTCGGCTGCAATTTCTGTGTTTCATCGTCAATGAGAAGGTGCAAGGTATACTGTAAACCTGAAGTGAAGCATCGGAATCTAAAACTCGACTCACAGGAGAGGTTCAAATCATAGAAAGTGAGAGTGTATGTCCTCTTGTACTTAAGTCGACATTGTGCCATTTGTATTACATTCGGATGCAATTTATGTGTTTCATCGTCAATAAGAATGTCGAAGGGATACTATGAACCTGAAGTGAAGCATCGGAATCTAGAACTGGACTCTCAGGAGAGGTTCAAATCATAGAAAGTTAGAGTGTCAGTCCTCTTTTACTTAAGTCGGCATTGTACCTTTTGCAATAAATTTAAATGCAAACTCTGTGTTTCATCGTCAACAAAAAGGTCCAAGGGATACAGCAAACCTGAAGTGAAGCATCGGGATCTAAAACTGGACTCACAGGAGAGGTTCAAATCATAGAAAGTGAGAATGTCAGTCCTCTTCTACTTAGGTCGGCATTGTGCCTTTTGAATTTGATTCCGATGCAATTTCTGTGTTTCATCGTCAATAAGAAGGTCCAAAGGATACAGTAAACCTGAAGTGAAGCATCGGAATCAAAAATTGCACTCACAGGAGAGATTCAAATCATAGAAAGTTAGAGTGTCAGTCCTCTTGTACTTAAGTTGGCATTGTGACTTTTGTATTAAATTCGGATGCAAACTCTGTGTTTCATCGTCAATTAGAAGGTCCAAGGGATACAGTAAACCTGAAGTGAAGCATCGGAATCTAAAACTAGACTCACAGGAGAGGTTCAAATCATAGAAAGTTAGAGTGTCAGTCCTCTTGTACTTAGGTCCGTATTGTGATTTTTGAACTTAATTCGGATGCAATTTCTGTGTTTCATCGTCAGTAAGAAGGTCCCAGGGATACGGTAAACCTGGAGTGAAGCATCGGAATCTAAGACTGGACTCGCAGGAGAGGTTCAAATCATAGAAAGTGAGAGTGTCAGTCCTCTTGTACTTAAGTCGGCATTGTTGCATTTGTATTAAATTCGGATGAAATTTCTGTGTTTCATCGTCAATAAGAAGGTCCAAGGGATACAGTAAAACTGAAGTGAAGCATCGGAATCTAAAACTGGACTCACAGGAGCGGTTCAAATCATAGAAAGTGAGAGTGTCACTCCTCTTGTACATGAGTCGGTATTGTGCCTTTTGTATTACATTCGGATGCAATTTCTGTGTTTCATTGTCAATATGAAGGTCCAAGGGATACAGTAAACCTTAAGTGAAGCATCGGAATCTAAAACTGGACTCGCAGGAGAGGTTCAAGTCATAGAATGTTAGAGTGTCAGTCCTCTTTTACTTAAGTCGGCATTGTGCCTTTTGTATTAAATTCAGATGCAATTTCTGTGTTTCATCGTCAATAAGAAGGTCCAAGGGATACAGTAAACCTCAAGTGAAGCATCGGAATCTAAAACTGGACTCACAGGAGAGGTTCAAATCATAGAAAGTTAGAATGTCAGTCCTCTTGTACTTAAGTCGGCATTGTACCTTTTGTATTAAATTCGGCTGCAATTTCTGTGTTTCATCGTCAATAAGAAGGTGCAAGGTATACTGTAAACCTGAAGTGAAGCATCGGAATCTAGAACTGGACTCACAGGAGAGGTTCAAATCATAGAAAGTTAGAGTGTTACTCCTCTTTTATTTAAGTCGGCATTGTGGCTTTTGCATAAAATCCCGATGCAATTTCTATGTTTCATCGTCAATAAGAAGGTGCAAGGTATATAGTAAACCTGAAGTTAAGCATCGGAATTTAAAACCGGACTCACAGGAGAGGTTTAAATCATAGAAAGAGAGAGTGTCAGTCCTCTTGTACTTAAGATGGCATTGTGCCATTTGTATTAAATTCGGATGCAATTCCTGTCTTTCATAGTCAATAAGACGGTCCAAGGAATACAGTAAACCTGAAGTGAAACATCGGAATCTAAAACTGGACTCACAGGAGAGGTTCAAATCGTAGAAAGAGAGAGTGTCAGTCCTCTTGTACTTAAGTTGGCATTGTGCCATTTGTATTAAATTCGGATGCAATTCCTGTGTTTCATAGTCAATAAGACGGTCCAAGGAATACAGTAAACCTGAAGTGAAACATCGGAATCTAAAACTGGACTCACAGGAGAGGTTCAAATCATAGAAAGTAAGAGCGTCAGTCCTCTTGTACTTAAGTCGGCATTGCACCTTTTGTGTTAAATTTGGATGCAAACTCTGTGTTTCATCGTCAATAAAAAGGTCCAAGGGATACAGCAAACCTGAAGTGAAGCATCGGGATCTAAAACTGGACTCATAGGAGAGGTTCAAATCATAAAAAGTGAGAGTGTCAGTCCTCTTGTAGTTAAGTCGGTATTGTGCATTTTGAATTTAATTCCGATGCAATTTCTGTATTTCATCGTCAATAAGAAGGTGCAAGGTATGCAGTAAACCTGAAGTGAAGCATCGTCATCTGAAACTGGACTCACAGGAGAGGTTCACAATATAGAAAGTGAGAGTGTCAGTAGTCTTGTATTTAAGTCGCCATTGTGCCTTTTGTATTAAATTCAGATGCAATTTCTGTGTTTCATTGTCAATAAGAAGGTCCAAGGGATACAGTAAACCTGAAGTGAAGCTTCGGAATCTAAAACTGGACTCACAGGAGAGGTTCAAATCATAGAAAGTTAGAGTGTCAGTCCTTTTGTACTTAAGTCGGAATTGTGACTTTTGTATTAAATTCGGATGCTAACTCTGTGTTTCATCGTCAATTAGAAGGTCCAAGGGATACAGTAAACCTGAAGTGATGCATCGGAATCTGAACTGGACTCACAGGAGAGGTTCAAATCATTGAAAGTGGGACTGTCAATCCTCTTGTACTTAAGTCGGCATTGTGCCATTTGTATTAAATTCGGGTGCAATTTCTGTGTTTCATCGTCAATAAGAAGGTCCAAGGGATACAGTAAACCTGAAGTGAAGCATCGGAATCTAAAACTGGACTCACAGGAGAGGATCAAATAATAGAAAGTGGGAGTGTCAGTCCTCTTCTACTTAGGTCGGCATTGTGCCTTTTGAATTTAACTCCGATGCAATTTCTGTGTTTCATCGTCAATAAGAAGGTCCAAAGGATACAGTAAACCTGAAGTGAAGCATCGGAATCTAAAACTGAACTCACAGGAGAGATTCAAATCATAGAAAGCTAGGGTGTCACTCCTCTTGTACTTAAGTCGGTATTGTGCCTTTTGTATTATATTCGGATGTAATTTCTGTGTTTCATCATCAATAAGAGAGTCCAAGGGATACAGTAAACCTTAAGTAAAGCATCGGAATCTAAAAGTGGACCCACAGGAGAGGTTCAAATCCGAGAAAGATAGAGTGTCAGTCCTCTTGTACTTAAGTCGGCATTGTGCCTTTTGTGTTAATTTCGGATGCAAACTCTGTGTTTCAACTTCAATAAGAAGGTCCAAGGGATACAGTAAACCTGAAAAGAAGCATCGGAATCTAAAACTGGACTCACAGGAGAGGTTCAAATCATAGAAAGTAAGAATGTCAGTCCTCTTGTAGTTAAGTCGGCATTGTGCATTTTGAATTTAATTCCGATGCAATTTCTGTGTTTCATCGTCAATAAGAAGGTCCGAGGGATACAGTAAACCTGAAATGAAGCATCGGAATCAAAAACTGGACTCACAGGAAAGGTTCAAATCATAGAAAGTGAGTGTGTCAGTCTTCTTGTACTTAAGTCGGCATTGTGGCATTTCCATTAAATTCGGATGCAATTTCTGTGTTTCATCGTCAATAAGAATGTCCAAGGGATACAATAAACCTGAAGTGAAGCATCGGAATCTAAAACTGGACTCACAGGAGAGGTTCAAATCATAGAAATTTACAGTGTCAGTCCTCTTTCACTTAAGTGGGCATTGTGCCTTTTGTAATAAATTCCGATGCAATTACTATGTTTCATCGTCAATAAAAAGGTGCAAGGTACACAGTAAACCTGAAGTGAAGCATCGGAATCTAAAACTGGACTCACAGGAGAGGTTCAAATCATAGAAAGTGAGAGTGTCAGTCCTCTTCTACTTAGGTCGGCATTGTGCCTTTTGAATTTGATTCCGATGCAATTTCTGTGTTTCATCGTCAATAAGAAGGTCCAAAGGATACAGTAAACCTGAAGTGAAGCATCGGAATCAAAAACTGGACCCACAGGAGAGATTCTAATCATAGAAAGTTAGAGTGTCAGTCCTCTTGTACTTAAGTCGGCATTGTGATTTTTGAATTTAATTCGGATGCAATTTCTGTGTTTCATCGTCAGTAAGAAGGTCCCAAGGATACAGTAAACCTGGAGTGAAGCATCGGAATCTAAGACTGGACTCACAGGAGAGGTTCAAAACATAGAAAGTTAGAATGTCAAACCTTTTGTACTTAAGTCGGCATTGTGGCTTTTGTATTAAATTCCAATGCAATTTCTGTGTTTCATCGTCAATAAGAAGGTCCAAGGGATACAGTAAACCTGACGTGAAGCATCGGAATCTAAAACTAGACTCACAGGAGAGGTTCAAATCATAGAAAGTGAGAGTGTCACTCCTCTTGTACATGGGTCGGTATTGTGCCTTTTGTATTACATTTGGATGCAATTTCTGTGTTTCATCGTCAATATGAAGGTCCAAGGGATACAGTAAACCTTAAGTGAAGCATCGGAATCTGAAACTGGACTCACAGAAGAGACTCAAATCATAGAATGTGAGAGTGTCAGTCCTCTTGTACATAAGTTGGCATTGTGCCATTTGTATTAAATTCGGATGCAATTCCTGTGATTCATAGTCAATAAGACGGTCCAAGGAAACAGTAAACCTGAAGTGAAACACCGGAATCTAAAACTGGACTCACAGGAGAGGTTCAAATCATAGAAAGTAAGAGCGTCAGTCCTCTTGTACTTAAGTCGGCATTGTACCTTTTGTATTAAATTTGGATGCATACTCTGTGTTTCATCGTCAATAAAAAGGTCCAAGGGATACAGCAAACCCGAAGTGAAGCATCGGGATCTAAAACTGGACTCATAGGAGAGGTTCAAATCATAGAAAGTGAGAGTGTCAGTCCTCTTGTAGTTAAGTCGGCATTGTGCATTTTGAATTTAATTCCGATGCAATTTCTGTGTTTCTTCGTCAATAAGAAGGTGCAAGGTATGCAGTAAACCTGAAGTGAAGCATCGTAATCTGAAACTGGACTCACAGGAGAGGTTCACATCATAGAAAGTGAGAGTGTCAGTAGTCTTGTATTTAAGTCGCCATTGTGCCTTTTGTATTAAATTCGGATGCAATTTCTGTGTTTCATCGTCAATAAGAATGTCCAAGGGATGCAGTAAACCTGAAGTGAAGCTTCGGAATCTAAAACTGGACTAACAGGAGAGGTTCAAATCATAGAAAGTTAGAGTGTCAGTCCTTTTGTACTTAAGTCGGCATTGTGACTTTTGTATTAAATTCGGATGCTAACTCTGTGTTTCATCGTCAATTAGAAGGTCCAAGGGATACAGTAAACCTGAAGTGATGCTTCGGAATCTGAAACTGGACTCACAGGAGAGGTTCAAATCATAGAAAGTTAGAGTGTCAGTCCTCTTGTACTTAAGTCGGCATTGTGATTTTTGAATTTAATTCGGATGCAATTTCTGTGTTTCATCGTCAGTAAGAAGGTCCCAGGGATACAGTAAACCTGGAGTGAAGCATCGGAATCTAAGTTTGGACTCACAGGAGAGGTTCAAATCATAGAAAGTGAGAGTGTCAGTCCTCTTGTACTTAAGTCGGCATTGTTGCATTTGTATTAAATTCGGATGAAATTTCTGTGTTTCATCGTCAATAACAAGGTCCAAAGGATACAGTGAACCTTAAGTGAAGCATCGGAATCTAAAACTGGACTCGCAGGAGAGGTTCAAATCATAGAAAGTTAGAGTGTCAGTCCTCTTTTACTTAAGTCGGCATTGTACCTTTTGTAATAAATTTGGATGCAAACTCTGTGTTTCATCATCAATAAAAAGGTCCAAGGGATACAGCAAACCTGAAGTGAAGCATCGGGATCTAAAACTGGACTCACAGGAGAGGTTCAAATCATAGAAAGTGAGAATGTCAGTCCTCTTCTACTTAGGTCGTCATTGTGGCTTTTGAATTTGATTCCGATGCAATTTCTGTGTTTCATCGTCAATAAGAAGGTCCAAAGGATACAGTAAACCTGAAGTGAAGCATCGGAATCAAAAACTGGACTCACAGGAGAGATTCAAATCATAGAAAGTTAGAGTCTCAGTCCTCTTGTACTTAAGTCGGCATTGTGACTTTTGTATTAAATTCGGATGCAAACTCTGTGTTTCATCGTCAATTAGAAGGTCCAAGGGATACAGTAAACCTGAAGTGATGCTTCGGAATCTGAAACTGGACTCACAGGAGAGGTTCAAATCATAGAAAGTTAGAATGTGAGTCCTCTTGTACTTAAGTCGGCATTGTGGCTTTTACATTATTTCCGATGCAAATTCTGTGTTTCATCGTCAATAAGAAGGTCCAAGGGATACAGTAAACCTGAAGTGAAGCATCGGAATCTAAAACTAGACTCACAGGAGAGGTTCAAATCATAGAAAGTTAGAGTGTCAGTCCTCTTGTACTTAAGTCGGTATTGTGATTTTTGAATTTAATTCTGATGCAATTTCTGTGTTTCATCGTCAGTAAGAAGGTCCCAGGGATACAGTAAACCTGGAGTGAAGCATCGGAATCTAAGACTGGACTCACAGGAGAGGTTCAAATCATAGAAAGTGAGAGTGTCAGTCCTCTTGTACTTAAGTCGGCATTGTTGCATTTGTATTAAATTCGGATGAAATTTCTGTGTTTCATCGTCAATAAGAAGGTCCAAGGGATACAGTAAAACTGAAGTGAAGCATCGGAATCTAAAACTGGACTCACAGGAGAGGTTCAAATCATAGAAAGTGAGAGTGTCACTCCTCTTGTACATGAGTCGGTATTGTGCCTTTTGTATTACATTCGGATGCAATTTCTGTGCTTCATCGTCAATATGAAGGTCCAAGGGATACAGTAAACCTTAAGTGAAGCATCGGAATCTAAAACTGGACTCGCAGGAGAGGTTCAAGTCATAGAATGTTAGAGTGTCAGTCCTCTTTTACTTAAGTCGGCATTGTGCCTTTTGTATTAAAGTCGGATGCAATTTCTGTGTTTCATCGTCAGTAAGATGGTCCAAGGGATACAGTAAACCTGAAGTGAAGCATCGGAATCTAAAACTGGACTCACAGGAGAGGTTCAAATCATAGAAAGTTAGAATGTCAGTCCTCTTGTACTTAAGTCGGCATTGTACCTTTTGTATTAAATTCGGCTGCAATTTCTGTGTTTCATCGTCAATAAGAAGGTGCAAGGTATACTGTAAACCTGAAGTAAAGCATCGGAATCTAAAACTGGACTCACAGAAGAGGTTCAAATCATAGAAAGTGATAGTGTCAGTCCTCTTGTACTTAAGTCCACATTGTGCCATTTGTATTAAAATCGGATGCAATTTCTGTGTTTCATCGTCAATAAGAAGATCCAAGGGATACAGTAAACCTGAAGTGAAGCATCGGAATCTAGAACTGGACTCACAGGAGAGGTTCAAATCATAGAAAGTTAGAGTGTTACTCCTCTTTTATTTAAGTCGGCATTGTGGCTTTTGCATAAAATCCCGATGCAATTTCTATGTTTCATCGTCAATAAGAAGGTGCAAGGTATACAGTAAACCTGAAGTTAAGCATCGGAATTTAAAACCGGACTCACAGGAGAGGTTCAAATCATAGAAAGAGAGAGTGTCAGTCCTCTTGTACTTAAGATGGCATTGTGCCATTTGTATTAAATTCGGATGCAATTCCTGTCTTTCATAGTCAATAAGACGATCCAAGGAATAAAGTAAACCTGAAGTGAAACATCGGAATCTAAAACTGGACTCACAGGAGAGGTTCAAATCATCGAAAGAGAGAGTGTCAGTCCTCTTGTACTTAAGTTGGCATTGTGCCATTTGTATTAAATTCGGATGCAATTCCTGTGTTTCATAGTCAATAAGACGGTCCAAGGAATACAGTAAACCTGAAGTGAAACATCGGAATCTAAAACTGGACTCACAGGAGAGGTTTAAATCATAGAAAGTAAGAGCGTCAGTCCTCTTGTACTTAAGTCGGCATTGTACCTTTTGTGTTAAATTTGGATGCAAACTCTGTGTTTCATCGTCAATAAAAAGGTCCAAGGGATACAGCAAACCTGAAGTGAAGCATCGTGATCTAAAACTGGACTCATAGGAGAGGTTCAAATCATAAAAAGTGAGAGTGTCAGTCCTCTTGTAGTTAAGTCGGTATTGTGCATTTTGAATTTAATTCCGATGCAATTTCTGTGTTTCATCGTCAATAAGAAGGTGCAAGGTATGCAGTAAGCCTGAAGTGAAGCATCGTAATCTGAAACTGGACTCACAGGAGAGGTTCACAATATAGAAAGTGAGAGTGCCAGTAGTCTTGTATTTAAGTCGCCATTGTGCCTTTTGTAATTAATTCGGATGCAATTTCTGTGTTTCATCGTCAATAAGAAGGTCCAAGGGATACAGTAAACCTGAAGTGAAGCATCGGAATCTAAAACTGGACTCACAGGAGAGGTTCAAATCATAGAAAGTTAGAATGTCAGTCCTCTTGTACTTAAGTCGGCATTGTACCTTTTGTATTAAATTCGGCTGCAATTTCTGTGTTTCATCGTCTATAAGAAGGTGCAAGGTATACTGTAAACCTGAAGTGAAGCATCGGAATCTAAAACTGGACTCACAGAAGAGGTTCAAATCATAGAAAGTGATAGTGTCAGTCCTCTTGTACTTAAGTCGACATTGTGCCATTTGTATTAAAATCGGATGCAATTTCTGTGTTTCATCGTCAATAAGAAGATCCAAGGGATACAGTAAACCTGAAGTGAAGCATCGGAATCTAGAACTGGACTCACAGGATAGGTTCAAATCATAGAAAGTTAGAGTGTTACTCCTCTTTTATTTAAGTCGGCATTGTGGCTTTTGCATAAAATCCCGATGCAATTTCTATGTTTCATCGTCAATAAGAAGGTGCTAGGTATACATTAAACCTGAAGTTAAGCATCGGAATTTAAAACCGGACTCACAGGTGAGGTTCAAATCATAGAAAGAGAGAGTGTCAGTCCTCTTGTACTTAAGATGGCATTGTGCCATTTGTATTAAATTCGGATGCCATTCCTGTCTTTCATAGTCAATAAGACGGTCCAAGGAATACAGTAAACCTGAAGTGAAACATCGGAATCTAAAACTGGACTCACAGGAGAGGTTCAAATCATAGAAAGAGAGAGTGTCAGTCCTCTTGTACTTAAGTTGGCATTGTGCCATTTGTATTAAATTCGGATGCAATTCCTGTGTTTCATAGTCAATAAGACGGTCCAAGGAATACAGTAAACCTGAAGTGAAACATCGGAATCTAAAACTGGACTCACAGGAGAGGTTCAAATCATAGAAAGTAAGAGCGTCAGTCCTCTTGTACTTAAGTCGGCATTGTACCTTTTGTGTTAAATTTGGATGCAAACTCTGTGTTTCATCGTCAATAAAAAGGTCCAAGGGATACAGCAAACCTGAAGTGAAGCATCGGGATCTAAAACTGGACTCATAGGAGAGGTTCAAATCATAAAAAGTGAGAGTGTCAGTCCTCTTGTAGTTAAGTCGGTATTGTGCATTATGAATTTAATTCCCATGCAATTTCTGTGTTTCATCGTCAATAAGAAGGTGCAAGGTATGCAGTAAACCTGAAGTGAAGCATCGTAATCTGAAACTGGACTCACGGGAGAGGTTCACAATATAGAAAGTGAGAGTGTCAGTAGTCTTGTATTTAAGTCGCCATTGTGTCTTTTGTATTAAATACGGATGCAATTTCTGTGTTTCATCGTCAATAAGAAGGTCCAAGGGATACAGTAAACCTGAAGTGAAGCTTCGGAATCTAAAACTGGACTCACAGGAGAGGTTCAAATCACAGAAAGTTAGAGTGTCAGTCCTTTGTACTTAAGTCGGCATTGTGACTTTTGTATTAAATTCGGATGCTAACTCTGTGTTTCATCCTCAATTAGAAGGTCCAAGGGATACAGTAAACCTGAAGTGATGCATCGGAATCTGAACTGGACTCACAGGAGAGGTTCAAATCATAGAAAGTGGGACTGTCAATCCTCTTGTACTTAAGTCGGCATTGTGCCATTTGTATTAAATTCGGGTGCAATTTCTGTGTTTCATCGTCAATAAGAAGGTCCAAGGGATACAGTAAACCTGAAGTGAAGCATCGAAATCTAAAACTGGACTCACAGGAGAGGTTCAAATCATAAAAGTGAGAGTGTCAGTCCTCTTGTAGTTAAGTCGGTATTGTGCATTTTGAATTTAATTCCGATGCAATTTCTGTGTTTCATCGTTAATTAGAAGGTGCAAGGTATGCAGTAAACCTGAAGTGAAGCATCGTAATCTGAAACTGGACTCACAGGAGAGGTTCACATCATAGAAAGTGAGAGTGTCTGTAGTCTTGTATTTAAGTCGCCATTGTGCCTTTTGTATTAAATTCGGTTGCAATTTCTGTGTTTCATCGGCAATAAGAAGGTCCAAGGGATACAGTAAACCTGAAGTGAAGCTTCGGAATCTAAAACTGGACTCACAGGAGAGGTTCAAATCATAGATAGTTAGAGTGTCAGTCCTTTTGTACTTAAGTCGGGATTGTGACTTTTGTATTAAATTCGGATGCTAATTCTGTGTTTCATCGTCAATTAGAAGGTCCAAGTGATACAGTAAACCTGGAATGAAGCATTGGAATCTAAGACTGGACTCACACGAGAGGTTCAAATCATAGAAAGTTAGAGTGTCATTCCTCTTGTACTTAACTCTGCATTGTGATTTTTGAATTTAATTCCGATGCAATTTCTGTGTTTCATCGTCAATAAGAAGGTCCAAGGGATACAGTAAACCTTGAATGAAGCATTGGAATCTAAGACTGGACTCACAGGAGAGGTTCAAATAATAGAAAATGAGAGTGTCAGTCCTCTTTTACTTAAGTCGGCATTGTGCCTTTTGAATTTAATTCCGATGCAAATTCTGTGTTTCATCGTCAATAAGAAGGTCCAAGGGATTCAGTAAACCTGAAGTGAAGCATCGGAATCAAAAACTGGACCCACAGGAAAGGTTCAAATCATAGAAAGTGAGAGTGTCAGTCGTCTTGTACTTAAGTCGGCATTGTGGCATTTGTATTAAATTCGGATGCAATTTCTGTGTTTCATCGTCAATAAGAATGTCCAAGGGATAAAATAAACCTGAAATGAAGCATCGGAATCTAAAACTGGACTCACAGGAGAGGTTCAAATCATAGAAAGTTAGAGTGTCAGTCCTCTTGTACTTAAGTCGGCATTGTGCCTTTTGTATTAAATTCCGATGCAATTACTATGTTTCATCGTCAATGAAAAGGTGCAAGGTATACAGTAAACCTGGAGTGAAGCATCGGAATCTAAAACTGGACTCACAGGAGAGGTTCAAATCATAGAAAGTTAGAGTGTTACTCCTCTTGTACTTAAGTCGGTATTGTGCCTTTTGTATTAAATTCGGATGCAATTTCTGTGTTTCATCGTCAATAAGAAGGTCCAAGGGATACAGTAAACATTAAGTGAAGCATCGGAATCTAAAACTGGACTCACAGGACAGGTTCAAATCATAGAATGTCAGAGTGTCAGTCCTCTTTTACTTAAGTCGGCATTGTGCCTTTTGTATTAAATTACGATGCAATTTCTGTGTTTCATCGTCAATAAGAAAGTCCAAGGGATACAGTAAAACTGAAGTGAAGCATCGGAATCTAAAACTGGACTCACAGGAGAGGTTGAAATGACAGAAAGTTAGAGTTTCAGTCCTCTTTTACTTAAGTCGGCATTGTGCCTTTTGTATTAAATTCCGATGCAATTTCTATGTTTCATCGTCAATAAGAAAGTGCAAGGTATACAGTAAACCTGAATTGATGCATCGGAATTTAAAACCGGTCTCACACGAGAGGTTCAAATCATAGAAAGTGAGAGTGTCAGTCCTCTTGTACCTAAGTCGGCATTGTGCCATTTGTATTAAATACGGATGAGATTTCTGTGTTTTATCGGCAATAAGAAGGTCCAAGGGATACAGTAAACCTGAAGTGAAGCATCGGAATCTAAACCTGACCTCACAGGAGAGGTTCGAATCATAGAAAGTGAGAGTGTCAGCCCTCTTGTACTTAAGTCGGCATTGTGCCATTTGTATTAAATTTGGATGCAATTTCTGTGTATCGAAGTCAATAATAAGGTCCAAGTGATGCAGTAAACCTGAAGTGAAACATCGGAAACTAAAACTGGACTCACAGGAGAGGTACAAATCATAGAAAGTAAGAGCGTCAGTCCTCTTGTACTTAAGTCGGCATTGTACCTTTTGTGTTAAATTTGGATGCAAACTCTGTGTTTCATCGTCAATAAAAAGGTCCAAGGGATACAGCAAACCTGAAGTGAAGCATCGGGATCTAAAACTGGACTCATAGGAGAGGTTCAAATCATAAAAGTGAGAGTGTCAGTCCTCTTGTAGTTAAGTCGGTGTTGTGCATTTTGAATTTAATTCCGATGCAATTTCTGTGTTTCATCGTCAATTAGAAGGTGCAAGGTATGCAGTAAACCTGAAGTGAAGCATCGTAATCTGAAACTGGACTCACAGGAGAGGTTCTCATCATTGAAAGTGAGAGTGTCAGTAGTCTTGTATTTAAGTCGCCATTGTGCCTTTTGTATTAAATTCGGATGCAATTTCTGTGTTTCATTGTCAATAAGAAGGTCCAAGGGATACAGTAAACCTGAAGTGAAGCTTCGGAATCTAAAACTGGACTCACAGGAGAGGTTCAAATCATAGAAAGTTAGAGTGTCAGTCCTTTTGTACTTAAGTCGGGTTTGTGACATTTGTATTAAATTCGGATGCTATCTCTGTGTTTCATCGTCAATTAGAATGTCCAAGGGATACAGTAAACCTGGAATGAAGCATTGGAATCTAAGACTGGACTCACAGGAGAGGTTCAAATCATAGAAAGTTAGAGTGTCACTCTTCTTGTACTTAACTCTGCATTGTGATTTTTGAATTTAATTCCGATGCAATTTCTGTGTTTCATCGTCAATAAGAAGGTCCAAGGGATACAGTAAACCTTGAATGAAGCATTGGAATCTAAGACTGGACTCACAGGAGAAGTTCAAATAATAGAAAATGAGAGTGTCAGTCCTCTTTTACTTAAGTCGGCATTGTGCCTTTTGAATTTAATTCCGATGCAAATTCTGTGTTTCATCGTCAATAAGAAGGTCCAAGGGATACAGTAAACCTGAAGTGAAGCATCGGAATCAAAAACTGGACCCACAGGAAAGGTTCAAATCATAGGAAGTGAGAGTGTCAGTCCTCTTCTACTTAGGTCGGCATTGTGCCTATTCAATTTAATTCCGATGCAATTTCTGTGTTTCATCGTCAATAAGAAGGTCCAAAGGATACAGTAAACCTGAAGTGAAGCATCGGAATCAAAAACAGGACTCACAGGAGAGATTCAAATCATAGAAAGTTAGACTGTTACTCCTCTTGTACTTAAGTCGGTATTGTGCCTTTTGTATTAAATTCGGATGCAATTTCTGTGTTTCATCGTCAATAAGAAGGTCCAAGGGATACAGTAAACATTAAGTGAAGCATCGGAATCTAAAACTGGACTCGCAGGACAGGTTCAAATCATAGAATGTCAGAGTGTCAGTCCTCTTTTACTTAAGTCGGCATTGTGCCTTTTGTATTAAATTCCGATGCAATTTCTATGTCTCATTGTCAATAAGAAAGTGCAAGGTATACAGTAAACCTGAATTGATGCATCGGAATTTAAAACCGGTCTCACAGGAGAGGTTCAAATCATAGAAAGTGAGAGTGTCAGTCCTCTTGTACCTAAGACGGCATTGTGCCATTTGTATTAAATACGGATGCGATTTCTGTGTTTTATCGGCAATAAGAAGGTCCAAGGGATACAGTAAACCTGAAGTGAAGCTTCGGAATCTGAAACTGGACTCACAGGAGAGGTTCAAATCATAGAAAGTTAGAATGTCAGTCCTCTTGTACTTAAGTCGGCATTGTGGCTTTTATATTATTTCCGATGCAAATTCTGTGTTTCATCGTCAATAAGAAGGTCCAAGGGTTACAGTAAATCTGAAGTGAAGCATCGGAATCTAAATCTGACCTCACAGGAGAGGTTCGAATCATAGAAAGTGAGAGAGTCTGACCTCTTGTACTTAAGTCGGCATTGTGCCATTTGTATTAAATTCGGATGCAATTCCTGTGTTTCATAGTCAATAAGACGGTCCAAGGAATACAGTAAACCTGAAGTGAAACATCGGAATCTAAAACTGGACTCACAGGAGAGGTTCAAATCATAGAAAGTAAGAGCGTCAGTCCTCTTGTACTTAAGTCGGCATTGTACCTTTTGTGTTAAATTTGGATGCAAACTCTGTGTTTCATCGTCAATAAAAAGGTCCAAGGGATACAGCAAACCTGAAGGGAAGCATCGGGATCTAAAACTGGACTCACAGGAGAGGTTCAAATCATAGAAAGTGAGAATGTCAGTCCTCTTCTACTTAGGTCGGCATTGTGCCTTTTGAATTTGATTCCGATGCAATTTCTATGTTTCATCGTCAATAAGAAGGTCCAAAGGATACAGTAAACCTGAAGTGAAGCATCGGAATCAAAAACTGGACTCACAGGAGAGATTCAAATCATAGAAAGTTAGAGTTTCAGTCCTCTTGTACTTAAGTCGGCATTGTGACTTTTGTATTAAATTCGGATGCAAACTCTGTGTTTCATCGTCAATTAGAAGGTCCAAGGGATACAGTAAGCCTGAAGTGAAGCTTCGGAATCTGAAACTGGACTCACAGGAGAGGTTCAAATCATAGAAAGTTAGAATGTCAGTCCTCTTGTACTTAAGCCGGCATTGTGGCTTTTATATTATTTCCGATGCAAATTCTGTGTTTCATCGTCAATAAGAAGGTCCAAGGGATACAGTAAATCTTAAGTGCAGCATCGGAATCTAAAACTAGACTCACAGGAGAGATTCAAATCATAGAAAGTTAGAGTGTCAGTCCTCTTGTACTTGAGTCGGTATTGTGATTTTTGAATTTAATTCGGATGCAATTTCTGTGTTTCATCGTCAGTAAGAAGGTCCCAGGGATACAGTAAACCTGGAGTGAAGCATCGGAATCTAAGACTGGACTCACAGGAGAGGTTCAAATCATAGAAAGTGAGAGTGTCAGTCCTCTTGTACTTAAGTCGGCATTGTTGCATTTGTATTAAATTCGGATGAAATTTCTGTGTTTCATCGTCAATAAGAAGGTCCAAGGGATACAGTAAAACTGAAGTGAAGCATCGGAATCTAAAACTGGATTCACAGGAGAGGTTCAAATCATAGAAAGTGAGAGTGCCACTCCTCTTGTACATGAGTCGGTATTGTGCCTTTTGTATTACATTCGGATGCAATTTCTGTGTTTCATCGTCAATATGAAGGTCCAAGGGATACAGTAAACCTTAAGTGAAGCATCGGAATCTAAAACTGGACTCGCAGGAGAGGTTCAAGTCATAGAATGTGAGACTGTCAGTCCTGTTTTACTTAAGTCGGCATTGTGCCTTTTGTATTAAATTCGGATGCAATTTCTGTGTTTCATCATCAATAAGAAGGTCCAAGGGATACAGTAAACCTGAAGTGAAGCATCGGAATCTAAAACTGGACTCACAGGAGAGGTTCAAATCATAGAAAGTTAGAATGTCAGTCCTCTTGTACTTAAGTCGGCATTGTACCTTTTGTATTAAATTCGGCTGCAATTTCTGTGTTTCATATTCAATAAGAAGGTGCAAGGTATACTGTAAACCTGAAGTGAAGCATCGGAATCTAAAACTGGACTCACAGAAGAGGTTTAAATCATAGAAAGTGATAGTGTCAGTCCTCTTGTACTTAAGTCGACATTGTGCCATTTGTATTAAAATCGGATGCAATTTCTGTGTTTCATCGTCAATAAGAAGATCCAAGGGATACAGTAAACCTGAAGTGAAGCATCGGAATCTAGAACTGGACTCACAGGAGAGGTTCAAATCATAGAAAGTTAGAGTGTTACTCCTCCTGTATTTAAGTCGGCATTGTGGCTTTAGCATAAAATCCCGATGCAATTTCTATGTTTCATCATCAATAAGAAGGTGCAAGGTATACAGTAAACCTGAAGTTAAGCATCGGAATTTAAAACCGGACTCACAGGAGAGGTTCAAATCATAGAAAGAGAGAGTGTCAGTCCTCTTGTACTTAAGATGGCATTGTGCCATTTGTATTAAATTCGGATGCAATTCCTGTCTTTCATAGTCAATAAGACGGACCAAGGAATACAGTAAATCTGAAGTGAAACATCGGAATCTAAAACTGGACTCACAGGAAAGGTTCAAATCATAGAAAGAGAGAGTGTCAGTCCTTTTGTACTTAAGTTGGCAATGTGCCATTTGTATTAATCTCGGATGCAATTCCTGTGTTTCATAGTCAATAAGATGGTCCAAGGAATACAGTAAACCTGAAGTGAAACATCGGAATCTAAAACTGGACTCACAGGAGAGGTTCAAATCATAGAAAGTAAGAGCGTCAGTCCTCTTGTACTTAAGTCGGCATTGTACTTTTTGTGTTAAATTTGGATGCAAACTCTGTGTTTCATCGTCAATAAAAAGGTCCAAGGGATACAGCAAACCTGAAGTGAAGCATCGGGATCTAAAACTGGACTCATAGGAGAGGTTCAAATCATAAAAAGTGAGAGTGTCAGTCCTCTTGTAGTTAAGTCGGTATTGTGCATTTTGAATTTAATTCCGATGCAATTTCTGTGTTTCATCGTCAATAAGAAGGTGCAAGGTATGCAGTAAACCTGAAGTGAAGCATCGTAATCTGAAACTGGACTCACATTAGAAGTTCAAATGATAGAAAGTGAGAGTGTCAGTCCTCTTGTACTTAAGACGGCATTGTGCCTTTTGAATTTAATTCCGATGCAATTTCTGTGTTTCATCATCAATAAGAAGGTGCAAGGTATACAGTAAACCTGGAGTGAAGCATCGGAATCTAAATCTGACCTCACAGGAGAGGTACAAATCATAGAAAGTGAGAGAGTCTGACCTCTTGTACTTAAGTCGGCATTGTGCCATTTGTATTAAATTCGGATGCAATTCCTGTGTTTCATGGTCAATAAGACGGTCCAAGGAATACAGTAAACCTGAAGTGAAACATCGGAATCTAAAACTGGACTCACAGGAGAGGTTCAAATCATAGAAAGTAAGAGCGTCAGTCCTCTTCTACTTAGGTCGGCATTGTGCCTTTTGAATTTGATTCCGATGCAATTTCTATGTTTCATCGTCAATAAGAAGGTCCAAAGGATACAGTAAACCTGAAGTGAAGCATCGGAATCAAAAACTGGACTCACAGGGGAGATTCAAATCATAGAAAGTTAGAGTGTCAGTCCTCTTGTACTTAAGTCGGCATTGTGACTTTTGTATTAAATTCGGATGCAAACTCTGTGTTTCATCGTCAATTAGAAGGTCCAAGGGATACAGTAAACCTGAAGTGATGCTTCGGAATCTGAAACTGGACTCACAGGAGAGGTTCAAATCATAGAAAGTTAGAATGTCAGTCCTCCTGTACTTAAGTCGGCATTGTGGCTTTTATATTATTTCCGATGCAAATTCTGTGTTTCATCGTCAATAAGAAGGTCCAAGGGATACAGTAAATCTGAAGTGAAGCATCGGAATCTAAAACTAGACTCACAGTAGAGGTTCAAATCATAGAAAGTTAGAGTGTCAGTCCTCTTGTACTTAAGTCGGTATTGTGATTTTTGAATTTAATTCGGATGCAATTTCTGTGTTTCATCGTCAGTAAGAAGGTCCCAGGGATACAGTAAACCTGGAGTGAAGCATCGGAATCTAAGACTGGACTCACAGGAGAGGTTCAAATCATAGAGAGTGAGAGTGTCAGGCCTCTTGTACTTAAGTCGGCATTGTTGCATTTGTATTAAATTCGGATGAAATTTCTGTGTTTCATCGTCAATAAGAAGGTCCAAGGGATACAGTAAAACTGAAGTGAAGCATCGGAATCTAAAACTGGATTCACAGGAGAGGTTCAAATCATAGAAAGTGAGAGTGTCACTCCTCTTGTACATGAGTCGGTATTGTGCCTTTTGTATTACATTCGGATGCAATTTCTGTGTTTCATCATCAATATGAAGGTCCAAGGGATACAGTAAACCTTAAGTGAAGCATCGGAATCTAAAACTGGACTCGCAGGAGAGGTTCAAGTCATAGAATGTGAGACTGTCAGTCCTGTTTTACTTAAGTCGGCATTGTGCCTTTTGTATTAAATTCGGATGCAATTTCTGTGTTTCATCGTCAATAAGAAGGTCCAAGGGATACAGTAAACCTGAAGTGAAGCATCGGAATCTAAAACTGGATTCACAGGAGAGGTTCAAATCATAGAAAGTTAGAATGTCAGTCCTCTTGTACTTAAGTCGGCATTGTACCTTTTGTATTAAATTCGGCTGCAATTTCTGTGCTTCATCGTCAATAAGAAGGTGCAAGGAATACTGTAAACCTGAAGTGAAGCATCGGAATCTAAAACTGGACTCACAGAAGAGGTTCAAATCATAGAAAGTGATAGTGTCAGTCCTCTTGTACTTAAGTCGACATTGTGCCATTTGTATTAAAATCGGATGCAATTTCTGTGTTTCATCGTCAATAAGAAGATCC
This sequence comes from Schistocerca americana, assembly GCF_021461395.2. Lineage (NCBI taxonomy): Eukaryota > Metazoa > Arthropoda > Insecta > Orthoptera > Acrididae > Schistocerca > Schistocerca americana. The sequence continues at coordinate 5,031,477 of NW_025725906.1, forward strand.
AAGGGATACAGTAAACCTGAAGTGAAGCATCGGAATCTAGAACTGGACTCACAGGAGAGGTTCAAATCATAGAAAGTTAGAGTGTTACTCCTCCTTTATTTAAGTCGGCATTGTGGCTTTAGCAGAAAATCCCGATGCAATTTCTATGTTTCATCGTCAATAAGAAGGTGCAAGGTATACAGTAAGCCTGAAGTTAAGCATCGGAATTTAAAACCGGACTCACAGGAGAGGTTCAAATCATAGAAAGAGAGAGTGTCAGTCCTCTTGTACTTAAGATGGCATTGTGCCATTTGTATTAAATTCGGATGCAATTCCTGTCTTTCATAGTCAATAAGACGGTCCAAGGAATACAGTAAATCTGAAGTGAAACATCGGAATCTAAAACTGGACTCACAGGAGAGGTTCAAATCATAGAACGAGAGAGTGTCAGTCCTCTTGTACTTAAGTTGGCATTGTGCCATTTGTATTAATCTCGGATGCAATTCCTGTTTTTCATAGTCAATAAGATGGTCCAAGGAATACAGTAAACCTGAAGTGAAACATCGGAATCTAAAACTGGACTCACAGGAGAGGTTCAAATCATAGAAAGTTAGAGCGTCAGTCCTCTTGTACTTAAGTCGGCATTGTACTTTTTGTGTTAAATTTGGATGCAAACTCTGTGATTCATCGTCAATAAAAAGGTCCAAGGGATACAGCAAACCTGAAGTGAAGCATCGGGATCTAAAACTGGACTCATAGGAGAGGTTCAAATCATAAAAAGTGAGAGTGTCAGTCCTCTTGTAGTTAAGTCGGTATTGTGCATTTTGAATTTAATTCCGATGCAATTTCTGTGTTTCATCGTCAATAAGAAGGTGCAAGGTATGCAGTAAACCTGAAGTGAAGCATCGTAATCTGAAACTGGACTCACAGGAGAGGTTCACAATATAGAAAGTGAGAGTGTCAGTAGTCTTGTATTTAAGTCGCCATTGTGCCTTTTGTATTAAATTCGGATGCAATTTCTGTGTTTCATCGTCAATAAGAAGGTCCAAGGGATACAGTAAACCTGAAGTGAAGCTGCGGAATCTAAAACTGGACTCACAGGAGACGTTCAAATCATAGAAAGTTAGAGTGTCAGTCCTTTTGTACTTAAGTTGGCATTGTGACTTTTGTATTAAATTCGGATGCTAACTCTGTGTTTCATCGTCAATTAGAAGGTCCAAGGGATACAGTAAACCTGAAGTGATGCATCGGAATCTGAACTGGACTCACAGGAGAGGTTCAAATCATAGAAAGTGGGACTGTCAATCCTCTTGTACTTAAGTCGGCATTGTGCCATTTGTATTAAATTCGGGTGCAATTTCTGTGTTTCATCGTCAATAAGAAGGTCCAAGGGATACAGTAAACCTGAAGTGAAGCATCGGAATCTAAAACTGAACTCACAGGAGAGATTCAAATCATAGAAAGTTAGAGTGTCATTCCTCTTGTACTTAACTCTGCATTGTGATTTTTGAATTTAATTTCGATGCAATTTCTGTGTTTCATTGTCAATAAGAAGGTCCAAGGGATACAGTAAACCTGGAATGAAGCATTGGAATCTAAGACTGGACTCACAGGAGAGGTTCAAATCATAGAAAATGAGAGTGTCAGTCCACTTTTACTTAAGTCGGCATTGTGCCTTTTGAATTTAATTCCGATGCAATTTCTATGTTTCATCGTCAATAAGAAAGTGCAAGGTATACAGTAAACCTGAATTGATGCATCGGAATTTAAAACCGGTCTCACAGGAGAGGTTCAAATCATAGAAAGTGAGAGTGTCAGTCCTCTTGTACTTAAGTCGGCATTGTGCCATTTGTATTAAATACGGATGCGATTTCTGTGTTTTATCGGCAATAAGAAGGTCCAAGGGATACAGCAAACCTGAAGTGAAGCATCGGAATCTAAACCTGACCTCACAGGAGAGGTTCGAATCATAGAAAGTGAGAGTGTCAGCCCTCTTGTACTTATGTCGGCATTGTGCCATTTGTATTAAATTTGGATGCAATTTCTGTGTTTGAAAGTCAATAATAAGGTCCAAGGGATGCAGTAAACCTGATGGGAAGCATCGGAATCTAAAACTGGACTCACAGGAGAGGTTCAAATCATAGAAAGTGAGAGTGTCAGTCCTCTTGTACTTAAGTCGCCATTGTGCCTTTTGTATTAAATTCGGATGCAATTTCTGTGTTTCATCGTGAATAAGAAGGTCCAAGGGATACAGTAAACCTGAAGTGAAGCATCGGAATCCAAAACTGGACTCACAGGACAGGTTCAAATCATAGATAGTTAGAGTGTCAGTCCTCTTGTACTTAAGTCGGCATTGTGCCTTTTGTATTAAATTCGGATGCAAACTCTGTGTTTCATCGTCAATAAGAAGGTCCAAGGTATACAGTAAACCTGAAGTGAAGCATCGGAATCTAAAACCGGACTCACAGGAGAGGTTCAAAACATAGAAAGTTAGATTGTCAGTCCTCTTGTACTTAAGTCGGCATTGTGCGTTTTGAATTTTAATCCGATGCAATTTCTGTGTTTCATCGTCAATAAGAAGGTCCAAGGGATACAGTAAACCTGAAGTGAAGCATCGGAATCTAAAACTGGACTCACAGGAGAAGTTCAAATCATAGAAAGTGAGAGTGTCAGTCCTCTTGTACTTAAGACGGCATTGTGCCTTTTGAATTTAATTCCGATGCAATTTCTGTGTTTCATCATCAATAAGAAAGTGCAAGGTATACAGTAAACCTGGAGTGAAGCATCGGAATCTAAATCTGACCTCACAGGAGAGGTTCGAATCATAGAAAGTGAGAGTGTCTGACCTCTTGTACTTAAGTCGGTATTGTGCCATATGTATTAAATTCGGATGCAATTCCTGTGATTCATAGTCAATAAGACGGTCCAAGGAATACAGTAAACCTGAAGTGAAACATCGGAATCTAAAACTGGACTCACAGGAGAGATTCAAATCATAGAAAGTAAGAGCGTCAGTCCTCTTGTACTTAAGTCGGCATTGTGACTTTTGTATTACATTCGGATGCTAACGCTGTGTATCAACGTCAATTAGAAGGTCCATGGGATACAGTAAACCTGAAGTGATGCATCGGAATCTGAAACTGGACTCACAGGAGAGGTTCAAATCATAGAAAGTGGGAGTGTCAATCCTCTTGTACTTAAGTCGGCATTTTGCCATTTGTATTAAATTCGGGACCAATTTCTGTGTTTCATCGTCAATAAGAAGGTCCAAGGGATACAGTAAACCTGAAGTGAAGCATCGGAATCTAAAACTGGACTCACAGGAGAGGTTCAAATAATAGAAAGTGAGAGTGTCAGTCCTCTTCTACTTAGGTCGGCATTGTGCCTTTTGAATTTAACTCCGATGCAATTTCTGTGTTTCATCGTCAAAAAGAAGGTCCAAAGGATACAGTAAACCTGAAGTGAAGCATCCGAATCTGAAACTGAACTCACAGGAGAGATTCAAATCATAAAAAGCTAGAGTGTCACTCCTCTTGTACTTAAGTCGGTATTGTGGCTTTTGTATTATTTTTGGATGTAATTTCTGTGTATCATCATCAATAAGAAGGTCCAAGGGATACAGTAAACCTTAAGTAAAGCATCGGAATCTAAAACTGGACTCACAGGAGAGGTTCAAATCGGTGAAAGTTAGAGTGTCAGTCCTCTTGTACTTAAGTCGGCATTGTGATTTTTGAATTTAATTCCGATGCAATTTCTGTGTTTCATCGTCAATAAGAAGGTCCAAGGGATACAGTAAACCTGAAATGAAGCATTGGAATCTAAGACTGGACTCACAGGAGAGGTTCAAATCATAGAAATTGAGAGTGTCAGGCCTCTTTCACTTAAGTCGGCATTGTGCCTTTTGAATTTAATTCCGATGCAAATTCTGTGTTTCATCGTCAATAAGAAGGTCCAAGGGATACAGTAAACCTGAAGTGAAGCATCGGAATCAAAAACTGGACTCACAGGAAAGGTTCAAATCATAGAAAGTGAGAGTGTCAGTCCTCTTGTACTTAAGTCGGCATTGTGGCATTTGTATTAAATTCGGATGCAATTTCTGTGTTTCATCGTCAATAAGAATGTCCAAGGGATACAATAAACCTGAAGTGAAGTATCGGAATCTAAAACTGGACTCACAGGAGAGGTTCAAATCATAGAAAGTTAGAGTGTCAGTCCTCTTGTACTTAAGTCGGCATTGTGCCTTTTGTATTAAGTTCCGATGCAATTACTACGTTTCATCGTCAATAAAAAGGTGCAATGTATACAGTAAACATGAAGTGAAGCATCGGAATCTAAAACTGGACTCACAGGAGAGGTTCAACTCATAGAAAGTTAGAGTGTCACTCCTCTTGTACTTAAGTCGGTATTGTGCCTTTTGTATTAAATTCGGATGCAATTTCTGTGTTTCATCGTCAATAAGAAGGTCCAAGGGATACAGTAAACATTACGTGAAGCATCGCAATCTAAAACTGGACTCGCAGGAGAGGTTCAAATCATAGAATGTCAGAGTGTCAGTCCTCATTTACTTAAGTCGGCATTGTGCCTTTAGTATTAAATTCCGATGCAATATCTGTGTTTCATCGCCAATAAGAAGGTCCAAGGGATACAGTAAAGCTGAAGTGAAGCATCGGAATCTAAAACTGGACTCACAGGAGAGGTTGAAATGACAGAAAGTTAGAGTGTCAGTCCTCTTTTACTTAAGTCGGCATTGTGCCTTTTGCATTAAATACGGATGCGATTTCTGTGTTTTATCGTCAATAAGAAGTTCCAAGGGATACAGTAAACCTGAAGTGAAGCAACAGAATCTAAATCTGACCTCACAGGAGAGGTTCGAATCATAGAAAGTGAGAGTGTCAGCCCTCTTGTACTTAAGTCGGCATTGTGCGTTTTGAATTTGATTCCGATGCAATTTCTGTGTTTCATCGTCAATCAGAAGGTCCAAGGGATACAGTAAACCAGAAGTGAAGCGTCGGAATCTAAAACTGGACTCACAGGAGATGTTCAAATCATAGAAAGTGAGAGTGTCAGTCCTCTTGTACTTAAGTCGCCATTGTGATTTTTGTATTAAATTCGGATGCAATATCTGTGTTTCATCGTCAATAAGAAGGTCCAAGGGATACAGTAAACCTGAAGTGAAGCATCGGAATCTAAAACTGGACTCACAGGAGTGGTTCAAATCATAGAAAGTGAGAGTGTCTGTCCTCTTGTACTTAAGTCGCCATTGTGCCTTTTGTATTAAATGCGGATGCAATTTCTGTGTTTCATCGTCAATAAGAAGGTCCAAGGGATACAGTAAACCTGAAGTGAAGCATCGGAATCCAAAACTGGACTCACAGGAGAGGTTTGAATCATAGAAAGTAAGAGTGTCAGTCCTCTTGTATTTAAGTCGGCATTGTGCATTTTGTATTAAATTCAGATGCAAACTCTGTGTGTCATCGTCAATAAGAAGGTGCAAGGTATACAGTAAACCTTAAGTGAAGCATCGGAATCTAAAACTGGACCCACAGGAGAGGTTCAAATCCTAGAAAGTGAGAGTGTCTGTCCTCTTGTACTTAAGTCGCCATTGTGCCTTTTGTATTAAATTCGAATGCAACTTCTGTGTTTCATCGTCAATAAGAAGGTCCAAGGTATACAGTAAAACTGAAGTGAAGCATCGGAATCTGAAACTGGACTCACAAGAGGGGTTCAAATCATAGTAAGTGAGCGTGTCAGTTCTCTTCTACTTAGGTCGGCATTGTGCCTTTTGAATTTAATTCCGATGCAATTTCTGTGTTTCATCGTCAATAGGAAGATCCAAAGGATACAGTAAAACTGAAGTGAAGCATCAGAATCTAAAACTGGACTCACAGGAGAGATTCAAATCATAGAAAGTTAGAGTGTCTCTCCTCTTGTACCTAATTCGGTATTGTGCCTTTTGTATCAAATTCGGATGCAATTTCTGTGTTTCATCGTCAATAAGAAGGTCCAAGGGATACAGTATACCTTAAATAAATCATCGGAATCTAAAACTGGACTCACAGGAGAGGTTCAAATCAAAAGAAAGTTAGAGTGTCAGTCCTCTTGTACTTAAGTCGGCATTGTGCCTTTTGTATTAATTTCGGATGCAAACTCTGTGTCTTATCGTCAATAAGAAGGTGCAAGGCACACAGTAAACCTGAAGTGAAGCATCGGAAACTAAAACTGGACTCACAGGAGAGGTTCAAGGCATAGAAAGTGTGAGTGTCGGTCCTCTTGTACTTAAGTCGACATTATGATATTTGTATTAAATTTGGATGCAATTTCTGTGTTTCATCGTCAATAAAAAGGTCCAAGGGATACAGTAAAACTGAAGTGAAGCATCGGAATCTAAAACTGGACTCACAGGAGAGTTTCAAATCATAGAAAGTTAGAGTGTCAGTCCTCTTTTACTTATGTCGGCATTGTGCCTTTTGAATTTAATTCCGATGCTATTTCTGTGTTTCGTTGTCAATAAGAAGGTCCAAGGGATATGGTAAACCTGAAGTGAAGCATGGGAATCTAAATCAGGACTCACAGAAGAAGTTCAAATCATAGAAAGTTAGAGGGTCAGTCATCTTGTACTTAAGTCGGCATTGTGCCTCTTGTATTAAATTCGGATGCAAACTCTGTGTTTCATCGTCAATAAGAAGGTCCAAGGGATATAGTAAACCTGAAGTGAAGCATCGGAATCTAAAACTGGACTCACAGGAGAGGTTCAAATCAAAGAAAGTTAGAGTGTCAGTCCTCTTGTACTTAAGTCGGCATTGTGCCTTTTGTATTAATTTCGGATGCAAACTCTGTGTTTCATCGTCAATAAGAAGGTCCAAGGGATTCAGTAAACCTGAAGTGAAGCATCGGAATCTAAAACTGGACTCACAGAAGAAGTTCAAATCATAGAAAGTTAGAGGGTCAGTCATCTTGTACTTAAGTCGGCATTGTGATTTTTGAATTTAATTCCGATGCAATTTCTGTGTTTCATCGTCAATAAGAAGGTCCAAGGGATAGACTTAACCTGAAGTGAAGCATCGGAAGCTAAAACTGGGCTCACAGGAGAGGTTCAAATCATAGAAAGTGAGAGTGTCAGTCCTTTTGTACTTAAGTCGGCATTGTGCCATTTGTATTAAATTCGGGTGCAATTTCTGGGTTTCATCGTCAATAACAAGGTCCAAGGGGTACAGTAAACCTGAAGTGAAGCATCGGAATCAAAAACTTGACTCACAGGAGAGGTTCAAATCATAGAAAGTTAGAGTGTCAGTCCTCTTGTAATTAAGTCGGCATTGTGCCTCTTGTATTAAATTCGGATGCAAACTCTGTGTTTCAACGTCAATAAGAAGGTCCAAGGGAAATAGTAAACCTGAAGTGAAGCATCGGAATCTAAAACTGGACTCACAGGAAAGGTTCAAATCATAGAAAGTTAGAGCGTCAGTCCTCTTGTACTTAAGTCAGCATTGTGCGTTTTGAATTTAATTCCGATGCAATTTCTGTGTTTCATCGTCAATAAGAAGGTCCAAGGGATTCAGTAAACCTGAAGTGATGCATCGGACTCTAAAACTGGACTCACAGGAGAGGTTCAAATCATAGAAAGTTAGAATGTCTGTCCTCTTGTACTTAAGTCGGCATTGTGCCTTTTGTATTGAATTCGGATGCAATTTCTGTGTTTCATCGTCAATACGAAGGTGCACAGTATACAGTAAACCTGAAGAGGAGCATCGGAATCTAAAACTGGACTCACTGGAGAGGTTCAAATCATAGAAAGTGAGAGTGTCAGTTCTCTTGCACTTAAGTCGGCATTGTGCCATTTGTATTAAATTCGAATGAAATTTCTGTGTTTCATCGTCAATAAGATGGTCCAAGGGATACAGTAAACCTGAAGTGAAGCATCGGAATCCAAAACTGGACTCACAGGAGAGGTTCAAATCATAGAAAGTTAGAGTGTCAGTCCTCTTGTATTTAAGTCCGCATTGTGCCTTTTGTATTAAATTCGGATGCAAACTCTCTGTCTTATCGTCAATAAGAAGGTGCAAGGTATACAGTAAACCTGAAGTGAAGCATCGGAATCTAAAACTGGACTCACAGGAGAGGATCAAGGCATAGAAAGTGAGAGTGTCGGTCCTCTTGTACTTCAGTCGACATTATGCCATTTGTATTAAATTTGGATGCAATTTCTGTGTTTCATCGTCAATAAAAAGGTCCAAGGGATCCAGTAAAACTGAAGTGAAGCATCGGAATCTAAAACTGGACTCACAGGAGAGTTTCAAATCATAGAAAGTTAGAGTGTCAGTCCTCTTTTACTTATGTCGGCATTGTGCCTTTTGAATTTAATTCCGATGCTATTTCTGTGTTTCGTTGTCAATAAGAAGATCCAAGGGATACGGTAAACCTGAAGTGAAGCATGGGAATCTAAATCAGGACTCACAGGAGAGGTTCTAATCATAGAAAGTTAGAATGTCAGTCCTCTTGTCCTTAAGTCGGCATTGTGCCTTTTGTATTAAATTCGGATGCAATTTCTGTGTTTCATCGTCAATCAGAAGGTGCAAGGTATACAGTAAACGTGAAGTGAAGCATCGGAATCTAAAACTGGACTCACAGGAAAGGTTCAAATCATAGAAAGTTAGAATGTCAGACCTCTTGTACGTAAGTCGGTATTGTGCCTTTTGCATTGAATTCGGATGCAATTTCTGTGTTTCATCGTCAATAAGAAGGTGCAAGGTATACAGTAAACATCAGGAGAAGCATCGGAATCTAAAACTAAACTCACTGGAGAGGTTCAAATCATAGAAAGTGAGAGTGTCAGTCCTCTTGTACTTAAGTCGGTATTGTGCCTTTTGTATTAAATTCGGATGCAATTTCTGTGTTTCATCATCAATAAGAAGGTCCAAGGGATACAGTAAACATTACGTGAAACATCGGAATCTAAAACTGGACTCGCAAAAGAGGTTCAAATCATAGAATGTCAGAGTGTCAGCCCTCTTGTACTTAAGTCGGCATTGTGCCATTTGTATTAAATTCGGATGCAATTTCTGTGTTTCATCGTCAATAAGAATGTCCAAGAGATACAGTAAACCTGAGGTGAAGCATCGGAATCTAAAACTGGACTCACAGGAGAGGTTCAAATCATAGAAAGTTAGAGTGTCAGTCCTCTTGTACTTAAGTCGGCATTGTGCTTCTTGTATTAAATTCGGATGCAAACTCTGTGTTTCATCGTCAATAAGAAGGTCCAAGGGATATAGTAAACCTGAAGTGAAGCATCGGAATCTAAAACTGGACTCACAGGAAAGGTTCATATCATAGAAAGTGAGAGTGTCAGTCCTCTTTTACTTAAGTCGGCATTGTGCGTTTTGAATTTGATTCCGATGCAATTTCTGTGTTTCATCGTCAATCAGAAGGTCCAAGGGATACAGTAAACCAGAAGTGAAGCGTCGGAATCTAAAACTGGACTCACAGGAGATGTTCAAATCATAGAAAGTGAGAGTGTCAGTCCTCTTGTACTTAAGTCGCCATTGTGATTTTTGTATTAAATTCGGCTGCAATATCTGTGTTTCATCGTCAATAAGAAGGTCCAAGGGATACAGTAAACCTGAAGTGAAGCATCGGAATCTAAAACTGGACTCACAGGAGAGGTTCAAATCATAGAAAGTTAGAGTGTCAGTCCTCTTGTACTTAAGTCGGCATTGTGCCTTTTGTATTATATTTGGATGCAATTTCTGTGATTCATCGTCAGTAAGAAGGTGCAAGGTATACAGTAAACCTGAAGTGAAGCATCGGAATCTAAATCTGACCTCACAGGAGAGGTTCGAATCATAGAGAGTGAGAGTGTCAGTCCTCTTGTACTAAAGTCGGCATTGTGCCATTTGTATTAAATTCGAATGCAATTTCTGTGTTTCATCGTCAATAAGAAGGTCCAAGGGATACAGTGAACCTGAAGTGAAGCATCGGAATCCAAAACTGGACTCACAGGAGAGGTTCAAATCATAGAAAGTTAGAGTGTCAGTCCTCTTGTAATTAAGTCGGCATTGTGCCTTTCGTATTAAATTCGGATGCAAACTCTCTGTCTTATCGTCAATAAGAAGGTGCAAGGTATACAGTAAACCTGAAGTGAAGCATCGGAATCTAAAACTAGACTCACAGGAGAGGTTCAAGGCATAGAAAGTGAGAGTGTCGGTCCTCATGTACTTAAGTCGACATTGTGCCATTTGTATTAAATTTGGATGCAATTTCTGTGTTTCATCGTCAATAAAAAGGTCCAAGGGATACAGTAAAACTGAAGTGAAGCATCGGAATCTAAAACTGGACTCACAGGAGAGTTTCAAATCATAGAAAGTTAGAGTGTCAGTCCTCTTTTACTTAAATCGGCATTGTGCCTTTTGAATTTAATTCCGATGCTATTTCTGTGTTTCGTTGTCAATAAGAAGGTCCAAGGGATACGGTAAACCTGAAGTGAAGCATGGGAATCTAAATCAGGACTTACAGGAGAGGTTCTAATCATAGAAAGTTAGAATGTCAGTCCTCTTGTACTTAAGTCGGCATTGTGCCTTTTGTATTAAATTCGGATGCAATTTCTGTGTTTCATCGTCAATCAGAAGGTGCAAGGTATACAGTAAACGTGAAGTGAAGCATCGGAATCTAAAACTGGACTCACAGGAGAGGTTCAAATCATAGAGAGGGAGAGTGTCAGTCCTCTTGTACTTTATCGCCATTGTGATTTTTGTATTAAATTCGGATCCAATATCTGTGTTACATCGTCAATAAGAAGGTCCAAGGGATACAGTAAACCTGAAGAGAAGCATCGGAATAAAAAACTGGACTCACAGGAGAGATTGAAATCATAGAAAGTTAGAGTGTCACTCCTCTTGTACTTAAGTTGGTATTGTGCCTTTTGTATTAAATTCGGATGCAATTTCTGTGTTTCATCATCAATAAGAAGGACCAAGGGATATAGTAAACATTACGTGAAACATCGGAATCTAAAACTGGACTCGCAAAAGAGGTTCAAATCATAGAATGTCAGAGTGTCAGCCCTCTTGTACTTAAGTCGGCATTGTGCCATTTGTCTTAAATTTGGATGCAATTTCTGTGTTTCATCGTCAATAAGAATGTCCAAGAGATACAGTAAACCTGAGGTGAAGCATCGGAATCTAAAACTGGACTCACAGGAGAGGTTCAAATCATAGAAAGTTAGAGTGTCAGTCCTCTTGTACTTAAGTCGGCATTGTGCCTCTTGTATTAAATTTGGATGCAAACTCAGTGTTTCATCGTCAATAAGAAGGTCCAAGGGATATAGTAAACCTGAAGTGAAGCATCGGAATCTAAAACTGGACTCACAGGAAAGGTTCAAATCATAGAAAGTTGGAGTGTCAGTCCTCTTGTACTTAAGTCAGCATTGTGCCTTTTGAATTTAATTCCGATGCAATTTCTGTGTTTCATCGTCAATAAGAAGGTCCAAGGGATACAGTAAACCTGAAGTGAAGCATCGGAATCTAAAACTGGACTCACAGGAGAGGTTCAAATCATAGAAAGTTGGAGTGTCAGTCCTCTTGTACTTAAGTCAGCATTGTGCCTTTTGAATTTAATTCCGATGCAATTTCTGTGTTTCATCGTCAATAAGAAGGTCCAAGGGATACAGTAAACCTGAAGTGAAGCATCGGAATCTAAAACTGGACTCACAGGAGATGTTCAAATCATAGAAAGTAAGAGTGTCAGTCCTCTTTTACTTATGTCGCCATTGTGATTTTTGTATTAAATTCGGATGCAATTTCTGTGTTTCATCGTCAATAAGAAGGTCCAAGGGATACAGTAAACCTGAAGTGAAGCATCGGAATCTAAAACTGGACTCACAGGAGAGGTTCAAATAATAGAAAGTTAGAGTGTCAGTCCTCTTGTACTTAAGTCGGCATTGTACCTTTTGTATTATATTTGGATGCAATTTCTGTGATTCATCGTCAGTAAGAAGGTGCAAGGTATACAGTAAACCTGAAGTGAAGCATCGGAATCTAAATCTGACCTCACAGGAGAGGTTCGAATCATAGAGAGTGAGAGTGTCAGTCCTCTTGTACTAAAGTCGGCATTGTGCCTTTTGTTTTAAATTCGGATGCAATTTCTGTGTTTCATCGTCAATAAGAAGGTCCAAGGGATGCAGTAAACCTGAAGTGAAGCATCGGAATCTAAAACTGGACTCACAGGAGAGGTTCAAATCATAGAAAGTGAAAGTGTCAGTCCTCTTGTACTTAAGACGGCATTGTGCCCTTTGTACTAAATTCGAATGCAAACTCTGTGTTTCATCGTCAATAAGAAGGTACAAGGGATACAGTAAACCTTAAGTGAAGCATCAGAATTAAAAACTGGACTCTTAGGAGAGGTTCAAATCATAGAAAGTTAGAATGTCAGTAATCTTGTACTAAAGTCGGCATTGTGCCTTTTGAATTTAATTCCGATGCTTTTTCTGTTTTTCATTGTCAATAAGTAGGCCCAAGGGATACAGTAAACCTGAAGTGAAGCATCGGAATCAAAAACTGGACTCACAGGAGAGGTTCAAATCATAGAGAGGGAGAGTGTCAGTCCTCTTGTACTTTATCGCCATTGTGATTTTTGTATTAAATTCGGATCCAATTTCTGTGTTACATCGTCAATAAGAAGGTCCAAGGGATACAGTAAACCTGAAGAGAAGCATCGGAATAAAAAACTGGACTCACAGGAGTGATTGAAATCATAGAAAGTTAGAGTGTCACTCCTCTTGTACTTAAGTTGGTATTGTGCCTTTTGTATTAAATTCGGATGCAATTTCTGTGTTTCATCATCAATAAGAAGGTCCAAGGGATACAGTAAACATTACGTGAAACATCGGAATCTAAAACTGGACTCGCAAAAGAGGTTCAAATCATAGAATGTCAGAGTGTCAGCCCTCTTGTACTTAAGTCGGCATTGTGCCTCTTGTATTAAATTTGGATGCAAACTCTGTGTTTCATCGTCAATAAGAAGGTCCAAGGGATATAGTAAACCTGAAGTGAAGCATCGGAATCTAAAACTGGACTCACAGGAAAGGTTCAAATCATAGAAAGTTGGAGTGTCAGTCCTCTTGTACTTAAGTCAGCATTGTACCTTTTGAATTTAATTCCGATGCAATTTCTGTGTTTCATCGTCAATAAGAAGGTCCAAGGGATACAGTAAACCTGAAGTGAAGCATCGGAATCTAAAACTGGACTCACAGGAGAGGTTCAAATCATAGAAAGTGAGAGTGTCAATCCTCTTTTACTTAAATCGGCATTGTGCGTTTTGAATTTGATTCCGATGCAATTTCTGTGTTACATCGTCAATCAGAAGGTCCAAGGGATACAGTAAACCAGAAGTGAAGCGTCGGAATCTAAAACTGGACTCACAGGAGATGTTCAAATCATAGAAAGTGAGAGTGTCAGTCCTCTTGTACTTATGTCGCCATTGTGATTTTTGTATTAAATTCGGATGCAATTTCTGTGTTTCATCGTCAATAAGAAGGTCCAAGGGATACAGTAAACCTGAAGTGAAGCATCGGAATCTAAAACTGGACTCACAGGAGAGGTTCAAATAATAGAAAGTTAGAGTGTCAGTCCTCTTGTACTTAAGTCGGCATTGTACCTTTTGTATTATATTTGGATGCAATTTCTGTGATTCATCGTCAGTAAGAAGGTGCAAGGTATACAGTAAACCTGAAGTGAAGCATCGGAATCTAAATCTGACCTCACAGGAGAGGTTCGAATCATAGAGAGTGAGAGTGTCAGTCCTCTTGTACTAAAGTCGGCATTGTGCCTTTTGTTTTAAATTCGGATGCAATTTCTGTGTTTCATCGTCAATAAGAAGGTCCAAGGGATGCAGTAAACCTGAAGTGAAGCATCGGAATCTAAAACTGGACTCACAGGAGAGGTTCAAATCATAGAAAGTGAAAGTGTCAGTCCTCTTGTACTTAAGCCGCCATTGTGCCTTTTGTATTAAATTCGGTTGCAATTTCTGTGTTTCATCGTCAATAAGAAGGTCCAAGGGATACAGTAAACCTGAAGTGAAGCATCGGAATCTAAAACTGGACTCACAGGAGAGGTTCAAATCATAGAAAGTTAGAGTGTCAGTACTCTTGTACTTAAGACGGCATTGTGCCCTTTGTACTAAATTCGAATGCAAACTCTGTGTTTCATCGTCAATAAGAAGGTCCAAGGGATACAGTAAACCTTAAGTGAAGCATCAGAATTAAAAACTGGACTCTTAGGAGAGGTTCAAATCATAGAAAGTTAGAATGTCAGTCCTCTTGTACTTAAGTCTGCATTGTGCCTTTTGCATTAAATTCGGATGCAATTTCTGTGTTTCATCGTCAATAAGATGGTGCAAGGTATACAGCAAACCTGAAGTGAAGCATCGGAATCTAAACTGGACTCACAGGAGAGGTTCAAATTATAGAAAGTTAGAGTGTCAGTCCTCTTGTACTTAAGTCGGCATTGTGCCTTTTGAATTTAATTCCGATGCAATTTCTGCGTTTCATCGTCAATAAGAAGGTCCAAGGGATACAGTAAACCTGAAGTGAAGCATCGGAATCTAAAACTGGACTCACAGGAGATGTTCAAATCATAGAAAGTGAGAGTGTCAGTCCTCTTGTACTTAAGTCGCCATTGTGATTTTTCTATTAAATTCGGATGCAATTTCTGTGTTTCATCGTCAATTAGAAGGTCCAAGGGATACAGTAAACCTGAAGTGAAGCATCGGAATCTAAAACTGGAATCACAGGAGAGGTTCAAATCATAGAAAGTGAGAGTGGCAGTCCTCTTGTACTTAAGACGGCATTGTGCCTTTTGAATTTAATTCCGACGCATTTTCTGAGTTTCATCGTCAATAAGAAGGTGCAAGGTATACAGTTGATCTGAAGTGAAGCATCGGAATCTAAATCTGACCCACAGGAGAGGTTCGAATCATAGAAAGTGAGAGTGTCAGTCCTCCTGTACTTAAATCGGCATTGTGAAATTTGTATTAAATTCGGATGTAATTTCTGTGTTTCGTCGTCAATAAGAAGGTCCAAGGGATACAGTAAACCTGAAGTGAAGCATCGGAATCTAAAAGTGGACTCACAGGGGAGGTTCAAATCATAGAAAGTGAGAGTGTCAGTACCCTTGTACTTAAGTCGCCATTGTGCCTGTTGTATTAAATTCGGATGCAGTTTCTGTTTTCATCGTCAATAAGAAGGTCCAAGGGATACAGTAAACCTGAAGTAAAGCATCGGAATCTAAAACTGGACTCACAGGAGAGGTTCAAATCATAGAAAGTGAGAGTGTCAGTCCTCTTGTACTTAAGCCGCCATTGTGATTTTTGTATTAAATTCGGATGCAATTTCTGTGTTTAATCGTCAATAAGAAGGTCCAAGGGATACAGTAAACCTGAAGTGAAGCATCGGAATCTAAACTGGACTCACAGGAGAGGTGCAAATCATAGAAAGTTAGAGTGTCAGTCCTCTTGTACTTAAGTCGGCATTGTACCTTTTGTATTAAATTCGGATGCAAACTCTGTGTTTCATCGTCAATAAGAAGGTCCAAGGGATACAGTAAACCTGAAGTGAAGAATCGGAATCTAAAACTGGACTCACAGGAGAGGTTCAAATCATAGAAAGTTAGAGTGTCAGTATTCTTGTACTTAAGTCGGCCTTGTGCCTTTCGTATTAGATTCGGATGTAATTTCTATGATTCATCGTCAATAAGAAGGTCGAAGGGATACACTAAACCCTAAGTGAAGCATCGGAATCTAATACTATACTCACAGGAGAGGTTCAAATCATAGAAATTTAGAGTGTCAGTCCTCTTGTAACTAAGTCGGCATTGTGCCTTTTGAATTTAATTCCGATGCTATTTCTGTGTTTCATTGTCAATAAGAAGGTCCAAGGGATACAGTAAACCTGAAGTGAAGCATCGGAATCTAAAAGTGGACTCACAGGAGAGGCTCAAATCATAGAAAGTTAGAATGTCAGTCCTCTTTTACTTAAGTCGGCATTGTGCCTTTTGTATTACATTCGGATGCAGTTTCTGTGTTTCATCGTCAATAAGAAGGCGCAAGGTATACAGTAAACCTGAAGTGAAGCATCGGAATCTTAAACTAAACTCACAGGAGAGGTTCAAATCATAGAAAGTGAGAGTGTCAGTCCTCTTGTACTTAAGTCGGCATTGTGCCATTTGTATTAAATTCGGATGCAATATCTGTGTTTCATCGTCAATAAGAAGGTCCAAGGGATACAGTAAACCTGAAGAGAAGCATCGGAATTTAAAACTGGACTCACAGGAGAGGTTCAAATCATAGAAAGTTCGAGTGTCAGTCCTCTTTTACTTAAGTCAGCATTGTGGCTTTTTAATTTAATTCCGATGCTATTTCTGTGTTTCATTGTCAATAAGAAGGTCCAAGGGATACAGTAAACCCAAAGTGAAGCATACGAATCTAAAAGTGGACTCACAGGAGGGGTTCTAATCATAGAAAGTTAGAATGTCATTCCTCTTGTACTTAAGTTGGCATTGTGCCTTTTGTATTACATTCGGATGCAATTTCTGTGTTTCATCGTCAATAAGAAGGTGCAAGGTATACAGTAAACCTGAAGTGAAGCATCGAAATCTAAAACTGGACTCACAGGAGAGGTTCAAATCATAGTACGTGAGAGTGTCAGTTCTCTTCTACTTAGGTCGGCATTGTGCCTTTTGAATTTAATTCCGATGCAATTTCTGTGTTTCATCGTCAATAGGAAGATCCAAAGGATACAGTAAAACTGAAGTGAAGCATCGGAATCTAAAACAGGACTCACAGGAGAGATTCAAATCATAGAAAGTTAGAGTGTCTCTCTTCTTGTACCTAATTCGGTATTGTGCCTTTTGTATTAAATTCGGATGCAATTTCTGTGTTTCATCGTCAATAAGAAGGTCCAAGGGATACAGTAAACCTTAAATAAATCTTCGGAATCTAAAACTGGACCCACAGGAGAGGTTCAAATCAAAGAAAGTTAGAGTGTCAGTCCTCTTGTACTTATGTCGGCATTGTGCCTTTTGTATTAAATTCGGATGCAAACTCTGTGTTTCATCGTCAATAAGAAGGTCCAAGGGATATAGTAAACCTGAAGTGAAGCATCGGAATCAAAAACTGGACTCACAGGAAAGGTTCAAATCATAGAAAGTTAGAGTGTGAGGCCTCTTGTACTTAAGTCTGCATTGTGATTTTTGTATTAAATTCGGATGCAATTTCTGTGTTTCATCGTCAATTAGAAGGTCCAAGGGATACAGTAAACCTGAAGTGAAGCATCGGAATCTAAAACTGGAATCACAGGAGAGGTTCAAATCACAGAAAGTGAGAGTGGCAGTCCTCTTGTACTTAAGACGGCATTGTGCCTTTTGAATTTAATTCCGATGCATTTTCTGAGTTTCATCGTCAATAAGAAGGTGCAAGGTATACAGTTGATCTGAAGTGAAGCATCGGAATCTAAATCTGACCCACAGGAGAGGTTCGAATCATAGAAAGTGAGAGTGTCAGTCCTCCTGTACTTAAATCGGCATTGTGAAATTTGTATTAAATTCGGATGTAATTTCTGTGTTTCGTCGTCAATAAGAAGGTCCAAGGGATACAGTAAACCTGAAGTGAAGCATCGGAATCTAAAAGTGGACTCACAGGGGAGGTTCAAATCATAGAAAGTGAGAGTGTCAGTACCCTTGTACTTAAGTCGCCATTGTGCCTGTTGTATTAAATTCGGATGCAGTTTCTGTTTTCATCGTCAATAAGAAGGTCCAAGGGATACAGTAAACCTGAAGTAAAGCATCGGAATCTAAAACTGGACTCACAGGAGAGGTTCAAATCATAGAAAGTGAGAGTGTCAGTCCTCTTGTACTTAAGCCGCCATTGTGATTTTTGTATTAAATTCGGATGCAATTTCTGTGTTTAATCGTCAATAAGAAGGTCCAAGGGATACAGTAAACCTGAAGTGAAGCATCGGAATCTAAACTGGACTCACAGGAGAGGTGCAAATCATAGAAAGTTAGAGTGTCAGTCCTCTTGTACTTAAGTCGGCATTGTACCTTTTGTATTAAATTCGGATGCAAACTCTGTGTTTCATCGTCAATAAGAAGGTCCAAGGGATACAGTAAACCTGAAGTGAAGAATCGGAATCTAAAACTGGACTCACAGGAGAGGTTCAAATCATAGAAAGTTAGAGTGTCAGTATTCTTGTACTTAAGTCGGCCTTGTGCCTTTCGTATTAGATTCGGATGTAATTTCTATGATTCATCGTCAATAAGAAGGTCGAAGGGATACACTAAACCCTAAGTGAAGCATCGGAATCTAATACTATACTCACAGGAGAGGTTCAAATCATAGAAATTTAGAGTGTCAGTCCTCTTGTAACTAAGTCGGCATTGTGCCTTTTGAATTTAATTCCGATGCTATTTCTGTGTTTCATTGTCAATAAGAAGGTCCAAGGGATACAGTAAACCTGAAGTGAAGCATCGGAATCTAAAAGTGGACTCACAGGAGAGGCTCAAATCATAGAAAGTTAGAATGTCAATCCTCTTTTACTTAAGTCGGCATTGTGCCTTTTGTATTACATTCGGATGCAGTTTCTGTGTTTCATCGTCAATAAGAAGGCGCAAGGTATACAGTAAACCTGAAGTGAAGCATCGGAATCTTAAACTAAACTCACAGGAGAGGTTCAAATCATAGAAAGTGAGAGTGTCAGTCCTCTTGTACTTAAGTCGGCATTGTGCCATTTGTATTAAATTCGGATGCAATATCTGTGTTTCATCGTCAATAAGAAGGTCCAAGGGATACAGTAAACCTGAAGAGAAGCATCGGAATTTAAAACTGGACTCACAGGAGAGGTTCAAATCATAGAAAGTTCGAGTGTCAGTCCTCTTTTACTTAAGTCAGCATTGTGGCTTTTTAATTTAATTCCGATGCTATTTCTGTGTTTCATTGTCAATAAGAAGGTCCAAGGGATACAGTAAACCCAAAGTGAAGCATACGAATCTAAAAGTGGACTCACAGGAGGGGTTCTAATCATAGAAAGTTAGAATGTCATTCCTCTTGTACTTAAGTTGGCATTGTGCCTTTTGTATTACATTCGGATGCAATTTCTGTGTTTCATCGTCAATAAGAAGGTGCAAGGTATACAGTAAACCTGAAGTGAAGCATCGAAATCTAAAACTGGACTCACAGGAGAGGTTCAAATCATAGTACGTGAGAGTGTCAGTTCTCTTCTACTTAGGTCGGCATTGTGCCTTTTGAATTTAATTCCGATGCAATTTCTGTGTTTCATCGTCAATAGGAAGATCCAAAGGATACAGTAAAACTGAAGTGAAGCATCGGAATCTAAAACAGGACTCACAGGAGAGATTCAAATCATAGAAAGTTAGAGTGTCTCTCTTCTTGTACCTAATTCGGTATTGTGCCTTTTGTATTAAATTCGGATGCAATTTCTGTGTTTCATCGTCAATAAGAAGGTCCAAGGGATACAGTAAACCTTAAATAAATCTTCGGAATCTAAAACTGGACCCACAGGAGAGGTTCAAATCAAAGAAAGTTAGAGTGTCAGTCCTCTTGTACTTATGTCGGCATTGTGCCTTTTGTATTAAATTCGGATGCAAACTCTGTGTTTCATCGTCAATAAGAAGGTCCAAGGGATATAGTAAACCTGAAGTGAAGCATCGGAATCAAAAACTGGACTCACAGGAAAGGTTCAAATCATAGAAAGTTAGAGTGTCAGGCCTCTTGTACTTAAGTCTGCATTGTGCCTTTTGAATTTCATTCCGATGCAATTTCTGTGTTTCATCGTCAATAAGAAGGTCCAAGGGATACAGTAAACCTGAAGTGAAGATTCGGAATCTAAAACTGGACTCACAGGAGAGGTTCAAATCATAGAAAGTGAGAGTGTCAGTCCTCTTTTACTTAAGTCGGCATTGTGCGTTTTGAATTTGATTCCGATGCAATTTCTGTGTTTCATCGTCGATCAGAAGGTCCAAGGGATACAGTGAACCAGAAATGAAGACTCGGAATCTAAAACTGGACTCACAGGAGATGTTCAAATCATAGAAAGTGAGAGTGTCGGTCCTCTTGTACTTAAGCCGCCATTGTGATTTTTGTATTAAATTCGGATGCAATTTCTGTGTTTTATCGTCAATAAGATGGTCCAAGGGATACAGTAAACCTGAAGTGAAGCATCGGAATCTAAACTGGACTCACAGTAGAGATGCAAATCATAGAAAGTTAGAGTGTCAGTCCTCTTGTACTTAAGTCGGCATTGTACCTTTTGTATTAAATTCGGATGCAAACTCTGTGTTTCATCGTTAATTAGAAGGTCCAAGGGATACAGTAAACCTGAAGTGAAGCATGGGAATGTAAAAGTGGACTCACAGAAGAGGTTCAAATCATAGAAAGTTAGAGTGTCAGTCCTCTTGTACCTAAGTCGGCATTGTGCCTTTTGAATTTAATTCCGATGCTATTTCTGTGTTTCATTGTCAATAAGAAGGTCCAAGGGATACAGTAAACCTGAAGTGAAGCATCGGAATCTAAAAGTGGACTCACAGGAGAGGCTCAAATCATAGAAAGTTAGAATGTCAGTCCTCTTTTACTTAAGTCGGCATTTTGCCTTTTGTATTACATTCGGATGCAATTTCTGTGTTTCATCGTCAATAAGAAGGCGCAAGGTATACAGTAAACCTGAAGTGAAGCATCGGAATCTTAAACTAAACTCACAGGAGAGGTTCAAATCATAGAAAGTGAGAGTGTCAGTCCTCTTGTACTTAAGTCGGCATTGTGCCATTTGTATTAAATTCGGATGCAATATCTGTGTTTCATCGTCAATAAGAAGGTCCAAGGGATACAGTAAACCTGAAGAGAAGCATCGGAATTTAAAACTGGACTCACAGGAGAGGTTCAAATCATAGAAAGTTCGAGTGTCAGTCCTCTTTTACTTAAGTCAGCATTGTGGCTTTTTAATTTAATTCCGATGCTATTTCTGTGTTTCATTGTCAATAAGAAGGTCCAAGGGATACAGTAAACCCAAAGTGAAGCATAGGAATCTAAAAGTGGACTCACAGGAGGGGTTCTAATCATAGAAAATTAGAATGTCATTCCTCATGTACTTAAGTTGGCATTGTGCCTTTTGTATTACATTCGGATGCAATTTCTGTGTTTCATCGTCAATAAGAAGGTGCAAGGTATACAGTAAACCTGAAGTGAAGCATCGGAATCTAAAACTGGACTCACAGGAGAGGTTCAAATCATAGTAAGTGAGAGTGTCAGTTCTCTTCTACTTAGGTCGGCATTGTGCCTTTTGAATTTAATTCCGATGCAATTTCTGTGTTTCATCGTCAATAGGAAGATCCAAAGGATACAGTAAAACTGAAGTGAAGCATCGGAATCTAAAACAGGACTCACAGGAGAGATTCAAATCATAGAAAGTTAGAGTGTCTCTCTTCTTGTACCTAATTCGGTATTGTGCCTTTTGTATTAAATTCGGATGCAATTTCTGTGTTTCATCGTAAATAAGAAGGTCCAAGGGGTACAGTAAACCTTAAATAAATCATCGGAATCTAAAACTGGACTCACAGGAGAGGTTCAAATCAAAGAAAGTTAGAGTGTCAGTCCTCTTGTACTTATGTCGGCATTGTGCCTTTTGTATTAATTTCGGATGTAAACTCTGTGTTTCATCGTCAATAAGAAGGTCCAAGGGATTCAGTAAACCTGAAGTGAAGCATCGGAATCTAAAACTGGACTCAGAGAAGAAGTTCAAATCATAGAAAGTTAGAGTGTCAGTCATCTTGTACTTAAGTCGGCATTGTGTTTTTTGAATTTAATTCCGATGCAATTTCTGTGTTTCATCGTCAATAAGAAGGTACAAGGGATACAGTTAACCTGAAGTGAAGCATCAGAAGCTGAAACTGGGCTCACAGGAGAGGTTCAAATCATAGAAAGTGAGAGTGTCAGTCCTTTTGTACTTAAGTCGGCATTGTGCCATTTGTATTAAATTCGGGTGCAATTTCTGGGTTTCATCGTCAATAAGAAGGTCCAAGGGGTACAGTAAACCTGAAGTGAAGCATCGGAATCAAAAACTTGACTCACAGGAAAGGTTCAAATCATAGAAAGTGAGAGTGTCAGACCTCTTGTACTTAAGTCGGCATTGTGGCATTTGTATTAAATTTGGATGCAATTTCCGTGTTTCATCGTCAATAAGAAGGTCTAAGGGATACAATAAACCTGAAGTGAAGCATCGGAATCTAAAACTGGACTCACAGGAGAGGTTCAAATCATAGAAAGTTTGAGTGTCACTCCTCTTGTACTTGAGTCGATATTGTGCCTTTTGTATTAAATATGGGTGCAATTTCTGTGTGTCATCGTCAATAAGAAGGTCCAAGGGATACAGTAAACCTGAAGTGATGCATCGGACTCTAAAACTGGACTCACAGGAGAGGTTCAATTCATAGAAAGTTAGAATGTCTGTCCTCTTGTACTTAAGTCGGCATTGTGCTTTTTGTATTGAATTCGGATGCAATATCTGTGTTTCATCGTCAATAAGAAGGTGCACAGTATACAGTAAACCTGAAGAGAAGCATCGGAATCTAAAACTGGACTCACTGGAGAGGTTCAAATCATAGAAAGTGAGAGTGTCAGTCCTCTTGTACTTAAGTCGGCATTGTGGCATTTGTATTAAATTCGAATGCAATTTCTGTGTTTCATCGTCAATAAGAAGGTCCAAGGGATACAGTAAACCTGAAGTGAAGCATCGGAATCCAAAACTGGACTCACAGGAGAGGTTCAAATCATAGAAAGTTAGAGTGTCAGTCCTCTTGTATTTAGGTAGGCATTGTGCCTTTTGTATTAAATTCGGATGCAAACTCTGTATCTCATCGTCAATAAGAAGGTGTAAGGTATACAGTAAACCTGAAGTGAAGCATCGGAACCTAAAACTGGACTCACAGGAGAGGTTCAAGTCATAGAAAGTGAGAGTGTCAGTCCTCTTGTACTTAAGTCGACATTGTGCCATTTGTGTTAAATTCGGATGCAATTTCTGTGTTTCATCGTCAATAAAAAGGTCCAAGGGATTCAGTAAACCTGAAGTGAAGCATCGGAATCTAAAACTGGACTCACAGAAGAAGTTCAAATCGTAGAAAGTTAGAGTGTCAGTCATCTTGTACTTAAGTCGGCATTGTGATTTTTGAATATAATTCCGATGCAATTTCTGTGTTTCATCGTCAATAAGAAGGTACAAGGGATACAGTTAACCTGAAGTGAGGCATCAGAAGCTAAAACTGGGCTCACAGGAGAGGTTCAAATCATAGAAAGTGAGAGTGTCAGTCCTTTTGTACTTAAGTCGGCATTGTGCCATTTGTATTAAATTCGGGCGCAATTTCTGGGTTTCATCGTCAATAAGAAGGTCCAAGGGGTACAGTAAACCTGAAGTGAAGCATCGGAATCAAAAACTGGACTCACAGGAGAGATTCAAATCATAGAAAGTTAGAGTGTCACTCCTCTTGTACTTAAGTCGGTATTGTGCCTTTTGTATTAAATTCGGATGCAATTTCTGTGTTTCATCATCAATAAGAAGGTCCAAGGGATACAGTAAACATTAAGTGAAGCATCGGAATCTAAACTGGACTCGCAAAAGAAGTTCAAATCATAGAATGTCAGAGTGTCAGCCCTGTTGTACTTAAGTCGGCATTGTGCCATTTGTATTAAATTCGGATGCAATTTCTGTGTTTCATCGTCAATAAGAATGTCCAAGGGATACAGTAAACCTGAGGTGAAGCATCGGAATCTAAAACTGGACTCACTGGAGATGTTCAAATCATAGAAAGTGAAAGTGTCAGTCCTCTTGTACTTAAGTCGCCATTGTGCCTTTTGTATTAAATTCGGATGCAATTTCTGTGTTTCATCGTCAATAAGAAGGTCCAAGGGATACAGTAAACCTGAAGTGAAGCATCGGAATCCAAAACTGGACTCACAGGAGAGGTTCAAATCATAGAAAGTTAGAGTGTCAGTCCTCTTGTACTTAAGTCGGCATTGTGCCTCTTGTATTAAATTCGGATGCAAACTCTGTGTTTCATCGTCAATAAGAAGGTCCAAGGGATATAGTAAACTTGAAGTGAAGCATCGGAATCTAAAACTGGACTCACAGGAAAGGTTCAAATCATAGAAAGTTAGAGTGTCAGTCCTCTTGTACTTAAGTCAGCATTGTGCCTTTTGAATTTAATTCCGATGCAATTTCTGTGTTTCATCGTCAATAACAAGGTTCAAGGGATACAGTAAACCTGAAGTGAAGCATCGGAATCTAAAACTGGACTCACAGGAGTGGTTCAAATCACAGAAAGTGAGAGTGTCAGCCCTCTTTTACTTAAGTCGGCATTGTGCGTTTTGAATTTGATTCCGATGCAATTTCTGTGTTTCATCGTCAATCAGAAGGTCCAAGGGATACAGTGAACCAGAAGTGAAGCGTCGGAATCTAAAACTGGACTCACAGGAGATGTTCAAATCATAGAAAGTGAGAGTGTCAGTCCTCTTGTACTTAAGTCGGCATTGTGCCATTTGTTTTAAATTCGGATGCAATTTCTGTGTTTCATCGTCAATAAGACGGTCCAAGGGATGCAGTAAACCTGAAGTGAAGCATCGGAATCTAAAACTGGACTCACAGGAGAGGTTCAAATCATAGAAAGTGAAAGTGTCAGTCCTCTTGTACTTAAGCCGCCATTGTGCCTTTTGTATTAAATTCGGTTGCAATTTCTGTGTTTCATCGTCAATAAGAAGGTCCAAGGGATACAGTAAACCTGAAGTGAAGCATCGGAATCTAAAACTGGAATCACAGGAGAGGTTCAAATCATAGAATGTGAGAGTGGCAGTCCTCTTGTACTTAAGACGGCATTGTGCCTTTTCAATTTAATTCCGATGCTTTTTCTGTGTTTCATAGTCAATAAGAAGGTCCAAGGGATACAGTAATCCTGAAGTGAAGCATCGGAATCGAAAACCGGACTCACAGGAGAGGTTCAAATCATAAAAAGTTAGAATGTCAGTCCTCTTGTACTTATGTCTGCATTGTACCTTTTGCATTAAATTCGGATGCAATTTCTGTGTTTCATCGTCAATAAGAAGGTGCAAGGTATACAGCAAACCTGAAGTGAAGCATCGGAATCTAAAACTGGACTCACAGGAGAGGTTCAAATCATAGAAAGTTAGAGTGTCAGTCCTCTTGTACTTAAGTCGGCATTGCGCCTTTTGAATTTAATTCCGATGCAATTTCTGTGTTTCATCGTCAATACGAAGGTCCAAGGGATACAGTAAACCTGAAGTGAAGCATCGGAATCTAAAACTGGACTCACAGGAGATGTTCAAATCATAGAAAGTGAGAGTGTCAGTCCTCTTGTACTTAAGTCGCCATTGTGATTTTTGTATTAAATTCGGATGCAATTTCTGTGTTTCATCGTCAATTAGAAGGTCCAAGGGATACAGTAAACCTGAAGTGAAGCATCGGAATCTAAAACTGGAATCACAGGAGAGGTTCAAATCATAGAAAGTGAGAGTGGCAGTCCTCTTGTACTTAAGACGGCATTGTGCCTTTTGAATTTAATTCCGATGCATTTTCTGAGTTTCATCGTCAATAAGAAGGTGCAAGGTATACAGTAGATATGAAGTGAAGCATCGGAATCTAAATCTGACCCACAGGAGAGGTTCGAATCATAGAAAGTGAGAGTGTCAGTCCTCTTGTACTTAAGTCGGCATTGTGAAATTTGTATTAAATTCGGATGCAATTTCTGTGTTTCGTCGTCTATAAGAAGGTCCAAGGGATACAGTAAACCTGAAGTGAAGCATCGGAGTCTAAAACTGGACTCACGGGGGAGGTTCAAATCATAGAAAGTGAGAGTGTCAGTACTCTTGTACTTAAGTCGCCATTGTGCCTCTTGTATTAAATTCGGATGCAATTTCTGTTTTCATCGTCAATAAGAAGGTATAAGGGATACAGTAAACCTGAAGTAAAGCATCGGAATCTAAAACTGGACTCACAGGAGAGGTTCAAATCATAGAAAGTGAGAGTGTCAGTCCTCATTTACTGACGTCGGCATTGTGCGTTTTAAATTTAATTCCGATGCTATATCTGTGTTTCATCGTCAATAAGAAGGTCCAAGGGATACAGTCAACCTGAAGTGAAGCACCGGTATCTAGAACTGGACTCACAGGAGATGTTCAAATCATAGAAAGTGAGAGTGTCAGTCCTCTTGTACTTAAGCCGCCATTGTGATTTTTGTATTAAATTCGGATGCAATTTCTGTGTTTCATCGTCAATAAGAAGGTCCAAGGGATACAGTAAACCTGAAGTGAAGCATCGGAATCTAAACTGGACTCACAGGAGAGGTGCAAATCATAGAAAGTTAGAGTGTCAGTCGTTTTGTACTTATGTCGGCATTGTACCTTTTGTATTAAATTCGGATGCAAACTCTGTGTTTCATCGTCAATTAGAAGGTCCAAGGGATACAGTAAACCTGAAGTGAAGCATGGGAATGTAAAACTGGACTCACAGGAGAGGTTGAAATCATAGAAAGTGAGAGTATCTGTCCTCTTGTACTTAAGTCGGCATTGTGCCTGTTGAATTTAATTCCGATGCAATTTCTGTGTTTCATCGTCAATAAGAAGCTGCAAGGTATACAGTAAATCTGAAGTGAAGCTTCGGAATCTAAAACTGGACTCACAGGAGAGGTTCAAATCATAGAAAGTTAGAATGTCAGTCCTCTTGTACTTAAGTCGGCATTGTGCCTTTTGCATTAAATTCGGATGCAATTTCTGTGTTTCGTCGTCAATAAGAAGGTGCAAGGTATACAGCAAACCTGAAGTGAAGCATCGGAATCTAAAACTGGACTCACAGGAGAGGTTCAAATCATAGAAAGTGAGAGTGTCAGTCCTCTTTTACTTAAGTCGGCATTGTGCGTTTTGAATTTGATTCCGATGCAATTTCTGTGTTTCATCGTCAATCAGAAGGTCCAAGGGATACAGTGAACCAGAAATGAAGACACAGAATCTAAAACTGGACTCACAGGAGATGTTCAAATCACAGAAAGTGAGAGTGTCAGTCCTCTTGTACTTAAGCCGCCATTGTGATTTTTGTATTAAATTCGGATGCAATTTCTGTGTTTTATCGTCAATAAGATGGTCCAAGGGATACAGTAAACCTGAAGTGAAGCATCGGAATCTAAACTGGACTCACAGTAGAGATGCAAATCATAGAAAGTTAGAGTGTCAGTCCTCTTGTACTTAAGTCGGCATTGTACCTTTTGTATTAAATTCGGATGCGAACTCTGTGTTTCATCGTTAATTAGAAGGTCCAAGGGATACAGTAAACCTGAAGTGAAGCATGGGAATGTAAAACTGGACTCACAGGAGAGGTTCAAATCATAGAAAGTTAGAGTGTCAGTCCTCTTGTACCTAAGTCGGCATTGTGCCTTTTGAATTTAATTCCGATGCTATTTCTGTGTTTCATTGTCAATAAGAAGGTCCAAGGGATACAGTAAACCTGAAGTGAAGCATCGGAATCTAAAAGTGGACTCACAGGAGAGGCTCAAATCATAGAAAGTTAGAATGTCAGTCCTCTTTTACTTAAGTCGGCATTGTGCCTTTTGTATTACATTCGGATGCAATTTCTGTGTTTCATCGTCAATAAGAAGGCGCAAGGTATACAGTAAACCTGAAGTGAAGCATCGGAATCTTAAACTAAACTCACAGGAGAGGTTCAAATCATAGAAAGTG
Organism: Schistocerca americana; assembly: GCF_021461395.2. Taxonomy (NCBI): domain Eukaryota; kingdom Metazoa; phylum Arthropoda; class Insecta; order Orthoptera; family Acrididae; genus Schistocerca; species Schistocerca americana. The sequence continues at coordinate 5,059,242 of NW_025725906.1, forward strand.
AGAGTGTCAGTCCTCTTGTACTTAAGTCGGCATTGTGCCATTTGTATTAAATTCGGATGCAATATCTGTGTTTCATCGTCAATAAGAAGGTCCAAGGGATACAGTAAACCTGAAGAGAAGAATCGGAATTTAAAACTGGACTCACAGGAGAGGTTCAAATCATAGAAAGTTCGAGTGTCAGTCCTCTTTTACTTAAGTCAGCATTGTGGCTTTTTAATTTAATTCCGATGCTATTTCTGTGTTTCATTGTCAATAAGAAGGTCCAAGGGATACAGTAAACCTGAAGTGAAGCATCGGAATCTAAAACTGGACTCACAGGAGAGGTTCAAATCATAGAAAGTTAGAGTGTCAGTCCTCTTGTACTTAAGTCGGCATTGTACCTTTTGTATTATATTCGGATGCAATTTCTGTGTTTCATCGTCAGTAAGAAGGTGCAAGGTATACAGTAAACCTGAAGTGAAGCATCGGAATCGAAAACCAGACTCACAGGAGAGGTTCAAATCATAAAAAGTTAGAATGTCAGTCCTCTTGTACTTATGTCTGCATTGTACCTTTTGCATTAAATTCGGATGCAATTTCTGTGTTTCATCGTCAATAAGAAGGTGCAAGGTATACAGCAAACCTGAAGTGAAGCATCGGAATCTAAAACTGGACTCATTGGAGAGGTTCAAATCATAGAAAGTTAGAGTGTCAGTCCTCTTGTACTTAAGTCGGCATTGCGCCTTTTGAATTTAATTCCGATGCAATTTCTGTGCTTCTTCGTCAATACGAAGGTCCAAGGGATACAGTAAACCTGAAGTGTAGCATCGGAATCTAAAACTGGACTCACAGGAGATGTTCAAATCATAGAAAGTGAGAGTGTCAGTCCTCTTGTACTTAAGTCGCCATTGTGATTTTTGTATTAAATTCGGATGCAATTTCTGTGTTTCATCGTCAATTAGAAGGTCCAAGGGATACAGTAAACCTGAAGTGAAGCTTCGGAATCTAAAACTGGAATCACAGGAGAGGTTCAAATCATAGAAAGTGAGAGTGGCAGTCCTCTTGTACTTAAGACGGCATTGTGCCTTTTGAATTTAATTCCGATGCATTTTCTGAGTTTCATCGTCAATAAGAAGGTGCAAGGTATACAGTAGACATGAAGTGAAGCATCGGAATCTAAATCTGACCCACAGGAGAGGTTCGAATCATAGAAAGTGAGAGTGTCAGTCCTCTTGTACTTAAGTCGGCATTGTGAAATTTGTATTAAATTCGGATGCAATTTCTGTGTTTCGTCGTCTATAAGAAGGTCCAAGGGATACAGTAAACCTGAAGTGAAGCATCGGAATCTAAAACTGGACTCACAGGGGAGGTTCAAATCATAGAAAGTGAGAGTGTCAGTACTCTTGTACTTAAGTCGCCATTGTGCCTCTTGTATTAAATTCGGATGCAATTTCTGTTTTCATCGTCAATAAGAAGGTATAAGGGATACAGTAAACCTGAAGTAAAGCATCGGAATCTAAAACTGGACTCACAGGAGAGGTTCAAATCATAGAAAGTGAGAGTGTCAGTCCTCATTTACTGACGTCGGCATTGTGCGTTTTAAATTTAATTCCGATGCTATATCTGTGTTTCATCGTCAATAAGAAGGTCCAAGGGATACAGTCAACCTGAAGTGAAGCACCGGTATCTAGAACTGGACTCACAGGAGATGTTCAAATCATAGAAAGTGAGAGTGTCAGTCCTCTTGTACTTAAGCCGCCATTGTGATTTTTGTATTAAATTCGGATGCAATTTCTGTGTTTCATCGTCAATAAGAAGGTCCAAGGGATACAGTAAACCTGAAGTGAAGCATCGGAATCTAAACTGGACTCACAGGAGAGGTGCAAATCATAGAAAGTTAGAGTGTCAGTCCTTTTGTACTTATGTCGGCATTGTACCTTTTGTATTAAATTCGGATGCAAACTCTGTGTTTCATCGTCAATTAGAAGGTCCAAGGGATACAGTAAACCTGAAGTGAAGCATGGGAATGTAAAACTGGACTCACAGGAGAGGTTGAAATCATAGAAAGTGAGAGTATCTGTCCTCTTGTACTTAAGTCGGCATTGTGCCTGTTGAATTTAATTCCGATGCAATTTCTGTGTTTCATCGTCAATAAGAAGCTGCAAGGTATACAGTAAATCTGAAGTGAAGCTTCGGAATCTAAAACTGGACTCACAGGAGAGGTTCAAATCATAGAAAGTTAGAATGTCAGTCCTCTTGTACTTAAGTCGGCATTGTGCCTTTTGCATTAAATTCGGATGCAATTTCTGTGTTTCGTCGTCAATAAGAAGGTGCAAGGTATACAGCAAACCTGAAGTGAAGCATCGGAATCTAAAACTGGACTCACAGGAGAGGTTCAAATCATAGAAAGTGAGAGTGTCAGTCCTCTTTTACTTAAGTCAGCATTGTGCGTTTTGAATTTGATTCCGATGCAATTTCTGTGTTTCATCGTCAATCAGAAGGTCCAAGGGATACAGTGAACCAGAAATGAAGACTCAGAATCTAAAACTGGACTCACAGGAGATGTTCAAATCACAGAAAGTGAGAGTGTCAGTCCTCTTGTACTTAAGCCGCCATTGTGATTTTTGTATTAAATTCGGATGCAATTTCTGTGTTTTATCGTCAATAAGATGGTCCAAGGGATACAGTAAACCTGAAGTGAAGCATCGGAATCTAAACTGGACTCACAGGAGAGGTGCAAATCATAGAAAGTTAGAGTGTCAGTCCTCTTGTACTTAAGTCGGCATTGTGCCTTTTGTATTACATTCGGATGCAATTTCTGTGTTTCATCGTCAATAAGAAGGCGCAAGGTATACAGTAAACCTGAAGTGAAGCATCGGAATCTTAAACTGGACTCACAGGAGAGGTTCAAATCATAGAAAGTGAGAGTGTCAATGCTCTTGCACTTAAGTCGGCATTGTGCCATTTGTATTAAATTCGGATGCAATAACTGTGTTTCATCGTCAATAAGAAGGTCCAAGGGATACAGTAAACCTGAAGAGAAGTATCGGAATTTAAAACTGGACTCACAGGAGAGGTTCAATTCATAGAAAGTTCGAGTGTCAGTCCTCTTTTACTTAAGTCAGCATTGTGGCTTTTTAATTTAATTCCGATGCTATTTCTGTGTTTCATTGTCAATAAGAAGGTCCAAGGGATACAGTAAACCTGAAGTGAAGCATAGGAATCTAAAACTGGACTCACAGGAGTGGTTCTAATCATAGAAAGTTAGAATGTCATTCCTCTTGTACTCAAGTTGGCATTGTGCCTTTTGTATTACATTCGGATGCAATTTCTGTGTTTCATCGTCAATAAGAAGGTGCAAGGTATACAGTAAACCTGAAGTGAAGCATCGGAATCTAAAACTGGACTCACAGGAGAGGTTCAAATCATAGAAAGTGAGAGTGTCAGTCCTCTTGTACTTAAGCCGCCATTGTGATTTTTGTATTAAATTCGGATGCAATTTCTGTGTTTTATCGTCAATAAGATGGTCCAAGGGATACAGTAAACCTGAAGTGAAGCATCGGAATCTAAACTGGACTCACAGTAGAGATGCAAATCATAGAAAGTTAGAGTGTCAGTCCTCTTGTACTTAAGTCGGCATTGTACCTTTTGTATTAAATTCGGATGCAAACTCTGTGTTTCATCGTTAATTAGAAGGTCCAAGGGATACAGTAAACCTGAAGTGAAGCATGGGAAAGTAAAACTGGACTCACAGGAGAGGTTCAAATCATAGAGAGTTAGAGTGTCAGTCCTCTTGTACCTAAGTCGGCATTGTGCCTTTTGAATTTAATTCCGATGCTATTTCTGTGTTTCATTGTCAATAAGAAGGTCCAAGGGATACAGTAAACCTGAAGTGAAGCATCGGAATCTAAAAGTGGACTCACAGGAGAGGCTCAAATCATAGAAAGTTAGAATGTCAGTCCTCTTTTACTTAAGTCGGCATTGTGCCTTTTGTATTACATTCGGATGCAATTTCTGTGTTTCATCGTCAATAAGAAGGCGCAAGGTATACAGTAAACCTGAAGTGAAGCATCGGAATCTTAAACTAAACTCACAGGAGAGGTTCAAATCATAGAAAGTGAGAGTGTCAGTCCTCTTGTACTTAAGTCGTCATTGTGCCATTTGTATTAAATTCGGATGCAATATCTGTGTTTCATCGTCAATAAGAAGGTTCAAGGGATACAGTAAACCTGAAGAGAAGCATCGGAATTTAAAACTGGACTCACAGGAGAGGTTCAAATCATAGAAAGTTCGAGTGTCAGTCCTCTTTTACTTAAGTCAGCATTGTGGCTTTTTAATTTAATTCCGATGCTATTTCTGTGTTTCATTGTCAATAAGAAGGTCCAAGGGATACAGTAAACCCAAAGTGAAGCATAGGAATCTAAAAGTGAACTCACAGGAGGGGTTCTAATCAAAGAAAGTTAGAATGTCATTCCTCATGTACTTAAGTTGGCATTGTGCCTTTTGTATTACATTCGGATGCAATTTCTGTGTTTCATCGTCAATAAGAAGGTGCAAGGTATACAGTAAACCTGAAGTGAAGCATCGGAATCTAAAACTGGACTCACAGGAGAGGTTCAAATCATAGTAAGTGAGAGTGTCAGTTCTCTTCTACTTAGGTCGGCATTGTGCCTTTTGAATTTAATTCCGATGCAATTTCTGTGTTTCATCGTCAATAGGAAGATCCAAAGGATACAGTAAAACTGAAGTGAAGCATCGGAATCTAAAACAGGACTCACAGGAGAGATTCAAATCATAGATAGTTAGAGTGTCTCTCTTCTTGTACCTAATTCGGTATTGTGCCTTTTGTATTAAATTCGGATGCAATTTCTGTGTTTCATCGTCAATAAGAAGGTCCAAGGGGTACAGTAAACCTTAAATAAATCATCGGAATCTAAAACTGGACTCACAGGAGAGGTTCAAATCAAAGAAAGTTAGAGTGTCAGTCCTCTTGTACTTATGTCGGCATTGTGCCTTTTGTATTAATTTCGGATGCAAACTCTGTGTTTCATCGTCAATAAGAAGGTCCAAGGGATTCAGTAAACCTGAAGTGAAGCATCGGAATCTAAAACTGGACTCACAGAAGAAGTTCAAATCATAGAAAATTAGAGTGTCAGTCATCTTGTACTTAAGTCGGCATTGTGTTTTTTGAATTTAATTCCGATGCAATTTCTGTGTTTCATCGTCAATAAGAAGGTACAAGGGATACAGTTAACCTGAAGTGAAGCATCGGAACCTAAAACTGGACTCACAGGAGAGGTTCAAGTCATAGAAAGTGAGAGTGTCAGTCCTCTTGTACTTAAGTCGACATTGTGCCATTTGTATTAAATTCGGATGCAATTTCTGTGTTTCATCGTCAATAAAAAGGTCCAAGGGATTCAGTAAACCAGAAGTGAAGCATCGGAATCTAAAACTGGACTCACAGAAGAAGTTCAAATCATAGAAAGTTAGAGTGTCAGTCATCTTGTACTTAAGTCGGCATTGTGATTTTTGAATATAATTCCGATGCAATTTCTGTGTTTCATCGTCAATAAGAAGGTACAAGGGATACAGTTAACCTGAAGTGAGGCATCAGAAGCTAAAACTGGCCTCACAGGAGAGGTTCAAATCATAGAAAGTGAGAGTGTCAGTCCTTTTGTACTTAAGTCGGCATTGTGCCATTTGTATTAAATTCGGGTGCAATTTCTGGGTTTCATCGTCAATAAGAAGGTCCAAGGGGTACAGTAAACCTGAAGTGAAGCATCGGAATCAAAGCTTGACTCACAGGAAAGGTTCAAATCATAGAAAGTTAGAATGTCAGACCTCTTGTACTTAAATCCGCATTGTGCCTTTTGCATTGAATTCGGATGCATTTTCTGTGTTTCATCGTCAATAAGAAGGTGCAAGGTATACAGTAAACATCAAGAGAAGCATCGGAATCTAAAACTGGACTCACTGGAGAGGTTCAAATCATAGAAAGTGAGAGTGTCAGTCCTCTTGTAATTAAGTCGGCATTGTGGAATTTGTATTAATTCGGATGCAATTTCTGTGTTTCATCGTCAATAAGAAGGTCCAAGGGATACAGTAAACCTGAAGTGAAGCATCGGAATCAAAAACTCGACTCACAGGAGAGGTTCAAATCATAGAGAGGGAGAGTGTCAGTCCTCTTGTACTTTAGTCGCCATTGTGATTTTTGTATTAAATTCGGATCCAATTTCTGTGTTACATCGTCAATAAGAAGGTCTTAGGGATACAGTAAACCTGAAGTGAAGCATCGGAATCAAAAACTGGACTCACAGGAGAGATTCAAATCATAGAAAGTTAGAGTGTCACTCCTCTTGTACTTAAGTCGGTATTGTGCCTTTTGTATTAAATTCGGATGCAATTTCTGTGTTTCATCATCAATAAGAAGGTCCAAGGGATAAAGTAAACATTAAGTGAAGCATCGGAATCTAAAACTGGACTCGCAAAAGAGGTTCAAATCATAGAATGTCAGAGTGTCAGCCCTCTTGTACTTAAGTCGGCATTGTGCCATTTGTATTAAATTCGGATGCAATTTCTGTGTTTCATCGTCAATAAGAATGTCCAAGGGATACAGTAAACCTAAGGTGAAGCATCGGAATCTAAAACTGGACTCACAGGAGATGTTCAAATCATAGAAAGTGAAAGTGTCATTCCTCTTGTACTTAAGTGGCCATTGTGCCTTTTGAATTTCATTCCGATGCAATTTCTGTGTTCCATCGTCAATAAGAAGGTCCAAGGGATACAGTAAACCTGAAGTGAAGCATCGGATTCTAAAACTGGACTCACAGGAGAGGTTCAAATCATAGAAAGTGAGAGTGTCAATCCTCTTTTACTTAAGTCGGCATTGTGCGTTTTGAATTTGATTCCGATGCAATTTCTGTGTTTCATCGTCAATCAGAAGATCCAAGGGATACAGTGAAGCAGAAGTGAAGCGTCGGAATCTAAAACTGGACTCACAGGAGATGTTCAAATCATAGAAAGTGAGAGTGTCAGTCCTCTTGTACTTAAGTCGCCATTGTGATTTTTGTATTTAATTCGGATGCAATTTCTGTGTTTCATCGTCAATAAGAAGGTCCAAGGGATACAGTAAACCTGAAGTGAAGCATCGGAATCTAAAACTGGACTCACAGGAGAGGTTCAAATCATAGAAAGTTAGAGTGTCAGTCCTCTTGTACTTAAGTCGGCATTGTGCCATTTGTTTTAAATTCGGATGCAATTTCTGTGTTTCATCGTCAATAAGACGGTCCAAGGGATGCAGTAAACCTGAAGTGAAGCATCGGAATCTAAAACTGGACTCACAGGAGAGGTTCAAATCATAGAAAGTGAAAGTGTCAGTCCTCTTGTACTTAAGCCGCCATTGTGCCTTTTGTATTAAATTCGGTTGCAATTTCTGTGTTTCATCGTCAATAAGAAGGTCCAAGGGATACAGTAAACCTGAAGTGAAGCATCGGAATCTAAAACTGGAATCACAGGAGAGGTTCAAATCATAGAAAGTGAGAGTGGCAGTCCTCTTGTACTTAAGACTGCATTGTGCCTTTTGAATTTAATTCCGATGCTTTTTCTGTGTTTCATTGTCAATAAGAAGGTCCAAGGGATACAGTAAACCTGAAGTGAAGCATCGGAATCGAAAACCGGACTCACAGGAGAGGTTCAAATCATAAAAAGTTAGAATGTCAGTCCTCTTGTACTTATGTCTGCATTGTTCTTTTGCATTAAATTCGGATGCAATTTCTGTGTTTCATCGTCAATAAGAAGGTGCAAGGTATACAGCAAACCTGAAGTGAAGCATCGGAATCTAAAACTGGACTCACAGGAGAGGTTCAAATCATAGAGAGTTAGAGTGTCAGTCCTCTTGTACTTAAGTCGGCATTGCGCCTTTTGAATTTAATTCCGATGCAATTTCTGTGTTTCATCGTCAATAAGAAGGTCCAAGGGATACAGTAAACCTGAAGTGAAGCATCGGAATCTAAAACTGGACTCACAGGAGATGTTCAAATCATAGAAAGTGAGAGTGTCAGTCCTCTTGTACTTAAGTCGCCATTGTGATTTTTGTATTAAATTCGGATGCAATTTCTGTGTTTCATCGTCAATTAGAAGGTCCAAGGGATACAGTAAACCTGAAGTGAAGCATCGGAATCTAAAACTGGAATCACAGGAGAGGTTCAAATCATAGAAAGTGAGAGTGGCAGTCCTCTTGTACTTAAGACGGCATTGTGCCTTTTGAATTTAATTGCGATGCATTTTCTGAGTTTCATCGTCAATAAGAAGGTGCAAGGTATACAGTAGATATGAAGTGAAGCATCGGAATCTAAATCTGACCCACAGGAGAGGTTCGAATCATAGAAAGTGAGAGTGTCAGTCCTCTTGCACTTAAGTCGGCATTGTGAAATTTGTATTAAATTCGGATGCAATTTCTGTGTTTCGTCGTCTATAAGAAGGTCCAAGGGATACAGTAAACCTGAAGTGAAGCATCGGAATTTAAAACTGGACTCACAGGGGAGGTTCAAATCATAGAAAGTGAGAGTGTCAGTACTCTTGTACTTAAGTCGCCATTGTGCCTCTTGTATTAAATTCGGATGCAATTTCTGTTTTCATCGTCAATAAGAAGGTATAAGGGATACAGTAAACCTGAAGTAAAGCATCGGAATCTAAAACTGGACTCACAGGAGAGGTTCAAATCATAGAAAGTGAGAGTGTCAGTCCTCATTTACTGACGTCGGCATTGTGCGTTTTAAATTTAATTCCGATGCTATATCTGTGTTTCATCGTCAATAAGAAGGTCCAAGGGATACAGTAAACCTGAAGTGAAGCACCGGTATCTAGAACTGGACTCACAGGAGATGTTCAAATCATAGAAAGTGAGTGTGTCAGTCCTCTTGTACTTAAGCCGCCATTGTGATTTTTGTATTAAATTCGGGTGCAATTTCTGTGTTTCATCGTCAATAAGAAGGTCCAAGGGATACAGTAAACCTGAAGTGAAGCATCGGAATCTAAACTGGACTCACAGGAGAGGTGCAAATCATAGAAAGTTAGAGTGTCAGTCCTTTTGTACTTATGTCGGCATTGTACCTTTTGTATTAAATTCGGATGCAAACTCTGTGTTTCATCGTCAATTAGAAGGTCCAAGGGATACAGTAAACCTGAAGTGAAGCATGGGAATGTAAAACTGGACTCACAGGAGAGGTTGAAATCATAGAAAGTGAGAGTATCTGTCCTCTTGTACTTAAGTCGGCATTGTGCCTGTTGAATTTAATTCCGAAGCAATTTCTGTGTTTCATCGTCAATAAGAAGCTGCAAGGTATACAGTAAATCTGAAGTGAAGCTTCGGAATCTAAAACTGGACTCACAGGAGAGGTTCAAATCATAGAAAGTTAGAATGTCAGTCCTCTTGTACTTAAGTCGGCATTGTGCCTTTTGCATTAAATTCGGATGCAATTTCTGTGTTTCGTCGTCAATAAGAAGGTGCAAGGTATACAGCAAAAATGAAGTGAAGCATCGGAATCTAAAACTGGACTCACAGGAGAGGTTCAAATCATAGAAAGTGAGAGTGTCAGTCCTCTTTTACTTAAGTCGGCATTGTGCGTTTTGAATTTGATTCCGATGCAATTTCTGTGTTTCATCGTCAATCAGAAGGTCCAAGGGATACAGTGAACCAGAAATGAAGACTCAGAATCTAAAACTGGACTCACAGGAGATGTTCAAATCACAGAAAGTGAGAGTGTCAGTCCTCTTGTACTTAAGTCGGCATTGTGCCTTTTGTATTACATTCGGATGCAATTTCTGTGTTTCATCGTCAATAAGAAGGCGCAAGGTATACAGTAAACCTGAAGTGAAGCATCGGAATCTTAAACTGGACTCACAGGAGAGGTTCAAATCATAGAAAGCGAGAGTGTCAGTGCTCTTGTACTTAAGTCGGCATTGTGCCATTTGTATTAAATTCGGATGCAATATCTGTGTTTCATCGTCAATAAGAAGGTCCAAGGGATACAGTAAACCTGAAGAGAAGTATCGGAATTTAAAACTGGACTCACAGGAGAGGTTCAAATCATAGAAAGTCCGAGTGTCAGTCCTCTTTTACTTAAGTCAGCATTGTGGCTTTTTAATTTAATTCCGATGCTATTTCTGTGTTTCATTGTCAATAAGAAGGTCCAAGGGATACAGTAAACCTGAAGTGAAGCATAGGAATCTAAAACTGGACTCACAGGAGTGGTTCTAATCATAGAAAGTTAGAATGTCATTCCTCTTGTACTCAAGTTGGCATTGTGCCTTTTGTATTACATTCGGATGCAATTTCTGTGTTTCATCGTCAATAAGAAGGTGCAAGGTATACAGTAAACCTGAAGTGAAGCATCGGAATCTAAAACTGGACTCACAGGAGAGGTTCAAATCATAGAAAGTGAGAGTGTCAGTCCTCTTGTACTTAAGTCGCCACTGTGCCTTTTGTATTAAATTCGGATGCAATTTCTGTGCTTCATCGTCAATAAGAAGGGCCAAGGGATACAGTAAACCTGAAGTGAAACATCGGAATCCAAAACTGGACTCACAGGAGAGGTTTAAATCATAGAAAGTTAGAGTGTCAGTCCTCTTGTATATAAGTCGGCATTGTGCCTTTTGTATTAAATTCGGATGCAAACTCTGTGTTTCATCGTCAATAAGAAGGTGCAAGGTATACAGTAAACCTGAAGTGAAGCATCGGAATCTAAAACTGGACTCACAGGAGAGGTTCGAATCATAGAAAGTGAGAGTGTCAGTCCTCTTGTACTTATGTCGGCATTGTGGCATTTGTATCAAATTCGGATGCATTTTCTGTGTTTCATCGTCAATAAGAAGGTCCAAGGGATACAGTAAACTTGAAGTGAAGCATCGGAATCTAAAACTGGACTCACAGGAGAGGTTCAAATCATAGAAAGTTAGAGTGTCAGTCCTCTTGTACCTAATTCGGTATTGTGCCTTTTGTATTAAATTCGGATGCAATTTCTGTGTTTCATCGTCAATAAGAAGGTCCAAGGGATACAGTAAACCTTAAATAAATCATCGCAATCTAAAACTGCACTCACAGGAGAGGTTCAAATCAAAGAAAGTTAGAGTGTCAGTCCACTTGTACTTATGTCGGCATTGTGCCTTTTGTATTAATTTCGGATGCAAACTCTGTGTTTCATCGTCAATAAGGAGGTCCAAGGGATTCAGTAAACCTGAAGTGAAGCATCGGAATCTAAAACTGGACTCACAGAAGAACTTCAAATCATAGAAAGTTAGAGGGTCAGTCATCTTGTACTTAAGTCGGCATTGTGATTTTTGAATTTAATTCCGATGCAATTTCTGTGTTTCATCGTCAATAAGAAGGTACAAGGGATACAATTAACCTGAAGTGAAGCATCAGAAGCTAAAACTGGGCTCACAGGAGAGGATCAAATCATAGAAAGTTAGAGTGTCAGTCCTCTTGTACTTAAGTCGGCATTGTACCTTTTGTAGTATATTCGGATGCAATTTCTGTGTTTCATCGTCAGTAAGAAGGTGCAAGGTATACAGTAAACCTGAAGTGAAGCATCGGAATCTAAATCTGACCTCACAGGAGAGGTTCGAATCATAGAGAGTGAGAGTGTCAGTCCTCTTGTACTTAAGTCGGCATTGTGCCATTTGTTTTAAATTCGGATGCAATTTCTGTGTTTCATCGTCAATAAGATGGTCCAAGGGATGCAGTAAACCTGAAGTGAAGCATCGGAATCTAAAACTGGACACACAGGAGAGGTTCAAATCATAGAAAGTGAAAGTGTCAGTCCTCTTGTACTTAAGCCGCCATTGTGCCTTTTGTATTAAATTCGGTTGCAATTTCTGTGTTTCATCGTCAATAAGAAGGTCCAAGGGATACAGTAAACCTGAAGTGAAGCATCGGAATCTAAAACTGGAATCACAGGAGAGGTGCAAATCATAGAAAGTGAGAGTGGCAGTCCTCTTGTACTTAAGACGGCATTGTGCCTTTTGAATTTAATTCCGATGCTTTTTCTGTGTTTCATTGTCAATAAGAAGGTCCAAAGGATACAGTAAACCTGAAGTGAAGCATCGGAGTCGAAAACTGGACTCACAGGAGAGGTTCAAATCATAGAAAGTTAGAATGTCAGTCCTCTTGTACTTAAGTCTGCATTGTGCCTTTTGCATTAAATTCGGATGCAATTTCTGTGTTTCATCGTCAATAAGAAGGTGCAAGGTATACAGCAAACCTGAAGTGAAGCATCGGAATCTAAAACTGGACTCACAGGAGAGGTTCAAATCATAGAAAGTTAGAGTGTCAGTCCTCTTGTACTTAAGTCGGCATTGCGCCTTTTGAATTTAATTCCGATGCAATTTCTGTGTTTCATCGTCAATAAGAATGTCCAAGGGATACAGTATACCTGAAGTGAAGCATCGGAATCTAAAACTGGGCTCACAGGAGATGTTCAAATCATAGAAAGTGAGAGTGTCAGTCCTCTTGTACTTAAGTCGGCATTGTGAAATTTGTATTAAATTCGGATGCAATTTCTGTGTTTCGTCGTCAATAAGAAGGTCCTAGGGATACAGTAAACCTGAAGTGAAGCATCGGAATCTAAAACTGGACTCACAGGGGAGGTTCAAATCATAGAAAGTGAGAGTGTCAGTACTCTTGTACTTAAGTCGCCATTGTGCCTCTTGTATTAAATTCGGATGCAATTTCTGTTTTCATCGTCAATAAGAAGGTATAAGGGATACAGTAAACCTGAAGTAAAGCATCGGAATCTAAAACTGGACTCACAGGAGAGGTTCAAATCATAGAAAGTGAGAGTGTCAGTCCTCATTTACTGTAGTCGGCATTGTGCGTTTTCATCGTCAATAAGAAGGTCCAAGGGATACAGTAAACCTGAAGTGAAGCACCGGTATCTAGAACTGGACTCACAGGAGATGTTCAAATCATAGAAAGTGAGAGTGTGAGTCCTCTTGTACTTAAGCCGCCATTGTGATTTTTGTATTAGATTCGGATGCAATTTCTGTGTTTCTTCGTCAATAAGAAGGTCCAAGGGATACAGTAAACCTGAAGTGAAGCATCGGAATCTAAACTGGACTCACAGGAGAGGTGCAAATCATAGAAAGTTAGAGTGTCAGTCCTCTCGTACTTATGTCGGCATTGTACCTTTTGTATTAAATTCGGATGCAAACTCTGTGTTTCATCGTCAATTAGAAGGTCCAAGGGATACAGTAAACCTGAAGTGAAGCATGGGAATGTAAAACTGGACTCACAGGAGAGGTTCAAATCATAGAAAGTGAGAGTATCTGTCCTCTCGTACTTAAGTCGGCATTGTGCCTTTTGAATTTAATTCCGATGCAATTTCTGTTTTTCATCGTCAATAAGAAGCTGCAAGGTATACAGTAAATCTGAAGAGAAGCTTCGGAATCTAAAACTGGACTCACAGGAGAGGTTCAAATCATAGAAAGTTAGAGTGTCAGTCCTCTTGTACTTAAGTCGGCATTGTGCCCTTTGTATTAAATTCGAATGCAAACTCTGTGTTTCATCGTCAATAAGAAGGTCCAAGGGATACAGTAAACCTTAAGTGAAGCATCAGAATTTAAAACTGGACTCTTAGGAGAGGTTCAAATCATAGAAAGTTAGTATGTCAGTCCTCTTGTACTTAAGTCAGCATTGTGCCTTTTGAATTTAATTCCGATGCTTTTTCTGTGTTTCATTGTCAATAAGAAGGTCCAAGGGATACAGTAAACCTGAAGTAAAGCATCGGAATCTAAAACTGGACTCACAGGAGAGGTTCAAATCATAGAAAGTTAGAATGTCAGTCCTCTTGTACTTAAGTCGGCATTGTGCCTTTTGCATTAAATTCGGATGCAATTTCTGTGTTTCGTCGTCAATAAGAAGGTGCAGGGTATACAGCAAACCTGAAGTGAAGCATCGGAATCTAAAACTGGACTCACAGGAGAGGTTCAAATCATAGAAAGTGAGAGTGTCTGTCCTCTTTTACTTAAGTCGGCATTGTGCGTTTTGAATTTGATTCCGATGCAATTTCTGTGTTTCATCGTCAATCAGAAGGTCCAAGGGATACAGTGAACCAGAAATGAAGACTCAGAATCTAAAACTGGACTCACAGGAGATGTTCAAATCACAGAAAGTGAGAGTGTCAGTCCTCTTGTACTTAAGCCGCCATTGTGATTTTTGTATTAAATTCGGATGCAATTTCTGTGTTTTATCGTCAGTAAGATGGTCCAAGGGATACAGTAAACCTGAAGTGAAGCATCGGAATCTAAACTGGACTCACAGGAGAGGTGCAAATCATAGATAGTTAGAGTGTCAGTCCTCTTGTACTTAAGTCGGCATTGTACCTTTTGTATTAAATTCGGATGCAAACTCTGTGTTTCATCGTCAATTAGAAGGTCCAAGGGATACAGTAAACCTGAAGTGAAGCATGGGAATGTAAAACTGGACTCACAGGAGAGGTTCAAATCATAGAAAGTTAGAGTGTCAGTCCTCTTGTACCTAAGTCGGCATTGTGCCTTTTGAATTTAATTCCGATGCTATTTCTGTGTTTCATTGTCAATAAGAAGGTCCAAGGGATACAGTAAACCTAAAGTGAAGCATCGGAATCTAAAAGTGGACTCACAGGAGAGTTTCAAATCATAGAAAGTTAGAATGTCAGTCCTCTTGTACTTAAGTCGGCATTGTGCCTTTTGTATTACATTCGGATCCAATTTCTGTGTTTCATCGTCAATAAGAAGGCGCAAGGTATACAGTAAACCTGAAGTGAAGCATCGGAATCTTAAACTGGACTCACAGGAGAGGTTCAAATCATAGAAAGTGAGAGTGTCAGTCCTCTTGTGCTTAAGTCGGCATTGTGCCATTTGTATTAAATTCGGATGCAATATCTGTGTTTCATCGTCAATAAGAAGGTCCAAGGGATACAGTAAACCTGAAGAGAAGTATCGGAATTTAAAACTAGACTCACAGGAGAGGTTCAAATCATAGAAAGTTCGAGTGTCAGTCCTCTTTTACTTAAGGCAGCATTGTGGCTTTTTAATTTAATTCCGATGCTATTTCTGTGTTTCATTGTCAATAAGAAGGTCCAAGGGATACAGTAAACCTGAAGTGATGCATCGGAATCTAAAACTGGACTCACAGGGGAGGTTCAAATCATAAAAAGTGAGAGTGTCAGTCCTCTTGTACTTAAGTCGGCATTGTGCCTTTTGAATTTAATTCCGATGCATTTTCTGAGTTTCATCGTCAATAAGAAGGTGCAAGGTATACAGTAGATATGAAGTGAAGCATCGGAATCTAAATCTGACCCACAGGAGAGGTTCGAATCATAGAAAGTGAGAGTGTCAGTCCTCTTGTACTTAAGTCGGCATTGTGAAATTTGTATTAAATTCGTATGCAATTTCTGTGTTTCGTCGTCAATAAGAAGGTCCTAGGGATACAGTAAACCTGAAGTGATGCATCGGAATCTAAAACTGGACTCACAGGGGAGGTTCAAATCATAAAAAGTGGGAGTGTCAGTACTCTTGTACTTAAGTCGCCATTGTGCCTCTTGTATTAAATTCGGATGCAATTTCTGTTTTCATCGTCAATAAGAAGGTATAAGGGATACAGTAAACCTGAAGTAAAGCATCGGAATCTAAAACTGGACTCACAGGAGAGGTTCAAATCATAGAAAGTGAGAGTGTCAGTCCTCATTTACTAAAGTCGGCATTGTGCGTTTTCATCGTCAATAAGAAGGTCCAAGGGATACAGTAAACCTGAAGTGAAGCACCGGTATCTAGAACTGGACTCACAGGAGATGTTCAAATCATAGAAAGTGAGAGTGTCAGTCCTCTTGTACTTAAGCCGCCATTGTGATTTTTGTATTATATTCGGATGCAATTTCTGTGTTTCATCGTCAATAAGAAGGTCCAAGGGATACAGTAAACCTGAAGTGAAGCATCGGAATCTAAACTGGACTCACAGGAGAGGTGCAAATCATAGAAAGTTAGAGTGTCAGTCCTCTTGTACTTATGTCGGCATTGTACCTTTTGTATTAAATTCGGATGCAAACTCTGTGTTTCATCGTCAATTAGAAGGTCCAAGGGATACAGTAAACCTGAAGTGAAGCATGGGAATGTAAAACTGGACTCACAGGAGAGGTTCAAATCACAGAAAGTGAGAGTATCTGTCCTCTTGTACTTAAGTCGGCATTGTGCCTTTTGAATTTAATTCCGATGCAATTTCTGTGTTTCATCGTCAATAAGAAGCTGCAAGGTATACAGTAAATCTGAAGTGAAGCTTCGGAATCTAAAACCTGACTCACAGGAGAGGTTCAAATCATAGAAAGTTAGAGTGTCAGTCCTCTTGTACTTAAGTCGGCATTGTGCCCTTTGTATTAAATTCCAATGCAAACTCTGTGTTTCATCGTCAATAAGAAGGTCCAAGGGATACAGTAAACCTTACGTGAAGCATCAGAACTTAAAACTGGACTCTTAGGAGAGGTTCAAATCATAGAAAGTTAGTATGTCAGTCCTCTTGTACTTAAGTCAGCATTGTGCCTTTTGAATTTAATTCCGATGCTTTTTCTGTGTTTCATTGTCAATAAGAACGTCCAAGGGATACAGTAAACCTGAAGTAAAGCATCGGAATCTAAAACTGGACTCACAGGAGAGGTTCAAATCATAGAAAGTTAGAATGTCAGTCCTCTTGTACTTAAGTCGGCATTGTGCCTTTTGCATTAAATTCGGATGCAATTTCTGTGTTTCGTCGTCAATAAGATGGTGCAAGGTATACAGCAAACCTGAAGTGAAGCATCGGAATCCAAAACTGGACTCACAGGAGAGGTTCAAATAATAGAAAGTTAGAGTGTCAGTCCTCTTGTACCTAAGTCGGCATTGTGCCTTTTGAATTTAATTCCGATGCTATTTCTGTGTTTCATTGTCAATAAGAAGGTCCAAGGGATACAGTAAACCTAAAGTGAAGCATCGGAATCTAAAAGTGGACTCACAGGAGAGTTTCAAATCATAGAAAGTTAGAATGTCAGTCCTCTTGTACTTAAGTCGGCATTGTGCCTTTTGTATTACATTCGGATGCAATTTCTGTGTTTCATCGTCAATAAGAAGGCGCAAGGTATACAGTAAACCTGAAGTGAAGCATCGGAATCTTAAACTGGACTCACAGGAGAGGTTCAAATCATAGAAAGGGAGAGTGTCAGTCCTCTTGTGCTTAAGTCGGCATTGTGCCATTTGTATTAAATTCGGATGCAATATCTGTGTTTCATCGTCAATAAGAAGGTCCAAGGGATACAGTAAACCTGAAGAGAAGTATCGGAATTTAAAACTGGACTCACAGGAGAGGTTCAAATCATAGAAAGTTCGAGTGTCAGTCCTCTTTTACTTAACTCAGCATTGTGGCTTTTTAATTTAATTCCGATGCTATTTCTGTGTTTCATTGTCAATAAGAAGGTCCAAGGGATACAGTAAACCTGAAGTGAAGCATAGGAATCTAAAAGTGGACTCACAGGAGGGGTTCTAATCATAGAAAGTTAGAATGTCATTCCTCTTGTACTTAAGTTGGCATTGTGCCTTTTGTATTACATTCGGATGCAATTTCTGTGTTTCATCGTCAATAAGAAGGTGCAAGGTATACAGTAAACCTGAAGTGAAGCATCGGAATCTAAAACTGGACTCACAGGAGAGGTTCAAATCATAGAAAGTGAGAGTGTCAGTCCTCTTGTACTTAAGTCGGCATTGTGCTATTTGTATTAAATTCGGATGCAATTTCTGTGTTTCATCGTCAATAAGTAGGTGCAAGGTATACAGCAAACCTGAAGTGAAGCATCGGAATCTAAAACTGGACTCACAGGAGAGGTTCAAATCATAGAAAGTTAGAGTGTCAGTCCTCTTGTACTTAAGTCGGCATTGCGCCTTTTGAATTTAATTCCGATGCAATTTCTGTGTTTCATCGTCAATAAGAATGTCCAAGGGATACAGTAAACCTGAAGTGAAGCATCGGAATCTAAAACTGGACTCACAGGAGATGTTCAAATCATAGAAAGTGAGAGTGTCAGTCCTCTCGTACTTAAGTCGCCATTGTGATTTTTGTATTAAATTCGGATGCAATTTCTGTGTTTCATCGTCAATTAGAAGGTCCAAGGGATACAGTAAACCTGAAGTGAAGCATCGGAATCTAAAACTGGAATCACAGGAGAGGTTCAAATCATAGAAAGTGAGAGTGGCAGTCCTCTTGTACTTATGACGGCATTGTGCCTTTTGAATTTAATTCCGATGCATTTTCTGAGTTTCATCGTCAATAAGAAGGTGCAAGGTATACAGTAGATATGAAGTGAAGCTTCGGAATCTAAATCTGACCCACAGGAGAGGTTCGAATCATAGAAAGTGAGAGTGTCAGTCCTCTTGTACTTAAGTCGGCATTGTGAAATTTGTATTAAATTCGTATGCAATTTCTGTGTTTCGTCGTCAATAAGAAGGTCCTAGGGATACAGTAAACCTGAAGTGATGCATCGGAATCTAAAACTGGACTCACAGGGGAGGTTCAAATCATAAAAAGTGAGAGTGTCAGTACTCTTGTACTTAAGTCGCCATTGTGCCTCTTGTATTAAATTCGGATGCAATTTCTGTTTTCATCGTCAATAAGAAGGTATAAGGGATACAGTAAACCTGAAGTAAAGCATCGGAATCTAAAACTGGACTCACAGGAGAGGTTCAAATCATAGAAAGTGAGAGTGTCAGTCCTCATTTACTGAAGTCGGCATTGTGCGTTTTCATCGTCAATAAGAATGTCCAAGGGATACAGTAAACCTGAAGTGAAGCACCGGTATCTAGAACTGGACTCACAGGAGATGTTCAAATCATAGAAAGTGAGAGTGTCAGTCCTCTTGTACTTAAGCCGCCATTGTGATTTTCGTATTAAATTCGGATGCAATTTCTGTGTTTCATCGTCAATAAGAAGGTCCAAGGGATACAGTAACCCTGAAGTGAAGCATCGGAATCTAAACTGGACTCACAGGAGAGGTTCAAATCATAGAAAGTTAGAGTGTCAGTCCTCTTGTACTTATGTCTGCATTGTACCTTTTGTATTAAATTCGGATGCAAACTCTGTGTTTCATCGTCAATTAGAAGGTCCAAGGGATACAGTAAACCTGAAGTGAAGCATGGGAATGTAAAACTGGACTCACAGGAGAGGTTCAAATCACAGAAAGTGAGAGTATCTGTCCTCTTGTACTTAAGTCGGCATTGTGCCTTTTGAATTTAATTCCGATGCAATTTCTGTGTTTCATCGTCAATAAGAAGCTGCAAGGTATACAGTAAATCTGAAGTGAAGCTTCGGAATCTAAAACTGGACTCACAGGAGAGGTTCAAATCATAGAAAGTTAGAGTGTCAGTCCTCTTGTACTTAAGTCGGCATTGTGCCCTTTGTATTAAATTCCAATGCAAACTCTGTGTTTCATCGTCAATAAGAAGGTCCAAGGGATACAGTAAACCTTAAGTGAAGCATCAGAACTTAAAACTGGACTCTTAGGAGAGGTTCAAATCATAGAAAGTTAGTATGTCAGTCCTCTTGTACTTAAGTCAGCATTGTGCCTTTTGAATTTAATTCCGATGCTTTTTCTGTGTTTCATTGTCAATAAGAAGGTCCAAGGGATACAGTAAACCTGAAGTAAAGCATCGGAATCTAAAACTGGACTCACAGGAGAGGTTCAAATCATAGAAAGTTAGAATGTCAGTCCTCTTGTACTTAAGTCGGCATTGTGCCTTTTGCATTAAATTCGGATGCAATTTCTGTGTTTCGTCGTCAATAAGATGGTGCAAGGTATACAGCAAACCTGAAGTGAAGCATCGGAATCTAAAACTGGACTCACAGGAGAGGTTCAAATCATAGAAAGTGAGAGTGTCAGTCCTCTTTTACTTAAGTCGGCATTGTGCGTTTTGAATTTGATTCCGATGCAATTTCTGTGTTTCATCGTCAATCAGAAGGTCCAAGGGATACAGTGAACCAGAAATGAAGACTCAGAATCTAAAACTGGACTCACAGGAGATGTTCAAATCACAGAAAGTGAGAGTGTCAGTCCTCTTGTACTTAAGCCGCCATTGTGATTTTTGTATTAAATTCGGATGCAATTTCTGTGTTTTATCGTCAATAAGTTGGTCCAAGGGATACAGTAAACCTGAAGTGAAGCATCGGAATCTAAACTGGACTCACAGGAGAGGTGCAAATCATAGAAAGTTAGAGTGTCAGTCCTCTTGTACTTAAGTCGGCATTGTACCTTTTGTATTAAATTCGGATGCAAACTCTGTGTTTCATCGTCAATTAGAAGGTCCAAGGGATACAGTAAACCTGAAGTGAAGCATGGGAATGTAAAACTGGACTCACAGGAGAGGTTCAAATCATAGAAAGTTAGAGTGTCAGTCCTCTTGTACCTAAGTCGGCATTGTGCCTTTTGAATTTAATTCCGATGCTATTTCTGTGTTTCATTGTCAATAAGAAGGTCCAAGGGATACAGTAAACCTGAAGTGAAGCATCGGAATCTAAAAGTGGACTCACAGGAGAGTTTCAAATCATAGAAAGTTAGAATGTCAGTCCTCTTGTACTTAAGTCGGCATTGTGCCTTTTGTATTACATTCGGATGCAATTTCTGTGTTTCATCGTCAATAAGAAGGCGCAAGGTATACAGTAAACCTGAAGTGAAGCATCGGAATCTTAAACTGGACTCACAGGAGAGGTTCAAATCATAGAAAGTGAGAGTGTCAGTCCTCTTGTACTTAAGTCGGCATTGTGCCATTTGTATTAAATTCGGATGCAATATCTGTGTTTCATCGTCAATAAGAAGGTCCAAGGGATACAGTAAACCTGAAGAGAAGTATCGGAATTTAAAACTGGACTCACAGGAGAGGTTCAAATCATAGAAAGTTCGAGTGTCAGTCCTCTTTTACTTAAGTCAGCATTGTGGCTTTTTAATTTAATTCCGATGCTATTTCTGTGTTTCATTGTCAATAAGAAGGTCCAAGGGATACAGTAAACCTGAAGTGAAGCATAGGAATCTAAAAGTGGACTCACAGGAGGGGTTCTAATCATAGAAAGTTAGAATGTCATTCCTCTTGTACTTAAGTTGGCATTGTGCCTTTTGTATTACATTCGGATGCAATTTCTGTGTTTCATCGTCAATAAGAAGGTGCAAGGTATACAGTAAACCTGAAGTGAAGCATCGGAATCTAAAACTGGACTCACAGGAGAGGTTGAAATCATAGAAAGTGAGAGTGTCAGTCCTCTTGTACTTATGTCGCCATTGTGCCTTTTGTATTAAATTCGGATGCAATTTCTGTGTTTCATCGTCAATAAGAAGGTGCAAGGTATACAGCAAACCGGAAGTGAAGCATCGGAATCTAAAACTGGACTCACAGGAGAGGTTCAAATCATAGAAAGTTAGAGTGAAGTCCTCTTGTACTTAAGTCGGCATTGCGCCATTTGAATTTAATTCCGATGCAATTTCTGTGTTTCATCGTCAATAAGAATGTCCAAGGGATACAGTAAACCTGAAGTGAAGCATCCGAATCTAAAACTGGACTCACAGGAGATGTTCAAATCATAGAAAGTGAGAGTGTCAGTCCGCTCGTACTTAAGTCGCCATTGTGATTTTTGTATTAAATTCGGATGCAATTTCTGTGTTTCATCGTCAATTAGAAGGTCCAAGGGATACAGTAAACCTGAAGTGAAGCATCGGAATCTAAAACTGGAATCACAGGAGAGGTTCAAATCATAGAAAGTGAGAGTGGCAGTCCTCTTGTACTTAAGACGGCATTGTGCCTTTTGAATTTAATTCCGATGCATTTTCTGAGTTTCATCGTCAATAAGAAGGTGCAAGGTATACAGTAGATATGAAGTGAAGCATCGGAATCTAAATCTGACCCACAGGAGAGGTTCGAATCATAGAAAGTGAGAGTGTCAGTCCTCTTGTACTTAAGTCGGCATTGTGAAATTTGTATTAAATTCGTATGCAATTTCTGTGTTTCGTCGTCAATAAGAAGGTCCAAGGGATACAGTAAACCTGAAGTGAAGCACCGGTATCTAGAACTGGACTCACAGGAGATGTTCAAATCATAGAAAGTGAGAGTGTCAGTCCTCTTGTACTTAAGCCGCCATTGTGATTTTTGTATTAAATTCGGATGAAATTTCTGTGTTTCATCGTCAATAAGAAGGTCCAAGGGATACAGTAAACCTGAAGTGCAGCATCGGAATCTAAACTGGACTCACAGGAGAGGTGCAAATCATAGAAAGTTAGAGTGTCAGTCCTCTTGTACTTATGTCGGCATTGTACATTTTGTATTAAATTCGGATGCAAACTCTGTGTTTCATCGTCAATTAGAAGGTCCAAGGGATACAGTAAACCTGAAGTGAAGCATGGGAACGTAAAACTGGACTCACAGGAGAGGTTCAAATCACAGAAAGTGAGAGTATCTGTCCTCTTGTACTTAAGTCGGCATTGTGCCTTTTGAATTTAATTCCGATGCAATTTCTGTGTTTCATCGTCAATAAGAAGCTGCAAGGTATACAGTATATCTGAAGTGAAGCTTCGGAATCTAAAACTGGACTCACAGGAGAGGTTCAAATCATAGAAAGTTAGAGTGTCAGTCCTCTTGTACTTAAGTCGGCATTGTGCCCTTTGTATTAAATTCCAATGCAAACTCTGTGTTTCATCGTCAATAAGAAGGTCCAAGGGATACAGTAAACCTTAAGTGAAGCATCAGAATTTAAAACTGGACTCTTAGGAGAGGTTCAAATCATAGAAAGTTAGTATGTCAGTCCTCTTGTACTTAAGTCAGCATTGTGCCTTTTGAATTTAATTCCAATGCTTTTTCTGTGTTTCATTGTCAATAAGAAGGTCCAAGGGATACAGTAAACCTGAAGTAAAGCATCGGAATCTAAAACTGGACTCACAGGAGAGGTTCAAATCATAGAAAGTTAGAATGTCAGTCCTCTTGTACTTAAGTCGGCATTGTGCCTTTTGCATTAAATTCGGATGCAATTTCTGTGTTTCGTCGTCAATAAGATGGTGCAAGGTATACAGCAAACCTGAAGTGAAGCATCGGAATCTAAAACTGGACTCACAGGAGAGGTTCAAATCATAGAAAGTTAGAGTGTCAGTCCTCTTGTACTTAAGTCGGCATTGTACCTTTTGTATTAAATTCGGATGCAAACTCTGTGTTTCATCGTCAATTAGAAGGTCCAAGGGATACAGTAAACCTGAAGTGAAGCATGGGAATGTAAAACTGGACTCACAGGAGAGGTTCAAATCATAGAAAGTTAGAGTGTCAGTCCTCTTGTACCTAAGTCGGCATTGTGCCTTTTGAATTTAATTCCGATGCTATTTCTGTGTTTCATTGTCAATAAGAAGGTCCAAGGGATACAGTAAACCTGAAGTGAAGCATCGGAATCTAAAAGTGGACTCACAGGAGAGTTTCAAATCTTAGAAAGTTAGAATGTCAGTCCTCTTGTACTTAAGTCGGCATTGTGCCTTTTGTATTACATTCGGATGCAATTTCTGTGTTTCATCGTCAATAAGAAGGCGCAAGGTATACAGTAAACCTGAAGTGAAGCATCGGAATCTTAAACTGGACCCACAGGAGAGGTTCAAATCATAGAAAGTGAGAGTGTCAGTCCTCTTGTACTTAAGTCGGCATTGTGCTATTTGTATTAAATTCGGATGCAATATCTGTGTTTCATCGTCAATAAGAAGGTCCAAGGGATACAGTAAACCTGAAGAGAAGTATCGGAATTTAAAACTGGACTCACAGGAGAGGTTCAAATCATAGAAAGTTCGAGTGTCAGTCCTCTTTTACTTAAGTCAGCATTGTGGCTTTTTAATTTAGTTC
Source organism: Schistocerca americana (assembly GCF_021461395.2). Lineage (NCBI taxonomy): Eukaryota > Metazoa > Arthropoda > Insecta > Orthoptera > Acrididae > Schistocerca > Schistocerca americana. The sequence continues at coordinate 5,083,122 of NW_025725906.1, forward strand.
CGATGCTATTTCTGTGTTTCATTGTCAATAAGAAGGTCCAAGGGATACAGTAAACCTGAAGTGAAGCATAGGAATCTAAAAGTGGACTCACAGGAGGGGTTCTAATCATAGAAAGTTAGAATGTCATTCCTCTTGTACTTAAGTTGGCATTGTGCCTTTTGTATTACATTCGGATGCAATTTCTGTGTTTCATCGTCAATAAGAAGGAGCAAGGTATACAGTAAACCTGAAGTGAAGCATCGGAATCTAAAATTGGACTCACAGGAGAGGTTCAAATCATAGAAAGTGAGAGTGTCAGTCCTCTTGTACTTAAGTCGCCATTGTGCCTTTTGTATTAAATTCGGATGCAATTTCTGTGTTTCATCGTCAATAAGAAGGTCCAAGGGATACAGTAAACCTGAAGTGAAACATCGGAATCCAAAACTGGACTCACAGGAGAGGTTTAAATCATAGAAAGTTAGAGTGTCAGTCCTCTTGTATTTAAGTCGGCATTGTGCCTTTTGTATTAAATTCGGATGCAAACTCTGTGTTTCATCGTCAATAAGAAGGTGCTATTTATACAGTAAACCTTAAATAAATCATCGGAATCTAAAACTGGACTCACAGGAGAGGTTCAAATCAAAGAAAGTTAGAGTGTCAGTCCTCTTGTACTTATGTCGGCATTGTGCCTTTTGTATTAATTTCGGATGCAAACTCTGTGTTTCATCGTCAATAAGGAGGTCCAAGGGATTCAGTAAACCTGAAGTGAAGCATCGGAATCTAAAACTGGACTCACAGAAGAACTTCAAATCATAGAAAGTTAGAGTGTCAGTCATCTTGTACTTAAGTCGGCATTGTGATTTTTGAATTTAATTCCGATGCAATTTCTGTGTCTCATCGTCAATAAGAAAGTACAAGGGATACAGTTAACCTGAAGTGAAGCATCAGAAGCTAAAACTGGGCTCACAGGAGAGGTTCAAATCATAGAAAGTGAGAGTGTCAGTCCTTTTGTACTTAAGTCGGCATTGTGCCATTTGTATTAAATTCGGGTGCAATTTCTGGGTTTCATCGTCAATAAGAAGGTCCAAGGGGTACAGTAAACCTGAAGTGAAGCATCGGAATCAAAAACTTGACTCACAGGAAAGGTTCAAATCATAGAAAGTGAGTGTGTCAGACCTCTTGTACTTAAGTCGGCATTGTGGCATTTGTATTAAATTTGGATGCAATTTCTGTGATTAATCGTCAATAAGAAGGTCTAAGGGATACAATAAACCTGAAGTGAAGCATCGGAATCTAAAACTGGACTCACAGGAGAGGTTCAAATCATAGAAAGTTTGAGTGTCACTCCTCTTGTACTTGAGTCGGTATTGTGCCCTTTGTATTAAATACGGGTGCAATTTCTGTGTGTCATCGTCAATAAGAAGGTCCAAGGGATACAGTAAACCTGAAGTGATGCATCGGACTCTAAAACTGGACTCACAGGAGAGGTTCAAATCATAGAAGGTTAGAATGTCTGTCCTCTTGTACTTAAGTCGGCATTGTGCTTTTTGTATTGAATTCGAATGCAATTTCTGTGTTTCATCGTCAATAAGAAGGTGCACAGTATACAGTAAACCTGAAGATAAGCATCGGAATCTAAAACTGGACTCACTGGAGAGGTTCAAATCATAGAAAGTGAGAGTGTCAGTCCTCTTGTACTTAAGTCGGCATTGTGGCATTTGTATTAAATTCGAATGCAATTTCTGTGTTTCATCGTCAATAAGAAGGTCCAAGGGATACAGTAAACCTGAAGTGAAGCATCGGAATCCAAAACTGGACTCACAGGAGAGGTTCAAATCATAGAAAGTTAGAGTGTCAGTCCTCTTGTATTTAAGTCGGCATTGTGGTTTTTGTATTACATTCGGATGCAAACTCTGTATCTCATCGTCAATCAAGAGGTGCAAGGTATTCGGTAAACCTGAAGTGAAGCATCGGAATCTAAAACTGGATTCACAGGAGAGGTTCAAGTCATAGAAAGTGAGAGTGTCAGTCCCCTTGTACTTAAGTCGACATTGTGCCATTTGTATTAAATTCATTTGCAATTTCTGTGTTTCATCGTCAATAAAAAGATCCAAGGGATACAGTAAAACTGAGGTGAAGCATCGGAATCTAAAACTGGACTCACAGGAGAGAGTCAAATCATAGAAAGTTAGAGTGTCAGTCCTCTTTTACTTAAGTCGGCATTTTGCCTTTTGAATTTAATCCCGATGCAATTTCTGTGTTTCATCGTCAATAGGAAGATCCAAAGGATACAGTAAAACTGAAGTGAAGCATCGGAATATAAAACAGGACACACAGGAGAGATTCAAATCATAGAAAGTTAGAGTGTCTCTCCTCTTGTACCTAATTCGATATTGTGCCTTTTGTATTAAATTCGGATGCAATTTCTGTGTTTCATCGTCAATAAGAAGGTCCAAGGGATACAGTAACCCTTAAATAAATCATCGGAATCTAAAACTGGACTCACAGGAGAGGTTCAAATCAAAGAAAGTTAGAGTTTCAGTCCTCTTGTACTTATGTCGGCATTGTGCCTTTTGTATTAATTTCGGATGCAAACTCTGTGTTTCATCGTCAATAAGGAGGTCCAAGGGATTCAGTAAACCTGAAGTGAAGCATCGGAATCTAAAACTGGACTCACAGAAGAACTTCAAATCATAGAAAGTTAGAGTGTCAGTCATCTTGTACTTAAGTCGGCATTGTGATTTTTGAATTTAATTCCGATGCAATTTCTGTGTTTGATCGTCAATAAGGAGGTACAAGGGATACAGTTAACCTGAAGTGAAGCATCAGAAGCTAAAACTGGGCTCACAGGAGAGGTTCAAATCATAGAAAGTGAGAGTGTCAGTCATCTTGTACTTAAGTCGGCATTGTGATTTTTGAATTTAATTCCGATGCAATTTCTGTGTTTCATCGTCAATAAGAAGGTACAAGGGATACAGTAAAACTGAAGTGAAGCATCGGAATCTAAAACAGGACTCACAGGAGAGATTCAAATCATAGAAAGTTAGAGTGTCTCTCCTCTTGTACCTAATTCGGTATTGTGCCTTTTGTATTAAATTCGGATGCAATTTCTGTGTTTCATCGTCAATAAGAAGGTCCAAGGGATACAGTAAACCTTAAATAAATCATCGGAATCTAAAACTGGACTCACAGGAGAGGTTCAAATCAAAGAAAGTTAGAGTTTCAGTCCTCTTTTACTTATGTCGGCATTGTGCCTTTTGTATTAATTTCGGATGCAAACTCTGTGTGTCATCGTCAATAAGAAGGTCCAAGGGATACAGTAAACCTGAAGTGATGCATCGGACTCTAAAACTGGACTCACAGGAGAGGTTCAAGTCATAGAAAGTGAGAGTGTCAGTCCTCTTGTACTTAAGTCGGCATTGTGGCATTTGTATTAAATTCGAATGCAATTTCTGAGTTTCATCGTCAATAAGAAGGTCCAAGGGATACAGTAAACCTGAAGTGAAGCATCGGAATCCAAAACTGGACTCACAGGAGAGGTTCGAATCATAGAAAGTTAGAGTGTCAGTCCTCTTGTATTTGAGTCGGCATTGTGCCTTTTGTATTACATTCGGATGCAAACTCTGTATCTCATCGTCAATAAGAAGGTGCAAGGTATACAGTAAACCTGAGGTGAAGCATCGGAATCTAAAACTGGACTCACAGGAGAGGTTCAAGTCATAGAAAGTGAGAGTGTCAGTCCTCTTGTACTTAAGTCGACATTGTGCCATTTGTATTAAATTCGGATGCAATTTCTGTGTTTCATCGTCAATAAAAAGGTCCAAGGGATACAGTAAAACTGAAGTGAAGCATCGGAATCTAAAACTGGACTCACAGGAGAGAGTCAAATCATAGAAAGTTAAAGTGTCAGTCCTCTTTTACTTAAGTCGGCATTGTGCCTTTTGAATTTAATCCCGATGCTATTTCTGTGTTTCATTGTCAATAAGAAGGTCCAAGGGATACAGTAAACCTGAAGTGAAGCAAGGGAATCTAAATCAGGACCCACAGGAGAGGTTCTAATCATAGAAAGTTAGAATGTCAGTCCTCTTGTACTTAAGTCGGTATTGTGCCTTTTGTATTAAATTCGGATGCAATTTCTGTGTTTCATCGTCAATAAGAAGGTCCAAGGGATACAGTAAACCTTAAATAAATCATCGGAATCTAAAACTGGACTCACAGGAGAGGTTCAAATCAAAGAAAGTTAGAGTGTCAGTCCTCTTGTACTTATGTCGGCATTGGGCCTTTTGTATTAATTTCGGATGCAAACTCTGTGTTTCATCGTCAATAAGAAGGTCCAAGGGATTCAGTAAACCTGAAGTGAAGCATCGGAATCTAAAGCTGGACTCACAGAAGAAGTTCAAATCATAGAAAGTTAGAATGTCAGTCAACTTGTACTTAAGTCGGCATTGTGATTTTTGAATTTAATTCCGATGCAATTTCTGTGTTTCATCGTCAATAAGAAGGTACAAGGGATACAGTTAACCTGAAGTGAAGCATCAGAAGCTAAAACTGGGCTCACAGGAGAGGTGCAAATCATAGAAAGTGAGAGTGTCAGTCCTTTTGTACTTAAGTCGGCATTGTGCCATTTGTATTAAATTCGGGTGCAATTTCTGGGTTTCATCGTCAATAGGAAGATCCAAAGGATACAGTAAAACTGAAGTGAAGCATCGGAATCTAAAACAGGACTCACAGGAGAGATTCAAATCATAGAAAGTTAGAGTGTCTCTCCTCTTGTACCTAATTCGGTATTGTGCCTTTTGTATTAAATTCGGATGCAATTTCTGTGTTTCATCGTCAATAAGAAGGTCCAAGGGATACAGTAAACCTTAAATAAATCATCGGAATCTAAAACTGGACTCACAGGAGAGGTTCAAATCAAAGAAAGTTAGAGTTTCAGTCCTCTTGTACTTATGTCGGCATTGTGCCTTTTGTATTAATTTCGGATGCAAACTCTGTGTTTCATCGTCAATAAGGAGGTCCAAGGGATTCAGAAAACCTGAAGTGAAGCATCGGAATCTAAAACTGGACTCACAGAAGAACTTCAAATCATAGACAGTTCGAGTGTCAGTCATCTTGTACTTAAGTCGGCATTGTGATTTTTGAATTTAATTCCGATGCAATTTCTGTGTTTCATCGTCAATAAGAAGGTACAAGGGATACAGTTAACCTGAAGTGAAGCATCAGAAGCTAAAACTGGGCTCACAGGAGAGGTTCAAATCATAGAAAGTGAGAGTGTCAGTCATCTTGTACTTAGGTCGGCATTGTGATTTTTGAATTTAATTCCGATGCAATTTCTGTGTTTCATCGTCAATAAGAAGGTACAAGGGATACAGTATAACTGAAGTGAAGCATCGGAATCTAAAGCAGGACTCACAGGAGAGATTCAAATCATAGAAAGTTAGAGTGTCTCTCCTCTTGTACCTAATTCGGTATTGTGCCTTTTGTATTAAATTCAGATGCAATTTCTGTGTTTCATCGTCAATAAGAAGGTCCAAGGGATACAGTAAACCTTAAATAAATCATCGGAATCTAAAACTGGACTCACAGGAGAGGTTCAAATCAAAGAAAGTTAGAGTTTCAGTCCTCTTGTACTTATGTCGGCATTGTGCATTTTGTATTAATTTCGGATGCAAACTCTGTGTGTCATCGTCAATAAGAAGGTCCAAGGGATACAGTAAACCTGAAGTGATGCATCGGACTCTAAAACTGGACTCACAGGAGAGGTTCAAATCAAAGAAAGTTAGAATGTCTGTCCTCTTGTACTTAAGTCGGCATTGTGCTTTTTGTATTGAATTCGAATGCAATTTCTGTGTTTCATCGTCAATAAGAAGGTGCACAGTATACAGTAAACCTGAAGATAAGCATCGGAATCTAAAACTGGACTCACTGGAGAGGTTCAAATCATAGAAAGTGAGAGTGTCAGTCCTCTTGTACTTAAGTCGGCATTGTGGCATTTGTATTAAATTCGAATGCAATTTCTGTGTTTCATCGTCAATAAGAAGGTCCAAGGGATACAGTAAACCTGAAGTGAAGCATCGGAATCCAAAACTGGACTCACAGGAGAGGTTCGAATCATAGAAAGTTAGAGTGTCAGTCCTCTTGTATTTAAGTCGGCATTGTGCCTTTTGTATTACATTCGGATGCAAACTCTGTATCTCATCGTCAATAAGAAGGTGCAAGGTATACAGTAAACCTGAAGTGAAGCATCGGAATCTAAAACTGGACTCACAGGAGAGGTTCAAGTCATAGAAAGTGAGAGTGTCAGTCCTCTTGTACTTAAGTCGACATTGTGCCATTTGTATTAAATTCGGATGCAATTTCTGTGTTTCATCGTCAATAAAAAGGACCAAGGGATACAGTAAAACTGAAGTGAAGCATCGGAATCTAAAACTGGACTCACAGGAGAGAGTCAAATCATAGAAAGTTAGAGTGTCAGTCCTCTTTTACTTAAGTCGGCATTGTGCCTTTTGAATTTAATCCCGATGCTATTTCTGTGTTTCATTGTCAATAAGAAGGTCCAAGGGATACAGTAAACCTGAAGTGAAGCAAGGGAATCTAAATCAGGACCCACAGGAGAGGTTCTAATCATAGAAAGTTAGAATGTCAGTCCTCTTGTACTTAAGTCGGTTTTGTGCCTTTTTTATTAAATTCGGATGCAATTTCTGTGTTTCATCGTCAATAAGAAGGTCCAAGGGATACAGTAAACCTTAAATAAATCATCGGAATCTAAATCTGGACTCACAGGAGAGGTTCAAATCAAAGAAAGTTAGAGTGTCAGTCCTCTTGTACTTATGTCGGCATTGTGCCTTTTGTATTAATTTCGGATGCAAACTCTGTGTTTCATCGTCAATAAGAAGGTCCAAGGGATTCAGTACACCTGAAGTGAAGCATCGGAATCTAAAACTGGACTCACAGAAGAAGTTCAAATCATAGAAAGTTAGAATGTCAGTCAACTTGTACTTAAGTCGGCATTGTGATTTTTGAATTTAATTCCGATGCAATTTCTGTGTTTCATCGTCAATAAGAAGGTACAAGGGATACAGTTAACCTGAAGTGAAGCATCAGAAGCTAAAACTGGGCTCACAGGAGAGGTTCAAATCATAGAAAGTGAGAGTGTCAGTCCTTTTGTACTTAAGTCGGCATTGTGCCATTTGTATTAAATTCGGGTGCAATTTCTGGGTTTCATCGTCAATAAGAAGGTCCAAGGTGTACAGTAAACCTGAAGTGAAGCATCGGAATCAAAAACTTGACTCACAGGAAAGGTTCAAATCATAGAAAGTGAGAGTGTCAGACCTCTTGTACTTAAGTCGGCATTGTGGCATTTGTATTAAATTTGGATGCAATTTCTGTGTTTCATCGTCAATAAGAAGGTCTAAGGGATACAATAAACCTGAAGTGAAGCATCGGAATCTAAAACTGGACTCACAGGAGAGGTTCAAATCATAGAAAGTTTGAGTGTCACTCCTCTTGTACTTGAGTCGGTATTGTGCCTTTTGTATTAAATACAGGTGCAATTTCTGTGTGTCATCGTCAGTAAGAAGGTCCAAGGGATACAGTAAACCTGAAGTGATGCATCGGACTCTAAAACTGGACTCACAGGAGAGGTTCAAATCATAGAAAGTTAGAATGTCTGTCCTCTTGTACTTAAGTCGGCATTGTGCTTTTTGTATTGAATTCGAATGCAATTTCTGTGTTTCATCGTCAATAAGAAGGTGCACAGTATACAGTAAACCTGAAGAGAAGCATCGGAATCTAAAACTGGACTCACTGGAGAGGTTCAAATCATAGAAAGTGAGAGTGTCAGTCCTCTTGTACTTAAGTCGGCATTGTGGCATTTGTATTAAATTCGAATGCAATTTCTGTGTTTCATCGTCAATAAGAAGGTCCAAGGGATACAGTAAACCTGAAGTGAAGCATCGGAATCCAAAACTGGACTCACAGGAGAGGTTCAAATCATAGAAAGTTAGAGTGTCAGTCCTCTTGTATTTAAGTCGGCATTGTGCCTTTTGTATTAAATTCGGATGCAAACTCTGTATCTCATCGTCAATAAGAAGGTACAAGGTATACAGTAAACCTGAAGTGAAGCATCGGAATCTAAAACTGGACTCACAGGAGAGGTTCAAGTCATAGAAAGTGAGAGTGTCAGTCCTCTTAAACTTAAGTCGACATTGTGCCATTTGTATTAAATTCGGATGCAATTTCTGTGTTTCATCGTCAATAAAAAGGTCCAAGGGATACAGTAAAACTGAAGTGAAGCATCGGAATCTAAAACTGGACTCACAGGAGAGAGTCAAATCATAGAAAGTTAGAGTGTCAGTCCTCTTTTACTTAGGTCGGCATTGTGCCTTTTGAATTTAATTCCGATGCTATTTCTGTGTTTCATTGTCAATAAGAAGGTCCAAGGGATACAGTAAACCTGAAGTGACGCAAGGGAATCTAAATCAGGACTCACAGGAGAGGTTCTAATCATAGAAAGTTAGAATGTCAGTCCTCTTGTACTTAAGTCGTCATTGTGCCTTTTGTATTAAATTCGGATGCAATTTCTGTGTTTCATCGTCAATAAGAAGGTGCAAGGTATACAGTAAACGTGAAGTGAAGCATCGGAATCTAATACTAGACTCACAGGAAAGTTTCAAATCATAGAAAGTTAGAATGTCAGACCTCTTGTACTTAAGTCGGCATTGTGCCTTTTGCATTGAATTCGGATGCAATTTCTGTGTTTCATCGTCAATAAGAAGGTGCAAGGTATACAGTAGACATCAAGAGAAGCATCGGAATCTAAAACTGGACTCACTGGAGAGGTTCAAATCATAGAAAGTGAAAGTGTCAGTCCTCTTGTAATTAAGTCGGCATTGTGGAATTTGTATTAAATTCGGATGCAAACTCTGTGTTTCATCGTCAATAAGAAGGTCCATGGGATATAGTAAACATAAATGAAGCATCGGAATCTAAAACTGGACTCACAGGAAAGGTTCAAATCATAGAAAGTTAGAGTGTCAGTCCTCTTGTACTTAAGTCAGCATTGTGCCTTTTGAATTTAATTCCGATGCAATTTCTGTGTTTCATCGTCAATAAGAAGGTCCAAGGGATACAGTAAACCTGAAGTGAAGCATCGGAATCTAAAACTGGACTCACAGGAGAGGTTCAAATCATAGAAAGTGAGAGTGTCAGTCCTCTTTTACTTAAGTCGGCATTGTGCGTTTTGAATTTGATTCCGATGCAATTTCTGTGTTTCATCGTCAATCAGAAGGTCCAAGGGATACAGTGAACCAGAAGTGAAGCGTCGGAATCTAAAACTGGACTCACAGGAGATGTTCAAATCATAGAAAGTGAGAGTGTCAGTCCTCTTGTACTTAAGTCGCCATTGTGATTTTTGTATTAAATTCGGATGCAATTTCTGTGTTTCATCGTCAATAAGAAGGTGCAAGGTATACAGTAAACGTGAAGTGAAGCATCGGAATCTAATACTAGACTCACAGGAATGTTTCAAATCATAGAAAGTTAGAATGTCAGACCTCTTGTACTTAAGTCGGCATTGTGCCTTTTGCATTGAATTCGGATGCAATTTCTGTGTTTCATCGTCAATAAGAAGGTGCAAGGTATACAGTAGACATCAAGAGAAGCATCGGAATCTAAAACTGGACTCACTGGAGAGGTTCAAATCATAGAAAGTGAAAGTGTCAGTCCTCTTGTAATTAAGTCGGCATTGTGGAATTTGTATTAAATTCGGATGCAATTTCTGTGTTTCATCGTCAATAAGAAGGTCCAAGGGATACAGTAAACCTGAAGTAAAGCATCGGAATCAAAAACTCGACTCACAGGAGAGGTTCAAATCATAGAGAGGGAGAGTGTCAGTCCTCTTGTACTTTAGTCGCCATTGTGATTTTTGTATTAAATTCGAATCCAATTCCTGTGTTTCATCGTCAATAAGAAGGTCTTAGGGATACAGTAAACCTGAAGTGAAGCATCGGAATCAAAAACTGGACTCACAGGAGAGATTCAAATCATAGAAAGTTAGAGTGTCACTCCTCTTGTACTTAAGTCGGTATTGTGCCTTTTGTATTAAATTCGGATGCAATTTCTGTGTTTCATCATCAATAAGAAGGTCCAAAGGATACAGTAAACATTAAGTGAAGCATCGGAATCTGAAACTGGACTCGCAAAAGAGGTTCAAATCATAGAATGTCAGAGTGTCAGCCCTCTTGTACTTAAGTCGGCATTGTGCCATTTGTATTAAATTCGGATGCAATTTCTGTGTTTCATCGTCAATAAGAATGTCCAAGGGATACAGTAAACCTAAGGTGAAGCATCGGAATCTAAAACTGGACTCACAGGAGATGTTCAAATCATAGAAAGTGAAAGTGTCAGTCCTCTTGTACTTAAGTCGCCATTGTGCCTTTTGTATTAAATTCGGATGCAATTTCTGTGTTTCATCGTCAATAAGAAGGTCCATGGGATATAGTAAACATGAATGAAGCATCGGAATCTAAAACTGGACTCACAGGAAAGTTTCAAATCATAGAAAGTTAGAGTGTCAGTCCTCTTGTACTTAAGTCAGCATTGTGCCTTTTGAATTTAATTCCGATGCAATTTCTGTGTTTCATCGTCAATAAGAAGGTCCAAGGGATACAGTAAACCTGAAGTGAAGCATCGGAATCTAAAACTGGACTCACAGGAGAGGTTCAAATCATAGAAAGTGAGAGTGTCAGTCCTCTTTTACTTAAGTCGGCATTGTGCGTTTTGAATTTGATTCCGATGCAATTTCTGTGTTTCATCGTCAATCAGAAGGTCCAAGGGATACAGTGAACCAGAAGTGAAGCGTCGGAATCTAAAACTGGACTCACAGGAGATGTTCAAATCATAGAAAGTGAGAGTGTCAGTCCTCTTGTACTTAAGTCGCCATTGTGATTTTTGTATTAAATTCGGATGCAATTTCCGTGTTTCATCGTCAATAAGAAGGTCCAAGGGATACAGTAAACCTGAAGTGAAGCATCGGAATCTAAAACTGGACTCACAGGAGAGGTTCAAATCATAGAAAGTTAGAGTGTCAGTCCTCTTGTACTTAAGTCGGCATTGTGCCATTTGTTTTAAATTCGGATGCAATTTCTGTGTTTCATCGTCAATAAGAAGGTCCAAGGGATGCAGTAAACCTGAAGTGAAGCATCGGAATCTAAAACTGGACTCACAGGAGAGGTTCAAATCATAGAAAGTGAAAGTGTCAGTCCTCTTGTACTTAAGCCGCCATTGTGCCTTTTGTATTATATTCGGTTGCAATTTCTGTGTTTCATCGTCAATAAGAAGGTCCAGAGGATACAGTAAACCTGAAGTGAAGCATCGGAATCAAAAACTGGACTCACAGGAGAGATTCAAATCATAGAAAGTTAGAGTGTCACTCCTCTTGTACTTAAGTCGGTATTGTGCCTTTTGTATTAAATTCGGATGCAATTTCTGTGTTTCATCATCAATAAGAAGGTCCAAGGGATACAGTAAACATTAAGTGAAGCATCGGAATCTAAAACTGGACTCGCAAAAGAGGTTCAAATCATAGAATGTCAGAGTGTCAGCCCTCTTGTACTTAAGTCGGCATTGTGCCATTTGTATTAAATTCAGATCCAATTTCTGTGTTTCATCGTCAATAAGAATGTCCAAGGAATACAGTAAACCTGAGGTGAAGCATCGGAATCTAAAACTGGACGCACAGGAGATGTTCAAATCATAGAAAGTGAAAGTGTCAGTCCTCTTGTACTTAAGTCGCCATTGTGCCTTTTGTATTTAATTCGGATGCAATTTCTGTGTTTCATCGTCAATAAGAAGGTCCAAGGGATACAGTAAACCTGAAGTGAAGCATCGGAATCCAAAACTGGACTCACAGGAGAGGTTCAAATCATAGAAAGTTAGAGTGTCAGTCCTCTTGTACTTAAGTCAGCATTGTGCCTTTTGAATTTAATTCCGATGCAATTTCTGTGTTTCATCGTCAATAAGAAGGTCCAAGGGATACAGTAAACCTGAAGTGAAGCATAGGAATCTAAAACTGGACTCACAGGAGAGGTTCAAATCATAGAAAGTGAGAGTGTCAGTCCTCTTTTACTTAAGTCGGCATTGGGCGTTTTGAATTTGATTCCGATGCAATTTCTGTGTTTCATCGTCAATCAGAAGGTCCAAGGGATACAGTGAACCAGAAGTGAAGCGTCGGAATCTAAAACTGGACTCACTGGAGATGTTCAAATCATAGAAAGTGAGAGTGTCAGTCCTCTTGTACTTAAGTCGCCATTGTGATTTTTGTATTAAATTCGGATGCAATTTCTGTGTTTCATCGTCAATAAGATGGTCCAAGGGATACAGTAAACCTGAAGTGAAGCATCGGAATCTAAAACTGGACTCACAGGAGAGGTTCAAATCATAGAAAGTTAGAGTGTCAGTCCTCTTGTACTTAAGTCGGCATTGTACCTTTTGTATTAAATTCGGATGCAATTTCTGTGTTTCATCGTCAGTAAGAAGCTGCAAGGTATACAGTAAACCTGAAGTGAAGCATCGGAATCTAAATCTGACCTCACAGGGGAGGTTCGAATCATAGGAGTGAGAGTGTCAGTCCTCTTGTACTTAAGTCGGCATTGTGCCATTTGTTTTAAATTCGGATGCAATTTCTGTGTTTCATCGTCAATAAGAAGGTCCAAGGGATGCAGTAAACCTGAAGTGAAGCATCGGAATCCAAAACTGGACTCACAGGAGAGATTCAAATCATAGATAGTTGGAGTGTCACTCCTCTTGTACTTAAGTCGGTATTGTGCCTTTTGTAATAAATTCGGATGCAATTTCTGTGTTTCATCATCAATAAGAAGGTCCAAGGGATACAGTAAACATTAAGTGAAGCATCGGAATCTAAAACTGGACTCGCAAAAGAGGTTCAAATCATAGAATGTCAGAGTGTCAGCCCTCTTGTACTTAAGTCGGCATTATGCCTTTTGTATTAAATTCGGATCCAATTTCTGTGTTTCATCGTCAATAAGAATGTCCAAGGGATACAGTAAACCTGAGGTGAAGCATCGGAATCTAAAACTGGACTCACAGGAGATGTTCAAATCATAGAAAGTGAAAGATCCAGTCCTCTTGTACTTAAGTCGCCATTGTGCCTTTTGTATTAAATTCGGATGCAATTTCTGTGATTCATCGTCAATAAGAAGGTCCAAGGGATACAGTAAACCTGAAGTGAAGCATCGGAATCCAAAACTGGACTCACAGGAGAGGTTCAAATCATAGAAAGTTAGAGTGTCTGTCCTCTTGTACTTAAGACGGCATTGTGCCTCTTGCATTAAATTCGGATGCAAACTCTGTGTTTCATCGTCAATAAGAAGGTCCAAGGGATATAGTAAACCTGAAGTGAAGCATCGGAATCTAAAGCTGGACTCACAGGAAAGGTTCAAATCATAGAAAGTTAGAGTGTCAGTCCTCTTGTACTTAAGTCAGCATTGTGCCTTTTGAATTTAATTCCGATGCAATTTCTGTGTCTCATCGTCAATAACAAGGTTCAAGGGATACAGTAAACCTGAAGTGAAGCATCGGACTCTAAAACTGGACTCACAGGAGAGGTTCAAATCATAGAAAGTGAGAGTGTCAGTCCTCTTTTACTTAAGTCGGCATTGTGCGTTTTGAATTTGATTCCGATGCAATTTCTGTGTTTCATCGTCAATCAGAAGGTCCAAGGGATACAGTGAACCAGAAGTGAAGCGTCGGAATCTAAAACTGGACTCACAGGAGATGTTCAAATCATAGAAAGTGAGAGTGTCAGTCCTCTTGTACTTAAGTCGCCATTGTGATTTTTGTATTAAATTCGGATGCAATATCTGTGTTTCATCGTCAATAAGAAGGTCCAAGGGATACAGTAAACCTGAAGTGAAGCATCGGAATCTAAAACTGGACTCACAGGAGAGGTTCAAATCATAGAAAGTTAGAGTGTCAGTCCTCTTGTACTTAAGTCGGCATTGTACCTTTTGTATTATATTCGGATGCAATTTCTGTGTTTCATCGTCAGTAAGAAGGTGCAAGCTATACAGTAAACCTGAAGTGAAGCAACGGAACCTAAATCTGACCTCACAGGAGAGGTTCGAATCATAGAGAGTGAGAGTGTCAGTCCTCTTGTACTTAAGTCGGCATTGTGCCATTTGTTTTAAATTCGGATGCAATTTCTGTGTTTCATCGTCAATAAGAAGGTCCAAGGGATACAGTAAACCTGAAGTGAAGCATCGGAATCTAAAACTGGACTCACAGGAGATGTTCAAATCACAGAAAGTGAGAGTGCCAGTCCTCTTTTACTTAAGTCGCCATTGTGATTTTTGTATTAAATTCGGATGCAATTTCTGTGTTTCATCGTCAATTAGAAGGTCCAAGGGATACAGTAAACCTGAAGTGAAGCATCGGAATCTAAAACTGGAATCACAGGAGAGGTTCAAATCATAGAAAGTGAGAGTGGCAGTCCTCTTGTAGTTAAGACGGCATTGTGCCTTTTGAATTTAATTCCGATGCATTTTCTGAGTTTCATCGTCAATACGAAGGTGCAAGGTATACAGTAGATATGAAGTGAAGCATCGGAATCTAAATCTGACCCACAGGAGAGGTTAGAATCAAAGAAAGTGAGAGTGTCAGTCCTCTTGTACTTAAGTCGGCATTGTGAAATTTGTATTAAATTCGGATGCAATTTCTGTGTTTCGTCGTCAATAAGAAGGTCCAAGGGATACAGTAAACCTGAAGTGAAGCATCGGAATCCAATACTGGACTCACAGGGGAGGTTCAAATCATAGAAAGTGAGAGTGTCAGTACTCTTGTACTTAAGTCGCCATTGTGCCTCTTGTATTAAATTCGGATGCAATTTGTGTTTTCATCGTCAATAAGAAGGTCCAAGGGATACAGTAAACCTGAAGTAAAGCATCGGAATCCAAAACTGGACTCACAGGAGAGGTTCAAATCATAGAAAGTGAGAGTGTCAGTCCTCATATACTGAAGTCGGCATTGTGCGTTTTAAATTTAATTCCGATGCTATATCTGTGTTTCATCGTCAATAAGAAGGTCCGAGGGATACAGTAAACCTGAAGTGAAGCACCGGTATCTAGAACTGGACTCACAGGAGATGTTCAAATCATAGAAAGTGAGAGTGTCAGTCCTCTTGTACTTAAGCCGCCATTGTCATTTTTGTATTAAATTCGGATGCAATTTCTGTGTTTCATCGTCAATAAGAAGGTCCAAGGGATACAGTAAACCTGAAGTGAAGCATCGGAGTCTAAACTGGACTCACAAGAGAGGTGCAAATCATAGAAAGTTAGAGTGTCAGTCCTCTTGTACTTATGTCGGCATTGTACCTTTTGTATTAAATTCGGATGCAAACTCTGTGTTTCATCGTCAATTAGAAGGTCCAAGGGATACAGTAAACCTGAAGTGAAGCATGGGAATGTAAAACTGGACTCACAGGAGAGGTTCAAATCATAGAAAGTGAGAGTATCTGTCCTCTTGTACTTAAGTCGGCATTGTGCCTTTTGAATTTAATTCCGATGCAATTTCTGTGTTTCATCGTCAATAAGAAGCTGCAAGGTATACAGTAAATCTGAAGTAAAGCTTCGGAATCTAAAACTGGACTCACAGGAGAGGTTCAAATCATAGAAAGTTAGAGTGTCAGTCCTCTTGTACTGAAGTCGGCAATGTGCCCTTTGTATTAAATTCGAATGCAAACTCTGTGTTTCATCGTCAATAAGAAGGTCCAAGGTATACAGTAAACCTTAAGTGAAGCATCAGAATTTAAAACTGGACTCACAGGAGAGGTTCAAATCATAGAAAGTGAGAGTATCTGTCCTCTTGTACTTAATTCGGCATTGTGCCTTTTGAATTTAATTCCGATGCAATTTCTGTGTTTCATCGTCAATACGAAGCTGCAAGGTATACAGTAAATCTGAAGTGAAGCTTCCGAATCTAAAACTGGACTCACAGGAGAGGTTCAAATCATAGAAAGTTAGAGTGTCAGTCCTCTTGTACTTAAGTCGGCATTGTACCTTTTGTATTAAATTCGGATGCAATTTCTGTGTTTCATCGTCAGTAAGAAGGTGCAAGGTATACAGTAAACCTGAAGTGAAGCATCGGAATCTAAATCTGACCTCACAGGAGAGGTTCGAATCATAGAGAGTGAGAGTGTCAGTCCTCTTGTACTTAAGTCGGCATTGTGCCATTTGTTTTAAATTCGGATGCAATTTCTGTGTTTCATCGTCAATAAGAAGGTCCAAGGGATGCAGTAAACCTGAAGTGAAGCATCGGAATCCAAAACTGGACTCACGGGAGAGATTCAAATCATAGAAAGTTAGAGTGTCACTCCTCTTGTACTTAAGTCGGTATTGTGCCTTTTGTATTAAATTCGGATGCAATTTCTGTGTTTCATCATCAATAAGAAGGTATAAGGGATACAGTAAACATTAAGTGAAGCATCGGAATCTAAAACTGGACTCGCAAAAGAGGTTCAAATCATAGAATGTCAGAGTGTCAGCCCTCTTGCACTTAAGTCGGCATTGTGCCATTTGTATTAAATTCGGATCCAATTTCTGTGTTTCATCGTCAATAAGAATGTCCAAGGGATACAGTGAACCTGAGGTGAAGCATCGGAATCTAAAACTGGACTCACAGGAGATGTTCAAATCATAGAAAGTGAAAGTGTCAGTCCTCTTGTACTTAAGTCGGCATTGTGCCTCTTGCATTAAATTCGGATGCAAACTCTGTGTTTCATCGTCAATAAGAAGGTCCAAGGGATATAGTAAACCTGAAGTGAAGCATCGGAATCTAAAACTGGACTCACAGGAAAGGTTCAAATCATAGAAAGTTAGAGTGTCAGTCCTCTTGTACTTAAGTCAGCATTGTGCCTTTTGAATTTAATTCGGATGCAATTTCTGTGTTTCATCGTCAATAACAAGGTTCAAGGGATACAGTAAACCTGAAGTGAAACATCGGAATCTAAAACTGGACTCACAGGAGAGGTTCAAATCATAGAAAGTTAGTGTGTCAGTCCTCTTGTACTTAAGTCGGCATTGTACCTTTTGTATTATATTCGGATGCAATTTCTGTGTTTCATCGTCAGTAAGAAGGTGCAAGGTATACAGTAAACCTGAAGTGAAGCATCGGAACCTAAATCTGACCTCACAGGAGAGGTTCGAATCATAGAGAGTGAGAGTGTCAGTCCTCTTGTACTTAAGTCGGCATTGTGCCATTTGTTTTAAATTCGGATGCAATTTCTGTGTTTCATCGTCAATAAGAAGGTCCAAGGGATACAGTAAACCTGAAGTGAAGCATCGGAATCTAAAACTGGACTCACAGGAGATGTTCAAATCATAGAATGTGAGAGTGTCAGTCCTCTTGTACTTAAGTCGCCATTGTGATTTTTGTATTAAATTCGGATGCAATTTCTGTGTTTCATCGTCAATTAGAAGGTCCAAGGGATACAGTAAACCTGAAGTGAAGCATCGGAATCTAAAACTGGAATCACAGGAGAGGTTCAAATCATTTAAAGTGAGAGTGGCAGTCCTCTTGTACTTAAGACGGCATTGTGCCTTTTGAATTTAATTGCGATGCATTTTCTGAGTTTCATCGTCAATAAGAAGGTGCAAGGTATACAGTAGATATGAAGTGAAGCATCGGAATCTAAATCTGACCCACAATAGAGGTTACAATCAAAGAAAGTGAGAGTGTCTGTCCTCTTGTACTTAAGTCGGCATTGTGAAATTTGTATTAAATTCGGATGCAATTTCTGTGTTTCGTCGTCAATAAGAAGGTCCAAGGGATACAGTAAACCTGAAGTGAAGCATCGGAATCTAAAACTGGACTCACAGGGGAGGTTCAAATCATAGAAAGTGAGAGTGTCAGTACTCTTGTACTTAAGTCGCCATTGTGCCTCTTGTATTAAATTCGGATGCAATTTCTGTTTTCATCGTCAATAAGAAGGTCCAAGGGATACAGTAAACCTGAAGTAAAGCATCGGAATCTAAAACTGGACTCACAGGAGAGGTTCAAATCATAGAAAGTGAGAGTGTCAGTCCTCATTTACTGAAGTCGGCATTGTGCGTTTTAAATTTAATTCCGATGCTATATCTGTGTTTCATCGTCAATAAGAAGGTCCAAGGGATACAGTAAACCTGAAGTGAAGCACCGGTATCTAGAACTGGACTCACAGGAGAGGTTCAAATCATAGAAAGCTAGTGTGTCAGTCCTCTTGTACTTAAGTCGGCATTGTGCCTTTTGAATTTAATTCCGATGCAATTTCTGTGTTTCATCGTCAATAAGAAGCTGCAAGGTATACAGTAAATCTGAAGTGAAGCTTCGGAATCTAAAACTGGACTCACAGGAGAGGTTCAAATCATAGAAAGTTAGAGTGTCAGTCCTCTTGTACTTAAGTCGGCAATGTGCCCTTTGTATTAAATTCGAATGCAAACTCTGTGTTTCATCGTCAATAAGAAGGTCCAAGGGATACAGTAAACCTTAAGTGAAGCATCAGAATTTAAAACTGGACTCTTAGGAGAGGTTCAAATCATAGAATGTTAGAATGTCTGTCCTCTTGTACTTAAGTCAGCATTGTGCCATTTGTATTAAATTCGGATGCGATTTCTGTGTTTTATCGTCAACAACAAGGTCCAAGGGATACAGTAAACCTGAAGTTAAGCATCGGAATCTAAATCTGACCTCACAGGAGAGGTTCGAATCACAGAAAGTGAGAGTGTCAGTTCTCTTGTACTTAAGTCGGCATTGTGCCATTTGTATTAAATTCGGATGCAATTTCTGTGTTTCATCGTCAATAAGAAGGTCCAAGGGATACAGTAAACCTGAAGTGAAGCATCGGAATCCAAAACTGGACTCACAGGAGAGGTTCAAATCATAAAAAGTGAGATTGTCGGTCCTCTTGTACTTCAGTCGGCATTGTGCCTTTTGAATTTAATTCCGATGCTATTTCTGTGTTTCATTGTCAATACGAAGGTCCAAGGGATACAGTAAACCTGAAGTGAAGCATCGGAATCCAAAACTGGACTCACAGGAGAGATTCAAATCATAGATAGTTAGAGTGTCACTCCTCTTGTACTTAAGTCGGTATTGTGCCTTTTGTGTTAAATTCGGATGCAATTTCTGTGTTTCATCGTCAATAAGAATGTCCAAGGGATACAGTAAACCAGAGGCGAAGCATCGGAATCTAAAACTGGACTCACAGGAGATGTTCAAATCATAGAAAGTGAAAGTGCCAGTCCTCTTGTACTTAAGTCGCCATTGTGCCTTTTGTATTAAATTCGGATGCAATTTCTGTGTTTCATCGTCAATAAGAAGGTCCAAGGGATACAGTAAACCTGAAGTGAAGCATCGGAATCCAAAACTGGACTCACAGGAGAGGTTCAAATCATAGAAAGTTAGAGTGTCAGTCCTCTTGTACTTAAGTCGGCATTGTGCCTCTTGCATTAAATTCGGATGCAAACTCTGTGTTTCATCGTCAATAAGAAGGTCCAAGGGATATAGTAAACCTGAAGTGAAGCATCGGAATCTAAAACTGGACTCACAGGAAAGGTTCAAATCATAGAAAGTTAGAGTGTCAGTCCTCTTGTACTTAAGTCAGCATTGTGCCTTTTGAATTTGATTCCGATGCAATTTCTGTGTTTCATCGTCAATAACAAGGTTCAAGGGATACAGTAAACCTGAAGTGAAGCATCGGAATCTAAAACTGGACTCACAGGAGAGGTTCAAATCATAGAAAGTGAGAGTGTCAGTCCTCTTTTACTTAAGTCGGCATTGTGCGTTTTGAATTTGATTCCGATGCAATTTCTGTGTTTCATCGTCAATCAGAAGGTCCAAGGGATACAGTGAACCAGAAGTGAAGCGTCGGAATCTAAAACTGGACTCACAGGAGATGTTCAAATCATAGAAAGTGAGGGTGTCAGTCCTCTTGTACTTAAGTCGCCATTGTGATTTTTGTATTAAATTCGGATGCAATATCTGTGTTTCATCGTCAATAAGAAGGTCCAAGGGATACAGTAAACCTGAAGTGAAGCATCGGAATCTAAAACTAGACTCACAGGAGAGGTCCTAATCATATAAAGTTAGAGTGTCAGTCCTCTTGTACTTAAGTCGGCATTGTACCTTTTGTATTATATTCGGATGCAATTTCTGTGTTTCATCGTCAGTAAGAAGGTGCAAGGTATACAGTAAACCTGAAGTGAAGCATCGGAACCTAAATCTGACCTCACAGGAGAGGTTCGAATCATAGAGAGTGAGAGTGTCAGTCCTCTTGTACTTAAGTCGGCATTGTGCCATTTGTTTTAAATTCGAATGCAATTTCTGTGTTTCATCGTCAATAAGAAGGTCCAAGGGATACAGTAAACCTGAAGTGAAGCATCGGAATCTAAAACTGGACTCACAGGAGATGTTCAAATCATAGAAAGTGAGAGTGTCAGTCCTCTTGTACTTAAGTCGCCATTGTGATTTTTGTATTAAATTCGGATGCAATTTCTGTGTTTCATCGTCAATTAGAAGGTCCAAGGGATACAGTAAACCTGAAGTGAAGCATCGGAATCTAAAACTGGAATCACAGGAGAGGTTCAAATCATAGAAAGTGAGAGTGGCAGTCCTCTTGTACTTAAGACGGCATTGTGCCTCTTGAATTTAATTCCGATGCATTTTCTGAGTTTCATCGTCAATAAGAAGGTGCAAGGTATACAGTAGATATGAAGTGAAGCATCGGAATCTAAATCTGACCCACAGGAGAGGTTAGAATCAAAGAAAGTGAGAGTGTCAGTCCTCTTGTACTTAAGTCGGCATTGTGAAATTTGTATTAAATTCGGATGCAATTTCTGTGTTTCGTCGTCAATAAGAAGGTCCAAGGGATACAGTAAACCTGAAGTGAAGCTTCGGAATCTAATACTGGACTCACAGGGGAGGTTCAAATCATAGAAAGTGAAAGTGTCAGTACTCTTGTACTTAAGTCGCCATTGTGCCTCTTGTATTAAATTCGGATGCAATTTCTGTTTTCATCGTCAATAAGAAGGTCCAAGGGATACAGTAAACCTGAAGTAAAGCATCGGAATCTAAAACTGGACTCACAGGAGAGGTTCAAATCATAGAAAGTGAGAGTGTCAGTCCTCATTTACTGAAGTCGGCATTGTGCGTTTTAAATTTAATTCCGATGCTATATCTGTGTTTCATCGTCAATAAGAAGGTCCGAGGGATACAGTAAACCTGAAGTGAAGCACCGGTATCTAGAACTGGACTCACAGGAGATGTTCAAATCATAGAAAGTGAGAGTGTCAGTCCTCTTGTACTTAAGCCGCCATTGTGATTTTTGTATTAAATTCGGATGCAATTTCTGTGTTTCATCGTCAATAAGAAGGTCCAAGGAATACAGTAAACCTGAAGTGAAGGATCGGAATCTAAACTGGACTCACAAGAGAGGTGCAAATCATAGAAAGTTAGAGTGTCAGTCCTCTTGTACTTATGTCGGCATTGTACCTTTTGTATTAAATTCGGATGCAAACTCTGTGTTTCATCGTCAATTAGAAGGTCCAAGGGATACAGTAAACCTGAAGTGAAGCATGGGAATGTAAAACTGGACTCACAGGAGAGGTTCAAATCACACGAAAGTGAGAGTATCTGTCCTCTTGTACTTAAGTCGGCATTGTGCCTTTTGAATTTAATTCCGATGCAATTTCTGTGTTTCATCGTCAATAATAAGCTGCAAGGTATACAGTAAATCTGAAGTGAAGCTTCGGAATCTAAATCTGGACTCACAGGAGAGGTTCAAATCATAGAAAGTTAGAGTGTCAGTCCTCTTGTACTTAAGTCGGCAATGTGCCCTTTGTATTAAATTGGAATGCAAACTCTGTGTTTCATCGTCAATAAGAAGGTCCAAGGGATACAGTAAACCTTAAGTGAAGCATCAGAATTTAAAACTGGACTCACAGGAGAGGTTCAAATCATAGAATGTCAGAGTGTCAGCCCTCTTGTACTTAAGTCGGCATTGTGCCATTTGTATTAAATTCGGATCCAATTTCTGTGTTTCATCGTCAATAAGAATGTCCAAGGGATACATTGAACCTGAGGTGAAGCATCGGAATCTAAAACTGGACTCACAGGAGGTGTTCAAATCATAGAAAGTGAAAGTGCCAGTCCTCTTGTACTTAAGTCGCCATTGTGCCTTTTGTGTTAAATTCGGATGCAATTTCTGTGTTTCATCGTCAATAAGAAGGTCCAAGGGATACAGCAAACCCATAAGTGAAGCATCGGAATCCAAAACTGGACTCACAGGAGAGGTTCAAATCATAGAAAGTTAGAGTGTCAGTCCTCTTGTACTTAAGTCGGCATTGTGCCTCTTGCATTAAATTCGGATGCAAACTCTGTGTTTCATCGTCAATAAGAAGGTCCAAGGGATATAGTAAACCTGAAGTGAAGCATTGGAATCTAAAACTGGACTCACAGGAATGGTTCAAATCATAGAAAGTTAGAGTGTCAGTCCTCTTGTACTTAAGTCAGCATTGTGCCTTTTGAATTTAATTCCGATGCAATTTCTGTGTTTCATCGTCAATAACAAGGGTCAAGGGATACAGTAAACCTGAAGTGAAGCATCGGAATCTAAAACTGGACTCACAGGAGAGGTTCAAATCATAGAAAGTGAGAGTGTCAGTCCTCTTTTACTTAAGTCGGCATTGTGCGTTTTGAATTTGATTCCGATGCAATTTCTGTGTTTCATCGTCAATCAGAAGGTCCAAGGGATACAGTGAACCAGAAGTGAAGCGTCGAAATCTAAAACTGGACTCACAGAAGATGTTCAAATCATAGAAAGTGAGAGTGTCAGTCCTCTTGTACTTAAGTCGCCATTTAGATTTTTGTATTAAATTCGGATGCAATTTCTGTGTTTCATCGTCAATAAGAAGGTCCAAGGGATACAGTAAACCTGAAGTGAAACATCGGAATCTAAAACTGGACTCACAGGAGAGGTTCAAATCATAGAAAGTTAGTGTGTCAGTCCTGTTGTACTTAAGTCGGCATTGTACCTTTTGTATTATATTCGGATGCAATTTCTGTGTTTCATCGTCAGTAAGAAGGTGCAAGGTACACAGTAAACCTGAAGTGAAGCATCGGAACCTAAATCTGACCTCACAGGAGAGGTTCGAATCATAGAGAGTGAGAGTGTAAGTCCTCTTGTACTTAAGTCGGCATTGTGCCATTTGTTTTAAATTCGGATGCAATTTCTGTGTTTCATCGTCAATAAGAAGGTCCAAGGGATACAGTAAACCTGAAGTGAAGCATCGGAATCTAAAACTGGACTCACAGGAGATGTTCAAATCATAGAAAGTGAGAGTGTCAGTCCTCTTGTACTTAAGTCGCCATTGTGATTTTTGTATTAAATTCGGATGCATTTTCTGAGTTTCATCGTCAATAAGAAGGTGCAAGGTATACAGTAGATATGAAGTGAAGCAATGGAATCTAAATCTGACCCACAGGAGAGGTTATAATCAAAGAAAGTGAGAGTGTCAGTCCTCTTGTACTTAAGTCGGCATTGTGAAATTTGTAATAAATTCGGATGCAATTTCTGTGTTTCGTCGTCAATAAGATGGTCCAAGGGATACAGTAAACCTGAAGTGAAGCATCGGAATCTAAAACTGGACTCACAGGGGAGGTTCAAATCATAGAAAGTGAGAGTGTCAGTACTCTTGTACTTAAGTCGCCATTGTGGCTCTTGTATCAAATTCGGTTGCAATTTCTGTTTTCATCGTCAATAAGAAGGTCCAAGGGATACAGTAAACCTGAAGTAAAGCATCGGAATCTAAAACTGGACTCACAGGAGAGGTTCAAATCATAGAAAGTGAGAGTGTCAGTCCTCATTTACTGAAGTCGGCATTGTGCGTTTTAAATTTAATTCCGATGCTATATCTGTGTTTCATCGTCAATAAGAAGGTCCAAGGGATACAGTAAACCTGAAGTGAAGCACCGGTATCTAGAACTGGACTCACAGGAGATGTTCAAATCATAGAAAGTGAGAGTGTCAGTCCTCTTGTACTTAAGCCGCCATTGTGATTTTTGTATTAAATTCGGATGCAATTTCTGTGTTTCATCGTCAATAAGAAGGTCCAAGGGATACAGTAAACCTGAAGTGAAGCATCGGAATCTAAACTGGACTCACAAGAGAGGTGCAAATCACAGAAAGTTAGAGTGTCAGTCCTCTTGTACTTATGTCGGCATTGTACCTTTTGTATTAAATTCGGATGCAAACTCTGTGTTTCATCGTCAATTAGAAGGTCCAAGGGATACAGTAAACATGAAGTGAAGCATGGGAATGTAAAACTGGACTCACAGGAGAGGTTCAAATCATAGAAAGTGAGAGTATCTGTCCTCTTGTACATAAGTCGGCATTGTGCCTTTTGAATTTAATTCCGATGCAATTTCTGTGTTTCATCGTCAATAAGAAGCTGCAAGGTATACAGTAAATCTGAAGTGAAGCTTCGGAATCTAAAACTGGACTCACAGGAGAGGTTCAAATCATAGAAAGTTAGAGTGTCAGTCCTCTTGTACTTAAGTCGGCAATGTGCCCTTTGTATTAAATTCGAATGCAAACTCTGTGTTTCATCGTCAATAAGAAGGTCCAAGGGATACAGTAAACCTTAAGTGAAGCATCAGAATTTAAAACTGGACTCTTAGGAGAGGTTCAAATCATAGAATGTTAGAATGTCAGTCCTCTTGTACTTAAGTCAGCATTGTGCCATTTGTATTAAATTCGGATGCGATTTCTGTGATTTATCGTCAACAAGAAGGTCCAAGGGATACAGTAAACCTGAAGTTAAGCATCGGAATCTAAATCTGACCTCACAGGAGAGGTTCGAATTACAGAAAGTGAGAGTGTCAGTTCTCTTGTACTTAAGTCGGCATTGTGCCATTTGTATTAAATTCGGATGCAATTTCTGTGTTTCATCGTCAATAAGAAGGTCCAAGTGATACAGTAAACCTGAAGTGAAGCATCGGAATCTAAAACTGGACGCACAGGAGATGTTCAAATCATAAAAGGTGAGATTGTCGGTCCTCTTGTACTAAAGTCGCCATTGTGATTTTTGTATTAAATTCAGATGTAATTTCTGTGTTTCATCGTCAATAAGAAGGTCCAAGGGATATAGTAAACCTGAAGTGAAGCATCGGAATCTAAAACTGGACTCACAGGAGAGGTGCAAATCATAGAAAGTTAGAGTGTCAGTCCTCTTGTACTTAAGACGGCATTGCACCTTTTGTATTTAATTCGGATGCAAACTCTGTGTTTCATCGTCAATTAGAAGGTCCAAGGGATACAGTAAACCTGAAGTGAAGCATCGGAATGTAAAACTGGACTCACATGAGAGGTTCAAATCATAGAAAGTGAGAGTGTCAGTCCTCTTGTACTTAAGTCGGCATTGTGCCTTTTGAATTTAATTCCGATGCAATTTCTGTGTTTCATCGTCAATAAGAAGGTGCAAGGTATACAGTAAACCTGAAGTGAAGCATCGGAATCTAAAACTGGATTTGCAGGTCGAGGTTCAAATCATAGAATGTTAGAGTGTCAGTCCTCTTTTACTTAAGACGGCATTGTGCCATTTGTATTTATTTCGGATGCGATTTCTGTGTTTTATCGTCAGCAAGAAGGTCCAAGGGATACAGTAAACCTGAACTGAAGCATCGGAATCTAAATCTGACCTCACAGGAGATGTTCGAATCATAGAAAGTGAGAGTGTCAGTCCTCTTGTACTTAAGTCGGCATTGTGCCATTTGTATTAAATTCGGATGCAATTTATGTGTTTCATCGTCAATAAGAAGGTCCAAGAGATAGAGTAAACCTGAGGTGAGCATCGGAATCTAAAACTGGACTCACAGGAGAGGTTCAAATCATAGAAAGTTTGAGTGTCAGTCCTCTTATACTTAAGTCACCATTGTGACTTTTGTATTAATTTCGGATGCAATTTCTGTGCTTCATCATCAATTAGAAGGTCCAAGGGATACAGTAAATCTGTAGTGAAGCATCGGAATCTAAAACTGGACTCACAGGAGAAGTTCAAATCATAAAAAGTTAGAATGTCAGTCCTCTTGTACTTAAGTCGGCATTTTACCTTTTGTATTAAATTCGGATGTTAACTCTGTGTTTCAGCGTCAATTAGAAGGTCCAAGGAATACAGTAAACCTGAAGTGAAGCATCGGAATCTAAAACTGGACTCACAGGAGATGTTCGAATCATAGAAAGTGAGAGTGTCAGTCCTCTTGTACTTAAGTCGGCATTGCGCCATTTGTATTAAATTCGGATGCAATTTCTGTGTGTAATCGTCAATAAGAAGGTCCAAGGGATACAGTAAACCTGAGGTGAAGCATCGGAATCTAAAACTGGACTCAGAGAAGAGGTTCAAATCATATAAAGTGAGAGTGTCAGTCCTCTTGTACTTAAGTCACCATTGTGACTATTGTATTAATTTCGGATGCAATTTCTGTGTTTCATCTCAATAAGAAGGTCCAAGGGATACAGTAAACCTGGTGAAACATCGGAATCTAAAACTGGACTCACAGGAGAGGTTCAAATCTTAGAAAGTGAGAGTGTCACTCCTCTTGTTCTTAAGTCGCCATTGTGCCTTTTGTATTAAATTCGGATGCAATTTCTGTGTGTCATCGTCAATAAGAATGTCCAAGGGATACAGTAAACCTGAAGTAAAGCATCGTAATCGAAAACTGGACTCACAGGAGAGGTTCAAATCATAGAAAGTTAGAGTGTCTGTCCTCTTGTACTTAAGTCGGCATTGTGCCTTTTGTATTAAATTCGGATGCAAACTCTGTGTTTCATCGTCAATAAGAAGGTCCAAGGGATACAGTAAACCTGAAGTGAAGCATCGGAATCTAAAACTGAACTCACAGGGGAAGTTCAAATCATAGAAAGTTAGAGTGTCAGTCCTCTTGTACTTAAGTCGGCATTGTGCCTTTTGAATTTAATTCCGATGCTATTTCTGTGCTTCATTGTCAATAAGAAGGTCCAAGGGATACAGTAAACCTGAAGTGAAGCATCGGAACCTAAATCTGACCTCACAGGAGAGGTTCAAATCATAGAAAGTGAGAGTGTCAGTCCTCTTTTACTTAAGTCGGCATTGTGCGTTTTAAATCTAATTCCGATGCAATATCTGTGTTTCATTGTCAATAAGAAGGTCCAAGGGATACAGAGAACCTGAAGTGAAGCATCGGAATCTAAAACTGGACTCACAGGAGATGTCCAAATCATAGAAAGTGAGATTGTCGGTCCTCTTGTACTAAAGTCGCCATTGTGATTTTTGTATTAAATTCGGATGCAATATCTGTGTTTCATCGGCAATAAGAAGGTCCAAGGGATACAGTAAACCTGAAGTGAGGCATTGGAATGTAAAACTGGACTCACAGGAGAGGTTCAAATCATAGAAAGTGAGAGTGTCATTCCTCTTTTACTTAAGTCGGCATTGTGCCTTTTGAATTTAATTCCGATGCAATTTCTGTGTTTCATCGTCAGTAAGAAGCTGCAAGGTATACAGTAAATCTGAAGTGAAGCTTCGGAATCTAAAACTGGACTCACAGGAGAGGTTCAAATCATAGAAAGTGAGAGTGTTAGTCCTCTTCTACTTAGGTCGGCACTGTGCCTTTTGAATCTAATTCCGATTCAATTTCTGTGTTTCATCGTCAATTAAGAAGGTCCAAGGGATACAGTAAACCTGAAGTGAAGCATCGGAATCTAAAACTGGACTCACAGGAGAGGTTCGAATCATAGAAAGTAAGAGTGTCAGTCCTCTTGCACTTATGTCGGAATTGTGCCTTTTGTTTAAAATCGGATGCAATTTCTGTGTTTCATCGTCAGTAAGAAGGTCCAAGGGATACAGTAAACCTGAAGTGATGCATCGGAATCTAAAACTGGATTCACTGGAGAGGTTCCAATCATAGAATGTTAGAGTGTCAGTCCTCTTTTACTTAAGACGGCATTGTGCCATTTGTATTAAATTCGGATGCGATTTCTGTTTTTTATCGTCAACAAGAAGGTCCAAGGGATACAGTAAACCTGAAGTTAAGCATCGGAATCTAAATCTGACCTCACAGGAGAGGTTCGAATCACAGAAAGTGAGAGTGTCAGTTCTCTTGTACTTAAGTCGGCATTGTGCCATTTGTATTAAATTCGGATGCAATTTCTTTGTTTCATCGTCAATAAGAAGGTCCAAGGGATACAGTAAACCTGAAGTGAAGCATCGGAATCTAAAACTGGACTCACAGGAGATGTTCAAATCATAGAAAGTGAGATTGTCGGTCCTCTTGTACTAAAGTCGCCATTGTGATTTTTGTATTAAATTCAGATGTATTTTCTGTGTTTCATCGTCAATAAGAAGGTCCAAGGGATACAGTAAACCTGAAGTGAAGCATCGGAATCTAAAACTGGACTCACAGGAGCGGTACAAATCATAGAAAGTTAGAGTGTCAGTCCTCTTGTACTTAAGTCGGCATTGTACATTTTGTATTAACCCTGCTGTTCTGTTCACTTTTACTTGACATATATACTGTTCGGGTCAATATGACCCGACATATCAAAATGCTTTAGAAACATAAATTTTGGTACAGTTTTAGCTATCGACATTGTTGTTCTATTCCAGTACCTTGTTAGTAATAATAATAATAATAATAATAATAATAATAATGGTAATAATAATAATAATAACAATGCATACAACTTTATTGAGGGATATTTTTCATTTAAATATGCACATAAATTTGAAACAACAGACAGTTTCCATTACAGGCATTCAACTTAGAAAGCACTACAGTTTTTCCATACTTCTATTCTTATTGTTGACAGTTTAGACGTAAGTATTGACATTTTCTAACAACAGACAGTTGTCATTACAGATATTCATCTTAGAGCACACTACAGTACAGAACACACTACAGTTTTTTTATTACATTCCAACATAGAAAGCACTACAACTTTAGAATCCTCTCTTCTTACTGATTGTAGTTTAGGCACAAGTATTCACATAAATTTGAAACAACAGAATTTTCAATACAATCATCTTATAAAATACTACAGTTCTTTTCTTACTGCTTGCACTGTGGACACAAGTAGGTTACATGTTTCTTGCAAATATGTTTACTACATTTTCCACACACCATGTTTGTTTTATTGTCATTACTTGATGGACAGAACTTACAGCGTGCACGTTTTGTAGATTTTCTTGTTGTTACCGATTCTGACACACCACCCACATCATTCGGGTTTTGGATGCTTGTGACCATTCTCAAAGAATCTTCTGTTCTTGGGAAATGCGTTCTTGATGCAATATGTTCTTTTATCAGTGACTTTCCAAGTTCCTCCAAGAATATTCTCCTTCTAGTCAATTTGCTTGCATTCCAATTAGGGTCAACCGAAATCCACAAAACGTATGCATTATAAGCAGAAACATCAAGAATATTGTAGAAAACTATCATTGGCCACCTATTACTTTTTCGTTTGCATGTATATGTACCTAATAACTGATCAAGCGTGTCTACAGCACCTTTGGTTGAATTATAGTCCAAAATCATTTTTGGCTTCTTATCAGCCCTGTCACTGATTTCCGCATCATGGTGGAGAGTGCTCATAAGTACAACATTCTTGTGTCTCTTAGGAATATAATTAACCACAGTAGTGTCATTTGTGAAGTAAAATGAAGAGCTGTGTACCTCCTTGTTGGTCATTTTGTGTGGAAGCTCCGGCTTATTTTTCCGTATAGTTCCCAACATAGTCAATTTCCTTTTCAGAAGCAGCTGCCCCAAATTGTACGACGTAAAAAAGTTGTCACACGTGATATTCTGACCACGTAACTCAGAAGTGAGATCAGATACCACCCTCATTCCCTGATTTCTTTCTGGTGCCGCTCCACTCACCTTTCCTGTATAAATTTGGGCTTTCAGTACGTATGAAGTTTTGCTGTCACACATGGTCCATATTTTGATCCCATATTTTGCCGGTTTACTTGGGATATACTGCTTGAATGGACAGCGACCTCTAAATGCTACTAACTGCTCGTCAACAGTAACATTTTCTCCTGGATTATACAGTTTAGGAAGGACCTCTACCCACTTCTCCCAAATACTACGAATTGCGGCAAGTTTGTCAGTACGTCGTCTTTCCTCTCTAGTAGATTTCTTGTCAAATCGCAGGACACGTGATATCTTACAGAATGTTTCATGAGACATGGTTGCTCGAAATATGTTTCGCCCAGTATCTTTATCCCACAAACTTTTTGTAGACTCCCCATGAGATCGATATACACCCGCTAGGAGTAAGAGTCCTAAGTATGCATGGAAAACAGAACCATCAATATCTGTCCACTGTTCACCATAAACTCGCTGCCCTTCAATATTTGTCATCTCTATTATTTCATTTTGAAGCGCTGTGTGAAATACTGCTTCAAATGAACATTTTACATCAGATATTCTGCTGACTGCATACCTGGTAACTCCTGGGGTACTCTTGATGATGTTCGAAGCTGGTAGGCGACCATGTTGTGCTGGTGGATGCAACTGCCATTCTATATTCCCATTTTTAGAAAGAAAAGTCTCTACACTATTTTGTATGGGCTGTGGACTGTCGTAACTGTCATCGGAACACTCGCTTTCAGATGCATTGCTGATGTGATCTTCAAACTCAGAAAGTGATCCTTCATCTGGTGAGGCATTTACTATTTCTTCCAACTCACGATCATTCAATGGTCTCATCGCCATGGTGTCACAAGTCAAACTGGGCAGAAACAAAGCATTCCAATTATTGAGAACTGCCAATTATTATTTCCTGGGGAAAGCAACAAACAAGCCCATTGTTGTGAACGCATGGAGCTTTAGGTGATTGTTGAGAGTAAGTTGGAATGATGCAGTCACTATTCCCACACAACACAACAAAAATAATTTTCGCCATTTCCAGATTTTAGAAATAAATACGAGTTACACTAAACATATTTGTGTCGGGTCATTATGACCCGAACATTACATATGCAACTATTACAGTTGAAGCCCAAACTTCTTAAACTTTTTTAAAACCTTTTAAAACACATGCTGCTCATCCATTTTCAGACAAAGTCACAAAGTTTCATAAATATATATTGGTATTTACATAATGTAAAATAACGTTCATATTCGTTTCGGGTCATATAGACCCGAACAGAACAGCAGGGTTAAATTCGGATGCAAACTCTGTGTTTCATCGTCAATTAGAAGGTCCAAGGGATACAGTAAACCTGAAGTGAAGCATCGGAATGTAAAACTGGACTCACACGAGAGGTTCAAATCATAGAAAGTGAGAGTGTCAGTCCTCTTGTACTTAAGTCGGCATTGCGCCTTTTGAATTTAATTCCGATGCAATTTCTGTGTTTCATCGTCAATAAGAAGGTGCAAGGTATACAGTAAACCTGAAGTGAAGCATCGGAATCTAAAACTGGATTCGCAGGAGATGTTCAAATCACAGAATGTTAGAGTGTCAGTCCTCTTTTACTTAAGACGGCGTTGTGCCATTTGTATTACATTCGGATGCGATTTCTGTGTTTCATCGTCAATAAGAAGGTACAAGGGATACAGTAAACCTGAAGTGAAGCATCGGAATCTAAAACTGGACTCACAGGAGATGTTCGAATCATAGAAAGTGAGAGTGTCAGTCCTCTTGTACTTAAGTCGGCATTGCGCCATTTGTATTAAATTCGGATGCAATTTCTGTGTGTAATCGTCAATAAGAAGGTCCAAGGGATACAGTAAACCTGAGGTGAAGCATCGGAATCTAAAACGGGACTCAGAGAAGAGGTTCAAATCATATAAAGTGAGAGTGTCAGTCCTCTTGTACTTAAGTCACCATTGTGACTTTTGTATTAATTTCGGATGCAATTTCTGTGTTTCATCTCAATAAGAAGGTCCAAGGGATACAGTAAACCTGGTGAAACATCGGAATCTAAAACTGGACTCACAGGAGAGGTTCAAATCTTAGAAAGTGAGAGTGTCACTCCTCTTGTTCTTAAGTCACCATTGTGCCTTTTGTATTAAATTCGGATGCAATTTCTGTGTGTCATCGTCAATAAGAATGTCCAAGGGATACAGTAAACCTGAAGTAAAGCATCGTATTCGAAAACTGGACTCACAGGAGAGGTTCAAATCATAGAAAGTGAGAGTGTCATTCCTCTTTTACTTAAGTCGGCATTGTGCCTTTTGAATTTAATTCCGATGCAATTTCTGTGTTTCATCGTTAATAAGAAGCTGCAAGGTACACAGTAAATCTGAAGTGAAGCTTCGGAATCTAAAACTGGACTCACAGGAGAGGTTCAAATCATAGAAAGTGAGAGTGTTAGTCCTCTTCTACTTAGGTCGGCACTGTGCCTTTTGAATTTAATTCCGATGCAATTTCTGTGTTTCATCGTCAATTAAGAAGGTCCAAGGGATACAGTAAACCTGAAGTGAAGCATCGTAATCTAAAACTGGACTCACAGGAGAGGTTCGAATCATAGAAAGTGAGAGTGTCAGTCCTCTTGCACTTATGTCGGAATTGTGCCTTTTGTTTAAAATCGGATGCAATTTCTGTGTTTCATCGTCAATAAGAAGGTCCAAGGGATACAGTAAACCTGGAGTGATGCATCGGAATCTAAAACTGGATTCACAGGAGAGGTTCAAATCATAGAATGTTAGAGTGTCAGTCCTCTTTTACTTAAGACGGCATTATGCCATTTGTATTAAATTCGGATGCGATTTCTGTTTTTTATCGTCAACAAGAAGGTCCAAGGGATACAGTAAACCTGAAGTTAAGCATCAGAATCTAAATCTGACCTCACAGGAGAGGTTCGAATCACAGAAAGTGAGAGTGTCAGTTCTCTTGTACTTAAGTCGGCATTGTGCCATTTGTATTAAATTCGGATGCAATGTCTGTGTTTCATCGTCAATAAGAAGGTACAAGGGTTACAGTAAACCTGAAGTGAAGCATCGGAATCTAAAACTGGACTCACAGGAGATGTTCAAATCATAGAAAGTGAGATTGTCGGTCCTCTTGTACTAAAGTCGCCATTGTGATTTTTGTATTAAATTCAGATGTAATTTCTGTGTTTCATCGTCAATAAGAAGGTCCAAGGGATACAATAAACCTGAAGTGAAGCATCGGAATCTAAAACTGGACTCACAGGAGCAGTACAAATCATAGAAAGTTAGAGTGTCAGTCCTCTTGTACTTAAGTCGGCATTGTACCTTTTGTATTAAATTCGGATGCAAACTCTGTGTTTCATCGTCAATTAGTAGGTCCAAGGGATACAGTAAACCTGAAGTGAAGCATCGGAATGTAAAACTGGACTCACACGAGAGGTTCAAATCATAGAAAGTGAGAGTGTCAGTCCTCTTGTACTTAAGTCGGCATTGTGCCTTTTGAATTTAATTCCGATGCAATTACTGTGTTTCATCGTCAATAAGAAGGTGCAAGGTATACAGTAAACCTGAAGTGAAGCATCGGAATCTAAAACTGGATTCGCAGGAGAGGTTCAAATCATAGAATGTTAGAGTGTCAGTCCTCTTTTACTTAAGACGGCATTGTGCCATTTGTATTACATTCGGATGCGATTTCTGTGTTTTATCGTCAACAAGAAGGTCCAAGGGATACAGTAAACCTGAAGTGAAGCATCGGAATCTAAAACTGGACTCACAGGAGATGTTCGAATCATAGAAAGTGAGAGTGTCAGTCCTCTTGTACTTAAGTCGGCATTGCGCCATTTGTATTAAATTCGGATGCAATTTCTGTGTGTAATCGTCAATAAGAAGGTCCAAGGGATACAGTAAACCTGAGGTGAAGCATCGGAATCTAAAACTGGACTCAGAGGAGAGGTTCAAATCATATAAAGTGAGAGTGTCAGTCCTCTTGTTCTTAAATCACCATTGTGACTTTTGTATTAATTTCGGATGCAATTTCTGTGTTTCATCTCAACAAGAAGGTCCAAGGGATACAGTAAACCTGGTGAAACATCGGAATCTAAAACTGGACTCACAGGAGAGGTTCAAATCATAGAAAGTGAGAGTGTCACTCCTCTTGTTCTTAAGTCGCCATTTTGCATTTTGTATTAAATTCGGATGCAATTTCTGTCTTTCATCGGCAATAAGAAGGTCCATGGGATACAGTGAACCTGAAGTGAAGCATCGGAATCTAAAACTGGACTCATAGGAGATGTTCAAATCATAGAAAGTGAGATTGTCGGTCCTCTTGTACTAAAGTCGCCATTGTGATTTTTGTATGAAATTCGGATGCAATATCTGTGTTTCATCGGCAATAAGAAGGTCCAAGGGATACAGTAAACCTGAAGTGAAGCATTGGAATGTAAAACTGGACTCACAGGAGAGGTTCAAATCATAGAAAGTGAGAGTGTCATTCCTCTTTTACTTAAGTCGGCATTGTGCCTTTTGAATTTAATTCCGATGCTATTTCTGTGCTTCATTGTCAATAAGAAGGTCCAAGGGATACAGTAAACATGAAGTGAAGCATCGGAATCTAAATCTGACCTCACAGGAGAGGTTCAAATCATAGAAAGTGAGAGTGTCAGTCCTCTTATACTTAAGTCGGCATTGTGCGTTTTAAATTTAATTCCGATGCAATATCTGTGTTTCATCGTCAATAAGAAGGTCCAAGGGATACAGTGAACCTGAAGTGAAGCATCGGAATCTAAAACTGGACTCACAGGAGATGTTCAAATCATAGAAAGTGAGATTGTCGGTCCTCTTGTACTAAAGTCGCCATTGTGATTTTTGTATTAAATTCGGATGCAATTTCTGTGTTTCATCGTCAATAAGAAGGTCCAAGGGATACAGTAAACCTGAAGTGAAGCATCGGAAACTAAAACTGGACTCACAGGAGAGGTGCCAATCATAGAAAGTTAAAGTGTCAGTCCTCTTGTACTTAAGTCGGCATTGTACCTTTTGTATTAAATTCGGATGCAAACTCTGTGTTTCATCGTCAATTAGAAGGTCCAAGGGATACAGTAAACCTGAAGTGAAGCATCGGAATGTAAAACTGGACTCACAGGAGAGGCTCAAATCATAGAAAGTGAGAGTGTCAGTCCTCTTGTACTTAAGTCGGCATTGTGCCTTTTGAATTTAATTCCGATGCAATTTCTGTGTTTCATCGTCAATTAGAAGCTGCAAAATATACAGTAAACCTGAAGTGAAGCATCGGAATCTAAAACTGGACTCACACGAGAGGTTCAAATCATAGAAAGTGAAAGTGTTAGTCCTCTTCTACTTAGGTCGGCACTGTGCCTTTTGAATTTATTTCCGATGCAATTTCTGTGTTTCATCGTCAATAAGAACGTCAAAGGGATATAGTAAACCTGAAGTGAAGCATCGGAATCTAGAACTGGACTCACAGGAGATGTTCAAATCATAGAAAGTGAGAGTGTCAGTCCTCTTGTACTTAAGCCACCATTGTGATTTTTGTATTAAATTCGGATGCAATTTCTGTGTTTCATCGTCAATAAGAAGGTCCAAGGGATACAGTAAACCTGAAGTGAAGCATCGGAATCGAAAACTGGACTCACAGGAGAGGTTCAAATCATAGAAAGTTAGAGTGTCAGTCCTCTAGTACTTAAGTCGGCATTGGGCCTTTTGTATTAAATTCAGGTGCAAACTCTGTGTTTCATCGTCAATAAGAAGGTCCAAAGGATACAGTAAACCTGAAGTGAAGCATCGGAATCTGAAACTGGACTCACAGGAGATTTTCAAATCATAGAAAGTGAGAGTGTCAGTCCTCTTGTACTTAAGTCACCATTGTGACTTTTGTATTAATTTCGGATTCAATTTCTGTGTTTCATCGTCAATAAGAAGGTCCAAGGGATACAGTAAACCTGAAGTGAAGCATCGGAATCGAAAACTGGACTCACAGGAGAGGTTCAAATCATAGAAAGTTAGAGTGTCAGTCCTCTAGTACTTAAGTCGGCATTGGGCCTTTTGTATTAAATTCAGGTGCAAACTCTGTGTTTCATCGTCAATAAGAAGGTCCAAGGGATACAGTAAACCTGAAGTGAAGCATCGGAATCGAAAACTGGACTCACAGGAGTGGTTCAAATCATAGAAAGTGTGAGTGTCAGTCCTCTTGAACTTAAGTCGGCATTGTGCCATTTGTATTAAATTCGGATGCAATTTATGTGTTTCATCGTCAATACGAAGGTCCAAGAGATAGAGTAAACCTGAGGTGAGCATCGGAATCTAAAACTGGACTCACAGGAGAGGTTCAAATCATAGGAAGTTAGAGTGTCAGTCCTCTTGTACTTAAGTCACCATTGTGACTTTTGTATTAATTTCGGATGCAATTTCTGTGTTTCATCATCAATAAGAAGGTCCAAGGGATACAGTAAACCTGAAGTGAAGCATCGGAATCTAAAACTGGACTCACAGGAGGGGTTTAAATCATAAAAAGTTAGAGTGTCAGTCCTCTTGTACTTAAGTCGGCATTTTACCGTTTGTATTAAATTCGGATGTTAACTCTGTGTTTCAGCGTCAATTAGAAGGTCCAAGGAAAACAGTAAACCTGAAGTGAAGCATCGGAATCTAAAACTGGACTCACAGGAGATGTTCGAATCATAGAAAGTGAGAGTGTCGCTCCTCTTGTACTTAAGTCGTCATTGCGCCATTTGTATTAAATTCGGATGCAATTTCTGTGTGTAATCGTCAATAAGAAGGTCCAAGGGATACAGTAAACGTGAGGTGAAGCATCGGAATCTAAAACTGGACTCAGAGGAGAGGTTCAAATCATATCAAGTGAGAGTGTCAGTCCTCTTGTACTTAAATCACCATTGTGACTTTTGTATTAATTTCGGATGCAATTTCTGTGTTTCATCTCAACAAGAAGGTCCAAGGGATACAGTAAACCTGGTGAAACATCGGAATCTAAAACTGGACTCACAGGAGAGGTTCAAATCATAGAAAGTGAGAGTGTCACTCCTCTTGTTCTTAAGTCGCCATTTTGCCTTTTGTATTAAATTCGGATGCAATTTCTGTGTGTCATCGTCAATAAGAATGTCCAAGGGATACAGTAAATTTGAAGTAAAGCATCGTAATCGAAAACTGGACTCACAGGAGAGGTTCAAATCATAGAAAGACGGAGTGTCAGTCCTCTTGTACTTAAGTCGGCATTGTGCCTTTTGTATTAAATTCGGATGCAAACTCTGTGTTTCATCGTCAATAAGAAGGTCCAAGGGATACAGTAAACCTGAAGTGAAGCATCGGAATCTAAAACTGAACTCACAGGAGAGGTTCAAATCATAGAAAGTTAGAGTGTCAGTCCTCTTGTACTTAAGTCGGCATTGTGCCTTTTGAATTTAATTCCGATGCAATTACTGTGTTTCATCGTCAATAAGAAGGTGCAAGGTATACAGTAAACCTGAAGTGAAGCATCGGAATCTAAAACTGGATTCGCAGGAGAGGTTCAAATCATAGAATGTTAGAGTGACAGTCCTCTTTTACTTAAGACGGCATTGTGCCATTTGTATTACATTCGGATGCGATTTCTGTGTTTTATCGTCAACAAGAAGGTCCAAGGGATACAGTAAACCTGAAGTGAAGCATCGGAATCTAAAACTGGACTCACAGGAGATGTTCGAATCATAGAAAGTGAGAGTGTCAGTCCTCTTGTACTTAAGTCGGCATTGCGCCATTTGTATTAAATTCGGATGCAATTTCTGTGTGTAATCGTCAATAAGAAGGTCCAAGGGATACAGTAAACCTGAGGTGAAGCATCGGAATCTAAAACTGGACTCAGAGGAGAGGTTCAAATCATATAAAGTGAGAGTGTCAGTCCTCTTGTTCTTAAATCACCATTGTGACTTTTGTATTAATTTCGGATGCAATTTCTGTGTTTCATCTCAACAAGAAGGTCCAAGGGATACAGTAAACCTGGTGAAACATCGGAATCTAAAACTGGACTCACAGGAGAGGTTCAAATCATAGAAAGTGAGAGTGTCACTCCTCTTGTTCTTAAGTCGCCATTTTGCATTTTGTATTAAATTCGGATGCAATTTCTGTCTTTCATCGGCAATAAGAAGGTCCATGGGATACAGTGAACCTGAAGTGAAGCATCGGAATCTAAAACTGGACTCACAGGAGATGTTCAAATCATAGAAAGTGAGATTGTTGGTCCTCTTGTACTAAAGTCGCCATTGTGATTTTTGTATTAAATTCGGATGCAATATCTGTGTTTCATCGGCAATAAGAAGGTCCAAGGGATACAGTAAACCTGAAGTGAAGCATTGGAATGTAAAACTGGACTCACAGGAGTGGTTCAAATCATAGAAAGTGAGAGTGTCATTCCTCTTTTACTTAAGTCGGCATTGTGCCTTTTGAATTTAATTCCGATGCTATTTCTGTGCTTCATTGTCAATAAGAAGGTCCAAGGGATACAGTAAACCTGAAGTGACGCATCGGAATCTAAATCTGACCTCACAGGAGAGGTTCAAATCATAGAAAGTGAGAGTGTCAGTCCTCTTATACTTAAGTCGGCATTGTGCGTTTTAAATTTAATTCCGATGCAATATCTGTGTTTCATCGTC
The DNA here is from genome assembly GCF_021461395.2 of Schistocerca americana. NCBI lineage: Eukaryota > Metazoa > Arthropoda > Insecta > Orthoptera > Acrididae > Schistocerca > Schistocerca americana. The sequence continues at coordinate 5,121,719 of NW_025725906.1, forward strand.
AATAAGAAGGTCCAAGGGATACAGTGAACCTGAAGTGAAGCATCGGAATCTAAAACTGGACTCACAGGAGATGTTCAAATCATAGAAAGTGAGATTGTCGGTCCTCTTGTACTAAAGTCGCCATTGTGATTTTTGTATTAAATTCGGATGCAATTTCTGTGTTTCATCGTCAATAAGAAGGTCCAAGGGATACAGTAAACCTGAAGTGAAGCATCGGAATCTAAAACTGGACTCACAGGAGAGGTGCCAATCATAGAAAGTTAGAGTGTCAGTCCTCTTGTACTTAAGTCGGCATTGTACCTTTTGTATTAAATTCGGATGCAAACTCTGTGTTTCATCGTCAATTAGAAGGTCCAAGGGATACAGTAAACCTGAAGTGAAGCATCGGAATGTAAAACTGGACTCACAGGAGAGGTTCAAATCATAGATAGTGAGAGTGTCAGTCCTCTTGTACTTAAGTCGGCATTGTGCCTTTTGAATTTAATTCCGATGCAATTTCTGTGTTTCATCGTCAATAAGAAGCTGCAAAATATACAGTAAACCTGAAGTGAAGCATCGGAATCTAAAACTGGACTCACACGAGAGGTTCAAATCATAGAAAGTGAAAGTGTTAGTCCTCTTCTACTTAGGTCGGCACTGTGCCTTTTGAATTTAGTTCCGATGCAATTTCTGTGTTTCATCGTCAATAAGAACGTCAAAGGGATATAGTAAACCTGAAGTGAAGCATCGGAATCTAGAACTGGACTCACAGGAGATGTTCAAATCATAGAAAGTGAGAGTGTCAGTCCTCTTGTACTTAAGCCACCATTGTGATTTTTGTATTAAATTCGGATGCAATTTCTGTGTTTCATCGTCAATAAGAAGGTCCAAGGGATACAGTAAACCTGAAGTGAAGCGTCGGAATCGAAAACTGGACTCACAGGAGAGGTTCAAATCATAGAAAGTTAGAGTGTCAGTCCTCTAGTACTTAAGTCGGCATTGGGCCTTTTGTATTTAATTCAGGTGCAAACTCTGTGTTTCATCGTCAATAAGAAGGTCCAAGGCATACAGTAAACCTGAAGTGAAGCATCGGAATCTGAAACTGGACTCACAGGAGATTTTCAAATCATAGAAAGTGAGAGTGTCAGTCCTCTTGTACTTAAGTCACCATTGTGACTTTTGTATTAATTTCGGATTCAATTTCTGTGTTTCATCGTCAATAAGAAGGTCCAAGGGATACAGTAAACCTGAAGTGAAGCATCGGAATCGAAAACTGGACTCACAGGAGAGGTTCAAATCATAGAAAGTTAGAGTGTCAGTCCTCTAGTACTTAAGTCGGCATTGGGCCTTTTGTATTAAATTCAGGTGCAAACTCTGTGTTTCATCGTCAATAAGAAGGTCCAAGGGATACAGTAAACCTGAAGTGAAGCATCGGAATCGAAAACTGGACTCACAGGAGTGGTTCAAATCATAGAAAGTGTGAGTGTCAGTATTCTTGAACTTAAGTCGGCATTGTGCCATTTGTATTAAATTCGGATGCAATTTATGTGTTTCATCGTCCATACGAAGGTCCAAGAGATAGAGTAAACCTGAGGTGAGCATCGGAATCTAAAACTGGACTCACAGGAGAGGTTCAAATCATAGAAAGTTAGAGTGTCTGTCCTCTTGTACTTAAGTCACCATTGTGACTTTTGTATTAATTTCGGATGCAATTTCTGTGTTTCATCATCAATAAGAAGGTCCAAGGGATACAGTAAACCTGAAGTGAAGCATCGGAATCTAAAACTGGTCTCACAGGAGAGGTTCAAATCATAAAAAGTTAGAGTGTCAGTCCTCTTGTACTTAAGTCGGCATTTTACCTTTTGTATTAAATTCGGATGTTAACTCTGTGTTTCAGCGTCAATTACAAGGTCCAAGGAAAACAGTAAACCTGAAGTGAAGCATCGGAATCTAAAACTGGACTCACAGGAGATGTTCGAATCATAGAAAGTGAGAGTGTCAGTCCTCTTGTACTTAAGTCGGCATTGCGCCATTTGTATTAAATTCGGATGCAATTTCTGTGTGTAATCGTCAATAAGAAGGTCCAAGGGATACAGTAAACCTGAGGTGAAGCATCGGAATCTAAAACTGGACTCAGAGGAGAGGTTCAAATCATATAAAGTGAGAGTGTCAGTCCTCTTGTACTTAAATCACCATTGTGACTTTTGTATTAATTTCGGATGCAATTTCTGTGTTTCATCTCAACAAGAAGGTCCAAGGGATACAGTAAACCTGGTGAAACATCGGAATCTAAAACTGGACTCACAGGAGAGGTTCAAATCATAGAAAGTGAGAGTGTCACTCCTCTTGTTCTTAAGTCGCCATTTTGCCTTTTGTATTAAATTCGGATGCAATTTCTGTGTGTCATCGTCAATAAGAATGTCCAAGGGATACAGTAAATCTGAAGTAAAGCATCGTAATCGAAAACTGGACTCACAGGAGAGGTTCAAATCATAGAAAGACGGAGTGTCAGTCCTCTTGTACTTAAGTCGGCATTGTGCCTTTTGTATCAAATTCGGATGCAAACTCTGTGTTTCATCGTCAATAAGAAGGTCCAAGGGATACAGTAAACCTGAAGTGAAGCATCGGAATCTAAAACTGAACTCACAGGAGAGGTTCAAATCATAGAAAGTTAGAGTGTCAGTCCTCTTGTACTTAAGTCGGCATTGCGCCATTTGTATTAAATTCGGATGCAATTTCTGTGTGTAATCGTCAATAAGAAGGTCCAAGGGATACAGTAAACCCGAGGTGAAGCATCGGAATCTAAAACTGGACTCAGAGGAGAGGTTCAAATCATATAAAGTGAGAGTGTCAGTCCTCTTGTTCTTAAATCACCATTGTGACTTTTGTATTAATTTCGGATGCAATTTCTGTGTTTCATCTCAACAAGAAGGTCCAAGGGATACAGTAAACCTGGTGAAACATCGGAATCTAAAACTGGACTCACAGGAGAGGTTCAAATCATAGAAAGTGAGAGTGTCACTCCTCTTGTTCTTAAGTCGCCATTTTGCATTTTGTATTAAATTCGGATGCAATTTCTGTCTTTCATCGGCAATAAGAAGGTCCATGGGATACAGTGAACCTGAAGTGAAGCATCGGAATCTAAAACTGGACTCACAGGAGATGTTCAAATCATAGAAAGTGAGATTGTTGGTCCTCTTGTACTAAAGTCGCCATTGTGATTTTTGTATTAAATTCGGATGCAATATCTGTGTTTCATCGGCAATAAGAAGGTCCAAGGGATACAGTAAACCTGAAGTGAAGCATTGGAATGTAAAACTGGACTCACAGGAGTGGTTCAAATCATAGAAAGTGAGAGTGTCATTCCTCTTTTACTTAAGTCGGCATTGTGCCTTTTGAATTTAATTCCGATGCTATTTCTGTGCTTCATTGTCAATAAGAAGGTCCAAGGGATACAGTAAACCTGAAGTGAAGCATCGGAATCTAAATCTGACCTCACAGGAGAGGTTCAAATCATAGAAAGTGAGAGTGTCAGTCCTCTTATACTTAAGTCGGCATTGTGCGTTTTAAATTTAATTCCGATGCAATATCTGTGTTTCATCGTCAATAAGAAGGTCCAAGGGATACAGTGAACCTGAAGTGAAGCATCGGAATCTAAAACTGGACTCACAGGAGATGTTCAAATCATAGAAAGTGAGATTGTCGGTCCTCTTGTACTAAAGTCGCCATTGTGATTTTTGTATTAAATTCGGATGCAATTTCTGTGTTTCATCGTCAATAAGAAGGTCCAAGGGATACAGTAAACCTGAAGTGAAGCATCGGAATCTAAAACTGGACTCACAGGAGAGGTGCCAATCATAGAAAGTTAGAGTGTCAGTCCTCTTGTACTTAAGTCGGCATTGTACCTTTTGTATTAAATTCGGATGCAAACTCTGTGTTTCATCGTCAATTAGAAGGTCCAAGGGATACAGTAAACCTGAAGTGAAGCATCGGAATGTAAAACTGGACTCACAGGAGAGGTTCAAATCATAGATAGTGAGAGTGTCAGTCCTCTTGTACTTAAGTCGGCATTGTGCCTTTTGAATTTAATTCCGATGCAATTTCTGTGTTTCATCGTCAATAAGAAGCTGCAAAATATACAGTAAACCTGAAGTGAAGCATCGGAATCTAAAACTGGACTCACACGAGAGCTTCAAATCATAGAAAGTGAAAGTGTTAGTCCTCTTCTACTTAGGTCGGCACTGTGCCTTTTGAATTTAGTTCCGATGCAATTTCTGTGTTTCATCGTCAATAAGAACGTCAAAGGGATATAGTAAACCTGAAGTGAAGCATCGGAATCTAGAACTGGACTCACAGGAGATGTTCAAATCATAGAAAGTGAGAGTGTCAGTCCTCTTGTACTTAAGCCACCATTGTGATTTTTGTATTAAATTCGGATGCAATTTCTGTGTTTCATCGTCAATAAGAAGGTCCAAGGGATACAGTAAACCTGAAGTGAAGCATCGGAATCGAAAACTGGACTCACAGGAGAGGTTCAAATCATAGAAAGTTAGAGTGTCAGTCCTCTAGTACTTAAGTCGGCATTGGGCCTTTTGTATTTAATTCAGGTGCAAACTCTGTGTTTCATCGTCAATAAGAAGGTCCAAGGCATACAGTAAACCTGAAGTGAAGCATCGGAATCTGAAACTGGACTCACAGGAGATTTTCAAATCATAGAAAGTGAGAGTGTCAGTCCTCTTGTACTTAAGTCACCATTGTGACTTTTGTATTAATTTCGGATTCAATTTCTGTGTTTCATCGTCAATAAGAAGGTCCAAGGGATACAGTAAACCTGAAGTGAAGCATCGGAATCGAAAACTGGACTCACAGGAGAGGTTCAAATCATAGAAAGTTAGAGTGTCAGTCCTCTAGTACTTAAGTCGGCATTGGGCCTTTTGTATTAAATTCAGGTGCAAACTCTGTGTTTCATCGTCAATAAGAAGGTCCAAGGGATACAGTTAACCTGAAGTGAAGCATCGGAATCGAAAACTGGACTCACAGGAGTGGTTCAAATCATAGAAAGTGTGAGTGTCAGTATTCTTGAACTTAAGTCGGCATTGTGCCATTTGTATTAAATTCGGATGCAATTTATGTGTTTCATCGTCCATACGAAGGTCCAAGAGATAGAGTAAACCTGAGGTGAGCATCGGAATCTAAAACTGGACTCACAGGAGAGGTTCAAATCATAGAAAGTTAGAGTGTCTGTCCTCTTGTACTTAAGTCACCATTGTGACTTTTGTATTAATTTCGGATGCAATTTCTGTGTTTCATCATCAATAAGAAGGTCCAGGGGATACAGTAAACCTGAAGTGAAGCATCGGAATCTAAAACTGGTCTCACAGGAGAGGTTCAAATCATAAAAAGTTAGAGTGTCAGTCCTCTTGTACTTAAGTCGGCATTTTACCTTTTGTATTAAATTCGGATGTTAACTCTGTGTTTCAGCGTCAATTACAAGGTCCAAGGAAAACAGTAAACCTGAAGTGAAGCATCGGAATCTAAAACTGGACTCACAGGAGATGTTCGAATCATAGAAAGTGAGAGTGTCAGTCCTCTTGTACTTAAGTCGGCATTGCGCCATTTGTATTAAATTCGGATGCAATTTCTGTGTGTAATCGTCAATAAGAAGGTCCAAGGGATACAGTAAACCTGAGGTGAAGCATCGGAATCTAAAACTGGACTCAGAGGAGAGGTTCAAATCATATAAAGTGAGAGTGTCAGTCCTCTTGTACTTAAATCACCATTGTGACTTTTGTATTAATTTCGGATGCAATTTCTGTGTTTCATCTCAACAAGAAGGTCCAAGGGATACAGTAAACCTGGTGAAACATCGGAATCGAAAACTGGACTCACAGGAGAGGTTCAAATCATAGAAAGACGGAGTGTCAGTCCTCTTGTACTTAAGTCGGCATTGTGCCTTTTGTATCAAATTCGGATGCAAACTCTGTGTTTCATCGTCAATAAGAAGGTCCAAGGGATACAGTAAACCTGAAGTGAAGCATCGGAATCTAAAACTGAACTCACAGGAGAGGTTCAAATCATAGAAAGTTAGAGTGTCAGTCCTCTTGTACTTAAGTCGGCATTGTGCCTTTTGAATTTAATTCCGATGCTATTTCTGTGCTTCATTGTCAATAAGAAGGTCCAAGGGATACAGTAAACCTGAAGTGAAGCATCGGAATCTAAATCTGACCTCACAGGAGAGGTTCAAATCATAGAAAGTGAGTGTGTCAGTCCTCTTTTACTTAAGTCGGCATTGTGCGTTTTAAATTTAATTCCGATGCAATATCTGTGTTTCATCGTCAATAAGAAGGTCCAAGGGATACAGTGAACCTGAAGTGAAGCATCGGAATCTAAAACTGGACTCACAGGAGTTGTTCAAATCATAGAAAGTGAGATTTTCGGTCCTCTTGTACTAAAGTCGCCATTGTGATTTTTGTATTAAATTCGGATGCAATTTCTGTGTTTCATCGTCAATAAGAAGGTCCAAGGGATACAGTAAACCTGAAGTGAAGCATCGGAATCTAAAACTGGACTCACAGGAGAGGTGCCAATCATAGAAAGTTAGAGTGTCAGTCCTCTTGTACTTAAGTCGGCATTGTACCTTTTGTATTAAATTCGGATGCAAACTCTGTGTTTCATCGTCAATTAGAAGGTCCAAGGGATACAGTAAACCTGAAGTGAAGCATCGGAATGTGAAACTGGACTCACAGGAGAGGTTCAAATCATAGAAAGTGAGAGTGTCAGTCCTCTTGTACTTAAGTCGGCATTGTGCCTTTTGAATTTAATTCCGATGCAATATCTGTGCTTCATCGTCAATAAGAAGGTCCAAGGGATACAGTAACCCTGAAGTGAAGCATCGGAATGTAAAACTGGACTCACAGGAGAGGTTCAAATCATAGAAAGTGAGAGTGTCAGTCCTCTTGTACTTAAGTCGGCATTGTGCCTTTTGAATTTAATTCCGATGCAATTTCTGTGTTTCATCGTCAATAAGAAGGAGCAAGGTATACAGTAAACCTGAAGTGAAGCATCGGAATCTAAAACTGGACTCACAGGATAGGTTCAAATCATAGAAAGTGAGAGTGTTAGTCGTCATCGACTTAGGTCGGCACTGTGATTTTTGAATTTAATTCCGATGCAATTTCTGTGTTTCATCGTCAATAAGAAGGTGAAAGGTATACAGTAAACCTGAAGTGAAGCATCGGAATCTAAATCTGACCTCACAGGAGAAGTTCGAATCATGGAAAGTGAGAGTGTCAGAGCTCTTGTACTTAAGTCGGCATTGTGCCATCTGTAATAAATTCGGATGCAATTTCTGTGTTTCATCGTCAATAAGAAGGTCCAAGGGATACAGGAAACCTGAAGTGAAGCATCGGAATCTAAAACTGGACTCACAGGAGATGTTCAAATCATAGAAAGTTAGAGTGTCAGTCCTCTTGTACTTATGTCGGCATTGTGCCTTTTGAATATAATTCCGATGCTTTTTCTGTGTTTCATTGTCAATAAGAAGGTCCAAGGGATACAGTAAACCTGAAGTGAAGCATCGGAATCTAAAACTGGACTCACAGGAGAGGTTCAAATCATAGAGAGTGAGAGTGTCATGCCTCTTATACTTAAGTCGACATTGTGCCATTTGTATTAAATTCGGATGCAATTTCTGTGTTTCATCGTCAATAAGAAGGTCCCAGGGATACAGTAAACCTGAAGTGAAGCATCGGAATCTAAAACTGGACTCACAGGAGAGGTTCAAATTATAGAAAGTGAGAGTGTCAGTCCTCTTGTACCTAAGTCGCCATTGTGCCTTTTGTATTAAATTCGGATGCAATTTCTGTGTTTCATCGTCAATAAGAAGGTCCAAGGGATACAGTAAACCTGAAGTGAAGCATCGGAATCCAAAACTGGACTCACAGGAGACGTTCAAATCAAAGAATGTTAGAGTGTCAGTCCTCTTGTACTTAAGTCGGCATTGTGCCTTTTGTATTAAATTCAGATGCAAACTCTGTATTTCGTCGTCAATAAGAAGGTCCAAGGGATACAGTAAACCTGAAGTGAAGCATCGGAATCTAAATCTGGACTCACAGGAGAGGTTCAAATCAGAGAAAGTGAGAGTGTCAGTCCTCTTACACTTAAGTCGGAATTGTGCCTTTTCAATTTAATTCCGATGCAATTTCTTTTTTTCATCGTCAATACGATGGTGCAAGGTATACAGTAAACCTGAAGTGAAGCATCGGAATCTAAATCTGACCTCACAGGAGAAGTTCGAATCATGGAAAGTGAGAGTGTCAGTGCTCTTGTACTTAAGCCGCCATTGTGCCATTTGTATTACATTCGGATGCAATTTCTGAGTTTCATCGCAAATAAGAAGGTCCAAGGGATACAGTAAACATGAAGTGAAGCATCGGAATCTGAAACTGGACTCACAGGAGAGGTTCAAATCATAGAAAGTGAGAGTGTCAGTCCTCTTGTACTTAAGTTGCCATTGTGCCTTTTGTATTAAATTCGGTTGCAATTTCTGTGTCTCATCGTCAATAAGAAGGTCCAAGGGATACAGTAAACCTGAAGTGAAGCATCGGAATCCAAAACTGGACTCACAGGAGAGGTTCAAATCATAGAAAGTTAGAGTGTCAGTCCTCTTGTACTTAAGTCGGCATTGTGCCTTTTGTATTAAATTCGGATGCAAACTCGGTGTTTCGTCGTCAATAAGAAGGTCCGAGGGATACAGTAAACCTGAAGTGAAGCATCGGAATCAAAAACTGGACTCACAGGAGAGGGTCAAATCATAGAAAGTTAGAGTGTCAGTCCTCTTGTACTTAAGTCGGCATTGTGCCATTTGAATTTAATTCCGATGCAATTTCTGTGTTTCATCGTCAATAAAAAGGTCCAAGGGATACAGTAAACCTGAAGTGAAGCATCGGAATCTAAAACTGGACTCACAGGAGATGTTCAAATCATAGGAAGTGAGAGTGTCACTCCTCTTGTACTTAAGTCGCCATTGTGATTTTGGTATTAAATTCGGATGCAATTTCTGTGTTTCATCGTCAATAAGAAGGTCCAAGGGATACAGTAAACCTGAAGTGAAGCATCGGAATCGAAAACTGGACTCACAGGAGATGTTCAAGTCATAGAAAGTTAGAGTGTCAGTCCTCTAGTACTTAAGTCGGCATTGAGCCTTTTGTATTAAATTCAGGTGCAAACTCTGTGTTTCATCGTCAATAAGAAGGTCCAAGGGATACAGTAAACCTGAAGTGAAGCATCGGTATCTAAAACTGGACTCACAGGAGAGGTTCAAATCATAGAAAGTTAGAATGTCATTCCTCTTGTACTTAAGTCGGCATTGTGCCTTGTGTATTAAATTCGGATGCTTTTTCTGTGTTTTATCGTCAATAAGAAGGTGCAAGGTATACAGTAAACCTGAAGAGAAGCATCGGAATCTAAAACTAGACTCACAGGAGAGGTTCAAATCATAGCAAGTGAGAGTATCAGTCCTCTTGTACATAAGTCGCCCTTGTGCCTTTTGTATTAAATTCGGATGCAATTACTGTGTTTCATCGTCAATAAGAAGGTCCAAGGGATACAGTAAATCTGAAGTGAAACATCGGAATCTGAAACTGGACTCACAGTAGATGTTCAAATCATAGAAAGTCAGAGTGTCAGTCCTCTTGTACTTAAGTCGCCATTGTGATTTTTGTATTCAATTCGGATGCAATTTCTGTGTTTCATCGTCAATAAGAAGGTCCAAGGGTTTCAGTAAACCTGAAGTGAGGCATCGGAATCTAAAACTGGACTCACTGGAGAGGTTCAAATCATAGAAAGTTAGAGTGTCAGTCCTCCTGTAGTTAAGTCGGCATTGTACCTTTTGTATTAATTTCGGGTGCAAACTCTGTGTTTCATCGTCAATTAGAAGGTCCAGAGGGATACAGTAAACCTGAAGCGAAGCATCGGAATCTAAAACTGGACTCACAGGAGAGGTTCAAATCATAGCAAGTGAGAGTGTCAGTCCTCTTGTACTTAAGTCGGAATTGTGAGTTTTGAATTTATTTCCGATGCAATTTCTGTGTTTCATCGTCAATGAGAAGGTGCAAGGTATACAGTAAACCTGAAGTGAAGCATCGGAATCCAAATCTGACCACACAGGAGAAGTTCGAAACATGGAAAGTGAGAGTGTCAGTGCTGTTGTACTTAAGTCGGCATTGTGCCATTTGTATTAAATTCGGATGCAATTTCTGTGTTTCATCGTCAATAAGAAGGTCCAAGGGATACAGTAAACCTGAAGTGAAGCATCGGAATCTAAAACTGGACTCACAGGAGATGTTCAAATCATAGAAAGTTAGAGTGTCAGTCCTCTTGTACTTATGTCGGCATTGTGCCTTTTGAATATAATTCCGATGTTTTTTCTGTGTTTCATTGTCAATAAGAAGGTCCAAGGGATACAGTAAACCTGAAGTGAAGCATCGGAATCTAAAACTGGACTCATAGGAGAGTTTCAAATCATAGATAGTGAGAGTGTCATGCCTCTTATACTTAAGTCGACATTGTGCCATTTGTATTAAATTCGGATGCAATTTCTGTGTTTCATCGTCAATAAGAAGGTCCCAGGGATACAGTAAACCTGAAGTGAAGCATCGGAATCTAAAACTGGACTCACAGGAGAGGTTCAAATCATAGAAAGTGAGAGTGTCAGTCCTCCTGTACCTAAGTCGCCATTGTGCCTTTTGTATTAAATTCGGATGCAATTTCTGTGTTTCATCGTCAATAAGAAGGTCCAAGGGATACAGTAAACCTGAAGTGAAGCATCGGAATCCAAAACTGGACTCACAGGAGACGTACAAATCATAGAATGTTAGAGTGTCAGTCCTCTTGTACTTAAGTCGGCTTTGTGCCTTTTGTATTAAATTCGGATGCAAACTCTGTGTTTCGTCGTCAATAAGAAGGTCCAAGGATACAGTAAACCTGAAGTGAAGCATCTTAATCTAAAACTGGACTCACAGCAGAGGTTCAAATCAGAGAAAGTGAGAGTGTCAGTCCTCTTATACTTAAGTCGGATTTGTGCCTTTTGAATTTAATTCCGATGCAATTTCTGTGTTTCATCGTCAATACGATGGTGCAAGGTATACAGTAAACCTGAAGTGAAGCATCGGAATCTAAATCTGACCTCACAGGAGAAGTTCGAATCATGGAAAGTGAGAGTGTCAGTGCTCTTGTACTTAAGCCGGCATTGTGCCATTTGTATTAAATTCGGATGCAATTTCTGTGTTTCATCGCAAATAAGAAGGTCCAAGGGATACAGGAAAACCTGAAGTGAAGCATCGGAATCTAAAACTGGACTCACAGGAGAGGTTCAAATCATAGAAAGTTAGAATGTCAGTCCTCTTGTACTTAAGTCGGCATTGTGCCTTGTGTATTAAATTCGGATGCAATTTCTGTGTTTGATCGTCAACAAGAAGGTGCAAGGTATACAGTAAACCTGAAGTGAAGCATCGGAATCCAAAACTGGACTCACAGGGGAGGTTCATATCATAGAAAGTGAGAGTGTCAGTCCTCTTGTACTTAAGTCGACATTGTGCTATTTGTATTAATTTGGGATGCAATTTCTGTGTTTCATCGTCAATAAGAAGGTCCAAGGGATACAGGAAACCTGAAGTGAAGCATCGGAATCTAAAACTGGACTCACAGGAGAGGTTCAAATCATGGAAAGTGAGAGTGTCAGTCCTCTTGTACTTAAGACGCCATTGTGCCTTTTGTATTAAATCCGGTTGCAATGTCTGTGTTTCATCGTCAAAAAGAAGGTCCAAGGGATACAGTAAACCTGAAGTGAAGCTTCGGAATCCAAAACTGGACTCACAGGAGAGGTTCAAATCATAGAAAGTTAGTGTGTCAGTCCTCTTGTACTTAAGTCAGCATTGTGCCATTTGAATTTAATTCCGATGCAATTTCTGTGTTTCATCGTCAATAAAAAGGTCCAAGGGATACAGTAAACCTGAAGTGAAGCATCGGAATCTAAAACTGGACTCACAGGAGAGGTTCAAATCATAGAAAGTGAGAGTGTCAGTCCTCTTTTGCTTAAGTCGGCATTGTGCGTTTTGAATTTAATTCCGATGCAATTTCTGTGTTTCATCGTCAATAAAAAGGTCCAAGGGATACAGTAAACCTGAAGTGAAGCATCTGAATCTAAAACTGGACTCACAGGAGATGTTCAAATCATAGAAAGTGAGAGTGTCACTCCTCTTGTACTTAAGTCGCCAATGTGATTTTGGTATTAAATTCGGATGCAATGTCAGTGTTTCATCGTCAATAAGAAGGTCCAAGGGATACAGTAAACCTGAAGTGAAGCATCTGAATCTAAAACTGGACTCACAGGAGAGGTTCAAATCATAGACAGTTAGTGTGTCAGTCCACTTGCCCTTACGTTAGCATTGTACCTTTTGTATTAAATTCGGATGCAAACTCTGTGTTTCATCGTCAATTAGACGGTCCAAGGGATACAGTAAACCTGAAGTGAAGCATCGGAATCTAAAACTGGACTCACAGGAGAGGTTCAAATCATAGAAAGTGAGAGTGTCAGTCCTCTTGTACTTAAGACGGCATTGTGCCTTTTGAATTTAATTCCGATGCAATTTCTGTTTTTCATCGTCAATAAGAAGGTGCAAGGTATACAGTAAACCTGAAGTGAAGCATCGGAATCTAAATCTGACCTCACAGGAGAGGTTCGAATCATAGAAAGTGAGAGTGTCAGTCCTCTTGTACTTATGTCGCAATTGTGCCATTTGTATTAAATTCGGATGCAATTTCTGTGTTTCGTCGTCAATAAGAAGGTCCAAGGGATACAGTAAACCTAAAGTAAAGCATCGGAATCTAAGACTGGACTCATAGGGGAGGTACAAATCATAGAAAGTGAGAGTGTAAGTCCTCTTGTACTTAAGTCGACATTGTGCCTTTTGTATTAAATTCGGATGCAATTTCTGTTTTCATCGTCAATAAGAAGGTCCAAGGGATACAGTAAACCTGAAGTAAAGCATCGGAATCTAAAACTGGAGTCACAGGAGAGGTTCAAATCATAAAAAGGTAGAGTGTCAGTCCTCTTGTACTTAAGTCGGCATTGTGCCTTTTGAATTTAATTCCGATGCTATTTCTGTGTTTCATTGTCAATAAGAAGGTCCAAGAGATACTGTAAACCTGAAGTGAAGCATCGGAACCTAAAACTGGACTCACAGGAGAGATTCAAATCATTGAAAGTGAGAGTGTCAGTCCTCTTTTACTTAAGTCGGCATTGTCCGTTTTAAAATTAATTCCGATGCACTATCTGTGTTTCATCGTCAATAAGAAGGTCCAAGGGATACAGTAAACCTGAAGTGAAGCATCGGAATCTAGAACTGGACTCACAGGAGAAATTCAAATCATAGATAGTGAGAGAGTCAGTCCTCTTCTGCTTAAGTCGGCATTGTGCCTTTTGTATTAAATTCGGTTGCATTTTCTGTGTTTCATCGTCAATAAGAAGGTGCAAGGTATACAGTAAACCTGAAGTGAAGCATCGGAATCTAAAACTGGACTCACAGGAGAGGTTCAAATCATAGAAACTTAGAGTGTCAGTTCTCTTGTACTTAAATCGGCAATGTGCCTTTTGTTTTAAATTCGGATGCAAACTCTGTGTTTCATCGTCAATAAGAAGAGTCAAGGGATACAGTAAACCTGAAGTGAAGCATCGGAATCTAAAACTAGACTCGCAGTAGAGGTTCAAATCAAAGAAAGTGAGAGTGTCAGTCCCCTTGTACTTAAGTCGGCATTGTGCCGTTTGTATTAAATTCGGATGCAATTTCTGTGTTTCATCGTCAATAAGAAGGTCCAAGGTATACAGTAAACCTGAAGTGAAGCATCGGAATGTAAAACTCGACTCACAGGAGAGGTTCAAATCATAGAAAGTGAGAGTGTTAGTCCTCTTCTACTTAGGTCGGCACTGTGCCTTTTGAAATTAATTCCGATGCAATTTCTGTGTTTCATCGTCAATAAGAACGTCCAAGGGATACAGTAAACCAGAAGTGAAGCATCGGAATGTAAAACTGGACTCACAGGAGAGGTTCGAATCATACAAAGTGAGAGTGTCAGTCCTCTTGTACTTAAGTCGGCATTGTGCCTTTTGTATTATTTCGGATGCAATTTCTGTGTTTCATTGTCAATAAGAAGGTCCAAGGGATACAGTAAACCTGAGGTGAAGCATCGGAATCTAAAACTGGACACACAGGAGAGGTTCAAATCATAGAAAGTGAGAGTGTCAGTCCTCTTGTACTGAAGTCACCATTGTGACATTTGTATTAATTTCGGATGCAATTTCTGTGTTTCATCGTCAATAAGAAAGTCCAAGGGATACAGTAAACCTGAAGTGAAGCATCGGAATCTAAAACTGGACTCACAGGAGAGGTGCAAATCATAGAAAGTGAGAGTGTCAGTCCTCTTGTACTTAGGTCGCCATTGTGCCTTTTGTATTAAATTCAGATGCAATTTCTGTGTTTCATCGTCAATCAGAAGGTCCAAGTGATACAGTAAACCTGAAGTAAAGCATCGGAATCTAAAACTGGACTCACAGGAGAGGTTCAAATCATAGAAAGTTAGAGAGTCAGTCCTCTTGTACTTAAGTCGATATTGTGAATTTTGTATTAAATTCGGATGCAAACTCTCTGTTTCATCGTCAATAAGAAGGTCCAAGGGATACAGTAAACCTGAAGTGAAGCATCGGAATCTAAAACTGGACTCACAGGAGAGGTTCAAATCATAGAAAGTTAGAGTGTCAGTTCCCTTGCACTTAAGTCGGCATTGTGCCTTTTGAATTTAATTCCGATGCTATTTCTGTGTTTCATCGTCAATAAGAAGGTCCAAGGGATACAGTAAACCTGAAGTGAAGCATCGAAATCTAGAACTGGACTCACAGGAGAAATTCAAATCATAGATAGTGAGAGTGTCAGTCCTCTTTTACTTAGGTCGGCATTGTGCCTTTTGTATTAAATTCGGTTGCAATTACTGTGTTTCATCGTCAATAAGAAGGTGCAAGGTATACAGTAAACCTGAAGTGAAGCATCGGAATCTAAAACTGGACTCACAGGTGAGGTTCAAGTCATAGAAAGTTAGAGTGTCGGTCCTCTTGTACTTAAGTTGGCATTGTGCCTTTTGTATTAAATTCGGATGCAAACTCTGTGTTTCATCGTCAATAATAAGATCCAAGGGATACAGTAAACCTGAAGTGAAGCATCGGACTCTAAAACTAGACTCACAGTAGAGGTTCAAATCATGGAAAGTGAGAGTGTCAGTCCTCTTGTACTTAAGTCGGCATTGTGCCGTTTGTATTAAATTCGGATGCAATTTCTGTGTTTCATCGTCAATAAGAAGGTCCAAGGTATACAGTAAACCTGAAGTGAAGCATGGGAATCTAAAACTGGACTCACAGGAGAGGTTCAAATCATAGAAAGTGAGAGTGTTAGTCCTCTTCTACTTAGGTCGGCACTGTGCCTTTTGAATTTAATTTCGATGCAATTACTGTGTTTCATCGTCAATAAGAACGTCCAAGGGATACAGTAAACCTGAAGTGAAGCTTCGGAATCTAAAACTGGACTTACAGGAGAGGTTCGAATCATAGAAAGTGAGAGTGTCAGTCCTCTTGTACTTAAGTCGGCAATGTGCCATTTGTATTAATTCGGATACAATTTCTGTGTTTCATTGTCAATAGGAAGGTCCAAGGGATACAGTAAACCTGAGGTGAAGCATTGGAATCTAAAACTGGACTCACAGCAGTGGTTCAAATCATAGAAAGTGAGAGTGTCAGTCCTCTTGTACTTAAGTCACCATTGTGACTTTTGTATTAATTTCGGATGCAATTTCTGTGTTTCATCGTCAATAAGAAGGTCCAAGGGATACAGTAAACCTGAAGTGAAGCATCGGAATCTAAAACTGGACTCACAGGAGAGTTGCAAATCACAGAAAGTGAGAGTGTCAGTCCTCTTGTACTTAGGTCGCCATTGTGCCTTTTGTATTAAATTCAGATGCAATTTCTGTGTTTCATCATCAATTAGAAGGTCCAAGGGATACAGTACACCTGAAGTAAAGCATCGGAATCTAAAACTGGACTCACAGGAGAGGTTGAAATCATAGAAAGTTAGAGTGTCAGTCCTCTTGTACTTAAGTCGGCATTGTGCCTTTTGTATTAAATTCGGATGCACACTCTGTGTTTCATCGTCAATAAGAAGGTCCAAGGGATACAGTAAACCAGAAGTGAAGCATCGGAATCTAAAACTGGACTCACAGGAGAGCTTCAAATCATAGAAAGTGAGAGTGTCAGTCCTCTTTTACTTAAGTCGGCATTGTGCATTTTAAATTTAATTCCGATGCAATATCTGTGTTTCATCGTAAATACGAAGGTCCAAGGGATACAGTAAACCTGAAGTGAAGCATCGGAATCTAA
Organism: Schistocerca americana; assembly: GCF_021461395.2. Lineage (NCBI taxonomy): Eukaryota > Metazoa > Arthropoda > Insecta > Orthoptera > Acrididae > Schistocerca > Schistocerca americana. The sequence continues at coordinate 5,138,175 of NW_025725906.1, forward strand.
AACTGGACTCACAGGAGAGCTTCAAATCATAGAAAGTGAGAGTGTCAGTCCTCTTGTACTTAAGTCGGCATTGTGCCTTTTGAATTTAATTCCGATGCTATTTCTGTGTTACATTGTCAATAAGAAGGTCCAAGGGATACAGTAAACATGAAGTGAAGCATCGGAACCTAAACCTGGACTCACAGGAGAGATTCAAATCATAGAAAGTGAGAGTGTCATTCCCCTTTTACTTAAGTCGGCAATGTCCGTTTTAAATTTAATTCCGATGCAATATCTGTGTTTCATCGTCAATAAGAAGGTCCAAGGGATACAGTAAACCTGAAGTGAAGCATCGGAATCTAGAACTGGACTCACAGGAGAGGTTCAAATCATAGAAAGTTAGAGAGTCAGTCCTCTTGTACTTAAGTCGGCATTGTGCCTTTTGTATTAAATTCGGATGCAAACTCTCCGTTTCATCGTCAATAAGAAGGTCCAAGGGATACAGTAAACCTGAAGTGAAGCATCGGAATCTAAAACTGGACTCACAAGGGAGGTTCAAATCATAGAAAGTGAGAGTGTCAGTCCTCTTCTACTTAAGTCGACATTGTGCCCTTTGTATTAAATTCGGATGCAATTTCTGTTTTCATCGTCAATAAGAAGGTCCAAGGGATACAGTAAACATGAAGTGAAGCATCGGAACCTAAACATGGACTCACAGGAGAGATTCAAATCATAGAAAGTGAGAGTGTCAGTCCTCTTTTACTTAAGTCGGCAATGCCCGTTTTAAATTTAATTCCGATGCAATATCTGTGTTTCATCGTCAATAAGAAGGTCCAAGGGATACAGTAAACTTGAAGTGAAGCATCGGAATCTAGAACTGGACTCACAGGAGAAATTCAAATCATAGATAGTGAGGGTGTCAGTTCTCTTTTACTTAAGTCGGCATTGTGCCTTTCGTATTAAATTCGGTTGCAATTTCTGTGTTTCATCGTCAATAAGAAGGTTTAAGGTATACAGTAAACCTGAAGTGAAGCATCGGAATCTAAAGCTTGACTCACAGGAGAGGTTCAAATCATAGAAACTTAGAGTGTCAGTCCTCTTGTACTTAAGTCGGCATTGTGCGTTTTGTATTAAATTCGGATGCAAACTCTGTGTTTCATCGTCAATAAGAAGAACCAAGGGATACAGTAAACCTGAAGTGAAGTATCGGAATCTAAAACTAGACTCACAGTAGAGGTTCAAATCATAGAAAGTGAGAGTGTCAGTACTCTTGTACTTAAGTCGGCATTGTGCCGTTTGTATTAAATTCGGATGCAATTTCTGTGTTTCATCGTCAATAAGAAGGTCCAAGGTATACAGTAAAACTGAAGTGAAGCATCGAAATCTAAAACTGGACTCACAGGAGAGGTTCAAATCATAGAAAGTGAGATTGTTAGTCCTCTTCTACTTAGGTCGGTACTGTGCCTTTTGAATTTAATTCCGATGCAATTTCTGTGTTTCATCGTCAATAAGAACGTCCAAGGGATACAGTAAACCTGAAGTGAAGCATCGGAATCTAAAACTGGACTCACAGGAGAGGTTCGAATCATAGAAAGTGAGAGTGTCAGTCCTCTTGTACTTAAGTCGGCATTGTGCCATTTGTATTAATTCGGATGCAATTTCTTTGTTTCATTGTCAATAAGAAGGTCCAAGGGATACAGTAAACCTGAGGTGAAGCATCGGAATCTAAAACTGGACTCACAGGAGAGGTTCAAATCATAGAGAGTGAGAGTGTCAGTAATCTTGTACTTAAGTCACCATTGTGACTTTTGTATTAATTTCGGATGCAATTTCTGTGTTTCATCGTCAATTAGAAGGTCCTAGGGATTCAGTAAACCTGAAGTGAAGTATCGGATTCTAAAACTGGACTCACAGGAGAGGTGCAAATCATAGAAAGGGAGAGTGTCAGTCCTCTTGTACTTAGGTCGCCATTGTGCCTTTTGTATTAAATTCAGATTCAATTTCTGTGTTTCATCGTCAATCAGAAGGTCCAAGGGATACAGTAAACCTGAAGTGAAGCATCGGAATCTAAAACTGGACTCACAGGAGATGTTCAAATCATAGAAAGTGAGATTGTCAGTCCTGTTGTACTAAAGTCGCCATTGTGATTTATGTATTAACTTCGGATGCAATTTCTGTGTTTCATCGTCAATAAGAAGGTCCAAGGGATACAGTAAACCTGAAGTGAAGCATCGGAATCTAAAACTGGACTCACGGGGGAGGTTCAAATCATAGAAAGTGAGAGTGTCAGTCCTCTTGTACTTAAGTCGACATTGTGCCTTTTGTATTAAATTCGGATGCAATTTCTGTTTTCATCGTCAATAAGAAGGTCCAAGGGATACAGTAAACCTGAAGTAAAGCATCGGAATCTAAAACTGGACTCACAGGAGAGGTTCAAATCATAGAAAGTTAGAGAGTCAGTCCTCTTGTACTTAAGTCGGCATTGTGACTTTTGTATTAAATTCGGATGCAAACTCTCTGTTTCATCGTCAATAAGAAGGTCCAAGGGATACAGTAAACCTGAAGTGAAGCATCGGAATCTAAAACTGGACTCACAGGAAAGGTTCAAATCATAGAAAGTTAGAGTGTCAGTTCCCTTGCACTTAAGTCGGCATTGTGCCTTTTGAATTTAATTCCGATGCTATTTCTGTGTTTCATTGTCAATAAGAAGGTCCAAGGGATACCGTGAACCTGAAGTAAAGCATCGGAATCTAAAACTGGACTCACAGGAGAGTTTCAAATCAATGAAAGTGAGAGTGTCAGTCCTCTTTTACTTATGTCGGCATTGTGCATTTTAAATTTAATTCCGATGCAATATCTGTGTTTCATCGTCAATACGAAGGTCCAAGGGATACAGTAAACCTGAAGTGAAGCATCGGAATCTAAAACTGGACTCACAGGAGATGTTCAAATCATAGAAAGTGAGATTGTCAGTCCTCTTGTACTAAAGTCGCCATTGTGATTTTTGTATTAACTTCGGATGCAATTTCTGTGTTTCATCGTCAATAAGAAGGTCCAAGGGATACAGTAAACCTGAAGTGAAGCATCGGAATCTAAAACTGGACTCACAGGGGAGGTTCAAATAATAGAAAGTGAGAGTGTCAGTCCTCTTGTACTTAAGTCGACATTGTGCCTTTTGTATTAAATTCGGATGCAATTTCTGTTTTCATCGTCAATAAGAAGGTCCAAGGGATACAGTAAACCTGAAGTAAAGGATCGGAATCTAAAACTGGAATCACAGGAGAGGTTCAAATCATAAAAAGTTAGAGTGTCAGTCCTCTTGTACTTAAGTCGGCATTGTGCCTTTTGAATTTAAATCCGATGCTATTTCTGTGTTTCATCGTCAATAAGATGGTCCAAGGGATACAGTAAACCTGAAGTGAAGCATCGGAATCTAGAACTGGACTCACAGGAGAAATTCAAATCATAGATAGTGAGAGTGTCAGTCCTCTTGTACTTATGTCGCAATTGTGCCATTTGTATTAAATTCGGATGCAATTTCTGTGTTTCGTCGTCAATAAGAAGGTCCAAGGGATACAGTAAACCTGAAGTGAAGCAACGGAATTTAAAACTGGACTCATAGGGGAGGTTCAAATCATAGAAAGTGGGAGTGTCAGTCCTCTTGTACTTAAGTCGACATTGTGCCTTTTGTATTAAATTCGGATGCAATTTCTGTTTTCATCGTCAATAAGAAGGTCCAAGGGATACAGTAAACCTGAAGTAAACCATCGGAATCTAAAACTGGAATCACAGGAGAGGTTCAAATCATAAAAAGGTAGAGTGTCAGTCCTCTTGTACTTAAGTCGGCATTGTGCCTTTTGAATTTAATTCCGATGCTATTTCTGTGTTTCATTGTCAATAAGAAGGTCCAAGGGATACAGTAAACCTGAAGTGAAGCATCGGAACCTAAAACTGGACTCACAGGAGAGATTCAAATCATAGAAAGTGAGAGTGTCAGTCCTCTTTTACTTAAGTCGGCATTGTCCGTTTTAAATTTAATTCCGATGCAATATCTGTGTTTCATCGTCAATAAGAAGGTCCAAGGGATACAGTAAACCTGAAGTGAAGCATCGGAATCTAGAACTGGACTCACAGGAGAAATTCAAATCATAGATAGTGAGAGTGTCAGTCCTCTTTTTTTTAAGTCGGCATTGTGCCTTTTGTATTAAATTCGGTTGCAATTACTGTGTTTCATCGTCAATAAGAAGGTGCAAGGAATACAGTAAACCTGAAGTGAAGCATCGGAATCTAAAACTGGACTCACAGGAGAGGTTCAAGTCATAGAAAGTGAGAGTGTCAGTCCTCTTGTAGTTAAGTCGGCATTGTGCCATATGTATTAATTCAGATGCAATTTCTTTGTTTCATTGTCAATAAGAAGGTCCAAGGTATACAGTAAACCTGAGGTGAAGCATCGGAATCTAAAACTGGACTCACAGGAGAGGTTCAAATCATAGAAAGTGAGAGTGTCAGTCCTCTTTTACTTAAGTCGGCATTGTGCCTTTTGTATTAAATTCGGATGCATGCTCTGTGTTCATCGTCAATAAGAAGGTCCAAGGGATACAGTAAACCTGAAGTGAAGCATCGGAATCTAAAACTGGACTCACAGGAGAGGTTCAAAACATAGAAAGTTAGAGTGTCAGTCCCCTTGTACTTAAGCCGGCATTGTGCCTTTTGAATTTAATTCCGATGCTATTTCTATGTTTCATTGTCAATAAGAAGGTCCAAGGGATACCGTGAACCTGAAGTGAAGCATCGGAATCTAAAACTGGACTCACAGGAAAGCTTCAAATCATAGAAAGTGAGAGTGTCAGTCCTCTTTTACTTAAGTCGGCATTGTGCATTTTAAATTTAATTCCGATGCAATATCTGTGTTTCATCGTTAATACGAAGGTCCAAGGGATACAGTAAACCTGAAGAGAAGCATCGGAATCTAAAACTGGACTCACAGGTGATGTTCAAATCATAGAAAGTGAGATTGTCAGTCCTCTTGTACTAAAGTCGCCATTGTGATTTTTGTATTAACTTCGGATGCAATTTCTGTGTTTCATCGTCAATAAGAAGGTCCAAGGGATACAGTAAACCTGAAGTGAAGCATCGGAATCTAAAACTGGACTCACAAGGGAGGTTCAAATCATAGAAAGTGAGTGTGTCAGTCCTCTTCTACTTAAGTCGACATTGTGCCTTTTGTATTAATTTCGGATGTAATTTCTGTTTTCATCGTCAATAAGAAGGTCCAAGGGATACAGTAAACCTGAAGTAAAGCATCGGAATGTAAAACTGGAATCACAGGAGAGGTTTAAATCATAAAAAGTTAGAGTGTCAGTCCTCTTTTACTTAAGTCGGCAATGTCCGTTTTAAATTTAATTCCGATGCAATATCTGTGTTTCATCGTCAATAAGAAGGTCCAAGGGATACAGTAAACCTGAAGTGAAGCATCGGAATCTAGAACTGGACTCACAGGAGAAATTCAAATCATAGATAGTGAGGGTGTCAGTTCTCCTTTACTTAAGTCGGCATTGTGCCTTTCGTATTAAATTCGGTTGCAATTTCTGTGTTTCATCGTCAATAAGAAGGTTTAAGGTATACAGTAAACCTGAAGTGAAGCATCGCAATCTAAAACTTGACTCACAGGAGAGGTTCAAATCATAGAAACTTTGAGTGTCAGTCCTCTTGTACTTAAGTCGGCATTGTGCCTTTTGTATTAAATTCGGATGCAAACTCTGTGTTTCCTCGTCAATAAGAAGAACCAAGGGATACAGTAAACCTGAAGTGAAGCATCGGAATCTAAAACTAGACTCACAGTAGAGGTTCAAATCATAGAAAGTGAGAGTGTCAGTACTCTTGTACTTAAGTCGGCATTGTGCCGTTTGTATTAAATTCGGATGCAATTTCTGTGTTTCATCGTCAATAAGAAGGTCCAAGGTATACAGTAAACCTGAAGTGAAGCATCGGAATCTAAAACTGGACTCACAGGAGAGGTTCAAATCATAGAAAGTGAGAGTGTTAGTCCTCTTCTACTTAGGTCGGTACTGTACCTTTTGAATTTAATTCCGATGAAATTTCTGTGTTTCATCGTCAATAAGAACGTCCAAGGGATACAGTAAACCTGAAGTGAAGCATCGGGATCTAAAACTGGACTCACAGGAGAGGTTCGAATCATAGAAAGTGAGAGTGTCAGTCCTCTTGTACTTAAGTCGGCATTGTGCCATTTGTATTAATTCGGATGCAATTTCTTTGTTTCATTGTCAATAAGAAGGTCCAAGGTATACAGTAAACGTGAGGTGAAGCATCGGAATCTAAAACTGGACTCACAGGAGAGGTTCAAATCATAGAAAGTGAGAGTGTCAGTCCTCTTGTACTTAAGTCACCATTGTGACTTTTGTATTAATTTCGGATGCAATTTCTGTGTTTCATCGTCAATAAGAAGGTCCAAGGGATACAGTAAACCTGAAGTGAAGCATCGGAATCTAAAACTGGACTCACAGGAGAGATTCAAATCATAGAAAGTGAGAGTGTCAGTCCTCTTTTACTTAAGTCGGCAATGTCCGTTTTAAATTTAATTCCGATGCAATATCTGTGTTTCATCGCCAATAAGAAGGTCCAAGGGATACAGTAAACCTGAAGTGAAGCATCGGAATCTAGAACTGGACTCACAGGAGAAATTCAAATCATAGATAGTGAGGGTGTCAGTTCTCCTTTACTTAAGTCGGCATTGTGCCTTTCGTATTAAATTCGGTTGCAATTTTTGTGTTTCATCGTCAATAAGAAGGTTTAAGGTATACAGTAAACCTGAAGTGAAGCATCGCAATCTAAAACTTGACTCATAGGAGAGGTTCAAATCATAGAAACTTAGAGTGTCAGTCCTCTTGTACTTAAGTCGGCATTGTGCCTTTTGTATTAAATTCGGATGCAAACTCTGTGTTTCATCGTCAATAAGAAGAACCAAGGGATACAGTAAACCTGAAGTGAAGCATCGGAATCTAAAACTAGACTCACAGTAGAGGTTCAAATCATAGAAAGTGAGAGTGTCAGTACTCTTGTACTTAAGTCGGCATTGTGCCGTTTGTATTAAATTCGGATGCAATTTCTGTGTTTCATCGTCAATAAGAAGGTCCAAGGTATACAGTAAACCTGAAGTGAAGCATCGGAATCTAAAACTGGACTCACAGGAGAGGTGCAAATCATAGAAAGTGAGAGTGTTAGTCCTCTTCTACTTAGGTCGGTACTGTGCCTTTTGAATTTAATTCCGATGAAATTTCTGTGTTTCATCGTCAATAAGAACGTCCAAGGGATACAGTAAACCTGAAGTGAAGCATCGGAATCTAAAACTGGACTCACAGGAGAGGTTCGAATCATAGAAAGTGAGAGTGTCAGTCCTCTTGTACTTAAGTCGGCATTGTGCCATATGTATTAATTCGGATGCAATTTCTTTGTTTCATTGTCAATAAGAAGGTCCAAGGTATACAGTAAACCTGAGGTGAAGCATCGGAATCTAAAACTGGACTCACAGGAGAGGTTCAAATCATAGAAAGTGAGAGTGTCAGTCCTCTTGTACTTAAGTCGGCATTGTGCCTTTTGTATTAAATTCGGATGCAAACTCTGTGTTCATCGTCAATAAGAAGGTCCAAGGGATACAGTAAACCTGAAGTGAAGCATCGGAATCTAAAACTGGACTCACAGGAGAGGTTCAAAACATAGAAAGTTAGAGTGTCAGTCCCCTTGTACTTAAGCCGGCATTGTGCCTTTTGAATTTAATTCCGATGCTATTTCTATGTTTCATTGTCAATAAGAAGGTCCAAGGGATACCGTGAACCTGAAGTGAAGCATCGGAATCTAAAACTGGACTCACAGGAAAGCTTCATATCATAGAATGTGAGAGTGTCAGTCCTCTTTTACTTAAGTCGGCATTGTGCATTTTAAATTTAATTCCGATGCAATATCTGTGTTTCATCGTTAATACGAAGGTCCAAGGGATACAGTAAACCTGAAGTGAAGCATCGGAATCTAAAACTGGACTCACAGGTGATGTTCAAATCATAGAAAGTGAGATTGTCAGTCCTCTTGTACTAACGTCGCCATTGTGATTTTTGTATTACCTTCGGATGCAATTTCTGTGTTTCATCGTCAATAAGAAGGTCCAAGGGATACAGTAAACCTGAAGTGAAGCATCGGAATCTAAAACTGGACTCACAAGGGAGGTTCAAATCATAGAAAGTGAGAGTGTTAGTCCTCTTCTACTTAGGTCGGTACTGTGCCTTTTGAATTTAATTCCGATGAAATTTCTGTGTTTCATCGTCAATAAGAACGTCCAAGGGATACAGTAAACCTGAAGTGAAGCATCGGAATCTAAAACTGGACTCACAGGAGAGGTTCGAATCATAGAAAGTGAGAGTGTCAGTCCTCTTGTACTTAAGTCGGCATTGTGCCATATGTATTAATTCGGATGCAATTTCTTTGTTTCATTGTCAATAAGAAGGTCCAAGGTATACAGTAAACCTGAGGTGAAGCATCGGAATCTAAAACTGGACTCACAGGAGAGGTTCAAATCATAGAAAGTGAGAGTGTCAGTCCTCTTGTACTTAAGTCGGCATTGTGCCTTTTGTATTAAATTCGGATGCAAACTCTGTGTTCATCGTCAATAAGAAGGTCCAAGGGATACAGTAAACCTGAAGTGAAGCATCGGAATCTAAAACTGGACTCACAGGAGAGGTTCAAAACATAGAAAGTTAGAGTGTCAGTCCCCTTGTACTTAAGCCGGCATTGTGCCTTTTGAATTTAATTCCGATGCTATTTCTATGTTTCATTGTCAATAAGAAGGTCCAAGGGATACCGTGAACCTGAAGTGAAGCATCGGAATCTAAAACTGGACTCACAGGAAAGCTTCAAATCATAGAAAGTGAGAGTGTCAGTCCTCTTTTACTTAAGTCGGCATTGTGCATTTTAAATTTAATTCCGATGCAATATCTGTGTTTCATCGTTAATACGAAGGTCCAAGGGATACAGTAAACCTGAAGTGAAGCATCGGAATCTAAAACTGGACTCACAGGTGATGTTCAAATCATAGAAAGTGAGATTGTCAGTCCTCTTGTACTAAAGTCGCCATTGTGATTTTTGTATTAACTTCGGATGCAATTTCTGTGTTTCATCGTCAATAAGAAGGTCCAAGGGATACAGTAAACCTGAAGTGAAGCATCGGAATCTAAAACTGGACTCACAAGGGAGGTTCAAATCATAGATAGTGAGAGTGTCAGTCCTCTTCTACTTAAGTCGACATTGTGCCTTTTGTGTTAATTTCGGATGTAATTTCTGTTTTCATCGTCAATAAGAAGGTCCAAGGGATACAGTAAACCTGAAGTAAAGCATCGGAATGTAAAACTGGAATCACAGGAGAGGTTTAAATCATAAAAAGTTAGAGTGTCAGTCCTCTTTTACTTAAGTCGGCAATGTCCGTTTTAAATTTAATTCCGATGCAATATCTGTGTTTCATCGTCAATAAGAAGGTCCAAGGGATACAGTAAACCTGAAGTGAAGCATCGGGATCTAGAACTGGACTCACAGGAGAAATTCAAATCATAGATAGAGAGGGTGTCAGTTCTCCTTTACTTAAGTCGGCATTGTGCCTTTCGTATTAAATTCGGTTGCAATTTCTGTGTTTCATCGTCAATAAGAAGGTTTAAGGTATACAGTAAACCTGAAGTGAAGCATCGCAATCTAAAACTTGACTCACAGGAGAGGTTCAAATCATAGAAACTTAGAGTGTCAGTCCTCTTGTACTTAAGTCTGCATTGTGCCTTTTGTATTAAATTCGGATGCAAACTCTGTGTTTCATCGTCAATAAGAAGAACCAAGGGATACAGTAAACCTGAAGTGAAGCATCGGAATCTAAAACTAGACTCACAGTAGAGGTTCAAATCATAGAAAGTGAGAGTGTCAGTACTCTTGTACTTAAGTCGGCATTGTGCCGTTTGTATTAAATTCGGATGCAATTTCTGTGTTTCATCGTCAATAAGAAGGTCCAAGGTATACAGTAAACCTGAAGTGAAGCATCGGAATCTAAAACTGGACTCACAGGAGAGGTTCAAATCATAGAAAGTGAGAGTGTTAGTCCTCTTCTACTTAGGTCGGTACTGTACCTTTTGAATTTAATTCCGATGAAATTTCTGTGTTTCATCGTCAATAAGAACGTCCAAGGAATACAGTAAACCTGAAGTGAAGCATCGGAATCTAAAACTGGACTCACAGGAGAGGTTCGAATCATAGAAAGTGAGAGTGTCAGTCCTCTTGTACTTAAGTCGGCATTGTGCCATTTGTATTAATTCGGATGCAATTTCTTTGTTTCATTGTCAATAAGAAGGTCCAAGGTATACAGTAAACCTGAGGTGAAGCATCGGAATCTAAAACTGGACTCACAGGAGAGGTTCAAATCATAGAAAGTGAGAGTGTCAGTCCTCTTGTACTTAAGTCACCATTGTGACTTTTGTATTAATTTCGGATGCAATTTCTGTGTTTCATCGTCAATTAGAAGGTCCAAGGGATTCAGTAAACCTGAAGTGAAGCATCGGAATCTAAAACTGGACTCACAGGAGAGGTGCAAATCATAGAAAGTGAGAGTGTCAGTCCTCTTGTACTTAGGTCGCCATTGTCCCTTTTGTATTAAATTCAGATTCAATTTCTGTGTTTCATCGTCAATCAGAAGGTCCAAGGGATACAGTAAACCTGAAGTAAAGCATCGGAATCTAAAACTGGACTCACAGGAGAGGTTCAAATCATAGAAAGTGAGAGTGTCAGTCCTCTTTTACTTAAGTCAGCATTGTGCATTTTAAATCTAATTCCGATGCAATATCTGTGTTTCATCGTCAATACGAAGGTTCAAGGGATACAGTAAACCTGAAGTGAAGCGTCGGAATATAAAACTGGACTCACAGGAGATGTTCAAATCATAGAAAGTGAGATTGTCAGTCCTCTTGTACTAAAGTCGCCATTGTGATTTTTTATTACCTTCGGATGCAATTTCTGTGTTTCATCGTCAATAAGAAGGTCCAAGGGATACAGTAAACCTGAAGTGAAGCATCGGAATCTAAAACTGGACTCACAGGAGAGGTTCAAATCATAGAAAGTGAGAGTGTTAGTCCTCTTCGACTTAGGTCGGCACTGTGCCTTTTGAATTTAATTCCGATGCAATTTCTGTGTTTCATCGTCAATAAGAACGTCCAAGGGAAACAGTAAACCTGAAGTGAAGCATCGGAATCTAAAACTGGACTCACAGGAGAGGTTCGAATCATAGAAAGTGAGAGTGTCAGTCCTCTTGTACTTAAGTCGCCATTGTGCCTTTTGTATTAAATTTAGATGCAATTTCTGTGTTTCATCGTCTATCAGAAGGTCCAAGGGATAGAGTAAACCTGAAGTAAAGCATCGGAATCTAAAACTGGACTCTTAGGAGAGGTTCCAATCATAGAAAGTAAGAGTGTCAGTCCTCTTGTACTTAAGTCGGCATTGTGCCTTTTGTATTAAATTCGGATGCAAACTCTGTGTTTCATCGTCAATAAGAAGGTCCAAAGGATACAGTAAACCTGAAGTGAAGCATCGGAATCTAAAACTGGACTCACAGGAGAGGTTCAAACCATAGAAAGTTAGAGTGTCAGTCCCCTTGTACTTAAGTCGGCATTGTGCCTTTTGAATTTAATTCCGATGCTATTTCTGTGTTTCATTGTCAATAAGAAGGTCCAAGGGATACCGTAAACCTGAAGTGAAGCATCGGAATCTAAAGCTGGACTCACAGGAGAGCTCCAAATCATAGAAAGTGAGAGTGTCAGTCCTCTTTTACTTAAGTCGGCATTGTGCATTTTAAATTTAATTCCGATGCAATATCTGTGTTTCATCGTCAATACGAAGGTTCAAGGGATACAGTAAACCTGAAGTGAAGCGTCGGAATATAAAACTGGACTCACAGGAGATGTTCAAATCATAGAAAGTGAGATTGTCAGTCCTCTTGTCCTAAAGTCGCCATTGTGATTTTTTATTACCTTCGGATGCAATTTCTGTGTTTCATCGTCAATAAGAAGGTCCAAGGGATACAGTAAACCTGAAGTGAAGCATCGGAATCTAAAACTGGACTCACAGGAGAGGTTCAAATCATAGAAAGTGAGAGTGTCAGTCCTCTCGTACTTAAGTCGCGATTGTGATTTTTGTATTAAATTGGGATGCAAATTCTGTGTTTCATCGTCAATAAGAAAGTCCAAGGGATACAGTAAACCTGAAGTGAAGCATCGGAATCGAAAACTGGACTCACAGGAGAGGTTCAAATCATAGAAAGTTAGAGTATCAGTCCTCCTGTACTTAAGCCGGCATTGTACCTTTTGTATTAAATTCGGATGCAAACTCTGTGTTTCATCGTCAATTAGAAGGTCCTAGGGATACAGTAAACCTGAAGTGAAGCATCGGAATCTAAAACTGGACTCACAGGGGAGGTTCAAATCATAGAAAGTGAGAGAGTCAGTCCTCTTGTACTTAAGTCGACATTGTGCCTTTTGTATTAAGTTCGGATGCAATTTCTGTTTTCATCGTCAATAAGAGCGTCCAAGGGATACAGTAAACCTGAAGTAAAGCATCGGAATCTAAATCTGGAATCACAGGAGAGGTTCAAATCATAGAAAGTGAGAGTGTCAGTCCTCTTGTACTTAAGTCGCCATTGTGCCTTTTGTATTAAATTTAGATGCAATTTCTGTGTTTCATCGTCTATCAGAAGGTCCAAGGGATAGAGTAAACCTGAAGTAAAGCATCGGAATCTAAAACTGGACTCACAGGAGAGGTTCAAATCATAGAAAGTTAGAGTGTCAGTCCTCTTGTACTTAAGTCGGCATTGTGCCTTTTGTATTAAATTCGGATGCAAACTCTGTGTTTCATCGTCAATAAGAAGGTCCAAAGGATACAGTAAACCTGAAGTGAAGCATCGGAATCTAAAACTGGACTCACAGGAGAGGTTCAAATCATAGAAAGTTAGAGTGTCAGTCCCCTTGTACTTAAGTCGGCATTGTGCCTTTTGAATTTAATTCCGATGCTATTTCTGTGTTTCATTGTCAATAAGAAGGTCCAAGGGATACCGTAAACCTGAAGTGAAGCATCGGAATCTAAAGCTGGACTCACAGGAGAGCTCCAAATCATAGAAAGTGAGAGTGTCAGTCCTCTTTTACTTAAGTCGGCATTGTGCATTTTAAATTTAATTCCGATGCAATATCTGTGTTTCATCGTCAATACGAAGGTTCAAGGGATACAGTAAACCTGAAGTGAAGCGTCGGAATATAAAACTGGACTCACAGGAGATGTTCAAATCATAGAAAGTGAGATTGTCAGTCCTCTTGTACTAAAGTCGCCATTGTGATTTTTTATTACCTTCGGATGCAATTTCTGTGTTTCATCGTCAATAAGAAGGTCCAAGGGATACAGTAAACCTGAAGTGAAGCATCGGAATCTAAAACTGGACTCACAGGAGAGGTTCAAATCATAGAAAGTGAGAGTGTCAGTCCTCTCGTACTTAAGTCGCGATTGTGATTTTTGTATTAAATTGGGATGCAAATTCTGTGTTCCATCGTCAATAAGAAAGTCCAAGGGATACAGTAAACCTGAAGTGAAGCATCGGAATCGAAAACTGGACTCACAGGAGAGGTTCAAATCATAGAAAGTTAGAGTATCAGTCCTCCTGTACTTAAGCCGGCATTGTACCTTTTGTATTAAATTCGGATGCAAACTCTGTGTTTCATCGTCAATTAGAAGGTCCTAGGGATACAGTAAACCTGAAGTGAAGCATCGGAATCTAAAACTGGACTCACAGGGGAGGTTCAAATCATAGAAAGTGAGAGAGTCAGTCCTCTTGTACTTAAGTCGACATTGTGCCTTTTGTATTAAGTTCGGATGCAATTTCTGTTTTCATCGTCAATAAGAGCGTCCAAGGGATACAGTAAACCTGAAGTAAAGCATCGGAATCTAAATCTGGAATCACAGGAGAGGTTCAAATCATAAAAAGTTAGAGTGTCAGTCCTCTTGTACTTAAGTCGGCATTGTGCCTTTTGTATTAAATTCGGATGCAAACTCTGTGTTTCATCGTCAATAAGAAGAACCCAGGGATACAGTAAACCTGAAGTGAAGCATCGGAATCTAAAACTAGACTCACAGTAGAGGTTCAAATCATAGAAAGTGAGAGTGTCAGTCCTCTTGTACTTAAGTCGGCATTGTGCCGTTTGTATTAAATTCGGATGCAATTTCTGTGTTTTATCGTCAATAAGAAGGTCCAAGATATACAGTAAACCTGAAGTGAAGCATGGGAATCTAAAACTGGACTCACAGGTAAGGTTCAAATCATAGAAAGTGAGAGTGTTAGTCCTCTTCTACTTAGGTCGGCACTGTTTCTTTTGAATTTAATTCCGATGCAATTTCTGTGTTTCATCGTCAATAAGAACGTCCAAGGGATACAGTAAACCTGAAGAGAAGCATCGGAATCTAAAACTGGACTCACGGGAGAGGTTCGAATCATAGAAAGTAAGAGTGTTAGTCCTCTTGTACTTAAGTCGGCATTGTGCCATTTGTATTAATTCGGATGCAATTTCTGTGTTTCATCGTCAATAAGAAGGTCCAAGGGATACAGTAAACCTGAAGTGAAGCATCGGAATCTAAAACTGGACTCACAGGAGAGGTGCAAATCATAGAAAGTGAGAGTGTCAATCCACTTGTACTTAAGTCGCCATTGTGCCTTTTGTATTAAATTCAGATGCAATTTCTGTGTTTCATCGTCAATCAGAAGGTCCAAGGGATACAGTAAACCTGAAGTAAAGCATCGGAATCTAAAACTGGACTCACAGGAGAGGTTCAAATCATAGAAAGTTAGAGTGTCAGTCCTGTTGTACTTAAGTCGGCATTGTGCCTTTTGTATTAAATTCGGATGCAAACTCTGTGTTTCATCGTCAATAAGAAGGTCCAAGGGATACAGTAAACCTGAAGTGAAGCATCGGAATCTAAAACTGGACTCACAGGAGAGGTTCAAATCATAGAAAGTTAGAGTGTCAGTCCCCTTGTACTTAAGTCGGCATTGTGCCTTTTGAATTTAATTCCGATGCTATTTCTGTGTTTCATTGTCAATAAGAGGGTCCAAGGAATACCGTAAACCTGAAGTGAAGCATCGGAATCTAAAACTTGACTCACTAGAGAGGTTCAAATCATAGAAAGTGAGAGTGTTAGTCCTCTTTCACTTAAGTCAACATTGTGCACTTAAAAATTTAATTCCGATGCAATATCTGTGTTTCATCGTCAATACGAACGTCCAAGGGATACAGTAAACCTGAAGTGAAGCATCGGAAACTAAAACTGGACTCACAGGAGATGTTAAAATCATAGAAAGTGAGATTTTCAGTCCTCTTGTACTAAAGTCGCCATTGTGATTTTTGTATTACCTTCGGATGCAATTTCTGTGTTTCATCGTCAACAAGAAGGTCCAAGGGATACAGTAAACCTGAAGTGAAGCATCGGAATCTAAAACTGGACTCACAGGAGAGGTTCAAATCATAGAAAGTTAGAGTGTCAGTCCTCTTTTACTTAAGTCGGCATTGTGCCTTTTGTATTAAATTCGTATGCAAACTCTGTGTTTCATCGTCAATTAGAAGGTCCAAGGGATACAGTAAACCTGAAGTGAAGCATCGGAATCTGAAACTGGACTCACAGGATAGGTTCAAAACATTGAAAGTGAGAGTGTCAGTATTCTTGTACTTAAGACGGCATTGTGCCTTTTGAATTCAATTCCGATGCAATTTCTGTGTTTCGTCGTCAATAAGAAGGTCCAAGGGATACAGTAAACTTGAAGTGAAGCATCGGAATCTAAAACTGGACTCACAGGAGAGATTCAAATCATAGAAAGTGAGAGTGTCAGTCCTCTTTTACTTAAGTCGGCATTGTGCGTTTTAAATTTAATTCCGATGCACTGTCTGTGTTTCATCGTCAATAAGAAGGTCCAAGGGATAAAGTAAACCCGAAGTGAAGCATCGGAATCTAGAACTGGACTCACAGGAGATGATCAAATCATAGAAAGTGAGAGTGTCAGTCCTCTTGTACTTAAGCCGCCATTGTGATTTTTGTGTTATATTCGGATGCAATTTCTGTGATTCATCGTCAATAAGAAGGTCCAAGGGATACAGAAAATCTGAAGTGAAGCATCGGAATCTAAAACTGGACTCACAGGAGAGGTGCAAATCATAGAAAGTTAGAGTGTCAGTCCTCTTGTACTTAAGTCGGCATTGTACCTTTTGTATTAAATTCGGATGCAAACCCGGTTCTTCATCGTCAATTGGAAGGTCCAAGGGATACAGTAAACCTGAAGTGAAGCATCGGAATGTAAAACTGGAATCACAGGAGAGGTTCAAATCATAGAAAGTGAGAGTGTTAGTCCTCTTCTACTTAGGTCGGCACTGTGCCTTTTGAATTTAATTCCGATGCAATTTCTGTGTTTCATCGTCAATAAGAACGTCCAAGGGATACAGTAAACCTGAAGTGAAGCATCGGAATCTAAAGCTGGAATCACAGGAGAGGTACAAATCATAGAAAGTTAGAGTGTCAGTCCTCTTGTACTTAAGTCGGCATTGTGCCTTTTGAATTTAATTCCGGTGATATTTCTGTGGTTCATTGTCAATAAGAAGGTTCAAGGGATACAGTAAACCTGAAGTGAAGCATCGGAATCTAAAACTGGACTCACAGGAGAGGTTCAAATCATAGAAAGTGAGAGTGTCAGTCCTCTTGTACTTATGACGGCATTGTGCCATTTGTATTAAATTCGGATGCAATTTCTGTATTTCATCGTCAATAAGAAGGTCCAAGGGATACAGTAAACCTGAGGTGAAGCATTGGCATCTAAAACTTGACTCACAGGAGAGGTTCAAATCATAGAAAGTGAGAGTGTCAGTCCTCTTGTACTTAAGTCACCATTGTGACTTTTGTATTAATTTCGGATGCAATTTCTGTGTTTCATCGTCAATAAGAAGGTCCAACGGATACAGTAAACCTGAAGTGAAGCATCGGAATCTAAAAGTGGACTCACAGGAGAGGTTCAAATCAGAGAAAGTGAGAGTGTCCGTCGTCTTGTACTTAAGTCGCCATTGTGCCTTTTGTATTAAATTCGGATGCAGTTTCTGTGTTTAATCGTCAATAAGAAGGTCCAAGGAATACACCAAACCTGAAGTAAAGCATCGGAATCTAAAACTGGACTAACAGGAGAGGTTCAAATCATAGAAAATTAGAGTGTCAGTCCTCTTGTACTTAAGTCGGCATTGTGCCTTTTGTATTAATTTCGGATGCAAACTCTGTGTTTCAACGTCAATAAGAAGGTCCAAGGGATACAGTAAACCAGAAGTGAAGCATCGGAATCTAAAACTGGACTCACAGGAGAGGTTCAAATCATAGAAAGTGAGAGTGTCAGTCCTCTTTTACTAAAGTCGGCATTGTGCGTTTTAAATTTAATTCCGATGCAAAATCTGTGTTTCATCGTCTGTAAGAAGGTCCAAGGGATACAGTAAACCTGAAGTGAAGCATCGGAATCTAAAACTGGACTCACAGTAGAGGTGCAAATGATAGAAAGTTAAAGTGTCAGTCCTTTTGTACTTAAGTCGGCATTGTACCTTTTGTATTAAATTCGGATGCAATTTCTGCGTTTCATCGTCAATAAGAAGGTCCAAGGGATACAGTAAACCTGAAATGAAACATCGGAATGTAAAACTGGACTCACAGGAGAGGTTCAAATCATAGAAAGTGAGAGTGTCAGTCGTCTTGTAATTAAGTAGGCATTGCGCCTTTTGAATTTAATTCCGAAGCAATTTCTGTGTTTCATCGTCAATAAGAACGTCCAAGGGATACAGTAAACCTGAAGTGAAGCATCGGAACCTAAAACTGGACTCACAGGAGAGATTCAAATCATAGAAAGTTAGAGTGTCACTCCGCTTGTACTTAAGTCGGTAATGTGCCTTTTGTATTAAATTCGGATGCAATTTCTGTGTTTCATCGTCAATAAGAAGGTCCAAGGGGTACAGTAAACCTTAGGTGAAGCATCGAAATCTAAAACTGGACTCGCAGGAGAGGTTCACATCACAGAATGTTTGAGCGTAAGTCCTCTTTTACTTAAGACGGCATTGTGCTATTTGTATTAATTTCGGATGCGATTTCTGTGTTTTTTCGTCAACAAGAAGGTCCAAGGGATACAGTAAACCTGAAGTGAAGCATCGGAATCTAAAACTGGACTCACAGGAGAGGTTCAAATCATAGAAAGTTAGAGTGTCAGTCCTCTTTTACTTAAGTCGGCATTGTGCCTTTTGTATTAAATTCGTATCCAAACTCTGTGTTTCATCGTCAATTAGAAGGTCCAAGGGATACAGTAAACCTGAAGTGAAGCATCGGAATCTGAAACTGGACTCACAGGATAGGTTCAAAACATTGAAAGTGAGAGTGTCAGTATTCTTGTACTTAAGACGGCATTGTGCCTTTTGAATTCAATTCCGATGCAATTTCTGTGTTTCGTCGTCAATAAGAAGGTCCAAGGGATACAGTAAACTTGAAGTGAAGCATCGGAATCTAAAACTGGACTCACAGGAGAGGTTCAAATCATAGAAAGTGAGAGTGTCAGTCCTCTTTTACTAAAGTCGGCATTGTGCGTTTTAAATTTAATTCCGATGCAAAATCTGTGTTTCATCGTCTGTAAGAAGGTCCAAGGGATACAGTAAACCTGAAGTGAAGCATCGGAATCTAAAACTGGACTCACAGTAGAGGTGCAATTGATAGAAAGTTAAAGTGTCAGTCCTTTTGTACTTAAGTCGGCATTGTACCTTTTGTATTAAATTCGGATGCAATTTCTGCGTTTCATCGTCAATAAGAAGGTCCAAGGGATACAGTAAACCTGAAATGAAGCATCGGAATGTAAAACTGGACTCACAGGAGAGGTTCAAATCATAGAAAGTGAGAGTGTCAGTCGTCTTGTAATTAAGTAGGCATTGTGCCTTTTGAATTTAATTCCGAAGCAATTTCTGTGTTTCATCGTCAATAAGAACGTCCAAGGGATACAGTAAACCTGAAGTGAAGCATCGGAACCTAAAACTGGACTCACAGGAGAGATTCAAATCATAGAAAGTTAGAGTGTCACTCCGCTTGTACTTAAGTCGGTAATGTGCCTTTTGTATTAAATTCGGATGCAATTTCTGTGTTTCATCGTCAATAAGAAGGTCCAAGGGGTACAGTAAACCTTAGGTGAAGCATCGAAATCTAAAACTGGACTCGCAGGAGAGGTTCACATCACAGAATGTTTGAGCGTAAGTCCTCTTTTACTTAAGACGGCATTGTGCTATTTGTATTAATTTCGGATGCGATTTCTGTGTTTTGTCGTCAACAAGAAGGTCCAAGGGATACAGTAAACCTGAAGTGAAGCATCGGAAACTAAATCTGACTTCACAGGAGAGGTTTGAATCATAGAAAGTGAGAGTGTCAGTCCTCTTGTACTTAAGTCGGCATTGTGCCATTTGTATTAAATTCGGATGCAATTTCTGTGTTTCATCGTCAATAAGAAGGTCCAACAGATACAGTAAACCTGAGGTGAAGCATCGGAATCAAAAACTGGACTCACAGGAGAGGTTCAAATCATAGAAAGTGAGAGTGTCAGTCGTCTTGTAATTAAGTAGGCATTTTGCCTTTTGTATTAAATTCGGATGCAATTTCTGTGTTTCTTCGTCAATAAGAAGGTCCAACAGATACAGTAAACCTGGGGTGAAGCATCGGAATCTAAAACTGGACTCACAGGAGAGGTTCAAATCATAGAAAGTGAGAGTGTCAGTCCTCTTGTACTTAAGTCGGAATTGTGCCTTTTGAATTTAATTCCGATGCAATTTCTGTGTTTCATCGTCAATAAGAAGGTGCAAGGTATACAGTAAACCTGAAGTGAAGCATCGGAATCTAAAACTGACCTCACTGGAGAAGTTCGAATCATGGAAAGTGAGAGTGTCAGTGCCCTTGTACTTAAGTCGGCATTGTGCCATTTGTATAAATTCGGATGCAAACTCTGTGTTTCATCGTCAATTAGAAGGTCCAAGGGATACAGTAAACCTGAAGAGAAGCATCGGAATCTAAAACTGGACTCACGGGAGAGGTTCGAATCATAGAAAGTAAGAGTGTCAGTCCTCTTGTACTTAAGTCGGCATTGTGCCATTTGTATTAATTCGGATGCAATTTCTGTGTTTCATCGTCAATAAGAAGGTCCAAGGGATACAGTAAACCTGAGGTGAAGCATCGGAATCTAAAAGTGGACTCACAGGAGAGGTTCAAATCATAGAAAGTGAGATTGTCAGTCCTCTTGTACTTAAGTCACCATTGTGACTTTTGTATTAATTTCGGATGCAATATCTGTGTTTCATCGTCAATAAGAAGGTCCAAGGGATACAGTAAACCTGAAGTGAAGCATCGGAATCTAAAACTGGACTCACAGGAGAGGTGCAAATCATAGAAAGTGAGAGTGTCAATCCACTTGTACTTAAGTCGCCATTGTGCATTTTGTATTAAATTCAGATGCAATTTCTGTGTTTCATCGTCAATCAGAAGGTCCAAGGGATACAGTAAACCTCAAGTGAAGCATCGGAATCTAAAACTGGACTCACAGGAGAGGTTCAAATCATAGAAAGTTAGAGTGTCATTCCCCTTGTACTTAAGTCGGCATTGTGCCTTTTGAATTTAATTCCGATGCTATTTCTGTGTTTCATTGTCAATAATAGGGTCCAAGGGATACCGTAAACCTGAAGTGAAGCATCGGAATCTAAAACTTGACTCACTAGAGAGGTTCAAATCATAGAAAGTGAGAGTGTCAGTCCTCTTTCACTTAAGTCGGCATTGTGCATTTTAAATTTAATTCCGATGCAATATCTGTGTTTCATCGTCAATAAGAAGGTCCAACGGATACAGTAAACCTGAAGTGAAGCATCGGAATCTGAAACTGGACTCACAGGATAGGTTCAAAACATTGAAAGTGAGAGTGTCAGTATTCTTGTACTTAAGACGGCATTGTGCCTTTTGAATTTAATTCCGATGCGATTTCTGTGTTTCATCGTCAATAAGAAGGTGCAAGGTATACAGTAAACCTGAAGTGAAGCATCGGAATCTAAATCTGACCTCACAGGAGAGGTTCGAATCATAGAAAGTAAGAGTGTCGGTCCTCTTGTACTTAAGTCGGCATTGTGCCATTTGTATTAAATTCGGATGCAATTTCTGTGTTTCGTCGTCAATAAGAAGGTCCAAGGGATACAGTAAACTTGAAGTGAAGCATCGGAATCTAAAACTGGACTCACATGAGAGATTCAAATCATAGAAAGTGAGAGTGTCAGTCCTCTTTTACTTAAGTCGGCATTGTGCGTTTTAAATTTAATTCCGATGCACTGTCTGTGATTCATCGTCAATAAGAAGGTCCAAGGGATAAAGTAAACCCGAAGTGAAGCATCGGAATCTAGAACTGGACTCACAGGAGATGATCAAATCATAGAAAGTGAGAGTGTCAGTCCTCTTGTACTTAAGCCGCCATTGTGATTTTTGTGTTATATTCGGATGCAATTTCTGTGTTTCATCGTCAATAAGAAGGTCCAAGGGATACAGTAAATCTGAAGTGAAGCATCGGAATCTAAAACTGGACTCACAGGAGAGGTGCAAATCACAGAAAGTTAGAGTGTCAGTCCTCTTGTACTTAAGTCGGCATTGTACCTTTTGTATTAAATTCGGATGCAAACTCTGTGTTTCATCGTCAATTGGAAGGTCCAAGGTATACAGTAAACCTAAAGTGAAGCATCGGAATGTAAAACTGGAATCACAGGAGAGGTTCAAATCATAGAAAGTGAGAGTGTTAGTCCTCTTCTACTTAGGTCGGCACTGTGCCTTTTGAATTTAATTCCGATGCAATTTCTGTGTTTCATCGTCAATAAGAACGTCCAAGGGATACACTAAACCTGAAGTGAAGCATCGGAATCTAAAGCTGGACTCACAGGAGAGGTACAAATCATAGAAAGTTAGAGTGTCAGTCTTCTTGTACTTAAGTCGGCATTGTGCCTTTTGAATTTAATTCCGGTGATATTTCTGTGGTTCATTGTCAATAAGAAGGTTCAAGGGATACAGTAAACCTGAAGTGAAGCATCGGAATCTAAAACTGGACTCACAGGAGAGGTTCAAATCATAGAAAGTGAGAGTGTCAGTCCTCTTGTACTTAAGTCGGCATTGTGCCATTTGTATTAAATTCGGATGCAATTTCTGTATTTCATCGTTAATAAGAAGGTCCAAGGGATACAGTAAACCTGAGGTGAAGCATCGGCATCTAAAACTTGACTCACAGGAGAGGTTCAAATCATAGAAAGTGAGAGGGTCAGTCCTCTTGTACTTAAGTCACCATTGTGACTTTTGTATTAGTTTCGGATGCAATTTCTGTGTTTCATCGTCAATAAGAAGGTCCAACGGATACAGTAAACCTGAAGTGAAGCATCGGAATCTAAAAGTGGACTCACAGGAGAGGTTCAAATCATAGAAAGTGAGAGTGTCAGTCGTCTTGTAATTAAGTAGGCATTGTGCCTTTTGTATTAAATTCGGATGCAATTTCTGTGTTTCTTCGTCAATAAGAAGGTCCAACAGATACAGTAAACCTGAGGTGAATCATCGGAATCTAAAACTGGACTCACAGGAGAGGTTCAAATCATAGAAAGTGAGAGTGTCAGTCCTCTTGTACTTAAGTCACCACTGTGACTTTTGTGTTAATTTCGGATGCAATTTCTGTGTTTCATCGTCAATAAGAAGGTCCAAGGGATACAGTAAACCTGAAGTGAAGCATCGGAATCTAAAACTGGACTCACAGGAGAGGTGCAAATCATAGAAAGTTAGAGTGTCAGTATTCTTGTACTTAAGACGGCATTGTGCCTTTTGAATTTAATTCCGATGCAATTTCTGTGTTTCATCGTCAATAAGAAGGTGCAAGGTATACAGTAAACCTGAACTGAAGCATCGGAATCTAAATCTGACCTCACAGGAGAGGTTCGAATCATAGAAAGTAAGAGTGTCATTCCTCTTGTACTTAAGTCGGCATTGTGCTATTTGTATTAAATTCGGATGCAATTTCTGTGTTTCGTCGTCAATAAGAAGGTCCAACGGATATAGTAAACCTGAAGGGAAGCATCGGAATCTAAAACTGGTCTCACAGGAGAGATTCAAATCATAGAAAGTGAGAGTGTCAGTCCGCTTTTACTTAAGTCGGCATTGTGCGTTTTAAATTTAATTCCGATGCAATATCTGTGTTTCATCGTCAATAAGAAGGTCCAAGGGAAAAAGTAAACCTGAATTGAAGCATCGGAATCTAGAACTGGGCTCACAGGAGATGTTCAAATCATAGAAAGTGAGAGTGTCAGTCCTCTTGTACTTAAGCCGCCATTGTGATTTTTGTGTGATATTCGGATGCAATTTCTGTGTTTCATCGTCAATAAGAAGGTCCAAGGTATACAGTAAACCTGAAGTGAAGCATCGGTATCTAAAACTGGACTCACAGAAGGGGTTCAAATCATAGAAAGTGAGAGTGTTAGTCCTCTTCTACTTAGGTCGGCACTGTGCCTTTTGAATTTAATTCCGATGCAATTTCTGTGTTTCATCGTCAATAAGAACGTCCAAGGGATACACTATTCCTGAAGTGAAGCGTCGGAATCTAAAACTTGACTCACAGGAGAGGTACGAATCATAGAAAGTGAGAGTGTAAATCCTCTTGTACTTAAGTCGGCATTGTGCCATTTGTATTAAATTCGGATGCAATTTCTGTGTTTCATCGTCAATAAGAAGGTCCAAGGGATACAGTAAACATGAGGTGAAGCATCGGAATCTAAAACTGGACTCACAGGAGAGGTTCAAATCATAGAAAGTGAGAGTAACAGTCCTCTTGTACTTAAGTCACCATTGTGACTTTTGTATTAATTTCGGATGCAATTTCTGTGTTTCATCGTAAATAAGAAGGTCCAACGGATACAGTACACCTGAAGTGAAGCATCGGAATCTAAAACTGGACTCACAGGAGAGGTTCAAATCATAGAAAGTGAGAGTGTCAGTCCTCTTGTACTTAAGTCGCCATTGTGCCTTTTGTATTAAATTTGGATGCAGTTTCTGTGTTTAATCGTCAATAAGAAGGTCCAAGAAATACAGTAAACCTGAAGTAAAGCATCGGAATCTAAAACTGGACTAACAGGAGAGGTTCAAATCATAGAAAGTTAGAGTGTCAGCCCTCTTGTACTTTAGTCGGCATTGTGCCTTTTGTATTAAATTCGGATGCAAACTCTGTGTTTCATCGTCAATAAGTAGGTCCACGGGATACAGTAAACCTGAAGTGAAGCATCGGAATCTAAAACTGGACTCACAGGAGAGGTACAAATCATAGAAAGTTAGAGTGTCAGTCCTCTTGTACTTAAGTCGGCATTGTGCATTTTGAATTTAATTCCGGTGATATTTCTGTGGTACATTGTCAATAAGAAGGTTCAAGGGATACATTAAACCTGAAGTGAAGCATCGGAATATAAAACTGGACTCACAGGAGAGGTGCACGACATAGAAATTTAGAGTGTCAGTCCTCTTGTTCTTAAGTCGGCATTGTACCTTTTGTATTTAATCCGGATGCAATTTCTGTGTTTCATCGTCAATAAGAAGGTCCGAGGGATACAGTAAACCTGAAGTGAAGCATCGGAATCTAGAACTGGACTCACAGGAGATGTTCAAATCATAGAAAGTGAGAGTGTCAGTCCTCTTGTACTTAAGCCGCCATTGTGATTTTTGTGTTATATTCGGATGCAATTTCTGTGTTTCATCGTCAATAAAAAGGTCCATGGGATACAGTAAACCTCAAGTGAAGCATCAGAATCTAAAACTGGATTCACAGGAGAGGTGCAAATCATAGAAAGTTAGAGTGTTAGTCCTCTTGTACTTAAGTCGGCATTGTACCTTTTGTATCAAATTCGGATGCAAACTCTGTGTTTCATCCTCAATTAGAAGGTCCAAGGGATACAGTAAACCTGATGTGAAGCATCGGAATGTAAAACTGGACTCACAGGAGAGGTTGAAATCATAGAAAGTGAGAGTGTCAGTCCTCTTGTACTTAAGTCGGCATTGTGCCTTTTGAATTTAATTCCGATTCAATTTCTGTGTTTCATCGTCAATAAGATGCTGCAAGGTATACAGTAAACCTGAAGTGAAGCATCGGAATCTAAAACTGGACTCACAGGAGAGGTTCAAATCATATAAAGTGAGAGTGTTAGTCCTCTTCTACTTAGGTCGGCACTGTGCCTTTGGAATTTAATTCCGATGCAATTTCTGTGTTTCATCGTCAATAAGAACGTCCAAGGGATACACTAAACCTGAAGTGAAGCGTCGGAATCTAAAACTGGACTCACAGGAGAGGTTCGAATCATAGAAAGTGAGAGTGTAAGTCCTCTTGTACTTAAGTCGGCATTGTGCCATTTGTATTAAATTCGGATGCAATTTCTGTGTTTCATCGTCAATAAGAAGGTCCAAGGGATACAGTAAACCTGAGGTGAAGCATCGGAATCTAAAACTGGACTCACAGGAGAGGTTCAAATCATAGAAAGTGAGAGTGTCAGTCCTCTTGTACTTAAGTCACCACTGTGACTTTTGTGTTAATTTCGGATGCAATTTCTGTGTTTCATCGTCAATAAGAAGGTCCAAGGGATACAGTGAACCTGAAGTGAAGCATCGGAATCTAAAACTGGACTCACAGGAGAGGTGCAAATCATAGAAAGTTAGAGTGTCAGTATTCTTGTACTTAAGACGGCATTGTGCCTTTTGAATTTAATTCCGATGCAATTTCTGTGTTTCATCGTCAATAAGAAGGTGCAAGGTATACAGTAAACCTGAACTGAAGCATCGGAATCTAAATCTGACCTCACAGGAGAGGTTCGAATCATAGAAAGTAAGAGTGTCATTCCTCTTGTACTTAAGTCGGCATTGTGCTATTTGTATTAAATTCGGATGCAATTTCTGTGTTTCGTCGTCGATAAGAAGGTCCAAGGGATATAGTAAACCTGAAGGGAAGCATCGGAATCTAAAACTGGTCTCACAGGAGAGATTCAAATCATAGAAAGTGAGAGTGTCAGTCCGCTTTTACTTAAGTCGGCATTGTGCGTTTTAAATTTAATTCCGATGCAATATCTGTGTTTCAACGTCAATAAGAAGGTCCAAGGGAAAAAGTAAACCTGAATTGAAGCATCGGAATCTAGAACTGGACTCACAGGAGATGTTCAAATCATAGAAGGTGAGAGTGTCAGTCCTCTTGTACTTAAGCCGCCATTGTGATTTTTGTGTGATATTCGGATGCAATTTCTGTGTTTCATCGTCAATAAGAAGGACCAAGGTATACAGTAAACCTGAAGTGAAGCATCGGAATCTAAAACTGGACTCACAGGAGAGGTGCAAATCATAGAAAGTTAGAGTGTCAGTCCTCTTGTACTTAAGTCGGCATTGTACCTTTTGAATTTAATTCCGATTCAATTTCTGTGTTTCATCGTCAATAAGATGCTGCAAGGTATACAGTAAACCTGAAGTGAAGCATCGGTATCTAAAACTGGACTCACAGAAGGGGTTCAAATCATAGAAAGTGAGAGTGTTAGTCCTCTTCTACTTAGGTCGGGACTGTGCCTTTTGAATTTAATTCCGATGCAATTTCTGTGTTTCATCGTCAATAAGAACGTCCAAGGGATACACTATACCTGAAGTGAAGCGTCGGAATCTAAAACTTGACTCACAGGAGAGGTTCGAATCATAGAAAGTGAGAGTGTAAATCCTCTTGTACTTAAGTCGGCATTGTGCCATATGTATTAAATTCGGATGCAATTTCTGTGTTTCATCGTCAATAAGAAGGTCCAAGGGATACAGTAAACATGAGGTGAAGCATCGGAATCTAAAACTGGACTCACAGGAGAGGTTCAAATCATAGAAAGTGAGAGTAACAGTCCTCTTGTACTTAAGTCACCATTGTGACTTTTGTATTAATTTCGGATGCAATTTCTGTGTTTCATCGTAAATAAGAAGGTCCAAGAAATACAGTAAACCTGAAGTAAAGCATCGGAAACTAAAACTGGACTAACAGGAGAGGTTCAAATCATAGAAAGTTAGAGTGTCAGCCCTCTTGTACTTTAGTCGGCATTGTGCCTTTTGTATTAAATTCGGATGCAAACTCTGTGTTTTATCGTCAATAAGTAGGTCCACGGGATACAGTAAACCTGAAGTGAAGCATCGGAATCTAAAACTGGACTCACAGGAGAGGTACAAATCATAGAAAGTTAGAGTGTCAGTCCTCTTGTACTTAAGTCGGCATTGTGCCTTTTGAATTTAATTCCGGTGATATTTCTGTGGTACATTGTCAATAAGAAGGTTCAAGGGATACATCAAACCTGAAGTGAAGCATCGGAATCTAAAACTGGACTCACAGGAGAGGTGCAAGACATAGAAATTTAGAGTGTCAGTCCTCTTGTTCTTAAGTCGGCATTGTACCTTTTGTATTAAATCCGGATGCAATTTCTGTGTTTCATCGTCAATAAGAAGGTCCGAGGGATACAGTAAACCTGAAGTGAAGCATCGGAATCTAGAACTGGACTCACAGGAGATGTTCAAATCATAGAAAGTGAGAGTGTCAGTCCTCTTGTACTTAAGCCGCCATTGTGATTTTTGTGTTATATTCGGATGCAATTTCTGTGTTTCATCGTCAATAAAAAGGTCCATGGGATACAGTAAACCTCAAGTGAAGCATCGGAATCTAAAACTGGATTCACAGGAGAGGTGCAAATCATAGAAAGTTAGAGTATTAGTCCTCTTGTACTTAAGTCGGCATTGTACCTTTTGTATCAAATTCGGATGCAAACTCTGTGTTTCATCCTCAATTAGAAGGTCCAAGGGATACAGTAAACCTGATGTGAAGCATCGGAATGTAAAACTGGACTCACAGGAGAGGTTGAAATCAAAGAAAGTGAGAGTGTCAGTCCTCTTGTACTTAAGTCGGCATTGTGCCTTTTGAATTTAATTCCGATTCAATTTCTGTGTTTCATCGTCAATAAGATGCTGCAAGGTATACAGTAAACCTGAAGTGAAGCATCGGAATCTAAAACTGGACTCACAGGATAGTTTCAAATCATAGAAAGTGAGAGTGTTAGTCCTCTTCTACTTAGGTCGGCACTGTGCCTTTGGAATTTAATTCCGATGCAATTTCTGTGTTTCATCGTCAATAAGAACGTCCAAGGGATACACTAAACCTGAAGTGAAGCGTCGGAATCTAAAACTGGACTCACAGGAGAGGTTCGAATCATAGAAAGTGAGAGTGTAAGTCCTCTTGTACTTAAGTCGGCATTGTGCCATTTGTATTAAATTCGGATGCAATTTCTGTGTTTCATCGTCAATAAGAAGGTCCAAGGGATACAGTAAACCTGAGGTGAAGCATCGGAATCTAAAACTGGACTCACAGGAGAGGTTCAAATCATAGAAAGTGAGAGTGTCAGTCCTCTTGTACTTAAGTCACCATTGTGACTTTTGTATTAATTTCGCATGCAATTTCTGTTTTTCATCGTCAATAAGAAGGTCTAACGGATAGAGTAAACCTGAAGTGAAGCATCGGAATCTAAAACTGGACTCACAGGAGAGGTTCAAATCATAGAAAGTGAGAGTGTCAGTCCTCTTGTACTTAAGTCGCCATTGTGCCTTTTGTATTAAATTCGGAAGCATTTTCTGTGTTTAATCGTCAATAAGAAGGGCCAAGGAATACAGTAAACCTGAAGTAAAGCATCGGAATCTAAAACTGGACTAACAGGAGAGGTTCAAATCATAGAAAGTTAGAGTGTCAGTCCTCTTGTACTTTAGTCGGCATTGTGCCTTTTGTATTAAATTGGGATGCAAACTCTGTGTTTCATCGTCAATAAGAAGGTCCACGGGATACAGTAAACCTGATGTGAAGCATCGGAATCTAAAACTGGACTCACAGGAGAGGTACAAATCATAGAAAGTTAGAGTGTCAGTCCTCTTGTACTTAAGTCGGCATTGTGCCTTTTGAATTTAATTCCGGTGATATTTCTGTGGTACATTGTCAATAAGAATGTTCAAGGGATACATTAAACCTGAAGTGAAGCATTGGAATCTAAAACTGGACTCACAGGAGAGTTTCAAATCATAGAAAGTGAGAGTGTCAGTCCTCTTTTACTTAAGTCGGCATTGTGCGTTTTAAATTTAATTCCGATTCAAAATCTGTGTTTCATCGTCTATAAGAAGGTCCGAGGGATACAGTAAACCTGAAGTGAAGCATCGGAATCTAAAACTGGACTCACAGGAGATGTTCAAATCATCGAAAGTGAGAGTGTCAGTCCTCTTTTACTTAAGTCGGCATTGTGCGTTTTAAATTTAATTCCGATGCAAAATCTGTGTTTCATCGTCTATAAGAATGTCCGAGGGATACAGTAAACCTGAAGTGAAGCATCGGAATCTAAAACTGGACTCACAGGAGATGTTCAAATCATAGAAAGTGAGATTGTCGGTCCTCTTGTACTAAAGTCGCCATTGTGATTTTTGTATTAAATTCGGATGCAATTTCTGTGTTTCATCGTCAATAAGAAGGTCCAAGGGATACAGTAAACCTGAAGTGAAGCATCGGAATGTAAAACTGGACTCACAGGAGAGGTTCAAATCATAGAAAGTGAGAGTGTCAGTCCTCTTGTACTTAAGTCGGCATTGTGCCTTTTGAATTTAATTCCGATTCAATTTCTGTGTTTCATCGTCAATAAGATGCTGCAAGGTATACAGTAAACCTGAAGTGAAGCATCGGAATCTGAAACTGGACTCACAGGAGAGGTTCAAAGCATAGAAAGTGAGAGTGTTAGTCCTCTTCTACTTAATTCGGCACTGTGCCTTTTGAATTTAATTCCGATGCAATTTCTGTGTTTCATCGTCAATAAGAACGTCCAAGGGATACACTAAACCTGAAGTGAAGCGTCGGAATCTAAAACTGGACTCACAGGAGAGGTTCGAATCATAGAAAGTGAGAGTGTAAGTCCTCTTGTACTTAAGTCGGCATTGTGCCATTTGTATTAAATTCGGATGCAATTTCTGTGTTTCATCGTCAATAAGAAGGTCCAAGGGATACAGTAAACCTAAAGTGAGGCATCGGAATCTAAAACTGGACTCACAGGAGATGTTCAAATCATAGAAAGTGAGAGTGTCAGTCCTCTTGTACTTAAGTCACCATTGTGACTTTTGTATTAATTTCGCATGCAATTTCTGTGTTTCATCGTCAATAAGAAGGTCCAACGGATACAGTAAACCTGAAGTGAAGCATCGGAATCTAAAACTGGACTCACAGGAGAGGTTCAAATCATAGAAAGTGAGAGTGTCAGTCCTCTTGTACTTAAGTCGCCATTGTGCCTTTTGTATTAAATTCGGATGTAGTTTCTGTGTTTAATCGTCAATAAGAAGGTCCAAGGAATACAGTAAACCTGAAGTAAAGCATCGGAATCTAAAACTGGACTAACAGGAGAGGTTCAAATCATAGAAAGTTAGAGTGTCAGTCCTCTTGTACTTTAGTCGGCATTGTGCCTTTTGTATTAAATTCGGATGCAATTTCTGTGTTTCATCGTCAATAAGAGGGTCCAAGGGATACAGTAAACCTGAAGTGAAGCATCGGAATCTAAAACTGGACTCACAGGAGAGGTACAAATCATAGAAAGTTAGAGTGTCAGTCCTCTTGTACTTAAGTCGGCATTGTGCCTTTTGAATTTAATTCCGGAGATATTTCTGTGGTTCATTGTCAATAAGAAGGTTCAAGGGATACATTAAACCTGAAGTGAAGCATCGGAATCTAAAACTGAGCTCACAGGAGAGTTTCAAATCATAGAAAGTGAGAGTGTCAGTCCTCTTTTACTTAAGTCGGCATTGTGCGTTTTAAATTTAATTCCGATGCAAAATCTGTGTTTCATCGTCTATAAGAAGGTCCGAGGGATACAGTAAACCTGAAGTGAAGCATCGGAATCTAAAACTGGACTCACAGGAGATGTTCAAATCATAGAAAGTGAGATTGTCGGTCCTCTTGTACTGAAGTCGAGATTGTGATTTTTGTATTAAATTCGGATGCAATTTCTGTGTTTCATCGTCAATAAGAAGGTCCAAGGGATACAGTAAACCTGAAGTGAAGCATCGGAATCTAAAACTGAACTCACAGGAGAGGTGCAAATCATAGAAAGTTAGAGTGTCAGTCCTCTTGTACTTAAGTCGGCATTGTACCTTTTGTATTAAATCCGGATGCAATTTCTGTGTTTCATCATCAATAAGAAGGTCCGAGGGATACAGTAAATCTGAAGTGAAGCATCGGAATCTAAAACTGGACTCACAGGGGAGGTCCAAATCATAGAAAGTGAGATTGTCAGTCCTCTTGTACTTAAGTCGCCCTTGTGCCTTTTGTATTAAATTCGGATGCAATTTCAGTTTTCATCGTCAATAAGAAGGTCCAAGGGATACTGTAAACCTGATGTAAAGCATCGGAATCTAAAACTGGACTCACAGGAGAGGTTCAAATCATAGAAAGTTAGAGTGTCAGTCCTCTTGTACTTAAGTCGGCATTGTGCCTTTTGTATTAAATCCGGATGCAATCTCTGTGTTTCATCGTCAATAAGAAGGTCCAAGGGATACAGTAAACCTGAAGTGAAGCATCGGAATCTAAAACTGGATTCACAGAAGAGGTTCAAATCATAAAAAGTTAGAGTGTCAGTCCTCTTGTACTTAAGTCGGCATTGTGCCTTTTGAATTTAATTCCGATGCTATTTCTGTGTTTCATTGTCAGTAAGAAGGTCCAAGGGATACAGTAAACTTGAAGTGAAGCATCGGAATCTAAAACTGGACTCACAGGAGAGATTCAAATCATAGAAGGTGAGAGTGTCAGTCCTCTTTTACTTAAGTCGGCATTGTGCGTTTTAAATTTAATTCCGATGCTATATCTGTGTTTCATCGTCAATAAGAAGGTCTAAGGGATAAAGTAAACCTGAAGTGAAGCATCGGAATCTAGAACTGGACTCACAGGAGATGTTCAAATCATAGAAAGTGAGAGTGTCAGTCCTCTTGTACTTAAGCCGCCATTGTGATTTTTGTATTAAATTCGGATGCAATTTCTGTGTTTCATCGTCAATGAGAAGCTCCAAGGGATACAGTAGACCTGAAGTGAAGCATCGGAATATAAAACTGGACTCACAGGAGAGGTGCAAATCATAGAAAGTTAGAGTGTCAGTATTCTTCTACTTAAGACGGCATTGTGCCTTTTGAATTTAATTCCGATGCAATTTCTGTGTTTGATCGTCAATAAGAAGGTGCAAGGTATACAGTAAACCTGAAGTGAAGCATCGGAATCTAAATCTGACCTCACAGGAGAAGTTCGAATCATGGAAAGTGAGAGTGTCAGTGCCCTTGTACTTAATTCGGCATTGTGCCATTTGTGTTAAATTCGGATGCAATTTCTGTGTTTCATCGTCAATAAGAAGGTCAAAGGAATACAGTAAACCTGAAGTGCAGCATCGGAATCTAAAACTGGACTCACAGGATAGGTTCAAATCATAGAATGTGAGAGTGTCAGTCCCCTTGTACTTAAGTCGCCATTGTGCCATTTGTATTAAATTCGGATGCAATTTCTGTGTTTCACCGTCAATAAGAAGGTCCAAGAGATACAGTAAACCTGAAGTGAAGCATCGGAATCTAAAACTGGACTCACGGGAGAGGTTCAAATCATAGAAAGTTAGAGTGTCAGTCCTCTTGTGATTAAGTCGGCATTGTGCCTTTTGTATTAAATTCGGATTCAAACTCTGTGTTCCATCGTCAATAAGAAGGTCCAAGGGAAACAGTAAACCTGAAGTGAAGCATCGGAATCTAACACTGGACTCACTGGAGAAGTTCAAATCATAGAAAGTTAGAGTGTCAATCCTCTTGTACTTAAGTCGGCATTGTGCCTTTTGAATTTAATTCTGATGCAATTTCTGTGTTTCATCGACAATAAGAAGGTCCAAGGGATACAGTAATCCGGAAGTGAAGCATCGGTATCTAAAACTGGACTCAAAGGAGAGGTTCAAAGCAACGAAAGTGAGAGTGTCAGTCCTCTTTTACTTAAGTCGGCATTGTGCGTTTTAAATTTACATCTGATGCAATATCTGTGTTTCATCGTCAATAAGAAGGTCCAAGGGATAAAGCAGACCTGAAGTGAAGCATCGGAATCTAGAACTGGACTCACAGGAGATGTTCAAATCATAGAAAGTTAGAGTGTCAGTCCTCTTGTAATTAAGTCGGCATTGTTCCTTTTGTATTAAATTCGGATGCAATTTCTGTGTTTCATCGTCAATAAGAAGGTCCAAGAGATACAGTAAACCTGAAGTGAAGCATCGGAATCTAAAACTGGACTCACAGGAGAGGTTCAAATCATAGAAAGTTAGAGTGTCAGTCCTCTTGTAATTAAGTCGGCATTGTGCCTTTTGTTTTAAATTCGGATACAAACTCTGTGTTTCATCGTCAATAAGAAGGTCCAAGGGAAACAGTAAACCTGAAGTGAAGCATCGGAATCTAACACTGGACTCACTGGAGAAGCTCAAATCATAGAAAGTTAGAGTGTCAATCCTCTTGTACTTAAGTCGGCATTGTGCCTTTTGAATTTAATTCTGATGCAATTTCTGTGTTTCATCGACAATAAGAAGGTCCAAGGGATACAGTAATCCTGAAGTGAAGCATCGGAATCTAAAACTGGACTCAAAGAAAGGTTCAAAGCAAAGAAAGTGAGAGTGTCAGTCATCTTTTGCTTAAGTCGGCATTGTGCGTTTTGAATTTAATTCCGATGCAATTTCTGTGTTTCATCGTCAATAAGAAGGTCCAAGGGATACAGTAAACCTGAAGTGAAGCATCGGAATCTAAAACTGGACTCACAGGAGAGGTGCAAATCATAGAAAGGTAGAGTGTCAGTATTCTTGTACTTAAGACGGCATTGTGCCCTTTGAATTTAATTCCGATGCAATTTCTGTGTTTCATCGTCAATAAGAAGGTGCAAGGTATACAGTAAACCTGAAGTGAAGCATCGGAATCTAAATCTGACCTCACAGGAGAGGTTCGAATCATAGAATGTGAGAGTGTCAGTTCTCTTATACTTAAGTCGGCATTGTGCCATTTGAATTAAATTCGGATGCAATTTCTGTGTTTCGTCGTCAATAAGAAGGTCCAAGGGATACAGTAAACCTGAAGTGAAGCATCGAATCTAAAACTGGACTCACAGGGGAGGTTCAAATCATAGAAAGTGAGAGTGTCCGTCCTCTTGTACTTAAGTCGCCATTGTGCCTTTTGTATTATATTCGGATGCAATTTCTGTTTTCATCGTCAATAAGAAGGTCCAAGGGATACAGTAAACATGAAGTAAAGCATCGGATTCTAAAACTGAACTCACAGGAGAGGTTCAAATCATAGAAAGTTAGAGTGTCAGTCTTCTTGTACTTAAGTCGGCATTGTGCGTTTTGTATTAAATCCGGATGCAAACTCTGTGTTTCATCGTCAATAAGAAGGTCCAAGGGATACAGTAAACCTCAAGTGAAGCATCGGAATCTAAATCTGGACTCACAGGAGAGGTTCGAATCATAAAAAGTTAGAGTGTCAGTCCTCTTGCACTTAAGTCGGCATTGTGCCTTTTGAATTTAATTCCGATGCTAATTCTGTGTTTCATTGTCAATGAGAAGGTCCAAGGGATACAGTAAACCTGAAGTGAAGCATCGGAAACTAGAACTGGACTCACAGGAGATGTTCAAATCATAGAAAGTGAGAGTGTCAGTCCTCTTGTACTTAAGCCGCCATTGTGATTTTTGTATTAAATTCGGATGCAATTTCTGTGTTTCATCGTCAATTAGAAGATCCAAGGGATACAGTAAACCTGAAGTGAAGCATCGGAATGTAAAACTGGACTCACAGGAGAGGTTCAAATCATAGAAAGTGAGAGTGTCTGTCCTCTTGTACTTAAGTCGGCATTGTGCCTTTTGAATTTAATTCCGATTCAATTTCTGTGTTTCATCGTCAATAAGAAGCTGCAAGGTATACAGTAAACCTGAAGTGAAGCATCGGAATCTAGAACTGGACTCACAGGAGAGGTTCAAGTCATAGAAAGTGAGAGTGTTAGTCCTCTTCTACAAAGGTCGGCACTGTGCCTTTTGAATTTGATTCCGATGCAATTTCTGTGTTTCATCGTCAATAAGAACGTCCAAGAGATACAGTAAACCTGAAGTGAAGCATCGGAATCTAAAACTGGACTCACAGGAGAGGTTCGAATCATAGAAAGTGAGAGTGTCAGTCCTCTTGTACTTAAGTCGGCATTGTGCCATTTGTATTAAATTCGGATGCAATTTCTGTGTTTCATCGTCAATAAGAATGTCCAAGGGATACAGTAAACCTGAGGTGAAGCATCGGAATCTAAAACTGCACTCACAGGAGAGGTTCAAATCATAGAAAGTGAGAGTGTCAGTCCACTTGTACTTAAGTCACCATTGTGACTTTTGTATTAATTTCGGATGCAATTTCTGTGTTTAATCGTCAATAAGAAGGTCAAACGGATACAGTAAACCTGAAGTGAAGCATCGGAATCTAAAACTGGACTCACAGGAGAGGTTCAAATCATAGAAAGTGGGTGTGTCAGTCCTCTTGTACTTAAGTCGCCATTGTGCCTTTTGTATTAAATTCGGATGCAGTTTCTGTGTTTAATCATCAATAAGAAGGTCCAACGGATACAGTAAACCTGAAGTAAAGCATCGGAATCTAAAACTGGACTCACAGGAGAGGTTCAAATCATAGAAAGTTAGAGTGTCAGTCCTGTTGTACTTAAGTCGCCATTGTGCCTTTTGTATTAAATTCGGATGCAAACTCTGTGTTTCATCGTCAATAAGAAGGTCCAAGGGATACAGTAAACCTGAAGTGAAGCATCGGAATCTAAAACTGGACTCACACGAGAGGTACAAATCATAGAAAGTTAGAGTGTCAGTCCTCTTGTACTTAAGTCGGCATTGTGCCTTTTGAATTTAATTCCGGTGCTATTTCTGTGGTTCATTGTCAACAAGAAGGTCCAAGGGATACGGTAAACCTGAAGTGAAGCATCGGAATCTAAAACTGGACTCACAGGAGAGGTTCATATCATAGAAAGTGAGAGTGTCAGTCCTCTTTTACTTAAGTCGGCATTGTGCGTTTTAATTTTATTCCGATGCAATATCTGTGTTTCATCGTCTATAAGAAGGTCCAAGGGATACAGTAAACCTGAAGTGAAGCATCGGAATCTAAAACTGGACTCACAGGAGATGTTCAAATCATAGAAAGTGAGATTGTCGGTCCTCTTGTACTAAAGCCGCCATTGTAATTTTTGTATTAAATTCGGATGCAATTTCTGTGTTTCATCGTCAATAAGAAGGTCCAAGGGATACAGTAAACCGGAAGTGAAGCATCGGAATCTAAAACTGGACTCACAGGAGAGGTTCAAATCATAGAATGTGAGAGTGTCAGTCCTCTTGTACTTAAGTCACCATTGTGACTTTTGTATTAATTTCGGATGCAATTTCTGTGTTTCATCGTCAATAAGAAGCTCCAAGGGATACAGTAAACCTGAAGTGAAGCATCGGAATCTAAAACTGGACTCACGGGAGAGGTTCAAAACATAGAAAGTTAGAGTGTCTGTCCTCTAGTACTCAAGTCGGCATTGTGCCTTTTGTATTAATTTCGGGTGCAAACTCTGTGTTTCATCGTCAATACAAAGGTCCAAGGGATACAGTAAACCTGAAGTGAAGCATCGGAATCTAAAAAAGGACTCACATGAGTGGTTCAAATCATAGAAAGTTAGAGTGTCAGTCCTCTTGTACTTAAGTCGGCATTGTGCCTTTTGAATTTAATTCCGATGCAATTTCTGTGTTTCATCGTCAGTAAGAAGGTCCAAGGGATACAGTAAACCTGAAGTGAAGCATCAGAATCTAATACTGGACTCACAGCAGAGTTTCAAATCATAGAAAGTGAGAGTGTCAGTCCTCTTTTACTTAAGTCGGCATTGTGCGGATTGAATTTAATTCCGATGCAATTTCTATGTTTCATCGTCAATAAGAAGGTCCAAGGGAGACAGTAAACCTGAAGTGAAGCATCGGAATCTAAAACTTGACTCACAGGAGATGTTCAAATCATAGAAAGTGAGAGTGTCAGTTCTGTTGTACTTAAGTCGCCATTGTGATTTTTGTATTAAATTCGGATGCAATTTCTGTGTTTCATCGTCAATACGAAGGTCCAAGGGATACAGTAAACCAGAAGTGAAGCATCGGAAATTAAAACTGGACTCACAGGAGAGGTTCAAATCATAGAAAGTGAGAGTGTCAGTCCTTTTGTACTTAAGTCGGAATTTTGCCTTTATAATTTAATTCCGATGCAATTTCTCTTTTTCATCGTCAATAAGAAGGTTCAAGGTATACAGTAAACCTGAAGTGAAGCATCGGGATCTAAATCTGACCTCACAGGAGAAATTCGAATCATGGAAAGTGAGAGTGTCAGTGCTCTTGTACTTAAGTCGGCATTGTGCCATTTGTATTAAATTCAGATGCAATTTCTGTGTTTCATCGTCAATAAGAAAGTACAAGGGATACAGTAAACCTGAAGTGAAGCATCGGAATCTAAAACTGGACTCACTGGAGAGGTTCAAATCATAGACAGTTAGAGTGTCAGTCCTCTTGTACTTAAGTCGGCATTGTGCCTTTTGAATTTAATGACGATGCAATTTCTGTGTTTCATCGTCAATAAGAAGATCCAAGGGATACAGTAAACCTGAAGTGAAACATCGGAATCTAAAACTGGACTCACAGGAGAGGTTCAAAACAAAGAAAGTGAGAGTGTCAGTCCTCTTGTACTTAAGTCGCCATTGTGATTTTTGTATAAAATTCGGATATAATTTCTGTGTTTCATCGTCAATAAGAAGGTCCTAGGTATACAGTAATCTGAAGTGAAGCAAAGGAATCTAAACCTGGACTCACAGGAGAGGTTCAAATCATAGAAAGTGAGAGTGTCTGTCCTCTTGTACTTAAGTCGGAATTGTGCCTTTATAATTTAATTCCGATGCAATTTCTGTGTTTCATCGTCAATAAGAAGGTTCAAGGTATACAGTAAACCTGAAGTGAAGCATCGGAATCTAAATCTGACCTCACAGGAGAAGTTCGAATCATGGAAAGTGAGAGTGTCAGTGCTCTTGTACTTAAGTCGGCATTGTGCCATTTGTATTAAATTTGGATGCAATTTCTGTGTTTCATCGTCAATAAGAAGGACCAAGGGATACAGTAAACCTGAAGTGAAGCATCGGAATCTAAAACTGGACTCACTGGATAGGTTCAAATCATAGAAAGTGAGAGTGTCAGTCCCCTTGTACTTAAGTCGCCATTGTGCCTTTTTTATTAAATTCGGATGCAATTTCTGTGTTTCATCGTCAAGATGAAGGTCCAAGGGATACGGTAAACCTGAAGTGAAGCATCGGAATCTAAAACTGGACTCACTGGAGAGGTTCAATCATAGACAGTTAGAGTGTCAGTCCTCTTGTACTTAAGTCGGCATTGTGCCTTTTGTATTAAATTCGGATGCAAACTCTGTGTTTCATCGTCAATAAGAAGGTCCAAGGGAAACAGTAAACCTGAAGTGAAGCATCGGAATCTAAAACTGGACTCACTGGAGAGGTTCAAATCATAGAAAGTTAGAGTGTCAGTCCTCTTGTACTTAAGTCGGCATTGTGCCTTTTGAATGTAATTACGATGCAATTTCTGTGTTTCATCGTCAATAAGAAAGTCCAAGGGATACAGTAAACCTGAAGTGATACATCGGAATCTAAAACTGGACTCACGGGAGAAGTTCAAAACAAAGAAAGTGAGAGTGTCAGTCCACTTTTACTTAAGTCGGCATTGTGTGTTTTGAATTTAATTCCCATGCAATTTCTGTGTTTCATCGTCAATAAGAAGGTCCAAGGGATACAGTAAACCAGAAGTGAAGCATCGGAATCTAAAACTGGACTCACAGGAGATGTTCAAATCATAGAAAGTGAGAGTGTCAGTCCTCTTGTACTTAAGTCGCCATTGTGATTTTTGTATAAAATTCAGATGTAATTTCTGTGTTTTATCGTCAATAAGAAGGTCCAAGGGAAACAGTAAACCTGAAGTGAAGCATAGGAATCTAAAACTAGACTCACTGGAGAGGTTCAAATCATAGAAAGTTAGAGTGTCAGTCCTCTTGTACTTAAGTCGGCATTGTGCGTTTTGAATTTAATTACGATGCAATTTCTGTGTTTCATCGTCAATAAGAAGGTCCAAGGGAAACAGTAAACCTGAAGTGAAGCATCGGAATCTAAAACTGGACTCACTGGAGAGGTTCAAATCATAGAAAGTTAGAGTGTCACTCCTCTTGCACTTAAGCCGGCATTGTACCTTTTGTATTAAATTCGGATGCAAACTCTGTGTTTCATCGTCAATTAGTAGGTCCAAGGGATACAGTAAACCTGAAGTGATGCATCGGAATCTAAAACTGGACTCAAAGGAGAGGTTCAAATCATAGAAAGTGAGAGTGTCAGTCCTCTAGTACTTAAGTCGTCATTGAGCCTTTTGAATTTAATTCCGATGCAATTTCTGTGTTTCATCGTCAATAAGAAGGTGCAAGGTATACAGTAAACCTGAAGTGAAGCATCGGAATCTAAAACTGGACTTACAGGAGAGGTTCAAATCATAGAAAGTGAGAGTGTTACTCCTCTTCTACTTAGGTCGGCATTGTGCGTTTTGAATTTAATTCCGATGCAATTTCTGTGTTTCAGCGTCTATAAGAACGTCCAAGGGATACAGTATACCTGAAGTGAAGCATCGGAATCTAAAACTGGACTCACAGGAGTGATTCACATCATAGAAAGTTAGAGTGTCACTCCTCTTGTACATAAGTCAGTATTGTGAGTTTTGTATTAAATTCGGATGCAATTTCTGTGTTTCATCGTCAATAAGAAGCCCCAAGGTATACAGTAAACCTGAAGTGAAGCATCGGAATCTAAAACTGGACTTACAGGAGAGGTTCAAATCATAGAAAGTTAGAATGTAAGTCCTCTTGTACTTAAGTTGGCATTGTGCCTATTGTATTAAATTCGGATGCAATTTCTGTCTTTCTTCGTCAATAAGAAGGTCCAAGGGATACAGTAAACCTTAAGTGAAGCATCGGAATCTAAAACTGGACTCGCAGGAGAGGTTCAAATCACAGAATGTTAGAGCGTCAGTCCTCTTTTACTTAAGACGGCATTGTGCTATTTGTATTAATTTCGGATGCGATTTCTGTGTTTTATCGTCAACAAGAAGGTCCAAGGGATACAGTAAACCTGAAGCGAAGCATCGGAATCTAAATCTGACCTCGCAGGAGAGATTCGAATCATAGAAAGTGAGAGTGTCAGTCCTCTTGTACTTACGTCACTATTGTGACTTTTGTATTAATTTCGGATGCAATTTCTGTGTTTCATCGTCAATAAGAAGGTCCAAGGGATACAGTAAACCTGAAGTGAAGCATCGGAATCTAAAACTGGACTTACGGGAGAGGTTCAAATCATAGAAAGTTAGAGTGTCAGTCCTCTAGTACTTAAGTCTGCATTGTGCCTTTTGTATTAAATTCGGGTGCAAACTCTGTGTTTCATCGTCAATACAAAAGTCCAAGGGATACAGTAAACCTGAAGTAAAGCATCGGAATCTAAAACTGGACTCAAATGAGTGGTTCAAATCATAGAAAGTTAGAGTGTCAGTCCTCTTGTACTTAAGTCGGCATTGCGCCTTTTGAATTTAATTCCGATGCAATTTCTGTGTTTCATCGTCAATAAGAAGGTCCAAGGGATACAGTAAACCTGAAGTGAAGCATCGGAATTTAAAACTGGACTCACAGGATAGGCTCAAATCATAGAAAGTGAGAGTGTCAGTCCCCTTGTAATTAAGTCGCCATTGTGCCTTTTGTATTAAATTCGGATGCAATTTCTGTGTTTCATCGTCAATAAGAATGTCCAAGGGATACAGTAAACCTGAAGTGAAGCATCGGAATCTAAAACTGGACTCACTGGTGAGGTTCAAATCATTGACAGTTAGAGTGTCAGTCCTCTTGTACTTAAGTCGGCATTGTGCATTTTGTATTAAATTCGGATGCAAACTCTGTGTTTCATCGTCAATAAGAAGGACCAAGGGAAACAGTAAACCTGAGGTGAAGCATCGGAATCTAAAACTGGACTCACTGGAGAGGTTAAAATCATAGAAAGTTAGAGTGTCAGTCCTCTTGACCTTAAGTCGGCATTGTGCCTTGTGAATTTAATTACGATGCAATTTCTGTGTTTCATCGTCAATAAGAAAGTCCAAGGGGTACAGTAAACCTGAAGTGAAGCATCGGAATCTAAAACTGGACTCACAGGAGAGGCTCAAATCATAGAAAGTTAGAATGTATGTCCTCTTGTACTTAAGTCGGCATTGTGCCTTTTGTATTAAATACGGATGCAATTTCTGTGTTACATCGTCAATAAGAAGGTGCAAGGTATACAGTAAACCTGAAGTGAAGCATCGGAATCCAAAACTGGACTCACAGGAGAGGTTCAAATCATAGAAAGTGAGAGTGTCAGTCCTCTTGTACTTAAGTCGACATTGTGCCATTTGTATTAAATGCGGATGCAATTTCTGTGTTTCATCGTTAATAAGAAGGTCCAAGGGATACAGTAAACCTGAAGTGAAGCATCGGAATCTAAAACTGGACTCACAGGAGAGGTTGAAATCATAGTAAGTTAGAGTGTCAGTCCTCTTTTACTTAAGTCGGCATTGTGCCTTTTGTATTAAATTCTGATGCAATTTCTATGTTTCATCGTCAATAAGAAGGTGCAAGGTATACAGTAAACCTGAAGTGAAGCATCGGAATTTAAAACTGGACTCACAGGAGAGGTTCAAATCATAGAAAGTGAGAGCGTCAGTCCTCTTGTACTTAAGTTGGAATTGTGCCATTTGTATTAAATTCGGATGCAATTCCTGTGTTTCATAGTCAATAAGAAGGTCCAAGGGATACACTAAACCTGAAGTGAAACATCGGAATCTAAAACTGGACTCACAGGAGAGGTTCAAATCATAGAAAGTTAGAGTGTAACTCCTCTTGTACTTAAGTCGGTATTGTGCGTTTTGTATTAAATTCGGATGCAGTTTCTGTGTTTTATCGTCAATAAGAAGGTCCAAGGGATACAGTAAACCTGAAGTGAAGCATCGGAATCTACAACTGACTTCACAGGAGAGGTTCAAATCATAGAAAGTGAGAGTTTCAGCCCGCTTGTACTTAAGTCGGCATTGTGCCGTTTGTATTAAATTCGGATGCATTTTCTGTGTTTCATCGTCAATAAGAAGGTCCAAGGGATACAGTAAACCTGAAGTGAAGCATCGGAATCTAAAACTGGACTCACAGGAGATGTTCAAATCATAGAAAGTGAGAGTGTCAGTCCTCTTGTACTTAAGGCGCCATTGTGATTTTTGTATTAAATTCGGATGTAATTTCTGTGTTTCATCGTCAATAAGAAGGTCCAAGGTATACAGTAACCTGAAGTGAAGCAAAGGAATCTAAAACTGGACTCACAGGAGAGGTTCAAATCATAGAATGTTAGAGTGTCAGTCCTCTTGCATTTAAGTCGGCATTGTACATTTTGTATTAAATTCGGATGCAAACTCTGTGTTTCATCGTCAATTAGAAGGTCTAAGGGATACAGTAAACCTGAAGTGAAGCATCGGAATCTAAAACTGAACTCACAGGAGAGGTTCAAATCATAGAAAGTGAGAGTGTCAGTCCTCTTTTACTTAAGTCGGCATTGTGCGGTTTGAATTTAATTCCAATGCAATTTCTATGATTCGTCGTCAATAAGAAGGTCCAAGGGATACAGTAAACCTGAAGTGAAGCATCGGAATCTGAAACTGGACTCACAGGAGATGTTCAAATCATAGAAAGTGTGAGTGTCAGTCCCCTTGTACTTAAGTCGCCATTGTGATTTTTGTATTAAATTCGGATGCAATTTCTGTGTTTCATCGTCAATACGAAGGTCCAAGGGATACAGTAAACCTGAAGTGAAGCATCGGAATCTAAAAGTGGACTCACAGGAGAGGTTCAAATCATTGAAAGTTAGAGTGTCAGTACTCTTGTACTTAAGTCGGCATTCAACCTTTTGTATTAAATTCGGATGCAAACTCTGTGTTTCATCGTCAATTAGAAGGTCCAAGGGATACAGTAAACCTGAAGTGAAGCATCGGAATCTAAAACTGGACTCACAGGAGAGGTTCAAATCATAGAAAGTGAGAGTGTCAGTCCTCTTGTACTTAAGTCGGAATTGTGCATTTTGAATTTAATTCCGATGCAATTTCTGTTTTTCATCGTCAATAACAAGGTTCAAGGTATACAGTAAACCTGAAGTGAAGCATCGGAATATAAATCTGACCTCACAGGAGAAGTTCGAATCATGGAAAGTGAGAGTGTCAGTGCTCTTGTACTTAAGTCGGCATTGTGCCATTTGTATTAAATTCGGATGCAATTTCTGTGTTTCATCGTCAATAAGGAGGTCCAAGGGATACAGTAAACCTGAAGTGAAGCATAGGAATCTAAAACTGGACTCACAGGATAGGTTCAAATCATAGAAAGTGAGAGTGTCAGTCCGCTTGTACTTAAGTCGCCATTGTGCCTTTTGTATTAAGTTCGTGTGCAATTTCTGTGTTTCATCGTCAATAAGAAGGTCCAAGGTATACAGTATCCTGAAGTGAAGCAATGGAATCTAAAACTGGACTCACAGGAGAGGTTGAAATCATAGAAAGTTAGAGTGTCAGTCCTCTTGCACTTAAGTCGGCATTGTACCTTTTGTATTAACTTCGGATGCAAACTCTGTGTTTCATCGTCAATTAGAAGGTCCAAGGGATACAGTAAACCTGAAGTGAAGCATCGGAATCTAAAACTGGACTCACAGGAGAGGTTCAAATCATAGAAAGTGAGAGTGTCAGTCCTCTTGTACTTAAGTCGGAATTGTAGATTTTGAATTTAATTCCGATGCAATTTCTGTTTTTCATCGTCAATAAGAAGGTTCAAGGTATACAGTAAACCTGAAGTGAAGCATCGGATTCTAAATCTGACCTCACAGGAGAAGTTCGAATCATGGAAAGTGAGAGTGTCAGTGCTCTTGTACTTAAGTCCGCATTGTGCCATTTGTATTAAATTCGGATGCAATTTCTGTGTTTCATCGTCCATAAGAAGATCCAAGGGATACAGTAAACCTGAAGTGAAGCACCGGAATTTAAAACTGGACTCACAGGATAGGTTCAAATCATGGAAAGTGAGAGTGTCAGTCCCCTTGTAATTAAGTCGCCATTGTGCCTTTTGTATTAAATTCGGATGCAATTTCTGTGTTTCATCGTCAATAAGAAGGTCCAAGGGATACAGTAAACCTGAAGTGAAGCATCGGAATCTAAAACTGGACTCACTGGTGAGGTTCAAATCATTGACAGTTAGAGAGTCAGTCCTCTTGTACTTAAGTCGGCATTGTGCATTTTGTATTAAATTCGGATGCAAACTCTGTGTTTCATCGTCAATAAGAAGGACCAAGGGAAACAGTAAACCTGAGGTGAAGCATCGGAATCTAAAACTGGACT
Source organism: Schistocerca americana (assembly GCF_021461395.2). Taxonomy (NCBI): domain Eukaryota; kingdom Metazoa; phylum Arthropoda; class Insecta; order Orthoptera; family Acrididae; genus Schistocerca; species Schistocerca americana. Next base: position 5,182,955 of record NW_025725906.1, read on the forward strand.
CACTGGAGAGGTTAAAATCATAGAAAGTTAGAGTGTCAGTCCTCTTGACCTTAAGTCGGCATTGTGCCTTGTGAATTTCATTACGATGCAATTTCTGTGTTTCATCGTCAATAAGAAAGTCCAAGGGGTACAGTAAACCTGAAGTGAAGCATCGGAATCTAAAACTGGACTCACAGGAGAGGTTGAAATCATAGTAAGTTAGAGTGTCAGTCCTCTTTTACTTAAGTCGGCATTGTGCCTTTTGTATTAAATTCTGATGCAATTTCTATGTTTCATCGTCAATAAGAAGGTGCAAGGTATACAGTAAACCTGAAGTGAAGCATCGGAATTTAAAATTGGACTCACAGGAGAGGTTCAAATCATAGAAAGTGAGAGCGTCAGTCCTCTTGTACTTAAGTTGGAATTGTGCCATTTGTATTAAATTCGGATGCAATTCCTGTGTTTCATAGTCAATAAGAAGGTCCAAGGGATACACTAAACCTGAAGTGAAACATCGGAATCTAAAACTGGACTCACAGGAGAGGTTCAAATCATAGAAAGTTAGAGTGTAACTCCTCTTGTACTTAAGTCGGTATTGTGCGTTTTGTATTAAATTCGGATGCAGTTTCTGTGTTTTATCGTCAATAAGAAGGTCCAAGGGATACAGTAAACCTGAAGTGAAGCATCGGAATCTACAACTGACTTCACAGGAGAGGTTCAAATCATAGAAAGTGAGAGTTTCAGCCCTCTTGTACTTAAGTCGGCATTGTGCCGTTTGTATTAAATTCGGATGCATTTTCTGTGTTTCATCGTCAATAAGAAGGTCCAAGGGATACAGTAAACCTGAAGTGAAGCATCGGAATCTAAAACTGGACTCACAGGAGATGTTCAAATCATAGAAAGTGAGAGTGTCAGTCCTCTTGTACTTAAGGCGCCATTGTGATTTTTGTATTAAATTCGGATGTAATTTCTGTGTTTCATCGTCAGTAAGAAGGTCCAAGGTATACAGTAACCTGAAGTGAAGCAAAGGAATCTAAAACTGGACTCACAGGAGAGGTTCAAATCATAGAATGTTAGAGTGTCAGTCCTCATGCATTTAAGTCGGCATTGTACCTTTTGTATTAAATTCGGATGCAAACTCTGTGTTTCATCGTCAATTAGAAGGTCTAAGGGATACAGTATACCTGAAGTGAAGCATCGGAATCTAAAACTGAACTCACAGGAGAGGTTCAAATCATAGAAAGTGAGAGTGTTAGTCCTCCTCTAATTAGGTCGGCATTGTGCCTTTTGAATTTAATTCCGATGCAATTTCTGTGTTTCATCGTCAATAAGAACGTCCAAGGAATACAGTAAACCTGAAGTGAAGCATCAGAATCAAAAACTGGACTCACAGGAGAGATTCAAATCATAGAAAGTTAGAGTGTCACTCCTCTTGTACTTAAATCGGTATTGTGAGCTTTGTATTAAATTCGGATGCAATTTCTGTGTTTCGTCATCAATAAGAAGGTCCAAGGTATACAGTAAACCTGAAGTGAAGCATCGGAATCTAAAACTGGACTCACAGGAGAGATTCAAATCATAGAAAGTTAGAATGTAAGTCCTCTTGTACTTAAGTCGGCATTGTGCCTTTTGTATTAAATTCGGATGCAATTTCTGTGTTTCATCGTCAATAAGAAGGTCCAAGGGTTACAGTAAACCTGAAGTGAAGCATCGGAATCCAAAACTGAACTCACAGGAGAGGTTCAAATCATAGAAAGTGAGAGTGTCAGTCCTCTTTTACTTAAGTCGACATTGTGCCATTTGTATTAAATTCGGATGCAATTTCTGTGTTTCATCGTCAATAAGAAGGTCCAAGGGTTACAGTAAACCTGAAGTGAAGCATCGGAATCCAAAACTGAACTCACAGGAGAGGTTTAAATCATAGTAAGTTAGAGTGTCAGTCCTCTTTTACTTAAGATGGCATTGTGCGTTTTGAATTTAATTCCGATGCAATTTCTGTGTTTCATCGTCAATAAGAAGGTCCAAGGGATCCATTAAACCTGAAGTGAAGCATCGGAATCTAAAACTGGACTCACAGGAGAGGTTCAAATCATAGAAAGTGAGAGTGTCAGTCCTCTTGTACTTAAGTCGCCATTGTGATTTTTGTATTAAATTCGGATGCAATTTCTCTGTTTCATCGTCAATAAGAAGGTCCAAGGGATACAGTAAACCTGAAGTGAAGCATCAGAATCTAAAACTGGACTCACAGGAGAGGTTCAAATCATAGAAAGTGAGAGTTTCAGCCCTCTTGTACTTAAGTCGGCATTGTGCCGTTTGTATTAAATTCGGATGCATTTTCTGTGTTTCATCGTCAATAAGAAGGTCCAAGGGATACAGTAAACCTGAAGTGAAGCATCGGAATCTAAAACTGGACTCACAGGAGATGTTCAAATCATAGAAAGTGAGAGTGTCAGTCCTCTTGTACTTAAGGCGCCATTGTGATTTTTGTATTAAATTCCAATGCAATTTCTATGATTCGTCGTCAATAAGAAGGTCCAAGGGATACAGTAAACCTGAAGTGAAGCATCGGAATCTGAAACTGGACTCACAGGAGATGTTCAAATCATAGAAAGTGAGAGTGTCAGTCCCCTTGTACTTAAGTCGCCATTGTGATTTTTGTATTAAATTGGGATGCAATTTCTGTGTTTCATCGTCAATACGAAGGTCCAAGGGATACAGTAAACCTGAAGTGAAGCATCGGAATCTAAAAGTGGACTCACAGGAGAGGTTCAAATCATGGAAAGTTAGAGTGTCAGTACTCTTGTACTTAAGTCGGCATTCAACCTTTTGTATTAAATTCGGATGCAAACTCTGTGTTTCATCGTCAATTAGAAGGTCCAAGGGATACAGTAAACCTGAAGTGAAGCATCGGAATCTAAAACTGGACTCACAGGAGAGGTTCAAATCATAGAAAGTGAGAGTGTCAGTCCTCTTGTACTTAAGTCGGAATTGTGCATTTTGAATTTAATTCCGATGCAATTTCTGTTTTTCATCGTCAATAACAAGGTTCAAGGTATACAGTAAACCTGAAGTGAAGCATCGGAATATAAATCTGACCTCACAGGAGAAGTTCGAATCATGGAAAGTGAGAGTGTCAGTGCTCTTGTACTTAAGTCGGCATTGTGCCATTTGTATTAAATTCGGATGCAATTTCTGTGTTTCATCGTCAATTAGGAGGTCCAAGGGATACAGTGAACCTGAAGTGAAGCATAGGAATCTAAAACTGGACTCACAGGATAGGTTCAAATCATAGAAAGTGAGAGTGTCAGTCCGCTTGTACTTAAGTCGCCATTGTGCCTTTTGTATTAAGTTCGTATGCAATTTCTGTGTTTCATCGTCAATAAGAAGGTCCAAGGTATACAGTATCCTGAAGTGAAGCAATGGAATCTAAAACTGGACTCACAGGAGAGGTTGAAATCATAGAAAGTTAGAGTGTCAGTCCTCTTGCACTTAAGTCGGCATTGTACCTTTTGTATTAACTTCGGATGCAAACTCTGTGTTTCATCGTCAATTAGAAGGTCCAAGGGATACAGTAAACCTGAAGTGAAGCATCGGAATCTAAAACTGGACTCACAGGAGAGGTTCAAATCATAGAAAGTGAGAGTGTCAGTCCTCTTGTACTTAAGTCGGAATTGTAGATTTTGAATTTAATTCCGATGCAATTTCTGTTTTTCATCGTCAATAAGAAGGTTCAAGGTATACAGTAAACCTGAAGTGAAGCATCGGATTCTAAATCTGACCTCACAGGAGAAGTTCGAATCATGGAAAGTGAGAGTGTCAGTGCTCTTGTACTTAAGTCCGCATTGTGCCATTTGTATTAAATTCGGATGCAATTTCTGTGTTTCATCGTCCATAAGAAGATCCAAGGGATACAGTAAACCTGAAGTGAAGCATCGGAATTTAAAACTGGACTCACAGGATAGGTTCAAATCATGGAAAGTGAGAGTGTCAGTCCCCTTGTAATTAAGTCGCCATTGTGCCTTTTGTATTAAATTCGGATGCAATTTCTGTGTTTCATCGTCAATAAGAAGGTCCAAGGGATACAGTAAACCTGAAGTGAAGCATCGGAATCTAAAACTGGACTCACTGGTGAGGTTCAAATCATTGACAGTTAGAGAGTCAGTCCTCTTGTACTTAAGTCGGCATTGTGCATTTTGTATTAAATTCGGATGCAAACTCTGTGTTTCATCGTCAATAAGAAGGACCAAGGGAAACAGTAAACCTGAGGTGAAGCATCGGAATCTAAAACTGGACTCACTGGAGAGGTTAAAATCATAGAAAGTTAGAGTGTCAGTCCTCTTGACCTTAAGTCGGCATTGTGCCTTGTGAATTTCATTACGATGCAATTTCTGTGTTTCATCGTCAATAAGAAAGACCAAGGGGTACAGTAAACCTGAAGTGAAGCATCGGAATTTAAAACTGGACTCAAAGGAGAGGCTCAAATCATAGAAAGTTAGAATGTATGTCCTCTTGTACTTAAGTCGGCATTGTGCCTTTTGTATTAAATACGGATGCAATTTCTGTGTTTCATCGTCAATAAGAAAGTGCAAGGTATACAGTAAACCTGAAGTGAAGCATCGGAATCCAAAACTGGACTCACAGGAGAGGTTCAAATCATAGAAAGTGAGAGTGTCAGTCCTCTTGTACTTAAGTCGACATTGTGCCATTTGTATTAAATGCGGATGCAATTTCTGTGTTTCATCGTTAATAAGAAGGTCAAAGGGGTACAGTAAACCTGAAGTGAAGCATCGGAATCTAAAACTGGACTCACAGGAGAGGTTGAAATCATAGTAAGTTAGAGTGTCAGTCCTCTTTTACTTAAGTCGGCATTGTGCCTTTTGTATTAAATTCTGATGCAATTTCTATGTTTCATCGTCAATAAGAAGGTGCAAGGTATACAGTAAACCTGAAGTGAAGCATCGGAATTTAAAATTGGACTCACAGGAGAGGTTCAAATCATAGAAAGTGAGAGCGTCAGTCCTCTTGTACTTAAGTTGGAATTGTGCCATTTGTATTAAATTCGGATGCAATTCCTGTGTTTCATAGTCAATAAGAAGGTCCAAGGGATACACTAAACCTGAAGTGAAACATCGGAATCTAAAACTGGACTCACAGGAGAGGTTCAAATCATAGAAAGTTAGAGTGTAACTCCTCTTGTACTTAAGTCGGTATTGTGCGTTTTGTATTAAATTCGGATGCAGTTTCTGTGTTTTATCGTCAATAAGAAGGTCCAAGGGATACAGTAAACCTGAAGTGAAGCATCGGAATCTACAACTGACTTCACAGGAGAGGTTCAAATCATAGAAAGTGAGAGTTTCAGCCCTCTTGTACTTAAGTCGGCATTGTGCCGTTTGTATTAAATTCGGATGCATTTTCTGTGTTTCATCGTCAATAAGAAGGTCCAAGGGATACAGTAAACCTGAAGTGAAGCATCGGAATCTAAAACTGGACTCACAGGAGATGTTCAAATCATAGAAAGTGAGAGTGTCAGTCCTCTTGTACTTAAGGCGCCATTGTGATTTTTGTATTAAATTCGGATGTAATTTCTGTGTTTCATCGTCAGTAAGAAGGTCCAAGGTATACAGTAACCTGAAGTGAAGCAAAGGAATCTAAAACTGGACTCACAGGAGAGGTTCAAATCATAGAATGTTAGAGTGTCAGTCCTCTTGCATTTAAGTCGGCATTGTACCTTTTGTATTAAATTCGGATGCAAACTCTGTGTTTCATCGTCAATTAGAAGGTCTAAGGGATACAGTATACCTGAAGTGAAGCATCGGAATCTAAAACTGAACTCACAGGAGAGGTTCAAATCATAGAAAGTGAGAGTGTTAGTCCTCCTCTAATTAGGTCGGCATTGTGCCTTTTGAATTTAATTCCGATGCAATTTCTGTGTTTCATCGTCAATAAGAACGTCCAAGGAATACAGTAAACCTGAAGTGAAGCATCAGAATCAAAAACTGGACTCACAGGAGAGATTCAAATCATAGAAAGTTAGAGTGTCACTCCTCTTGTACTTAAATCGGTATTGTGAGCTTTGTATTAAATTCGGATGCAATTTCTGTGTTTCGTCATCAATAAGAAGGTCCAAGGTATACAGTAAACCTGAAGTGAAGCATCGGAATCTAAAACTGGACTCACAGGAGAGATTCAAATCATAGAAAGTTAGAATGTAAGTCCTCTTGTACTTAAGTCGGCATTGTGCCTTTTGTATTAAATTCGGATGCAATTTCTGTGTTTCATCGTCAATAAGAAGGTCCAAGGGTTACAGTAAACCTGAAGTGAAGCATCGGAATCCAAAACTGAACTCACAGGAGAGGTTCAAATCATAGAAAGTGAGAGTGTCAGTCCTCTTTTACTTAAGTCGACATTGTGCCATTTGTATTAAATTCGGATGCAATTTCTGTGTTTCATCGTCAATAAGAAGGTCCAAGGGTTACAGTAAACCTGAAGTGAAGCATCGGAATCCAAAACTGAACTCACAGGAGAGGTTTAAATCATAGTAAGTTAGAGTGTCAGTCCTCTTTTACTTAAGATGGCATTGTGCGTTTTGAATTTAATTCCGATGCAATTTCTGTGTTTCATCGTCAATAAGAAGGTCCAAGGGATACATTAAACCTGAAGTGAAGCATCGGAATCTAAAACTGGACTCACAGGAGAGGTTCAAATCATAGAAAGTGAGAGTGTCAGTCCTCTTGTACTTAAGTCGCCATTGTGATTTTTGTATTAAATTCGGATGCAATTTCTCTGTTTCATCGTCAATAAGAAGGTCCAAGGGATACAGTAAACCTGAAGTGAAGCATCAGAATCTAAAACTGGACTCACAGGAGAGGTTCAAATCATAGAAAGTTAGGCGGTCTGTCCTCTTTTACTTAAGTCGGCATTGTGCCTTTTGTATTAAATTCCGATGCAATTTCTGTGTTTCATCGTCAATCAGAAGGTGCAAGGTATACAGTAAACCTGAAGTGACGCATCGGAATCTAAAACTGGACTTACAGGAGAGGTTCAAATCATAGAAAGTGAGAGTGTTAGTCCTCTTCTACTTAGGTCGACATTGTGCCTTTTCAATTTAATTCCGATGCAATTTATGTGTTTCATCGTCAATAAGAACGTCCAAGGGATACAGTAAACCGGAAGTGAAGCATCGGAATCTAAAACTGGACCCACCGGAGAGATTCAAATCATAGAAAGTTAGAGTGTCACTCCTCTTGTACTTAAGTGGATGTTGTGAATTTTGGATTAAATTCGGATGCAATTTCTGTGTTTCATCGTCAATAAGAAGGTCCAAGGGAAACAGTAAACTTTAAGTGAAACATCGGAATCTAAAACCGGACTCGCAGGAGAGGTTCAAATCATAGAAAGTGAGAGTGTCAGTCCTCTTGTACTTAAGTCGGCATTGTGCCATTTGTATTAAATTCCGATGCAATTTCTATGTTTCATCGTCAATAAGAAGGTGCAAGGTATACAGTAAACCTGAAGTGAAGCATCGCAATTTAAAACTGGACTCACAGGAGAGGTTCAAATCATAGAAAGTGAGAGTGTCAGTCCTCTTGTACTTAAGTCGTCTTTGTGCCATTTGTATTACATTCGGATGCAATTCCTGTGTCTCATAATCAATAAGAAGGTCCAAGGGATACACTAAACCTGAAGTGAAACATCGGAATCTATAACTGGACTCACAGGAGAGGTTCAAATTATAGAAAGATAGAGTGTCACTCCTCTTGTACTGAAGTCAGTATTGTGCCTTTTGTATTAAATTCGGATGCAATTTCTGTGTTTTATCGTCAATAAGAAGGTCCAAGGGATACAGTAAACCTGAAGTGAAGCATCGGAATCTAAAACTGTCGTCACAGGAGTGGCTCGAATCATAGAAAGTGAGAGTGTCAGTCCTCTTGTACTTAAGTCGGTATTGTGCCAATTGTATTAAATTCGGATGCAATTTCCGTGTCTCTTCGTAAATAAGAAGGTCCAAGGTATACAGTAAACCTGAAGTGAAGCATCGGAATCTAAAACTGGACTCACAGGAGGGGTTCAAATCATAGAAAGTGAGAGTGTCATCCTCTTCTACTTAGGTCGGAATTGTGTCTTTTGAATTTAATTCCGATGCAATGTCTGTGTTTCATCGCCAATAAGAACGTCCAAGGGATACAGTAAACCTGAAGTGAAGCATCGGAATCTAAAACTGGACTCACAGGAGAGATTCAAATCATAGAAAGATAGAGTGTCACGCCTCTTGTATTTAAGTCGGTATTGTGCCTTTTGTATTAAATTCGGATGCAATTTCTGTGTTTCATCGTCAATAAGAAGGTCGAAGGGATACTGTAAACCTGAAGTGAAGCATCAGAATCTAAAACTGGACTCACAGGAGAGGTTCAAATCATAGAAAGTTAGAGGGTCGGTACTCTTTTACTTAAGTCGGCATTGTGCCTTTTGTATTAAAATCCGATGCAATTTCTGTGTTTCATCGTCAATCAGATGTTGCAAGGTATACAATAAACACGAAGTGAAGCATCGGAATCTAAAACTGTACTCTCAGGAGAGGTTCAAATCATAGAAAGTTAGAATGTCAGTCACCTTGTACTTAAGTCGGCATTGTGCCTTTTGTAATAAATTCGGATACAATTTCTGTGTTTCATCGTCAATAAGAAGGTGCTAGGTATACAGAAAACCTGACGTGAAGCATCGGAATCTAAAACTGGACTCACAGGAGAGGTACAAATCACAGAAAGTGAGAGTGTCAGTCCTCTTCTACTTAGGTTGGCATTGTGCCATTTGTATAAAATTCGGATGCAATTTCTGTGTTTCATCGTCAGTAAGATGGTCCAAGATATGCAGTAAACCTGAAGTGAAGCATCGGAATCTAAAACTGGACTCACAGGAGAGTTTCAAATAATAGAAAGTTAGAGTATCACTTCTCTTGTACTTAAGTCGGTATTGTGCCATTTGTATTAAACTCGGATGCAATTTCTGTGTTTCATCGACAATAAGAAAGTCCAAGGGATACAGTAAACCAGAAGTGAAGCATCGGAATCCAAAACTGTACTCTCAGGAGACGTTCAAATCATAGCAAGTTAGAATGTCAGTCACCTTGTACTTAAGTCGGCATTGTGCCTTTTGTATTAAATTCGGATACAATTTCTGTGTTTCATCGTCAATAAGAAGGTGCAAGGTATACAGAAAGCCTGAAGTGAAGCATCGGAATCTAAAACTGGACTCACAGGAGAGGTACAAGTCACAGAAAGTGAGAGTGTCAGTCCTCTTCTACTTAGGTCGGCATTGTACATTTTGAATTTAATTACGATGCGATTTCCGTGTTTTATCGTCAATAAGAAGGTCCAAGGGATACGGTAAACCTGAAGTGAAGCATCGGAATCTAAAACTGCTCTCACAGGAGAGGTTCGAATCATAGAAAGTGAGAGTGTCAGCCCTCTTGTACTTAAGTCTGCATTGTGCCGTTTGTATTAAATTCGGATGCATTTTCTGTGTTTCATCGTCAATAAGAAGGTGCAAGGTATACAGGAAACCTGAAGTGAAGCATCGGAATCTAAAACTGGACTCACAGGAGAGGTATAAATCATAGAAAGTGAGAGTGTCAGTCCACTTGTACTTTAGTCGGCATTGTGCCATTTGTATTAAATTAAGATGCAATTTCTGTGTTTTATCGTCTATAAGAAGGTCGAAGGGATACAGTAAACCTGAAGTGAAACATCGGAATCTATATCTGACCTCACAGGAGAGGTTCAAATCATAGAAAGTTAGAGTGTCAGTCCTCTTGTACTTAAGTCGGCATTGTGCCTTTTGAATTTAATTCCGATGCAATTTCGGTGGTTCATCGTCAACAAGAAAGTCCAAGGGATACAGTAAACCTGAAGTGAAGCGTCGGAATCTAAAACTGGACTCTCAGGAGAGGTTCAAATCATAGAAAGTTAGAATGTCAGTCCTCTTGTACTTAAGTTGGGATTGTGCCATTTGTATTAAATTCGGATGCAATTTTTGTGTTTTATCGTCTATAAGATGGTCCAAGGGATACAGTATACCTGAAGTGAAGCATCGGAATCTAAATCTGACCTCACAGGAGATGTTCAAATCATAGAAAGTTAGAGTATCAGTCCTCTTGTACTTAAGTTGGCATTGTGCTTTTTCAATTTAATTTCGATGCAATTTCTGTGGTTCATCGTCAATAAGAAGGTCCAAGGGATACAGTATACCTGAAGTGAAGCATCGGAAACTAAATCTGGACTCACAGGAGTGGTTCAAATCATAGAAAGTGAGAGTGTCAGTCCTCTTGTACTTAAGTCGCCATTGTGATTTTTGTATTAAATTCGGATGCAATATCTGTGTTTCATCGTCAATAACAAGATCCAAGGGATACAGTAAACCTGAAGTGAAGCATCGGAATCTAAACCTGGTCTCACAGGAGAGGTTCATATCATAGAAAGTTAGAGTGTCAGTCCTCTTGTACTTAAGTCGGCATTGTACTTTTGTATTAATTTCGGATGCAAACTCTGTGTTTCATCGTCAATTAGAAGGTCCAAGGGATACATTAAACCTGAAGTGAAGCATCGGAATCTTAAACTGGACTCACGGGAGAGGTTCAAATCATAGAAACTGAGGGTGTCAGTCCTCTTGAACTTATGCCGGCATTGTGCCTTTTGAATTTATTTCCGATGCAATTTCTTAGTTTCATCGTCAATAAGAAGGTGCAAGGTATACAGTAAACCTGAAGTGAAGCATCGGAATCTAAAACGGGACTCACAGAAGAGGTTCAAATCATAGAAAGTGAGAGTGTTAGTCCTCTTCTACATAGGTCGGCATTGTGCCTTTTGAATTTATTTCCGATACAATGTCTGTGTTTCATCGCCAATAAGAACGTCCAAGGGATACAGTAAACCTGAAGTGAAGCATCGGAATCTAAAACTGGACTCACAGGAGAGATTCAAATCATAGAAAGTTAGAGTGTCACTCCTTTTGTACTTAAGTCGGTATTGTGCCTTTTGTATTAAATTCTGATGCAATTTCGGTGTTTCATCGTCAATAAGAAGGTCCAAGGGATACAGTAAACGTGAAGTGAAGCATCGGAATCTAAACCTGGACTCACAGGAGAGGTTCAAGTCATAGAAAGTTAGAGTGTCAGTCCTCTTGTACTTAAGTCGGCATTGTACCTTTTGTATTAAATTCGGATGCAAACTCTGTGTTTCATCGTCAATAGGAAGGTCCAAGGGATACAGTAAACCTGTAGTGAAGCATCGGATTCTAAAACTGGACTCACAGGAGAGGTTCAAATCATAGAAAGTGAGAGTGTCAGTCCTCTTGTACTTGGGTCGGCATTGTGCCTTTTGAATTTAATTCCGATGCAATTTCTGTGTTTCATCGTCAATAAGAGGGTGCAAGGTATACAGTAAACCTGAAGTAACGCATCGGAATCTAAAACTGGACTCACAGGAGAGGTTCAAATCATCGAAAGTTAGAGGGTCGGTACTCTTTTACTTAAGTCGGCATTGTGCCTTTTGTATTAAATTCCGATGCAATATCTGTGGTTCATCGTCAATCAGAGGTTGCAAGGTATACAGTAAACACGAAGTGAAGCGCCGGAATCTAAAACTGGACTCACAGGAGGGATTCAGATCATAGAAAGTGAGAGTGTTAGTCCTCTTGTACTTTAGTCGGCATTGTGCCATTTGTAGTAAATTGGGATGCAATTTCTGTGTTTCATCGTCAGTAAGAAGGTCCAAGATATAAAGTAAACCTGAAGTGAAGCATCGGAATCTAAAACTGGACTCACAGGAGAGGTTCAAATCATAGAAAGTTAAAATGTCACTCCTCTTGTACTTAAGTCGGTATTGTGCCATTTGTATTAATCTCGGATGCAATTTCTGTTTTTCATCGACAATAAGAAAGTCCAAGGAATACAGTAAACCAGAAGTGAAGCATCGGAATCTAAAACTGGACTCTCAGGAGAGGTTCAAATCATAGAAAGTTAGAATGTCAGTCCTCTTGTACTTAAGTCGGCATTGTGCCTTTTGTATTAAATTCAGATACAATTTCTGTGTTTCATCGTCAATAAGAAGGTGCAAGGTATACAGGAAACCTGAAGTGAAGCATCGGAACCTAAAACTGGACTCACAGGAGAGGTACAAATCATAGAAAGTGAGAGTGTCAGTCCTCTGCTACTTAGGTCGGCATTGTACATTTTGAATTTAATTCCGATGTGATTTCTGTGTTTTATCGTCAATAAGAAGGTCCAAGGGATACGGTAAACCTGAAGTGAAGCATCGGAATCTAAAACTGATCTCACAGGAGAGGTTCGAATCATAGAAAGTGAGAGTGTCAGCCCTCTTGTACTGAAGTCTGCATTGTGCCGTTTGTATTAAATTCGGATGCATTTTCTGTGTTTCATCGTCAATAAGAAGGTCCAAGGGGTACAGTCAACCTGAAGTGAAGCATCGGAATCTAAAACTGGACTCACAGGAGAGGTTCAAATCATAGAAATTGAGAGTGTCAGTCCTCTTGTACTTAAGTCGGCATTGTGCCATTTGTATTAAATTAGGATGCAATTTCTGTGTTTTATCGTCTATAAGAAGGTCCAAGGGATACAGTACTCCTGAAGTGAAGCATCGGAATCTAAGTCTGACCTCACAGGAGAGGTTCAAATCATAGAAAGTTTGAGTGTCAGTCCTCTTGTACTTAAGTCGGCATTGTGCCTTTTGAATTTAATTCCGATGCAATTTCGGTGGTTCATCGTCAACAAGAAAGTCCAAGGGATACAGTAAACCTGACGTGAAGCATCGGAATCTATAACTGGACTCTCAGGAGAGGTTCAAATCATAGAAAGTTAGAATGTCAGTCACCTTGTACTTAAGTCGGCTTTGTGCCTTTTGTATTAAATTCGGATACAATTTCTGTGTTTCATCGTCAATAAGAAGGTGCAAGGTATACAGAAAACCTGAAGTGAAGCATCGGAATCAAAAACTGGACTCACAGGAGAGGTCCAAATCACAGAAAGTGAGAGTGTCAGTCCTCTTCTACTTAGGTCGGCATTGTACATTTTGAATTTAATTCCGATGCGATTTCCGTGTTTTATCGTCAATAAGAAGGTCCAAGGGATACGGTAAACCTGAAGTGAAGGATCGGAATCTAAAACTGATCTCACAGGAGAGGTTCGAATCATAGAAAGTGAGAGTGTCAGCCCTCTTGTACTTAAGTCTGCATTGTGCCGTTTGTATTAAATTCGGATGCATTTTCTGTGTTTCCTCGTCAATAAGAAGGTCCAAGGGATACGGTAAACCTGAAGTGAAGGATCGGAATCTAAAACTGATCTCACAGGAGAGGTTCGAATCATAGAAAGTGAGAGTGTCAGCCCTCTTGTACTTAAGTCTGCATTGTGCCGTTTGTATTAAATTCGGATGCATTTTCTGTGTTTCATCGTCAATAAGAAGGTGCAAGGTATACAGGAAAACTGAAGTGAAGCATCGGAATCTAAAACTGGACTCACAGGAGAGGTACAAATCATAGAAAGTGAGAGTGTCAGTCCTCTTGTACTTAAGTCGGCATTGTGCCTTTTGAATTTAATTCCGATGCAATTTCGGTGGTTCATCGTCAACAAGAAAGTCCAAGGGATACAGTAAACGTGAAGTGAAGCATCGGAATCTAAAACTGGACTCTCAGGAGAGGTTCAATTCATAGAAAGTTAGAATGTCAGTCCTCTTGTACTTAAGTCGGCATTGTGCCATTTGTATTAAATTCGGATGCAATTTTTGTGTTTTATCGTCTATAAGAAGGTCCAAGGGATACAGTATACCTGAAGTGAAGCATCGGAATCTAAATCTGACCTCACAGGAGAGGTTCAAATCATAGAAAGTTAGAGTATCAGTCCTCTTGTACATAAGTTGGCATTGTGCTTTTTCAATTTAATTTCGATGCAATTTCTGTGGTTCATCGTCAATAAGAAGGTCCAAGGGATGGAGTAAACCTGAAGTGAAGCATCGGAAACTAAAACAGGACTCACAGGAGTGGTTCAAATCATAGAAAGTGAGAGTGTCAGTACTCTTGTACTTAAGTCGCCATTGTGATTTTTGTATTAAATTCGGATGCAATATCTGTGTTTCATCGTCAATAAGAAGGTCCAAGGGATACAGGAAACCTGAAGTGAAGCATCGGAAACTAAACCTGGACTCACAAGAGAGGTTCAAATCATAGAAAGTTAGAGTGTCAGTCCTCTTGTACTTAAGTCGGCATTGTACTTTTGTATTAAATTCGGATGCAAACACTGTGTTTCATCGTCAATTAGAAGGTCCAAGGGATACAGTAAACCTGAAGTGAAGCATCGGAATCTAAAACTGGACTCACAGGAGAGGTTCAAATAATAGAAAGTTAGAGTATCACTCCTCTTGTACTTATGTCGGTATTGTGCCATTTGCATTAAACTCGGATGCAATTTCTGTGTTTCATCGACAATAAGAAAGTCCAAGGGATACAGTAAACCAGAAGTGAAGCATCGGAATCTAAAACTGTACTCTCAGGAGAGGTTCAAATCATAGAAAGTTAGAATGTCAGTCACCTTGTACTTAAGTCGGCTTTGTGCCCTTTGTATTAAATTCGGATACAATTTCTGTGTTTCATCGTCAATAAGAAGGTGCAAGGTATACAGAAAACCTGAAGTGAAGCATCGGAATCTAAAACTGGACTCACAGGAGAGGTACAAATCACAGAAAGTGAGAGTGTCAGTCCTCTTCTACTTAGGTCGGCATTGTACATTTTGAATTTAATTCCGATGCGATTTCCGTGTTTTATCGTCAATAAGAAGGTCCAAGGGATACGGTAAACCTGAAGTGAAGAATCGGAATCTAAAACTGATCTCACAGGAGAGGTTCGAATCATAGAAAGTGAGAGTGTTAGCCCTCTTGTACTTAAGTCTGCATTGTGCCGTTTGTATTAAATTCCGATGCATTTTCTGTGTTTCATCGTCAATAAGAAGGTGCAAGGTATACAGGAAACCTGAAGTGAAGCATCGGAATCTAAAACTGGACTCACAGGAGAGGTACAAATCATAGAAAGTGAGAGTGTCAGTCCTCTTGTACTTAAGTCGGCATTGTGCCATTTGTATTAAATTAGGATGCAATTTCTGTGTTTTATCGTCTATAAGAAGGTCCAAGGGATACAGTAAACTTGAAGTGAAGCATCGGAATCTAAAACTGATCTCACAGGAGAGGTTCAAATCATAGAAAGTGAGAGTGTCAGTCCTCTTGTACTTATGTCGGCGTTGTGCCTTTTGAATTTATTTCCGATGCAATTTCTTTGTTTCATCGTCAATAAGAAGGTGCAAGGTATACAGTAAACCTGAAGTGAAGCATCGGAATCTAAAACTGGACTCACAGAAGAGGTTCAAATCATAGAAAGTGAGAGTGTTAGTCCTCTTCACCTTAGGTCGGCATTGTGCCTTTTGAATTTATTTCCGATGCAATGTCTGTGTTTCATCGCCAATAAGAACGTCCAAGGGATACAGTAAACCTGAAGTGAAGAA
This sequence comes from Schistocerca americana, assembly GCF_021461395.2. Classification (NCBI taxonomy): domain Eukaryota; kingdom Metazoa; phylum Arthropoda; class Insecta; order Orthoptera; family Acrididae; genus Schistocerca; species Schistocerca americana. The sequence continues at coordinate 5,198,490 of NW_025725906.1, forward strand.
TCGGAATCTAAAACAGGACTCACAGGAGGGATTCAAATCATAGAAAGTTAGAGTGTCACTCCTCTTGTACTTCAGTCGGTATTGTGCCTTTTGTATTAAATTCGGATGCAATTTCGGTGTTTCGTCGTCAATAAGAAGGTCCGAGGGATACAGTAAACGTGAAGTGAAGCATCGGAATCTAAACCTAGACTCACAGGAGAGGTTCAAATCATAGAAAGTTAGAGTGTCAGTCCTCTTGTACTTAAGTCGGCATTGTACCTTTTGTATTAAATTCGGATGCAAACTCTGTGTTTCATCGTCAATAGGAAGGTCCAAGGGATACAGTAAACCTGTAGTGAAGCATCGGATTCTAAAACTGGACTCACAGGAGAGGTTCAAATCATAGAAAGTGAGAGTGTCAGTCCTCTTGTACCTGGGTCGGCATTGTGCCTTTTGAATTTAATTCCGATGCAATTTCTGTGTTTCATCGTCAATAAGAGGGTGCAAGGTATACTGGAAACCTGAAGTAACGCATCGGAATCTAAAACTGGACTCACAGGAGAGGTTCAAATCATAGAAAGTTAGAGGGTCGGTACTCTTGTACTTAAGTCGGCATTGTGCCTTTTGTATTAAATTCCGATGCAATATCTGTGGTTCATCGTCAATCAGAGGTTGCAAGGTATACAGTATACACGAAGTGAAGCATCGGAATCTAAAACTTGACTCACAGGAGGGATTCAAATCATAGAAAGTGAGAGTGTTAGTCCTCTAGTACTTTAATCGGCATTGTGCCATTTGTATTAAATTGGGATGCAGTTTCTGTGTTTCATCGTCAGTAAGAAGGTCCAAGATATAAAGTAAACCTGAGGTGAAGCATCGGAATCTAAAACAGGACTCACAGGAGAGGTTCAAATTATAGAAAGTTAAAATGTCACTCCTCTTGTAATTAAGTTGGCATTGTGCTTTTTCAATTTAATTTCGATGCAATTTCTGTGGTTCATCGTCAATAAGAAGGTCCAAGGGATGCAGTAAACCTGAAGTGAAGCAGCGGAAACTAAAACTGGACTCACAGGAGTGGTTCAAATCATAGAAAGTGAGAGTGTCAGTACTCTTGTACTTAAGTCGCCATTGTGATTTTTGTATTAAATTCGGATGCAATATCTGTGTTTCATCGTCAATAAGAAGGTCCAAGGGATACAGGAAACCTGAAGTGAAGCATCGGAAACTAAACCTGGACTCACAAGAGAGGTTCAAATCATAGAAAGTTAGAGTGTCAGTCCTCTTGTACTTAAGTCGGCATTGTACTTTTGTATTAAATTCGGATGCAAACTCTGTGTTTCATCGTCAATTAGAAGGTCCAAGGGATACAGTAAACCTGAAGTGAAGCATCGGAATCTAAAACTGGACTCACATTAGAGGTTCAAATCATAGATAGTGAGAGTGTCAGTCCTGTTGTACTTAGGTCGGCATTGTGCCTTTTGAATTTATTTCCGATGCAATTTCTGTGTTTCATCGTCAATAAGAAGGTGCAAGGTATACAGTAAACCTGAAGTGAAGCATCGGAATCTAAAACTGGACTCACAGAAGAGGTCCAAATCATAGATAGTGAGAGTGTTAGTCCTCTTCTACTTAGGTCGGCATTGTGCCTTTTGAATTTAATTCCGATGCAATATCTGTGTTTCATCGCCACTAAGAACGTCCAAGGAATACAGTAAACCTTAAGTGAAGCATCGGAATCTAAAACTGAACTCGCAATAGAGGTTCAAATCATAGAATGTTAGAGTGTCAGTCCTCTTTTACTTAAGTCGGCATTGTGCCTTTTGTATTAAATTCGGATGCAATTTATGTGTTTCATCGTCAATAAGAAGGTCGAAGGGATACAGTAAACCTGAAGTGAAGCATCAGAATCTAAAACTGGACTCACAGGAGGGGTTCAAATCATAGAAAGTTAGAAGGTCGGTCCTCTTTTACTTAAGTCGGCATTGTGCCTTTTGTATTAAATTCCGATGCAATTTCTGTGTTTCATCGTCAATCAGAAGTTGAAAGGTATACAGTAGACCCTAAGTGAAACATCGGAATCTGAAACTGGACTCACAGGAGGGATTCAAATCATAGAAAGTGAGAGTGTCAGTCCTCTTCAACTTAAGTCGGTATTGTGCCTTTTGTATTAAATTCGGATGCAATTTCTGTGTTTCATCGTCAGTAAGAAGGTCCAAGATATACAGTAAACCTGAAGTGAAGCATCGGAATCTAAAACTGGACTCACAGGAGAGGTTCAAATCATAGAAAGTGAGAGTGTCAGTCCTCTTGTACTTAAGTCGACATTGTGCCATTTGTATTAATTTAGGATGCAATTTCTGCGTTTTATCGTCTATAAGAAGGTCCAAGGGATACAGTAAACCTGAAGTGAAGCATCGGAATCTAAATCTGACCTCACAGGAGAGGTTCAAATCATAGAAAGTTAGAGTGTCAGTCCTCTTGTACTTAAGTCGCCATTGTGCCATTTGTATTAAATTCGGATGCAATTTCTGTGTTTTATCGTCTATAAGAAGGTCCAAGGGATACAGTAAACCTGAAGTGAAGCATCGGAATCTAAATCTGACCTCACAGGAGAGGTTCAAATAATAGAAAGTTAGAGTATCAGTCCTCTTGTACTTAAGTCGGCATTGTGCTTTTTGAATTTAATTTCGATACAATTTCTGTGGTTCATCGTCAATAAGAAGGTCCAAGGGATACAGTAAACCTGAAGTGAAGCATCGGAAACTAAAACTGGACTCACAGGAGAGGTCAAATCATAGAAAGTGAGAGTGTCAGTCCTCTTGTACTCAAGTCACCATTGTGATTTTTGTATTAAATATGGATGCAATATCTGTGTTTCATCGTCAGTAAGAAGGTCCAAGGGATACAGTAAACCTGAAGTGAAGCATCGGAATCTAAACCTGGACTCACAGGAGAGGTTCAAATCATAGAAAGTTAGAGTGTCAGTCCTCTTGTACTTAAGTCGGCATTGTACTTTTGTATTAAATTCTGATGCAAACTTTGTGTTTCATCGTCAATTAGAAGGTCCAACGGATACAGTAAACCTGAAGTGAAGCATCGGAATCTAAAACTGGACTCACAGAAGAGGTTCAAATCATAGAAAGTGAGAGTGTCAGTCCTCTTGTACTTAAGTCGCCATTGTGATTTTTGTATTAAATTCGGATGCAATATCTGGTTTCATCGTCAATAAGAAGGTCCAAGGGATACAGGAAACCTGAAGTGAAGCATCGGAAACTAAACTTGGACTCACAAGAGAGGTTCAAATCATAGGAAGTTAGAGTGTCAGACCTCTTGTACTTAAGTCGGCATTGTACTTTTGTATTAAATTCGGATGCAAACTCTGTGTTTCATCGTCAATTAGAAGGTCCAAGGGATACAGTAAACCTGAAGTGAAGCATCGAAATCTAAAACTGGACTCACATTAGAGGTTCAAATCATAGAGAGTGAGAGTGTCAGTCCTGTTGTACTTAGGTCGGCATTGTGCCTTTTGAATTTACTTCCGATGCAATTTCTGTGTTTCATCGTCAATAAGAAGGTGCAAGGTATACAGTAAACCTGAAGTGAAGCATCGGAATCTAAAACTGGACTCACAGAAGAGGTCCAAATCATAGAAGGTGAGAGTGTTAGTCCCCTTCTACTTAGGTCGGCATTGCGCCTTTTGAATTTAATTCCGATGCAATGTCTGTGTTTCATCGCCACTAAGAACGTCCAAGGGATACAGTAAACCTGAAGTGAAGCATCGGAATCTAAAACTGGACTCACAGGAGAGATTCGAATCATAGTAAGTTAGAGTGTCACTCCTCCTGTACTTAAGTCGGTATTGTGCCTTTTGTATTACATTCGGATGCAATTTCGGTGTTTCATCGTCAATAAGAAGGTCCAAGGAATACAGTAAACCTTAAGTGAAGCATCGGAATCTAAAACTGAACTCGCAATAGAGGTTCAAATCATAGAATGTTAGAGTGTCAGTCCTCTTTTACTTAAGTCGGCATTGTGCCTTTTGTATTAAATTCCGATGCCATTTCAGTGTTTCATCGTCAATTAGAAGTTGAAAGGTATACTGTAGACCCGAAGTGACACATCGGAATCTAAAACTGGACTCACAGGAGGGATTCAAATCATAGAAAGTGAGTGTGTCAGTCCTCATGCACTTAAGTCGGTATTGTGCCTTTTGTATTAAATTCGGATGCAATTTCTGTGTTTCATCGTGAGTAAGAAGGTCCAAGATATACAGTAAACCTAAAGTGAAGCATCGGAATCTAAAACTGGACACACAGGAGAGGTTCAAATCATAGAAAAATAGAGTGTCACTCCTCTTGTACTTAAGTCGGTATGGTGCCATTTGTATTAAACTCGGATGCTATTTCTGTGTTTCATCGACAATAAGAAAGTCCAAGGGATACAGTAAACCAGAAGTGAAGCATCGGAATCTAAAACTGGACTCTCAGGAGAGGTTCAAATCATAGAAAGATAGAGGGTCGGTCCTCTTTTACTTAAGTCGGCATTGTGCCTTTTGTATTATATTCCGATGCAATTTCTGTGTTTCATCGTCAATCAGAAGTTGAAAGGTATACAGTAGACCCAAAGTGAAACATCGGAATCTAAAACTGGACTTACAGGAGGGATTCAAATCATAGAAAGTGAGAGTGTCAGTCCTCTTGAACTTAAGTCGGTATTGTGCCTTTTGTATTAAATTCGGATGCAATTTCTGTGTTTCATCGTCAGTAAGAAGGTCCAAGATATACAGTAAACCTGAAGTGAAGCATCGGAATCTAAAACTGGACTCACAGGAGAGGTTCAAATCATAGAAAGTGAGAGTGTCAGTCCTCTTGTACTTAAGTCGACATTGTGCCATTTGTATTAATTTAGGATGCAATTTCTGTGTTTTATCGTCTACAAGAAGGTCCAAGGGATACAGTAAACCTGAAGTAAAGCATCGGAATCTAAATCTGACCTCACAGGAGAGGTTCAAATCATAGAAAGTTAGAGTGTCAGTCCTCTTGTACTTAAGTCGCCATTGTGCCATTTGTATTAAATTCTGATGCAAACTCTGTGTTTCATCGTCAATTAGAAGGTCCAAGGGATACAGTAAACCTGAAGTGAAGCATCGGAATCTAAAACTGGACTCACAGGAGAGGTTCTAATCATAGAAAGTTAGAGGGTCGGTCCACTTTTACTTAAGTCGGCATTGTGCCTTTTGAATTTATTTCCGATGCAATTTCTGTGTTTCATCGTCAATAAGAAGGTGCAAGGTATCCAGTAAACCTGAAGTGAAGCATCGGAATCTAAAACTTGACTCACAGAGGAGGTCCAAATCATAGAAAGTGAGAGTGTTAGTCTTCTTCTAGTTAGGTCGGCATTGTGCCTTTTGAATTTAATTCCGATGCAATGTCTGTGTTTCATCGCCAATAAGAACGTCCAAGGGATACAGTAAACCTGAAGTGAAGCATCGGAATCTAAAACTGGACTCACAGGAGAGATTCAAATCATAGTAAGTTAGAGTGTCACTCCTCTTGTACTAAAGTAGGTATTGTGCCTTTTGTATTAAATTCGGATGCAATTCGGTGTTTCATCGTCAATAAGAAGGTCCAAGGGATACAGTAAACCTTAAGTGAAGCATCGGAATCTAAAACTGAACTCGCAATAGAGGTTCAAATCATAGAATGTTAGAGTGTCAGTCCTCTTTTACATAAGTCGGCATTGTGCCTTTTGTATTAAATTCGGATGCAATTTATGTGTTTCATCGTCAATAAGAAGGTCGAAGGGATACAGTAAACCTGAAATGAAGCATCACAATCTAAAACTGGACTCACAGGAGAGGTTTAAATCATAGAAAGTTAGAGGGTCGGTCCTCTTTTACTTAAGCCGGCATTGTACCTTTTGTATTAAATTCCGATTCCATTTCTGTGTTTCATCGTCAATCCGAAGTTGAAAGGTATACTGTAGACCCAAAGTGAAACATCGGAATCTAAAACTGGACTCACAGGAGGGATTCAAATCATGGAAAGTAAGAGTGTCACTCCTCTTTAAGTCGGTATTGTGCCCTTTGTATTAAACTCGGATGCAATTTCTGTGTTTCATCGACAATAAGAAAGTCCAAGGGATACAGTAAAGCAGAAATGAAGCATCGGAATCTAAATCTGGACTCTCAGGAGAGATTCAAATTATAGAAAGATAGAGGGTCGGTCCTCTTTTACTTAAGTCGTCATTGTGCCTTTTGTATTAAATTCCGATGCAATTTCTGTGTTTCATCGTCAATCAGAAGTTGAAAGGTATACAGAAGACCCGAAGTGAAACATCGGAATCTAAAACTGGACTCACAGGAGGGATTCAAATCATAGAAAGTGAGAGTGTCAGTCCTCTTGTACTTAAGTCGGTATTGTGCCTTTTATATTAAAATCGGATGCAATTTCTGTGTTTCATCGTCAGTAAGAAGGTCCAAGATATACAGTAAACCTGAAGTAAAGCATCGGAATCTAAAACTGGACTCACAGGAAAGGTTCAAATCATAGAAAGCGAGAGTGTCAGTCCTCTTGTACTTAAGTCGGCATTGTGCCATTTGTATTAAATTAGGATGCAATTTCTGTGTTTTATCGTCTATAAGAAGGTCCAAGGGATACAGTAAACCTGAAGTGAAGCATCGGAATCTAAATCTGACCTCACAGGAGAGGTTCAAATCATAGAAAGTTAGAGTGTCAGTCCTCTTGTACTTAAGTCGCCATTGTGCCTTTTGAATTTATTTCCGATGCAATTTCGGTGGTTCATCGTCAACAAGAAAGTCCAAGGGATACAGTAATCCTGAAGTGAAGCATCGGAATCTAAAACTGGACTCTCAGGAGAGGTTCAAGTCATAGAAAGTTAGAATGTCAGTCCTCTTGTACTTAAGTCGGCATTGTGCCATTTGTATTAAATTCGGATGCAGTTTCTGTGTTTTATCGTCTATAAGAAGGTCCAAGGGATACAGTAAACCTGAAGTGAAGCATCGGAATCTAAATCTGACCTCACAGGAGAGGTTCTAATCATAGAAAGTTAGAGTATCAGTCCACTTGTACTTAAGTCGGCATTGTGCTTTTTCAATTTAATTTCGATACAATTTCTGTGGTTCATCGTCAATAAGAAGGTCCAAGGGATACAGTAAACCTGAAGTGAAGCATCGGAAACTAAGACTGGACTCACAGGAGAGGTTCAAATCATAGAAAGTGAGAGTGTCAGTCCTCTTGTACTTAAGCCGCCATTGTGATTTTTGTATTAAATATGGATGCAATATCTGTGTTTCATCGTCAGTAAGAAGATCCAAGGGATACAGTAAACCTAAAGTGAAGCATCGGAAACTAAACCTGGACTCACAGGAGAGGTTCAACTCATAGAAAGTTAGAGTGTCAGTCCTCTTGTACTTAAGTCGGCATTGTACTTTTGTATTAAATTCTGATGCAAACTCTGTGTTTCATCGTCAATTAGAAGGTCCAAGGGATACAGTAAACCTGAAGTGAAGCATCGGAATCTAAAACTGGACTCACAGGAGAGGTTCAAATCATAGAAAGTGAGAGTGTCAGTCCTCTTGTACTTAGGTCGGCATTGTGCCTTTTGAATTTATTTCCGATGCAATTTCTGTGTTTCATCGTCAATAAGAAGGTGCAAGGTATACAGTAAACAAGAAGTGAAGCATCGGAATCTAAAACTGGACTCACAGAAGAGGTTCAAATCATAGAAACTGCGAGTGTTAGTCCTCTTCTACTTAGGTCGGTATTGTGCCTTTTGAATTTAATTCCGATGCAATGTCTGTGTATCATCGCTAAAAAGAACGTCCAAGGGATACAGTAAACCTGAAGTGAAGCATCGGAATCTAAAACTGGACGTACAGGAGAGATTCAAATCATATTAAGTTAGAGTGTCACTCCTCTTGTACTTAAGTCGGCATTGTGATTTTTGTATTAAATTCGGATGCAAACTCTGTGTTTCATCGTCAATAAGAAGGTCCAAGGGATACAATAAACCTTAAGTGAAGCATCGGAATCTAAAACTGGACTCGCAATGGAGGTTCAAATCATAGAATGTTAGAGTGTCAGTCCTCTTTTACTTATGTCGGCATTGTGACTTTTGTACTAAATTCGGATGCAATTTCTGTGTTTCATCCTCAATAAGAAGGTCGAAGGGATACAGTAAACCTGAAGTGAAGCATCATAATATAAAACTGGACTCACAGGAGAGATTCAAATCATAGATAGTTAGAGGGTCGGTCCTCTTTTACTTAAGTCGGCATTGTGCCTTTTGTATTAAATTCCGATGCAATTTCTGTTTCATCGTCAATCAGAAAGTGCAAGGTATACAGTAAACCCTAAGTGAAGCATCGGAATCTAAAACTGGACTCACAGGAGGGATTCAAATCATAGAAAGTGAGTGTGTCAGTTCTCTTGTACTTAAGTCGGCATTGTGCCATTTGTATTAAATTCGGATGCAATTTCTGTGTTTCATCGTCAGTAAGAAGGTCCAAGATATACAATAAACCTGAAGTGAAGCATCGGAATCTAAAACTGCACTCACAGGAGAGGTTCAAATCATGGAATGTAAGAGTGTCACTCCTCTTGTTTTTAAGTCGGTATTGTGCCATTTGTATTAAACTCGGATGCAATTTCTGTGTTTCATCGACAATAAGAAAGTCCAAGGGATACAGTAAAGCAGAAGTGAAGCATCGGAATCTAAAACTTTACTCTCAGGAGAGATTCAAATCATAGAAAGATAGTGGGTCGGTCCTCTTTTACTTAAGTCGGCATTGTGCCTTTTGTATTAAATTCCGATGCAATTTCTGTGTTTCATCGTCAATCAGAAGTTGAAAGGTATACAGTAGACCCGAAGTGAAACATCGGAATCTAAAACTGGACTCACAGGAGGGATTCAAATCATAGAAAGTGAGAGTGTCAGTTCTCTTGTACTTAAGTCGGTATTGTGCCTTTTGTATTAAATTCGGATGCAATTCCTGTGTTTCATCGTCAGTAAGAAGGTCCAAGATATACAGTAAACCTGAAGTGAAGCATCGGAATCTAAAACTGGACTCACAGTAGAGGTTCAAATCATAGAAAGTGAGAGTGTCAGTCCTCATGTACTTAAGTCGGCATTGTGCCATTTGTATTAAATTAGGATGCAATTTCTGTGTTTTATCGTCTATAAGAAGGTCCAAGGGATACAGTAAACCTGAAGTGAAGCATCGGAATCTAAATCTGACCTCACAGGAGAGGTTCAAATCATAGAAAGTTAGAGTGTCAGTCCTCTTGTACTTAAGTCACCATTGTGCCTTTTGAATTTATTTCCGATGCAATTTCGGTGGTTCATCGTCAACAAGAAAGTCCAAGGGATACAGTAATCCTGAAGTGAAGCATCGGAATCTAAAACTGGACTCTCAGGAGAGGTTCAAGTCGTAGAAAGTTAGAATGTCAGTCCTCTCGTACTTAAGTCGGCATTGTGCCATTTGTATTAAATTCGGATGCAATTTCCGTGTTTTATCGTCTATAAGAAGGTCCAAGGGATACAGTAAACCTGATGTGAAGCATCGGAATCTAAATCTGACCTCACAGGAGAGGTTCTAATCATAGAAAGTTAGAGTATCAGTCCTCTTGTACTTAAGTCGGCATTGTGCTTTTTCAATTTAATTTCGATACAATTTCTGTGGTTCATCGTCAATAAGAAGGTCCAAGGGATACAGTAAACCGGAAGTGAAGCATCGCAAACTAAGACTGGACTCACAGGAGAGGTTCAAATCATAGAAAGTGAGAGTGTCAGTCCTCTTGTACTTAAGTCGCCATTGTGATTTTTGTATTAAATATGGATGCAATATCTGTGTTTCATCGTCAGTAAGAAGGTCCAAGGGATACAGTAAACCTAAAGTGAAGCATCGGAATCTAAACCTGGACTCACAGGAGAGGTTCAAATCATAGAAAGTTAGAGTGTCAGTCCTCTTGTACTTAGGTCGGCATTGTACTTTTGTATTAAATTCTGATTCAAACTCTGTGTTTCATCGTCAATTAGAAGGTCCAAGGGATACAGTAAACCTGAAGTGAAGCATCGGAATCTAAAACTGGACTCACAGGAGAGGTTCAAATCATAGAAAGTGAGAGTGTCAGTCCTCTTGTACTTAGGTCGGCATTGTGCCTTTTGAATTTATTTCCGATGCAATTTCTGTGTTTCATCGTCAATAAGAAGGTGCAAGGTATACAGTAAACCTGAAGTCAAGCATCGGAATCTAAAACTGGACTCACAGAAGAGGTTCAAATCATAGAAACTGAGAGTGTTAGTCCACTTCTACTTAGGTCGGTATTGTCCCTTTTGAATTTAATTCCGATGCAATGTCTGTGTATCATAGCCAATAAGAACGTCCAAGGGATACAGTAAACCTGAAGTGAAGCATCGGAATCAAAAACTGGACGTACAGGAGAGATTCAAATCATATTAAGTTAGAGTGTCACTCCTCTTGTACTTAAGTCGGCATTGTGATTTTTGTATTAAATTCGGATGCAAACTCTGTGTTTCATCGTCAATAAGAAGGTCCAAGGGATACAATAAACCTTAAGTGAAGCATCGGAATCTAAAACTGGACTCGCAATGGAGGTTCAAATCATAGAATGTTAGAGTGTCAGTCCTCTTTTACTTAAGTCGGCATTGTGACTTTTGTATTAAATTCGGATGCAATTTCTGTGTTTCATCCTCAATAAGAAGGTCGAAGGGATACAGTAAACCTGAAGTGAAGCATCATAATATAAAACTGGACTCACAGGAGAGATTCAAATCATAGATAGTTAGAGGGTCGGTCCTCTTTTACTTAAGTCGGCATTGTGCCTTTTGTATTAAATTCCGATGCAATTTCTCTGTTTCATCGTCAATCAGAAAGTGCAAGGTATACAGTAAACCCTAAGTGAAGCATCGGAATCTAAAACTGGACTCACAGGAGGGATTCAAATCATAGAAAGTGAGTGTGTCAGTTCTCTTGTACTTAAGTCGGCATTGTGCCATTTGTATTAAATTCGGATGCAATTTCTGTGTTTCATCGTCAGTAAGAAGGTCCAAGAAATACAATAAACCTGAAGTGAAGCATCGGAATCTAAAACTGGACTCACAGGAGAGGTTCAAATCATGGAATGTAAGAGTGTCACTCCTCTTGTTTTTAAGTCGGTATTGTGCCATTTGTATTAAACTCGGATGCAATTTCTGTGTTTCATCGACAATAAGAAAGTCCAAGGGATACAGTAAAGCAGAAGTGAAGCATCGGAATCTAAAACTGGACTCTCAGGAGAGATTCAAATCATAGAAAGTGAGAGTGTCAGTCCTCTTGTACTTAAGTCGCCATTGTGATTTTTGTAATAAATTCGGATGCAATATCTGTGTTTCATCGTCAATAAGATGGTCCAAGGGATACAGTAAACCTGAAGTGAAGCATCGGAAACTAAACCTGGACTCACAGGAGATGTTCAAATCATAGAAAGTTAGAGTATCAGTCCTCTTGTACTTAAGTCGGCATTGTGCCATTTGAATTTAATTTCGATGCAATTTCGGTGGTTCATCGTCAACAAGAAAGTGCAAGGGATACAGTAAACAAGAAGTGAAGCATCGGAAACTAAAACTGGACTCTTAGGAGAGGTTCGAATCATAGAAAGTTAGAATGTCAGTCCTCTTGTACTTAAGTCGGCATTGTGCCATTTGTATTAAATTCGGATGCAATTTCTGTGTTTTATCGTCTATAAGAAGGTCCAAGGGATACAGTAAACCTGAAGTGAAGCATTGGAATCTAAATCTGACCTCACAGGAGAGGTTCAAATCATAGAAAGATAGAGTATCAGTCCTCTTGTACTTAAGTCGGCATTGTGCTTTTTCCATTTAATTTCATTGCAATTTCTGTGGTTCATCGTCAATAAGAAGGTCCTAGGGATACAGTAAACCTGAAGTGAAGCATCGGAATCTAAAACTGGACTCACAGGAGAGGTTCAAATCATAGAAAGTGAGAGTGTCAGTCCTCTTGTACTTAAGTCGCTATTGTGATATTTGTATTAAATTCGGATGCAATATCTGTGTTTCATCGTCAATAAGAAGGTCCAAGGGATACAGTAAACCTGAAGTGAAGCATCGGAATCTAAACCTGGACTCACAGGGGAGGTTCAAATCATAGAAAGTTAGAGTGTCAGTCCTCTTGTACTTAAGTCGGCATTGTACCTTTTGTATTAAATTCGGATGCAAACTCTGTGTTTCATCGTCAATTAGAAGGTCCAAGGGATACAGTAAACCTGAAGTGAAGCATCGGAATCTAAAACTGGACTCACAGGAGAGGTTCAAATCATAGAAAGTGAGAGTGTCAGTCCTCTTGTACTTAAGTCGCCATTGTGATTTTTGTAATAAATTCGGATGCAATATCTGTGTTTCATCGTCAATAAGATGGTCCAAGGGATACAGTAAACCTGAAGTGAAGCATCGGAAACTAAACCTGGACTCACAGGAGAGGTTCAAATCATAGAAAGTTAGAGTATCAGTCCTCTTGTACTTAAGTCGGCATTGTGCCATTTGAATTTAATTTCGATGCAATTTCGGAGGTTCATCGTCAACAAGAAAGTGCAAGGGATACAGTAAACAAGAAGTGAAGCATCGGAAACTAAAACTGGACTCTTAGGAGAGGTTCGAATCATAGAAAGTTAGAATGTCAGTCCTCTTGTACTTAAGTCGGCATTGTGCCATTTGTATTAAATTCGGATGCAATTTCTGTGTTTTATCGTCTATAAGAAGGTCCAAGGGATACAGTAAACCTGAAGTGAAGCATTGGAATCTAAATCTGACCTCACAGGAGAGGTTCAAATCATAGAAAGATAGAGTATCAGTCCTCTTGTACTTAAGTCGGCATTGTGCTTTTTCCATTTAATTTCATTGCAATTTCTGTGGTTCATCGTCAAAAAGAAGGTCCAAGGAATACAGTAAATCTGAAGTGAAGCATCGGAAACTAAAACTGGACTCACAGGAGAGGTTCAAATCATAGAAAGTGAGAGTGTCAGTCCTCTTGTACTTAAGTCGCCATTGTGATTTTTGTATTAAATTCGGATGCAATATCTGTGTTTCATCGTCAATAAGAAGGTCCAAGGGATACAGTAAACCTGAAGTGAAGCATCGGAAACTAAACCTGGACTCACAGGAGAGGTTCAAATCATAGAAAGTTGGAGTGTCAGTTCTCTTGTACTTAAGTCGGCAATGTACTTTTGTATTAAATTCGGATGCAAACTCTGTGTCTCATCGTCAATTAGAAGGTCCAAGGTATACAGTAAACCTGAAGTGAATCATCGGAATCTAAAACTGGACTCACAGAAGAGGTTCAAATCATAGAAAGTGAGTGTGTCAGTCCTGTTGTACTTAGGTCGGCATTGTGCCTTTTGAATTTATTTCCGATGCAATTTCTGTGATTACTCGTCAATAAGAAGGTGCAAGGTATACAGTAAACCTGAAGTGAAGCATCGGAATCTAAAACTGGACTCACAGAAGAGGTTCAAATCATAGAAAGTGAGAGTGTTAGTCCTCTTCTACTTAGGTCGGTATTGTGCCTTTTGAATTTAATTCCGATGCTATGTCTGTGTTTCATCGGCAATAAGAACGTCCAAGGGATTCAGTAAACCTGAAGTGAAGCATCGGAATCTAAAACTGGACTCACAGGAGAGATTCAATACATAGTAAGTTAGAGTGTCACTCCTCTTGTACTTAAGTCGGCATTGTGATTTTTCTATTAAATTCGGATGCAAACTCTGTGTTTCATCGTCAATAAGAAGGTCCAAGGGATACAGTAAACCTTAAGTGAAGCATCGGAATCTAAAACTGGACTCGCAATGGAGGTTCAAATCATAGAATGTTAGAGTGTCAGTCCTCTTTTACTTAAGTCGGCATTGTGCCTTTTGTATTAAATTCGGATGCAATTTCAGTGTTTCATCGTCAATAAGAAAGTCCAAGGGATACAGTAAACCTGAAGTGAAGCATCGGAATCTAAAACTGGACTCTCAGGAGAGGTTCAAATCATAGAAAATGAGGGTGTCAGTCCTCTTGTACTTAAGTCGCCATTGTGATTTTTGTATTAAATTCGGATGCAATATCTAAGTTTCATCGTCAATAAGAAGGTCCAAGGGATACAGTAAACCTGAAGTGAAGCTTCGGAATCTAAACCTGGACTCACAGGAGAGGTTCTAATCATAGAAAGTTAGAGTGTCAGTCCTCTTGTACTTAAGTCGGCATTATACATTTGTATTAAATTCGGTTGCAAACTCTGGGTTTCATTGTCTATTAGAGGGTCCAAGGGATACAGTAAACCTGAAGTGAAGCATAAGAATCGAAAACTGGACTCACAGGAGAGGTTCAAATCATAGAAAGTGAGAGTGTCAGTCCTCTTGTACTTAGGTCGGCATTGTGCGTTTTGAATTTAATTACGATGCAATTTCTGTGCTTCTTCGTCAATAAGAAGGTCCAAGGGATACAGTAAACCTGAAGTGAAGCATCGGAATCTAAAACTGGACTCACAGAAGAGGTTCAAATCATAGAAAGTGAGAGTGTTAGTCCACTTCTACTTAGGTCGGCATTGTGCCTTTTGAATTTAATTCAGATGCAATGTTTGTGTTTCATCGCCAATAAGAACGTCCAAGGGATACAGTAAACCTGAAGTGAAGCATCGGAATGTAAAACTGGACTCACAGGAGAGATTCAAATCATAGAATGTTAGAGTGTGACTCCTCTTGTACTTAAGTCGGTATTGTGCCCTTTGTATTAAATTCGGATGCAATTTCGGTGTTTCATCGTCAATAAGTAGGTCCAAGGGATACAGTAAACCTTAAGTGAAGCATCGGAATCTAAAACTGGACTCGCAATAGAGGTTCAAATCATAGAATGTTAGAGTGTCAGTCCTCTTTTACTTAAGTCGGCATTGTGCCTTTTGTATTAAATTCGGATGCAATTTCTGTGTTTCATCGTCAATAAGAAGGTTGAAGGGATACAGTAAACCTGAAGTGAAGCATCAGAATCTAAACCTGGACTCACTGGGGAGGTTCAAATCATAGAAAGTTAGAGTGTCCGTCCTCTTGTACTTAAGTCGGCATTGTACCTTTTGTATTAAATTCGGATTCAAACTCTGTGTTTCATCGTCAATTAGAAGGTCCAAGGGATACAGTAAACCTGAAGTGAAGTATCGGAATCTAAAACTGGACTCACAGGAGAGGTTCAAATCATAGAAAGTGAGAGTGTCAAACCTCTTGTACTTAGGTCGCCATTGTGCCTTTTGAATTTAATTCCGATGCAATTTCTGTGTTTCATCGTCAATAAGAAGGTGCAAGGTATACAGTAAACCAGAAGTGAAGCATCGGAATCTAAAACTGGACTCACAGAAGAGGATCACATCATAGAAAGTGAGAGTGTCAGTCCTCTTGTATTTAAGTCGACATTGTGCCATTTGTATTAAATTCGGATGGATTTTCTGTTTTTCATCGTTAATAAGAAGATCCAAGGGATACAGTATACCTGAAGTGAAGCATCGGAATCTAAAATCGGATTCACAGGAGAGGTTCAAATCATAGAAAGTTTTAGGGTCTGTCCTCTTTTACTTAAGTCGGCATTGTGCCTTTTGTATTAAATTCCGATGCAATTTCTGTGTTTCATCGTCAATCAGAAGTTGCAAGGTATACAGTATACCCGAAGTGAAGCATTGGAATCTAAAACTGGACTCACAGGAGGGCCTCAAATCATAGAACGTGAGAGTGGCAGTCCTCTTGTACTTAAGTCGGCATTGTGCCATTTGTATTAAATTCGGATGCAATTTCTGTGTTTCATCGTAAATAAGAAGGTCCAAGATATACAGTAAACCTGAAGTGAAGCATCGGAATCTAAAACTGGACTCACAGGAGAGGTTCACATCATATAAAGTTAGAATGTCACTCCTCTTGTACTTAAGTCGGTATTGTGCCATTTCTATTAAACTCGGATGCAATTTCTGTGTTTCATCGACAATAAGAAAGTCCAAGGGATACAGTAAACCAGAAGTGACGCATCGGAATCTAAAACTGGACTCTCAGGAGAGGTTCAAATCATAGAAAGATAGAGGGTCGGTCCTCTTTTACTTAAGTCGGCATTGTGCCTTTTGTATTAAATTCCGATGCAATTTCTGTGTTTCATCGTCAATCCGAAGTTGAAAGGTATACAGTAGACCCAAAGTGAAACATCGGAATCTAAAACTGGACTCACAGGAGGGATTCAAATCATAGAAAGTGAGAGTGTCAGTCCTCTTGAACTTAAGTCGGTATTGTGCCTATTGTATTAATTTAGGATGCAATTTCTGTGTTTTATCGTCTATAAGAAGGTCCAAGGGATACAGTAAACCTGAAGTGAAGCATCGGAATCTAAATCTGACCTCCCAGGAGAGGTTCAAATCATAGAAAGTTAGAGTGTCAGTCCTCTTGTACTTAAGTCGCCATTGTGCCATTTGTATTAAATTCTGATGCAAACTCTGTGTTTCATCGTCAATTAGAAGGTCCAAGGGATACAGTAAACCTGAAGTGAAGCATCGGAATCTAAAACTGGACTCACAGGAGAGATTCAAATCATAGTAAGTTAGAGTGTCACTCCTCTTGTACTAAAGTAGGTATTGTGCCTTTTGTATTAAATTCGGATGCAATTCGGTGTTTCATCGTCAATAAGAAGGTCCAAGGGATACAGTAAACCTTAAGTGAAGCATCGGAATCTAAAACTGAACTCGCAATAGAGGTTCAAATCATAGAATGTTAGAGTGTCAGTCCTCTTTTACTTAAGTCGGCATTGTGCCTTTTGTATTAAATTCGGATGCAATTTATGTGTTTCATCGTCAATAAGAAGGTCGAAGGGATACAGTAAACCTAAAGTGAAGCATCAGAATCTAAAACTGGACTCACAGGAGAGGTTTAAATCATAGAAAGTTAGAGGGTCGGTCCTCCTTGACTTAAGCCGGCATTGTGCCTTTTGTATTAAATTCCGATTCCATTTCTGTGTTTCATCGTCAATCCGAAGTTGAAAGGTATACTGTAGACCCGAAGTGAAACATCGTTATCTAAAACTGGACTCACAGGAGGGATTCAAATCATAGAAAGTGAGAGTGTCAGTCCTCTTGTACTTAAGTCGGTATTGTGCCTTTTGTATTAAATTCGGATGCAATTTCTGTGTTTCATCGTCAGTAAGAAGGTCCAAGATATACAGTAAACCAGAAGTGAAGCATCGGAATCTAAAACTGGACTCACAGGAGAGGTTCAAATCATGGAAAGTAAGAGTGTCACTCCTCTTGTACTTAAGTCGGTATTGTGCCATTTGTATTAAACTCGGATGCAATTTCTGTGTTTCATCGACAATAAGAAAGTCCAAGGGATACAGTAAAGCAGAAATGAAACATCGGAATCTAAATCTGGACTCTCAGGAGAGATTCAAATTATAGAAAGATAGAGGGTCGGTCCTCTTTTACTTAAGTCGTCATTGTGCCTTTTGTATTAAATTCCGATGCAATTTCTGTGTTTCATCGTCAATCAGAAGTTGAAAGGTATACAGAAGACCCGAAGTGAAACATCGGAATCTAAAACTGGACTCACAGGAGGGATTCAAATCATAGAAAGTGAGAGTGTCAGTCCTCTTGTACTTAAGTCGGTATTGTGCCTTTTATATTAAATTCGGATGCAATTTCTGTGTTTCATCGTCAGTAAGAAGGTCCAAGATATACAGTAAACCTGAAGTGAAGCATCGGAATCTAAAACTGGACTCACAGGAGAGGTTCAAATCATAGAAAGTGAGAGTGTCAGTTCTCTTGTACTTAAGTCGGCATTGTGCCATTTGTATTAAATTAGGATGCAATTTCTGTGTTTTATCGTCTATAAGAAGGTCCAAGGGATACAGTTAACCTGAAGTGAAGCATCGGAATCTAAATCTGACCTCACAGGAGAGGTTCAAATCATAGAAAGTTAGAGTGTCAGTCCTCTTGTACTTAAGTCGCCATTGTGCCTTTTGAATTTATTTCCGATGCAATTTCGGTGGTTCATCGTCAACAAGAAAGTCCAAGGGATACAGTAAACCTGAAGTGAAGCATCGGAAACTAAAACTGGACTCGCAATGGAGGTTCAAATCATAGAATGTTAGAGTGTCAGTCCTCTTGTACTTAAGTCGGCATTGTACTTTTGTATTAAATTCTGATGCAAACTCTGTGTTTCATCGTCAATTAGAAGGTCCAAGGGATACAGTAAACCTGAAGTGAAGCATCGGAATCTAAAACTGGACTCACAGGAGAGGTTCAAATCATAGAAAGTGAAAGTGTCAGTCCTCTTGTACTTAGGTCGGCATTGTGCCTTTTGAATTTATTTCCGATGCAATTTCTGTGTTTCATCGTCAATAAGAAGGTGCAAGGTATACAGTAAACAAGAAGTGAAGCATCGGAATCTAAAACTGGACTCACAGAAGAGGTTCAAATCATAGAAACTGAGAGTGTTAGTCCTGTTCTACTTAGGTCGGTATTGTGCTTTTTGAATTTAATTCCGATGCAATGTCTGTGTATCATCGCCAATAAGAACGTCCAAGGGATACAGTAAACCTGAAGTGAAGCATCGGAATCTAAAACTGGACGTACAGGAGAGATTCAAATCATATTAAGTTAGAGTGTCACTCCTCTTGTACTTAAGTCGGCATTGTGATTTTTGTATTAAATTCGGATGCAAACTCTATGTTTCATCGTCAATAAGAAGGTCCAAGGGATACAATAAACCTTAAGTGAAGCATCGGAATCTAAAACTGGACTCGCAATGGAGGTTCAAATCATAGAATGTTAGAGTGTCAGTCCTCTTTTACTTAAGTCGGCATTGTGACTTTTGTATTAAATTCGGATGCAATTTCAGTGTTTCATCCTCAATAAGAAGGTCGAAGGGATACAGTAAACCTGAAGTGAAGCATCATAATATAAAACTGGACTCACAGGAGAGATTCAAATCATAGAAAGTTAGAGGGTCGGTCCTCTTTTACTTAAGTCGGCATTGTGCCTTTTGTATTAAATTCCGATGCAATTTCTCTGTTTCATCGTCAATCAGAAAGTGCAAGGTATACAGTAAACCCTAAGTGAAGCATCGGAATCTAAAACTGGACTCACAGGAGGGATTCAAATCATAGAAAGTGAGTGTGTCAGTTCTCTTGTACTTAAGTCGGCATTGTGCCATTTGTATTAAATTCGGATGCAATTTCTGTGTTTCATCGTCAGTAAGAAGGTCCAAGGTATACAATAAACCTGAAGTGAAGCATCGGAATCTAAAACTGGACTCACAGGAGAGGTTCAAATCATGGAATGTTAGAGTGTCACTCCTCTTGTTTTTAAGTCGGTATTGTGCCATTTGTATTAAACTCGGATGCAATTTCTGTGTTTCATCGACAATAAGAAAGTCCAAGGGATACAGTAAAGCAGAAGTGAAGCATCGGAATCTAAAACCCGACTCTCAGGAGAGATTCAAATCATAGAAATATAGTGGGTCGGTCCTCTTTTACTTAAGTCGGCATTGTGCCTTTTGTATTAAATTCCGATGCAATTTCTGTGTTTCATCGTCAATCAGAGGTTGAAAGGTATACAGTAGACCCGAAGTGAAACATCGGAATCTAAAACTGGACTCACAGGAGGGATTAAAATCATAGAAAGTGAGAGTGTCAGTCCTCTTGTACTTAAGTCGGTATTGTGCCTTTTGTATTAAATTCGGATGCAATTTCTGTGTTTCATCGTCAGTAAGAAGGTCCAAGATATACAGTAAACCTGAAGTGAAGCATCGGAATCTAAAACTGGTCTCACAGGAGAGGTTCAAATCATAGAAAGTGAGAGTGTCAGTCCTCATGTACTTAAGTCGGCATTGTGCCACTTGTATTAAATTAGGATGCAATTTCTGTGTTTTATCGTCTATAAGAAGGTCCAAGGGATACAGTAAACCTGAAGTGAAGCATCGGAATCTAAATCTGACCTCACAGGAGAGGTTCAAATCATAGAAAGTTAGAGTGTCAGTCCTCTTGTACTTAAGTCGCCATTGTTCCTTTTGAATTTATTTCCGATGCAATTACGGTGGTTCATCGTCAACAAGAAAGTCCAAGGGATACAGTAATCCTGAAGTGAAGCATCGGAATCTAAAACTGGACTCTCAGGAGAGGTTCAAGTCGTAGAAAGTTAGAATGTCAGTCCTCTTGTACTTAGGTCGGCATTGTGCCTTTTGAATTTATTTCCGATGCAATTTCTGTGTTTCATCGTCAATAAGAAGGTGCAAGGTATACAGAAAACCTGAAGTGAAGCATCGGAATCTAAAACTGGACTCACAGAAGAGGTTCAAAACATAGAAACTGAGAGTGTTAGTCCACTTCTACTTAGGTCGGTATTGTCCCTTTTGAATTTAATTCCGATGCAATGTCTGTGTATCATAGCCAATAAGAACGTCCAAGGGATACAGTAAACCTGAAGTGAAGCATCGGAATCTAAAACTGGACGTACAGGAGAGATTCAAATCATATTAAGTTAGAGTGTCACTCCTCTTGTACTTAAGTCGGCATTGTGATTTTTGTATCAAATTCGGATGCAAACTCTGTGTTTCATCGTCAATAAGAAGGTCCAAGGGATACAGTAAACCTTAAGTGAAGCATCGGAATCTAAAACTGGACTCGCAATGGAGGTTCAAATCATAGAATGTTAGAGTGTCAGTCCTATTTACTTAAGTCGGCATTGTGACTTTTGTATTAAATTCGAATGCAATTTCTGTGTTTCAGCGTCAATAAGAAGGTCATAGGGATACAGTAAACCTGAAGTGAAGCATCATAATATAAAACTGGACTCTCAGGAGAGGTTCACATCATAGAAAGTTAGAATGTCAGTCCTCTTGTACTTAAGTCGGCATTGTGCCTTTTGTATTAAATTCGGATACAATTTCTGTGTTTCATCGTCAATAAGAAGGTGCAAGGTACACAGGAAACCTGAAGCGAAGCATCGGAATCAAAAACTGGACTCACTGGAGAGGTACAAATCATAGAAAGTGAGAGTGTCAGTCCTCTTGTACTTAAGTCGACATTGTGCCATTTGTATTAAATTCGAATGCAATTTCTGTGTTTCATCGTTAATAAGAAGGTCCAAGGGATACAGTATACCTGAAGTGGAGCATCGGAATCTAAAACAGGACTCACAGGAGAGGTTCAAATCATAGAAAGTTAGAGTGTCAGTCCTCTTGTACTTAAGTCGGCATTGGGATTTTTGTGTTAAATTCGGATGCAAACTCTGTGTTTCATCGTCAATAAGAAGGTCCTAGGGATACAGTAAACCTGAAGTGAAGCATCGGAATCTAAAACTGGACTCACAGGAGAGGTTCAAATCATAGAAAGTGAGAGTGTCAGTCCTCTTGTACTTAAGTCGCTATTGTGATATTTGTATTAAATTCGGATGCAATATCTGTGTTTCATCGTCAATAAGAAGGTCCAAGGGATACAGTAAACCTGAAGTGAAGCATCGGAATCTAAACCTGGACTCACAGGGGAGGTTCAAATCATAGAAAGTTAGAGTGTCAGTTCTCTTGTACTTAAGTCGGCATTGTACCTTTTGTATTAAATTCGGATGCAAACTCTGTGTTTCATCGTCAATTAGAAGGTCCAAGGGATACAGTAAACCTGAAGTGAAGCATCGGAATCTAAAACTGGACTCACAGGAGAGGTTCAAATCATAGAAAGTGAGAGTATCAGTCCTCTAGTACTTAAGTCGCCATTGTGATTTTTGTAATAAATTCGGATGCAATATCTGTGTTTCATCGTCAATAAGATGGTCCAAGGGATACAGTAAACCTGAAGTGAAGCATCGGAAACTAAACCTGGACTCACAGGAGAGGTTCAAATCATAGAAAGTTAGAGTATCAGTCCTCTTGTACTTAAGTCGGCATTGTGCCATTTGAATTTAATTTCGATGCAATTTCGGTGGTTCATCGTCAACAAGAAAGTGCAAGGGATACAGTAAACAAGAAGTGAAGCATCGGAAACTAAAACTGGACTCTTAGGAGAGGTTCGAATCATAGAAAGTTAGAATGTCAGTCCTCTTGTACTTAAGTCGGCATTGTGCCATTTGTATTAAATTTGGATGCAATTTCTGTGTTTTATCGTCTATAAGAAGGTCCAAGGGATACAGTAAACCTGAAGTGAAGCATTGGAATCTAAATCTGACCTCACAGGAGAGGTTCAAATCATAGAAAGATAGAGTATCAGTCCTCTTGTACTTAAGTCGGCATTGTGCTTTTTCCATTTAATTTCATTGCAATTTCTGTGGTTCATCGTCAAAAAGAAAGTCCAAGGAATACAGTAAATCTGAAGTGAAGCATCGGAAACTAAAACTGGACTCACAGGAGAGGTTCAAATCATAGAAAGTGAGAGTGTCAGTCCTCTTGTACTTAAGTCGCCATTGTGATTTTTGTATTAAATTCGGATGCAAATACTGTGTTTCATCGTCAATAAGAAGGTCCAAGGGATACAGTAAACCTGAAGTGAAGCATCGGAAACTAAACCTGGACTCACAGGAGAGGTTCAAATCATAGAAAGTTAGAGTGTCAGTTCTCTTGTACTTAAGTCGGCAATGTACTTTTGTATTAAATTCGGATGCAAACTCTGTGTTTCATCGTCAATTAGAAGGTCCAAGGTATACAGTAAACCTGAAGTGAATCATCGTAATCTAAAACTGGACTCACAGAAGAGGTTCAAATCATAGAAAGTGAGTGTGTCAGTCCTGTTGTACTTAGGTCGGCATTGTGCCTTTTGAATTTATTTCCGATGCAATTTCTGTGTTTACTCGTCAATAAGAAGGTGCAAGGTATACAGTAAACCTGAAGTGAAGCATCGGAATCTAAAACTGGACTCACAGAAGAGGTTCAAATCATAGAAAGTGAGAGTGTTAGTCCTCTTCTACTTAGGTCGGTATTGTGCCTTTTGAATTTAATTCCGATGCTATGTCTGTGTTTCATCGGCAATAGGAACGTCCAAGGGATTCAGTAAACCTGAAGTGAAGCATCGGAATCTAAAACTGGACTCACAGGAGAGATTCAAATCATAGTAAAATAGAGTGTCACTCCTCTTGTACTTAAGTCGGCACTGTGATTTTTCTATTAAATTCGGATGCAAACTCTGTGTTTCATCGTCAATAAGAAGGTCCAAGGGATACAGTAAACCTTAAGTGAAGCATCGGAATCTAAAACTGGACTCGCAATGGAGGTTCAAATCATAGAATGTTAGAGTGTCAGTCCTCTTTTACTTAAGTCGGCATTGTGCCTTTTGTATTAAATTCGGATGCAATTTCAGTGTTTCATCGTCAATAAGAAAGTCCAAGGAATACAGTAAACCTGAAGTGAAGCATCGGAATCTAAAACTGGACTCTCAGGAGAGGTTCAAATCATAGAAAATGAGGGTGTCAGTCCTCTTGTACTTAAGTCGCCATTGTGATTTTTGTATTAAATTCGGATGCAATATCTAAGTTTCATCGTCAATAAGAAGGTCCAAGGGATACAGTAAACCTGAAGTGAAGCTTCGGAATCTGAACCTGGACTCACAGGAGAGGTTCTAATCATAGAAAGTTAGAGTGTCAGTCCTCTTGTACTTAAGTCGGCATTATACATTTGTATTAAATTCGGTTGCAAACTCTGGGTTTCATTGTCTATTAGAGGGTCCAAGGGATACAGTAAACCTGAAGTGAAGCATAAGAATCGAAAACTGGACTCACAGGAGAGGTTCAAATCATAGAAAGTGAGAGTGTCAGTCCTCTTCTACTTAGGTCGGCATTGTGCCTTTTGAATTTAATTCCGATGCAATTTCTGTGTTTCATCGTCAATAAGAAGGTCCAAGGGATACAGTAAACCTGAAGTGAAGCATCGGAATCTAAAACTGGACTCACAGAAGAGGTTCAAATCATAGAAAGTGAGGGTGTTAGTCCACTTCTACTTAGGTCGGCATTGTGCCTTTTGAATTTAATTCCGATGCAATGTTTGTGTTTCATCGCCAATAAGAACGTCCAAGGGATACAGTAAACCTGAAGTGAAGCATCGGAATGTAAAACTGGACTCACAGGAGAGATTCAAATCATAGAAAGTTAGAGTGTGACTCCTCTTGTACTTAAGTCGGTATTGTGCCCTTTGTATTAAATTCGGATGCAATTTCGGTGTTTCATCGTCAATAAGAAGGTCCAAGGGATACAGTAAACCTTAAGTGAAGCATCGGAATCTAAAACTGGACTCGCAATAGAGGTTCAAATCATAGAATGTTAGAGTGTCAGTCCTCTTTTACTTAAGTCGGCATTGTGCCTTTTGTATTAAATTCGGATGCAATTTCTGTGTTTCATCGTCAATAAGAAGGTTGAAGGGATACAGTAAACCTGAAGTGAAGCATCAGAATCTAAACCTGGACTCACTGGGGAGGTTCAAATCATAGAAAGTTAGAGTGTCCGTCCTCTTGTACTTAAGTCGGCATTGTACCTTTTGTATTAAATTCGGATTCAAACTCTGTGTTTCATCGTCAATTAGAAGGTCCAAGGGATACAGTAAACCTGAAGTGAAGTATCGGAATCTAAAACTGGACTCACAGGAGAGGTTCAAATCATAGAAAGTGAGAGTGTCAAACCTCTTGTACTTAGGTCGCCATTGTGCCTTTTGAATTTAATTCCGATGCAATTTCTGTGTTTCATCGTCAATAAGAAGGTGCAAGGTATACAGTAAACCAGAAGTGAAGCATCGGAATCTAAAACTGGACTCACAGAAGAGGATCACATCATAGAAAGTGAGAGTGTCAGTCCTCTTGTATTTAAGTCGACATTGTGCCATTTGTATTAAATTCGGATGGAATTTCTGTTTTTCATCGTTAATAAGAAGATCCAAGGGATACAGTATACCTGAAGTGAAGCATCGGAATCTAAAATCGGACTCACAGGAGAGGTTCAAATCATAGAAAGTTTTAGGGTCTGTCCTCTTTTACTTAAGTCGGCATTGTGCCTTTTGTATTAAATTCCGATGCAATTTCTGTGTTTCATCGTCAATCAGAAGTTGCAAGGTATACAGTATACCCGAAGTGAAGCATTGGAATCTAAAACTGGACTCACAGGAGGGCCTCAAATCATAGAACGTGAGAGTGGCAGTCCTCTTGTACTTAAGTCGGCATTGTGCCATTTGTATTAAATTCGGATGCAATTTCTGTGTTTCATCGTAAATAAGAAGGTCCAAGATATACAGTAAACCTGAAGTGAACCATCGGAATCTAAAACTGGACCCACAGGAGAGGTTCACATCATATAAAGTTAGAATGTCACTCCTCTTGTACTTAAGTCGGTATTGTGCCATTTCTATTAAACTCGGATGGAATTTCTGTGTTTCATCGTCAATAAGAACGTCCAAGGGATACAGTAAACCAGAAGTGAAGCATCGGAATCTAAAACTGGACTCTTAGGAGAGGTTCAAATCATAGAAAGTTAGAATGTCTGTTCTCTTGTACTTAAGTCGGCATTGTGCCATTTCAATTACATTCGGATGCAATTTCTGTGTTTTATCGTCTATAAGAAGGTCCAAGGGATACAGTAGACCTGAAGTGAAGCATCGGAATCTAAAACTGGACTCACAGGAGAGGTTCAAATCATAGAAAGTGAGAGTGTCAGTCCTCTTGTACTTAAGTCGCTATTGTGATATTTGTATTAAATTCGGACGCAATATCTGTGTTTCATCGTCAATAAGAAGGTCCAAGGGATACAGTAAACCTGAAGGGAAGCATCGGAATCTAAACCTGGACTCACAGGGGAGGTTCAAATCATAGAAAGTTAGAGTGTCAGTCCTCTTGTACTTAAGTCGGCATTGTACCTTTTGTATTAAATTCGAATGCAAACTCTGTGTTTCATCGTCAATTAGAAGGTCCAAGGGATACAGTAAACCTGAAGTGAAGCATCGGAATCTAAAACTGGACTCACAGGAGAGGTTCAAATCATAGAAAGTGAGAGTGTCACACCTCTTGTACTTAGGTCGCCATTGTGCCTTTTGAATTTAATTCCGATGCAATTTCTGTGTTTCATCGTCAATAAGAAGGTGCAAGGTATACAGTAAACCTGAAGTTAAGCATCGGAATCTAAAACTGGACTCACAGAAGAGGTTCATATCATAGAAAGTGAGAGTGTTAGTAATCTTCTACTTAGGTCGGCATTGTGCCTTTTGAATTTAATTCCGATGCAATGTCTGTGTTTCACCGCCAATAAGAACGTACAAGGGATACAGTAAACCTGAAGTGAAGCATCGGAATCTAAAACTGAACTCACAGGAGAGGTTCAAATCATAGAAAGTTAGAGTGTCACTACTCTTGTACTTAAGTCGGTATTGTGCCATTTGTATTAAACTCGGATGCAATTTCTGTGTTTCATCGACAATAAGAATGTCCAAAGGATACAGTAAACCAGAGGTGAAGCATCGGAATCTAAAACTGGACTCTCAGAAAGGTTCAAATCATAGAAAGTTAGAATGTCAGTCCTCTTGTACTTCAGTCGGCATTGAGCCTTTTGTATTAAATTCGGATACAATTTCTGTGTTTCATCGTCAATAAGAAGGTGCAAGATATACAGGAAACCTGAAGTGAAGCATCGGAATCTAAAACTGGACCTATAGGAGAGGTTGAAATCATAGGAGGTTAGAGTGTCAGTCCTGTTGTACATAAGTCGGGATTGTGCCTTTTGAATTTAATTCCGATGCAATTTCTGTGTTTCATCGTCAATAAGAAGGTCCAAGGTATACAGTAAACCTATATTGAAGCATCGTAATCTAAAACTGGACTCACAGGAGAGGTTCCAATCATAGAAAGTGAGAGTGTCTGTCCTCTTTTACTTAAGTAGGCATTGTGCCTTTTGAATTTAATTCCGATGCAATTTCTGTGTTTCATCGTCAATAAGAAGGTGCAAGGTATACAGTAACCCTGAAGTGAAGCATCAGAATCTAAAACTGGACTTACAGGAGAGGTTCAAATCATAGAAAGTGAGAGTGTCAGTCCTCTTGTACTTAAGTCGGCATTGTGCCTTTTGTATTAAATTCGGATGGAATTTCTGTTTTTCATCGTTAATAAGAAGATCCAAGGGATACAGTATACCTGAAGTGAAGCATCGGAATCTAAAATCGGACTCACAGGAGAGGTTCAAATCATAGAAAGTTTTAGGGTCTGTCCTCTTTTACTTAAGTCGGCATTGTGCCTTTTGTATTAAATTCCGATGCAATTTCTGTGTTTCATCGTCAATCAGAAGTTGCAAGGTATACAGTATACCCGAAGTGAAGCATTGGAATCTAAAACTGGACTCACAGGAGGGCCTCAAATCATAGAACGTGAGAGTGGCAGTCCTCTTGTACTTAAGTCGGCATTGTGCCATTTGTATTAAATTCGGATGCAATTTCTGTGTTTCATCGTAAATAAGAAGGTCCAAGATATACAGTAAACCTGAAGTGAACCATCGGAATCTAAAACTGGACCCACAGGAGAGGTTCACATCATATAAAGTTAGAATGTCACTCCTCTTGTACTTAAGTCGGTATTGTGCCATTTCTATTAAACTCGGATGGAATTTCTGTGTTTCATCGTCAATAAGAACGTCCAAGGGATACAGTAAACCAGAAGTGAAGCATCGGAATCTAAAACTGGACTCTTAGGAGAGGTTCAAATCATAGAAAGTTAGAATGTCTGTTCTCTTGTACTTAAGTCGGCATTGTGCCATTTCAATTACATTCGGATGCAATTTCTGTGTTTTATCGTCTATAAGAAGGTCCAAGGGATACAGTAGACCTGAAGTGAAGCATCGGAATCTAAAACTGGACTCACAGGAGAGGTTCAAATCATAGAAAGTGAGAGTGTCAGTCCTCTTGTACTTAAGTCGCTATTGTGATATTTGTATTAAATTCGGACGCAATATCTGTGTTTCATCGTCAATAAGAAGGTCCAAGGGATACAGTAAACCTGAAGGGAAGCATCGGAATCTAAACCTGGACTCACAGGGGAGGTTCAAATCATAGAAAGTTAGAGTGTCAGTCCTCTTGTACTTAAGTCGGCATTGTACCTTTTGTATTAAATTCGAATGCAAACTCTGTGTTTCATCGTCAATTAGAAGGTCCAAGGGATACAGTAAACCTGAAGTGAAGCATCGGAATCTAAAACTGGACTCACAGGAGAGGTTCAAATCATAGAAAGTGAGAGTGTCACACCTCTTGTACTTAGGTCGCCATTGTGCCTTTTGAATTTAATTCCGATGCAATTTCTGTGTTTCATCGTCAATAAGAAGGTGCAAGGTATACAGTAAACCTGAAGTTAAGCATCGGAATCTAAAACTGGACTCACAGAAGAGGTTCATATCATAGAAAGTGAGAGTGTTAGTAATCTTCTACTTAGGTCGGCATTGTGCCTTTTGAATTTAATTCCGATGCAATGTCTGTGTTTCACCGCCAATAAGAACGTACAAGGGATACAGTAAACCTGAAGTGAAGCATCGGAATCTAAAACTGAACTCACAGGAGAGGTTCAAATCATAGAAAGTTAGAGTGTCACTACTCTTGTACTTAAGTCGGTATTGTGCCATTTGTATTAAACTCGGATGCAATTTCTGTGTTTCATCGACAATAAGAATGTCCAAAGGATACAGTAAACCAGAGGTGAAGCATCGGAATCTAAAACTGGACTCTCAGAAAGGTTCAAATCATAGAAAGTTAGAATGTCAGTCCTCTTGTACTTCAGTCGGCATTGAGCCTTTTGTATTAAATTCGGATACAATTTCTGTGTTTCATCGTCAATAAGAAGGTGCAAGATATACAGGAAACCTGAAGTGAAGCATCGGAATCTAAAACTGGACCTATAGGAGAGGTTGAAATCATAGGAGGTTAGAGTGTCAGTCCTGTTGTACATAAGTCGGGATTGTGCCTTTTGAATTTAATTCCGATGCAATTTCTGTGTTTCATCGTCAATAAGAAGGTCCAAGGTATACAGTAAACCTATATTGAAGCATCGTAATCTAAAACTGGACTCACAGGAGAGGTTCCAATCATAGAAAGTGAGAGTGTCTGTCCTCTTTTACTTAAGTAGGCATTGTGCCTTTTGAATTTAATTCCGATGCAATTTCTGTGTTTCATCGTCAATAAGAAGGTGCAAGGTATACAGTAACCCTGAAGTGAAGCATCAGAATCTAAAACTGGACTTACAGGAGAGGTTCAAATCATAGAAAGTGAGAGTGTCAGTCCTCTTGTACTTAAGTCGGCATTGTGCCTTTTGTATTAAATTCCGATTCAATTTCTGTGTTTCATCGTCAATAAGAAGGTCCAAGGGATACAGTAAACCTGAAGTGAAGCATCATAATCTAAAACTGGACTCACAGGAGAGGTTAAATACATAGGAAGTTAGAGGGTCTGTCCTCTTTTACTTAAGTCGGCATTGTGCCTTTTGTATTAAATTCCGATGGAATTTCTGTGTTACATCGTCAATCAGATGGTGCAAGTTATACAGAAAACCCGAAGTGAAGCTTCGGAATCTAAAACTGGACTCACAGGAGAGATTCAAATCATAGAAAGTGAGAGTGTCAGTCCTCTAGTACTTAAGTCGGCATTGTGCCATTTGTATTAAATTCGGATGCAATTTCTGTGTTTCATCGTCAATAAGAAGGTCCAAGGGATACAGTAAACCTTCAGTGAAGCATCAGAATCTAAAACTGGACTCACAGGAGAGGTTCAAATCATAGAAAGTTAGAGAGTCGGTCATCTTTTACTTAAGTCGGCATTGTGCCTTTTGTGTTAAATTCCGATGCAATTCCTGTGTTTCATTGTCAATCAGAAGTTGCAAGGTATACAGTAAAGCTGAAGTGAAGCATCGGAATCTAAAACTGGACTCACAGGAGAAGTTCAAATCATAGAAAGATAGAGTGTCACTACTCTTGTACTTCAGTCGGTATTGTGCCATTTGTATTAAACTCGGATGCAAGTTCTGTGTTTCATCGTCAATAAGAAGGTTCAAGGTATACAGGAAACCTGAAGTGAAGCAGCGGAATCTAAAACTGGACTCACAGGAGAGGTACAAATCATAGAAAGTGAGAGTGTCAGTCCTCTTGTACTTAAGTCGACATTGTACCATTTGAATTAAATTCGGATGCAATATCTGTGTTTCATCGTTAATAAGAAGGTCCAAGGGATACAGTATACCTGAAGTGAAGCACCGGAATCTAAAACTGGACTCACAGGAGAGTTTCAAATCATAGAAAGTTAGAGTGTCACTCCTTTTGTACTTAAATCGGTATTGTGCCATTTGTATTAAACTCGGATGCAATTTCTGTGTTTCATCGACAATAAGAAAGTCCAAGGGATACAGTAAACCAGAAGTGATGCATCGGAAACTAAAACTGGACTCTCAGGAGAGGTTCAAATCATAGAAAGTTAGAATGTCAGTCCTCTTGTACTTAAGTCGCCATTGTGCCGTTTGTATTAAATTCAGATACAATTTCTGTGTTTCATCGTCAATAAGAAGGTGCAAGGTATACAGGAAACCTGAAGTGAAGCATCGGAATCTAAAACTGGACTCACAGGAGAGGTACAAATCATAGAAAGTGAGAGTGTCAGTCCTCTTGTACTTAAGTCGACATTGTGCCGTTTGTATTAAATTCGGATGCAATTTCTGTGTTTCATCGTTAATAAGAAGGTCCAAGGGATACAGTATACCTGAAGTGAAGCATCGGAATCTAAAACTGGACTCACAGGAGAGGTTCACATCATAGAAAGGTAGGGTGTTAGGCCTCTTTTACTTACGTCGGCATTGTGGCTTTTGTATTAAATTCCGATGCAATTTCTATGTTTCATCGTCAATAAGAAGGTGCAAGGTATACAGTAAACCAGAAGTGAAGAATCGGTATTTAAAACTGGACTCACAGGAGGGGTTCAAATCATAGAATGTTAGAGTGTCAGTCCTCTTGTACTTAAGTCGGCATTGTGCCATTTGTATTAAATTCGGATGCAATTTCTGTGTTTCAGCGTTAATAAGAATGTCCAAGGGATACAGTATACCTGAAGTGAAGCATCGGAATCTAAAACTGGACTCACAGGAGACGATCAAATCATAGAAAGTTAGAGTGTCAGGCCTCTTTTACTTACGTCGGCATTGTGGCTTTTGTATTAAATTCCGATGCAATTTCTATGTTTCATCGTCAATAAGAAGGTGCAAGGTATACAGTAAACCTGAAGTGAAGCATCGGAATCTAAAACTGGACTCACAGGAGAGGTTCAAATCATAGAAAGTTAGAGAGTCGGTCATCTTTTACTTAAGTCGGCATTGTGCCTTTTGTGTTAAATTCCGATGCAATTCCTGTGTTTCATTGTCAATCAGAAGTTGCAAGGTATACAGTAAAGCTGAAGTGAAGCATCGGAATCTAAAACTGGACTCACAGGAGAGGTTCAAATCATAGAAAGATAGAGTGTCACTACTCTTGTACTTCAGTCGGTATTGTGCCATTTGTATTAAACTCGGATGCAAGTTCTGTGTTTCATCGTCAATAAGAAGGTTCAAGGTATACAGTAAACCTGAAGTTAAGCATCGGAATCTAAAACTGGACTCACAGAAGAGGTTCATATCATAGAAAGTGAGAGTGTTAGTAATCTTCTACTTAGGTCGGCATTGTGCCTTTTGAATTTAATTCCGATGCAATGTCTGTGTTTCACCGCCAATAAGAACGTACAAGGGATACAGTAAACCTGAAGTGAAGCATCGGAATCTAAAACTGGACTCACAGGAGAGGTTCAAATCATAGAAAGTTAGAGTGTCACTACTCTTGTACTTAAGTCGGTATTGTGCCATTTGTATTAAACTCGGATGCAATTTCTGTGTTTCATCGACAATAAGAATGTCCAAAGGATACAGTAAACCAGAGGTGAAGCATCGGAATCTAAAACTGGACTCTCAGAAAGGTTCAAATCATAGAAAGTTAGAATGTCAGTCCTCTTGTACTTCAGTCGGCATTGAGCCTTTTGTATTAAATTCGGATACAATTTCTGTGTTTCATCGTCAATAAGAAGGTGCAAGATGTACAGGAAACCTGAAGTGAAGCATCGGAATCTAAAACTGGACCTACAGGAGAGGTTGAAATCATAGGAGGTTAGAGTGTCAGTCCTGTTGTACATAAGTCGGGATTGTGCCTTTTGAATTTAATTCCGATGCAATTTCTGTGTTTCATCGTCAATAAGAAGGTCCAAGGTATACAGTAAACCTATATTGAAGCATCGTAATCTAAAACTGGACTCACAGGAGAGGTTCCAATCATAGAAAGTGAGAGTGTCTGTCCTCTTTTACTTAAGTAGGCATTGTGCCTTTTGAATTTAATTCCGATGCAATTTCTGTGTTTCATCGTCAATAAGAAGGTGCAAGGTATACGGTAACCCTGAAGTGAAGCATCGGAATCTAAAACTGGACTTACAGGAGAGGTTCAAATCATAGAAAGTGAGAGTGTCAGTCCTCTTGTACTTAAGTCGGCATTGTGCCTTTTGTATTAAATTCCGATTCAATTTCTGTGTTTCATCGTCAATAAGAAGGTCCAAGGGATACAGTAAACCTGAAGTGAAGCATCATAGTCTAAAACTGGACTCACAGGAGAGGTTAAAAACATAGGAAGTTAGAGGGTCTGTCCTCTTTTACTTAAGTCGGCATTGTGCCTTTTGTATTAAATTCCGATGGAATTTCTGTGTTACATCGTCAATCAGATGGTGCAAGTTATACAGAAAACCCGAAGTGAAGCTTCGGAATCTAAAACTGGACTCACAGGAGAGATTCAAATCATAGAAAGTGAGAGTGTCAGTCCTCTTGTACTTAAGTCGGCATTGTGCCATTTGTATTAAATTCGGATGCAATTTCTGTGTTTCATCGTCAATAAGAAGGTCCAAGGGATACAGTAAACCTTCAGTGAAGCATCAGAATCTAAAACTGGACTCACAGGAGAGGTTCAAATCATAGAAAGTTAGAGAGTCGGTCATCTTTTACTTAAGTCGGCATTGTGCCTTTTGTGTTAAATTCCGATGCAATTCCTGTGTTTCATTGTCAATCAGAAGTTGCAAGGTATACAGTAAAGCTGAAGTGAAGCATCGGAATCTAAAACTGGACTCACAGGAGAGGTTCAAATCATAGAAAGATAGAGTGTCACTACTCTTGTACTTCAGTCGGTATTGTGCCATTTGTATTAAACTCGGATGCAAGTTCTGTGTTTCATCGTCAATAAGAAGGTTCAAGGTATACAGGAAACCTGAAGTGAAGCAGCGGAATCTAAAACTGGACTCACAGGAGAGGTACAAATCATAGAAAGTGAGAGTGTCAGTCCTCTTGTACTTAAGTCGACATTGTACCATTTGAATTAAATTCGGATGCAATATCTGTGTTTCATCGTTAATAAGAAGGTCCAAGGGATACAGTATACCTGAAGTGAAGCACCGGAATCTAAAACTGGACTCACAGGAGAGTTTCAAATCATAGAAAGTTAGAGTGTCACTCCTTTTGTACTTAAATCGGTATTGTGCCATTTGTATTAAACTCGGATGCAATTTCTGTGTTTCATCGACAATAAGAAAGTCCAAGGGATACAGTAAACCAGAAGTGATGCATCGGGAACTAAAACTGGACTCTCAGGAGAGGTTCAAATCATAGAAAGTTAGAATGTCAGTCCTCTTGTACTTAAGTCGCCATTGTGCCGTTTGTATTAAATTCAGATACAATTTCTGTGTTTCATCGTCAATAAGAAGGTGCAAGGTATACAGGAAACCTGAAGTGAAGCATCGGAATCTAATACTGGACTCACAGGAGAGGTACAAATCATAGAAAGTGAGAGTGTCAGTCCTCTTGTACTTAAGTCGACATTGTGCCGTTTGTATTAAATTCGGATGCAATTTCTGTGTTTCATCGTTAATAAGAAGGTCCAAGGGATACAGTATACCTGAAGTGAAGCATCGGAATCTAAAACTGGACTCACAGGAGAGGTTCAAATCATAGAAAGTTAGGGTGTTAGGCCTCTTTTACTTACGTCGGCATTGTGGCTTTTGTATTAAATTCCGATGCAATTTCTATGTTTCATCGTCAATAAGAAGGTGCAAGGTATACAGTAAACCAGAAGTGAAGAATCGGTATTTAAAACTGGACTCACAGGAGGGGTTCAAATCATAGAATGTTAGAGTGTCAGTCCTCTTGTACTTAAGTCGGCATTGTGCCATTTGTATTAAATTCGGATGCAATTTCTGTGTTTCAGCGTTAATAAGAATGTCCAAGGGATACAGTATACCTGAAGTGAAGCATCGGAATCTAAAACTGGACTCACAGGAGACGATCAAATCATAGAAAGTTAGAGTGTCAGGCCTCTTTTACTTACGTCGGCATTGTGGCTTTTGTATTAAATTCCGATGCAATTTCTATGTTTCATCGTCAATAAGAAGGTGCAAGGTATACAGTAAACCTGAAGTGAAGCATCGGAATCTAAAACTGGACTCACAGGAGAGGTTCAAATCATAGAAAGTGAGAGCGTCTGTCCTCTTTTACTTAAGTAGGCATTGTGCCTCTTGAATTTAATTCCGATGCAATTTCTGTGTTTCATCATCAATAAGAAGGTCCAAGGGATACACTAAACCTGAAGTGAAGCATCGGAATCTAAAACTGGACTCACAGGAGAGGGTGAAATTATAGAAAGATAGAGTGTCTGTCCTCTTGTACTTACATCGGCATTGTGAATTTTGTATTAAATTCGGATGCAAACTCTGTGTTTCATCGTCAATAAGAAGGTCCAAGGGATACAGTAAACCTGAAGTGAAGCATCGGAATCTAAAACTGGACCTACAGGAGAGGTTGAAATCATAGAAGGTTAGAGTGTCAGTCCTGTTGTACTTAAGTCGGCATTGTGCCTTTTGAATTTAATTCCGATGCAATTTCTGTGTTTCATCGTCAATAAGAAGGTCCAAGGGATACAGTAAACCTGAAGTGAAGCATCGGAATCTAAAACTGGACTCACAGCATAGGTTCAAATCATAGAAAGTGAGAGTGTCTGTCCTCTTTTACTTAAGTAGGCATTGTGCCTTTTGAATTTAATTCCGATGCAATTTCTGTGTTTCATCGTCAATAAGAAGGTGCAAGGTATACAGTAACCCTGAAGTGAAGCATCGGAAACTAAAACTGGACTTACAGGAGAGGTTCAAATCATAGAAAGTGAGAGTGTCAGTCCTCTTGTACTTAAGTCGACATTGTGCCATTTGTATTAAATTCGGATGCAATTTCTGTGTTTCATCGTTAATAAGAAGGTCCAAGGGATACAGTATACCTGAAGCGAAGCATCGGAATCTAAAACTGGACTCACAGGAGAGGTTCAAATCATAGAAAGTTAGAGTGTCAGGCCTCTTTTACTTACGTCGGCATTGTGGCTTTTGTATTAAATTCCGATGCAATTTCTATGTTTCATCGTCAATAAGAAGGTGCAAGCTATACAGTAAACCAGAAGTGAAGAATCGGTATTTAAAACTGGACTCACAGGAGAGGTTCAAATCATAGAATGTTAGAGTGTCAGTCCTCTTGTACTTAAGTCGGCATTGTGCCATTTGTATTAAATTCGGATGCAATTTCTGTGTTTCAGCGTTAATAAGAAGGTCCAAGGGATACAGTATACCTGAAGTGAAGCATCGGAATCTAAAACTGGACTCACAGGAGACGATCAAATCATAGAAAGTTAGAGTGTCAGGCCTCTTTTACCTACGTCGGCATTGTGGCTTTTGTATTAAATTCCGATGCAATTTCTATGTTTCATCGTCAATAAGAAAGTGCAAGGTATACAGTAAACCTGAAGTGAAGCATCGGAATCTAAAACTGGACTCACAGGAGAGGTTCAAATCATAGAAAGTGAGAGTGTCTGTCCTCTTTTACTTAAGTAGGCATTGTGCCTCTTGAATTTAATTCCGATGCAATTTCTGTGTTTCATCATCAATAAGAAGGTCCAACGGATACACTAAACCTGAAGTGAAGCATCGGAATCTAAATCTGGACTCACAGGAGAGGTTCAAATCATAGAAAGTGAGAGTGTCAGTCCTCTTGTACTTAAGTCGACATTGTGCCATTTGTATTAAATTCGGATGCAATTTCTGTGTTTCATCGTTAGTAAGAAGGTCCAAGGGATACAGTATACCTGAAGCGAAGCATCGGAATCTAAAACTGGACTCACAGGAGAGGTTCAAATCATAGAAAGTTAGAGTGTCAGGCCTATTTTACTTACGTCGGCATTGTGGCTTTTGTATTAAATTCCGATGCAATTTCTATGTTTCATCGTCAATAAGAAGGTGCATGGTATACAGTAAACCTGAAGTGAAGCATCGGTATTTAAAACTGGACTCACAGGAGAGGTTCAAATTATAGAAAGTTAGAGTGTCAGTCCTCTGGTACTTAGGTCGGCATTGTGCCATTTGTATTAAATTCGGATGCAATTCCTGTATTTCATAGTCAATAAGAAGGTCCAAGGGATACACTAAACCTGAAGTGAAACATCGGAAACTAAAACTGGACTCACAGGAGAGGTTCAAATCATAAAAAGTAGGAGTGTCACTCCTCTTGTACTTAAGTCGGTATTGTGCCATTTGTATTAAACTCGGATGCAATATATGTGTTTCATCGTTAATAAGAAGATCCAAGGAATACAGTTTACCTGAAGTGAAGCATCGGAATCTAAAACTGGACTCACGGGAGTGGTTCAAATCATAGAAAGTTAGAGTGTCACTAATTTTGTACTTAAATCGGTATTGTGCCGTTTGTATTAAACTCGGATGCAATTTCTGTGTTTCATCGACAATAAGAAAGTCCAAGGGATACAGTAAACCAGAAGTGAAGAATCGGAATCTAAAACTGGACTCACAGGAGAGGTTCAAATCATAGAAAGTTAGAGTGTTAGGCCTCTTTTACTTACGTCGGCATTGTGGCTTTTGTATTAAATTCCGATGCAATTTCTATGTTTCATCGTCAATAAGAAGGTGCAAGGTATACAGTAAACCAGAAGTGAAGAATCGGTATTTAAAACTGGACTCACAGGAGAGGTTCAAATCATAGAATGTTAGAGTGTCAGTCCTCTTGTACTTAAGTCGGCATTGTGCCATTTGTATTAAATTCGGATGCAATTTCTGTGTTTCAGCGTTAATAAGAATGTTCAAGGGATACAGTATACCTGAAGTGAAGCATCGGAATCTAAAACTGGACTCACAGGAGACGATCAAATCATAGAAAGTTTGAGTGTCAGGCCTCTTTTACTTACGTCGGCATTGTGGCTTTTGTATTAAATTCTGATGCTATTTCTATGTTTAATCGTCAATAAGAACGTGCAAGGTATACAGTAAACCTGAAGTGAAGCATCGGAATCTAAAACTGGACTCACAGGAGAGGTTCAAATCATAGAAAGTGAGAGTGTCTGTCCTCTTTTACTTAAGTAGGCATTGTGAATCTTGAATTTAATTCCGATGCAATTTCTGTGTTTCATCATCAATAAGAAGGTCCAAGGGATACACTAAACCTGAAGTGAAGCATCGGAATCTAAAACTGGACTCACAGGAGAGGTTCAAATCATAGAAAGATAGAGTGTCTGTCCTCTTGTACTTACGTCGGCATTGTGCCTTTTGTATTAAATTCGGATGCAAACTCTGTGTTTCATCGTCAATAAGAAGGTCCAAGGGATACAGTAAACCTGAAGTGAAGCATCGGAATCTAAGACTGGACCTACAGGAGAGGTTGAAATCATAGAAGGTAAGTGTGTCAGTCCTGTTGTACTTAAGTCGGCATTGTGCCTTTTGAATTTAATTCCGATGCAATTTCTGTGTTTCATCGTCAATAAGAAGGTCCAAGGGATACAGTAAACCTGAAATGAAGCATCGGAAACTAAAACTGGACTTACAGGAGAGGTTCAAATCATAGAAAGTGAGAGTGTCAGTCCACTTGTACTTAAGTCGACATTGTGCCATTTGTATTAAATTCGGATGCAATTTCTGTGTGTCATCGTTAATAAGAAGGTCCAAGGGATACAGTATACCTGAAGCGAAGCATCGGAATCTAAAACTGGACTCACAGGAGAGGTTCAAATCATAGAAAGTTAGAGTGTCAGGCCTCTTTTACTTACGTCGGCATTGTGGCTTTTGTATTAAACTCCGATGCAATTTCTATGTTTCATCGTCAATAAGAAGGTGCAAGGTATACAGTAAACCAGAAGTGAAGAATCGGTATTTAAAACTGGACTCACAGGAGAGGTTAAAATCATAGAATGTTAGAGTGTCAGTCCTCTTGTACTTAAGTCGGCATTGTGCCAT
Source organism: Schistocerca americana (assembly GCF_021461395.2). Classification (NCBI taxonomy): domain Eukaryota; kingdom Metazoa; phylum Arthropoda; class Insecta; order Orthoptera; family Acrididae; genus Schistocerca; species Schistocerca americana. The sequence continues at coordinate 5,236,859 of NW_025725906.1, forward strand.
TTGTATTAAATTCGGAAGCAATTTCTGTGTTTCAGCGTTAATAAGAAGGTCCAAGGGATACAGTATACCTGAAGTGAAGCATCGGAATCTAAAACTGGACTCACAGGAGACGATCAAATCATAGAAAGTTAGAGTGTCAGGCCTCTTTTACTTACGTCGGCATTGTGGCTTTTGTATTAAATTCCGATGCAATTTCTATGTTTCATCGTCAATAAGAAGGTGCAAGGTATACAGTAAACCTGAAGTGAAGCATCGGAATCTAAAACTGGACTCACAGGAGAGGTTCAAATCATAGAAAGTGAGAGTGTCTGTCCTCTTTTACTTAAGTAGGCATTGTGCCTCTTGAATTTAATTCCGATGCAATTTCTGTGTTTCATCATCAATAAGAAGGTCCAACGGATACACTAAACCTGAAGTGAAGCATCGGAATCTAAATCTGGACTCACAGGAGAGGTTCAAATCATAGAAAGTGAGAGTGTCAGTCCTCTTGTACTTAAGTCGACATTGTGCCATTTGTATTAAATTCGGATGCAATTTCTGTGTTTCATCGTTAGTAAGAAGGTCCAAGGGATACAGTATACCTGAAGCGAAGCATCGGAATCTAAAACTGGACTCACAGGAGAGGTTTAAATCATAGAAACTTAGAGTGTCAGGCCTATTTTACTTACGTCGGCATTGTGGCTTTTGTATTAAATTCCGATGCAATTTCTATGTTTCATCGTCAATAAGAAGGTGCATGGTATACAGTAAACCTGAAGTGAAGCATCGGTATTTAAAACTGGACTCACAGGAGAGGTTCAAATTATAGAAAGTTAGAGTGTCAGTCCTCTTGTACTTAGGTCGGCATTGTGCCATTTGTATTAAATTCGGATGCAATTCCTGTATTTCATAGTCAATAAGAAGGTCCAAGGGATACACTAAACCTGAAGTGAAACATCGGAAACTAAAACTGGACTCACAGGAGAGGTTCAAATCATAAAAAGTTGGAGTGTCACTCCTCTTGTACTTAAGTCGGTATTGTGCCATTTGTATTAAACTCGGATGCAATATCTGTGTTTCATCGACAATAAGAAAGTCCAAGGGATACAGTAAACCAGAAGTGTAGCATCGGAATCTAAAACTGGACTCTCAGGAGAGGTTCAAATCATAGAAAGTTAGAATGTCAGTCCTCTTGTACTTAAGTCAGCATTGAGCCTTTTGTATTATCTTCGGATACAATTTCTGTGTTTCATCGTCAATAAGAAGGTTAAAGGTATACAGGAAACCTGAAGTGAAGCATCGGAATCTAAAACTGGACTCACAGGAGAGGTACAAATCATAGACAGTGATAGTGTCAGTCCTCTTGTACTTAAGTCGACATTGTGCTATTTGAATTAAATTCGGATGCAATATATGTGTTTCATCGTTAATAAGAAGATCCAAGGAATACAGTATACCTGAAGTGAAGCATCGGAATCTAAAACTGGACTCACAGGAGTGGTTCAAATCATAGAAAGTTAGAGTGTCACTCCTTTTGTACTTAAATCGGTATTGTGCCGTTTGTATTAAACTCGGATGCAATTTCTGTGTTTCATCGACAATAAGAAAGTCCAAGGGATACAGTAAACCAGAAGTGAAGCATCGGAATGTAAAACTGGACTCTCAGGAGAGGTTCAAATCATAGAAAGTTAGAATGTCAGTCCTCTTGTACTTAAGTCGGCATTGTGCTTTTGGATTAAATTCAGATACAATTTCTGTGTTTCATCGTCAATAAGAAGGTGCAAGGTATACAGGAAACCTAAAGTGAAGCATCGGAATCTAAAACTGGACTCACAGGAGGGATACAAACCATAGAAAGTGAGAGTGTCAGTCCTCTTGTACTTAAGTCGACATTGTGCCATTTGTATTAAATTCGGATGCAATTTCTGTGTGTCATCGTTAATAAGAAGGTCCAAGGGATACAGTGTACCTGAAGTGAAGCATCGGAATCTAAAGCTGGACTCACAGGAGAGGTTCAAATCATAGAAAGTTAGAGTGTTAGGCCTCTTTTACTTACGTCGGCATTGTGGCTTTTGTATTAAATTCCGATGCAATTTCTATGTTTCATCGTCAATAAGAAGGTGCAAGGTATACAGTAAACCAGAAGTGAAGAATCGGTATTTAAAACTGGACTCACAGGAGAGGTTCAAATCATAGAATGTTAGAGTGTCAGTCCTCTTGTACTTAAGTCGGCATTGTGCCATTTGTATTAAATTCGGATGCAATTTCTGTGTTTCAGCGTTAATAAGAATGTCCAAGGGATACAGTATACCTGAAGTGAAGCATCGGAATCTAAAACTGGACTCACAGGAGACGATCAAATCATAGAAAGTTTGAGTGTCAGGCCTCTTTTACTTACGTCGGCATTGTGGCTTTTGTATTAAATTCTGATGCTATTTCTATGTTTAATCGTCAATAAGAAGGTGCAAGGTATACAGTAAACCTGAAGTGAAGCATCGGAATCTAAAACTGGACTCACAGGAGAGGTTCAAATCATGGAAAGTGAGAGTGTCTGTCCTCTTTTACTTAAGTAGGCATTGTGCCTCTTGAATTTAATTCCGATGCAATTTCTGTGTTTCATCATCAATAAGAAGGTCCAAGGGATACACTAAACCTGAAGTGAAGCATCGGAATCTAAAACTGGACTCACAGGAGACGTTCAAATCATAGAAAGATAGAGTGTCTGTCCTCTTGTACTTACGTCGGCATTGTGCCTTTTGTATTAAATTCGGATGCAAACTCTGTGTTTCATCGTCAATAAGAAGGTCCAAGGGATACAGTAAACCTGAAGTGAAGCATCGGAATCTAAGACTGGACCTACAGGAGAGGTTGAAATCATAGAAGGTTAGTGTGTCAGTCCTGTTGTACTTAAGTCGGAATTGTGCCTTTTGAATTTAATTCCGATGCAATTTCTGTGTTTCATCGTCAATAAGAAGGTCCAAGGGATACAGTAAACCTGAAGTGAAGCATCGGAATCTAAAACTGGACTCACAGGATAGGTTCAAATCATAGAAATTGAGAGTGTCTGTCCTCTTTTACTTAAGTAGGCATTGTGCCTTTTGAATTTAATTCCGATGCAATTTCTGTGTTTCATCGTCAATAAGAAGGTGCAAGGTATACAGTAACCCTGAAGTGAAGCATCGGAAACTAAAACTGGACTTACAGGAGAGGTTCAAATCATAGAAAGTGAGAGTGTCAGTCCACTTGTACTTAAGTCGACATTGTGCCATTTGTATTAAATTCGGATGCAATTTCTGTGTGTCATCGTTAATAAGAAGGTCCAAGGGATACAGTATACCTGAAGCGAAGCATCGGAATCTAAAACTGGACTCACAGGAGAGGTTCAAATCATAGAAAGTTAGAGTGTCAGGCCTCTTTTACTTACGTCGGCATTGTGGCTTTTGTATTAAATTCCGATGCAATTTCTATGTTTCATCGTCAATAAGAAGGTGCAAGGTATACAGTAAACCAGAAGTGAAGAATCGGTATTTAAAACTGGACTCACAGGAGAGGTTGAAATCATAGAATGTTAGAGTGTCAGTCCTCTTGTACTTAAGTCGGCATTGTGCCATTTGTATTAAATTCGGTTGCAATTTCTGTGTTTCAGCGTTAATAAGAAGGTCCAAGGGATACAGTATACCTGAAGTGAAGCATCGGAATCTAAAACTGGACTCACAGGAGACGATCAAATCATAGAAAGTCAGAGTGTCAGGCCTCTTTTACTTACGTCGGCATTGTGGCTTTTGTAATAAATTCCGATGCAATTTCTATGTTTCATCGTCAATAAGAAGGTGCAAGGTATACAGTAAACCTGAAGTGAAGCATCGGAATCTAAAACTGGACTCACAGGAGAGGTTCAAATCATAGAAAGTAAGAGTGTCTGTCCTCTTTTACTTAAGTAGGCATTGTGCCTCTTGAATTTAATTCCGATGCAATTTCTGTGTTTCATCATCAATAAGAAGGTCCAAGGGATACACTAAACCAGAAGTGAAGCATCGCAATCTAAAACTGGACTCACAGGAGAGGTTCAAATCATAGAAAGTTAGAGTGTCAGGCCTATTTTACTTACGTCGGCATTGTGGCTTTTGTATTAAATTCCGATGCAATTTCTGTGTTTCATCGTCAATAAGAAGGTGCAAGGTATACAGTAAACCTGAAGTGAAGCATCGGTATTTAAAACTGGACTCACAGGAGAGGTTCAAATTATAGAAAGTTAGAGTGTCAGTCCTCTTGTACTTAAGTCGGCATTGTGCCATTTGTATTAAATTCGGATGCAATTCCTGTGTTTCATAGTCAATAAGAAGGTCCAAGGGATACACTAAACCTGAAGTGAAACATCGGAAACTAAAACTGGACACACAGGAGAGGTTCAAATCATAAAAAGTTAGAGTGTCACTCCTCTTGTACTTAAGTCGGTATTGTGCCATTTGTATTAAACTCGGATGCAATTTCTGTGTTTCATCGACAATAAGAAAGTCCAAGGGATACAGTAAACCAGAAGTGTAGCATCGGAATCTAAAACTGGACTCTCAGGAGAGGTTCAAATCAAAGAAAGTTAGAATGTCAGTCCTCTTGTACTTAAGTCGGCATTGAGCCTTTTGTATTATATTCGGATACAATTTCTGTGTTTCATCGTCAATAAGAAGGTTCAAGGTATACAGGAAACCTGAAGTGAAGCATCGGAATCTAAAACTGGACTCACAGGAGAGGTACAAATCATAGAAAGTGAGAGTGTCAGTCCTCTTGTACTTAAGTCGACATTGTGCCATTTGAATTATATTCGTATGCAATATATGTGTTTCATCGTTAATAAGAAGATCCAAGGGATACAGTATACCTGAAGTGAAGCATCGGAATCTAAAACTGGACTCACAGGAGAGGTTTCAAATCATAGAAAGTTAGAGTGTCACTCCTTTTGTACTTAAATCGGTATTGTGCCGTTTGTATTAAACTCGGATGCAATTTCTGTGTTTCATCGACAATAAGAAAGTCCAAGGTATACAGTAAACCAGAAGTGAAGCATCGGAATCTAAAACTGGACTCTCAGGAGAGGTTCAAATCATAGAAAGTTAGAATGTCAGTCCTCTTGTACTTAAGTCGGCATTGTGCCTTTTTTATTAAATTCAGATACAATTTCTGTGTTTCATCGTCAATAAGAAGGTGCAAGGTATACAGGAAACCTGAAGTGAAGCATCGGAATCTAAAACTGGACTCACAGGAGAGGTACAAATCATAGAAAGTTAGAATGTCAGTCCTCTTGTACTTAAGTCGACATTGTGCCATTTGTATTAAATTCGGATGCAATTTCTGTGTTTCATTGTTAATAAGAAGGTCCAAGGGATACAGTATACCTGAAGTGAAGCATCGGAATCTAAAACTGGACTCACAAGAGAGGTTCAAATCATAGACAGTTAGAGTGTCAGGCCTCTTTTACTTACGTCGTCATTGTGGCTTTTGTATTAAATTCCGATGCAATTTCTATGTTTCATCGTCAATAAGAAGGTGCAAGGTATACAGTAAACCTGAAGTGTAGCATCAGAATCTAAAACTGGACTCACAGGAGAGGTTCAAATCATAGAAAGTGAGAGTGTCTGTCCTCTTTTACTTAAGTAGGCATTGTGCCTCTTGAATTTAATTCCGATGCAATTTCTGTGTTTCATCGTCAATAAGAAGGTCCAAGGGATACAATAAACCTGAAGTGAAGCATCGGAATCTAAAACTGGACTCACAGGAGAGGTTCAAATCATAGAAAGTTAGAGTGTCTGTCCTCTTGTACTTACGCCGTCATTGTGCCTTTTGTATTAAATTCGGATGCAAACTCTGTGTTTCATCGTCAATAAGAAAGTCCAGGGGATACAGTAAACCTGAAGTGAAGCATCGGAATCTAAAACAGGACCTACAGGAGAGGTTGAAATCATAGAAGTTTAGAGTGTCAGTCCTGTTGTACTTAAGTCGGTATTGTGCCTTTTGAATTTAATTCCGATGCAATTTCTGTGTTTCATCGTCAATAAGAAGGTCCAAGGGATACAGTAAACCTGAAGTGAAGCATCGGAATCTAAAACTGGACTCACAGGATAGGTTCAAATCATAGAAAGTGAGAGTGTCTGTCCTCTTTTACTTAAGTAGGCATTGTGCCTTTTGAATTTAATTCCGATGCAATTTCTGTGTTTCATCGTCAATAAGAAGGTGCAAGGTATACAGTAACCCTGAAGTGAAGCATCGGAAACTAAAACTGGACTTACAGGAGAGGTTCAAATCATAGAAAGTGAGAGTGTCAGTACTCTTGTACTTAAGTCGACATTGTGCCATTTAAATTAAATTCGGATGCAATTTCTGTGTTTCATCATTAATAAGAAGGTCCAAGGATACGGTATACCTGAAGTGAAGCATCGGAATCTAAAACTGGACTCACAGGAGAGGTTCAAATCATACAAAGTTAGAGTGTCAGGCCTCTTTTACTTACGTCGGCATTGTGGCTTTTGTATTAAATTCCGATGCAATTTCTATGTTTCATCGTCAATAATAAGGTGCAAGGTATACAGTAAACCTGATGTGAAGCATCGATATTTAAAACTGGACTCACAGGAGAGGTTCAAATCATAGAAAGTTAGAGTGTCAGTCCTCTTGTACTGAAGTCGGCATTGTGCGATTTGTATTAAATTCCGAAGCAATTTCTGTGTTTCATCCTCAATAAGAGTTGTCCAAGGGGTAAAGTAAACCTGAAGTGAAACATCGGAATCTAAAACTGGACTCACAGGAGAGGTTCAAATCATAGAAAGTGAGAGTGTCAGTCCTCTTGTACTTAAGTCGGCATTATGCCATTTGTATTAAATTCGGATGCAATTTCTGTGTTTCATCATCATTAAGAAGGTCCAAGGGATACAGTAAACCTGAAGTGAAGCATCGGAATCTAAAACTGGACTCACAGGAGAGGTTGAAATCATAGAAAGTTAGAGTGTCAGTCCTGTTGTACTTAAGTCGGCATTGTGCCTTTTGAATTTAATTCCGATGCTATTTCTGTGTTTCATCGTCAATAAGAAGGTCCAAGGGATACAGTAAACCTGAAGTGAAGCATCGGAATCTAAAACTGGACTTACAGGAGAGGTTCAAACCATACAAAGTGAGAGTGTCAGTCCTCTTGTACTTAAGTCGGCATTGTGCCTTTTGTATTAAATTCGGATGCAATGTCTGTGTTTCATCGTCAATAAAAAGTCCAAGGGATACAGTAAACCTGACGTGAAGCATCAGAATCTAAAACTGGTCTCACAGGAGAGGTTCAAATCATAGAAAGTTAGAGTGTCAGGCCTCTTTCACTTACGTCGGCATTGTGGCTTTTGTATTAAATTCCGATGCAATTTCTATGTTTCATCGTCAATAAGAAGGTGCAAGGTATACAGTAAACCAGAAGTGAAGAATCGGTATTGAAAACTGGACTCACAGGAGAGGTTCAAAATATGGAATGTTAGAGTGTCAGTCCTCTTGTACTTAAGTCGGCATTGTGCCATTTGTATTAAATTCGGATGCAATTTCTGTGTTTCAGCGTTAATAAGAATGTCCAAGGGATACAGTATACGTGAAGTGAAGCATCGGAATCTAAAACTGGACTCATAGGAGACGATCAAATCATAGAAAGTTAGAGTGTCAGGCGTCTTTTACTTACGTCGGCATTGTGGCTTTTGTATTAAATTCCGATGCAATTTCTATGTTTCATCGTCAATAAGAAGGTGCAAGGTATACAGTAACCCTGAAGTGAAGCATCGGAATCTAAAACTGGACTTACAGGAGAGGTTCAAACCATACAAAGTGAGAGTGTCAGTCCTCTTGTACTTAAGTCGGCATTGTGCGTTTTGTATTAAATTCGGATGCAATGTCTGTGTTTCATCGTCAATAAAAAGTCCAAGGGATACAGTAAACCTGAAGTGAAGCATCAGAATCTAAAACTGGTCTCACAGGAGAGGTTCAAATCATGGAAAGTTAGAGTGTCAGGCCTCTTTTACTTACGTCGGCATTGTGGCTTTTGTATTAAATTCCGATGCAATTTCTATGTTTCATCGTCAATAAGAAGGTGCAAGGTATACAGTAAACCTGAAGTGAAGCATCGGAATCTAAAACTGGACTCACAGGAGAGGTTCAAATCATAGAAAGTGAGAGTGTCTGTCCTCTTTTACTGAAGTAGGCATTGTGCCATTTGAATTTAATTCCGATGCAATTTCTGTGTTTCATCGTCAATAAGAAGGTCCAAGGGTTTCACTAAACCTGAAGTGAAGCATCGGAATCTAAAACTGGACTCACAGGAGAGGTACAAATCATAGAAAGTTAGAGTGTCTGTCCTCTTGTACTTACGTCGGCATTGTGCCTTTTGTATTAAATTCGGATGCTAACTCTGTGTTTCATCGTCAATAAGAAGGTCCAAGGGATACAGTAAACCTGAAGTGAAGCATCGGAATCTAAAACTGGACCTACAGGAGAGGTTGAAATCATAGAATGTTAGAGTGTCAGACCTGTTGTCCTTAAGTCGGCATTGTGCCTTTTGATTTAATTCCGATGCAATTTCTGTGTTTCATCGTCAACAAGAAGGTCCAAGGGATACAGTAAACCTGAAGTGAAGCATCGGAATCTAAAACTGGACTCACAGGAGAGGTTCAAAACATAGAAAGTGAGAGTGTCAGTCCTCTTTTACTTAAGTAGGCGTTGTGCCTTTTGAATTTAATTCCGATGCAATTTTTGTGTTTCATCGTCAATAAGAAGGTGCAAGGTATACAGTAACCCTGAAGTGAAGGATCGGAATCTAAAACTGGACTTACAGGTTCAAACCATACAGAGTGAGAGTGTCAGTCCTCTTGTACTTAAGTCGGCATTGTGCCTTTTGTATTAAATTCGGATGCAATGTCTGTGTTTCATCGTCAATAAAAAGTCCAAGGGATACAGTAAACCTGAAGTGAAGCATCAGAACCTAAAACTGGTCTCACAGGAGAGGTTCAAATCATAGAAAGTTAGAGGGTCTGTCCTCTTTTACTTAAGTCGGCACTGTGCCTTTTGTATTAAATTCCGATGCAATTTCTGTGTTTCATCGTCAATCAGAAGGTGCAAGTTATACAGAAAACCCGAAGTGAAGCATCGGAATCTAAAACTGGACTCACAGGAGGGATTCAAATCATAGAAAGTTAGAGTGTCAGTCCTCTTGTACTTAAGTCGGCATTGTGCCTTTTGTATTAACTTCGGATGCAATTCCGGTGTTTCATAGTCAATAAGAAGGTCCAAGGGATACACTAAACCTGAAGTGAAACATCGGAATCTAAAACTGTGCTCACAGGAGAGGTTCAAATCATAGAAAGTTAGAGTGTCACTCCTCTTGTACTTAAGTCGGTATTGTGCCATTTGTATTAAACTCGGATGCAATTTCTGTGTTTCATCGACAATAAGATAGTCAGAGGGATAGAGTAAACCAATAGTGAAGCATCGGAATCTAAAACTGGACTCTCAGGAGAGGTTCAAATCATAGAAAGTGAGAGTGTCAGTCCTCTTGTACTTAAGTCGACATTGTGCCATTTGTATTAAATTCGGATGCAATTTCTGTGTTTCATCGTTAGTAAGAAGGTCCAAGGGATACAGTATACCTGAAGTGAAGCATCGGAATCTAAAACTGGACTCACAGGAGAGGTTCAAATCATAGATAGTTAGAGTGTCAGGCCTCTTTTACTTACGTCGGCATTGTGGCTTTTGTATTAAATTCCGATGCAATTTCTATGTTTCATCGTCAATAAGAAGGTGCAAGGTATACAGTAAACCTGAAGTGAAGCATCGGTATTTAAAACTGGACTCACAGGAGAGGTTCAAATCATAGAAAGTTAGAGTGTCAGTCCTCTTGTACTTAAGTCGGCATTTTGCCATTTGTATTAAATTCGGATGCAATTCCTGTGTTTCATAGTCAATAAGAAGGTCCAAGGGATACACTAAACCTGAAGTGAAACATCGGAATCTAAAACTGGACTCACAGGAGAGGTTCAAATCATAGAATGTTAGAGTGTCACTCCTCTTGTACTTAAGTCGGTATTGTCCCATTTGTATTAAACTCGGATGCAATTTCTGTGTTCCATCGACAATAAGAAAGTCCAAGGCATTCAGTAAACCAGAAGTGAAGCATCGGAATCTAAAACTGGACTCACAGGAGAGGTTCAAATCATAGAAAGTTAGAGTGTCAGGCCTCTTTTGCTTACGTCGGCATTGTGGCTTTTGTATTAAATTCCGATGCAATTTCTATCTTTCATCGACAATAAGAAGGTGCAAGGTATACAGTAAACCTGAAGTGAAGCATCGGAATCTAAAACTGGACTCACAGGAGAGGTTCAAATCATAGAAAGTGAGAGTGTCTGTCCTCTTTTACTTAAGTAGGCATTGTGCCTTTTGAATTTAATTCCGATGCAATTTCTGTGTTTCATCGTCAATAAGAAGGTCCAAGGGATTCACTAAACCTGAAGTGAAGCATCGGAATCTAAAACTGGACTCACAGGAGAGGTTCAAATCATAGAAAGTTAGAGTGTCTGTCCTCTTGTACTTACGTCGGCATTGTGCCTTTTGTATTAATTTCGGATGCAAACACTGTGTTTCATCGTCAATAAGAAGGTCCAAGGGATACAGTAAACCTGAAGTGAAGCATCGGAATCTAAAACTGGACCTACAGGAGAGGTTGAAATCATAGGAGGTTTGAGTGTCAGTCCTGTTGTACTTAAGTCGGCATTGTGCTTTTTGAATTTAATTCCGATGCAATTTCTGTGTTTCATCGTCAATAAGAAGGTCCAAGGGATACAGTAAACCTGAAGTGAAGCATCGGAATCTAAAACTGGACTCACAGGAGAGGTTCAAATCATAGAAAGTGAGAGTGTCTGTCCTCTTGCACTTAAGTAGGCATTTTGCTTTTGAATTTAATTCCGATGCAATATCTGTGTTTCATCGTCAATAAGAAGGTGCAAGGTATACAGTAACCCTGAAGTGAAGCATCAGAATCTAAAACTGGACTTACAGGAGAGGTTCAAATCACAGAAAGTGAGAGTGTCAGTCCTCTTGTACTTAAGACGGCATTGTGCCTTTTGTATTAAATTCGTATGCAATTTCTGTGTTTCATCGTCAACAAGGAGGTCCAAGGGATACAGTAAACCTGAAGTGAAGCATCAGAATCTAAAACTGGACTCACAGGAGAGGTTCAAATCATTGAAAGTTAGAGGGTCTGTCCTCTTTTACTTAAGTTGGCATTGTGCCTTTTGTATTAAATTCCGATGCATCTTCTGTGTTACGTCGTCAATCAGAAGGTGCAAGTTATACAGAAAACCCGAAGTGAAGCTTCGGAATCTAAAACTGGACTCACAGGAGGGATTCAAATCATAGAAAGTGAGAGTGTCAGCCCTCTTGTACTTAAGTCGGCATTGTGCCAATTGTATTAAATTCGGATGCAATTTCTGTGTTTCATCGACAATAAGAAGGTCCAAGATATATAGTAAACCTGAAGTGAAGCATCGGAATCTAAAACTGGACTCACAGGAGAGGTTCAAATCATAGAAAGTTAGAATGTCAGTCCTCTTGTACTTAAGTCGGCATTGTGCCTTTTGTATTAAATTCGGATACAATTTCTGTGTTTCATCGTCATTAAGAAGGTGCACGGTATACAGTAACCCTGAAGTGAAGCATCGGAATCTAAAACTGGACTTAGAGGAGAGGTTCAAATCATAGAAAGTGAGAGTGTCAGTCCTCTTGTACTTAAGGCGGCATTGTGCTTTTTGAATTTAATTCCGATGCAATTTCTGTGTTTCATCGTCAATAAGAAGGTCCAAGGGATACAGTAAACCTGAAGTGAAGCATCGGAATCTAAAACTGGACTCACAGGAGAGGTTCAAATCATAGAAAGTGAGAGTGTCTGTCCTCTTTTACTTAAGTAGGCATTGTGCCTTTTGAATTTAATTCCGATGCAATTTCTGTGTTTCATCGTCAATAAGAAGGTGCAAGGTATACAGTAACCCTGAAGTGAAGCATCGGAAACTAAAACTGGACTTACAGGAGAGGTTCAAATCATAGAAAGTGAGAGTGTCAGTACTCTTGTACTTAAGTCGACATTGTGCCATTTGTATTAAATTCGGATGCAATTTCTGTGTTTCATCATTAATAAGAAGGTCCAAGGGATACGGTATACCTGAAGTGAAGCATCGGAATCTAAAACTGGACTCACAGGAGAGGTTCAAATCATAGATAGTTAGAGTGTCAGGCATCTTTTACTTACGTCGGCATTGTGGCTTTTGTATTATATTCCGATGCAATTTCTATGTTTCATCGTCAATAAGAAGGTGCAAGGTATACAGTAAACCTGAAGTGAAGCATCGGTATTTAAAACTGGACTCACAGGAGAGGTTCAAATCATAGAAAGTTAGAGTGTCAGTCCTCTTGTACTTAAGTCGGCATTTTGCCATTTGTATTAAATACGGATGCAATTCCTGTGTTTCATAGTCAATAAGAAGGTCCAAGGGATACACTAAACCTGAAGTGAAACATCGGAATCTAAAACTGGACTCACAGGAGAGGTTCAAATCATAGAATGTTAGAGTGTCACTCCTCTTGTACTTAAGTCTGTATTGTCCCATTTGTATTAAACTCGGATGCAATTTCTGTGTTCCATCGACAATAAGAAAGTCCAAGGCATTCAGTAAACCAGAAGTGAAGCATCGGAATCTAAAACTGGACTCACAGGAGAGGTTCAAATCATAGAAAGTTAGAGTGTCAGGCCTCTTTTGCTTACGTAGGCATTGTGGCTTTTGTATTAAATTCCGATGCAATTTCTATCTTTCATCGACAATAAGAAGGTGCAAGGTATACAGTAAACCTGAAGTGAAGCATCGGAATCTAAAACTGGACTCACAGGAGAGGTTCAAATCATAGAAAGTGAGAGTGTCTGTCCTCTTTTACTTAAGTAGGCATTGTGCCTTTTGAATTTAATTCCGATGCAATTTCTGTGTTTCATCGTCAATAAGAAGGTCCAAGGGATACAGTAAACCTGAAGTGAAGCATCGGAATCTAAAACTGGACTCACAGGAGAGGTTCAAATCATAGAAAGTGAGAGTGTCTGTCCTCTTGCACTTAAGTAGGCATTTTGCTTTTGAATTTAATTCCGATGCAATATCTGTGTTTCATCGTCAATAAGAAGGTGCAAGGTATACAGTAACCCTGAAGTGAAGCATCAGAATCTAAAACTGGACTTACAGGAGAGGTTCAAATCACAGAAAGTGAGAGTGTCAGTCCTCTTGTACTTAAGACGGCATTGTGCCTTTTGTATTAAATTCGTATGCAATTTCTGTGTTTCATCGTCAACAAGGAGGTCCAAGGGATACAGTAAACCTGAAGTGAAGCATCAGAATCTAAAACTGGACTCACAGGAGAGGTTCAAATCATTGAAAGTTAGAGGGTCTGTCCTCTTTTACTTAAGTCGGCATTGTGCCTTTTGTATTAAATTCCGATGCATCTTCTGTGTTACATCGTCAATCAGAAGGTGCAAGTTATACAGAAAACCCGAAGTGAAGCTTCGGAATCTAAAACTGGACTCACAGGAGGGATTCAAATCATAGAAAGTGAGAGTGTCAGCCCTCTTGTACTTAAGTCGGCATTGTGCCAATTGTATTAAATTCGGATGCAATTTCTGTGTTTCATCGACAATAAGAAGGTCCAAGATATATAGTAAACCTGAAGTGAAGCATCGGAATCTAAAACTGGACTCACAGGAGAGGTTCAAATCATAGAAAGTTAGAATGTCAGTCCTCTTGTACTTAAGTCGGCATTGTGCCTTTTGTATTAAATTCGGATACAATTTCTGTGTTTCATCGTCATTAAGAAGGTGCACGGTATACAGTAACCCTGAAGTGAAGCATCGGAATCTAAAACTGGACTTAGAGGAGAGGTTCAAATCATAGAAAGTGAGAGTGTCAGTACTCTTGTACTTAAGTCGACATTGTGCCATTTGTATTAAATTCGGATGCAATTTCTGTGTTTCATCATTAATAAGAAGGTCCAAGGGATACGGTATACCTGAAGTGAAGCATCGGAATCTAAAACTGGACTCACAGGAGAGGTTCAAATCATAGAAAGTTAGAGTGTCAGGCCTCTTTTACTTACGTCGGCATTGTGGCTTTTGTATTAAATTCCGATGCAATTTCTATGTTTCATCGTCATTAATAAGGTGCAAGGTATACAGTAAACCTGAAGTGAAGCATCGGTATTTAAAACTGGACTCACAGGAGAGGTTCAAATCATAGAAAGTTAGAGTGTCAGTCCTCTTGTACTGAAGTCGGCATTGTGCGATTTGTATTAAATTCCGAAGCAATTTCTGTGTTTCATCCTCAATAAGAGTGTCCAAGGGGTAAAGTAAACCTGAAGTGAAACATCGGAATCTAAAACTGGACTCACAGGAGAGGTTCAAATCATAGGAAGTGAGAGTGTCAGTCCTCTTGTACTTAAGTCGGCATTGTGCCATTTGTATTATATTCGGATGCAATTTCTGTGTTTCATCATCAATAAGAAGGACCAAGGGATACAGTAAACCTAAGGTGAAGCATCGGAATCTAAAACTGGACTCACAGGAGGGGTTCATATCATAGAAAGTGAGAGTGTCAGTCCTCTTGTACTTAAGTCGGCATTGTGCCATTTGTATTAAATTCGGATGCAATTTCTGTGTTTCATCATCAATAAGAAGGTCCAAGGGATACAGTAAACCTGAAGTGAAGCATCGGAATCTAAAACTGGACTCACAGGAGAGGTTGAAATCATAGAAAGTTAGAGTGTCAGTCCTGTTGTACTTAAGTCATCATTGTGCCTTTTGAATTTAATTCCGATGCTATTTCTGTGTTTCATCGTCAATAAGAAGGTCCAAGGGATACAGTAAACCTGAAGTGAAGCATCGGAATCTAAAACTGGACTTACAGGAGAGGTTCAAACCATACAAAGTGAGAGTGTCGGTCCTCTTGTACTTAATTCGGCATTGTGCCTTTTGTATTAAATTCGGATGCAATGTCTGTGTTTCATCGTCAATAAAATGTCCAAGGGATACAGTAAACCTGAAGTGAAGCATCAGAATCTAAAACTGGTCTCACAGGAGAGGTTCAAATCATAGAAAGTTAGAGTGTCAGGCCTCTTTTACTTACGTCGGCATTGTGGCTTTTGTATTAAATTCCGATGCAATTTCTATGTTTCATCGTCAATAAGAAGGTGCAAGGTATGCAGTAAACCAGAAGTGAAGAATCGGTATTTAAAACTGGACTCACAGGAGAGGTTCAAATCATAGAATGTTAGAGTGTCAGTCCTCTTGTACTTAAGTCGGCATTGTGCCATTTGTATTAAATTCGGATGCAATTTCTGTGTTTCAGCGTTAATAAGAATGTCCAAGGGATACAGTATACGTGAAGTGAAGCATCGGAATCTAAAACTGGACTCACAGGAGACGATCAAATCATAGAAAGTTAGAGTGTCAGGCGTCTTTTACTTACGTCGGCATTGTGGCTTTTGTATTAAATTCCGATGCAATTTCTATGTTTCATCGTCAATAAGAAGGTGCAAGGTATACAGTAACCCTGAAGTGAAGCATCGAAATCTAAAACTGGACTTACAGGAGAGGTTCAAACCATACAAAGTGAGAGTGTCAGTCCTCTTGTACTTAAGTCGGCATTGTGCCTTTTGTATTAAATTCGGATGCAATGTCTGTGTTTCATCGTCAATAAAAAGTCCAAGGGATACAGTAAACCTGAAGTGAAGCATCAGAATCTAAAACTGGTCTCACAGGAGAGGTTCAAATCATAGAAAGTTAGAGTATCAGGCCTCTTTTACTTACGTCGGCATTGTGGGTTTTGTATTAAATTCCGATGCAATTTCTATGTTTCATCGTCAATAAGAAGGTGCAAGGTATACAGTAAACCTGAAGTGAAGCATCGGAATCTAAAACTGGACTCTCAGGAGAGGTTCAAATCATAGAAAGTGAGAGTGTCTGTCCTCTTTTACTGAAGTAGGCATTGTGCCTTTTCAATTTAATTCCGATGCAATTTCTGTGTTTCATCGTCAATAAGAAGGTCCAAGGGTTTCACTAAACCTGAAGTGAATCATCGGAATCTAAAACTGGACCTAAAGGAGAGGTTGAAATCATAGAATGTTAGAGTGTCAGTCCTGTTGTCCTTAAGTCGGCATTGTGCCTTTTGATTTAATTCCGATGCAATTTCTGTGTTTCATCGTCAACAAGAAGGTCCAAGGGATACAGTAAACCTGAAGTGAAGCATCGGAATCTAAAACTGGACTCACAGGAGAGGTTCAAATCATAGAAAGTGAGAGTGTCTCTCCTCTTTTACTTAAGTAGGCATTGTGCCTTTTGAATTTAATTCCGATGCAATTTTTGTGTTTCATCGTCAATAAGAAGGTGCAAGGTATACAGTAACCCTGAAGTGAAGCATCGGAATCTAAAACTGGACTTACAGGTTCAAACCATACAGAGTGAGAGTGTCAGTCCTCTTGTACTTAAGTCGGCATTGTGCCTTTTGTATTAAATTCGGATGCAATGTCTGTGTTTCATCGTCAATAAAAAGTCCAAGGGATACAGTAAACCTGAAGTGAAGCATCAGAATCTAAAACTGGTCTCACAGGAGAGGTTCAAATCATAGAAAGTTAGAGGGTCTGTCCTCTTTTACTTAAGTCGGCATTGTGCCTTTTGTATTAAATTCCGATGCAATTTCTGTGTTTCATCGTCAATCAGAAGGTGAAAGTTATACAGAAAACCCGAAGTGAAGCATCGGAATCTAAAACTGGACTCACAGGAGGGATTCAAATCATAAAAAGTTAGAGTGTCAGTCCTCTTGTACTTAAGTCGGCATTGTGCCTTTAGTATTAACTTCGGATGCAATTCCTGTGTTTCATAGTCAATAAGAAGGTCCAAGGGATACACTAAACCTGAAGTGAAACATCGGTATCTAAAACTGTGCTCACAGGAGAGGTTCAAATCATAGAAAGTTAGAGTGTCACTCGTCTTGTACTTAAGTCGGTATTGTGCCATTTGTATTAACCTCGGATGCAATGTCTGTGTTTCATCGACAATAAGAAAGTCCAAGGGATACAGTAAACCAATAGTGAAGCACCGGAATCTAAAACTGGACTCTCAGGAGAGGTTCAAATCATAGAAAGTTAGAATGTCAGTCCTCTTGTACTTAAGTCGGCATTGAGCCTTTTGTATTAAATTCGGATACAATTTCTGTGTTTCACCGCCAATAAGAAGGTGCAAGGTATACAGGAAACCTGAAGTGGAGCATCGGAATCTAAAACTGGACTCACAGGAGAGGTACAAATCATAGAAACTGAGAGTGTCAGTCCTCTTGTACTTAAGTCGACATTGTGCCATTTGTATTAAATTCGGATGCAATTTCTGTGTTTCATCGTTAATAAGAAGGTCCAAGGGCTACAGTATATCTGAAGTGAAGCATCGGAATCTAAAACTGGACTCACAGGAGAGGTTCAAATCATAGAAAGTTAGAGTGTCACTCCTCTTGTACTTAAGTCAATATTGTGCCATTTGTATTAAACTCGGATGCAATTTCTGGGTTTCATCGACAATAAGAAAGTCCAAGGGATACAGTAAATCTGAAGTGAAGCATCGGAATCTAAAACTGGACTCTCAGGAAAGGTTCAAATTATAGAAAGTGAGAGTGTCAGTGCTCTTGTACTTAAGTCGACATTGTGCCATTTGTATTAAATTCGGATGCAATTTCTGTGTTTCATCGTTAATAAGAAGGTCCAAGGGATACAGTATACCTGAAGCGAAGCATCGGAATCTAAAACTGGACTCGCAGGAGAGGTTCAAATCATAGATAGTTAGAGTGTCAGGCCTTTTTTACTTACGTCGGCATTGTGGCTTTTGTATTAAATTCCGATGCAATTTCTATGTTTCATCGTCAATAAGAAGGTGCAAGGTATACAGTAAACCTGAAGTGAAGCATCGGTATTTAAAACTGGACTCACATGATTGGTTCAAATCATAGAAAGTTAGAGTGTCACTCCTCTTGTACTTAAGTCGGCATTTTGCCATTTGTATTAAATTCGGATGCTATTCCTGTGTTTCATAGTCAATAAGAAGGTCCAAGGGATACACTAAACCTGAAGTGAAACATCGGAATCTAAAACTGGACTGACAGGAGAGGTTCAAATCATAGAATGTTAGAGTGTCACTCCTCTTGTACTTAAGTCGGTATTGTCCCATTTGTATTAAACTCGGATGCAATTTCTGTGTTCCATCGACAATAAGAAAGTCCAAGGGATTCACTAAACCTGAAGTGAAGCATCGGAATCTAAAACTGGACTCACAGGAGAGGTTCAAACCATAGAAAGTTAGAGTGTCTGTCCTCTTGTACTTACGTCGGCATTGTGCCTTTTGTATTAATTTCGGATGCAAACACTGTGTTTCATCGTCAATAAGAAGGTCCAAGGGATACAGTAAACCTGAAGTGAAGCATCGGAATCTAAAACTGGACCTACAGGAGAGGTTGAAATCATAGAAGGTTAGAGTGTCAGTCCTGTTGTACTTAAGTCGGCATTGTGCTTTTTGAATTTAATTCCGATGCAATTTCTGTGTTTCATCATCAATAAGAAGATCCAAGGGATACAGTAAACCTGAAGTGAAGCATCGGAACCTAAAACTGGACTCACAGGAGAGGTTCAAATCATAGAAAGTGAGAGTGTCTGTCCTCTTGCACTTAAGTAGGCATTGTGCTTTTGAATTTAATTCCGATGCAATATCTGTGTTTCATCGTCAATAAGAAGGTGCAAGGTATACAGTAACCCTGAAGTGAAGCATCGGAATCTAAAACTGGACTTACAGGAGAGGTTCAAATCATAGAAAGTGAGAGTGTCAGTCCTCTTGTACTTAAGACGGCGTTGTGCCCTTTGTATTAAATTCGTATGCAATTTCTGTGTTTCATCGTCAACAAGGAGGTCCAAGGGATACAGTAAACCTGAAGTGAAGCATCGGAATCTAAAACTGGACCTACAGGAGAGGTTGAAATCATAGAAGGTTAGAGTGTCAGTCCTGTTGTACTTAAGTCGGCATTGTGCTTTTTGAATTTAATTCCGATGCAATTTCTGTGTTTCATCGTCAATAAGAAGGTCCAAGGGATACAGTAAACCTGAAGTGAAGCATCGGAATCTAAAACTGGACTCACAGGAGAGGTTCAAATCATAGAAAGTGAGAGTGTCAGTCCTCTTGTACTTAAGTCGACATTGTGCCATTTGTATTAAATTCGGATGCAATTTCTGTGTTTCATCGTTAATAAGAATGTGCAAGGGATACAGTATACCTGAAGTGAAGCATCGGAATCTAAAACTGGACTCACAGGAGAGGTTCAAATCATAGATAGTTAGAGTGTCAGGCCTCTTTTACTTACGTCGGCATTGTGGCTTTTGTATTAAATTCCGATGCAATTTCTATGTTTCATCGTCAATAAGAAGGTGCAAGGTATACAGTAATCCTGAAGTGAAGCATCGGTATTTAAAACTGGACTCACAGGAGAGGTTCAAATCATAGAAAGTTAGAGTGTCAGTCCTCATGTACTTAAGTCGGCATTTTGCCATTTGTATTAAATTCGGATGCAATTCCTGTGTTTCATAGTCAATAAGTAGGTCCAAGGGATACACTAAACCTGAAGTGGAACATCGGAATCTAAAACTGTACTCACAGGAGAGGTTCAAATAATAGAATGTTAGAGTGTCACTCCTCCTGTACTTAAGTCGGTATTGTCCCATTTGTATTAAACTCGGATGCAATTTCTGTGTTCCATCGACAATAAGAAAGTCCAAGGCATTCAGTAAACCAGAAGTGAAGCATCGGAATCTAAAACTGGACTCACAGGAGAGGTTCAAATCATAGAAAGTTAGAGTGTCAGGCCTCTTTTGCTTATTTCGGCATTGTGGCTTTTGTATTAAATTCCGATGCAATTTCTATGTTTCATCGGCAATAAGAAGGTGCAAGGTATACAGTAAACCTGAAGTGAAGCATCGGAATCTAAAACTGGACTCACAGGAGAGGTTCAAATCATAGAAAGTGAGAGTGTCTGTCCTCTTTTACTTAAGTAGGCATTGTGCCTTTTGAATTTAATTCCGATGCAATTTCTGTGTTTCATCGTCAACAAGGAGGTCCAAGGGATACAGTAAACCTGAAGTGAAGCATCAGAATCTAAAACTGGACTCACAGGAGAGGTTCAAATCAGTGAAAGTTAGAGGGTCTGTCCTCTTTTACTTAAGACGGCATTGTGCCTTTTGTATTAAATTCCGATGCATCTTCTGTGTTACATCGTCAATCAGAAGGTGCAAGTTATACAGAAAACCCGAAGTGAAGCTTCGGAATCTAAAACTGGACTCACAGGAGGGATTCAAATCATAGAAAGTGAGAGTGTCAGCCCTCTTGTACTTAAGTCGGCATTGTGCCAATTGTATTAAATTCGGATGCAATTTCTGTGTTTCATCGACAATAAGAAGGTCCAAGATATATAGTAAACCTGAAGTGAAGCATCGGAATCTAAAACTGGACTCACAGGAGAGGTTCAAATCATAGAAAGTTAGAATGTCAGTCCTCTTGTACTTAAGTCGGCATTGTGCCTTTTGTATTAAATTCGGATACAATTTCTGTGTTTCATCGTCAATAAGAAGGTGCACGGTATACAGGAAGCCTGAAGTGAAGCATCGGAATCTAAACCTGGACTCACAGGAGAGGTACAAATCGTAGAAGGTGAGAGTGTCAGTCCTCTTGTACTTAAGTCGGCATTGTGGCTTTTGTATTATTTTCCGATGCAATTTCTATGTTTCATCGTCAATAAGAAGGTGCAAGGTATACAGTAAACCTGAAGTGAAGCATCGGTATTTAAAACTGGACTCACAGGAGAGTTTCAAATCATAGAAAGTTAGAGTGTCAGTCCTCTTGTACTTAAGTCGGCATTGTGCCATTTGTATTAAATTCGGATGCAATTCCTGTGTTTCATAGTCAATAAGAAGGTCCAAGGAATACACTAAACCTGAAGTGGAACATCTGAATCTAAAACTGGACTCACAGGAGAGGTTCAAATCATAGAAAGTGAGAGTGTCAGTCCTCTTGTACTTAAGTCGGCATTGTGCCATTTGTATTATTTTCGGATGCAATTTATGTGTTTCATCGTCAATAAGAAGGTCCAAGGGATACAGTAAACCTAAAGTGAAGCATCGAAATCTAAAACTGGACTCACAGGAGTGGTTCAAATCATAGAAAGTGAGAGTGTCAGTCCTCTTGTACTTATGTCGGCATTGTGCCATTTGTATTAAATTCGGATGCAATTTCTGTGATTCATCGTCAATAAGAAGGTCCAAGGGATACAGTAAACCTTAAGTGAAGCATCAGAATCTAAAACTGGACTCACAGGAGGGGTTCAAATCATAGAGAGTTAGAGTGTCACTCCTCTTGTACTTAAGTCGGCATTGTGGCTTTTGTATTAAATTCCGATGCAATTTCTATGTTTCATCGTCAATAAGAAGGTGCAAGGTATACAGTAATCCTGAAGTGAAGCATCGGTATTTAAAACTGGACTCACAGGAGAGGTTCAAATCATAGAAAGTTAGAGTGTCAGTCCTCATGTACTTAAGTCGGCATTTTGCCATTTGTATTAAATTCGGATGCAATTCCTGTGTTTCATAGTCAATAAGTAGGTCCAAGGGATACACTAAACCTGAAGTGGAACATCGGAATCTAAAACTGTACTCACAGGAGAGGTTCAAATAATAGAATGTTAGAGTGTCACTCCTCCTGTACTTAAGTCGGTATTGTCCCATTTGTATTAAACTCGGATGCAATTTCTGTGTTCCATCGACAATAAGAAAGTCCAAGGCATTCAGTAAACCAGAAGTGAAGCATCGGAATCTAAAACTGGACTCACAGGAGAGGTTCAAATCATAGAAAGTTAGAGTGTCAGGCCTCTTTTGCTTATTTCGGCATTGTGGCTTTTGTATTAAATTCCGATGCAATTTCTATGTTTCATCGGCAATAAGAAGGTGCAAGGTATACAGTAAACCTGAAGTGAAGCATCGGAATCTAAAACTGGACTCACAGGAGAGGTTCAAATCATAGAAAGTGAGAGTGTCTGTCCTCTTTTACTTAAGTAGGCATTGTGCCTTTTGAATTTAATTCCGATGCAATTTCTGTGTTTCATCGTCAACAAGGAGGTCCAAGGGATACAGTAAACCTGAAGTGAAGCATCAGAATCTAAAACTGGACTCACAGGAGAGGTTCAAATCAGTGAAAGTTAGAGGGTCTGTCCTCTTTTACTTAAGACGGCATTGTGCCTTTTGTATTAAATTCCGATGCATCTTCTGTGTTACATCGTCAATCAGAAGGTGCAAGTTATACAGAAAACCCGAAGTGAAGCTTCGGAATCTAAAACTGGACTCACAGGAGGGATTCAAATCATAGAAAGTGAGAGTGTCAGCCCTCTTGTACTTAAGTCGGCATTGTGCCAATTGTATTAAATTCGGATGCAATTTCTGTGTTTCATCGACAATAAGAAGGTCCAAGATATATAGTAAACCTGAAGTGAAGCATCGGAATCTAAAACTGGACTCACAGGAGAGGTTCAAATCATAGAAAGTTAGAATGTCAGTCCTCTTGTACTTAAGTCGGCATTGTGCCTTTTGTATTAAATTCGGATACAATTTCTGTGTTTCATCGTCAATAAGAAGGTGCACGGTATACAGGAAGCCTGAAGTGAAGCATCGGAATCTAAACCTGGACTCACAGGAGAGGTACAAATCGTAGAAGGTGAGAGTGTCAGTCCTCTTGTACTTAAGTCGGCATTGTGGCTTTTGTATTATTTTCCGATGCAATTTCTATGTTTCATCGTCAATAAGAAGGTGCAAGGTATACAGTAAACCTGAAGTGAAGCATCGGTATTTAAAACTGGACTCACAGGAGAGTTTCAAATCATAGAAAGTTAGAGTGTCAGTCCTCTTGTACTTAAGTCGGCATTGTGCCATTTGTATTAAATTCGGATGCAATTCCTGTGTTTCATAGTCAATAAGAAGGTCCAAGGAATACACTAAACCTGAAGTGGAACATCTGAATCTAAAACTGGACTCACAGGAGAGGTTCAAATCATAGAAAGTGAGAGTGTCAGTCCTCTTGTACTTAAGTCGGCATTGTGCCATTTGTATTATTTTCGGATGCAATTTATGTGTTTCATCGTCAATAAGAAGGTCCAAGGGATACAGTAAACCTAAAGTGAAGCATCGAAATCTAAAACTGGACTCACAGGAGTGGTTCAAATCATAGAAAGTGAGAGTGTCAGTCCTCTTGTACTTATGTCGGCATTGTGCCATTTGTATTAAATTCGGATGCAATTTCTGTGATTCATCGTCAATAAGAAGGTCCAAGGGATACAGTAAACCTTAAGTGAAGCATCAGAATCTAAAACTGGACTCACAGGAGGGGTTCAAATCATAGAGAGTTAGAGTGTCACTCCTCTTGTACTTAAGTCGGCATTGTGCCTTTAGTATTAAATTCGGATGCAATTTCTGTGTTTCATCGTCAATTAGAAGGTCCAAGGGATACAGTAAACCTGAAGTGAAGCATCGGAATCTAAAACTGGACTCACAGGAGAGGTTCAAATCATAGAAAGTTAGAGTGTCTGTCGTCTTGTACTTACGTCGGCATTGTGCCTTTTGTATTAAATTGGGATGCAAACTCTGTGTATCATCGTCAATAAGAAGGTCCAAGGGATACAGTAAACCTGAAGTAATGCATCAGAATCTAAAACTGGACCTACAGGAGAGGTTGAAATCATAGAAGGTTAGAGTGTCAGTCCTGTTGTACTTAAGTCGGCATTGTGCCTTTTGAATTTAATTCCGATGCAATTTCTGTGTTTCATCGTCAATAAGAAGGTTCAAGGGATACAGTAAACCTGAAGTGAAGCATCGGAATCTAAGACTGGACTCACAGGAGAGGTTCAAATCATAGAAAGTGAAAGTGTCTGTCCTCTTTTACTTAAGTAGGTATTGTGACTTTTGAATTTAATTCCGATGCAATTTCTGTGTTTCATCGTCAATAAGAAGGTGCAAGGTATACAGTAACCCTGAAGTGAAGCATCGGAATCTAAAACTGGACTTACAGGAGAGGTTCAAACAATACAAAGTGAGAGTGTCAGTCCTCTTGTACTTATGTCGGCATTGTGCCTTTTGTATTAAATTCGGATGCAAAGTCTGTGTTTCATCGTCAATAAAAAGTCCAAGGGATACAGTAAACCTGAAGTGAAGCATCAGAATCTAAAACTGGTCTCACAGGAGCGGTTCAAATCATAGAATGTTAGAGGGTCTATCCCCTTTTACTTAAGTCGGCATTGTGCCTTTTGCATAAAATTCGGATACAATTTCTGTGTTTCATCGCCAATAAGAAGGTGCAAGGTATACAGTAAACCTGAAGTGAAGCATCGGTATCTAAAACTGGACTCACAGGAGAGGTTCAAATCATAGAAAGTGAGAGTGTCAGTCCTCTTGTACTTAAGTCGACATTGTGCCATTTGTATTATATTCGGATGCAATTTCTGTGTTCCATCGTTAATAAGAAGGTCCAAGGGATACAGTATACCTGAAGTAAACCATCGGAATCTAAAACTGGACTCACAGGAGAGGTTCAAATCATAGATAGTTAGAGGGTCTGTCCTCTTGTACTTACGTCGGCATTGTGCCTTTTGTATTAATTTCGGATGCAAACACTGTGTTTCATCGTCAATAAGAGGGTCCAAGGGATACAGTGAACCTGAAGTGAAGCATCGGAATCTAAAACTGGACCTACAGGAGAGGTTGAAATCATAGAAGGTTAGAGTGTCAGTCCTGTTGTACTTAAGTCGGCATTGTGCTTTTTGAATTTAATTCCGATGCAATTTCTGTGTTTCATCGTCAATAAGAAGGTCCAAGGGATACAGTAAACCTGAAGTGAAGCATCGGAATCTAAAACTGGACACACAGGATAGGTTCAAATCATAGAAAGTGAGAGTGTCTGTCCTCTTGCACTTAAGTAGGCATTGTGCTTTTGAATTTAATTCCGATGCAATATCTGTGTTTCATCGTCAATAAGAAGGTGCAAGGTATACAGTAACCCTGATGTGAAGCATCGGAATCTAAAACTGGACTTACAGGAGAGGTTCAAATCATAGAAAGTGAGAGTGTCAGTCCTCTTGTACTTAAGACGGCATTGTGCCTTTTGTATTAAATTCGTATGCAATTTCTGTGTTTCATCGTCAATAAGAAGGTCCAAGGGATACAGTAAACCTGAAGTGAAGCATCAGAATCTAAAACTGGACTCACAGGAGAGGTTCAAATCATTGAAAGTTAGAGGGTCTGTCCTCTTTTACGTAAGTCGGCATTGTGCCTTTTGTATTAAATTCCGATGCATCTTCTGTGTTACATCGTCAATCAGAAGGTGCAAGTTAAACAGAAAACCCGAAGTGAAGCTTCGGAATCTAAAACTGGACTCACAGGTGGGATTCAAATCATAGAAAGTGAGAGTGTCAGCCCTCTTGTACTTAAGTCGGCATTGTGCCAATTGTATTAAATTCGGATGCAATTTCTGTGTTTCATCGACAATAAGAAGGTCCAAGATATATAGTAAACCTGAAGTGAAGCATCGGAATCTAAAACGATACTCACAGGAGAGGTTCAAATCATAGAAAGTTAGAATGTCAGTCCTCTAGTACTTAAGTCGGCATTGTGCCTTTTGTATTAAATTCGGATACAATTTCTGTGTTTCATCGTCAATAAGAAGGTGCACGGTATACAGGAAACCTGAAGTGAAGCATCGGAATCTAAAACTGGACTCACAGGAGAGGTACAAATCGTAGAAGGTGAGAGTGTCAGTCCTCTTGTACTTAAGTCGGCATTGTGGCTTTTGTATTATTTTCCGATGCAATTTCTATGTTTCATCGTCAATAAGAAGGTGCAAGGCATACAGTAAACCTGAAGTGAAGCATCGGTATTTAAAACTGGACTCACAGGAGAGGTTCAAACCATAGAAAGTTAGAGTGTCAGTCCTCTTGTACTTAAGTCGGCATTGTGCCATTTGTATTAAATTCGGATGCAATTCCTGCGTTTCATAGTCAATAAGATGGTCCAAGGGACACACTAAACCTGAAGTGAAACATCTGAATATAAAACTGGACTCACAGGAGAGGTTCAAATCATAGAAAGTGAGAGTGTCAGTCCTATTGTACTTAAGTCGGCATTGTGCCATTTGTATTATATTCGGATGCAATTTATGTGTTTCATCGTCAATAAGAAGGTCCAAGGGATACAGTAAACCTAAAGTTAAGCATCGGAATCTAAAACTGGACTCACAGGAGTGGTTCAAATCATAGAAAGTGAGAGTGTCAGTCCTCTTGTACTTAAGTCGGCATTGTGCCATTTGTATGAAATTCGGATGAAATTTCTGTGATTCATCGTCAATAAAAAGGTCCAAGGGATACAGTAAACCTTAAGTGAAGCATCAGAATCTAA
Source organism: Schistocerca americana (assembly GCF_021461395.2). Taxonomy (NCBI): domain Eukaryota; kingdom Metazoa; phylum Arthropoda; class Insecta; order Orthoptera; family Acrididae; genus Schistocerca; species Schistocerca americana. Next base: position 5,263,433 of record NW_025725906.1, read on the forward strand.
AACTGGACTCACAGGAGGGGTTCAAATCATAGAGAGTTAGAGTGTCACTCCTTTTGTACTTAAGTCGGCATTGTGCCTTTAGTATTAAATTCGGATGCAATTTCTGTGTTTCATCGTCAATTAGAAGGTCCAAGGGATACAGTAAACCTGAAGTGAAGCATCGGAATCTAAAACTGGACTCACAGGAGTGGTTCAAATCATAGAAAGTTAGAGTGTCTGTCGTCTTGTACTTACGTCGGCATTGTGCCTTTTGTATTAAATTGGGATGCAAACTCTGTGTTTCATCGTCAATAAGAAGGTCCAAGGGATACAGTAAACCTGAAGTAATGCATCGGAATCTAAAACTGGACCTACAGGAGAGGTTGAAATCATAGAAGGTTAGAGTGTCAGTCCTGTTGTACTTAAGTCGGCATTGTGCCTTTTGAATTTAATTCCGATGCAATTTCTGTGTTTCATCGTCAATAAGAAGGTCCAAGGGATACAGTAAACCTGAAGTGAAGCATCGGAATCTAAAACTGGACTCACAGGAGAGGTTCAAATCATAGAAAGTGAGAGTGTCTGTCCTCTTTTACTTAAGTAGGCATTGTGACTTTTGAATTTAATTCCGATGCAATTTCTGTGTTTCATCGTCAATAAGAAGGTGCAAGGTATACAGTAACCCTGAAGTGAAGCATCGGAATCTAAAACTGGACTTACAGGAGAGGTTCAAACAATACAAAGTGAGAGTGTCAGTCCTCTTGTACTTATGTCGGCTTTGTGCCTTTTGTATTAAATTCGGATGCAATGTCTGTGTTTCATCGTCAATAAAAGGTCCAAGGGATACAGTAAACCTGAAGTGAAGCATCAGAATCTAAAACTGGTCTCACAGGAGCGGTTCAAATCATAGAATGTTAGAGGGTCTGTCCTCTTTTACTTAAGTCGGCATTGTGCCTTTTGCATTATATTCGGATACAATTTCTGTGTTTCATCGTCAATAAGAAGGTGCAAGGTATACAGTAAACCTGAAGTGAAGCATCGGTATCTAAAACTGGTCTCACAGGAGAGGTTCAAATCATAGAAAGTGAGAGTGTCTGTCCTCTTTTACTTAAGTAGGCATTGTGCCTTTTGAATTTAATTCCGATGCAATTTCTGTGTTTCGTCGTCAATAAGAAGGTGCAAGGTATACAGTAAACCTGAAGTGAAGCATCGGAATCTGAATCTGGACTCACAGGAGAGGTTCAAATCATAGAACGAGAGAGTGTCAATCCTCTTGTACTAAAGTCGCCATTGTGCCTTTTGTATTAAATTCGGATGCAATGTCTGTGTTTAATCGTCAATAAGAAGGTCCAAGGGATACAGTAAACCTGAAGTGAAGCATCGGAATCTAAAACTGGACTCACAGGAGCGGTTCATATCATTGAAAGTTAGAGTGTCAGTCCTCTTATACTTAAGTCGGCATTGTGCCTTTTATATTTAATTCGAATGCAAACTCTGTGTTTCATCGTCAACAAGAAGGTCCAAGGGATACAGTAAACATGAAGTGAAGCATCGGAATCTAAAACTGGACTCACAGGAGAGGTTCAAAACATAGAAAGTGAGAGTGTCAGTCCTCTTGTACTTAAGTCGGCATTATGGCATTTGTATTAAATTCGGATGCAATTTCTGTGTTTCATCGTCAATAAGAAGGTCCAAATGATACAGTAAACCTTGAGTGAAACATCGGAATCTAAAACTGGACTCACAGGAGAGGTTCAAATCATAGAAAGTTAGAGTGTCACTCCTCTTGTACTTAAGTCGGTATTGTGCCTTTTGTATTAAATTCGGATGCAATTTCTATGTTTTATCGTCAATAAGAACGTCCAAGGGATACAGTAAAGCTGAAGTGAAGCATCGGAATCTAAAACTGACGTCACAGGAGAGGTTCGAAACTCAGAAAGTCAGAGTGTCCGTCCTCTTGTACTTAAGTCGTTATTGTGCCATTCGTATTAAATTTGGATGCAATTTCTGTGTTTCATCGTCAATAAGAAGGTGCAAGGTATACAGTATCCCTGAAGTGAAGCATCGGAATCTAAAACTGGACTTACAGGAGAGGTTCAAATCATAGAAATTGAGAGTGTCAGTCCTCTTGTACTTAAGTCGGCATTGTGGAATTTGTATTACATTCGGATGCAATTTCTGTGTTTCATCGTCAATAAGAAGGTCCAAGGGATACAGTAAACCTGAGTGAAGCATCGGAATCTAAAACTTGACTCACAGGAGAGGTTCAAATCATAGAAAGTGAGAGTGTCAGTCCTCTTTTACTTAAGTCGGCATTGTGCCTTTTGTATTAAATTCGGATGCAATTTCTGTGTTTTATTGTCAATAAGAAGGTCCAAGGGATACAGTACACCTGATGTGGAGCATCAGAATCTAAAACTGGACTCACAGGAGAGGATCACACCATAGAAAGTCAGAGTGTCAGTCCTCTTTTACTTAAGTCGGCATTGTGCCTTTTGTATTACATTCCGATGTAATTTCTGTGTTTCATCGTCAATAAGAAGGTGCAAGGTATACAGTAAACCTGAAGTGAAGCATCGGAATCTAAAACTGGACTCACAGGAGAGGTTCAAATCATAGTAAGCGAGAGTGTCAGTCGTCTTGTACTTCAGTTGGCATCATGCCATTTGTATTAAATTCGGATGCAATTTCTGTGTTTCATCGTCAATATGAAGGTCCAAGGGATACAGTAAACCTGAAGTGAAGCATCGGAATCTAAAACTAGACTCACAGGAGTGGTTCAAATCAAAGAAAGTTAAAGTGTCACTCCTCTTGTACTTAAGTTGGCATTGTGCCATTTGTAATAAATTCAGATGCAATTTCTGTGTTTCATCGTCAATAAGAAAGTCAAAGTGATACAGTAAATCTGAAGTGAAGCATCGGAATCAAAAACTGGACTCACAGGAGAGGTTCAAATCATAGAAATTTAGAGTGTCACTCCTCTTGCACTTAAGTCGGTATTGTGCCTTTTGTATTAAATTCAGATGCAATTTCTGTGTTTCATCGTCAATAAGAAAGTACAAGGGATACAGTAAACCTGAAGTGAAGCTTCGGAATCTAAAACTGGACTCACAGGAGAGGTTTAAATCATAGAAAGTTAGAATGTCAGTCCTCTTGTACTTCAGTCGGCATTGTGCTTTTTGTATTAAATTCGGATGCACTTTCTGGCTTTCATCGTCAATAAGTAGGTGCAAGGTACACAGTAAACCTGAAGTGAAGCATCGGAATCTAAAACTGGACTCACAGGAGAGGATCAAATCATAGAAAGTGAGAGTGTCAGCCCTCTTGTACTTAAGTCGGCATTGTGCCCTTTGTATTGAATTTGGATGCAATTTCTGTGTTTAATCGTCAATAAGAAAGTCCAAGAGATACAGTAAACCTGAAGTGAAGCATCGGAATCTAAAACTGGACTCACAGGAGAGGTTCATATCATTGAAAGTTAGAGTGTCAGTCCTCCTTTACGTAAGTCGGCATTGTGCCTTTTGTATTAAATTCGGATGCAATTTCTGTGTTTCATCGTCAATAAGAAGGTGCAAGGTATACAGTAACCCTGAAGTGAAGCATCGGAACCTAAAACTGGACTTACAGGAGAGGTTGAAATCATAGAAAGTGAGAGTGTCAGTCCTCTTGTACTTAAGTCGGCATTGTGGCATTTGTATTAAATTCGGATGCAATTTCTGTGTTTCATCGTCAATAAGAAGGTCCAAGGGATACAGTCAACCTGAAGTGAAGCATCGGAATCTAAAACAGGACTCACAGGGACGTTCAAATCATAGAAAGTGGGAGTGTCAGACCTCTTTTACTTAAGTCGTCATTGTGCCTTTTGTATTAAATTCGGATGCAATTACTGTGTTTCATCGTCAATAAGAAGTTCCAAGGGATACAGTAAACCTAAAGTGAAGCATCAGAATATAAAACTGGACTCACAGGAGAGGTTCAAATCATAGAAATTTAGAGTGTCAGTCCTCTTTTACTTAAGTCGGCATTGTGCCTTTTGTATTACATTCCGAAGCAATTTCTGTGTTTCATCGTCAATAAGAAAGTGCAAGGTATACAGTAAACTTGGAGTGAAGCATCGGAATCTAAAACTGGACTCACAGGAGAGGTTCAAATCATAGAAAGTGAGAGTGTCAGTCCTCTTGTATTTAAGTCGGCATTGTGCCATTTGTATTAAATTCGGATGCAATTTCTGTGTTTCATCCTCAATATGAAGGTCCAAGGGATACAGTAAACCTAAAGTGAAGCATCGGAATCTAAAACTAGACTCACAGGAGGGGTTCAAATCATAGAAAGTTAGAGTGTCACTCCTCTTGTACTTAAGTCGGCATTGTGCCATTTGTATTAAATTCGGATGCAATTTCTGCGTTTCATCGTCAATAAGAAAGTCAAAGTGATACAGTAAATCTTAAGTGAAGCATCGGAATCAAAAACTGGACTCACAGGAGAGGTTCAAATCATAGAAATTTAGAGTGTCACTCCTCTTGCACTTAAGTCGGTATTGTGCCTTTTGTATTAAATTCAGATGCAATTTCTGTGTTTCATCGTCAATAAGAAAGTACAAGGGATACAGTAAACCTGAAGTGAAGCTTCGGAATCTAAAACTGGACTCACAGGAGAGGTTTAAATCATAGAAAGTTAGAATGTCAGTCCTCTTGTACTTCAGTCGGCATTGTGCTTTTTGTATTAAATTCGGATGCACTTTCTGTCTTTCATCGTCAATAAGTAGGTGCAAGGTACACAGTAAACCTGAAGTGAAGCATCGGAATCTAAAACTGGACTCACAGGAGAGGATCAAATCATAGAAAGTGAGAGTGTCAGCCCTCTTGTACTTAAGTCGGCATTGTGCCCTTTGTATTGAATTTGGATGCAATTTCTGTGTTTAATCGTCAATAAGAAAGTCCAAGAGATACAGTAAACCTGAAGTGAAGCATCGGAATCTAAAACTGGACTCACAGGAGAGGTTCATATCATTGAAAGTTAGAGTGTCAGTCCTCCTTTACGTAAGTCGGCATTGTGCCTTTTGTATTAAATTCGGATGCAATTTCTGTGTTTCATCGTCAATAAGAAGGTGCAAGGTATACAGTAACCCTGAAGTGAAGCATCGGAACCTAAAACTGGACTTACAGGAGAGGTTGAAATCATAGAAAGTGAGAGTGTCAGTCCTCTTGTACTTAAGTCGGCATTGTGGCATTTGTATTAAATTCGGATGCAATTTCTGTGTTTCATCGTCAATAAGAAGGTCCAAGGGATACAGTCAACCTGAAGTGAAGCATCGGAATCTAAAACAGGACTCACAGGGGAGGTTCAAATCATAGAAAGTGGGAGTGTCAGTCCTCTTTTACTTAAGTCGTCATTGTGCCTTTTGTATTAAATTCGGATGCAATTACTGTGTTTCATCGTCAATAAGAAGTTCCAAGGGATACAGTAAACCTGAAGTGAAGCATCAGAATCTAAAACTGGACTCACAGGAGAGGTTCAAATCATAGAAATTTAGAGTGTCAGTCCTCTTTTACTTAAGTCGGCATTGTGCCTTTTGTATTACATTCCGAAGCAATTTCTGTGTTTCATCGTCAATAAGAAAGTGCAAGGTATACAGTAAACCTGGAGTGAAGCATCGGAATCTAAAACTGGACTCACAGGACAGGTTCAAATCATAGAAAGTGAGAGTGTCAGTCCTCTTGTACTTAAGTCGGCATTGTGCCATTTGTATTAAATTCGGATGCAATTTCTGTGTTTCATCCTCAATATGAAGGTCCAAGGGATACAGTAAACCTAAAGTGAAGCATCGGAATCTAAAACTAGACTCACAGGAGGGGTTCAAATCATAGAAAGTTAGAGTGTCACTCCTCTTGTACTTAAGTCGGCATTGTGCCATTTGTATTAAATTCGGATGCAATTTCTGCGTTTCATCGTCAATAAGAAAGTGAAAGTGATACAGTAAACCTGAAGCGAAGCATCGGAATCTAAAACTGGACTCACAGGCGAGGTTCAAATCATAGAAAGTTAGAATGTCAGTCCTCTTGTACTTATGTCGGCATTGTGCCTTTTGTATTAAATTCGGATGCAATTTCTGTGTTTCATCGTCAATAAGAAGGTGCAAGGTATACAGTAAACCTGAAGTGATGCATCAGAATCTAAAACTGGACTCACAGGAGTGGTTCAAGTCATAGAAAGTGAGAGTGTCAGTCCTCTTGTACTTAAGTCGACATTGTGCCATTTGTATTATATTCGGATGCAATTTCTGTGTTTCATCGTCAATAAGAAGGTCCAAGGGATACAGTAAATCTGAAGTGAAGCATCGGAATCTAAAACTGGACACACAGGAGAGGTTCAAATCATAGAAAGTAAGAGTTTCACTCCTCCTGTACTTAAGTCGGTATTGTGCCCTTTGTATTAAATTCGGATGCAATTTCTGTGTTTCATAGTCAATAAGAAGGTCCAAATGATACAGTAAACCTGAAGTGAAGCATCGGAATTTAATACTGGGCTCACAGGAGAGGTTCGAATCATAGAAAGTTAGTGTGTCAGTCCTCTTGCACCTAAGTCGGCATTGTGCCTTTTGAATTTAATTCCGATGCAATTTCTGTGTTTCATCGTCAATAAGAAGGTGCAAGGTATACAGTAAACCTGAAGTGAAGCATCGGAATCTAAAACTGGACTCACAGGAGAGGTTAAAATCATAGAAAGTGAGAGTGTCAGTCCTCTTGTACTTAAGTCGGCATTGTGCCATTTGTATTAAAATTCGGATGCAATATCTGTGTTTCATCATCAATAGGAAGGTCCAAGGGATACAGTAAACCTGAAGTGAAGCATCGGAATCAAAAACTGGTCTCACAGGAGAGGTTCAAATCATAGAATGTTAGAGTGTCACTCCTCTTGCACTTAAGTCGGTATTGTGCCTTTTGTATTAAATTCAGATGCATTTTCTATGTTTCATCGTCAATAAGAAAGAACAAGGGATACAGTAAACCTGAAGTGAAGCATCGGAATCTAAAACTGGACTCACAGGGGAGAATCAAATCATAGAAAGTTAGAATGTCAGTCCTCTTGTACTTCAGTCGGCATTGAGCCTTATGTATTAAATTCGGATGCAATTTCTGTATTTCATCGTCAATAAGAAGGTCCAAGTGATACAGTAAACCTTAAGTGAAGCAACGGAATCTAAAACTCTACTCGCAGGAGAGGTTCAAATCATAGAATGTTATAGTGTCAGTCCTGTTTTACTTAAGTCGGCATTGTGCCTTTTTATTAAATTCGGATCCAATTCCTGTATTTCATCGTCAATAAGAAGGTCGAAGGGATATAGTAAACCTGAAGTGAAGCATAGGAATCAAAAACTGGACTCACAGGAGAGGTTCAAATCATAGAAAGTGAGAGTGTCAGTCCTCTTGTACTTAGGTCGGCATTGTGCCATTTGTATTAAAATTCGGATGCAATTTCGGTGTTTCATCGTCAATAAGAAGGTCCAAGGGATACAGTAAACCTGAAGTGAAGCATCGGAATCTAAAACTGGTCTCACAGGAGAGGTTCAAATCATAGAAAGTTAGAGTGGCACTCCTCTTGCACTTGAGTCGGTATTGTGCCTTTTGTATTAAATTCAGATGCAATTTCTGTGTTTCATCGTCAATAAGAAAGTACAAGGGATACAGTAAACCTGAAGTGAAGCATCGGAATCTAAAACTGGACTCACAGGAGGGGTTCAAATCATAGAAAGTTAGAATGTCAGTCCTCTTTTACTTGAGTCGGCATTGTGCCTTTTGTATTAAATTCCGATGCAATTTTTGTGTTATATTGTCAATAATAAGGTGCAAGGTATACAGTAAACCTGAAGTGAAGCATCGGAATTTAAAACTGGACTCACAGGAGAGGTTCAAATCATAGAAAGTGAGAGTGTCACTCTTCTTGTACTTAAGTCGGTATTGTGCAATTTGTATTAAATTCGGATGCAATTTCTGTGTTTCATCGTCAATAAGAAAGTCAAAGTGATGCAGTAAACCTGAAGTGAAGAATCGGATTCTAAAACTGGACTCACAGGAGAGTTTCAAATCATAGAAAGTTAGATTGTCAGCCCTCTTGTACTTATGTCGGCATTGTACCTTTGGAATTAAATTGGGATGCAATTACTGTGTTTCATCGTCAATAAGTAGGTGCAAGGTATACAGTAAACCTGAAGTGATGCATGGGAATCTAAAACTGGACTCACAGGAGTGGTTCAAATCATAGAAAGTGAGAGTGTCAGTCCTCTTGCACTTATGTCGACATTGTACCATTTGTATTAAATTCGGATGCAATTTCTGTGTTTCATCGTCAATAAGAAGGTCCAAGGGATACAGTAAATCTGAAGTGAAGCATCGGAATCTAAAACTGGACTCACAGGAGAGGTTCAAATCATAGAAAGTTAGAGTTTCACTCCCCCTGTACTTAAGTCGGTATTGTGCCCTTTGTATTAAATTCCGATGCAATCTCTGTGTTTCATCGTCAATAAGAAGGTCCATATGATACAGTAAACCTGAAGTGAAGCGTCGGAATTTAAAACTGGACTCACATGAGAGGTTCGAATGATAGAAAGTTAGAATGTCAGTCCTCTTGCACTTAAGTCGGCATTGTGCCTTTTGAATTTAATTCCGATGCAATTTCTGTGTTTCATCGTCAATAAGAAGGTGCAAGGTATACAGTAAACCTGAAGTGAAGCATCGGAATTTAAAACTGGACTCACAGGAGAGGTTCAAATCATAGAAAGTGAGAGTGTCAGTCCTCTTGTACTTAAGTCGGCATTGTGCCTATTGTATTAAATTCGGATGCAATTTCTGTGTTTCATCGTCAATAAGAAGGTGCAAGGTATACAGTAAACCTGAAGTGAAGCATCGGAATCTAAAACTGGACTCACAGGAGAGGTTCAAATCATAGAAAGTGAGAGTGTCAGTCCTCCTGTACTTAAGTCGGCATTGTGCCTTTTGTATTAAATTTGGATGCAATTTCTGTGATTCATCGTCAATAAGAGAGTCCTAGGGATACACTAAACCTGAAGTGAAGCATCGGAATCTAAAACTGGACTCACAGGAGAGGTTCAAATCGTAGAAAGTTTGAGTGTCACTCCTCTCGTACTTAAGTCGGTATTGTGCCATTTGTATTAAATTCGGATGCAATTTCTGTGTTTCATCGTCAATAAGAAAGTCAAAGTGATGCAGTAAACCTGAAGTGAAGCATCGGATTCTAAAACTGGACTCATAGGAGAGGTTCAAATCATAGAAAGTTAGATTGTCAGCCCTCTTGTACTTATGTCAGCATTGTGCCTTTGGAATTAAATTGGGATGCAATTTCTGTGTTTCATCGTCAATAAGAAGGTGCAAGGTATACAGTAAACCTGAAGTGATGCATGGGAATCTAAAACTGGACTCACAGGAGTGGTTCAAATCATAGAAAATTAGAGTGTCGGTCCTCTTGTACTTAAGTCGACATTGTGCCATTTGTATTAAATTCGGATGCAATTTCTGTGCTTCATCGTCAATAAGAAGGTCCTAGGGATACAGTAAATCTGAAGTGAAGCATCGGAATCTAAAACTGGACTCACAGGAGAGGTTCAAATCGCAGAAAGTTAGAGTTTCACTCCCCCTGTACTTAAGTCGGTATTGTGCCCTTTGTATTAAATCCGGATGCAATTTCTGTGTTTCATCGTCAATAAGAAAGTCCAGATGATACAGTAAACCTCAAGTGAAGCATCGGAATTTAAAACTGGACTCACAGGAGAGGTTCGAATCATAGAAAGATAGAGTGTCAGTCCTCTTGCACTTATGTCGACATTGTGACATTTGTATTAAATTCGGATGCAATTTCTGTGTTTCATCGTCAATAAGAAGGTCCAAGGGATACAGTAAATCTGAAGTGAAGCATCGGAATCTAAAACTGGACTCACAGGAGAGGTTCAAATCATAGAAAGTTAGAGTTTCACTCCCCCTGTACTTAAGTCGGTATTGTGCCCTTTGTACTAAATTCCGATGCAATTTCTGTGTTTCATCGTCAATAAGAAGGTCCATATGATACAGTAAACCTGAAGTGAAGCATCGGAATTTAAAACTGGACTCACATGAGAGGTTCGAATGATAGAAAGTTAGAATGTCAGTCCTCTTGCACTTAAGTCGGCATTGTGCCTTTTGAATTTAATTCCGATGCAATATCTGTGTTTCATCGTCAATAAGAAGGTGCAAGGTATACAGTAAACCTGAAGTGAAGCATCGGAATTTAAAACTGGACTCACAGGAGAGGTTCAAATCATTGAAAGTGAGAGTGTCAGTCCTCTTGTACTTAAGTCGGCATTGTGCCTATTGTATTAAATTCGGATGCAATTTCTGTGTTTCATCGTCAATAAGAAGGTGCAAGGTATACAGTAAACCTGAAGTGAAGCATCGGAATCTAAAACTGGACTCACAGGAGAGGTTCAAATCATAGAAAGTGAGAGTGTCAGTCCTCCTGTACTTAAGTCGGCATTGTGCCTTTTGTATTAAATTTGGATGCAATTTCTGTGTTTCATCGTCAATAAGAAAGTCCTAGGGATACAGTAAACCTGAAGTGAAGCATCGGAATTTAAAACTGGACTCACATGAGAGGTTCGAATGATAGAAAGTTAGAATGTCAGTCCTCTTGCACTTAAGTCGGCATTGTGCCTTTTGAATTTAATTCCGATGCAATTTCTGTGTTTCATCGTCAATAAGAAGGTGCAAGGTATACAGTAAACCTGAAGTGAAGCATCGGAATTTAAAACTGGACTCACAGGAGAGGTTCAAATCATAGAAAGTGAGAGTGTCAGTCCTCTTGTACTTAAGTCGGCATTGTGCCTATTGTATTAAATTCGGATGCAATTTCTGTGTTTCATCGTCAATAAGAAGGTGCAAGGTATACAGTAAACCTGAAGTGAAGCATCGGAATCTAAAACTGGACTCACAGGAGAGGTTCAAATCATAGAAAGTGAGAGTGTCAGTCCTCCTGTACTTAAGTCGGCATTGTGCCTTTTGTATTAAATTTGGATGCAATTTCTGTGTTTCATCGTCAATAAGAAAGCCCTAGGGATACACTAAACCTGAAGTGAAGCATCGGAATCTAAAACTGGACTCACAGGAGAGGTTCCAATCGTAGAAAGTTAGAGTATCAGTTCTCTTTTACTTGAGTCGGCATTGTGCCTTTTGTATTAAATTCCGATGCAATTTTTGTGTTATATTGTCAATAATAAGGTGCAAGGTATACAGTAAACCTGAAGTGATGCATCGGAATCTAAAACTGGACTCACAGGAGAGGTTCAAATCGTAGAAAGTTAGAGTGTCACTCCTCTCGTACTTAAGTCGGTATTGTGCCATTTGTATTAAATTCGGATGCAATTTCTGTGTTTCATCGTCAATAAGAAAGTCAAAGTGATGCAGTAAACCTGAAGTGAAGCATCGGATTCTAAAACTGGACTCATAGGAGAGGTTCAAATCATAGAAAGTTAGATTGTCAGCCCTCTTGTACTTATGTCAGCATTGTGCCTTTGGAATTAAATTGGGATGCAATTTCTGTGTTTCATCGTCAATAAGAAGGTTCAAGGTATACAGTAAACCTGAAGTGATGCATGGGAATCTAAAACTGGACTCACAGGAGTGGTTCAAATCATAGAAAATTAGAGTGTCGGTCCTCTTGTACTTAAGTTGACATTGTGCCATTTGTATTAAATTCGGATGCAATTTCTGTGTTTCATCGTCATTAAGAAGGTCCTAGGGATACAGTAAATCTGAAGTGAAGCATCGGAATCTAAAACTGGACTCACAGGAGAGGTTCAAATCGTAGAAAGTTAGAGTTTCACTCCCCCTGTACTTAAGTCGGTATTGTGCCCTTTGTATTAAATCCGGATGCAATTTCTGTGTTTCATCGTCAATAAGAAAGTCCAGATGATACAGTAAACCTCAAGTGAAGCATCGGAATTTAAAACTGGACTCACAGGAGAGGTTCGAATCATAGAAAGATAGAGTGTCAGTCCTCTTGCACTTATGTCGACATTGTGACATTTGTATTAAATTCGGATGCAATTTCTGTGTTTCATCGTCAATAAGAAGGTCCAAGGGATACAGTAAATCTGAAGTGGAGCATCGGAATCTAAAACTGGACTCACAGCAGAGGTTCAAATCATAGAAAGTTAGAGTTTCACTCCCCCTGTACTTAAGTCGGTATTGTGCCCTTTGTATTAAATTCCGATGCAATTTCTGTGTTTCATCGTCAATAAGAAGGTCCATATGATACAGTAAACCTGAAGTGAAGCATCGGAATTTAAAACTGGACTCACATGAGAGGTTCGAATGATAGAAAGTTAGAATGTCAGTCCTCTTGCACTTAAGTCGGCATTGTGCCTTTTGAATTTAATTCCAAAGCAATTTCTGTGTTTCATCGTCAATAAGAAGGTGCAAGGTATACAGTAAACCTGAAGTGAAACATCGGAATTTTAAACTGGACTCACAGGAGAGGTTCAAATCATAGAAAGTGAGAGTGTCAGTCCTCTTGTACTTAAGTCGGCATTGTGCCTATTGTATTAAATTCGGATGCAATTTCTGTGTTTCATCGTCAATAAGAAGGTGCAAGGTATACAGTAAACCTGAAGTGAAGCATCGGAATCTAAAACTGGACTCACAGGAGAGGTTCAAATCATAGAAAGTGAGAGTGTCAGTCCTCCTGTACTTAAGTCGGCATTGTGCATTTTGTATTAAATTTGGATGCAATTTCTGTGTTTCATCGTCAATAAGAAAGTCCTAGGGATACAGTAAACCTGAAGTGAAGCATCGGAATCTAAAACTGGACTCACAGGAGAGGTTCCAATCGTAGAAAGTTAGAGTATCAGTTCTGTTTTACTTGAGTCGGCATTGTGCCTTTTGTATTAAATTCCGATGCAATTTTTGTGTTATATTGTCAATAATAAGGTGCAAGGTATACGGTAAACCTGAAGTGAAGCATCGGATTCTAAAACTGGACTCATAGGAGAGCTTCAAATCATAGAAAGTTAGATTGTCAGCCCTCTTGTACTTATGTCAGCATTGTGCCTTTGGAATTAAATTGGGATGCAATTTCTGTGTTTCATCGTCAATAAGAAGGTGCAAGGTATACAGTAAACCTGAAGTGATGCATGGGAATCTAAAACTGGACTCACAGGAGTGGTTCAAATCATAGAAAATTAGAGTGTCGGTCCTCTTGTACTTAAGTCGACATTGTGCCATTTGTATTAAATTCGGATGCAATTTCTGTGTTCCATCGTCAATAAGAAGATCCTAGGGATACAGTAAATCTGAAGTGAAGCATCGGAATCTAAAACTGGACTCACAGGAGAGGTTCAAATCATAGAAAGTTAGAGTTTCACTCCCCCTGTACTTAAGTCGGTATTGTGCCCTTTGTATTAAATTCGGATGCAATTTCTGTGTTTCATCGTCAATAAGAAAGTCCAGATGATACAGTAAACCTGAAGTGAAGCATCGGAATTTAAAACTGGACTCACAGGAGAGGTTCGAATCATAGAAAGATAGAGTGTAAGTCCTCTTGCACTTATGTCGACATTGTGACATTTGTATTAAATTCGGATTCAATTTCTGTGTTTCATCGTCAATAAGAAGGTCCAAATGATACAGTAAACCTGAAGTGAAGCATCGGAATTTAAAACTGGACTCACAGGAGAGATTCGAATCATAGAAAGTTAGAATGTCAGTCCTCTTGCACTTAAGTCGGCATTGTGCCTTTTGAATTTAATTCCGATGCAATTTCTGTGTTTCATCGTCAATAAGAGGGTGCAAGGTATACAGTAAACCTGAAGTGAAGCATCGGAATCTAAAACTGGACTCACAGGAGAGGTTGAAATCATAGAAAGTTAGAGTGTCAGTCCTCTTGTACTTAAGTCGGCATTGTGCCTTTTGTATTAAATTCGGATGCAATTTCTGTGTTTCATCGTCAATAAGAAGGTGCAAGGTATACAGTAAACCTGAAGTGAAGCATCGGAATGTAAAACTGGACTCACAGGAGAGGTTCAAATCATAGAAAGTGAGAGTGTCAGTCCTCTTGTACTTAAGTCGGCATTGTGCCATTTATATTAAATTCAGATGCAATTTCTGTGTTTCATCGTCAATAAGAAGGTCCAAGGGATACAGTAAACCTGAAGTGAAGCATCGGAATCTAAAACTGGACTCACAGGAGAGATTCAAATCATAGAAAGTTAGAGTGTCACTCCTCTTGCACTTAAGTCGGTATTGTGCCTTTTGTATTAAATTCAGATGCTATTTCTGTGTTTCATCGTCAATAAGAAAGTACAAGGGAAACAGTAAACCTAAAGTGAAGCATCGGAATCTAAAACTGGACTCACAGGAGGGGTTCAAATCATAGAAAGTTAGAATGTCAGTCCTCTTGTACTTCAGTCGGCATTGTGCCATTTGTATTAAATTCGGATGCAATTTCTGCGTTTCATCGTCAATAAGAAAGTCCTTGGGATACAGTAAACCTGAAGTGAAGCATCGGAATCTAAAACTAGACTCACAGGAGAGGTTCATATCATAGAAAGTTAGAGTGTCAGTCCTCTTTTACTTGAGTCGGCATTGTGCCTTTTGTATTAAATTCCGATGCAATTTTTGTGTTATATTGTCAATAATAAGGTGCAAGGTATACAGTAAACCTGAAGTGAAGCATCGGAATCTAAAACTGGACTCACAGGAGAGGTTCAAATCATAGAAAGTGAGAGTGTCAGTCCTCTTGTACATAAGTCGTCATTGTGCCATTTGTATTAAATTCGGATGCAATTTCTGCGTTTCATCGTCAATATGAAGGTCCAAATGATAATATAAACCTGAAGTGAAGAATCGTAATCTAAAACTGGACTCACAGGAGAGGTTCAAATCGTAGAAAGTTATAGTGTCACTCCTCTTGTACTTAAGTCGGTATTGTGCCATTTGTATTAAATTCGGATGCAATTTCTGTGTTTCATCGTCAATAAGAAAGTCAAAGTGATGCAGCAAACCTGAAGTGAAGCATCGGATTCAAAAACTGGACTCACACGAGAGTTTCAAATCATAGAAAGTTAGATTGTCAGCCCTCTTGTACTTATGTCGGCATCGTGCCTTTGGAATTAAATTGGGATGCAATTTCTGTGTTTCATCGTCAATAAGAAGGTGCCAGGTATACAGTAAACCTGAAGTGATGCATGGGAATCTAAAACTGGACTCACAGGAGTGGTTCAAATCATAGAAAGTGAGAGTGTCAGTCCTCTTGCACTTATGTCGACATTGTACCATTTGTATTAAATTCGGATGCAATTTCTGTGTTTCATCGTCAATAAGAAGGTCCAAGGGATACAGTAAATCTGAAGTGAAGCATCGGAATCTAAAACTGGACTCACAGGAGAGGTTCAAATCATAGAAAGTTAGAGTTTCACTCCCGCTGTACTTAAGTCGGTATTGTGCCCTTTGTATTAAATACCGATGCAATTTCTGTGTTTCATCGTCAATAAGAAGGTACAAATGATACAGTAAACCTGAAGTGAAGCATCGGAATTTAAAACTGGACTCACAGGAGAGGTTCGAATCATAGAGAGCTAGAGTGTCAGTCCTCTTGCACTTATGTCGACATAGTGCCATTTGTATTAAATTTGGATGCAATTTCTGTGTTTCATCGTCAATAAGAAGGTCCAAGGGATACAGTAAATCTGAAGTGAAGCATCGGAATCTAAAACTGGACTCACAGGAGAGGTTCAAATCATAGAAAGTTAGAGTTTCACTCCCCCTGTACTTAAGTCGGTATTGGCCCTTTGTATTAAATTCCGATGCAATTTCTGTGTTTCATCGTCAATAAGAAGGTCCATATGATACAGTAAACCTAAAGTGAAGCATCGGAATTTAAAACTGGACTCACAGGAGAGGTTCGAATGATAGAAAGTTAGAATGTCAGTCCTCTTGCACTTAAGTCGGCATTGTGCCTCTTGAATTAAATTCCGATGCAATTTCTGTGTTTCATCGTCAATAAGAAGGTGCAAGGTATAAAGTAAACCTGAAGTGAAGCATCGGAATTTAAAACTGGACTCACAGGAGTGGTTCAAATCATAGAAAGTGAGAGTGTCGGTCCTCTTGTACTTAAGTCGACATTGTGCCATTTGTATTAAATTCGGATGCAATTTCTGTGTTTCATCGTCAATAAGAAGGTCCAAGGGATACAGTAAATCTGAAGTGAAGCATCGGAATCTCAAACTGGATTCACAGGAGAGGTTCAAATCAATGAAAGTTAGAGTTTCACTCCCCCTGTACATAAGTCGGTATTGTGCCCTTTGTATTAAATTCGGATGCAATTTCTGTGTTTCATCGTCAATAAGAAAGTCCAGATGATACAATAAACCTGAAGTGAAGCATCGGAATTTAAAACTGGACTCATAGGAGAGGTTCGAATCATAGAAAGTTAGAGTGTCAGTCCTCTTGCACTTATGTCGACATTGTGACATTTGTATTAAATTCGGATGCAATTTCTGTGTTTCATCGTCAATAAGAAGGTCCAAATGATACAGTAAACCTGAAGTGAAGCATCGGAATGTAAAACTGGACTCACAGGAGAGGTTCAAATCATAGAAATTGAGAGTGTCAGTCCTCTTGTACTTAAGTCGGCATTGTGCCATTTATATTAAATTCGGATGCAATTTCTGTGTTTCATCGTCAATACGAAGGTCCAAGGGATACAGTAAACCTGAAGTGAAGCATCGGAATCTAAAACTGGACTCGCAGGAGAGGTTCAAAACATTGAATGTTAGAGTGTCACTCCTCTTGTGCACAAGTCGGTATTGTGCCTTTTGTATTAAATTCGGATGCAATTTCTGTGTTTCATCGTCAATAAGAAGGTCCAAGGGATACAGTAAACCTTAAGTGAAGCATCGGAATCTAAAACTGGACTCACAGGAGAGGTTCGAATCATAGAAAGTTAGAGTGTCAGTCCTCTTGCACTTAAGTCGGCATTGGGGTTTTTGAATTTAATTCCGATGCATTTCTGTGTTTCATCGTCAATAAGAAGGTGCAAGGTATACAGTAACCCTCAAGTGAAGCATCGGAATCTAAAACTGGACTCACAGGAGAGATTCAAATCATAGAAAGTTAGAGTGTCACTCCTCTTGTACTTAATTCGGTATTGTGCCTTTTGTATTAAATTCGGATGCAATTTCTGTGTTTCATCGTCAATAAGAAGGTGCAAGGTATACAGTAAACCTGAAGTGAAGCATCGGAATGTAAAACTGGACTCACAGGAGAGGTTCAAATCATTGAAAGTGAGAGTGTCAGTCCTCTTGTACTTAAGTGGGCATTGTGCCATTTATATTAAATTCAGATGCAATGTCTGTGTTTCATCGTCAATAAGAAGGTCCAAGGCATACAGTAAACCTGAAGTGAAGCATCGGAATCTAAAACTGGACTCACAGGAGAGATTCAAATCATAGAAAGTGAGAGTGTCAGTCCTCTTGTACTTAAGTCGGCATAGTGCAATTTATATTAAATTCGGATTCAATTTCTGTGTTTCATCGTCAATAAGAAGGTCCAAGGGATACAGTAAACCTGAAGTGAAGCATCGGAATCTAAAACTGGACTCGCAGGACAGGTTCAAATCATAGAATGTTAGAGTGTCACTCCTCTTGTGCTTAAGTCGGTATTTTGCCTTTTGTATTAAATTCGGATGCAATTTCTGTGTTTCATCGTCAATAAGAAGGTCCAAGGGATACAGTAAACCCTCAGTGAAGCATCGGAATCGAAAACTGGACTCACAGGAGAGGTTCGAATCATAGAAAGTTAGAGTGTCAGTCCTATTGCACTTAAGTCGGCAATGTGCCTTTTGAATTTAATTCCGATGCAATTTCTGTGTTTCATCGTCAGTAAGAAGGTGCAAGGTATACAGTAAACCTGAAGTGAAGCATCGGAATCTAAAACTGGACTCACAGGAGAGGTTTAAATCATACAAAGTTAGAGTGTCAGTCCTCTTGTACTTAAGTCGGCATTGTGCCATTTGTATTAAAATCGGATGCAATTTCTGTGTTTCATCGTCAATAATAAGGTCCAAGGGATACAGTAAACCTGAAGTGAAGCATCGGAATCTAAAACTGGACTCACAGGAGAGGTTCAAATTATAGAAAATTAGTGTGTCACTCCTCTTGCACTTAAGTCGGTATTGTGGCTTTTGTATTAAATTCAGATGCAATTTCTGTGTTTCATCGTCAATAAGAAAGTCCAAGGGATACAGTAAACCTGAAGTGAAGCATCGGAATCTAAAACTGGACTCACAGGAGAGGTTCAAATCATAGAAAGTTAGAATGTCAGTCCTTTTGTACTTCAGTCGGCATTGTGCCTTTTGTATTAAATTCGGATGCAATTTCTGTGTTTCATCGTCATTAAGAAGGTCCAAGGGATACAGTAAACCTTAATGGAAGCATCGCAATCTGAAACTGGACTCTCAGGAGAGGTTCAAATCATAGAATGTTAGAGTGTCAGTCCTCTTGTACTTAAGTCGGCATTGTGCCATTTATACTAAATTCGGATGCAATTTCTGTGTTTCATCGTCAATAAGAAGGTCCAAGGCATACAGTAAACCTGAAGTGAAGCATCGGAATCTAAAACTGGACTCAGAGGAGAGATTCAAATCATAGAATGATAGAGTTTCACTCCGCTTGTACTTATGTCGGTATTGTGCCTTTTGTATTAAATTCGGATGTAACTTCTGTGCTTCATCGTCAATAAGAAGGTCCAAGGGATACAGTAACCTTAAGTGAAGCCACGGAATCTGAAACTGGACTCGCAGGAGAGGTTCAAATCAAGGAATGTTAGAGTGTCAGTCCTCTTTTACTTAAGTAGGCATTGTGCATTTTGTATTAAATTCGGATCCAATTTCTGTGTTTCATCGTCAATAAGAAGGTCCAAGGGATACAGTAATCATGAAGTGAAGCATCGGAATCAAAAACTGGACTCACAGGAGACGTTCAAATCATAGAATGTTAGATTTTCACTCCTCCTGTACTTAAGTCGGTATTGTGCCCTTTGTATTAAATTCGGATGCAAATTCTTTGTTTCATCGTCAATAAGAAGGTCCAAGGGATACAGGAAACCTGAAGTGAAGCATAGGAATCTAAAACTGGACTCACAGGAGAGGTTCAAATCATAGAAAGTGAGAGTGTCAGTCCTCTTGTACTTAAGTCGGCATTGCGCCATTTATATTAAATTCGGACGCAATTTCTGTGTTTCATCGTCAATAAGAAGGTGCAAGGTATACAGTAAACCGGAAGTTATGCATGGGAATCTAAAACTTGACTCAAAGGAGTGGTTCAAATCATAGAAAGTGAGAGTGTCAGTCCTCTTGCACTTATGTCGACATTGTACCATTTGTATTAAATTCGGATGCAATTTCTGTGTTTCATCGTCAATAAGAAGGTCCAAGGGATACAGTAAATCTGAAGTGAAGCATCGGAATCTAAAACTGGACTCACAGGAGAGGTTCAAATCATAGAAAGTTAGAGTTTCACTCCCCCTGTACTTAAGTCGGTATTGTGCCCTTTGTATTAAATACCGATGCAATTTCTGTGTTTCATCGTCAATAAGAAGGTCCAAATGATACAGTAAACCTGAAGTGAAGCATCGGAATTTAAAACTGGACTCACAGGAGAGGTTCGAATCATAGAAACTTAGAGTGTCAGTCCTCTTGCACTTATGTCGACATAGTGCCATTAGTATTAAATTCGGATGCAATTTCTGTGTTTCATCGTCAATAAGAAGGTCCAAGGGATACAGTAAACCTGAAGTGAAGCATCGGAATCTAAAACTGGACTCACAGGAGAGGTTCCTATCATAGAAAGTTAGAGTATCAGTTCTCTTTTACTTAAGTCGGCATTGTGCCTTTTGTATTAAATTCCGATGCAATTTTTGTGTTATATTGTCAATAATAAGGTGCAAGGTATACAGTAAACCTGAAGTGAAGCATAGGAATCTAAAACTGGACTCACAGGAGAGGTTCAAATCATACAAAATGAAAGTGTCAGTCCTCTTGTACTTAAGTCTGTATTGTGCCATTTGTATTAAATTCGGATGCGATTTCTGTGTTTCATCGTCAATAAGAAGGTGCAAGGTATACAGTAAACCTGAAGTGAAGCATCGGAATCTAATACTGGTCTCACAGGAGAGGTTCAAATCATAGAAGGTGAGAGTGTCAGTCCTCCTGTACTTAAGTCGGCATTATGCCTTTTGTATTAAATTCGGATGCAATTTCTGTGTTTCATCGTCAATATGAAGGTCCAAATGATACAGTAAACCTGAAGTGAAGCATCGGAATTTAAAACTGGACTCACAGGAGAGGTTCGAATCATAGAAAGTTAGAATGTCAGTCCTCTTGCACTTAAGTCGGCATTGTGCCTTTTGATTTTAATTCCGATGCAATTTCTGTGTTTCATCGTCAATACGAAGGTGCAAGGTATACAGTAAACCTGAAGTGAAACATCGGAATCTAAAACTGAACTCACAGGAGAGGTTGAAATCATAGAAAGTGAGAGTGTCAGTCCTCTTGTACTTAAGTCGGCATTGTGCCTTTTGCATTAAATTCGGATGCAATTTCTGTGTTTCATCGTCAAGAAGAAGGTGCAAGGTATGCAGTAAACCTGAAGTGAAGCATCGGAATGTAAAACTGGACTCACAGGAGAGGTTCAAATCATTGAAAGTGAGAGTGTCAGTCCTCTTGTACTTAAGTCGGCATTGTGCCATTTATATTAAATTCAGATGCAATGTCTGTGTTTCATCGTCAATAAGAAGGTCCAAGGGATACAGTAAACCTGAAGTGAAGCATCGGAATCTAAAACTGGATTCACAGGAGAGATTCAAATCATAGAAAGTTAGAGTGTCACTCCTCTTGTACTTAAGTCGGTATTGTGACTTTTGTATTAAATTCGGATGCAATTTCTGTGTTTCATCGGCAATAAGAAGGTCCAAGGGATACAGTAAACCTGAAGTGAAGCATCGGAATCTAATACTGGACTCACAGGAGAGGTTCAAATCATAGAATGTTAGAGTGTGACTCCTCTTGTGCTTAAGTCGGTATTGTGCCTTTTGTATTAAATTCGGATGCAATTTCTGTGTTTCATCGTCAATAAGAAGGTCCAAGGGATACAGTAAACCTTAAGTGAAGCATCGGAATCAAATACTGGACTCACAGGAGACGTTCAAATCATAGAATGTTAGAGTTTCACTCCTCCTGTACTTAAGTCGGTATTGTGCCCTTTGTATTAAATTCGGATGCAAATTCTGTGTTTCATCGTCAATAAGAAAGTCCGAGGGATACTTTGAACCTGAAGTGAAGCATCGGAATCGGAAACTGGACTCACAGGAGAGGTTCAAATCATAGAAAGTGAGAGTGTGAATCCTTTTTTACTTCAGTCGGCATTGTGCCTTCTGTATTAAATTCGGATGCAATTTCTGTGTTTCATCGACAATAAGAAGGTGCAAGGTATACAGTAAACCTGAAGTGAAGCATCGGAATGTAAAACTGGACTCACAGGAGAGGTTCAAATCATAGAAATTGAGAGTGTCAGTCCTCTTGTACTTAAGTCGGCATTGTGCCATTTATATTAAATTCGGATGCAATTTCTGTGTTTCTTCGTCAATAAGAAGGTCCAAGGGATACAGTAAACCTGAAGTGAAGCATCGGAATCTAAAACTGGACTCGCAGGAGAGATTCAAATCATTGAATGTTAGAGTGTCACTCCTCTTGTGCTCAAGTCGGTATTGTACCTTTTGTATTAAATTCGGATGCAATTTCTGTGTTTCATCGTCAATAAGAAGGTCCAAGGGATACAGTAAATCTGAAGTGAAGCATCGGAATCTAAAACTGGACTCACAGGAGAGGTTCAAAACATAGAAAGTGAGAGTGTCAGTCCTCTTGTACTTTGGTCGGCATTGTGCCTTTTGTTTTAAATTCGGATGCAATTTCTGTGTTTCATCGTTAAGATGAAGGTCCAAGGGATACAGTAAACCTGAAATGAAGCATCGGAATCTCAAACTGGACTCACAGGAGAGGTTCAAATCATAAAAAGTTAGAGTGTCAGTCCTCTTTTACTTAAGCCGGCATTTTGCCTTTTGAATTTAATTCCGATTCAATTTCTGTCTTCCATCGTCAAAAAGAATGACCAAGGGATACAGTACACCTTAAGTGAAGCATCGGAATCTAAAACTGGACTCACAGGAGAGGTTCAAATCATAGAAAGTGAGAGTGTCAGTCCTCTTTTACTTAAGCCGGCATTTTGCCTTTTGAATTTAATTCCGATTCAATTTCTGTCTTTCATCGTCAAAAAGAATGTCCAAGGGATACAGTAAACCTGAAGTGAAGCATCGGAATCTAAAACTGGACTCACAGGAGAGGTTCAAATCATAGAAAGTGAGAGTGTCAGGCCTCTTGTCCTTAAGTCGGCATTATGCCACTTGTATTAAATTCGGAAGCAATATCTGTGTTTCATCGTCAATAAGAAGGTACAAGGGATGCAGTAAACCTAAATTGAAGCATCGGAATCTAAAACTGGACTCACAGGAGAGATTCATATCATAGAAGGTTAGAGTGTCACTCCTCTTGTACTTAAGTCGCTATTGTGCCTTTTGTAATAAATTCGGATGCAATTTCTGTGTTTCATCGTCATTAAGAAGGTCCAAGGGATACTGTTAACCAGAAGTGAAGCATCGGAATCTAAAACTGGACTCACAGGGGAGGTTCAACTCAGAAAGTTAGAGTGTCACTCCTCCTGCACTTAAATCGGTATTGTGCCCTTTGTATAAAATTCGGATGCAATTTCTGTGTTTCATCGTCAATAAGAAGGTCCAAGGGATACAGCAAACCTGAAGTGAAGCATCTGAATCTAATACTGGACTCGCAGGAGAGGTTCAAATCATAGAAAGTTAGAGTGTCAGTCCTCTTGCACTTAAGTCGGCATTGTGCCTTTTGAATTTAATTCCGATGCAATTTCTGTGTTTCATTGTCAATAAGATGGTGCAAGGTATGCAGTAACCCTGAAGTGAAGCATCGGAATCTGTAACTGGACTCACAGGAGAGGTTCAAATCATAGAAAGTGAAAGTGTAAGTCCTCTTGTACTTAAATCGGCATTGTGCCTTTTGTATTAAATTCGGATGCAATATCTGTGTTTCATCGTCAATAAGAAGGTCCAAGGGATACAGTAAACCAGAAGTGAAGCATCGGAATCTAAAACTGGACTCACAGGAGAGGTTCAATTCATAGAAAGTTAGAGTTTCACTCCTCCTGTACTTAAGTCGTTATTGTGCCCTTTGTATTAAATTCGGATGCAAATTCTTTGTTTCATCGTCAATAAGAAGGTCCAAAGGATACAGTTAACCTGAAGTGAAGCATCGGAATCTAAAAGTGGAATCACAAGAGAGGTTCAAATCATAGAAAGTGAGAGTGTCAGTCCTCTTGTACTTAATTCGACATTGTGCCATTTGTACTAAATTCGGATGCCATTTCTGTGTTTCATCGTCAATAAGATGGTCCAAGGGATACAGTAATCCTGAAGCTAAGCATCGGAATCTAAAACTGGAATCACAGGAGAGGTTCAAATCATAAAAAGTGAGAGTGTCAGTCCTCTTGTACTTTAGTCGGCATTGTGTCAATTATACTGAATTCGGATGCAATTTCTGTGTCTCATCGTCAATAAGAAGGTCCAAGGGATACATTAAACCTGAAGTGAAGAATCGGTATCTTAAACTGGACTCACAGGAGAGGTTCAAGTCATAGAAAGTGAGAGTGTAGGTACTCTTGTACTTAGGTCGACATTGTGTCATTTGTATTAAATTCGGATGCAATTTCTGTGTTTCATCGTCAATAAGAAGGTCCAAGGGATACAGTAAATCTGAAGTGAAGCATCGGAATCTAAAACTGGACTCACAGGAGAGGTTCAAAACATAGAAAAAGAGAGTGTCAGTCCTCTTGTACTTAAGTCGGCATTTTGCCTTTTGTTTTAAATTCGGATGCAATTTCTGTGTTTCATCGTCAAGAAGAAGGTCCAAGGGATACAGTAAACCTGAAATGAAGCATCGGAATCTGAAACTGGACTCACAGGGGAGGTTCAAATCATAGAAAGTAAGAGTGTCAGTCCTCTTGTACTTAAGTCGGCATTGTGCCTTTTAAATTTAATTCCGATGCAATTTCTGTGTTTCATCCTCAATAAGAAGGTGCAAGGTATGCAGAAAACCTTACGTGAAGCATCTGAATCTAATACTGGACTCGCAGGAGAGGTTCAAATCATAGAATGTTAGAGTGTCAGTCCTCTTTTCCTTAAATTGGCATTGAGCCTTTTGTATTAAATTCGGATGCAATTTCTGTGCTTCGTCGTCAATAATAACGTGCAAGGTATACAGTAAACCTGAAGTGAAGCATCGGAATCGAAAACTGGACTCACAGGAGAGATTCAAATCATAGGAAGTAAGAGTGTCAGTCTTCTTGTACTTAAGTCGGCATTGTGATATTTGTATTAAATTCGGATGCAATTTCGGTGTTTCATCGTGAATAAGAAGGTCCAAGGGATACAGTAAACCTGAAGTGAAGCATCGGAATCTAAATCTGGACTCACAGGAGAGGTTAAATTACTAGAGAGTTAGAGTGTCACTCCTCTTGCACTTAAGTTGGTAGTGTGTCTTTTGTATTAAATTCGGATGCAAATTTTTGTGTTTCATCGTCAATTAGAAGTTCCAAGGGAACCTGAAGTGAAGCATTGGAATCAAAAACTGGACTCACAGGAGACATTCGAATCATAGAAAGTTAGAGTGTCAGTCCTCTTGCACTTAAGTCGGCATTGTGCCTTTTGAATTTAATTCCGATGCAATTTCTGTGTTTCATCGTCAATAAGAAGGTGCAAGGTATACAGTAAACCTGAAGTAAAGCATCGGAATCTAAAACTGGACTCACAGGAGAGGTTCAAATCATAGAAAGTGAGAGTGTCATTCCTTTTTTACTTCAGTCGGCATTGTGCCTTCTGTATTACATTCGGATGCAATTTCTGTGTTCATCGTCAATAAGAAGGTCCAAGGGATTCAGTAAATCTGAAGTTAAGCATCGGAATCTAAAACTGGACTCACAGGAGAGGTTCAAATCATAGAAAGTGAGAGTGTCTGTCCTCTTTTACTTAAGTCGGCATTTTGCCTTTTGAATTTAATTCCGATGCAATTTCTGTGTTTCTTCGTCAATAAGAAGGTCCAAGGGGTCCAGTAAACCTGAATTGAAGCATCGAAATCTAAAACTGGACTCACAGGAGAGGTTCAAATCATAGAAAGTGAGAGTGTCAGTCCTCTTGTACGTAAGTCGACATTGTGCCATTTGTATTAAATTCGGATGCAATTTCTGAGTTTCATCGTCAATAGGAAGGTCCAAGGGATACAGTAAACCTGAAGTGAAGCATCGGAATCGAAAACTGGACTCACAGGAGAGGTTCAAACCATAGAAAGTTAGAGTGTCACTCCTCCTGTACTTAAGTCGGTATTGTGAACTTTTTATTAAATGCGGATGCAATTTCTATGTTTCATCGTCAACAGGAAGGTCCAAGGGATACAGTAGACCTGAAGTGGAGCATCTTAATCTAAAGCTGGACTCACAGGAGAGGCTCAAATCATTGAAAGTGAGAGTGTCAATCCTCTTGTACTTAAGTCGGCATTGTGCCATTTGTATTAAATTCGGATGCGATTTCTGTGTTTAATCGTCAATAAGTAGATCCAATGCATACAGTAAACCTGAAGTGGAGCATCGGAATGTAAAACTGGACTCACAGGAGAGGTTCAAATCCTACAAAGTTAGAGTGTCACTCCTCCAGCACTTAAATCGGTATTGTGCCCTTTGTTTTAAATTCGGATTCAATTTCTGTGTTTCATCGTCAATAAGAAGGTCCAAGGGATACAGCAAACCTGAAGTGAAGCATCGGAATCTAAAACTGGACTCACTGGAAGGTTCGAATCATAGAAAGCTAGAGTGTCAGTCCTCTTACACTTAAGTCGGCATTGTGCTTTTGAATTTAATTCCGATGCAATTTCTGTGATTCATCGTCAATAAGAAGGTGCAAGGTATGCAGTAACACTGAAGTGAAGCATCGGAATCTAAAACTGGACTCACAGGAGAGGTTCAAATCATAGAATGTTAGAGTGTCAGTCCTCTTTTACTGAAGTCGGCATTGTGGTTTTTGTATTAAATTCGAATGCAATTTCTGTGTTTCATCGTCAATAATAAGGTGCAAGATATACAATAAACCTGAAGTGAAGCGACGGAATCTAAAACTGGACTCACAGGAGAGGTTCAAATCATAGAAAGTAAGAGTGTCAGTCGTCTTGTACTTAAGTCGGCATTGTGATATTTGTATTAAATTCGGATGCAATTTCTGTGTTTCATCGTCAATAAGAAGGTCCAAGGGATGCAGTAAACCTGAAGTGAAGCATCGGAATCTAAAACTGGACTCACAGGAGAGATTCAAACCATAGAAGGTTAGAGTGTCACTCCTCTTGTACTTAAGTCGGTATTGTGCCTTTTGTATTAAATTCGGATGCAATTTCTGTGTTTCATCTTCAATAAAAAGGTGCAAGGGATTCAGTAAACCTTAAGTGAAGCATCTGAAACTAAAACTGAACTCGCAGGAGAGGTTCCAATCATAGAATGTTAGAGTGTCAGTCCTCTTTTACTTAAGTCGGCATTGTTCCTTTTGTATGAAATTCGGATGCAATTTCTTTGTTTCATCGTCAATAATAAGGTGCAAGATATACAGTAAACCTGAAGTGAAGCAACGGAATCTGAAACTGGACTCACAGGAGAGGTTCAAATCATAGAAAGTAAGAGTGTCAGTCTTCTTGTACTTAAGTCGGCATTGTGATATTTGTATTAAATTCGGATGCAATTTCTGTGTTTAATCGTCAATAAGAAGGTCCAAGGGATACAGTAAACCTGAAGTGAAGCAGCGGAATCTAAATCTGGACTCACAGGAGAGGTTCAATTCATAGAAAGTTAGAGTGTCACTCCTCTTGCACTTAAGTCGGTAGTGTGCCTTTTGTATTAAATTCGGATGCCATTTTTTGTGTTTCATCGTCAATTAGAAGTTCCAAAGGATGCAGTAAACCTGAAGTGAAGCATCGGAATCTAAAACTGGATACACAGGAGAGGTTCGAATCATAGAAAGTTAGAGTGTCACTCCTCTTGCACTTAAGTCGGCATTGTGCCTTTTGAATTTAATTCCGATGCAATTTCTGTGTTTCATCGTCAATAAGAAGGTGCAAGGTATGCAGTAACACTGACGTGAAGCATCGGAATCTAAAACTGGACTCACAGGAGAGGTTCAAGTAATTGAAAGTGAGAGTGTAAGTCCTCTTGTACTTAAGTCGACATAGTGCCATTTGTATTAAATTCGGATGCAATTACTGTGTTTCAACGTCAATAAGAAGGTCCAAGTGACACAATATACCTGAAGTTAAGCATCGGAATCTAAAACTGTACTCACAGGAGAGGTTCAAATCATAGAAAGTTAGAGTTTCACTCCTCCTGTACTTAAGTCGGTATTGTGCCCTTTGTATTAAACTCGGATGCTATTTCTGTGTTTCATCGTCAATAAGAAGGTCCAAGGGATACATTAAACCTGAAGTTAAGCATCAGAATCTAAAACTGGTCTCACCGGAGAGATTCAAATCATAGAAAGTTTGAGTTTCACTCCTCCTGTACTTAAGTCGGTATTGTGCCCTTTGTATTAAATTCGGATGCAAAATCTGTGTTTCATCGTCAATAAGAAGGTCCAAGGGATACAGTAAACCTGAAGTGAAGCATCGGAATCTAAAACTGGACTCATAGGAGAGGTTCAAATCATAGAAATTGAGAGTGTCTCTCCTCTTGTACTTAAGTCCGTATTGTGCCTTTTGTATTATATTCGGATGCAATTTCTGTGTTTCATCGTCAATAAGAAGGTCCAAGGGATACAGTAAACCTTAAGTGAAGCATCGGAATTCAGAACTGGACTCGCAGGAGAGGTTCAAATCATAGCATGTTAGAGTGTCAGTCCTCTTTTACTTAAGTCGGCATTGTGGCTAATGTATTAAATTCGGATGCAAAATCTGTGTTTCATCGTCAATAAGAATTTCCAAGGGATACAGGAAACCTGAAGTGAAGCATCGGAATCTAAAACTGGACTCATAGGAGAGGTTCAAATCATAGAAAGTGAGAGTGTCAGTCCTCTTTTACTTAAGCCGGCATTTTGCGTTTTGAATTTAATTCCGATTCAATTTCTGTCTTTCATCGTCAAAAAGAATGTCCAAGGGATACAGTATACCTGAAGTGAAGCATCGGAATCTAAAACTGGACTCACAGGAGAGGTTCAAATCATAGAAAGTGAGAGTGTCAGTCTTCTTGTACTTAAGTCGGCATTGTGATATTTGTATTAAATTCGGATGCAATTTCTGTGTTTAATCGTCAATAAGAAGGTCCAAGTGAAACAGTAAACCTGAAGTGAAGCATCGGAATCTAAATCTGGACTCACAGGAGAGGTTCAATTCATAGACAGTTAGAGTGTCACTCCTCTTGCACTTAAGTCGGTAGTGTGCCTTTTGTATTAAATTCGGATGCCATTTTTTGTGTTTCATCGTCAATAAGAAGGTCCAAGGGATACAGTAAACCTTAAGTGAAGCATCGGAATTCAGAACTGGACTCGCAGGAGAGGTTCAAATCATAGCATGTTAGAGTGTCAGTCCTCTTTTACCTAAGTCGGCATTGTGGCTAATGTATTAAATTCGGAAGCAATTTCTGTGTTTCATCGTCAATAAGAAGGTCCAATAGATTCAGTAAATCTGAAGTGAAGCATCGGAATCTAAAACTGGACTCAGAGGAGAGGTTCACATCATAGAAAGTGAGAGTGTCAGTCCCCTTGTACTTAAGTCGGCATTGTGCCTTTTGTATTAAATTCGGATGCAATTTCTGTGTTTCTTCGTCAATAAGAAGGTCCAAGGGATACAGTTAACCAGAAGTGTAGCATCGGAATCAAAAACTGGACTCACAGGAGAGGTTCAAATCATAGAAAGTTAGGGTGTCAGTTCTCTTGTACTTAAGTCGGCATTATGCCCCTTGAATTTAATTCCGATGCAATTTCTGTGTTTCATCGTCTATAAGAAGGTGCAAGGTATACAGTAAACATGAAGTGAAGCATCGGAATCTAAAACTGGACTCACAGGAGAGGTTCAAATTATAGAAAGTGAGAGTGTCAGTCCTTTTTACTTCAGTCGGCATTGTGCCTTCTGTATTACATTCGGAAGCAATTTCTGTGTTTCATCATCAATAAGAAGGTCCAAGGGATTCAGTAAATCTGAAGTGAAGCATCGGAATCTAAAACTGGTCTCAGAGGAGAGGTTCATATCATAGAAAGTGAGAGTGTCAGTCCCCTTGTACTTAAGTCGGCATTGTGCCTTTTGTATTCAATTCGGATGCAATTTCTGTGTTTCATCGTCAATAAGAAGGTCCAAGGGATACAGTTAACCAGAAGTGAAGCATCGGAATCTAAAACTGGACTCACAGGAGAGGTTCAAATCATAGAAAGTTAGGGTGTCAGTTCTCTTGCACTTAAGTCGGCATTGTGCCCCTTGAATTTAATTCCGATGCAATTTCTGTGTTTCATCGTCAATAAGAAGGTGCAAGGAATGCAGTAAACCTGAAGTGAAGCATCGGAATCTAAAACTGGACTCACAGGAGAGGTTCAAATCATAGAAAGTGAGAGTGTCCGTCCTCTTTTACTTAAGTCGGCATTTTGCCTTTTGAATCTAATTCCGATGCAATTTCTGTGTTTCTTCGACAATAAGAAGGTCCAAGGTTTACAGTAAACCTGAATTGAAGCATCGAAATCTAAAACTGGACTCACAGGAGAGGTTCAAATCATAGAAATTGAGAGTGTCAGTCCTCTTGTACGTAAGTTGACATTGTGCAATGTCTATTAAATTCGGATGCAATTTCTGTGTTTCATCGTCAATAGGAAGGTCCAAGGGATACAGTAAACCTGAAGTGAGGCATCGGAATCTAAAACTGGACTTACAGGAGAGTTTCAAACCATAGAAAGTTAGAGTGTCACTCCTCCTGTACTTAAGTCGGTATTGTGAACTTTGTATTAAATGCGGATGCAATTTCTGTGTTTCATTGTCAATAAGAAGGTCCAAGGGATGCAATAGACCTGAAGTGGAGCATCGGAATCTAAAACTGGACTCACAATAGAGGCTCAAATCATAGAAAGTGAGTGTGACAATCCTCTTGTACTTAAGTCGGCATTGTGCCATTTGTATTAAATTCGGATGCGATTTCTGTGTTTAATCGTCAATAAGAAGGTCCAAGGGATACAGCAAACCTGAAGTGAAGCATCGGAATCTAAAACTGGACTCACTGGGTTGTTCGAATCACAGAAAGTTAGAGTGTCAGTCCTCTTACACTTAAGTCGGCATTGTGCCTTTTGAATTTAATTCCGATGCAATTTCTGTGTTTCATCGTCAATAAGAAGGTGCAAGGTATGCAGTAACACTGAAGTGAAGCATCGGAATCTAAAACTGGACTCACAGGAGAGGTTCAAGTAATTGAAAGTGAGAGTGTAAGTCCTCTTGTACTTAAGTCGACATAGTGCCATTTGTATTAAATTCGGATGCAATTACTGTGTTTCAACGTCAATAAGAAGGTCCAAGTGATACAATATACCTGAAGTTAAGCATCGGAATCTAAAACTGTACTCACAGGAGAGGTTCAAATCATAGAAAGTTAGAGTTTCACTCCTCCTGTACTTAGGTCGGTATTGTACCCTTTGTATTAAACTCGGATGCTATTTCTGTGTTTCATCGTCAATAAGAAGGTCCAAGGGATACAGTAAACCTTAAGTGAAGCATCGGAATTCAGAACTGGACTCGCAGGAGAGGTTCAAATCATAGCATGTTAGAGTGTCAGTCCTCTTTTACTTAAGTCGGCATTGTGGCTTTTGTATTAAATTCGGATGCAAAATCTGTGTTTCATCGTCAATAAGAATTTCCAAGGGATACAGGAAACCTGAATAGAAGCATCGGAATCTAAAACTGGACTCATAGGAGAGGTTCAAA
This sequence comes from Schistocerca americana, assembly GCF_021461395.2. NCBI lineage: Eukaryota > Metazoa > Arthropoda > Insecta > Orthoptera > Acrididae > Schistocerca > Schistocerca americana. The sequence continues at coordinate 5,294,564 of NW_025725906.1, forward strand.
TCATAGAAAGTGAGAGTGTCAGTCCTCTTTTACTTAAGCCGGCATTTTGCGTTTTGAATTTAATTCCGATTCAATTTCTGTCTTTCATCGTCAAAAAGAATGTCCAAGGTATACAGTATACCTGAAGTGAAGCATTGGAATCTAAAACTGGACTCACAGGAGAGATTCAAATCACAGAAAGTGAGAGTGTCAGTCCTCTTGTACTTAAGTCGGCATTATGCCATTTGTATGAAATTCGTAAGCAATATCTGTGTTTCATCGTCAATAAGAAGGTCCAAGGGATGCAGTAAACCTAAAGTGAAGCATGGGAATTTAAAACTGGACTCTCAGGAGAGATTCAAATCATAGAAGGTTAGAGTGTCACTCCTCTTGTACTTAAGTCCGCATTGTGCCTTTTGAATTTAATTCCGATGCAATTTCTGTGTTTCATCGTCAATAAGAAGGTGCAAGGTATGCGGTAAACCTGAAGTGAAGCATCGGAATCTAAAACTGGACACACAGGAGAGGTTCAAATCATAGAAAGTGAGAGTGTCAGTCCTCTTTTACTTAAGCCGGCATTTTGCCTTTTGAATTTAATTCCGATTCACATTCTGTCTTTCATCGTCAAAAAGAATGTCCAAGGGATACAGTAAACCTGAAGTGAAGCATCGGAATCTAAAACTGGACTCACAGGTTAGGTTCAAATCATAGAAAGTGAGAGTGTCAGTCCTTTTTACTTATGTCGGCATTATGCCATTTGTATTAAATTCGGAAGCAATATCTGTGTTTCATCGTCAATAAGAAGGTCCAAGGGATGCAGTAAACCTAAAGTGAAGCATCGGAATCCAAAACTGGACTCACAGGAGGGATTCAAATCATAGAAGGTTAGAGTGTCAATCCTCTTGTACTTAAGTCGGTATTGTGCCTTTTGTATTAAATTCGGATGCAATTTCTGTGTTTCATCATCAATAAGAAGGTCCAAGGGATACAGTAAACCTTAAGTGAAGCATCTGAATCTAATACTGGACTCGCAGGAGAGGTTCAAATCATAGAATGTTAGAGTGTCAGTCCTCTTTTACTTAAGTCGGCATTGAGCCTTTTGTATTAAATTCGGGTGCAATTTCTGTGTTTTACCGTCAATAATAACGTGCAAGGTATACAGTAAACCTGAAGTGAAGCATCGGAATCTAAAACTGGACTCACAGGAGAGGTTCAATTCATAGAAAGTAAGAGTGTCAGTCTTCTTGTACTTAAGTCGGCATTGTGATATTTGTATTAAATTCGGATGCAATTTCTGCGTTTCATCGTCAATAAGAAGGTCCAAGGGATACAGTTAACCAGAAGTAAACCATCGGAATCTAAAACTGGACTCACAGGTGAGGTTCAAATCATAGAAAGTTAGAGTGTCACTCCTCCTGCACTTAAATCGGTATTGTGCCCATTGTATTAAATTCGGATGCAATTTCTGTGTTTCATCGTCAATAAGAAGGTCCAAGGGATACAGCAAACCTGAAGTGAAGCATCGGAATCTAATACTGGACTCACTGGGAGGTTCGAATCATAGAAAGTTAGAGTGTCAGTCCTCTTGCACTTAAGCCGGCATTGTGCCTTTTGATTTTAATTCCGATGCAATTTCTGTGTTTCATTGTCAGTAAGATGGTGCAAGGTATGCAGTAACCCAGAAGTGAAGCATCGGAATCTGAAACCGGACTCACAGGAGAGGTTCAAATCATAGAAAGTGAGAGTGTAAGTCCTCTTGTACTTAAGTCGTTATTGTGCCCTTTGTATTAAATTCGGATGCAAATTCTGTGTTTCATCGTCAATAAGAAGGTCCAAGGTATACAGTAAACCTGAAGTGAAGCATCGGAATCTAAAACTGGACTCACACTAGAGGTTCAAATCATAGAATGTTAGAGTGTCACTTCTGATGTACTTAAGTCGGTACTGGGCTGTTTGTATTAAATTCGGATGCAATTTCTGTTTTCATCGTCAATAAGAAGGTACAAGGTATACAGTAAAACTTAATGGAAGCATCGGAATCTGATAGTGGACTCTCAGGAGAGGTTCAAATCATAGAATGTTAGAGTGTAAGTCCTCTTTTACTTAAGTCGGCATTGTGCCTTTTTTATTAAATTCGAATGCAATTTCTGTGTTTCATCGTCATTACGAAGGTGCAAGGTATACAGTAAACCTGAAGTGAAGCATCGGAATGTAAAACTGGACTCACAGGAGAGGTTCAAGTCATAGAAAGTGAGAGTGTCAGTCCTCTTGTACTTAATTCGACATTGTTCCATTTGTATTAAATTCGGATGCCATTTCTGTGTTTCATTGTCAATAAGATGGTCCAAGGGATACAGTAAACCTGAAGTTAAGCATCGGAATCTAAAACTGGAATCACAGGAGAGGTTCAAATCATAGATATTTAGAGTTTCACTCCTCCTGTACTTAAGTCGGTATTGTGCCCTTTGTATTAAATCCGGATGCAAATTCTGTGTTTCATCGTCAATAAGAAGGTCCAAGGGATACAATAAACTTGAAGTGAAGCATCGGAATCTAAAACTGGACTCACAGGAGAGGTTCAAATCGTAGAATGTTATAGTGTCACTCCCCTTGTGCTTGAGTCGGTATTGTGCGTTTTGTATTAAATTCGGATGCAATTTCTGTGTTTCATCGTCAGTAACAAGGTCCAAGGGATACAGTAAACCTTAGGTGAAGCATCAGAATCTAAAACTGGACTCGCAGGAGAGGTTCAACTCATAGAATGTTAGAGTGTCAGTCCTCTTTTACTTAAGTCGGCATTGTGGCTTTTGTATTATATTCGAATGCAATTTCTGTGTTTCATCGTCAATAAGAAGGACCAAGGGATACAGTAAAACTGACGTTAAGCATCGGAATCTAAAACTGGACTCACAGGAGAGGTTCAAATCATAGAAAGTGAGAGTGTCAGTCCTCTTGTACATAAGTCGGCATTGTGCCATTTATACTAAATTCGGATGCAATTTCTGTGTTTCATCGTCAATAAGAAGGTCCAAGGGATACAGTAAACCTGAAGTGAAGCATCGGAATCTAAAACTGGACTCACAGGAGAGGTTCAAGTCATAGAAAGTGAGAGTGTAGGTCCTCTTGTACTTAAGTCGACATTGTGCCATTTGTATTACATTCGGATGCAATTTCTGTGTTTCATCGTAAATAAGAAGGTCCAAGGGATACAGTAAACCTGAAGTGAAGCATCGGAATCTAAAACTGGACTCACAGGAGAGGTTCGAATCATAGAAAGTTAGAGTGTCAGTCCTCTTGCACTTAAGTCGGCATTGTGCCTTTTAAATTTAATTCCGATGCAATTTCTGTGTTTCATCGTCAATAAGAAGGTGCAATATATGCAGTAAACCTGATGTGAAGCATCGGAATCTAAAACTGGACTCACAGGAGAGGTTCAAATCATAGAAAGTGAGAGTGTCATTCCTCTTTTACTTAAGCCGGCATTTTGCCTTTTGAATTTAATTCCGATTCAATTTCTGTCTTTCATCGTCAAAAAGAATGTCCAAGGGATACAGTAAACCTGAAGTGAAGCATCGGAATCTAAAACTGGACTCACAGGAGAGGTTCAAATCATAGAAAGTGAGAGTGTCAGTCCTCCTGTACTTAAGTCGGCATTGTGCCTTTTGTATTAAATTCGGATGCAATTTCTGTGTTTCATCGTCAAGAAGAAGGTCCAAGGAATACAGTAAACCTGAAATGAAGCATCGGAATCGAAAACTGGACTCACGGGATAGGTTCAAATCATAGAAAGTTAGAGTGTCAGTCCTCTTGTACTTAAGTCGGCATTGTGCCTTTTGAATTTAATTCCGATGCAAATTCTGTGTTTCATCGTCTATAAGAAAGTGCAAGGTATGCAGTAAACCTGAAGTGAGGCATTGAAGTCTAAATCTGGACTCACAGGAGAGGTTCTAGTCATAGAAAGTGAGAGTGTAAGTCCTCTTGTATTTAAGTCGACATTGTGAAATTTGTATTAAATTCGGATACAATTTCTGTGTTTCATCGTCAATAAGAAGGTCCAAGGGATACAGTAAACCTGAAGTTAAGCATCGGAAACTAAAACTGGACTCACAGGAGAGGTTCAAATCATAGAAAGTTAGATTTTCACTCCTCCTGTACTTGAGTCAGTATTGTGCCCTTTGTATTAAATTCGGATGCTAGTTCTGTGTTTCATCGTCAATAAGAAGGTCCAAGGGATACAGTAAACCTGAAGTTAAGCATCGGAATCTAAAACTGGTCTCACCGGAGAGATTCAAATCTTAGAAAGTTAGAGTTTCACTCCTCCTGTACTTAAGTCGGTATTGTGCCATTTGTATTAAATTCGGATGCAAAATCTGTGTTTCATCGTCAATAAGAAGGTCCAAGGGATACAGTAAACCTGAAGTGAAGCATCGGAATCTAAAACTGGACTCATAGGAGAGGTTCAAATCATAGAATGTTAGAGTGTCACTGATCTTGTACTTAAGTCGGTATTGTGCCTTTTGTATTAAATTCGGATGCAATTTCTGTGTTTCATCGTCAATAAGAAGATGCAAGATATGCAGTAAACCTGAAGTGAAGCATCGGAATCTAAAACTGGACTCACAGGAGAGGTTCAAATCATAGAAAGTAAGAGTGTCAGTCCTCTTTTACTTAAGCCGGCATTTTGCATTCTGAATTTAATTCCGATTCAATTTCTGTCTTTCATCGCCAAAAAGAATGTCCAAGGGATACAGTAAACCTGAAGTGAAGCATCGGAATCTAAAACTGGACTCACAGGAGAGGTTCAAATCATAGAAAGTGAGAGTGTCAGTCCTCTTGTGCTTATGTCGGCATTATGCCATTTGTATTAAATTCGGATGCAATATCTGTGTTTCATCGTCAATAAGAAGGTCCATGGGATGCAGCAAACCTGAAGTGAAGCATCGGAATCTAAAACTGGACTCGCAGGAGAGGTTCAAATCATAGAATGTTAGACTGTCAGTGCCCTTTTACTTAAGTCGGCATTGATCCTTTTGTATTAAATTCGGATGCAATTTCTGTGCTTCATCGTCAATAATAAGGTGCAAGATATACAGTAAACCTGAAGTGAAGCAACGGAATCTAAAACTGGACTCACAGGAGAGGTTCAAATCATAGAAAGTAAGAGTGTCAGTCTTCTTGTACTTAAGTCGGCATTGTGATATTTGTATTAAATTCGGATGCAATTTCTGTGTTTCATCGTCAATAAGAAGGTCCAAGGGATACAGTAAAACTGAAGTGAAGCATCGGAATCTAAATCTGGACTCACAGGAGAGGTTCAATTCATAGAAAGTTAGAGTGTCACTCCTCTTGCACTTAAGTCGGTAGTGTGCCTTTTGTATTAAATTCGGATGCAATTTTTTGTGTTTCATCGTCAATTAGAAGTTCCAAGGGATACAGTAAACCTGAAGTGAAGCATCGGAATCTAAAACTGGACTCACAGGAGAGGTTCGAATCATAGAAAGTTAGAGTGTCAGTCCTCTTGCACTTAAGTCGGCATTGTGCCTTTTGAATTTAATTCCGATGCAATTTCTGTGTTTCATCGTAAATAAGAATGTGCAAGGTATACAGTAAACCTGAAGTGAAGCATCGGAATCTAAAACTGGACTCGCAGGAGAGCTTCAAATCATAGAATGTTAGAGTGTCACTCCTCTTGTACTTAAGTCGGTATTGTGCCTTTTGTATTATATTCTGATGCAATTTCTGTGTTTCATCGTCAATAAGAAGGTCCAAGGGATACAGTAAACCTTAAGTGAAGCATCGGAATCTAAAACTGGACTCACAGGAGAGGTTCAATTCATAGAAAGTAAGAGTGTCAGTCTTCTTGTACTTAAGTCGGCATTGTGATATTTGTATTAAATTCGGATGCAATTTCTGCGTTTCATCGTCAATAAGAAGGTCCAAGGGATACAGTTAACCAGAAGTAAACCATCGGAATCTAAAACTGGACTCACAGGAGAGGTTCAAATCATAGAAAGTTAGAGTGTCACTCCTCCTGCACTTAAATCGGTATTGTGCCCATTGTATTAAATTCGGATGCAATTTCTGTGTTTCATCGTCAATAAGAAGGTCCAAGGGATACAGCAAACCTGAAGTGAAGCATCGGAATCTAATACTGGACTCACTGGGAGGTTCGAATCATAGAAAGTTAGAGTGTCAGTCCTCTTGCACTTAAGCCGGCATTGTGCCTTTTGATTTTAATTCCGATGCAATTTCTGTGTTTCATTGTCAGTAAGATGGTGCAAGGTATGCAGTAACCCAGAAGTGAAGCATCGGAATCTGAAACCGGACTCACAGGAGAGGTTCAAATCATAGAAAGTGAGAGTGTAAGTCCTCTTGTACTTAAGTCGTTATTGTGCCCTTTGTATTAAATTCGGATGCAAATTCTGTGTTTCATCGTCAATAAGAAGGTCCAAGGTATACAGTAAACCTGAAGTGAAGCATCGGAATCTAAAACTGGACTCACACTAGAGGTTCAAATCATAGAATGTTAGAGTGTCACTTCTGATGTACTTAAGTCGGTACTGGGCTGTTTGTATTAAATTCGGATGCAATTTCTGTTTTCATCGTCAATAAGAAGGTACAAGGTATACAGTAAACCTTAATGGAAGCATCGGAATCTGAAAGTGGACTCTCAGGAGAGGTTCAAATCATAGAATGTTAGAGTGTAAGTCCTCTTTTACTTAAGTCGGCATTGTGCCTTTTTTATTAAATTCGAATGCAATTTCTGTGTTTCATCGTCATTACGAAGGTGCAAGGTATACAGTAAACCTGAAGTGAAGCATCGGAATGTAAAACTGGACTCACAGGAGAGGTTCAAGTCATAGAAAGTGAGAGTGTCAGTCCTCTTGTACTTAATTCGACATTGTTCCATTTGTATTAAATTCGGATGCCATTTCTGTGTTTCATTGTCAATAAGATGGTCCAAGGGATACAGTAAACCTGAAGTTAAGCATCGGAATCTAAAACTGGAATCACAGGAGAGGTTCAAATCATAGATATTTAGAGTTTCACTCCTCCTGTACTTAAGTCGGTATTGTGCCCTTTGTATTAAATCCGGATGCAAATTCTGTGTTTCATCGTCAATAAGAAGGTCCAAGGGATACAATAAACTTGAAGTGAAGCATCGGAATCTAAAACTGGACTCACAGGAGAGGTTCAAATCGTAGAATGTTATAGTGTCACTCCCCTTGTGCTTGAGTCGGTATTGTGCGTTTTGTATTAAATTCGGATGCAATTTCTGTGTTTCATCGTCAGTAACAAGGTCCAAGGGATACAGTAAACCTTAGGTGAAGCATCAGAATCTAAAACTGGACTCGCAGGAGAGGTTCAACTCATAGAATGTTAGAGTGTCAGTCCTCTTTTACTTAAGTCGGCATTGTGGCTTTTGTATTATATTCGAATGGAATTTCTGTGTTTCATCGTCAATAAGAAGGACCAAGGGATACAGTAAAACTGACGTTAAGCATCGGAATCTAAAACTGGACTCACAGGAGAGGTTCAAATCATAGAAAGTGAGAGTGTCAGTCCTCTTGTACATAAGTCGGCATTGTGCCATTTATACTAAATTCGGATGCAATTTCTGTGTTTCATCGTCAATAAGAAGGTCCAAGGGATACAGTAAACCTGAAGTGAAGCATCGGAATCTAAAACTGGACTCACAGGAGAGGTTCAAGTCATAGAAAGTGAGAGTGTAGGTCCTCTTGTACTTAAGTCGACATTGTGCCATTTGTATTACATTCGGATGCAATTTCTGTGTTTCATCGTAAATAAGAAGGTCCAAGGGATACAGTGAGCTTGAAGTAAAGCATCGGAATCGAAAACTTTACTCACAGGAGAGGTTCAAATCATAGAAAGTGAGAGTGTCAGTCCTTTTTTACTTCAGTCGGCATTGTGCCTTCTGTATTACATTCGGATGCAATTTCTGTGTTTCATCGTCAATAAGAAGGTCCAAGGGATACAGTAAATCTGAAGTGAAGCATCGGAATCTAAAACAGGACTCACAGGAGAGGTTCAAAACATAGAAAAAGAGAGTGTCAGTCCTCTTGTACTTAAGTCGGCATTGTGCCTTTTGTTTTAAATTCGGATGCAATTTCTGTGTTTCATCGTCAAGAAGAAGGTCCAAAGGATACAGTAAACCTGAAATGAAGCATCGGAATCTGAAACTGCACTCACAGGAGAGATTCAAATCATAGAAAGTTAGAGTGTCAGTCCTCTTGTACTTAAGTCGGCATTGTGCCTTTTGAATTTATCTCCCCGGCGCAATTTCTGTGTTTCATCGTCAATAAGAAGGTGCGAGGTATGCAGTAAACCTTAAGTGAAGCATCTGAATCTAATACTGGACTCACAGGAGAGGTTCAAATCATAGAAAATAAGAGTGTCAGTCTTCTTGTACTTACGTCGGCATTGTGATATTTGTATTAAATTCAGATGCAATTTCTGTGTTTCATCGTCAATAAGAAGGTCCAAGGGATACAGTAAACCTGAAGTGAAGCATCGGAATCTAAAACTGGACTCACAGGAGAGGTTCGAATCATAGAAAGTTAGAGTGTCAGTCCTCTTGCACTTAAGTCGGCATTGTGCCTTTTAAATTTAATTCCGATGCAATTTCTGTGTTTCATCGTCAATAAGAAGGTTCAAGGTATACAGTAAACCTGAAGTGAAGCATCGGAATCTAAAACTGGACTCACAGGAGAGGTTCAAATCATAGAAAGTGAGAGTGTCAGTCCTTTTTTACTTCAGTCGGCATTGTGCCTTCTGTATTACATTCGGATGCAATTTCTGCGTTTCATCGTCAATAAGAAGGTTTTAGGGATTCAGTAAATCTGAAGTGAAGCATCGGAATCTAAAACTGGACTCACAGGAGAGGTTCAAAACATAGTAAGTGAGAGTGTCAATCCTCTTGTACGTAAGTCGACATTGTGCCATTTGTATTAAATTCGGATGCAATTTCTGTGTTTCATCGTCAATAGGAAGGTCCAAGGGATACAGTAAACCTGAAGTGAAGCATCGGAATCTAAAACTGGACTCACAGGAGAGGTTCAAATCCTAGAAATTTAGAGTGTCACTCCTTCTGCACTTAAATCGGTATTGTGCCCTTTCTATTAAACTCGGATGCAATTTCTGTGTTTCATCGTCAATAAGAAGGTGCAATATATGCAGTAAACCTGATGTGAAGCATCGGAATCTAAAACTGGACTCACAGGAGAGGTTCAAATCATAGAAAGTGAGAGTGTCATTCCTCTTTTACTTAAGCCGGCATTTTGCCTTTTGAATTTAATTCCGATTCAATTTCTGTCTTTCATCGTCAAAAAGAATGTCCAAGGGATACAGTAAACCTGAAGTGAAGCATCGGAATCTAAAACTGGACTCACAGGAGAGGTTCAAATCATAGAAAGTGAGAGTGTCAGTCCTCCTGTACTTAAGTCGGCATTGTGCCTTTTGTATTAAATTCGGATGCAATTTCTGTGTTTCATCGTCAAGAAGAAGGTCCAAGGAATACAGTAAACCTGAAATGAAGCATCGGAATCGAGAACTGGACTCACGGGATAGGTTCAAATCATAGAAAGTTAGAGTGTCAGTCCTCTTGTACTTAAGTCGGCATTGTGCCTTTTGAATTTAATTCCGATGCAAATTCTGTGTTTCATCGTCTATAAGAAAGTGCAAGGTATGCAGTAAACCTGAAGTGAGGCATTGAAGTCTAAATCTGGACTCACAGGAGAGGTTCTAGTCATAGAAAGTGAGAGTGTAAGTCCTCTTGTATTTAAGTCGACATTGTGAAATTTGTATTAAATTCGGATACAATTTCTGTGTTTCATCGTCAATAAGAAGGTCCAAGGGATACAGTAAACCTGAAGTTAAGCATCGGAAACTAAAACTGGACTCACAGGAGAGGTTCAAATCATAGAAAGTTAGATTTTCACTCCTCCTGTACTTGAGTCAGTATTGTGCCCTTTGTATTAAATTCGGATGCTAGTTCTGTGTTTCATCGTCAATAAGAAGGTCCAAGGGATACAGTAAACCTGAAGTTAAGCATCGGAATCTAAAACTGGTCTCACCGGAGAGATTCAAATCTTAGAAAGTTAGAGTTTCACTCCTCCTGTACTTAAGTCGGTATTGTGCCATTTGTATTAAATTCGGATGCAAAATCTGTGTTTCATCGTCAATAAGAAGGTCCAAGGGATACAGTAAACCTGAAGTGAAGCATCGGAATCTAAAACTGGACTCATAGGAGAGGTTCAAATCATAGAATGTTAGAGTGTCACTGATCTTGTACTTAAGTCGGTATTGTGCCTTTTGTATTAAATTCGGATGCAATTTCTGTGTTTCATCGTCAATAAGAAGATGCAAGATATGCAGTAAACCTGAAGTGAAGCATCGGAATCTAAAACTGGACTCACAGGAGAGGTTCAAATCATAGAATGTAAGAGTGTCAGTCCTCTTTTACTTAAGCCGGCATTTTGCCTTCTGAATTTAATTCCGATTCAATTTCTGTCTTTCATCGCCAAAAAGAATGTCCAAGGGATACAGTAAACCTGAAGTGAAGCATCGGAATCTAAAACTGGACTCACAGGAGAGGTTCAAATCATAGAAAGTGAGAGTGTCAGTCCTCTTGTGCTTATGTCGGCATTATGCCATTTGTATTAAATTCGGATGCAATATCTGTGTTTCATCGTCAATAAGAAGGTCCATGGGATGCAGCAAACCTGAAGTGAAGCATCGGAATCTAAAACTGGACTCGCAGGAGAGGTTCAAATCATAGAATGTTAGACTGTCAGTGCCCTTTTACTTAAGTCGGCATTGATCCTTTTGTATTAAATTCGGATGCAATTTCTGTGCTTCATCGTCAATAATAAGGTGCAAGATATACAGTAAACCTGAAGTGAAGCAACGGAATCTAAAACTGGACTCACAGGAGAGGTTCAAATCATAGAAAGTAAGAGTGTCAGTCTTCTTGTACTTAAGTCGGCATTGTGATATTTGTATTAAATTCGGATGCAATTTCTGTGTTTCATCGTCAATAAGAAGGTCCAAGGGATACAGTAAATCTGAAGTGAAGCATCGGAATCTAAATCTGGACTCACAGGAGAGGTTCAATTCATAGAAAGTTAGAGTGTCACTCCTCTTGCACTTAAGTCGGTAGTGTGCCTTTTGTATTAAATTCGGATGCAATTTTTTGTGTTTCATCGTCAATTAGAAGTTCCAAGGGATACAGTAAACCTGAAGTGAAGCATCGGAATCTAAAACTGGACTCACAGGAGAGGTTCGAATCATAGAAAGTTAGAGTGTCAGTCCTCTTGCACTTAAGTCGGCATTGTGCCTTTTGAATTTAATTCCGATGCAATTTCTGTGTTTCATCGTAAATAAGAATGTGCAAGGTATACAGTAAACCTGAAGTGAAGCATCGGAATCTAAAACTGGACTCGCAGGAGAGCTTCAAATCATAGAATGTTAGAGTGTCACTCCTCTTGTACTTAAGTCGGTATTGTGCCTTTTGTATTATATTCTGATGCAATTTCTGTGTTTCATCGTCAATAAGAAGGTCCAAGGGATACAGTAAACCTTAAGTGAAGCATCGGAATCTAAAACTGGACTCGCAGGAGAGGTTCAAACCATAGAATCTTAGAGTGTCAGTCCTCTTTTACTTAAGTCGGCATTGTGGCTTTTGTATTAAATTCGAATGCAATTTCTGTGTTTCATCGTCAATAAGAAGGTCCCAGGGATACAGTGAACCTGAAGTGAAGCATCGGAATCGAAAACTGGACTCACAGGAGCGGTTCAAATCATTGAAAGTGAGAGTGTCAATCCTTTTTTACTTCAGTCGGCATTTTGCCTTCTGTATTAAATTCGGATGCAATTTCTGTGTTTCATTGTCAATAAGAAGGTCCAAGGGATACAGTAAATCTGAAGTGAAGCATCGGAATCTAAAACTGGACTCACAGGAGAGGTTCAAATCATAGAAAGTGAGAGTGTCAGTCCTCTTGTACTTAAGTCGGCATTGTGCCTTTTGAATTTAATTCCGATTCAATTTCTGTCTTTCATCGTCAAAAAGAATGTCCAAGGGATACAGTAAACCTGAAGTGAAGCATCGGAATCTAAAACTGGACTCGCAGGAGAGGTTCAAATCATAGAATGTTAGAGTGTCAGTCCTCTTTTACTTAAGTCGGCATTGATCCTTTTGTATTAAATTCGGATGCAATTTCTGTGTTTCATCGTCAATAATAAGGTGCAAGATATACAGTAAACCAGAAGTGAAGCAACGGAATCTAAAACTGGACTCACAGGAGAGGTTCAAATCATAGAAAGTAAGAGTGTCAGTCTTCTTGTACTTAAGTCGGCATTGTGATATTTGTATTAAATTCGGATGCAATTTCTGTGTTTCATCGTCAATAAGAAGGACCAAGGGATACAGTAAGCCTGAAGTGAAGCATCGGAATCTAAATCTAGACTCACAGGAGAGGTTCAATTCATAGAAAGTTAGAGTGTCACTCCTCTTGCACTTAAGTCGGTAGTGTGCCTTTTGTATTAAATTCGGATGCAATTTTTTGTGTTTCATCGTCAATTAGAAGTTCCAAGGGAAACAGTAAACCTGAAGTGAAGCATCGGAATCTAAAACTGGACTTACAGGAGAGGTTCGAATCATAGAAAGTTAGAGTGTCAGTCCTCTTGCACTTAAGTCGGCATTGTGCCTTTTGAATTTAATTCCGATGCAATTTCTGTGTTTCATCGTCAATAAGAAGGTGCAAGGTATACAGTAAACCTGAAGTGAAGCATCGGAATCTAAAACTGGACTCACAGAAGAGGTTCAAATCATAGAAAGTTAGAGTTTCACTCCTCCTGTACTTAAGTCGGTATTGTGCCCTTTGTATTAAATTCGGATGCTATTTCTGTATTTCATCGTCAATAAGAAGGTCCAAGGGATACAGTAAACCTGAAGTTAAGCATCAGAATCTAAAACTGGTCTCACCGGATAGATTCAAATCATAGAAAGTTTGAATTTCACTCCTCCTGTACTTAAGTCGGTATTGTGCCCTTTGTATTAAATTCGGATGCAAAATCTGTGTTTCATCGTCAATTAGAAGGTCCAAGGGATACAGTAAATCTGAAGTGAAGCATCGCAATCTAAAACTGGACTCATAGGAGAGATTCAAATCATAGAATGTTAGAGTGTCACTCCTCTTGTACTTAAGTCGGTATTGTGCCTTTTGTATTATATTCTGATGCAATTTCTGTGTTTCATCGTCAATAAGAAGGTCCAAGGGATACAGTAAACCTTAAGTGAAGCATCGGAATCTAAAACTGGACTCGCAGGAGAGGTTCAAACCATAGAATCTTAGAGTGTCAGTCCTCTTTTACTTAAGTCGGCATTGTGGCTTTTGTATTAAATTCGAATGCAATTTCTGTGTTTCATCGTCAATAAGAAGGTCCCAGGGATACAGTGAACCTGAAGTGAAGCATCGGAATCGAAAACTGGACTCACAGGAGAGGTTCAAATCATTGAAAGTGAGAGTGTCAACCCTTTTTTACTTCAGTCGGCATTTTGCCTTCTGTATTAAATTCCGATGCAATTTCTGTGTTTCATTGTCAATAAGAAGGTCCAAGGGATACAGTAAATCTGAAGTGAAGCATCGGAATCTAAAACTGGACTCACAGGAGAGGTTCAAATCATAGAAAGTGAGAGTGTCAGTCCTCTTGTACTTAAGTCGGCATTGTGCCTTTTGAATTTAATTCCGATTCAATTTCTGTCTTTCATCGTCAAAAAGAATGTCCAAGGGATACAGTAAACCTGAAGTGAAGCATCGGAATCTAAAACTGGACTCACAGGAGAGGTTCAAATCATAGAAAGTGAGAGTGTCAGTCCTCCTGTACTTAAGTCGGCATTGTGCCTTTTGTATTAAATTCGGATGCAATTTCTGTGTTTCATCGTCAAGAAGAAGGTCCAAGGAATACAGTAAACCTGAAATGAAGCATCGGAATCGAAAACTGGACTCACGGGATAGGTTCAAATCATAGAAAGTTAGAGTGTCAGTCCTCTTGTACTTAAGTCGGCATTGTGTCTTTTGAATTTAATTCCGATGCAAATTCTGTGTTTCATCGTCAATAAGAAAGTGCAAGGTATGCAGTAAACCTGAAGTGAGGCATTGAAGTCTAAATCTGGACTCACAGGAGAGGTTCAAGTCATAGAAAGTGAGAGTGTAAGTCCTCTTTTATTTAAGTCGACATTGTGAAATTTGTATTAAATTCGGATACAATTTCTGTGTTTCATCGTCAATAAGAAGGTCCAAGGGATACAGTAAACCTGAAGTTAAGCATCGGAAACTAAAACTGGACTCACAGGAGAGGTTCAAATCATAGAAAGTTAGATTTTCACTCCTCCTGTACTTGAGTCAGTATTGTGCCCTTTGTATTAAATTCGGATGCTAGTTCTGTGTTTCATCGTCAATAAGAAGGTCCAAGGGATACAGTAAACCTGAAGTTAAGCATCGGAATCTAAAACTGGTCTCACCGGAGAGATTCAAATCTTAGAAAGTGAGAGTTTCACTCCTCCTGTACTTAAGTCGGTATTGTGCCATTTGTATTAAATTCGGATGCAAAATCTGTGTTTCATCGTCAATAAGAAGGTCCAAGGGATACAGTAAACCTGAAGTGAAGCATCGGAATCTAAAACTGGACTCATAGGAGAGGTTCAAATCATAGAATGTTAGAGTGTCACTGATCTTGTACTTAAGTCGGTATTGTGCCTTTTGTATTAAATTCGGATGCAATTTCTGTGTTTCATCGTCAATAAGAAGGTGCAAGATATGCAGTAAACCTGAAGTGAAGCATCGGAATCTAAAACTGGACTCACAGGAGAGGTTCAAATCATAGAAAGTAAGAGTGTCAGTCCTCTTTTACTTAAGCCGGCATTTTGCCTTCTGAATTTAATTCCGATTCAATTTCTGTCTTTCATCGCCAAAAAGAATGTCCAAGGGATACAGTAAACCTGAAGTGAAGCATCGGAATCTAAAACTGGACTCACAGGAGAGGTTCAAATCATAGAAAGTGAGAGAGTCAGTCCTCTTGTACTTATGTCGGCATTATGCCATTTGTATTAAATTCGGATGCAATATCTTTGTTTCATCGTCAATAAGAAGGTCCATGGGATGCAGCAAACCTGAAGTGAAGCATCGGAATCTAAAACTGGACTCGCAGGAGAGGTTCAAATCATAGAATGTTAGACTGTCAGTGCCCTTTTACTTAAGTCGGCATTGATCCTTTTGTATTAAATTCGGATGCAATTTCTGTGCTTCATCGTCAATAATAAGGTGCAAGATATACAGTAAACCTGAAGTGAAGCAACGGAATCTAAAACTGGACTCACAGGAGAGGTTCAAATCATAGAAAGTAAGAGTGTCAGTCTTCTTGTACTTAAGTCGGCATTGTGATATTTGTATTAAATTCGGATGCAATTTCTGTGTTTCATCGTCAATAAGAAGGTCCAAGGGATACAGTAAAACTGAAGTGTAGCATCGGAATCTAAATCTGGACTCACAGGAGAGGTTCAATTCATAGAAAGTTAGAGTGTCAGTCCTCTTTTACTTAAGTCGGCATTGATCCTTTTGTATTAAATTCGGATGCAATTTCTGTGTTTCATCGTCAATAATAAGGTGCAAGATATACAGTAAACCTGAAGTGAAGCAACGGAATCTAAAACTGGACTCACAGGAGAGGTTCAAATCATAGAAAGTAAGAGTGTCAGTCTTCTTGTACTTAAGTCGGCATTGTGATATTTGTATTAAATTCGGATGCAATTTCTGTGTTTCATCGTCAATAAGAAGGACCAAGGGATACAGTAAGCCTGAAGTGAAGCATCGGAATCTAAATCTAGACTCACTGGAGAGGTTCAATTCATAGAAAGTTAGAGTGTCACTCCTCTTGCACTTAAGTCGGTAGTGTGCCTTTTGTATTAAATTCGGATGCAATTTTTTGTGTTTCATCGTCAATTAGAAGTTCCAAGGGATACAGTAAACCTGAAGTGAAGCATCGGAATCTAAAACTGGACTCACAGGAGAGGTTCGAATCATAGAAAGTTAGAGTGTCAGTCCTCTTGAACTTAAGTCGGCATTGTGCCTTTTGAATTTAATTCCGATGCAATTTCTGTGTTTCATCGTCAATAAGAAGGTGCAAGGTATACAGTAAACCTGAAGTGAAGCATCGGAATCTAAAACTGGACTCACAGAAGAGGTTCAAATCATATAAAGTTAGAGTTTCACTCCTCCTGTACTTAAGTCGGTATTGTGCCCTTTGTATTAAATTCGGATGCTATTTCTGTATTTCATCGTCAATAAGAAGGTCCAAGGGATACAGTAAACCTGAAGTTAAGCTTCAGAATCTAAAACTGGTCTCACCGGATAGATTCAAATCATAGAAAGTTTGAGTTTCACTCCTCCTGTACTTAAGTCGGTATTGTGCCCTTTGTATTAAATTCGGATGCAAAATCTGTGTTTCATCGTCAATTAGAAGGTCCAAGGGATACAGTAAATCTGAAGTGAAGCATCGCAATCTAAAACTGGACTCATAGGAGAGATTCAAATCATAGAATGTTAGAGTGTCACTCCTCTTGTACTTAAGTCGGTATTGTGCCTTTTGTATTATATTCTGATGCAATTTCTGTGTTTCATCGTCAATAAGAAGGTCCAAGGGATACAGTAAACCTTAAGTGAAGCATCGGAATCTAAAACTGGACTCGCAGGAGAGGTTCAAATCATAGAATGTTAGAGTGTCAGTCCTCTTTTACTTAAGTCGGCATTGTGGCTTTTGTATTAAATTCGAATGCAATTTCTGTGTTTCATCGTCAATAAGAAGGTCCCAGGGATACAGTGAACCTGAAGTGAAGCATCGGAATCGAAAACTGGACTCACAGGAGAGGTTCAAATCATTGAAAGTGAGAGTGTCAATCCTTTTTTACTTCAGTCGGCATTGTGCCTTCTGTATTAAATTCGGATGCAATTTCTGTGTTTCATTGTCAATAAGAAGGTCCAAGGGATACAGTAAATCTGAAGTGAAGCATCGGAATCTAAAACTGGACTCACAGGAGAGGTTCAAATCATAGAAAGTGAGAGTGTCAGTCCTCTTGTACTTAAGTCGGCATTGTGCCTTTTGTATTAAATTCGGATGCAATTTCTGTGTTTCATCGTCAATTAGAAGTTCCAAGGGATACAGTAAACCTGAAATGAAGCATCGGAATCTAAAACTGGACACACAGGATAGGTTCAAATCATAGAAAGTTAGAGTGTCAGTCCTCTTGTACTTAAGTCGGCATTGTGCCTTTTGAATTTAATTCCCATGCAATTTCTGTGTTTCATCGTCAATAAGAAAGAGCAAGGTATGCAGTAAACCTCAAGTGAAGCATCGGAATCTAAATCTGGACTCGCAGGAGAGGTTCAAATCAAAGAAAGTGAGAGTGTCAGTCCTCTTGTACTTATGTCGGCATTATGCCATTTGTATTAAATTCGGATGCAATATCTGTGTTTCATCGTCAATAAGAAGGTCCAAGGGATACAGTAAACCTTAAGTGAAGCATCTGAATCTAAAACTGGACTCGCAGGAGAGGTTCAAATCATAGAATGTTAGAGTGTCAGTCCTCTTTTACTTAAGTCGGCATTGATCCTTTTGTATTAAATTGGGATGCAATTTCTGTGTTTCATCGTCAATAATAAGGTGCAAGATATATGGTAAACCTGAAGTGAAGCATCGGAATCTAAAACTGGACTCACAGGAGAGGTTCAAATCATAGAAAGTGAGAGTGTCAGTCCTTTTTTACTTCAGTCGGCATTGTGCCTTCTGTATTACATTCGGATTCAATTTCTGTGTTTCATCGTCAATAAGAAGGTCCAAGGGATTCAGTAAATCTGAAGTGAAGCATCGGAATCTAAAACTGGACTCACAGGAGAGGTTCAAATCATAGAATGTGAGAGTGTCAGTCATCTTGTAGTTAAGTCGGCATTGTGCCTTTTGTATTAAATTCGGATGCAATTTCAGTGTTTCATCGTCATTAAGAAGGTCCAAGGGATACAGTTAACCAGAACTGAAGCATCGGAATCTAAAACTGGACTCACAGGAGAGGTTCAAATCATAGAAAGTGAGAGTGTCAGTCCTTTTTTACTTCAGTCGACATTGTGCCTTCTGTATTACATTCGGATTCAATTTCTGTGTTTCATCGTCAATAAGAAGGTCCAAGGGATTCAGTAAATCTGAAGTGAAGCATCGGAATCTAAAACTGGACTCACAGGAGAGGTTCAAATCATAGAATGTGAGAGTGTCAGTCATCTTGTAGTTAAGTCGGCATTGTGCCTTCTGTATTACATTCGGATGCAATATCTGTGTTTCATCGTCAATAAGAAGGCCCAAGGTATACAGTAAACCAGAAGTGAAGCTTCGGAATCTAAAACTGGACTCACAGGAGAGGTTCAAATCGTAGAAAGTTAGAGTGTCAGATCTCTTGTACTTAAGACGGCATTGTGCCCCTTGAATTTAATTCCGATGCAATTCCTGTGTTTCATCGTCAATAAGAAGGTGCAAGGTATGCAGTAAACCTGAAGTGAAGCATCGGAATCTAAAACTGGACTCACAGGAGAGGTTCAAATCATAGAAAGTGAGAGTGTCTGTCATCTTTTACTTAAGTCGGCATTTTGCCTTTTGAATTTAATTCCGATGCAATTTCTGTGTTTCTTCGTCAATAAGAAGGTCCAAGGGGTACAGTAAACCTGAATTGAAGCATCGAAATCTAAAACTGGTCTCACAGGAGAGGTTCAAATCATAGAAAGTGAGTGTGTCAGTCCTCTTGTACGTAAGTCGACATTGTGCAATTTCTATTAAATTCGGATGTAATTTCTGTGTTTCATCGTCAATTGGAAGGTCCAAGGGATACAGTAAACCTGAAGTGAAGCATCGGAATCTAAAACTGGACTTACAGGAGAGGTTCAAACCATAGAAAGTCAGAGTGTCACTCCTCCTGTACTTAAGTCGGTATTGTGAACTTTGTATTAAATGCGGATGCAATTTCTGTGTTTCATCGTCAATAAGAAGGTCCAAGGGATACAGTAGACCTGAATTGGAGCATCGGAATATAAAACTGGACTCACAGGAGAAGTTCAAATCATTGAAAGTGAGAGTGTCAATCCTCTTTTACTTAAGTCGGCATTGTGCCATTTGTATTAATTTCGGATGCGATTTCTGTGTTTTATCGTCAATAAGAAGATCCAATGGATACAGTAAACCTGAAGTGAAGCATCGGAATGTAAAACTGGACTCACAGGAGAGGTTCAAATCCTAGAAAGTTAGAGCGTCACTCCTCCTGCACTTAAATCGGTATTGTGCCCTTTGTATTAAATTCGGATGCAATTTCTGTGTTTCATCGTCAATAAGAAGGTCCAAGGGATACAGCAAACCTGAAGTTAAGCATCAGAACCTAAAAGTGGTCTCACCGGAGAGATTCAAATCATAGAAAGTTTGAGTTTCACTCCTCCTGTACTTATGTCGGTATTGTGCTCTTTGTATTAAATTCGGATGCTATTTCTGTGTTTCATCGTCAATAAGAAGGTCCAAGAGTACAGTAAACCTGAAGTTCACCATCAGAATCAAAAACTGGTCTCACCGGAGAGATTGAAATCATAGAAAGTATGAGTTTCACTCCTCCTGTACTTAAGTCGGTATTGTGCCCTTTGTATAAAATTCGGATTCAAAATCTGTGTTTCATCGTCAATATGAAGGTCCAAGGGATACAGTACACCTGAAGTGAAGCATCGGAATCTAAAACTGGACTCATAGGAGAGGTTCAAATCATAGAACGTTAGAGTGTCACTCCTCTTGTACTTAAGTCGGTATTGTGCCTTTTGTATTAAATTCGGATGCAATTTCTGTGTTTCATCGTCAATAAGAAGGTCCAAGGGATACAGTAAACCTTAAGTGAAGCATCGGAATCTAAAACTGGACTCGCAGGAGAGCTTCAAATCATAGAATGTTAGAGTGTCAGTCCTCTTTTACTTAAGTCGGCATTGTGGCTTTTGTATTAAATTCGAATGCATTTTCTGTGCTTCATCGTCAATAAGAACGTCCGAGGGATACAGTGAACCTGAAGTGAAGCATCGGAATCGAAAACTGGACTCACAGGAGAGGTTCAAATCATAGAAAGTAAGAGTGTCAATCCTTTTTCACTTCAGTCGGCATTGTGCCTTCTGTATTAAATTCGGATGCAATTTCTGTGTTTCATTGTCAATAAGAAGGTCCAAGGGATACAGTAAATCTGAAGTGAAGCATCGGAATCTAAAACTGGACTCACAGGAGAGGTTCAAATCATAGAAAGTGAGAGTGTCAGTCCTCTTGTACTTAAGTCGGCATTGTGCCTTTTGTATTAAATTTGGATGCAATTTCTGTGTTTCATCGTCAAGAAGAAGGTCCAAGGGATACAGTAAACCTGAAATGAAGCATCGGAATCTAAAACTGGACTCACAGGATAGGTTCAAATCATAGAATGTTAGAGAGTCAGTCCTCTTGTACTTAAGTCGGCATTGTGCCTTTTGAATTTAATTCCGATGCAATTTCTGTGTTTCATCGTCAATAAGAAAGTGCAAGGTATGCCATAAACCTCAAGTGAAGCATCGGAATCTAAATGTGGACTCACAGGAGCGGTTCAAATCAAAGAAAGTGAGAGTGTCAGTCCTTTTGTACTTATGTCGGCATTATGCTATTTGTATTAAATTCGGATGCAATATCTGTGTTTCATCGTCAATAAGAAGGTCCAAGGGATGCAGTAAACCTGAAGTGAAGCATCGGAATCTAAAACTGGACTCACAGGAGAGATTCAAATCATAGAAGGTTAGAGTGTCACTCCTCTTGTACTTAAGTCGGTATTGTGCCGTTTGTATTAAATTCGGATGCAATTTCTATGTTTCAGCGTCAATAAGAAGGTCCAAGGGATACAGTAAACCTGAAGTGAAGCATCGGAATCTAAAACTGGACTCACAGGAGAGGTTCAAATCATAGAAAGTGAGAGTGTCAGTCCTCTTGTACTTAAGTCGGCATTATGCCATTTGTATTAAATTCGGAAGCAATATCTGTGTTTCATCGTCAATAAGAAGGTCCAAGGGATGAAGTAAACCTAAATTGAAGCATCGGAATCTAAAACTGGACTCACAGGAGAGATTCAAATCATAGAAGGTTAGTGTGTCACTCCTCTTGTACTTAAGTCGGTATTGTGCCTTTTGTATTAAATTCGGATGCAATATCTGTGTTTCATCGTCAACAAGAAGGTCCAAGGGATACAGTAAACCTGAAGTGAAGCATCGGAATCTAAAACTGGACTCACAGGAGAGGTTCAAGTCATAGAAAGTGAGAGTGTAAGTCCTCTTGTACTTAAGTCGACATTGTGCCATTTGTATTAAATTCGGATGCAATTTCTGTGTTTCATCGTCAATAAGAAGGTCTAAGGGATACAGTTAACCTGAAGTTAAGCATCGGAATTTAAACTGGACTCACAGGAGAGGTTCAAATCATAGAAAGTCAGAGTTTCACTCCTCGTGTACTTAAGTCGGTATTGTTCCCTTTGAATTAAATTCGGATGCTATTTCTGTGTTTCATCGTCAATAAGAAGGTCCAAGGGATACAGTAAACCTGAAGTTAAGCATCGGAATCTAAAACTGGTCTCACCGGAGAGATTCAAATCATAGAAAGTTAGAGTTTCACTCCTCCTGTACTTAAGTCGGTGTTGTGCCCTTTGTATTAAATTCGGATGCAAAATCTGTGTTTCATCGTCAATAAGAAGGTCCAAGGGATACAGTAAACCTGAAGTGAAGCATCGGAATCTAAAACTGGACTCATAGGAGAGGTTCAAATCATAGAATGTTAGAGTGTCACTCCTCCTGCACTTAAATCGGTATTGTGCCTTTTGTATTAAATTCGGATGCAATTTCTGTCTTTCATCGTCAATAAGAAGGTCCAAGGGATACAGTAAACCTTAAGTGAAGCATCGGAATCTAAAACTGGACTCGCAGGAAAGGTTCAAATCATTGAATGTTAGAGTGTCAGTCCTCTTTTACTTAAGTCGGCATTGTGGCTTTTGTATTAAATTTGAATGCAATTTCTGTGTTTCATCGTCAATAAGAAGGTCCAAGGGATTCAGTAAATCTGAAGTGAAGCATCGGAATCTAAAACCGGACTCACAGGAGAGGTTCAAATCATAGAAAGTGAGAGTGTCAGTCATCTTGTACTTAAGTCGGCATTGTGCCTTCTGTATTAAATTCGGATGCAATTTCAGTGTTTCATCGTCAATAAGAAGGTCCAAGGGATACAGTTAACCAGAAGTGAAGCATCGGAATCTAAAACTGGACTCACAGGAGAGGTTGAAATCATAGAAAGTGAGAGTGTAAGTCCTCTTTTACTTAAGTCGGCATTTTGCCTCTTGAATTTAATTCCGATGCAATGTCTGTGTTTCTTCGTCAATAAGAAGGTCCAAGGGGTACAGTAAACCTGAATTGAAGAATCGAAATCTAAAACTGGACTCACAGGAGAGGTTCAAATCATAGAAAGTGAGTGTGTCAGTCCTCTTGTCCGTAAGTCGACATTGTGTCATTTGTATTAAATTCGGATGCAATTTCTGTGTTTCATCGTCAATAGGAAGGTCCAAGGGATACAGTAAACCTGAAGTGAAGCATCGGAATCTAAGACTGGAATCACAGGAGAGGTTCAAACCAGAGAAAGTTAGAGTGTCACTCCTGCTGTACTTAAGTCGGTATTGTGAACTTTGTATTAAATGCGGATGCAATTTCTGTGTTTCATCGTCAATAAGAAGGTCCAAGGGATACAGTAGACCTGAA
The DNA here is from genome assembly GCF_021461395.2 of Schistocerca americana. Classification (NCBI taxonomy): domain Eukaryota; kingdom Metazoa; phylum Arthropoda; class Insecta; order Orthoptera; family Acrididae; genus Schistocerca; species Schistocerca americana. The sequence goes on from NW_025725906.1 coordinate 5,317,432, forward strand.
GTGGAGCATCGGAATCTAAAACTGGACTCACAGGAAAGGCTCAAATCATTGAACGTGAGAGTGTCAATCCTCTTGTACTTAAGTCGGCATTGTGCCATTTGTATTAAATTCGGATGCGATTTCTGTGTTTCATCGTCAATATGAAGATCCAATGGATACAGTAAACCTGAAGTGAAGCATCGGAATCTAAAACTGGACTCACAGGAGAGGTTCAAATCATAGAAAGTGAGAGTGTCAGTCCTTTTTTACTTCATTCGGCATTGTGCCTTCTGTATTACAGTCGGATGCAATTTCTGTGTTTCATCGTCAATAAGAAGATCCAAGGGATACAGTTAATCTGAAGTGAAGCATCGGAATCTAAAACTGGACTCACAGGAGAGGTTCAAATCATAGAAAGTGAGAGTGTCAGTCCTCTTGTACTTAAGTCGGCATTGTGCCTTGTGAATTTAATTCCGATGCATTTTCTGTGTTTCATCGTCAATAGGAAGGTCCAAGGGATACAGTAAACCTGAAGTGAAGCATCGGAATTTAAGACTGGAATCACAGGAGAGGTACAAACCAGAGAAAGTTAGAGTGTCACTCCTCCTGCACTTAAATCGGTATTGTGCCCTTTGTATTAAGTTCGGATGCAATTTCTGTGTTTCATCGTCAATAAGAAGGTCCAAGGGATACAGCAAACCAGAAGTGAAGCATCGGAATATAAAACTGGACTCACTGGGAGGTTCGAATCATAGAAAGTTAGAGTGTCAGTCCTCTTACACTTAAGTCGGCATTCTGCCTTTTGAATTTAATTCCGATGCAATTTCTGTGTTTCATCGTCAATAAGAAGGTGCAATGTATGCAGTAACACTGAAGTGAAGCATCGGAATCTAAAACTGGACTCACCGGAGGGATTCAAATCATAGAAAGTTAGAGTTTCACTCCTCCTGTACTTAAGTCGGTATTGAGCCCTTTGTATTAAATTCGGATGCAACATCTGTGTTTCATCGTCAATAAGAGGGTCCAAGGGATACAGTAAACCTGAAGTGAAGCATCGGAATCTAAAACTGGACTCATAGGAGAGGTTCAAATCATAGAATGTTAGAGTGTCTCTCCTCTTGTACTTAAGTCGGTATTGTGCCTTTTGTATTAAATTCGGATGCAATTTCTGTGTTTCATCGTCAATGATAAGGTCCAAGGCATACAGTAAACCTTACGTGAAGCATCTGAATCTAAAACTGGACTCGCAGGAGAGGTTCAAATCATAGAATGTTAGAGTGTCAGTCCTCTTTTACTTAAGTCGGCATTGATCCTTTTGTATTAAATTCGGATGCAATTTCTGTGTTTCATCGTCAATATTAAGGTGCAAGATATACGGTAAACCTTAATTGAAGCATCGGAATCTAAAACTGGACTCACAGGAGAGGTTCAAATCATAGAAAGTGAGAGTGTCAGTCCTCTTGTACTTATGTCGGCATTATGCCATTTGTATTAAATTCGGATGCAATATCTGTGTTTCATCGTCAATAAGAAGGTCCAAGGGATGCAGTAAACCTGCAGTGAAGCATCGGAATCTAAAACTGGACTCACAGGAGAGATTCAAATCAAAGAAGGTTAGAGTGTCACTCCTCTTGTACTTAAGTCGGTATTGTGCCTTTTGTATTAAATTCGGATGCAATTTCTGTGTTTCATCGTCAATAAGAAGGTCCAAGGGATACAGTAACCCTTAAGTGAAGCATCTGAATCTAAAACTGGACTCGCAGGAGAGATTCAAATCATAGAAGGTTAGAGTGTCACTCCTCTTGTACTAAAGTCGGTATTGTGCCTTGTGAATTTAATTCCGATGCATTTTCTGTGTTTCATCGTCAATAAGAAGGTGCAAGGTATACAGTAAACCTGAAGTGAAGCATCGGAATCTAAAACTGGACTCACAGGAGAGGTTCAAATCATAGAAAGTGAGAGTGTCAGTCCTTTTTTACTTCAGTCGGCATTGTGCCTTCTGTATTACAGTCGGATGCAATTTCTGTGTTTCATCGTCAATAAGAAGATCCAAGGGATACAGTTAATCTGAAGTGAAGCATCGGAATCTAAAACTGGACTCACAGGAGAGGTTCAAATCATAGAAAGTGAGAGTGTCAGTCCTCTTGTACTTAAGTCGGCATTGTGCCTTTTGTATTAAATTCGGATGCAATTTCTGTGTTTCATCGTCAATAAGAAGGTCCAAGGTGTACAGTAAACCAGAAGTGAAGCATCGGAATCTAAAACTGGACTCACAGGAGAGGTTCAAATCGTAGAAAGTTAGAGTTTCAGTTCTCTTGTACTTAAGTCGGCATTTTGCATTTTGAATTTAATTCCGATGCAGTTTCTTTATTTCTTCGTCAATAAGAAGGTCCAAGGGGTACAGTAAGCCTGAATTGAAGCATCGAAATAAAAAACTGGACTCACAGGAGAGATTCAAATCATAGAAAGTGAGAGTGTCAGTTCTCTTGTACTTAAGTCGTCATTGTGCCTTTTGAATTTAATTCCGATGCAATTTCTGTGCTTCCAAGTCAATAAGAAGGTGCAAGGTACGCAGTAACCCTGTAGTGAAGCATCGGAATCTGAAACTGGACTCACAGGAGAGGTTCAAATCATAGAAAGTTAGAGTGTCACTCCTCCTGCACTTAAATCGGTATTGTGCCCTTTGTATTAAATTCGGATGCAATTTCTGTGTTTCATCGTCAATAAGAAGGTCCAGGGGATACAGCAAACCTGAAGTGAAGCATCGGAATCTAAAACTTGACTCACTGGGCGGTTCGAATCATAGAAAGTTAGAGTGTCAGTCCTCTTGCACTTAAGTCGGCATTGTGCCTTTTGAATTAAATTCGCATGCAATTTCTGTGTTTCATCGTAAAGAAGAAAGTCCAAGGGGTAGAGTATACCTGAATTGTAGCATCGAAATCTAAAACTGGACTCACAGGAGAGGTTCAAATCATAGAAAGTGAGAGTGTCAGTCCTCTTGTACGTAAGTCGACATTGTGCCATTTGTATTACATTCGGATGCAATTTCTGTGTTTCATCGTCAAGAAGAAGGTCCAAGGGATACAGTAAACCTGAAATGAAGCATCGGAATCTAAAACTGGACTCACAGGATAGGTTCAAATCATAGAAAGTTAGAGAGTCAGTCCTCTAGTACTTAAGTCGGCATTGTGCCTTTTGTATTAAATTCGGATGCAATTTCTGTGTTTCATCGTCAAGAAGAAGGTCCAAGGGATACAGTAAACCCGAAATGAAGCATCGGAATCTAAAACTGCACTCACAGGATAGGTGCAAATCATAGAAAGTTAGAGAGTCAGTCCTCTTGTACTTAAGTCGGCATTGTGCCTTTTGAATTTAATTCCGATGCAATTTCTGTGTTTCATCGTCAATAAGAAAGTGCAAGGTATGCAATAAACCTGAAGTGAAGCATCGGAATCTAAATCTGGACTCACAGGAGAGGTTCAAATCAAAGAAAGTGAGAGTGTCAGTCCTCTTGTACTTATGTCGGCATTTTGCCTTTTGAATTTAATTCCGATTCAATTTCTGTCCTTCATCGTCAAAAAGAATGTCCAAGGGATACAGTAAACCTGAAGTGAAGCATCGGAATCTAAAACTGGACTCACAGGAGAGGTTCAAATCATAGAAAGTGAGAGTGTCAGTCCTCTTGTACTTATGTCGGCATTATGCCATTTGTATTAAATTCGGATGCAATATCTGTGTTTCATCGTCAATAAGAAGGTCCAAGGGATGCAGTAAACCTGAAGTGAAGCATCGGAACCTAAAACTGGACTCACAGGAGTGATTCAAATCATAGAAGGTTAGAGTGTCACTCCTCTTGTACTTAAGTCGGTATTGTGCCTTTTGTATTAAATTCGGATGCAATTTCTGTGTTTGATCGTCATTAAGAAGGTCCAAGGGATACAGTAAACCTTAAGTGAAGCATCTGAATCTAAAACTGGACTCGCAGGAGAGATTCAAATCATAGAAGGTTAGAGTGTCACTCCTCTTGTACTTAAGTCGGTATTGTGCCTTGTGAATTTAATTCCGATGCAATTTCTGTGTTTCATCGTCAATAAGAAGGTGCAAGGTATACAGTAAACCTGAAGTGAAGCATCGGAATCTAAAACTGGACTCACAGGAGAGGTTCAAATCATAGAAAGTGAGAGTGTCAGTCCTTTTTTACTTCAGTCGGCATTGTGCCTTCTGTATTACAGTCGGATGCAATTTCTGTGTTTCATCGTCAATAAGAAGATCCACGGGATACAGTTAATCTGATGTGAAGCATCGGAATCTAAAACTGGACTCACAGGAGAGGTTCAAATCATAGAAAGTGAGAATGTCAGTCCTCTTGTTCTTAAGTCGGCATTGTGCCTTTTGTATTAAATTTGGATGCAATTTCTGTGTATCAACGTCAATAAGAAGGTCCAAGGTGTACAGTAAACCAGAAGTGAAGCATCGAAATCTAAAACTGGACTCGCAGGAGAGGTTCAAATCAGAGAAAGTTAGAGTTTCAGTTCTCTTGTACTTAAGTCTGCATTTTGCCTTTTGAATTTAATTCCGATGCAATTTCTTTATTTCTTCGTCAATAAGAAGGTCCAAGGGGTACTGTAAACATGAATTGAAGCATCGAAATATAAAACTGGACTCACAGGAGAGATTCAAATCATAGAAAGTGAGAGTGTCAGGTCTCTTGTACTTAAGTCGTCATTGTGCCTTTTGAATTTAATTCCGATGCAATTTCTGTGCTTCATCGTCAATAAGAAGGTGCAAGGTATGCAGTAACCCTGATATGAAGCATCGGAATCTGAAACTTGACTCACAGGAGAGAATCAAATCATAGAAAGTGAGAGTGTAAGTCCTCTTGTACTTAAGTCGGCATTGTGCCTTTTGTATTAAATTCGGATGCAATATCTGTGTTTCATCGTCAATAAGAAGGTCCAAGGGATACAGTAAACCTGAAGTAAAGCATCGGAATCTAAAACTGGACTCACAGGAGAGGTTCAAATCATAGAAAGTTAGAGTGTCAGTTCTCTTGTACTTAAGTCGGCATTGTGAATTTTGAAATAAATTCGCATGCAATTTCTGTGTTTCATCGTAAAGAAGAATGTCCAAGGGGTACAGTATACCTGAATTGTAGCATCGAAATCTAAAACTGGACTCACAGGAGAGGTTCAAATCATAGAAAGTGAGAGTGTCAGTCCTTTTGTACGTAAGTTGACATTGTGCCATTTGTATTGCATTCGGATGCAATTTCTGTGTTTCATCGTCAAGAAGAAGGTCCAAGGGATACAGTAAACCTGAAATGAAGCATCGGAATCTAAAACTGGACTCACAGGATAGGTTCAAATCATAGAAATTTAGAGAGTCAGTCCTCTTGTACTTAAGTCGGCATTGTGCCTTTTGTATTAAATTCGGATGCAATTTCTGTGTTTCATCGTCAAGAAGAAGGTCCAAGGGATACAGTAAACCCGAAATGAAGCATCGGAATCTAAAACTGGACTCACAGGATAGGTTCAAATCATAGAAAGGTAGAGAGTCAGTCCTCTTGTACTTAAGTCGGCATTGTGCCTTTTGAATTTAATTCCAATGCAATTTCTGTGTTTCAGCGTCAAAAAGAAAGTGCAAGGTATGCAATAAACCTCAAGTGAAGCATCGGAATCTAAATGTGGACTCACAGGAGAGGTTCAAATCAAAGAAAGTGAGAGTGTCAGTCCTCTTGTACTTATGTCGGCATTATGGCAATTGTATTAAATTCGGATGCAATATCTGTGTTTCATCGTCAATAAGAAGGTCCAAGGGATGCAGTAAACCTAAAGTGAAGCATCGGAATCTAAAACTGGACTCACAGGAGAGATTCAAATCATAGAAGGTTAGAGTGTCACTCCTCTTGTACTTAAGTCGGTATTGTGCCTTTTGTATTAAATTCGGATGCAATTTCTGTGTTTCATCGTCAATAAGAAGGTCCAAGGGATACAGTAAACCTTAAGTGAAGCATCTGAATCTAAAACAGGACTCGCAGGAGAGGTTCAAATCATAGAATGTTAGAGTGTCAGTCCTCTTTCACTTAAGTCGGTATTGATCCTTTTGTATTAAATTCGGATGCAATTTCTGTGTTTCATCGTCAATATTAAGGTGCAAGATATACGGTAAACCTGAAGTGAAGCATCGGAATGTAAAACTGGACTCACAGGAGAGGTTCAAATCATAGAAAGTGAGAGTGTCAGTCCTCTTGTACTTATGTCGGCATTATGCCATTTGTATTAAATTCGGATGCAATATCTGTGTTTCATCGTCAATAAGAAGGTCCAAGGGATGCAGTAAACCTGAAGTGAAGCATCGGAATCTAAAACTGGACTCACAGGAGAGATTCAAATCATAGGAGGTTAGAGTGTTACTCCTCTTGTACTTAAGTCGGTATTGTGCCTTTTGTATTAAATTCGGATGCAATTTCTGTGTTTCATCGTCAACAAGAAGGTCCAAGGGATACAGTAAACCTTAAGTGAAGCATCTTAATCTAAAACTGGACTCGCAGGAGAGATTCAAATCATAGAAGGTTAGAGTGTAACTCCTCATGTACTTAAGTCGGTATTGTGCCTTGTGAATTTAATTCCGATGCAATTTCTGTGTTTCATCGTCAATAAGAAGGTGCAAGGTATACAGTAAACCTGAAGTGAAGCATCGGAATCTAAAACTGGACTCACAGGAGAGGTTCAAATCATAGAAAGTGAGAGTGTCAGTCCTTTTTTACTTCAGTTGGCATTGTGCCTTCTGTATTACAGTCGGATGCAATTTCTGTGTTTCATCGTCAATAAGAAGATCCAAGGGATACAGTTAATCTGAAGTGAAGCATCGGAATCTAAAACTGGACTCACAGGAGAGGTTCAAATCATAGAAAGTGAGAGTGTCAGTCCTCTTGTACTTAAGTCGGCATTGTGCCTTTTGTATTAAATTCGGATGCAATTTCTGTGTTTCATCGTCAATAAGAAGGTCCAAGGTGTACAGTAAACCAGAAGTGAAGCATCGGAATCTAAAACTGGACTCACAGGAGAGGTTCAAATCAGAGAAAGTTAGAGTGTCAGTTCTCTTGTACTTAAGTCGGCATTTTTCCTTTTGAATTTAATTCCGATGCAATTTCTTTATTTCTTCGTCAATAAGAAGGTCCAAGGGGTACAGTAAACCTGAATTGAAGCATCGAAATATAAAACTGGACTCACAGGAGAGATTCAAATCATAGAAAGTGAGAGTGTCAAGTCTCTTGTACTTAAGTCGTCATTGTGCCTATTGAATTTAATTCCGATGCAATTTCTGTGCTTCATCGTCAATAAGAAGGTGCAAGGTATGCAGTAACCCTGTAGTGAAACATCGGAATCTGAAACTGGACTCACAGGAGAGGTTCAAATCATAGAAAGTTAGAGTATCACTCCTCCTGCACTTAAATCGGTATTGTGCCCTTTGTATTAAATTCGGATGCAATTTCTGTGTTTCATCGTCAATAAGAAGGTCCAAGGGATACAGCAAACCTGAAGTGAAGCATCGGAATCTAAAACTTGACTCACTGGGCGGTTCGAATCATAGAACGTTAGAGTGTCAGGTCTCTTGTACTTAAGTCGTCATTGTGCCTTTTGAATTTAATTCCGATGCAATTTCTGTGCTTCATCGTCAATAAGAAGGTGCAAGGTATGCAGTAACCCTGTAGTGAAGCATCGGAATCTGAAACTGGACTCACAGGAGAGGTTCAAATCATAGAATGTTAGAGTGTCAGTCCTATTTTACTTAAGTCGGCATTGAGCCTTTTGTATTAAATTCGGATGCAATTTCTGTGTTTCATCGTCAATAATAAGGTGCAAGATATACGGTAAACCTGAACTGAAGCATCGGAATCTAAAACTGGACTCACAGGAGAGGTTCAAATCTTAGAAAGTTAGAGTGTCAGTCCTCTTGTACTTAAGTCGGCATTGTGCCTTTTGAATTTATTTCCGATGCAATTTCTGTGTTTCATCGTCAATAAGAAGGTCCAAGGGATACAGTAAACCTTAAGTGAAGCATCTGAATCTAATACTGGACTCGCAGGAGAGGTTCAAATCATAGAATGTTAGAGTGTCAGTCCTCTTGTACTTAAGTCGGCATTGTGCCTTTTGAATTTAATTCCGATGCAATTTCTGTCTTTCATCGTCAGAAAGAATGTCCAAGGGATACAGTAAACCTAAAGTGAAGCATCGGAATCTAATACTGGACTCGCAGGAGAGGTTCAAATCATAGAATGTTAGAGTGTCAGTCCTCTTGTACTTAAGTCGGCATTGTGCCTTTTGAATTTAATTCCGATGCAATTTCTATGTTTCATCGTCAATAAGAAGGTGCAAGGTATACAGTAAACCTGAAGTGAAGCATCGGAATCTAAAACTGGACTCACAGGAGAGGTTCAAATCATAGTAAGGTAGAGTGTCAGTTCTCTTGTACTTAAGTCGGCATTGTGCCATTTGAGTTAAATTCGCATGCAATTTCTGTGTTTCATCGTAAAGAAGAAGGTTCAAGGGGTACAGTAAACCTGAATTTAAGCATCGAAATCCAAAACTGGACTCACAGGAGAGGTTCAAATCATAGAAAGTGAGAGTGTCAGTCCTCTTGTACGTAAGTCGACATTGTGCCATTTGTATTAAATTCGGATGCAATATCTGTGATTCATCGTCAATAGGAAGGTCCAAGGGATACAGTAAACCTGAAGTGAAGCATCGGAATCTAAAACTGGACTCACAGGAGAGGTTCAAACCATAGAAAGTTAGAGTGTCACTCCTCCTGTACTTAAGTCGGTATTGTGAACTTTGTATTAAATGCGGATGCAACTTCTGTGTTTCATCGTCAATAAGAAGGTCCAAGGGATACAGTAGACCTGTAGTAGAGCATCGGAATCTAAAACTGGACTCACAAAAGAGGCTAAAATCATAGAGAGTGTTAATCCTCTTGTACTTAAGTCGGCATTGTGCCATTTGTATCAAATTCGGATGCAATTTCTGTGTTTAATCGTCCATAAGAAGATCCAAGGGATACAGTAAACCCGAAGTGAAGCATCGGAATGTAAAACTGGACTCACAGGAGAGGTTCAAATCCTAGAAAGTTAGAGTGTCACTCCTCCTGCACTAAAATCGGTATTGTGCCCTTTGTATTGAATTCGGATGCAATTTCTGTGTTTCATCGTCATTAAGAAGGTCCAAGGGATACAGCAAACCTGAAGTGAAGCATCGGAATCTAAAACTGGACTCACTGGGAGGTTCGAATCATAGAGAGTTAGAGTGTCAGTCCTCTTGCACTTAAGTCGGCATTGTGCCTTTTGAATTTAATTCCGATGCAATTTCTGTGTTTCATCGTCAATAAGAAGGTGCATGGTATGCAGTAACACTGAAGTGAAGCATCGGAATCTAAAACTGGACTCACAGGAGAGGTTCAAGTCATAGAAAGTGAGAGTGTTAGTCCTCTTGTACTTAAGTCGACATTGTGCCATTTGTATTAAATTCGGATGCAATTTCTGTGTTTCATCTTCAATAAGAAGGTCCAAGGGATACAGTAAACCTGAAGTTAAGCATCGGAATCTAAAACTGGACTCACAGGAGTGGTTCATAGTCATAGAAAGTTAGAGTTTCACTCCTCCTGTACTTAAGTCGTTATTGTGCCCTTTGTATTAAATTCGGATGCAAAATCTGTGTTTCATCGTCAATAAGAAGGTCCAAGGGATACAGTAAACCTGAAATGAAGCATCGGAATCTAAATCTGGACTCATAGCAGAGATTCAAATCATAGAATGTTAAAGTGTCACTCCTCTTTTACTTAAGTCGGTATTGTGCCTTTTGTATTAAATTCGGATGCAATTTCTGTGTTTCATCGGCAATAAGAAGGTCCAAGGGATACAGTAAACCTTAAGTGAAGCATCGGAATCTAAAACTGAACACGCAGGAGAGGTTCAAATCATAGAATGTTAGAGTGTCGGTCCTCTTTTACTTAAGTCAGCATTGTGCCTTTTGTATTAAATTCGCATGCTATTTCTGTGTTTCATCGTCAATAAGAAGGTCCGAGGGATACAGTGGACCTGAAGTGAAGCATCGGAATCGAAAACTGGACTCACAGGAGTGGTTCAAATCATAGAAAGTGAGAGTGTCAATCCTTTTATACTTCAGTCGGCATTGTGCCTTCTGTATTAAATTCGGATACAATTTCTGTGTTTCATCGTCAATAAGAAGGTCCAAGGGATACAGTAAATCTGAAGTGAAGCATCGGAATCTGAAACTGGAGTCACAGGAGAGGTTCAAATCATAGAAAGTAGAGTGTCAGTCCTCTTGTACGTAAGTCGACATTGTGCAATTTGTATTAAATTCGGATGCAATTTCTGTGTTTCATCGTCAATAGGAAGGTCCAAGGGATACAGTAAGCCTGATGTGAAGCATCGGAATCTAAAACTGGACTCACAGGAGAGGTTCAAACCATAGAAAGTTAGAGTGTCATTCCTCCTGTACTTAAGTCGGTATTGGGAACTTTGTATTAAATGCGGATGCAATTTCTGTGTTTCATCGTCAATAAGAAGGTCCAAGGGATACAGCAAATCTGAAGTGAAGCATCGGAATCTAAAACTGGACTCACTGGGAGGTTCGAATCATAGAAAGCTAGAGTGTCAGTCCTCTTGCACTTAAGTCAGCATTGTGCCTTTTGAATTTAATTCCGATGCAATTTCTGTGTTTCATCGTCGATAAGAAGGTGCAAGGTATGCAGTAACACTGAAGTGAAGCATTTGAATCTAAAACTGGACTCACAGGAGGGGTTCAAGTAATAGAAAGTGAGAGTGTTAGTCCTCTTGTACTTAAGTCGACATTGTGCCATTTGTATGAAATTCGGATGCAATTTCTGTGTTTAATCGTCAATAAGAAGGTCCAAGGGATACAGTAAACCTGAAGTTAAGCATCGGAACCTATTCCTGGACTCACAGGAGAGGTTCAAATCATAGAAAGTTAGAGTTTCACTCCTCCTGTACTTAAGTCGGTATTTTGCCCTTAGTATTAAATTCGGATGCAAAATCTGTGTTTCATCGTCAATATGGAGGTCCAAGGGATACAGTAAACCTGAAGTGAAGCATCGGAATCTAAATCTGGACTCATAGGAGAGGTTCAAATCATACAATGTTAGAGTGTCAGTCCCCTTTTACTAAAGTCGGCATTGTGCCTTTTGTATTAAATTCGAATGCAATTTCTGTGTTTCATCGTCAATAAGAAGGTCCGAGGGATACAGTGAACCTGAAGTGAAGCATCGGAATCTAAAACTGGACTCACAGGAGAAGTTCGAATCATAGAAAGTGAGAGTGTCAGTCCTTTTTTACTTCAGTCGGCATTGTGCCTTCTGTATTACATTCGGATGCAATTTCTTTTCTTTCATCGTCAATAAGAAGTTCCAAGGGATGCAGTAAATCTGAAGTGAACCATCGGAATCTAAAACTGGACTCACAGGAGAGGTTCAAATCATAGAAAGTGAGAGTGTCAGTCCTTTTTTACTTCAGTCGGCATTGTGCCTCCTGTATTACATTCGGATGCAATTTCTGTGTTTCATCGTCAATAAGAAGGTCCAAGGGATACAGTAAATCTGAAGTGAAGCATCGGAATCTAAAACTGGACTCACAGGAGAGGTTCAAATCATAGAAAGTGAGAGTGTCAGTCCTCTTGTACTTAAGTCGGCATTGTGCCTTTTGTATTAAATTCGGATGCAATTTCTGTGTTTCATCGTCAATAAGAAGGTCCAAGGGGTACAGTAAACCAGAAGTGAAGCATCGGAGTCTAAAACTGGGCTCACAGGAGAGGTTCAAATCATAGAATGTTAGAGTGTCAGTTCTCTTGTACTTAAGTCGGCATTTTGCCTTTTGAATTTAATTCCGAAGCAATTTCTTTATTTATTCGTCAATAAGATGGTCCAAGGGGTACAGTAATCCTAAATTGAAGCATCGAAATCTAAAACTGGACTCACAGGAGAGGTTCGAATCATAGAGAGTTAGAGTGTCAGTCCTCTTGCACTTAAGTCGGCATTGTGCCTTTTGAATTTAATTCCGATGCAATTTCTGTGTTTCATCGTCAATAAGAAGGTGCATGGTATGCAGTAACACTGAAGTGAAGCATCGGAATCTAAAACTGGACTCACAGGAGAGGTTCAAGTCATAGAAAGTGAGAGTGTTAGTCCTCTTGTACTTAAGTCGACATTGTGCCATTTGTATTAAATTCGGATGCAATTTCTGTGTTTCATCTTCAATAAGAAGGTCCAAGGGATACAGTAAACCTGAAGTTAAGCATCGGAATCTAAAACTGGACTCACAGGAGTGGTTCATAGTCATAGAAAGTTAGAGTTTCACTCCTCCTGTACTTAAGTCGTTATTGTGCCCTTTGTATTAAATTCGGATGCAAAATCTGTGTTTCATCGTCAATAAGAAGGTCCAAGGGATACAGTAAACCTGAAATGAAGCATCGGAATCTAAATCTTTACTCATAGCAGAGATTCAAATCATAGAATGTTAAAGTGTCACTCCTCTTTTACTTAAGTCGGTATTGTGCCTTTTGTATTAAATTCGGATGCAATTTCTGTGTTTCATCGGCAATAAGAAGGTCCAAGGGATACAGTAAACCTTAAGTGAAGCATCGGAATCTAAAACTGAACGCGCAGGAGAGGTTCAAATCATAGAATGTTAGTGTGTCGGTCCTCTTTTACTTAAGTCAGCATTGTGCCTTTTGTATTAAATTCGCATGCTATTTCTGTGTTTCATCGTCAATAAGAAGGTCCGAGGGATACAGTGAACCTGAAGTGAAGCATCGGAATCGAAAACTGGACTCACAGGAGTGGTTCAAATCATAGAAAGTGAGAGTGTCAATCCTTTTATACTTCAGTCGGCATTGTGCCTTCTGTATTAAATTCGGATACAATTTCTGTGTTTCATCGTCAATAAGAAGGTCCAAGGGATACAGTAAATCTGAAGTGAAGCATCGGAATCTAAAACTGGAGTCACAGGAGAGGTTCAAATCATAGAAAGTAGAGTGTCAGTCCTCTTGTACGTAAGTCGACATTGTGCAATTTGTATTAAATTCGGATGCAATTTCTGTGTTTCATCGTCAATAGGAAGGTCCAAGGGATACAGTAAGCCTGATGTGAAGCATCGGAATCTAAAACTGGACTCACAGGAGAGGTTCAAACCATAGAAAGTTAGAGTGTCATTCCTCCTGTACTTAAGTCGGTATTGGGAACTTTGTATTAAATGCGGATGCAATTTCTGTGTTTCATCGTCAATAAGAAGGTCCAAGGGATACAGCAAACCTGAAGTGAAGCATCGGAATCTAAAACTGGACTCACTGGGAGGTTCGAATCATAGAAAGCTAGAGTGTCAGTCCTCTTGCACTTAAGTCAGCATTGTGCCTTTTGAATTTAATTCCGATGCAATTTCTGTGTTTCATCGTCGATAAGAAGGTGCAAGGTATGCAGTAACACTGAAGTGAAGCATTTGAATCTAAAACTGGACTCACAGGAGGGGTTCAAGTAATAGAAAGTGAGAGTGTTAGTCCTCTTGTACTTAAGTCGACATTGTGCCATTTGTATGAAATTCGGATGCAATTTCTGTGTTTAATCGTCAATAAGAAGGTCCAAGGGATACAGTAAACCTGAAGTTAAGCATCGGAATCTATTCCTGGACTCACAGGAGAGGTTCAAATCATAGAAAGTTAGAGTTTCACTCCTCCTGTACTTAAGTCGGTATTTTGCCCTTAGTATTAAATTCGGATGCAAAATCTGTGTTTCATCGTCAATATGAAGGTCCAAGGGATACAGTAAACCTGAAGTGAAGCATCGGAATCTAAATCTGGACTCATAGGAGAGGTTTAAATCATACAATGTTAGAGTGTCAGTCCTCTTTTACTAAAGTCGGCATTGTGCCTTTTGTATTAAATTCGAATGCAATTTCTGTGTTTCATCGTCAATAAGAAGGTCCGAGGGATACAGTGAACCTGAAGTGAAGCATCGGAATCTAAAACTGGACTCACAGGAGAAGTTCGAATCATAGAAAGTGAGAGTGTCAGTCCTTTTTTACTTCAGTCGGCATTGTGCCTTCTGTATTACATTCGGATGCAATTTCTGTCTTTCATCGTCAATAAGAAGTTCCAAGGGATGCAGTAAATCTGAAGTGAAGCATCGGAATCTAAAACTGGACTCAAAGGAGAGGTTTAAATCATAGAAAGTGAGAGTGTCAGTCCTTTTTTACTTCAGTCGGCATTGTGCCTTCTGTATTACATTCGGATGCAATTTCTGTGTTTCATCGTCAATAAGAAGGTCCAAGGGATACAGTAAATCTGAAGTGAAGCATCGGAATCTAAAACTGGACTCACAGGAGAGGTTCAAATCATAGAAAGTGAGAGTGTCAGTCCTCTTGTACTTAAGTCGGCATTGTGCCTTTTGTATTAAATTCGGATGCAATTTCTGTGTTTCATCGTCAATAAGAAGGTCCAAGGGGTACAGTAAACCAGAAGTGAAGCATCGGAATCTAAAACTGGGCTCACAGGAGAGGTTCAAATCATAGAATGTTAGAGTGTCAGTTCTCTTGTACTTAAGTCGGCATTTTGCCTTTTGAATTTAATTCCGAAGCAATTTCTTTATTTATTCGTCAATAAGATGGTCCAAGGGGTACAGTTATCCTAAATTGAAGCATCGAAATCTAAAACTGGACTCACAGGAGAGGTTCAAATCATAGAAAGTGAGAGTGTCAGTTCTCTTGTACTTAAGTCGTCATTGTGCCTTTTGATTTTAATTCCGATGCAATTTCTGTGTTTCATCGTCAATAAGAAGGTGCAAGGTATGCAGTAACCCTGTAGTGAAGCATCGGTATCTGAAACTGGACTCACAGGAGAGGTTCAAATCATTGAAAGTTAGAGTGTCACTCCTCCTGCACTTAAATCGGAATTGTGCCATTTGTATTAAATTCGGATGCAATTTCTGTGTTTCATCGTCAATAAGAAGGTCCAAGGGATACAGTAAACCAGAAGTGATGCATCGGAATCTAAAACTGGACTCACAGGAGAGGTTCAAATCACAGAAAGTTAGAGTGTCAGTTCTCTTGTACTTAAGTCGGCATTGTGCCTTTTGAATTTAATTCCGATGCAATTTCTGTGTTTCATCGTAGAGAAGAAGGTCCAAGGGGTAGAGTAAACCTGAATTGAAGCATCGAAATCTAAAACTGGACTCACAGGAGAGGTTCAAATCATAGAAAGTGAGAGTGTCAGTCCTCTTGTACGTAAGTCGACATTGTGCCATTTGTATTAAATTCGGATGCAATTTCTGTGTTTCATCGTCAATAGGAAGGTCCAAGGGATACAGTAAACCTGAAGTGAAGCATCGGAATCTAAAACTGGACTCACGGGAGAGGTTCAAACCATAGAAAGTTAGAGTGTCACTCCTCCTGTACTTAAGTCGGTATTGCGAACTTTGTATTAAATGCGGATGCAATTTCTGTGTTTCATCGTCAATAAGAAGGTCCAAGGGATACAGTAGACCTGAAGTAGAGCATCGGAATCTAAAACTGGACTCACAGGAGAGGCTCAAATCATAGAAATTTATAGTGTCAATCCTCTTGTACTTAAGTCGGCATTGTGCCATTTGTATTAATTTCGGATGCAATTTCTGTGTTTAATCGTCTATAAGAAGTAACACTGAAGTGAAGCATCGGAATCTAAAACTGGACTCACAGGAGAGGTTCAAGTCATAGAAAGTGAGAGTTTTAGTCCTCTTGTACTTAAGTCGACATTGTGCCATTTGTATTAAATTCGGATGCAATTTCTGTGTTTCATCGTCAATAAGAAGGTCCAAGGGATACAGTAAACCTGAAGTTAAGCATCGTAATCTAAAACTGGACTCACAGGAGAGGTTCAAATCATAGAAATTTAGATTTTCACTCCTCCTGTACTTAAGTCGGTATTGTGCCCTTTGTATTAAATTCGGGTGCAAAATCTGTGTTTCATCGTCAATAAGAAGGTCCAAGGGATACAGTAAACCTGAAGTGAAGCATCGGAATGTAAAACTGGACTCATAGCAGAGATTCAAATCATAGAATGTTAGAGTGTCACTCCTATTGTACTTAAGTCGGTATTGTACCTTTTGTATTAAATTCGGATGCAATTTCTGTGTTTCATCGGCAATAAGAAGGTCCAAGGGATACAGTAAACCTGAAGTGAAGCATCGGAATCTAAAACTGAACGCGCAGGAGAGGTTCAAATCATAGAATGTTAGAGTGTCGGTCCTCTTTTACTTAAGTCGGCATTGTGCCTTTTGTATTAAATTCGCATGCTATTTCTGTGTTTCATCGTCAATAAGAAGGTCCGAGGGATACAGTGAACCTGAAGTGAAGCATCGGAATCGAAAACTGGACTCACAGGAGAGGTTCAAATCATAGAAAGTGAGAGTGTCAATCCTTTTATACTTCAGTCGGCATTGTGCCTTCTGTATTAAATTCGGATACAATTTCTGTGTTTCATCGTCAATAAGAAGGTCCAAGGGATACAGTAAATATGAAGTGAAGCATCGGAATCTAAAACTGGACTCACAGGAGAGGTTCAAACCATAGAAAGTTAGAGTGTCATTCCTCCTGTACTTAAGTCGGAATTGTGAACTTTGTATTAAATGCGGATGCAATTTCTGTGTTTCATCGTCAATAAGAAGGTCCAAGGGAAACAGAAGACCTGAAGTAGAGCATCGGAATCTAAAACTGGACTCACAAGGGAGGCTCAACTCATAGAAAAAGAGAGTGTCAATCCTCTTGTACTTAAGTCGGCATTGTGCTTTTTGTATTAAATTCGGATGCAATTTCTGTGTTTATTCGTCTATAAGAAGATCCAAGGGATACAGTAAACCTGAAGTGAAGCATCGGAATGTAAAACTGGACTCACAGCAGAGGTTCAAACCAAAGAAAGTTAGAGTGTCACTCCTCCTGCACTTAAATCGGTATTGTGCCCTTTGTATTACATTCGGATGCAATTTCTGTGTTTCATCGTCAATAAGAAGGTCCAAGGGATACAGCAAACCTGAAGTGAAGCATCGGAATCTAAAACTGGACTCACTGGGAGGTTCGAATCATAGAAAGTTAGAGTGTCAGTCCTCTTGCACTTAAGTCGGCATTGTGCCTTTTGAATTTAATTCCGATGCAATTTCTGTGTTTCATCATCGATAAGAAGGTGCAAGGTATGCAGTAACACTGAAGTGAAGCATCGGAATCTAAAACTGGACTCACAGGAGGGGTTCAAGTGATAGAAAGTGAGAGTGTTAGTCCTCTTGTACTTAAGTCGATATTGTGCCATTTGTATTAAATTCGGATGCAATTTCTGTGTTTAATCGTCAATAAGAAGGTCCAAGGGATACAGTAAACCTGAAGTTAAGCATCGGAATCTATACCTGGACTCACAGGAGAGGTTCAAATCATAGAAAGTTAGAGTTTCACTCCTCCTGTACTTAAGTCGGTATTTTGCCCTTTGTATTAAATTCGGATGCAAAATCTGTGTTTCATCGTCAATAAGAAGGTCCAAGGGATACAGTAAACCTGAAGGGAAGCATCGGAATCTAAATCTGGACTCATAGGAGAAGTTCAAATCATACAATGTTAGAGTGTCAGTCCTCTTTTACTAAAGTCGGCATTGTGCCTTTTGTATTAAATTCGAATGCAATTTCTGTGTTTCATCGTCAATAAGAAGGTCCGAGGGATACAGTGAACCTGAAGTGAAGCATCGGAATCTAAAACTGGACTCACAGGAGAAGTTGGAATCATAGAAAGTGAGAGTGTCAGTCCTTTTTTACTTCAGTCGGCATTGTGCCTTCTGTATTACATTCGGATGCAATTTCTGTCTTTCATCGTCAACAAGAAGGTCCAAGGGATACAGTAAATCTGAAGTGAAGCATTGGAATCTAAAACTGGACTCACAGGAGAGGTTCAAATCATAGAAAGTGAGAGTGTCAGTCCTTTTTTACTTCAGTCGGCATTGTGCCTTCTGTATTACATTCGGATGCAATTTCTGTGTTTCATCGTCAATAAGAAGGTCCAAGGGATACAGTAAATCTGAAGTGAAGCATCGGAATCTAAAACTGGACTCACAGGAGAGGTTCAAATCATAGAAAGTGAGAGTGTCAGTCCTCTTGTACTTAAGTCGGCATTGTGCCTTTTGTATATAATTCGGATGCAATTTCTGTGTTTCATCGTCAATAAGAAGGTCCAAGGGGTACAGTAAACCAGAAGTGAAGCATCGGAATCTAAAACTGGGCTCACAGGAGAGGTTCAAATCATAGAATGTTAGAGTGTCAGTTCTCTTGTACTTAAGTCGGCATTTTGCCTTTTGAATTTAATTCCGAAGCAATTTCTTTATTTATTCGTCAATAAGATGGTCCAAGGGGTACAGTAATCCTAAATTGAAGCATCGAAATCTAAAACTGGACTCACAGGAGAGGTTCAAATCATAGAAAGTGAGAGTGTCAGTTCTCTTGTACTTAAGTCGTCATTGTGCCTTTTGATTTTAATTCCGATGCAATTTCTGTGTTTCATCGTCAATAAGAAGGTGCAAGGTATGCAGTAACCCTGTAGTGAAGCATCGGAATCTGAAACTGGACTCACAGGAGAGGTTCAAATCATTGAAAGTTAGAGTGTCACTCCTCCTGCACTTAAATCGGTATTGTGCCATTTGCATTAAATTCGGATGCAATTTCTGTGTTTCATCGTCAATAAGAAGGTCCAAGGGATACAGCAAACCTGAAGTGAAGCATCGGAATCTAAAACTTGACTCACTGGGAGGTTCGAATCATAGAAAGTTACAGTGTCAGTCCTCTTGCACTTAAGTCGGCATTGTGCCATTTGAATTTATTTCCGATGCAATTTCTGTGTTTCATCGTCAATAAGAAGGTGCAAGGTATGCAGTAACACTGAAGTGAAGCATCGGAATCTGAAACTGGACTCACAGGAGAGGTTCAAATCATAGAAAGTGAGAGTGTGAGTCCTCTTGTACTTAAGTCGGCATTGTGAATTTTGTATTAAATTCGGATGCAATATCTGTGTTTCATCGTCAATAAGAAGGTCCAAGGGATACAGTAAACCAGAAGTGAAGCATCGGAATCTAAAACTGGACTCACAGGAGAGGTTCAAATCACAGAAAGTTAGAGTGTCAGTTCTCTTGTACTTAAGTCGGCATTATGCCTTTTGAATTTAATTCCGATGCTATTTCTGTGATTCATCGTAGAGAAGAAGGTCCAAGGGGTACAGTAATTCTGAATTGAAGCATCGAAATCTAAAACTGGACTCACAGGAGAGGTTCAAATCATAGAAAGTGAGAGTGTCAGTCCTCTTGTACGTAAGTCGACATTGTGCCATTTGTATTAAATTCGGATGCAATTTCTGTGTTTCATCGTCAATAGGAAGGTCCAAGGGATACAGTAAACCTGAAGTGAAGCATCGGAATCTAAAACTGGACTCACAGGAGAGGTTCAAACCATAGAAAGTTAGAGTGTCACTCCTCCTGTACTTAAGTCGGTATTGTGAACTTTGTATTAAATGCGGATGCAATTTCTGTGTTTCATCGTCAATAAGAAGGTCCAAGGGATACAGTAGACCTGAAGTAGAGCATCGGAATCCAAAACTGGACTCACAGGAGAGGCTCAAATCATAGAAAGTGATAGTATCAATCCTCTTGTACTTAAGTCGGCATTGTGCCATTTGTATTAATTTCGGATGCAATTTCTGTGTTTAATCGTCTATAAGAAGATCCAAGGGATACAGTAAACCTGAAGTGAAGCATTGGAATGTAAAACTGGACTCCCAGGAGAGGTTCAAATCCTAGAAAGTTAGAGTGTCACTCCTCCAGCACTTAAATCGGTATAGTGCCCTTTGTATTAAATTCGGATGCAATGTCTGTGTTTCATCGTCAATAAGAAGATCCAAGGGATACAGGAAACCTGAAGTGTAGCATCGGAATCTATAACTGGACTCACTGGGAGGTTCATATCATAGAAAGTTATAGTGTCAGTCCTCTTGCACTTAAGTCGGCATTGTGCCTTTTGAATTTAATTCCGATGCAATTTCTGTGTTTCATCGTCAATAAGAAGGTGCAAGGTATGCAGTAACACTGAAGTGAAGCTTCGGAATCTAAAACTGGACTCACAGGAGAGGTTCAAGTCATAGAAAGTGAGAGTTTTAGTCCTCTTGTACTTAAGTCGACATTGTGCCATTTGTATTAAATTCGGATGCAATTTCTGTGTTTCATCGTCAATAAGAAGGTCCAAGGGATACAGTAAACCTGAAGTTAAGCAACGGAATCTAGAACTGGACTCACAGGAGAGGTTCAAATCATAGAATGTTAGAGTGTCAGTTCTCTTGTACTTAAGTCGGCATTTTGCCTTTTGAATTTAATTCCGAAGCAATTTCTTTATTTATTCGTCAATAAGATGGTCCAAGGGGTACAGTTATCCTAAATTGAAGCATCGAAATCTAAAACTGGACTCACAGGAGAGGTTCAAATCATAGAAAGTGAGAGTGTCAGTTCTCTTGTACTTAAGTCGTCATTGTGCCTTTTGATTTTAATTCCGATGCAATTTCTGTGTTTCATCGTCAATAAGAAGGTGCAAGGTATGCAGTAACCCTGTAGTGAAGCATCGGTATCTGAAACTGGACTCACAGGAGAGGTTCAAATCATTGAAAGTTAGAGTGTCACTCCTCCTGCACTTAAATCGGAATTGTGCCATTTGTATTAAATTCGGATGCAATTTCTGTGTTTCATCGTCAATAAGAAGGTCCAAGGGATACAGTAAACCAGAAGTGATGCATCGGAATCTAAAACTGGACTCACAGGAGAGGTTCAAATCACAGAAAGTTAGAGTGTCAGTTCTCTTGTACTTAAGTCGGCATTGTGCCTTTTGAATTTAATTCCGATGCAATTTCTGTGTTTCATCGTAGAGAAGAAGGTCCAAGGGGTAGAGTAAACCTGAATTGAAGCATCGAAATCTAAAACTGGACTCACAGGAGAGGTTCAAATCATAGAAAGTGAGAGTGTCAGTCCTCTTGTACGTAAGTCGACATTGTGCCATTTGTATTAAATTCGGATGCAATTTCTGTGTTTCATCGTCAATAGGAAGGTCCAAGGGATACAGTAAACCTGAAGTGAAGCATCGGAATCTAAAACTGGACTCACGGGAGAGGTTCAAACTATAGAAAGTTAGAGTGTCACTCCTCCTGTACTTAAGTCGGTATTGCGAACTTTGTATTAAATGCGGATGCAATTTCTGTGTTTCATCGTCAATAAGAAGGTCCAAGGGATACAGTAGACCTGAAGTAGAGCATCGGAATCTAAAACTGGACTCACAGGAGAGGCTCAAATCATAGAAATTTATAGTGTCAATCCTCTTGTACTTAAGTCGGCATTGTGCCATTTGTATTAATTTCGGATGCAATTTCTGTGTTTAATCGTCTATAAGAAGTAACACTGAAGTGAAGCATCGGAATCTAAAACTGGACTCACAGGAGAGGTTCAAGTCATAGAAAGTGAGAGTTTTAGTCCTCTTGTACTTAAGTCGACATTGTGCCATTTGTATTAAATTCGGATGCAATTTCTGTGTTTCATCGTCAATAAGAAGGTCCAAGGGATACAGTAAACCTGAAGTTAAGCATCGTAATCTAAAACTGGACTCACAGGAGAGGTTCAAATCATAGAAATTTAGATTTTCACTCCTCCTGTACTTAAGTCGGTATTGTGCCCTTTGTATTAAATTCGGGTGCAAAATCTGTGTTTCATCGTCAATAAGAAGGTCCAAGGGATACAGTAAACCTGAAGTGAAGCATCGGAATGTAAAACTGGACTCATAGCAGAGATTCAAATCATAGAATGTTAGAGTGTCACTCCTATTGTACTTAAGTCGGTATTGTACCTTTTGTATTAAATTCGGATGCAATTTCTGTGTTTCATCGGCAATAAGAAGGTCCAAGGGATACAGTAAACCTGAAGTGAAGCATCGGAATCTAAAACTGAACGCGCAGGAGAGGTTCAAATCATAGAATGTTAGAGTGTCGGTCCTCTTTTACTTAAGTCGGCATTGTGCCTTTTGTATTAAATTCGCATGCTATTTCTGTGTTTCATCGTCAATAAGAAGGTCCGAGGGATACAGTGAACCTGAAGTGAAGCATCGGAATCGAAAACTGGACTCACAGGAGAGGTTCAAATCATAGAAAGTGAGAGTGTCAATCCTTTTATACTTCAGTCGGCATTGTGCCTTCTGTATTAAATTCGGATACAATTTCTGTGTTTCATCGTCAATAAGAAGGTCCAAGGGATACAGTAAATATGAAGTGAAGCATCGGAATCTAAAACTGGACTCACAGGAGAGGTTCAAATCATAGATAGTAGAGTGTCAGTCCTCTTGTACGTAAGTCGACAATGTGCAATTTGTATTAAATTCAAATGCAATTTCTGTGTTTCATCGTCAATAGGAAGGTCCAAGGGATACAGTAAGCCTGATGTGAAGCATCGGAATCTAAAACTGGACTCACAGGAGAGGTTCAAACCATAGAAAGTTAGAGTGTCATTCCTCCTGTACTTAAGTCGGAATTGTGAACTTTGTATTAAATGCGGATGCAATTTCTGTGTTTCATCGTCAATAAGAAGGTCCAAGGGAAACAGAAGACCTGAAGTAGAGCATCGGAATCTAAAACTGGACTCACAAGGGAGGCTCAACTCATAGAAAAGAGAGTGTCAATCCTCTTGTACTTAAGTCGGCATTGTGCTTTTTGTATTAAATTCGGATGCAATTTCTGTGTTTATTCGTCTATAAGAAGATCCAAGGGATACAGTAAACCTGAAGTGAAGCATCGGAATGTAAAACTGGACTCACAGCAGAGGTTGAAACCAAAGAAAGTTAGAGTGTCACTCCTCCTGCACTTAAATCGGTATTGTGCCCTTTGTATTACATTCGGATGCAATTTCTGTGTTTCATCGTCAATAAGAAGGTCCAAGGGATACAGCAAACCTGAAGTGAAGCATCGGAATCTAAAACTGGACTCACTGGGAGGTTCGAATCATAGAAAGTTAGAGTGTCAGTCCTCTTGCACTTAAGTCGGCATTGTGCCTTTTGAATTTAATTCCGATGCAATTTCTGTGTTTCATCATCGATAAGAAGGTGCAAGGTATGCAGTAACACTGAAGTGAAGCATCGGAATCTAAAACTGGACTCACAGGAGGGGTTCAAGTGATAGAAAGTGAGAGTGTTAGTCCTCTTGTACTTAAGTCGATATTGTGCCATTTGTATTAAATTCGGATGCAATTTCTGTGTTTAATCGTCAATAAGAAGGTCCAAGGGATACAGTAAACCTGAAGTTAAGCATCGGAATCTATACCTGGACTCACAGGAGAGGTTCAAATCATAGAAAGTTAGAGTTTCACTCCTCCTGTACTTAAGTCGGTATTTTGCCCTTTGTATTAAATTCGGATGCAAAATCTGTGTTTCATCGTCAATAAGAAGGTCCAAGGGATACAGTAAACCTGAAGGGAAGCATCGGAATCTAAATCTGGACTCATAGGAGAAGTTCAAATCATACAATGTTAGAGTGTCAGTCCTCTTTTACTAAAGTCGGCATTGTGCCTTTTGTATTAAATTCGAATGCAATTTCTGTGTTTCATCGTCAATAAGAAGGTCCGAGGGATACAGTGAACCTGAAGTGAAGCATCGGAATCTAAAACTGGACTCACAGGAGAAGTTGGAATCATAGAAAGTGAGAGTGTCAGTCCTTTTTTACTTCAGTCGGCATTGTGCCTTCTGTATTACATTCGGATGCAATTTCTGTCTTTCTTCGTCAACAAGAAGGTCCAAGGGATACAGTAAATCTGAAGTGAAGCATTGGAATCTAAAACTGGACTCACAGGAGAGGTTCAAATCATAGAAAGTGAGAGTGTCAGTCCTTTTTTACTTCAGTCGGCATTGTGCCTTCTGTATTACATTCGGATGCAATTTCTGTGTTTCATCGTCAATAAGAAGGTCCAAGGGATACAGTAAATCTGAAGTGAAGCATCGGAATCTAAAACTGGACTCACAGGAGAGGTTCAAATCATAGAAAGTGAGAGTGTCAGTCCTCTTGTACTTAAGTCGGCATTGTGCCTTTTGTATATAATTCGGATGCAATTTCTGTGTTTCATCGTCAATAAGAAGGTCCAAGGGGTACAGTAAACCAGAAGTGAAGCATCGGAATCTAAAACTGGGCTCACAGGAGAGGTTCAAATCATAGAATGTTAGAGTGTCAGTTCTCTTGTACTTAAGTCGGCATTTTGCCTTTTGAATTTAATTCCGAAGCAATTTCTTTATTTATTCGTCAATAAGATGGTCCAAGGGGTACAGTAATCCTAAATTGAAGCATCGAAATCTAAAACTGGACTCACAGGAGAGGTTCAAATCATAGAAAGTGAGAGTGTCAGTTCTCTTGTACTTAAGTCGTCATTGTGCCTTTTGATTTTAATTCCGTTGCAATTTCTGTGTTTCATCGTCAATAAGAAGGTGCAAGGTATGCAGTAACCCTGTAGTGAAGCATCGGAATCTGAAACTGGACTCACAGGAGAGGTTCAAATCATTGAAAGTTAGAGTGTCACTCCTCCTGCACTTAAATCGGTATTGTGCCATTTGCATTAAATTCGGATGCAATTTCTGTGTTTCATCGTCAATAAGAAGGTCCAAGGGATACAGCAAACCTGAAGTGAAGCATCGGAATCTAAAACTTGACTCACTGGGAGGTTCGAATCATAGAAAGTTACAGTTTCAGTCCTCTTGCACTTAAGTCGGCATTGTGCCATTTGAATTTATTTCCGATGCAATTTCTGTGTTTCATCGTCAATAAGAAGGTGCAAGGTATGCAGTAACACTGAAGTGAAGCATCGGAATCTGAAACTGGACTCACAGGAGAGGTTCAAATCATAGAAAGTGAGAGTGTGAGTCCTCTTGTACTTAAGTCGGCATTGTGAATTTTGTATTAAATTCGGATGCAATATCTGTGTTTCATCGTCAATAAGAAGGTCCAAGGGATACAGTAAACCAGAAGTGAAGCATCGGAATCTAAAACTGGACTCACAGGAGAGGTTCAAATCACAGAAAGTTAGAGTGTCAGTTCTCTTGTACTTAAGTCGGCATTATGCCTTTTGAATTTAATTCCGATGCTATTTCTGTGATTCATCGTAGAGAAGAAGGTCCAAGGGGTACAGTAATTCTGAATTGAAGCATCGAAATCTAAAACTGGACTCACAGGAGAGGTTCAAATCATAGAAAGTGAGAGTGTCAGTCCTCTTGTACGTAAGTCGACATTGTGCCATTTGTATTAAATTCGGATGCAATTTCTGTGTTTCATCGTCAATAGGAAGGTCCAAGGGATACAGTAAACCTGAAGTGAAGCATCGGAATCTAAAACTGGACTCACAGGAGAGGTTCAAACCATAGAAAGTTAGAGTGTCACTCCTCCTGTACTTAAGTCGGTATTGTGAACTTTGTATTAAATGCGGATGCAATTTCTGTGTTTCATCGTCAATAAGAAGGTCCAAGGGATACAGTAGACCTGAAGTAGAGCATCGGAATCCAAAACTGGACTCACAGGAGAGGCTCAAATCATAGAAAGTGATAGTGTCAATCCTCTTGTACTTAAGTCGGCATTGTGCCATTTGTATTAATTTCGGATGCAATTTCTGTGTTTAATCGTCTATAAGAAGATCCAAGGGATACAGTAAACCTGAAGTGAAGCATTGGAATGTAAAACTGGACTCCCAGGAGAGGTTCAAATCCTAGAAAGTTAAAGTGTCACTCCTCCAGCACTTAAATCGGTATAGTGCCCTTTGTATTAAATTCGGATGCAATTTCTGTGTTTCATCGTCAATAAGAAGATCCAAGGGATACAGGAAACCTGAAGTGTAGCATCGGAATCTATAACTGGACTCACTGGGAGGTTCATATCATAGAAAGTTATAGTGTCAGTCCTCTTGCACTTAAGTCGGCATTGTGCCTTTTGAATTTAATTCCGATGCAATTTCTGTGTTTCATCGTCAATAAGAAGGTGCAAGGTATGCAGTAACACTGAAGTGAAGCTTCGGAATCTAAAACTGGACTCACAGGAGAGGTTCAAGTCATAGAAAGTGAGAGTTTTAGTCCTCTTGTACTTAAGTCGACATTGTGCCATTTGTATTAAATTCGGATGCAATTTCTGTGTTTCATCGTCAATAAGAAGGTCCCAGGGATACAGTAAACCTGAAGTTAAGCAACGGAATCTAGAACTGGACTCACAGGAGAGGTTCAAATCATAGAAAGTGAGAGTGTCAGTCCTCTTGTTCTTAAGTCGGCATTGTGCCTTTTGTATTAAATTCGGATGCAATTTCTGTGTTTCTTCGTCAATAAGAAGGTCCAAGGTGTACAGTAAACCTGAAGTTAAGCATCGTAATCTAAAACTGGACTCACAGGAGAGGTTCAAATCATAGAAATTTAGATTTTCACTCCTCCTGTACTTAAGTCGGTATTGTGCCCTTTGTATTAAATTCGGGTGCAAAATCTGTGTTTCATCGTCAATAAGAAGGTCCAAGGGATACAGTAAACCTAAAGTGAAGCATCGGAATGTAAAACTGGACTCATAGCAGAGATTCAAATCATAGAATGTTAGAGTGTCACTCCTCTTGTACTTAAGTCGGTATTGTACCTTTTGTATTAAATTCGGATGCAATTTCTGTGTTTCATCGGCAATAAGAAGGTCCAAGGGATACAGTAAACCTGAAGTGAAGCATCGGAATCTAAAACTGAACGCGCAGGAGAGGTTCAAATCATAGAATGTTAGAGTGTCGGTCCTCTTTTACTTAAGTCGGCATTGTGCCTTTTGTATTAAATTCGCATGCTATTTCTGTGTTTCATCGTCAATAAGAAGGTCCGAGGGATACAGTGAACCTGAAGTGAAGCATCGGAATCGAAAACTGGACTCACAGGAGAGGTTCAAATCATAGAAAGTGAGAGTGTCAATCCTTTTATACTTCAGTCGGCATTGTGCCTTCTGTATTAAATTCGGATACAATTTCTGTGTTTCATCGTCAATAAGAAGGTCCAAGGGATACAGTAAATATGAAGTGAAGCATCGGAATCTAAAACTGGACTCACAGGAGAGGTTCAAATCATAGAAAGTAGAGTGTCAGTCCTCTTGTACGTAAGTCGACAATGTGCAATTTGTATTAAATTCAAATGCAATTTCTGTGTTTCATCGTCAATAGGAAGGTCCAAGGGATACAGTAAGCCTGTTGTGAAGCATCGGAATCTAAAACTGGACTCACAGGAGAGGTTCAAACCATAGAAAGTTAGAGTGTCATTCCTCCTGTACTTAAGTCGGAATTGTGAACTTTGTATTAAATGCGGATGCAATTTCTGTGTTTCATCGTCAATAAGAAGGACCAAGGGAAACAGAAGACCTGAAGTAGAGCATCGGAATCTAAAACTGGACTCACAAGGGAGGCTCAACTCATAGAAAAAGAGAGTGTCAATCCTCTTGTACTTAAGTCGGCATTGTGCTTTTTGTATTAAATTCGGATGCAATTTCTGTGTTTATTCGTCTATAAGAAGATCCAAGGGATACAGTAAACCTGAAGTGAAGCATCGGAATGTAAAACTGGACTCACAGCAGAGGTTCAAACCAAAGAAAGTTAGAGTGTCACTCCTCCTGCACTTAAATCGGTATTGTGCCCTTTGTATTACATTCGGATGCAATTTCTGTGTTTCATCGTCAATAAGAAGGTCCAAGGGATACAGCAAACCTGAAGTGAAGCATCGGAATCTAAAACTGGACTCACTGGGAGGTTCGAATCATAGAAAGTTAGAGTGTCAGTCCTCTTGCACTTAAGTCGGCATTGTGCCTTTTGAATTTAATTCCGATGCAATTTCTGTGTTTCATCATCGATAAGAAGGTGCAAGGTATGCAGTAACACTGAAGTGAAGCATCGGAATCTAAAACTGGACTCACAGGAGGGGTTCAAGTGATAGAAAGTGAGAGTGTTAGTCCTCTTGTACTCAAGTCGATATTGTGCCATTTGTATTAAATTCGGATGCAATTTCTGTGTTTAATCGTCAATAAGAAGGTCCAAGGGATACAGTAAACCTGAAGTTAAGCATCGGAATCTATACCTGGACTCACAGGAGAGGTTCAAATCATAGAAAGTTAGAGTTTCACTCCTCCTGTACTTAAGTCGGTATTTTGCCCTTTGTATTAAATTCGGATGCAAAATCTGTGTTTCATCGTCAATAAGAAGGTCCAAGGGATACAGTAAACCTGAAGGGAAGCATCGGAATCTAAATCTGGACTCATAGGAGAAGTTCAAATCATACAATGTTAGAGTGTCAGTCCTCTTTTACTAAAGTCGGCATTGTGCCTTTTGTATTAAATTCGAATGCAATTTCTGTGTTTCATCGTCAATAAGAAGGTCCGAGGGATACAGTGAACCTGAAGTGAAGCATCGGAATCTAAAACTGGACTCACAGGAGAAGTTGGAATCATAGAAAGTGAGAGTGTCAGTCCTTTTTTACTTCAGTCGGCATTGTGCCTTCTGTATTACATTCGGATGCAATTTCTGTCTTTCATCGTCAACAAGAAGGTCCAAGGGATACAGTAAATCTGAAGTGAAGCATCGGAATCTAAAACTGGACTCACAGGAGAGGTTCAAATCATAGAAAGTGAGAGTGTCAGTCCTTTTTTACTTCAGTCGGCATTGTGCCTTCTGTATTACATTCGGATGCAATTTCTGTGTTTCATCGTCAATAAGAAGGTCCAAGGGATACAGTAAATCTGAAGTGAAGCATCGGAATCTAAAACTGGACTCACAGGAGAGGTTCAAATCATAGAAAGTGAGAGTGTCAGTCCTCTTGTACTTAAGTCGGCATTGTGCCTTTTGTATTAAATTCGGATGCAATTTCTGTGTTTCATCGTCAATAAGAAGGTCCAAGGGGTACAGTAAACCAGAAGTGAAGCATCGGAATCTAAAACTCAGCTCACAGGAGAGGTTCAAATCATAGAATGTTAGAGTGTCAGTTCTCTTGTACTTAAGTCGGCATTTTGCCTTTTGAATTTAATTCCGAAGCAATTTCTTTATTTATTCGTCGATAAGATGGTCCAAGGGGTACAGTAATCCTAAATTGAAGCATCGAAATCTAAAACTGGACTCACAGGAGAGGTTCAAATCATAGAAAGTGAGAGTGTCAGTTCTCTTGTACTTAAGTCGTCATTGTGCCTTTTGATTTTAATTCCGATGCAATTTCTGTGTTTCATCGTCAATAAGAAGGTGCAAGGTATGCAGTAACCCTGTAGTGAAGCATCGGAATCTGAAACTGGACTCACAGGAGAGGTTCAAATCATTGAAAGTTAGAGTGTCACTCCTCCTGCACTTAAATCGGTATTGTGCCATTTGCATTAAATTCGGATGCAATTTCTGTGTTTCATCGTCAATAAGAAGGTCCAAGGGATACAGCAAACCTGAAGTGAAGCATCGGAATCTAAAACTTGACTCACTGGGAGGTTCGAATCATAGAAAGTTACAGTGTCAGTCCTCTTGCACTTAAGTCTTCATTGTGCCATTTGAATTTATTTCCGATGCAATTTCTGTGTTTCATCGTCAATAAGAAGGTGCAAGGTATGCAGTAACACTGAAGTGAAGCATCGGAATCTGAAACTGGACTCACAGGAGAGGTTCAAATCATAGAAAGTGAGAGTGTGAGTCCTCTTGTACTTAAGTCGGCATTGTGAATTTTGTATTAAATTCGGATGCAATATCTGTGTTTCATCTTCAATAAGAAGGTCCAAGGGATACAGTAAACCAGAAGTGAAGCATCGGAATCTAAAACTGGACTCACAGGAGAGGTTCAAATCACAGAAAGTTAGAGTGTCAGTTCTCTTGTACTTAAGTCGGCATTATGCCTTTTGAATTTAATTCCGATGCTATTTCTGTGATTCATCGTAGAGAAGAAGGTCCAAGGGGTACAGTAATTCTGAATTGAAGCATCGAAATCTAAAACTGGACTCACAGGAGAGGTTCAAATCATAGAAAGTGAGAGTGTCAGTCCTCTTGTACGTAAGTCGACATTGTGCCATTTGTATTAAATTCGGATGCAATTTCTGTGTTTCATCGTCAATAGGAAGGTCCAAGGGATACAGTAAACCTGAAGTGAAGCATCGGAATCTAAAACTGGACTCACAGGAGAGGTTCAAACCATAGAAAGTTAGAGTGTCACTCCTCCTGTACTTAAGTCGGTATTGTGAACTTTGTATTAAATGCGGATGCAATTTCTGTGTTTCATCGTCAATAAGAAGGTCCAAGGGATACAGTAGACGTGAAGTAGAGCATCGGAATCCAAAACTGGACTCACAGGAGAGGCTCCAATCATAGAAAGTGATAGTGTCAATCCTCTTGTACTTAAGTCGGCATTGTGCCATTTGTATTAATTTCGGATGCAATTTCTGTGTTTAATCGTCTATAAGAAGATCCAAGGGATACAGTAAACCTGAAGTGAAGCATTGGAATGTAAAACTGGACTCCCAGGAGAGGTTCAAATCCTAGAAAGTTAGAGTGTCACTCCTCCAGCACTTAAATCGGTATAGTGCCCTTTGTATTAAATTCGGATGCAATTTCTGTGTTTCATCGTCAATAAGAAGATCCAAGGGATACAGGAAACCTGAAGTGTAGCATCGGAATCTATAACTGGACTCACTGGGAGGTTCATATCATAGAAAGTTATAGTGTCAGTCCTCTTGCACTTAAGTCGGCATTGTGCCTTTTGAATTTAATTCCGATGCAATTTCTGTGTTTCATCGTCAATAAGAAGGTGCAAGGTATGCAGTAACACTGAAGTGAAGCTTCGGAATCTAAAACTGGACTCACAGGAGAGGTTCAAGTCATAGAAAGTGAGAGTTTTAGTCCTCTTGTACTTAAGTCGACATTGTGCCATTTGTATTAAATTCGGATGCAATTTCTGTGTTTCATCGTCAATAAGAAGGTCCAAGGGATACAGTAAACCTGAAGTTAAGCAACGGAATCTAGAACTGGACTCACAGAGAGGTTCAAATCATAGAAAGTGAGAGTGTCAGTCCTCTTGTTCTTAAGTCGGCATTGTGCCTTTTGTATTAAATTCGGATGCAATTTCTGTGTTTCTTCGTCAATAAGAAGGTCCAAGGTGTACAGTAAACCAGAAGTGAAGCATCGGAATCTAAAACTGGGCTCACAGGAGAGGTTCAAATCATAGAGTGTTAGAATGTCAGTTCTCTTGTACTTAAGTCGGCATTTTGCCTTTTGAATTTAATTCCGAAGCAATTTCTTTATTTATTCGTCAATAAGAAGGTCCAAGGGGTACAGTAAACCTAAATTGAAGCATCGAAATCTAAAACTGGACTAACAGGAGAGGTTCAAATCATAGAAAGTGAGAGTGTCAGTTCTCTTGCACTTAAGTCGGCATTGTGCCATTTGAATTTAATTCCGATGCAATTTCTGTGTTTCATCGTGAAAAAGAAGGTGCAAGGTATGCAGTAACCCCGAAGTGAAGCAGGGGAATCTGAAACTGGACTCACAGGAGAGGTTCAAATCATAGAAAGTGAGAGTGTGAGTCCTCTTGTACGTAAGTCGCCATTGTGCCATTTGTATTAAATTCGGATGCAATTTCTGTGTTTCATCATCAATAGGAAGGTCCAAGGGATACAGTAAACCTGAAGTGAAGCATCGGAATCTAAAACAGGACTCACAGGAGAGGTTCAAACCATAGAAAGTTAGAGTGTCACTCCTCCTGTACTTAAGTCGGTATTGTGAACTTTGTATTAATTGCGGATGCAATTTCTGTGCTTCATCGTCAATAAGAAGGTCCAAGGGATACAGTAGACCTGAAGTAGAGCATCGGAATCTAAAACTGGACTCACAGGAGAGGTTCAAATCATAGAAAGTGAGAGTGTCAATTCTCTTGTACTTAAGTCGGCATTGTGCCATTTGTATTAAATTCGGATGCAATTTCTGTGTTTAATCGTCTATAAGAAGATCCAAGGGATACAGTAAACCTGAAGTGAAGCATCGGAATCTAAAACTGGACTCACAGGAGAGGTTCAAACCATAGAAAGTTAGAGTTTCGCTCCTCCTGTACTTAAGTCGGTATTGTGAACTTTGTATTAAATTCGGATGCAATTTCTGTGTTTGATCGTCAATAAGGAGGTGCAAGGTATGCAGTAACACTGAATTGAAGCATCGGAATCTAAAACTGGACTCACAGGAGAGGTTCAAGTTATAGAAAGTGAGAGTGTTAGTCCTCTTGTACGTAAGTCGACATTGTGCCATTTGTATTAAATTCGGATGCAATTTCTGTGTTTCATCGTCAATAGGAAGGTCCAAGGGATACAGTAAACCTGAAGTGAAGCATCGGAATCTAAAACTGGACTCACGGGAGAGGTTCAAACCATAGAAAGTTAGAGTGTCAGTCCTTTTGTACTTAAGTCGGCATTGTGACTTTTGTATTAAATTCGGATGCTAACTCTGTGTTTCATCGTCAATTAGAAGGTCCAAGGGATACAGTAAACCTGAAGTGATGCATCGGAATCTGAAACTGGACTCAGAGGAGAGGTTCAAGTTATAGAAAGTGAGAGTGTTAGTCCTCTTGTACTTAAGTCGACATTGTGCCATTTGTATTAAATTCGGATGCAATATCTGTGTTTCATCGTCAATAAGAAGGTCCAAGGGATACAGTAAACCTGAAGTGAAGCCTCGGGATCTAAAACTGGACTCACAGGAGAGGTTCAAATCATAGAAAGTTAGAGTGTCAGTCCTTTTGTACTTAAGTCGGCATTGTGACTTTTGTATTAATTTCGAATGCTAACTCTGTGTTTCATCGTCAATTAGAAGGTCCAAGGGATACAGTAAACCTGAAGTGATGCATCGGAATCTGAAACTGGACTCAGAGGACAGGTTGAAATCATAGAAAGTGAGAGTGTCAGTTCTCTTGTACTTAAGTCGGCATTGTGCCATTTGTATTAAATTTGGGTGCAATTTCTGTGTTTCATCGTCAATAAGAAGGTCCAAGGGATACAGTAAACCTGAAGTGAAGCATCGGAATCTAAAACTGGACTCACAGGAGAGGTTCAAATCATAGAAAGTGAGAGTGTCAGTCCTCTTCTACTTAGGTCGGCATTGTGCCTTTTGAATTTAATTCCGATGCAATTTCTGTGTTTCATCGTCAATAAGAAGGTCCAAAGGATACAGTAAACCTGAATTGAAGCATCGGAATCTGAAACCGGACTCACAGGAGAGGTTTAAATCATAGAAAGTTAGAGTGTCAGTCCTCTTGTACTTATGTCGGCATAGTGCCTTTTGTATTTAATTCGGATGCAATTTCTGTGTTTCATCGTCAACAAGAAGGTCCAAGGGATACAGTAAACCTGAAGTGAAGCATCGGAATCTAAAACTGGTCTCACAGGAGAGGCTCAAATCATAGAAAGTTGGAGTGTCAGTCCTCTTATACTTAAGTCGGCATTGTGCCTTGTGTATTAAGTTTAGATGCAATTTCTTTGTTTGAAGCATCGGAAACTAAATCAGGACTCACAGGAGAGATTCAAATCATAGAAAGTTAGAGTGTCAGTCCTCTTGTACTTATGTCGGCATAGTGCCTTTTGTATTTAATTCGGATGCAATTTCTGTGTTTCATCGTCATCAAGAAGGTCCAAGGGATACAGTAAACCTGAAGTGAAGCCTCGGGATCTAAAACTGGACTCACAGGAGAGGTTCAAATCATAGAAAGTTAGAGTGTCAGTCCTTTTGTACTTAAGTCGGCATTGTGACTTTTGTATTAAATTCGGATGCTAACTCTGTGTTTCATCGTCAATTAGAAGGTCCAAGGGATACAGTAAACCTGAAGTGATGCATCGGAATCTGAAACTGGACTCAGAGGAGAGGTTCAAATCATAGAAAGTGAGAGTGTCAGTCCTCTTGTACTTAAGTCGGCATTGTGCCATTTGTATTAAATTTGGGTGCAATTTCTGTGTTTCATCGTCAATAAGAAGGTCCAAGGGATACAGTAAACCTGAAGTGAAGCATCGGGATCTAAAACTGGTCTCACAGGAGAGGTTCAAATCATAGAAAGTGAGAGTATCAGTCCTCTTCTACTTAGGTCGGCATTGTGTCTTTTGAATTTAATTCCGATGCAATTTCTGTGTTTCATCGTCAATAAGAAGGTCCAAAGGATACAGTAAACCTGAAGTGAAGCATCGGAATCTAAAACCGGACTCACAGGAGAGGTTTAAATCATAGAAAGTTAGAGTGTCAGTCCTCTTGTACTTAAGTCGTCATTGTGCCTTTTGTATTAAATTCGGATGCAATTTCTGTGTTTCATCGTCAATAAGAAGGTCCAAGGAATACAATAAACCTTAAGTGAAGCATCGGAAACCAAAACTGGACTCACAGAAGAGGTTCAAATCATAGAAAGTTAGAGTGTCAGTCCTCTTGTACTTAAGTCGGCATTGTGCCTTTTTTATCAAATTTGGATGCAATATCTGTGTTTCATTGTCAACAAGAAGGTCCAAGGCAATCAGTAAACCTGAAGTGAAGCATCGTAATCTAAAACCGGACTCACGGGAGAAGTTCAAATCATAGAAAGTTAGAGTGTCAGTCCTCTTGTACTTATGTCGGCATTGTGCCTTTTGTATTAAATTCGGATGCAATTTCTGTGTTTCATCGTCAATAAGAAGGTCCAAGGGATACAGTAAATCTGAAGTGAAGCATCGCAATCTAAAACTGGACTCGCAGGAGAGGTTCAAATCATAGAAAGTGAGAGCGTCAGTCCTCTTGTACTTAAGTCGGCATTGTGCCTTTTGTATTAAATTCGGATGCAATTTCTGTGTTTCATCGTCAGGAAGAAGGTCCAAGGGATACAGTAAACCTGAAATGAAGCATCGGAATCTAAAACTGGACTCACAGGAGAGGTTCAAATCATAGAAAGTTAGAGTGTCAGTCCTCTTGTACTTAAGTCGGCATTGTGCCTTTTTAATTTAATTCCGATGCAATTTCTGTGTTCTTCGTCAATAAGAAGGTGCAAGGTATGCAGTAAACCTGAAGTGAAGCATCGGAATCTAAAACTGGACTCACAGGAGAGGTTCAAATCATAGAAAGTGAGAGTATGAGTCCTCTTGTACCTAAGTCGGCATTATGCCATTTGTATTAAATTCGGATGCAATATCTGTGATTCATCGTCAATAAGAAGGTCCAAGGGATGCAGTAAACCTGAAGTGAAGCATCGGAATCTAAAACTGGACTCACAGGAGAGATTCAAGTCATAGAAGGTTAGAGTGTCACTCCTCTTGTACTTAAGTCGGTATTGTGCCTTTTGTATGAAATTCGGATGCAATTTCTGTGTTTCATCGTCAATACGAAGGTCCAAGGGATACAGTAAACCTTAAGTGAAGCATCGGAATCTAAAAGTGGACTCACAGGAGAGGTTCAAATCATAGAATGTTAGAGTGTCAGTCCTCTTTTAATTAAGTCGGCATTGAGCCTTGTGTATTAAATTCGGATGCAATTTCTGTGTTTCATCGTCAATAAGAAGGTCCAAGGGATACAGTAAACCTGAAGTTAAGCATCGGAATCTAAAACTGGACTCACAGGAGAGGTTCAAAGCATAGAAAGTTAGCGTTTCACTCCACCTGTACTTAAGTCGGTATTGTGCCCTTTGTATTAAATTCGGATGCAAAATCTGTGTTTAATCGTCAATAGGTAGGTCCAAGGGATACAGTAAACCTGAAGTGAAGCATCGGAATCTAAATCTGGAGTCATAGGAGAGATTCAAATCATATAATGTTAGAGTGTCACTCCTCTTGTACTTAAGTGTGTATTGTGCCTTTTGTATAAAATTCGGATGCAATTTCTGTGTTTCATCGTCAATAAGAAGGTCCAAGGGATACAGTAGCCCTGAAGTAGAGCATCGGAATCTAAAACTGGACTCACAGGAGAGGCTCAACTCATAGAAAGTGAGAGTGTCAATCCTCTAGTCCTTAAGTCGGCATTGTGCCATTTGTATTAAATTCGGATGCAATTTCTGTGTTTAATCGTCTATAAGAAGATCCAAGGGATACAGTAAACCTGAAGTGAAGCATCGGAATGTAAAACTGGACTCACAGGAGAGGTTCAAATCCTAGAAAGTTAGAGTGTCACTCCTCCTGCACTTAAATCGGTATTGTGCCCTTTGTATTAAATTCGGATGCAATTTCTGTGTTTCATCGTCAATAAGAAGGTCCAAGGGATACAGCAAACCTGAAGTGAAGCATCGGAATCTAAAACTGGACTCACTGGGAGGATCGAATCATAGAATGTTATACTGTCAGTCCTCTTGCACTTAAGTCGGCATTGTGCCTTTTGAATTTAATTCCGATGCAATTTCTGTGTTCCATCGTCAATAAGAAGGTGCAAGGTATGCAGTTACACTGAAGTGAAGCATCGGAATCTAAAACTGGACTCACAGGAGAGGATCAAGTAATAGAAAGTGAGAGAGTTAGTCCTCTTGTACTTAAGTCGACATTGTGCCATTTGTATTAAATTCGGATGCAATTTCTGTGTTTCATCGTCAATAAGAAGGTCCAAGGGATACAGTAAATCTGAAGTGAAGCATCGGAATCTAAAACTGGACTCACAGCGGAGGTTCAAATCATAGAAAGTTAGAGTGTTAGTCCTCTTTTATTTAATTCGGCATTCTGGCTTTTGCATTAAATTCCGATGCAATTTCTATGTTTCATCGTCAATAAGAAGGTCCAAGGAATACAGTAAACCTGAAGTGAAACATCGGAATCTTAAGCTGGACTCACAGGAGAGGTTCAAATCATAGAAAGTAAGAGTGTATGTCCTCTTGTACTTAAGTCGGCATCGTACCTTTTGTATTAAATTTGGATGCAAACTCTGTGTTTCATCGTCAATAAAAAGGTCCAAGGGATACAGTAAACCTGAAGTGAAGCATCGGGATCTAAATCTGGACTCATTGGAGAGGTTCAAATCATAGAAACTGAGAGTGTCAGTCCTCTTGTACTTAAGTCGGTATTGTGCATTTTGAATTTAATTCCGATGCAATTTCTGTGTTTCATCGTCAATAAGAAGGTGCAAGGTATGCAGTAAACCTGAAGTGAAGCATCGGAATCTGAAACTGGACTCACAGGAGAGGTTCACATCATAGAAATTGAGAGTGTCAGTAGTCTTGTACTTATGTCGCCATTGTGCCTTTTGTATTAAATTCGGATGCAATTTCTGTGTTTCATCGTCAATAAGAAGGTCCAAGGGATACAGTAAACCTGAAGTGAAGCTTCGGAATCTAATACTGTACTCACAGGAGAGGTTCAAATCATAGAATGTTAGAGTGTCACTCCTCTTGTACTTAAGTCGGTATTGTGCCTTTTGTATTACATTCGGATGCAATTTCTGTGTTTCATCGTCAATAAGAAGGTCCAAGGGATACAGTAGCCCTGAAGTAGAGCATTGGAATCTAAAACTGGACTCACAGGAGAGGCTCAACTCATAGTAAGTGAGAGTGTCAGTCCTCTTGTACTTAAGTCGGCATTGTTGCATTTGTATTAAATTCGGATGAAATTTCTGTGTTTCATCGTCAATAAGAAGGTCCAAGGCATACAGTAAAACTGAAGTGAAGCATCGGAATCTAAAACTGGACTCACAGGAGAGGTTCAAATCATAGAAAGTTAGAATGTCAGTCCTCTTGTACTTAAGTCGGCATTGTGCCTTTTGTATTAAATTCGGATTTAATTTCTCTGTTTCATCGTCAATAAGAAGGTGCACGGTATACTGTAAACCTGAAGTGAAGCATCGGAATCTAAAACTGGACTCACAGGAGAGGTTAAAATCATAGAAAGTGAGAGTGTCAGTCCTCTTGTACTTAAGTCGACATTGTGCCATTTGTATTAAATTCGGATGCAATTTCTGTGTTTCATCGTCAATAAGAAGGTCCAAGGAATACAGTAAACCTGAAGTGAAGCATCGGAATCTAAAACTGGACTCACAGGAGAGGTTCAAATCATAGAAAGTTAGAGTGTTAGTCCTCTTTTATTTAAGTCGGCATTGTGGATTTTGCATTAAATTTCGATGCAATTTCTATGTTTCATCGTCAATAAGAAGGTGCAAGGTATACAGTAATCCTGAAGTGAAGCATCGGAGTTTGAAACCGGACTCACAGGAGAAGTTCAAATCATAGAAAGAGAGAGTGTCCGTCCTCTTGTACTTAAGTTGGCATTGTGTCATTTGTATTAAATTCGGATGCATATCCTGTCTTTCATAGTCAATAAGAAGGTCCAAGGAATACAGTAAACCTGAAGTGAAACATCGGAATCTAAAACTGGACTCACAGGAGAGGTTCAAATCATAGAAAGTAAGAGTGTCAGTCCTCTTGTACTTAAGTCGGCATTGTACCTTTTGTATTAAATTTGGATGCAAACTCTGTGTTTCATCGTCAATAAAAAGGTCCAAGGGATACAGTAAACCTGAAGTGAAGCATCGGGATCTAAAACTCGACTCATAGGAGAGGTTCTTTTGAATTTAATTCCGATGCAAGTTCTGTGTTTCATCGTCAATAAGAAGGTGCAAGGTATGCAGTAAACCTGAAGTGAAGCATCGGAATCTGAAACTGGACTCACAGGAGAGGTTCACATCATAGAAAGTGAGAGTGTCAGTTGTCTTGTACTTAAGTCGCCATTGTGCCTTTTGTATTAAATTCGGATGCAATTTCTGTGTTTCATCGTCAATAAGAAGGTCCAAGGGATACAGTAAACCTGAAGTGAAGCCTCGGGATCTAAAACTGGATTCACAGGAGAGGTTCAAGTCATAGAAAGTTAGAGTGTCAGTCCTTTTGTACTTAAGTCGGCATTGTGACTTTTGTATTAAATTCGGATGCTAACTCTGTGTTTCATCGTCAATTACAAGGTCCAAGGGATACAGTAAACCTGAAGTGATGGATCGGAATCTGAAACTTGACTCAGAGGAGAGGTTCAAATCATAGAAAGTGAGACTGTCAGTCCTCTTGTACTTAAGTCAGCATTGTGCCATGTGTATTAAATTTGGGTGCAATTTCTGTGTTTCATCGTCAATAAGAAGGTCCAAGGGATACAGTAAACCTGAAGTGAAGCATCGGAATCTAAAACTGGACTCACAGGAGAGGTTCAAATCATAGAAAGTGAGAGTGTCTGTCCTCTTCTACTTAGGACGGCATTGTGCCTTTTGAATTTAATTCCGATGCAATTTCTGTGTTTCATCGTCAATAGGAAGGTCCAAAGGATACAGTAAACCAGAAGTGAAGCATCGGAATCTAAAACTGAACTCACAGGAGAGATTCAAATCATAGAAAGCAAGAGTGTCACTCCTCTTGTACTTAAGTCGGTATTGTGCCTTTTGTATTAAATTCGGATGCAATTTCTGTGTTTCATCATCAATAAGAAGGTCCAAGGGATACAGTAAACCTTAAGTAAAGCATCGGAATCTAAAACTGGACTTAGAGGAGAGTTTCAAATCATAGAAAGTTAGAGTGTCAGTCCTCTTGTACTTAAGTCGGCATTGTGCCTTTTGTATTATTTTCGGATGCAAAGTCTGTGTTTCATCGTCAATAAGAAGGTCCAAGGGATACAGTACACCTGAAGTGAAGCATCGGAATCTAAAACTGGACTCACAGGAGAGGTTCAAATCATAGAAAGTTAGAGTGTCATTCCTCTTGTACTTAACTCTGCATTGTGATTTTTGAATTTAATTCCGATGCAATTTCTGTGCTTCATCGTCAATAAGAAGGTCCAAGGGATACAGTAAACCTATAATGAAGCATTGGAATCTAAGACTGGACTCACAGGAGAGGTTCAAATCATAGAAAATGAGAGTGTCAGTCCTCATTTACTTAAGTCGGCATTGTGCGTATTGAATTTAATTCCGATGCAAATTCTGTGTTTTATCGTCAATAAGAAGGTCCAAGGGATACAGTAAACCTGAAGTGAAGCATCGGAATCAAAAACTGGACTCACAGGAAAGGTTCAAATCATAGAAAGTGAGAGTGTCAGTCCTTTTGTACTTAAGTCGGCATTGTGGCATTTGTGTTAAATTCGGATGCAATTTCTGTGTTCCATCGACAATAAGAATGTCCAAGGGATACAATAAACCTGAAGTGAAGCATCGGAATCTAAAACTGGACTCACAGGAGAGGTTCAAATCATAGAATGTTAGAGTGTCTGTCCTCTTTTACTTGAGTCGGCATTGTGCCTATTGCATTAAATTCCGATGCAATTACTATGTTTCATCGTCAATAAAAAGGTGCAAGGTATTCAGTAAACCTGAAGTGAAGCATCGGAATCTAAAACTGGACTCACAGGAGAGGTTCAAATCATAGAAAGTGAGAGTGTCAGTCCTCTTCTACTTAGGTCGGCATTGTGCCTTTTGAATTTAATTCCGATGCAACTTCTGTGTTTCATCGTCAATAAGAAGGTCCAAAGGATATAGTAAACCTGAAGTGAAGCATCGGAATCAAAAACTGCATTCACTGGAGGGATTCAATCATAGAAAGTTAGAGTGTCACTCCTCTTGTACTTAAGTCGGTATTGTGCCTTTTGTATTAAATTCGGATGCAATTCCTGTGTTTAATTGTCAATAAGAAGGTCCAAGGGATACAGTAAACATTAAGTCAAGCATCGGAATCTAAAACTGGACTCACAGGAGAGGTGCAAATCATAGAAAGTTAGACTGTCAGTCCTCTTTTACTTAAGTCGGCATTGTGCCTTTTGTATTAAACTCCGATGCAATTTCTGTGTCATTTTCAATAGGAAAGTCCAAGGGATACAGTAAACCTGAAGTGAAGCATCGGAATCTAAAACTAGACTCACAGGAGAGGTTCAAATCATAGAAAGTTAGAGTGTCAGTCCTCTTGTACTTAAGTCGGCATTGTGATTTTTGAATTTATTTCGGATGCAATTTCTGTGTTTCATCGTCGATAAGAAGGTCCCAGGGAAACAGTAAACCTGGAGTGAAGCATCGGAATCTAAGACTGGACTCACAGGAGAGGTTCAAATCATAGAAAGTGAGAGTGTCAGTCCTCTTGTACTTTAGTCGGCATTGTTGCATTTGTATTAAATTCGGATGAAATTTCTGTGTTTCATCGTCAATAAGAAGGTCAAAGGGATACAGTAAAACTGAAGTGAAGCATCGGAATCTAAAACTTGACTCACAGGAGAGGTTCAAATCATAGAAAGTGAGAGTGTCACTCCTCTTGTACTTGAGTCGGTATTGTGCCTTTTGTATTAAATTCGGATGCAATTTCTGTGTTTCATCGTAAATAACAAGGTCCAAGGGATACAGTAAACCTTAAGTGAAGCATCGGAATCTAAAACTGGACTCGCAGGAGAGGTTCAAATCATAGAAAGTTAGAATGTCAGTCCTCTTGTACTTAAGTCGGCATTGTGCCTTTTGTATTAAATTCGAATGCAATTTCAGTGTTTCATCGTCAATAAGAAGGTGCAAGGTATACTGTAAACCTGAAGTGAAGCATCGGAATCTAAAACTGGACTCACAGGAGAGGTTCAAATCATAGAAACGTAGAGTGTTAGTCCTCTTTTATTTAAGTCGGCATTGTGGCTTTTGCATTAAATTCCGATGCAATTTCTATGTTTCATCGTCAATAAGAAGGTGCAAGGTATACAGTAAACCTGAAGTGAAGCATCGGAATTTAAAACCGGACTCACAGGAGAGGTTCAAATCATAGAAAGAGAGAGTGTCAGTCCTCTTGTACTTAAGTTGGCATTGTGCCATTTGTATTAAATTCGGATGCAATTCCTGTGTTTCATAGTCAATAAGAAGGTCCAAGGAAAAAGTAAACCTGAAGTGAAACATCGGAATCTAAAACTGGACTCACAGGAGAGGTTCAAATCATAGAAAGTAAGAGTGTCAGTCCTCTTGTACTTAAGTCGGCATTGTACCTTTTGTATTAAATTTGGATGCAAACTCTGTGTTTCATCGTCAATAAGAAGGCCCAAGGGATACAGTAAACCTGAAGTGAAGCAGCGGAATCTAAAACTGGACTCACAGGAGAGGTGCAAATCATAGAAAGTGAGAGTGTCGGTCCTCTTCTACTTAGGTCGGCATTGTGCCTTTTGAATTTAATTCCGATGCAATTTCAGTGTTTCATCGTCAATAAGAAGGTCCAAAGGATACAGTAAACCTGAAGTGAAGCATCGAAATTTAAAACTGAACCCACAGGAGAGATTCAAATCATAGAAAACTAGGGTGTCACTCCTCTTGTACTTAAGTCGGTATTGTGCCTCTTGTATTAAATTCGGATGCAATTTCTGTGTTTCATCATCAATAAGAAGGTCCAAGGGATACAGTAAACCTTAAGTAAAGAATCGGAATCTAAAACTGGACTCACAGGAGAGGTTCAAAACATAGAAAGTTAGAGTGTCATTCCTCTTGTACTTAACTCTGCATTGTGATTTTTGAATTTAATTCCGATGCAATTTCTGTGTTTCATCGTCAATCAGAAGGTGCACGGTATACAGTAAACCAGAAGTGAAGCATCGGAATCTAAAACTGGACTCACAGGAGAGGTGCAAATCATAGAAAGTGAGAGTGTCAGTCCTCTTGAACTTAAGTCGACATTGTGCCATTTGTATTAAATTCGGATGCAATTTCTGTGTTTCATCGTCAATAAGAAGGTCCAAGGGATACAGTAAAGCTGAAGTGAAGCATCGGAATCTAAATCTGGACTCACAGGAGAGGTTCAAATGATAGAAAGTTAGAGTGTCAGTCCTCTTTTACTTAAGTCGGCATTGTGCCTTTTGTATTAAATTCCGATGCAATTTCTATGTTTCATCGTCAATAAGAAAGTGCAAGGTATACAGTAAACCTGAAATGAAGCATCGGAATTTAAAACCGGTCTCACAGGAGAGGTTCAAATCATAGAAAGTGAGAGTGTCAGTCCTCTTGTACTTAAGTCGGCATTGTGCCATTTGTATTAAATACGGATGCGATTTCTGTGTTTTATCGTCAACAAGAATGTCCAAGGGATACAATAAACCTGAAGTGAAGCATCGGAATCTATAACTGGACTCACAGGAGAGGTTCAAATCATAGAAAGTTTGAGTGTCAGTCCTCTTTTACTTAAGTCGGCATTAAGCCATTAGCATTAAATTCCGATGCAATTACTATGTTTCATCGTCAATAAAAAGGTGCAAGGTATACAGTAAACCTGAAGTGAAGCATCGGAATCTAAAACTGGACTCACAGGAGAGGTTCAAATCATAGAAAGTGAGAGTGTCAGTCCTCTTCTACTTAGGTCGGCATTGTGCCTTTTGAATTTACTTCCGATGCAATTTCTGTGTTTCGTCGTCAATAAGAAGGTACAAAGGATACAGTAAACCTGAAGTGAAGCATCGGAATCAAAAACTGGACTCACAGGAGAGATTCAAATCATAGAAAGTTAGAGTGTCTCTCCTCTTGTACTTAAATCGGTATTGTGCCTCTTGTATTAAATTCGGAGGCAATTCCTATGTTTCATCGTCAATAAGA
Organism: Schistocerca americana; assembly: GCF_021461395.2. NCBI lineage: Eukaryota > Metazoa > Arthropoda > Insecta > Orthoptera > Acrididae > Schistocerca > Schistocerca americana. The sequence goes on from NW_025725906.1 coordinate 5,361,024, forward strand.
AGGTCCAAGGGATACAGTAAACATTAAGTGAAGCATCAGAATCTAAAACTGGACTCACAGGAGAGGTTCAAATCATAGAAAGTTAGAGAGTCAGTACTCATTTACTTAAGTCGGCATTTTGCCTTTTGTATTAAATTCCGATGCAATTTCTGTGTTTCATCGTCAATCAGAAGGTGCAAGGTAAACCTGAAGTGAAGCATCGGAATCTAAAACTGGACTCACAGGAGAGGTTCAAATCATAGAAAATTAGAATGTCAGTCATCTTGTACTTAAGTCGACATTGTGCGTTTTGTATTAAATTCGGATGCAATTTCTGTGTTTCATCGTCACTAAGAAGGTGCACGGTATACAGTAAACCAGAAGTGAAGCATCGGAATCTAAAACTGGACTCACAGGAGAGGTTCAAATCATAGAAAGTGAGAGTGTCAGTCCTCTTGTACTTAAGTCGACATTGTGCCATTCGTATTAAATTCGGATGCAATTTCTGTGTTTCATCGTCAATAAGAAGGTCCAAGGGATACAGTAAAGCTGAAGTGAAGCATCGGAATCTAAAACTGGACTCACAGGAGAGGTTCAAATGATAGAAAGTTAGAGTGTCAGTCCTCTTTTACTTAAGTCGGAATTGTGCCTTTTGTATTAAATTCCGATGCAATTTCTATGTTTCATCGTCAATAAGAAAGTGCAAGGTATACAGTAAACCTGAAATGAAGCATCGGAATTTAAAACCGGTCTCACAGGAGAGGTTCAAATCATAGAAAGTGAGAGTGTCAGTCCTCTTGTACTTAAGTCGGCATTGTGCCATTTGTATTAAATACGGATGCTATTTCTGTGTTTTATCGTCAATAGTAAGGTCCAAGGGATACAGTAAACCTGAAGTGAAGCATCGGAATCTAAATCTGACCTCACAGGAGATGTTCGAATCATAGAAAGTGAGAGTGTCAGCCCTCTTGTACTTATGCCGGCATTGTGCCATTTGTATTAAATTCGGATGCAATTTCTGTGTTTCATCGTCAATAAGAAGGTCCAAGGGATACTGTAAACCTGAAGTCAAGCATCGGAATCTAAATCTGACCTCACAGGAGAGGTTCGAATCATAGAAAGTGAGAGTGTCTGTCCTCTTGTACTTAAGTCGGCATTGTGCCATTTGTATTAAATTCGGATGCAATTTCTGTGTTTCATCGTCAATAAGAAGGTCCAAGGGATACTGTAAACCTGAAGTCAAGCATCGGAATCTAAAACTGCACTCACAGGAGAGGTTCAAATCATAGAAAATTAGAGTGTCAGTCCTCTTGTACCTAAGTCGGCATTGTGCCTTTTGAATTTAATTCCGATGCTATTTCTGTGTTTCATTGTCAATAAGAAAGTCCAAGGGATACAGTAAACCTGAAGTGAAGCATCGGAATCTAAAACTGGACTCACAGGAGAGGTTCAAATCATAGAAAGTGAGAGTGTCAGTTCTCTTCCACTTAGGTCGGCATTGTGCCTTTTGAATTTAATTCCGATGCAATTTCTGTGTTTCATCGTCAATAAGAAGGTCTAAAGGATACAGTAAAACTGAAGTGAAGCATCGGAATCTAAAACTGGACTCACACGAGAGATTCAAATCATAGAAAGTTAGAGTGTCAGTCATCTTGTACTTAAGTCGGCATTGTGATTTTTGAATTTAAGTCCGATGCAATTTCTGTGTTTCATCGTCAATAAGAAGGTCCAACGGCTATAGTAAACCTGGAGTGAAGCATCGGAATTTAAGACTGGACTCACAGGAGAGGTTCAAATCATAGAAAGTGAGAGTGTCAGTCCTCTTATACTTAAGTCGGCATTGTGGCATTTGTATTAAATTTGGATGCGGTTTCTGTGTTTTATCGTCAATAAGAAGGTCCAAGGGATACAGTAAACCTGAAGTGAAGCATCGGAATCTAAATCTGACCTCACAGGAGAGGTTCGAATCATAGAAAGTGAGAGTGTCAGCCCTCTTGAACTTAAGTCGGCATTGTGCCATTTGTATTAAATTCTGATGCAATTTCTGTGTTTTATCGTCAATAAGAAGGTCCAAGGGATGCAGTAAACCTGAGGGGAAGCATCGGAATTTAAAACTGGACTCACAGGAGAGGTTGAAATCATAGAAAGTGAGAGTGTCAGTCCTCTTGCACTTAAGTCGGCATTGTGCCTTTTGTATTAAATTCGGATGCAAACTCTATGTTTCATCGTCAATAAGAAGGTCCAAGGGATACAGTAAACCGGAAGTGAAGCATCGGAATCTAAAACCGGACTCACTGGAGAGGTTCAAATCATCGAAAGTTAGATTGTCATTCCTCTTGTACTTAAGTCGGCATTGTGGCTTTGGAATTTAATTCCGTTCCAATTTCTGTGTGTCATCGTCAATAAGAAGGTTCAAGGGATACAGTAAACCTGAAGTGAAGCATCGGAATCTAAAACTGGACTCACAGGAGAGGTTCAAATCATAGAAAGTGAGAGTGTCAGTCCTCTTTTACTTAAGTCGGCATTGTGCGTTTTGAATTTAAATCCGATGCAATTTCTCTGTTTCATCGTCAATAAGAAGGTCCAAGGGATACAGTAAACCTAAAGTGAAGCATCGGAATCTAAAACTGGACTCACAGGAGATGTTCAAATCATAGAAAGTGAGATAGTCAGTCCTCTTGTACTTAAGTCGCCATTGTGATTTTTGTATTACATTCGGATGCAATTTCTGTGTTTCATCGTCAATTAGAAGGTCCAAGGTATACAGTAAACCTGAAATGAAGCATCGGAATTTAAAACCGGTCTCACAGGAGAGGTTCAAATCATAGAAAGTGAGAGTGTCAGTCCTCTTGTACTTAAGTCGGCATTGTGCCATTTGTATTAAATACGGATGCGATTTCTGTGTTTTATCGTCAACAAGAATGTCCAAGGGATACAATAAACCTGAAGTGAAGCATCGGAATCTATAACTGGACTCACAGGAGAGGTTCAAATCATAGAAAGTTTGAGTGTCAGTCCTCTTTTACTTAAGTCGGCATTAAGCCATTAGCATTAAATTCCGATGCAATTACTATGTTTCATCGTCAATAAAAAGGTGCAAGGTATACAGTAAACCTGAAGTGAAGCATCGGAATCTAAAACTGGACTCACAGGAGAGGTTCAAATCATAGAAAGTGAGAGTGTCAGTCCTCTTCTACTTAGGTCGGCATTGTGCCTTTTGAATTTACTTCCGATGCAATTTCTGTGTTTCGTCGTCAATAAGAAGGTACAAAGGATACAGTAAACCTGAAGTGAAGCATCGGAATCAAAAACTGGACTCACAGGAGAGATTCAAATCATAGAAAGTTAGAGTGTCTCTCCTCTTGTACTTAAATCGGTATTGTGCCTCTTGTATTAAATTCGGAGGCAATTCCTATGTTTCATCGTCAATAAGAAGGTCCAAGGGATACAGTAAACATTAAGTGAAGCATCAGAATCTAAAACTGGACTCACAGGAGAGGTTCAAATCATAGAAAGTTAGAGAGTCAGTACTCATTTACTTAAGTCGGCATTTTGCCTTTTGTATTAAATTCCGATGCAATTTCTGTGTTTCATCGTCAATCAGAAGGTGCAAGGTAAACCTGAAGTGAAGCATCGGAATCTAAAACTGGACTCACAGGAGAGGTTCAAATCATAGAAAATTAGAATGTCAGTCATCTTGTACTTAAGTCGACATTGTGCGTTTTGTATTAAATTCGGATGCAATTTCTGTGTTTCATCGTCACTAAGAAGGTGCACGGTATACAGTAAACCAGAAGTGAAGCATCGGAATCTAAAACTGGACTCACAGGAGAGGTTCAAATCATAGAAAGTGAGAGTGTCAGTCCTCTTGTACTTAAGTCGACATTGTGCCATTCGTATTAAATTCGGATGCAATTTCTGTGTTTAATCGTCAATAAGAAGGTCCAAGGGATACAGTAAAGCTGAAGTGAAGCATCGGAATCTAAAACTGGACTCACAGGAGAGGTTCAAATGATAGAAAGTTAGAGTGTCAGTCCTCTTTTACTTAAGTCGGAATTGTGCCTTTTGTATTAAATTCCGATGCAATTTCTATGTTTCATCGTCAATAAGAAAGTGCAAGGTATACAGTAAACCTGAAATGAAGCATCGGAATTTAAAACCGGTCTCACAGGAGAGGTTCAAATCATAGAAAGTGAGAGTGTCAGTCCTCTTGTACTTAAGTCGGCATTGTGCCATTTGTATTAAATACGGATGCTATTTCTGTGTTTTATCGTCAATAGTAAGGTCCAAGGGATACAGTAAACCTGAAGTGAAGCATCGGAATCTAAATCTGACCTCACAGGAGATGTTCGAATCATAGAAAGTGAGAGTGTCAGCCCTCTTGTACTTATGCCGGCATTGTGCCATTTGTATTAAATTCGGATGCAATTTCTGTGTTTCATCGTCAATAAGAAGGTCCAAGGGATACTGTAAACCTGAAGTCAAGCATCGGAATCTAAATCTGACCTCACAGGAGAGGTTCGAATCATAGAAAGTGAGAGTGTCTGTCCTCTTGTACTTAAGTCGGCATTGTGCCATTTGTATTAAATTCGGATGCAATTTCTGTGTTTCATCGTCAATAAGAAGGTCCAAGGGATACTGTAAACCTGAAGTCAAGCATCGGAATCTAAAACTGCACTCACAGGAGAGGTTCAAATCATAGAAAATTAGAGTGTCAGTCCTCTTGTACCTAAGTCGGCATTGTGCCTTTTGAATTTAATTCCGATGCTATTTCTGTGTTTCATTGTCAATAAGAAAGTCCAAGGGATACAGTAAACCTGAAGTGAAGCATCGGAATCTAAAACTGGACTCACAGGAGAGGTTCAAATCATAGAAAGTGAGAGTGTCAGTTCTCTTCCACTTAGGTCGGCATTGTGCCTTTTGAATTTAATTGCGATGCAATTTCTGTGTTTCATCGTCAATAAGAAGGTCTAAAGGATACAGTAAAACTGAAGTGAAGCATCGGAATCTAAAACTGGACTCACACGAGAGATTCAAATCATAGAAAGTTAGAGTGTCAGTCATCTTGTACTTAAGTCGGCATTGTGATTTTTGAATTTAAGTCCGATGCAATTTCTGTGTTTCATCGTCAATAAGAAGGTCCAACGGCTATAGTAAACCTGGAGTGAAGCATCGGAATTTAAGACTGGACTCACAGGAGAGGTTCAAATCATAGAAAGTGAGAGTGTCAGTCCTCTTATACTTAAGTCGGCATTGTGGCATTTGTATTAAATTTGGATGCGGTTTCTGTGTTTTATCGTCAATAAGAAGGTCCAAGGGATACAGTAAACCTGAAGTGAAGCATCGGAATCTAAATCTGACCTCACAGGAGAGGTTCGAATCATAGAAAGTGAGAGTGTCAGCCCTCTTGAACTTAAGTCGGCATTGTGCCATTTGTATTAAATTCTGATGCAATTTCTGTGTTTTATCGTCAATAAGAAGGTCCAAGGGATGCAGTAAACCTGAGGGGAAGCATCGGAATTTAAAACTGGACTCACAGGAGAGGTTGAAAACATAGAAAGTGAGAGTGTCAGTCCTCTTGCACTTAAGTCGGCATTGTGCCTTTTGTATTAAATTCGGATGCAAACTCTATGTTTCATCGTCAATAAGAAGGTCCAAGGGATACAGTAAACCGGAAGTGAAGCATCGGAATCTAAAACCGGACTCACTGGAGAGGTTTAAATCATCGAAAGTTAGATTGTCATTCCTCTTGTACTTAAGTCGGCATTGTGGCTTTGGAATTTAATTCCGTTCCAATTTCTGTGTGTCATCGTCAATAAGAAGGTTCAAGGGATACAGTAAACCTGAAGTGAAGCATCGGAATCTAAAACTGGACTCACAGGAGAGGTTCAAATCATAGAAAGTGAGAGTGTCAGTCCTCTTTTACTTAAGTCGGCATTGTGCGTTTTGAATTTAAATCCGATGCAATTTCTCTGTTTCATCGTCAATAAGAAGGTCCAAGGGATACAGTAAACCTAAAGTGAAGCATCGGAATCTAAAACTGGACTCACAGGAGATGTTCAAATCATAGAAAGTGAGATAGTCAGTCCTCTTGTACTTAAGTCGCCATTGTGATTTTTGTATTACATTCGGATGCAATTTCTGTGTTTCATCGTCAATAAGAAGGTCCAAGGGATACAGTAAACCTGAAGGGAAGCATCGGAATCTAAAACTGGACTCACAGGAGAGGTTCAAATCATAGAAAGTTAGAGTGTCTGTCCTCTTGTACTTAATTCGGTATTGTACCTTTTGTATTAAATTCGGATGCAAACTCTGTGTTTCATCGTCAATTAGAAGGTCCAAGGGATACAGTAAACCTGAAGTGAAGCATCGGAATCTAAAACTGGACTCACAGGAGAGGTTCAAATCATAGAAAGTGAGAGTGTCAGTCCTCTTGTACTTAAGACGGCATTGTGCCTTTTGAATTTAATTCCGATGCAAATTCTGTGTTTCATCATCAATAAGAAGGTGCAAGGTATACAGTAAACCTGGAGTGAAGCATCGGAATCTAAAACTGACCTCAAAGGAGAGGTTCGAATCATAGAAAGTGAGAGTGTCTGTCCTCTTGTACTTAGGTCGGCATTGTGCCATTTGTATTAAATTCGGATGCAATTTCTGTGTTTCATCGTCAATAAGAAGGTCCAAGGGATACAGTAAACCTGAAGTGAAGCATCGGAATCTAAAACTGGACTCACAGGAGAGGTTCAAATCATAGAAAGTGAGAGTGTCAGTGCTCTTGTACTCAAGCCGCCATTGTGCCTTTTGTATTAAATTCGGATGCAATTTCTGTGTTTCATCGTCAATAAGAAAGTCCAAGGGATACAGTAAACCTGAAGTGGAGCATCGGAATCTAAAACTTTACTCACAGGAGAGGTTCAAATCATAGAAAGTGAGAGTGTCAGTTCTCTTCTACTTAGGTCGGCATTGTGCCTTTTGAATTTAATTCCGATGCAATTTCTGTGTTTCATCGTCAATAAGAAGGTCCAAAGATACAGTAAAACTGAAGTTAAGCATCGGAATCTAAAACTGGACTCACAGGAGAGATTCAAATCATAGAAAGTTAGAGTGTCTCTCCTCTTGTACCTAATTCGGTATTGTTTCTTTTGTATTAAATTCGGATGCAATTTCTGTGTTTCATCGTCAATAAGAAGGTCCAAGGGATACAGTAAACCTTAAGTAAATCATCGGAATCTAAAAATGGACTCACAGGAGAGGTTCAAAGCATAGAAAATTAGAGTGTCAGTCCTCTTGTACTTAAGTCGACATTGTGCCTTTTGTATTAATTTCGGATGCAAGCTCTGTGTTTCATCGTCAATAAGAAGGTCCAAGGGATACAGTAAACCTGAAGTGAAGCATCGGAATCTAAAACTGGACTCACAGAAGAAGTTCAAGTCATAGAAAGTTAGAGTGTCAGTCCTCTTGTACTTAAGTCGGCATTGTGATTTTTGAATTTAATTCTGATGCAATTTCAGTGTTTCATCGTCAATAAGAACGTCCAAGGGATACAGTAAACCTGGAGTGAAGCATCGGAATCTAAGACTGGACTAACAGGAGAGGTTCATATCATAGAAAGTGAGAGTGTCAGTCCTCTTTTACTTAAGTCGGCATTGTGCGTTTTGAATTTAATTTCGATGCAATTTCTGTGTTTCATCGTCAATAAGAAGGTCCAAGGGATACAGTGAACCTGAAGTGAAGCATCGGAATCTAAAACTGGACTCACAGGAGAGGTTCAAATCATAGAAAGTGAGAGTGTCACTCCTCTTGTACTTAAGTTGGTATTGTGCCTTTTGTATTAAATTCGGATGCAATTTCTGTGTTTCATCATCAATAAGAAGGTCCAAGGGATACAGTAAACATTAAGTGAAGCATCGGAATCTAAAACTGGACTCGCAGGAGAGGTTCATATCATAGAAAGTCAGAGTGTCAGTCCTCTTTTACTTAAGTTGGCATTGTGCCTTTTGTATTAAATTCCGATGCAATTTCTGTGTTTCATCGTCAATAAGAAGGTCCAAGAAATACAGTAAACCTCAAGTGAAGCATAAGAATCTAAAACTGGACTCACAGGAGAGGTTCAAATCATAGAAAGTTAGAGTGTCAGTCCTCTTTTACTTAAGTCGGCATTGTGCCTTTTGTATTAAATTCCGATGCAGTTTCTGTGTTTCATCGTCAATCAGAAGGTGCAAGGTATACAGTAAACCTGAAGTGAAGCATCGGAATCTAAAACTGGACTCATAGGAGAGGTTCGAATCATATAAAGTGAGTGTGTCAGTCCTCTTGTACTTAAGTCGGCATTGTGCCATTTGTATTAAATTCGGATGAAATTTCTGTGTTTCATCGTCAATAAGAAGGTCAAAGGTATACAGTAAACCTGAAGTGAAGCATCGGAATCTAAAACTGGACTCACAGGAGAGGTTCAAATCATAGAAAATTAGACTGTCAGTCCTCTTGTACTTAAGTCGGCATTGTGCCTTTTGTATTAAATTCGGATGGAATTTCTGTGTTTCATCGTAAATAAGAAGGAGCGAGGTATACAGTAAACCTGAAGTGAAGCATCGGAATCTAAAACTAGACTCACAGGAGAGGTTCAAATCATAGAAAGTGAGAGTGTCAGTCCTCTTGTACTTAAGTCGACATTGTGCCATTTGTATTACATTCGGATTCAATTTCTGTGTTTCATAGTCAATAAGAAGGTCCAAGGGATACAGTAAACCTGAAGTGAAGCATCGGAATCTAAAACTGGACTCACAGGAGAGTTTAAAAACATAGAAAGTTAGAGTGTCAGTCCTCTTTCACTTAAGTCGGCATTGTGCCTTTTGTATTCAATTCCGATGCAATTTCTATGTTTCATCGTCAATAAGAAGGTGCAAGGTACACAGTAAACCTGAAGTGAAGCATCGGAATTTAAAACCGGTCTCACAGGAGAGGTTCTAATCATAGAAAGTGCGAGTGTCAGTCCTCTTGTACTTAAGTCAGCATTGTGCCATTTGTATAAAATTCGGATGCAATATCTGGGTTTCATCGTCAATAAGAAGGCCCAAGGGATACAGTAAACCTGAAATGACGCATCGGAATCCAAAACTGGACTCACAGGACAGGTTCAAATCATAGAAAGTTAGAGTGTCAGTCCTCTTGTACTTAAGTCGGCATTGTGCCTTTTGTATTAAATTCGGATGCAAACTCCGTGTTTCATCGTCAATAAGAAGGTCCAAGGGATACAGTAAACATGAAGTGAAGCATCGGAATCTAAAACTGGACTCACAGGAGAGGTTCAAATCATAGAAACTTAGAGTGTCAGTCCTCTTGTACTTAAGTCGGCATTGTGCCTTTTGAATTTAATTCCGATGCAATTTCTGTGTTTCATCGTCAATAAGAAGGTCCAAGGGATACAGTAAACCTGAAGTGAAGCAATGGAATCAAAAACTGGACTCACAGGAGAGGTTCAAATTATAGAAAGTGAGAGTGTCAGACCTTTTTTACTTAAGTCGGCATTGTGCGTTTTGAATTTGATTCCGATGCAATTTCTGTATTTCATCGTCAATAAGAAGGTCCAAGGGATACAGTAAACCAGAAGTGAAGCGTCGGAATCTAAAACAGGACTCACAGTAGATGTTCAAATCATAGAAAGTGAGAGTGTCAGTCCTCTTGTACTTAAGTCGCCATTGTGCCTTTTGTATTAAATTCGGATGCAATTTCTGTGTTTCATCGTCAATAAGAAGGTCCAAGGGATACAGTAAACCTGAAGTGAAGCATCGGAAACTAAAACTGGACTCACAGAAGAGGTTCAAATCATAGAAAGTTAGAGTTTCAGTTTTCTTGTACTTGAGTCGGCATTGTGCCCTTTGTATTAATTTCGGATGCAAACTCTGTGTTTCATCGTCAATAAGAAAATCCAAGGGATACAGTAAACCTGAAGTGAAGCATCGGAATCTAAAACTGGACTCACAGAAGAAGTACAAATCATAGAAAGTTAGAGTGTCAGTCATCTTGTACTTAAGTCGGCTTGTGATTTCTGAATTAAATTCCGATGCAATTTCTGTGTTTCATCGTCAATAAGAAGGTCAAAGGGATACAGTAAACCTGGAGTGAAGCATCGGAATCTAAGACTGGACTCACAGGAGAGGTTCAAATCATAGAAAGTGAGAGTGTCAGTCCTCTTTTACTTAAGTCGGCATTGTGCGTTTTGAATTTAATTCCGATGCAATTTCTGTGATTCATCGTCAATAAGAAGGTCGAAGGGATACAGTAAACCTGAAGTGAAGCATCGGACTCTAAAACTGGACTCACAGGAGAGGTTCAAATCATAGAAAGTTAGAATGTCTGTCCTCTTGTACTTAAGTCGGCATTGTGCCTTTTGTATTGAATTCGGATGCAATTTCTGTGTTTCATCGTCAGTAAGAAGGTGCAAGGTATACAGTAAACCTGAAGAGAAGCATCGGAATCTAAAACTGGACTCACTGGAGAGGTTCAAATCATAGAAAGTGAGAGTGTCAGTCCTCGTGTACTTAAGTCGGCATTGTGCCTTTTGTATTAAATTCGGATGCAATTTCTGTGTTTCATCGTCAATACGAAGGTCCAAGGGATACAGTAAACCTGAAGTGAAGCATCGGAATCCAAAACTGGGCTCACAGGAGAGATTCAAATCATAGAAAGTGAGAGTGTCAGTCCTCTTTTACTTAAGTCGGCATTGTGCGTTTTGAATTTAATTCCGATGCAATTTCTGTGTTTCATCGTCAATAAGAAGGTCCAAGGGATACAGTAAACCTGAAGTGAAGCATCGGACTTTAAAACTGGACTCACAGGAGAGGTTCAAATCATAGAAAGTTAGAATGTCTGTCCTCTTGTACTTAAGTCGGCATTGTGCCTTTTGTATTGAATTCGGATGCAATTTCTGTGTTTCATCGTCAGTAAGAAGGTGCAAGGTATACAGTAAACCTGAAGAGAAGCATAAAAATCTAAAACTGGACTCACTGGAGAGGTTCAAATCATTGATAGTGAGAGCGTCAGTCGTCTTGTACTTATGTCGGCATTGTGGCATTTGTATCAAATTCGGATGCATTTTCTGTGTTTAATCGTCAATAAGAAGGTCCAAGGGATACAGTAAACCAGAAGTGAAGCATCGGAATCTAAAACTGGACTGGAGAGGTTCAAATCATAGAAAGTGAGAGTGTCAGTTCTCTTCTACTTAGGTCGGCATTGTGCCTTTTGAATTTAATTCCGATGCAATTTCTGTGTTTCATCGTCAATAAGAAGGTCCAAAGGATACAGTAAAACTGAAGTGAAGCATCGGAATCTAAAACTGGACTCACAGGAGAGATTCAAATCATAGAAAGTTAGAGTGTCTCTCCTCTTGTACCTAATTCGGTATTGTGCCTTTTGTATTAAATTCGGATGCAATTTCTGTGTTTCATCGTCAATAAGAAGGTCCAAGGGATACAGTAAACCTTAAGTAAATCATCGGAATCTAAAACTGGACTCACAGGAGAGGTTCAAATCATAAAAAGTTAGAGTGTCAGTCCTCTTGTACTTAAGTCGGCATTGTGCATTTTGTATTAATTTCGGATGCAAACTCTGTGTTTCATCGTCAATAAGAAGGTCCAAGCGATACAGTAAACCTGAAGTGAAGCATCGGAATCTAAAACAGGACTCACAGAAGAAGTTCAAATCATAGAAAGTTAGAGTGTCAGTCCTCTTGTACTTAAGCCGGCATTGTGATTTTTGAATTTAATTCCGATGCAATTTCTGTGTTTCATCGTCAATGAGAAGGTCCTAGGGATACAGTAAACCTGGAGTGAAGCATCGGAATCTAAGACAGGACTCACAGGAGAGGTTCAAATCATAGAAAGTGAGAGTGTCAGTCCTCTTTTACTTAAGTCGGCATTGTGCGTTTTGAATTTAATTCCGAAGCAATTTCTGTGTTTCATCGTCAATAAGAAGGTCCAAGGGATACAGTGAACCTGAAGTGAAGCATCGGAATCTAAAACTGGACTCACAGGAGAGGTTCAAATCATGGAAAGTGAGAGTGTCATTCCTCTTCTACTTAAGTCGGCATTGTGCCATTTGTATTAAATTCGGGTGCAATTTCTGGGTTTCATCGTCAATAAGAATGTCCAAGGGGTACAGTAAACCTGAAGTGAAGCATCGGAATCAAAAACTTGACTCACAGGAAAGGTTCAAATCATAGAAAGTGAGAGTGTCAGTCCTCTTGTACTTAAGTCGGCATTGTGGCATTAGTATTAAATTTGGATGCAATTTCTGTGTTTCATCGTCAATAAGAAGGTCCAAGGGATACAATAAACCTGAAGTGAAGCATCGGAATCTAAAACTGGACTCACAGGAGAGGTTCAAATCATAGAAAGTTAGAATGTCACTCCTCTTGTACTTGCGTCGGTATTGTGCCTTTTGTATTAAATTCGGGTGCAATTTCTGTGTGTCATCGTCAATAAGAAGGTCCAAGGCATACAGTAAACCTGAAGTGAAGCATCGGACTCTAAGACTGGACTCACAGGAGAGGTTCAAATCATAGAAAGTTAGAATGTCAGTCCTCTTGTACTTAAGTCGGCATTGTGCCTTTTGTATTGAATTCGGATGCAATTTCTGTGTTTCATCGTCACTAAGAAAGTGCAAGGTATACAGTAAACCTGAAGAGAAGCATCGGAATCTAAAACTGGACTCACTGGAGAGGTTCAAATCATAGAAAGTGAGAGTGTCAGTCCTCTTGTACTTAAGTCGGCATTGTGGCATTTGTATTAATTTCGGATGCAATTTCTGTGTTTCATCGTCAATAAGAAGGTCAAAGGGATAGAGTAAACCTGAAGTGAAGCATCGGAATCAAAAACCGGACTCACAGGAGAGGTTCAAATCATAGAGAGTGAGAGTGTCAGTCCTCTTGTACTTTAGTCGCCATTGTGATTTTTGTATTAAATTCGGATCCAATTTCTGTGTTTCATCGTCAATAAGAAGGTCCAAGGGATACAGTAAACCTGAAGTGAAGCATCGGAATCAAAAACTGGACTCACAGGAGAGATTCAAATCATAGAAAGTTAGAGTGTCACTCCTCTTGTACTTAAGTCGATATTGTGAATTTTTTTGTATTAAATTCCAATGCAATTTCTGTGTTTCATCATCAATATGAAGGTCCAAGGGATACAGTAATCATTAAGTGAAGCATCGGAATTAAAACTGGACTCGAAGGAGAGGTTCAAATCATAGAATGTCAGAGTGTCAGTCCTCTTTTACTTAAGTCGGCATTGTGCCTTTTGTATTAAATTCCGATGCAATTTCTGTGTTTCATCGTCAATAAGAAGGTCCAAGGGATACAGTAAACCTCAAGTGAAGCATCAGAATCTAAAACTGGACTCACAGGAGAGGTTCAAATCATAGAAAGTTAGAGTGTCAGTCCTCTTTTACTTAAGTCGGCATTGTGCCTTTTGTATTAAATTCCGTAGCAGTTTCTGTGTTTCATCGACAATCAGAAGGTGCAAGGTATACAGTAAACCTGAAGTGAAGCATCGGAATCTAAAACTGGACTCACAGGAGAGGTTCAAATCATAGAAAGTGCGAGTGTCAGTCCTCTTGTACTTAAGTCGGCATTGTGCCATTTGTATTAAATTCGGATGCGATTTCCGTGTTTCATCGTCAATAAGAAAGTCCAAGGGATACAGTGAACCTGAAGTGAAGCATCGAAATCTAAATCTGACCTTACAAGAGAGGTTCGAATCATAGAAAGTGAGAGTGTCAGCCATCTTGTACTTAAGTCGGCATTGTGCCATTTGTATTAAATTGGGATGCAATTTCTGTGTTTCATCGTCAATAAGAATGTCCAAGGGATACAGTAAACCTGGGGTGTAGCATCGGAATCTAAATCTGGACTCACAGGAGAGATTCAAATCATAGAAAGTGAAAGTGTCAATCCTCTTGTACTAAGTCGCCATTGTGCCTTTTGTGTTAAATACGGATGCATTTTCTGTGTTTCATCGTCAATAAGAAGGTCCAAGGGATACAGTAAACCTGAAGTGAAGCATCGGAATTCAAAACTGGACTCACAGGAGTGGTTCAAATCATAGAAAGTTAGAGTGTCGGTCCTCTTGTACTTAAGTCGGCATTGTGCCTTTTGTATTAAATTCGGATGGAAACTCTGTGTTTCATCGTCAATAGGAAGGTCCAAGGGATACAGTAAACCTGAAGTGAAGCATCGGAATCTAAAACTGGACTCACAGGACACGTTCGAATCATAGAAAGTTAGAGTGTCAGTCCTCTTGTACTTAAGTCGGCATTGTGCCTTTTGAATTTAATTCCGATGCAATTTCTGTGTTTCATCGTCAATAAGAAGGTCCAAGGGATACAGTAAACCTGAGGTGAAGCATCGGAATCTAAAACTGGACTCACAGGAGAGGTTCAAATCATAGATAGTGAGAGTGTCAGTCCTCTTGTACTTAAGACGGCATTGTGCCTTTCGAATTTAATTCCGATGCAATTTCTGTGTTTCATCGTCAATAAGAAGGTGCAAGGTATACAGTAAACCTGAAGTCAAGCATCGGAATCTAAACTGACCTCACAAAAGAGGTTCGAATCATAGAGAGTGAGAGTGTCACTCCTCTTGTACTTAAGTCGGCATTGTGCCATTTGTTTTAAATTCGGATGCAATTTCTGTGTTTCATCGTCAATAAGAACGTCCAAGGGATACAGTAAACCTGAAGTGAAGCATCGGAATCTAAAACTGGACTCACAGGAGAGGTTCAAATCATAGAAAGTGAAAGTGTCAGTCCTCTTGTACTTAAGCCGCCATTGTGCCTTTTGTATTAAATTCGGATGCAATATCTGTGTTTCATCGTCAATAAGAAGGTCCAAGGGATACAGTAAACCTGAAGTAAAGCATCGGAATCTAAAACTGGACTCACAGGAGAGGTTCAAATCATAGAAAGTTAGAGTGTCAGTCCTCTTGTACTTAAGTCGGCATTGTGCCCTTTGTATTAAATTCGAATGCAAACTCTGTGTTTCATCGTGAATAAGAAGGTCCAAGGGATACAGCAAAACTTAAGTGAAGCTTCAGAATTTAAAACTGGAGTCTTAGGAGAGGTTCAAATCATAGAATGTTAGAATGTCAGTCCTCTTGTACTTAAGTCGGCATTGTGCCTTTTGCACTAAATTCGGATGCAATTTCTGTTTTTCATCGTCAATAAGAAGGTGCAAGGTATACAGCAAACCTGAAGTGAAGCATCGGAATCTAAAACTGGACTCAGAGGAGAGGTTCAAATCATAGAAAGTTAGAGTGTCAGTCCTCTTGTTCTTAAGTCGGCATTGTGCCTTTTGAATTTAATTCCGATGCAATTTCTGTGTTTCATCGTCAATAAGAAGGTCCAAGGGATACAGTAAACCTGAAGTAAAGCATCGGAATCTAAAACTGGACTCACAGGAGAGGTTCAAATCATAGAAAGTTAGAGTGTCAGTCCTCTTGTACTTAAGTCGGCATTGTGCCCTTTGTATTAAATTCGAATGCAAACTCTGTGTTTCATCGTGAATAAGAAGGTCCAAGGGATACAGCAAAACTTAAGTGAAGCTTCAGAATTTAAAACTGGAGTCTTAGGAGAGGTTCAAATCATAGAATGTTAGAATGTCAGTCCTCTTGTACTTAAGTCGGCATTGTGCCTTTTGCACTAAATTCGGATGCAATTTCTGTTTTTCATCGTCAATAAGAAGGTGCAAGGTATACAGCAAACCTGAAGTGAAGCATCGGAATCTAAAACTGGACTCAGAGGAGAGGTTCAAATCATAGAAAGTTAGAGTGTCAGTCCTCTTGTTCTTAAGTCGGCATTGTGCCTTTTGAATTTAATTCCGATGCAATTTCTGTGTTTCATCGTCCAAAAGAAGGTCCAAGGGATACAGTGAACCTGAAGTGAAGCATCGGAATCTAAAACTGGACTCACAGGAGAGGTTCAACTCATAGAAAGTTAGAGTGTCAGTCCTCTTGTACTTAAGTCGGCATTGTACCTTTTGTATTAAATTCGGATGCAAACTCTGTGTTTCATCGTCAATTAGAAGGACCAAGGAATACAGTAAACCTGAAGTGAAGCATCGGAATCTAAAACTGGACTCACAGGAGAGGTTCAAATCATAAAAAGTTAGAGTGTCAGTCCTCTTGTACTTAAGTCGGCATTGTGCCTTTTGAATTTAATTCCGATGCTATTTCTGTGTTTCATTGTCAATAAGAAGGTCCAAGGGAAACAGTAAACCTGAAGTGAAGCATCGGAATCTAAAACTGGACTCACAGGAGAGATTCAAATCATAGAAAGTGAGAGTGTCAGTCCTCTTTTCCTTAAGTCGGCATTGTGCGTTTTAAATTTAAGTCCGACGCTATATCTGTGTTTCATCGTCAATAAGAAGGTCCAAGGGATACAGTAAACCCGAAGTGAAGCATCGGAATCTAAAACTGGACTCACAGGAGAAGTTCAAATCAAAGAATGTATGAGTGTCAGTCCTCTTGTAGTTAAGTCGGCATTGTACCTTTTGTATTAAATTCGATTGCAAACTCTGTGTTTCATCGTCAATTAGAATTTCCAAGGGATACAGTAAACCTGAAGTGAAGCATCGGAATGTAAAACTGGACTCACTGGACAGGTTCAAATCATAGAAAGTGAGAGTATCAGTCCTCTTGTACTTAAGTCGGTATTGTGCCTTTTGAATTTAATTCCGATGCAATTTCTGTGTTTCATCGTCAATAAGAAGCTGCAAGGTATACAGTAAACCTGAAGTGAAGCTTCGGAATCGAAAACAGGACTCACAGGAGAGGTTTAAATCAAAGAAAGTGAAAGTGTTAGTCCTCTTCTACTTAAGTCGGCACTGTGCGTTTTGAATTTAATTCCGATGCAATTTCTGTGTTTCATCGTCAATAAGAACGTCCAAGGGATACAGTAAACCTGAAGTTAAGCATCGGAATCTAAAACTGGACTCACAGGAGAGGTTCAAATCACAGAAAGTGAGAGTGTCAGTCCTCTTGTACTTAAGTCGACATTGTGCCTTTTTTGTATTAAATTCTGATGCAATTTCTGTGTGTCATCGTCAATAAGAAGGTCCAAGGGATACAGTAAACCTGAAGTAAAGCATCGGAATCTAAAACTGGACTCACAGAAGAGGTTCAAATCATAGAAAGTTAGAGTGTCAGTCCTCTTGTACTTAAGTCGGCATTGTACCTTTTGTATTAAATTCGGATGCAAACTCTGTGTTTCATCGTCAATTAGAAAGTAAAAGGGATACAGTATACCTGAAGTGAAGCATCGGAATGCAAAACTGGGCTCACACGAGAGGTTCAAATCATAGAAAGTGAGAGTGTCAGTCCTCTTGTACTTAAGTCGGTATTGTGCCTTTTGAATTTAATTCCGATGCAATTTCTGTGTTTCATCGTCAATAAGAAAGTGCAAGGTATACAGTAAACCTGAAGTGAAGCATCGGAATCTAAAACTGGATTCGCATCAGAGGTTCAAATCATAGAATGTTAGAGTGTCAGTCCTCTTTTACTTAAGACGGCATTGTGCCATTTGTATTAAATACGGATGCGATTTCTGTGTTTTATCGTCAACACGAAGGCCCAAGGGATACAGTAAACCTGAAGTGAAGCATCGGAATCTAAATCTGACCTCACAGGAGAGGTTCGAATCATAGAAAGTGAGAGTGTCAGTCCTCTTGTACTTATGTCGGCATTGTGCCATTTGTATTAAATTCGGATGCAATTTCTGTGTTTCATCGTCAATAAGAAGGTCCAAGAGATACAGTAAACCTGAGGTGAAGCATCGGAATCTAAAACTGGACTAACAGGAGAGGTTCATATCATAGAAAGAGAGAGTGTCAGTCCTCTAGTACTTAAGTCACCATTGTGACTTTAGTATTAATTTCGGATGCAATATCTGTGTTTCATCGTCAATAAGAAGGTCCAAGGGAAACAGTAGACCTGAAGTGAAGCATCGGAATCTAAAACTAAACTCACAGGAGAGGTTCAAATCATAAAAAGTTACAGTGTCAGTCCTCTTGTACTAAAGTCGGCATTGTGCCTTTTGAATTTCATTCCGATGCTATTTTTGTGTTTCATTGTCAATAAGAAGGTCCAAGGGATACAGTAAACCTAAAGTGAAGCATTGGAATCTAAATGTGGACTCACAGGAGAGATTCAAATCATAGATAGTGAGAGTGTCAGTCCTCTTTTACTTGAGTCGGCATTGTGCGTTTTAAATTTAATTCCGATGCAATATCTGTGTATCATCATCAATAAGAAGGTCCAAGGGATACAGTAAACCTGAAGTGAAGCATCGTAATCTAGAACTGGACTCACAGGAGGTGTTCAAATCATAGAAAGTGAGAGTGTCTGTCCTCTTGTACTTAAGCCGCCATTGTGATTTTTGTATTAAATTCGGATGCAATTTCTGTGTTTCATCGTCAATAAGAAGGTCAAAGGGATACAGTAAACCTGAAATGAAGCATCGGAATTAAAAACTGGACTCACAGGAGAGGTGCAAATCATAGAAAGTTAGAGTGACAGTCCGCTTGTACTTAAGTCGGCATTGTACCTTTAGTATTATATTCGGATGCAAACTCTGTGTTTCATCGTCAATTAGAAGGTCCAAGGAATACAGTAAACCTGAAGTGAAGCATCGGAATCTAAAACTGGACTCACAGGAGAGGTTCGAATCATAGAAAGTGAGAGTGTCAGACCTCTTGTACTTAAGTCGGCATTGCGAAATTTGTATTAAATTCGGATGCAATTTCTGTGTTTCATCGTCAATAAGAAGGTCCAAGGGATACAGTAAACCTGAAGTGAAGCATCGGAATCTAAAACTAGACTCACAGGAGAGGTTCAAATCATAGAAAGTGAGAGTGTCACTCCTCTTGTACTTAAGTCGCCATTGTGCCTTTTGTATTAAATTCGGATGCAATTTCTGTGTGTCATCGTCAATAAGACGGTCCAAGGGATACAGTAAACCTGAAGTAAATCATCGGAATCTAAAACTGGACTCACAGGAGAGGTTCAAATCACAGAAAGTTAGAGTGTGAGTCCTCTTGTAATTAAGTCGGCATTGTGCCTTTTGTATTAAATTCGGATGCAAACTCTGTGTTTCATCGTCAATAAGAAGGTCCATGGGATACAGTAAACCTGAAGTGAAGCATCGGAATCTAAAACTGGACTCACAGGAGAGGTTCAAATCATAGAAATTTATAGTGTCAGTCCTCTTGTACCTAAGACGGCATTGTGCCTTTTGAATTTAATTCCGATGCTATTTCTTTGTTTCATTGTCAATAAGAAGGTCCAAGGGATACAGTAAACCTGAAGTGAAGCATCGGAATCTAAATCTGACCTCACAGGAGAGGTTCAAATCATAGAAAGTGAGAGTGTCAGTCCTCTTTTACTTAAGTCGGCATTGTGCGTTTTAAATTTAATTCCGATGCAATATCTGTGTTTCATCGTCGATAAGAAGGTCCAAGGAATACAGTGAACCTGAAGTGAAGCATCGGAATCTAAAACTGGACTCACAGGAGATGTTCAAATCATAGAAAGTGAGATTGTCAGTCCTCTTGTACTAAAGTCGCCATTGTGATTTTTGTATTAAATTCGGATGCAATTTCTGTGTTTCATCGTCAATAAGAAGGTCCAAGGGATACAGTAAACCTGAAGTGAAGCATCGGAATCTAAAACTGGACTCACAGGAAAGGTGCAAATCATAGAAAGTTAGAGTGTCAGTCCTCTTGTACTTAAGTCGGCATTGTACCTTTTGTATTAAATTCCATTGCAAACTCTGTGTTTCATCGTCAATTAGAAGGTCCAAGGGATACAGTAAACCTGAAGTGAAGCATCGGAATGTAAAACTGGACTCACAGGAGAGGTTCAAATCATAGAAAGTGAGAGTGTCAGTCCTCTTGTACTTAAGTCGGCATAGTGCCTTTTGAATTTAATTCCGATGCAATTTATGTGTTTCATCGTCAATAAGAAGCTGCAAGGTATACAGTAAACCTGAAGTGAAGCATCGGAATCTAAAACTAGACTCACAGGAGAGGTTCAAATCATAGAAAGTGAGAGTGTTAGTCCTCTTCTACTTAGGTCGGCACTGTGCCTTTTGAATTTAGTTCCGATGCAATTTCTGTGTTTCATCGTCAATAAGACCGTCCAAGGGATACAGTAAACCTGAAGTGAAGCATCGGAATCTAAAACTGGACTCACAGGAGAGGTTCAAATCATAGAAAGTGAAAGTGTCAGTCCTCTTGTACTTAAGCCGCCATTGTGCCTTTTGAATTTAATTCCGATGCAATTTCTGTGTTTCATTGTCAATAAGAGGGTCCAAGGGAAACAGTAAACCTGAAGTGAAGCATCGGAATCTAAAACTGGACTCACAGGAGAGATTCAAATCATAGAAAGTGAGAGTGTCAGTCCTCTTTTCCTTAAGTCGGCATTGTGCGTTTTAAATTTAAGTCCGACGCTATATCTGTGTTTCATCGTCAATAAGAAGGTCCAAGGGATACAGTAAACCCGAAGTGAAGCATCGGAATCTAAAACTGGACTCACAGGAGAAGTTCAAATCAAAGAATGTGAGAGTGTCAGTCCTCTTGTAGTTAAGTCGGCATTGTACCTTTTGTATTAAATTCGGATGCAAACTCTGTGTTTCATCGTCAATTAGAAGGTCCAAGGGATACAGTAAACCTGAAGTGAAGCATCGGAATGTAAAACTGGACTCACTGGAGAGGTTCAAATCATAGAAAGTGAGAATATCAGTCCTCTTGTACTTAAGTCGGTATTGTGCCTTTTGAATTTAATTCCGATGCAATTTCTGTGTTTCATCGTCAATAAGATGCTGCAAGGTATACAGTAAACCTGAAGTGAAGCTTCGGAATCTAAAACAGGACTCACAGGAGAGGTTTAAATCAAAGGAAGTGAGAGTGTTAGTCCTCTTCTACTTAAGTCGGCACTGTGCCTTTTGAATTTAATTCCGATGCAATTTCTGTGTTTCATCGTCAATAAGAACGTCCAAGGGATACAGTAAACCTGAAGTGAAGCATCGGAATCTAAAACTGGACTCACAGGAGAGGTTCAAATCATAGAAAGTGAGAGTGTCAGTCCTCTTGTACATAAGTCGCCATTGTGCCTTTTTTGTATTAAATTCTGATGCAATTTCTGTGTGTCATCGTCAATAAGAAGGTCCAAGGGATACAGTAAACCTGAAGTAAAGCATCGGAGTCTAAAACTGGACTCACAGAAGAGGTTCAAATCATAGAAAGTTAGAGTGTCAGTCCTCTTGTACTTAAGTCGGCATTGTACCTTTTGTATTAAATTCGGATGCAAACTCTGTGTTTCATCGTCAATTAGAAGGTCCAAGGGATACAGTAAACCTGAAGTGTAGCATCGGAATGCAAAACTGGACTCACACGAGAGGTTCAAATCATAGAAAGTGAGAGTGTCAGTCCTCTTGTACTTAAGTCGGTATTGTGCCTTTTGAATTTAATTCCGATGCAATTTCTGTGTTTCATCGTCAATAAGAAAGTGCAAGGTATACAGTAAACCTGAAGTGAAGCATCGGAATCTAAAACTGGATTCGCATCAGAGGTTCAAATCATAGAATGTTAGTGTGTCAGTCCTCTTTTACTTAAGACGGCATTGTGCCATTTGTATTAAATACGGATGCGATTTCTGTGTTTTATCGTCAACAAGAAGGTCCAAGGGATACAGTAAACCTGAAGTGAAGCATCGGAATCTAAATCTGACCTCACAGGAGAGGTTCGAATCATAGAAAGTGAGAGTGTCAGTCCTCTTGTACTTATGTCGGCATTGTGCCATTAGTATTAAATTCGGATGCAATTTCTGTGTTTCATCGTCAATAAGAAGGTCCAAGAGATACAGTAAACCTGAGGTGAAGCATCGGAATCTAAAACTGGACTAACAGGAGAGGTTCATATCATAGAAAGAGAGAGTGTCAGTCCTCTAGTACTTAAGTCACCATTGTGACGTTTGTATTAATTTCGAATGCAATATCTGTGTTTCATCGTCAATAAGAACGTCCAAGGGAAACAGTAAACCTGAAGTGAAGCATCGGAATCTAAAACTGGACTCACAGGAGAGGTTCAAATCATAAAAAGTTACAGTGTCAGTCCTCTTGTACTAAAGTCGGCATTGTGCCTTTTGAATTTCATTCCGATGCTATTTTTGTGTTTCATTGTCAATAAGAAGGTCCAAGGGATACAGTAAACCTAAAGTGAAGCATTGGAATCTAAAACTGGACTAACAGGAGAGATTCAAATCGTAGATAGTGAGAGTGTCAGTCCTCTTTTCCTTGAGTCGGCATTGTGCGTTTTAAATTTAATTCCGATGCATTGTCTGTGTATCATCGTCAATAAGAAGGTCAAAGGGATACAGTAAACCTGAAGTGAAGCATCGTAATCTAGAACTGGACTCACAGGAGATGTTCAAATCATAGAAAGTGAGAGTGTCAGTCCTCTTGTACTTAAGCCGCCATTGTGATTTTTGTATTAAATTGGTATGCAATTTCTGTGTCTCATCGTCAATAAGAAGGTCAAAGGGATACAGTAAACCTGAAATGAAGCATCGGAATCTAAAACTGGACTCACAGGAGAGGTGCAAATCATAGAAAGTTAGAGTGTCAGTCCGCTTGTACTTAAGTCGGCATTGTACCTTTAGTATTAAATTCGGATGCAAACTCTGTGTTTCATCGTCAATTAGAAGGTCCAAGGAATACAGTAAACCTGAAGTGAAGCATCGGAATCTAAAACTGGACTCACAGGAGAGGTTCGAATCATAGAAAGTGAGAGTGTCAGACCTCTTG
Organism: Schistocerca americana; assembly: GCF_021461395.2. Taxonomy (NCBI): domain Eukaryota; kingdom Metazoa; phylum Arthropoda; class Insecta; order Orthoptera; family Acrididae; genus Schistocerca; species Schistocerca americana. The sequence continues at coordinate 5,383,853 of NW_025725906.1, forward strand.
TACTTAAGTCGGCATTGCGAAATTTGTATAAAATTCGGATGCAATTTCTGTGTTTCATCGTCAATAAGAAGGTCCAAGGGATACAGTAAACCTGAAGTGAAGCATCGGAATCTAAAACTAGATTCACAGGAGAGGTTCAAATCATAGAAAGTGAGAGTGTCACTCCTCTTGTACTTAAGTCGCCATTGTGCCTTTTGTATTAAATTCGGATGCAATTTCTGTGTGTCATCGTCAATAAGAAGGTCCAAGGGATACAGTAAACCTGAAGTAAATCATCGGAATCTAAAACTGGACTCACAGGAGAGGTTCAAATCACAGAAAGTTAGAGTAAGAGTCCTCTTCTACTTAAGTCGGCATTGTGCCTTTTGTATTAAATTCGGATGCAAACTTTGTGTTTCATCGTCAATAAGAAGGTCCAAGGGATACAGTAACCTGAAGTGAAGCATCGGAATCTAAAACTGGACTCACAGGAGAGGTTCAAATCATAGAAATTTATAGTGTCAGCCCTCTTGTACTTAAGACGGCATTGTGCCTTTTGAATTTCATTCCGATGCTATTTCTTTGTTTCATTGTCAATAAGAAGGTCCAAGGCATACAGTAAACCTGAAGTGAAGCATCGGAATCTAAATCTGACCTCACAGGAGAGGTTCTAATCATAGAAAGTGAGAGTGTCAGTCCTCTTTTACTTAAGTCGGCATTGTGCGTTTTAAATTTAATTCCGATGCAATATCTGTGTTTCATCGTCGATAAGAAGGTCCAAGAAATACAGTGAACCTGAAGTGAAGCATCGGAATCTAAAACTGGACACACAGGAGATGTTCAAATCATAGAAAGTGAGACAGTCAGTCCTCTTGTACTAAAGTCGCCATTGTGATTTTTGTATTAAATTCGGATGCAATTTCTGTGTTTCATCGTCAATAAGAAGGTCCAAGGGATACAGTAAACCTGAAGTGAAGCATCGGAATCTAAAACTGGACTCACAGGAAAGGTGCAAATCATATAAAGTTAGAGTGTCAGTCCTCTTGTACTTAAGTCGGCATTGTACCTTTTGTATTAAATTCGGATGCAAACTCTGTGTTTCATCGTCAATTAGAAGGTCCAAGGGATACAGCAAACCTGAAGTGAAGCATCGGAATGTAAAACTGGACTCACTGGAGAGGTTCAAATCATAGAAAGTGAGAGTGTCAGTCCTCTTGTACTTAAGTCGGTATTGTGCCTTTTGAATTTAATTCCGATGCAATTTCTGAGTTTCATCGTCAATAAGAAGCTGCAAGGTATACAGTAAACCTGAAGTGAAGCTTCGGAATCTAAAACAGGACTCACAGGAGAGGTTTAAATCAAAGAAAGTGAGAGTGTTAGTCCTCTTCTACTTAAGTCGGCACTGTGCCTTTTGAATTTAATTCCGATGCAATTTCTGTGTTTCATCGTCAATAAGAACGTCCAAGGGATAAAGTAAACCTGAAGTGAAGCATCGGAATCTAAAACTGGACTCACAGGAGAGGTTCAAATCATAGAAAGTGAGAGTGTCAGTCCTCTTGTACTTAAGTCGCCATTGTGCCTTTTTTGTATTAAATTCTGATGCAATTTCTGTGTGTCATCGTCAATAAGAAGGTCCAAGGGATACAGTAAACTTGAAGTAAACCATCGGAATCTAAAACTGGACTCACAGAAGAGGTTCAAATCATAGAAAGTTAGAGTGTCAGTCCTCTTGTACTTAAGTCGGCATTGTACCTTTTGTATTAAATTCGGATGCAAACTCTGTGTTTCATCGTCAATTAGAAGGTCCAAGGGATACAGTAAACCTGAAGTGAAGCATCGGAATGCAAAACTGGACTCACACGAGAGGTTCAAATCATAAAAAGTTACAGTGTCAGTCCTCTTGTACTAAAGTCGGCATTGTGCCTTTGAATTTCATTCCGATGCTATTATTGTGTTTCATTGTCAATAAGAAGGTCCAAGGGATACAGTAAACCTAAAGTGAAGCATTGGAATCTAAAACTGGACTCACAGGAGAGATTCAAATCTTAGATAGTGAGAGAGTCAGTCCTCTTTTACTTGAGTCGGCATTGTGCGTTTTAAATTTAATTCCGATGCATTATCTGTGTATCATCATCAATAAGAAGGTCCAAGGGATACAGTAAACCTGAAGTGAAGCATCGTAATCTAGAGCTGGACTCACAGGAGATGTTCAAATCATAGAAAGTGAGAGTGTCAGTCCTCTTGTACTTAAGCCGCCATTGTGATTTTTGTATTAAATTCGGATGCAATTTCTGTGTTTCATCGTCAATAAGAAGGTCAAAGGGTTACAGTAAACCTGAAATGAAGCATCGGAATCTAAAACTGGACTCACAGGAGAGGTGCAACTCATAGAAAGTTAGAGTGTCAGTCCGCTTGTACTTAAGTCGGCATTGTACCTTTAGTATTAAATTCTGATGCAAACTCTGTGTTTCATCGTCAATTAGAAGGTCCAAGGAATACAGTAAACCTGAAGTGAAGCATCGGAATCTAAAACTGGACTCACAGGAGAGGTTCGAATCATAGAAAGTGAGAGTGTCAGACCTCTTGTACTTAAGTCGGCATTGCGAAATTTGTATTAAATTCGGATGCAATTTCTGTGTTTCATCGTCAATAAGAAGGTCCAAGGGATACAGTAAACCTGAAGTGAAGCATGGGAATCTAAAACTAGACCCACAGGAGAGGTTCAAATCATAGAAAGTGAGAGTGTCACTCCTCTTGTACTTAAGTCGCCATTGTGCCTTTTGTATTAAATTCGGATGCAATTTCTGTGTGTCATCGTCAATAAGAAGGTCCAAGGGATACAGTAAACCTGAAGTAAATCATCGGAATCTAAAACTGGACTCACAGGAGAGGTTCAAATCACAGAAAGTTAGAGTGTGAGTCCTCTTGTACTTAAGTCGGCATTGTGCCTTTTGTATTAAATTCGGATGCAAACTCTGTGTTTCATCGTCAATAAGAAGGTCCAAGGGATACAGTAAACCTGAAGTGAAGCATCGGAATCTAAAACTGGACTCACAGGAGAGGTTCAAATCATAGAAATTTATAGTGTCAGTCCTCTTGTACTTAAGACGGCATTGTGCCTTTTGAATTTAATTCCGATGCTATTTCTTTGTTTCATTGTCAATAAGAAGGTCCAAGGGATACAGTAAACCTGAAGTGAAGCATCGGAATCTAAATCTGACCTCACAGGAGAGGTTCAAATCATAGAAAGTGAGAGTGTCAGTCCTCTTTTACTTAAGTCGGCATTGTGCGTTTTAAATTTAATTCCGATGCAATATCTGTGTTTCATCGTCGATAAGAATGTCCAAGGAATACAGTGAACCTCAAGGGAAGCATCGGAATCTAAAACTGGACTCACAGGAAATGTTCAAATCATAGAAAGTGAGATTGTCAGTCCTCTTGTACTAAAGTCGCCATTGTGATTTTTGTATTAAATTCGGATGCAATTTCTGTGTTTCATAGTCAATAAGAAGGTCCAAGGGATACAGTAAACCTGAAGTGAATCATCGGAATCTAAAACTGGACTCACAGGAAAGGTGCAAATCATATAAAGTTAGAGTGTCAGTCCTCTTGTACTTAAGTCGGCATTGTACCTTTTGTATTAAATTCGGATGCAAACTCTGTGTTTCATCGTCAATTACAAGGTCCAAGGGATACAGTAAACCTGAAGTGAAGCATCGGAATGTAAAACTGGACTCACAGGAGAGGTTCAAATCATAAAAAGTGAGAGTGTCAGTCCTCTTGTACTTAAGTCGGAATAGTGCCTTTTGAATTTAATTCCGATGCAATTTCTGTGTTTCATCGTCAATAAGAAGCTGCAAGGTATACAGTAAACCTGAAGTGAAGCATCGGAATCTAAAACTAGACTCACAGGAGAGGTTCAAATCATAGAAAGTGAGAGTGTTAGTCCTCTTCTACTTAGGTCGGCACTGTGCCTTTTGAATTTAGTCCCGATGCAATTTCTGTGTTTCATCGTCAATAAGAACGTCCAAGGGATACTGTAAACCTGAAGTGAAGCAACGGAATCTAGAACTGGACTCACAGGAGATGTTCAAATCATAGAAAGTGAGAGTGTCAGTCCTCTTGTACTTCAGCCGCCATTGTGATTTTTGTATTAAATTGGGATGCAATTTCTGTGTTTCAACGTCAATAAGAAGGTCCAAGGGATACAGTAAACCTGAAGTGAAGCATCGGAATCTAAAACCGGACTCACAGGAGAGGTTCGAATCATAGAAAGTGAGAGTGTCAGTCCTCTTGTACTTAAGTCGGCATTGTGCCATTTGTATTAAATTCGGATGCAAATTCTGTGTTTCATCGTCAATAAGAAGGTCCAAGGGATACAGTAAATCTGAGGTGAAGCACCGGAATCAAAAACTGGACTCACAGGAGAGGCTCAAATCATAGAAAGTGAGAGTGTCACTCCTCTTGTACTTAAGTCACAATTGTGACTTTTGTATTAATTTCGGATGCAATTTCTGTGTTTCATCGTCAATAAGAAGGTTCAAGGGATACAGTAAACCTGAAGTGAAGCATCGGAATCTAAAACTGGACTCACAGGAGAGGTTCAAATCATAGAAAGTGAGAGTGTCAGCCCTCTTGTACTTAAGTCGGCATTGTGCCTTTTGTATTAAATTCGGATGCAAACTCTGTGTTTCATCGTCAATTAGAAGGTCCAAGGAATACAGTAAACCTGAAGTGAAGCATCGGAATCTAAAACTGGACTCACAGGAGAGGTTCGAATCATAGAAAGTGAGAGTGTCAGACCTCTTGTACTTAAGTCGGCATTGCGAAATTTGTATTAAATTCGGATGCAATTTCTGTGTTTCATCGTCAATAAGAAGGTCCAAGGGATACAGTAAACCTGAAGTGAAGCATGGGAATCTAAAACTAGACCCACAGGAGAGGTTCAAATCATAGAAAGTGAGAGTGTCACTCCTCTTGTACTTAAGTCGCCATTGTGCCTTTTGTATTAAATTCGGATGCAATTTCTGTGTGTCATCGTCAATAAGAAGGTCCACGGGATACAGTAAACCTGAAGTAAATCATTGGAATCTAAAACTGGACTCACAGGAGAGGTTCAAATCACAGAAAGTTAGAGTGTGAGTCCTCTTGTACTTAAGTCGGCATTGTGCCTTTTGTATTAAATTCGGATGCAAACTCTGTGTTTCATCGTCAATAAGAAGGTCCAAGGGATACAGTAAACCTGAAGTGAAGCATCGGAATCTAAAACTGGACTCACAGGAGAGGTTCAAATCATAGAAATTTATAGTGTCAGTCCTGTTGTACTGAAGACGGCATTGTGCCTTTTGAATTTAATTCCGATGCTATTTCTTTGTTTCATTGTCAATAAGAAGGTCCAAGGGATACAGTAAACCTGAAGTGAAGCATCGGAATCTAAATCTGACCTCACAGGAGAGGTTCAAATCATAGAAAGTGAGAGTGTCAGTCCTCTTTTACTTAAGTCGGCATTGTGCGTTTTAAATTTAATTCCGATGCAATATCTGTGTTTCATCGTCGATAAGAAGGTCCAAGGAATACAGTGAACCTCAAGGGAAGCATCGGAATCTAAAACTGGACTCACAGGAAATGTTCAAATCATAGAAAGTGAGATGGTCAGTCCTCTTGTACTAAAGTCGCCATTGTGATTTTTGTATTAAATTCGGATGCAATTTCTGTGTTTCATCGTCAATAAGAAGGTCCAAGGGATACAGTAAACCTGAAGTGAAGCATCGGAATGTAAAACTGGACTCACAGGAGAGGTTCAAATCATAGAAAGTGAGAGTGTCAGTCCTCTTGTACTTAAGTCGGCATTGTGCCATTTGTATTAAATTCGGATGCAAATTCTGTGTTTCATCGTCAATAAGAAGGTCCAAGGTATACAGTAAATCTGAGGTGAAGCACCGGAATCAAAAACTGGACTCACAGGAGAGGCTCAAATCATAGAAAGTGAGAGTGTCACTCCTCTTGTACTTAGGTCACAATTGTGACTTTTGAATTAATTTCGGATGCAATTTCTGTGTTTCATCGTCAATAAGAAGGTTCAAGGGATACAGTAAACCTGAAGTGAAGCATCGGAACCTAAAACTGGACTCACAGGCGAGGTTCAAATCATAGAAAGTGAGAGTGTCAGCCCTCTTGTACTTAAGTCGGCATTGTGCCTTTTGTATTAAATTCGGATGCAAACTCTGTGTTTCATCGTCAATAAGAAGGTCCAAGGGATACAGTAAACCTGAAGTGAAGCATCGGAATCTAAAACTGGACTCACAGGAGAGGTTCAAATCATAGAAAGTTAGAGTGTCAGTCCTCTTGTACTTAAGTCGGCATTGTGCCTTTTGTATTAAATTCGGATGCAAACTCTGTGTTTCATCGTCAATAAGAAGGTCCAAGGGATACAGTAAACCTGAAGTGAAGCATCGGACTCTGAATCTGGACTCACAGGACAGGTTCAAATCATAGAAAGTGAGAGTGTCAGTCCTCTTTTACTTAAGTCGGCATTGTGCGTTTTAAATTTAATTCCGATGCAATATCTGTGTTTCATCGTCAATAAGAAGGTCCAACGGATACAGTAAACCTGAATGAAGCATCGGAATCTAAAACTGGACTCACAGGAGAGGTTCAAATCATAGAAAGTGAGAGTGTCAGTCCTCTTGTACTTAAGTCGCCATTGTGAATTTTGTATTAATTTCGGATGCTATTTCTGTGTTTCATCGTCAATAAGAAGGTCCAAGGGATACAGTAAACCTGAAGTGAAGCATCGGAATCTAAAACTGGACTCACAGGAGAGGTTCAAATCATAGAAAGTGAGAGTGTCAGTCCTCTTGTACTTAAGTCGCCATTGTGCCTTTTGTATTAAATTCCAATGCAATTTCTGTGTGTCATCGTCAATAAGAAGGTCCAAGGGATACAGTAAACCTGAAGTGAAGCATCGGAATCTAAAACTGGACTCACAGGAGAGGTTCGAATCATAGAAAGTGAGAGTGTCAGTCCTCTTGTACTTAAGTCGGCATTGTGCCATTTGTATTAAATTCGGATGCAAATTCTGTGTTTCATCGTCAATAAGAAGGTCCAAGGGATACAGTAAATCTGAGGTGAAGCACCGGAATCAAAAACTGGACTCACAGGAGAGGCTCAAATCATAGAAAGTGAGAGTGTCACTCCTCTTGTACTTAAGTCACAATTGTGACTTTTGTATTAATTTCGGATGCAATTTCTGTGTTTCATCGTCAATAAGAAGGTTCAAGGGATACAGTAAACCTGAAGTGAAGCATCGGAATCTAAAACTGGACTCACAGGAGAGGTTCAAATCATAGAAAGTGAGAGTGTCAGCCCTCTTGTACTTAAGTCGGCATTGTGCCTTTTGTATTAAATTCGGATGCAAACTCTGTGTTTCATCGTCAATTAGAAGGTCCAAGGAATACAGTAAACCTGAAGTGAAGCATCGGAATCTAAAACTGGACTCACAGGAGAGGTTCGACTCATAGAAAGTGAGAGTGTCAGACCTCTTGTACTTAAGTCGGCATTGCGAAATTTGTATTAAATTCGGATGCAATTTCTGTGTTTCATCGTCAATAAGAAGGTCCAAGGGATACAGTAAACCTGAAGTGAAGCATCGGAATCTAAAACTAGACCTACAGGAGAGGTTCAAATCATAGAAAGTGAGAGTGTCACTCCTCTTGTACTTAAGTCGCCATTGTGCCTTTTGTATTAAATTCGGATGCAATTTCTGTGTGTCATCGTCAATAAGAAGGTGCAAGGGATACAGTAAACCTGAAGTAAATCATCGGAATCTAAAACTGGACTCACAGGAGAGGTTCAAATCACAGAAAGTTAGAGTGTGAGTCCTCTTGTACTTAAGTCGGCATTGTGCCTTTTGTATTAAATTCGGATGCAAACTCTGTGTTTCATCGTCAATAAGAAGGTCCAAGGGATACAGTAAACCTGAAGTGAAGCATCGGAATCTAAAACTGGACTCACAGGAGAGGTTCAAATCATAGAAATTTATAGTGTCAGTCCTCTTGTACTGAAGACGGCATTGTGCCTTTTGAATTTAATTCCGATGCTATTTCTTTGTTTCATTGTCAATAAGAAGGTCCAAGGGATACAGTAAACCTGAAGTGAAGCATCGGAATCTAAATCTGACCTCACAGGAGAGGTTCAAATCATAGAAAGTGAGAGTGTCAGTCCTCTTTTACTTAAGTCGGCATTGTGCGTTTTAAATTTAATTCCGATGCAATATCTGTGTTTCATCGTCGATAAGAAGGTCCAAGGAATACAGTGAACCTCAAGGGAAGCATCGGAATCTAAAACTGGACTCACAGGAAATGTTCAAATCATAGAAAGTGAGATGGTCAGTCCTCTTGTACTAAAGTCGCCATTGTGATTTTTGTATTAAATTGGGATGCAATTTCTGTGTTTCAACGTCAATAAGAAGGTCCAAGGGATACAGTAAACCTGAAGTGAAGCATCGGAGTCTAAAACCGGACTCACAGGAGAGGTTCGAATCATAGAAAGTGAGAGTGTCAGTCCTCTTGTACTTAAGTCGGCATTGTGCCATTTGTATTAAATTCGGATGCAAATTCTGTGTTTCATCGTCAATAAGAAGGTCCAAGGTATACAGTAAATCTGAGGTGAAGCACCGGAATCAAAAACTGGACTCACAGGAGAGGCTCAAATCATAGAAAGTGAGAGTGTCACTCCTCTTGTACTTAGGTCACAATTGTGACTTTTGAATTAATTTCGGATGCAATTTCTGTGTTTCATCGTCAATAAGAAGGTTCAAGGGATACAGTAAACCTGAAGTGAAGCATCGGAACCTAAAACTGGACTCACAGGCGAGGTTCAAATCATAGAAAGTGAGAGTGTCAGCCCTCTTGTACTTAAGTCGGCATTGTGCCTTTTGTATTAAATTCGGATGCAAACTCTGTGTTTCATCGTCAATAAGAAGGTCCAAGGGATACAGTAAACCTGAAGTGAAGCATCGGAATCTAAAACTGGACTCACAGGAGAGGTTCAAATCATAGAAAGTTAGAGTGTCAGTCCTCTTGTACTTAAGTCGGCATTGTGCCTTTTGTATTAAATTCGGATGCAAACTCTGTGTTTCATCGTCAATAAGAAGGTCCAAGGGATACAGTAAACCTGAAGTGAAGCATCGGACTCTGAAACTGGACTCACAGGACAGGTTCAAATCATAGAAAGTGAGAGTGTCAGTCCTCTTTTACTTAAGTCGGCATTGTGCGTATTAAATTTAATTCCGATGCAATATCTGTGTTTCATCGTCAATAAGAAGGTCCAACGGATACAGTAAACCTGAATGAAGCATCGGAATCTAAAACTGGACTCACAGGAGAGGTTCAAATCATAGAAAGTGAGAGTGTCAGTCCTCTTGTACTTAAGTCACCATTGTGAATTTTGTATTAATTTCGGATGCTATTTCTGTGTTTCATCGTCAATAAGAAGGTCCAAGGGATACAGTAAACCTGAAGTGAAGCATCGGAATCTAAAACTGGACTCACAGGAGAGGTTCAAATCATAGAAAGTGAGAGTGTCAGTCCTCTTGTACTTAAGTCGCCATTGTGCCTTTTGTATTAAATTCCAATGCAATTTCTGTGTGTCATCGTCAATAAGAAGGTCCAAGGGATACAGTATACCTGAAGTAAAGCATCGGAATCTAAAACTGGACTCACAGGAGAGGTTCAAATCATAGAAAGCTAGAGTGTCAGTCCTCTTGTACTTAAGTCGGCATTGTGCCTTTTGTATTAAATTCCGATGCATTTTCTGAGTTTCATCGTCAATAAGAAGGTGCAAGATATACAGTAAACCTGAAGTGAAGCATCGGAATCTAAATCTGACCTCACAGGAGAGGTTCAAATCATAGAAAGTGAGATTGTCAGTCCTCTTTTACTTAAGTCGGCATTGTGCGTTTTAAATTTAATTCCGATGCAATATCTTTGTTTCATCGTCAATAAGAAGGTCCAAGGGATACAGTTAACCTGAAGTAAAGCATCGGAATCTAAAACTGGACTCACAGGAGATGTTAAAATCATAGAAAGTGAGATAGTCGGTCCTCTTGTACTATAGTCGCCATTGTGATTTTTGTATTAAATTCGGATGCAACTTCTGTGTTTCATCGTCAATAAGAAGTTCCAAGGGATACAGTAAACCTGAAGTGAAGCATCGGAATCTAAAACTGGACTCACAGGAGAGGTGCAACTCATAGAAAGTTAGAGTGTCAGTCCCCTTGTACTTAAGTCGGCATTGTGCCTTTTGAATTTAATTCCGATGCAATTTCTGTGTATCATCGTCAATACGAAGGTGCAAGGTATACAGTAAACCTGAAGTGAAGCATCGGAATCTAAAACTGGTCTCACAGGAGAGGTTCAAATTATAGAATGTTGGAGTGTCAGTCCTCTTGTACTTAAGTCGGCATTGTGCCTTTTGAATTTAATTCCGATGCTATTTCTGTTTTTCATTGTCAACAAGAAGGTCCAAGGGATACAGTAAACCTGAAGTGAAGCATCAGACTCTAAAACTGGACTCACAGGAGTGGTTCAAATCATAGAGTGTGAGAGTGTCAGTCCTCTTTTACTTAAGTCGGCATTGTGAGTTTTAAATTTAATGCCGATGGAATATCTGTGTTTCATCGTCAATAAGAAGGTCCAAGGGATACAGTAAACCTGAAGTGAAGCATCGGAATGTAAAACTGGACTCACAGGAGAGGTACAAATCATAGACAGTGAGAGTGTCAGTCCTCTTGTACTTAAGTCGGCATTGTGCCTTTTGTATTAAATTCGGATGCAAACTCTGGGTTTCATCGTCAATTAGAAGGTCCAAGGGATACAGTAAACCTGAAGTGAAGCAGCGGAATGTAAAACTGGACTCACAGGAGAGGTACAAATCATAGACAGTGAGAGTGTCAGTCCTCTTGTACTTAAGTCGGCATTGTGCCTTTTGAATTTAATTCCGATGCAATATCTGTGTTTCATCGTCAATAAGAAGGTCCAAGATATACAATAAACCTGAAGTGAAGCATCGGAATCTAAAACTGGACTCACAGGAGATGTTCAAATCATAGAAAGTGAGAGTGTCAGTCCTCTTGTACTTAAGTCGGCATTGTGCCTTTTGTATTAAATTCGGATGCAAACTCTGTGTTTCATCGTCAATTAGAAGGTCCAAGGGATACAGTAAACCTGAAGTGAAGCAGCGGAATGTAAAACTGGACTCACAGGAGAGGTACAAATCATAGAAAGTGAGAGGGTCAGTCCTCTTGTACTTAAGTCGGCATTGTGCCTTTTGAATTTAATTCCGATGCAATTTCTGTGTTTCATCGTCAATAAGAAGGTGCAAGGTATACAGTAAACCTGAAGTGAAGCATCGGAATCTAAAACTGGACTCACAGGATAGGTTCAAATCATAGAAAGTGAGACTGTCAGTCCTCTTTTACTTAAGTCGGCATTGTGCGTTTTAAATTTAATTCCGATGCAATATCTGTGTTTCATCGTCAATAAGAAGGTCCAAGGGATACAGTAAACCTGAAGTGAAGCATCGGAATCTAAAACTGGACTCACAGGAGAGGTGCAAATCATAGAAAGTTAGAGTGTCAGTCCTCTTGTACTTATGTCAGCATTGTGCCTTTTGAATTTAATTCCGATGCAATTTCTGTGTTTCATCGTCAATACGAAGGTGCAAGGTATACAGTAAACCTGAAGTGAAGCATCGGAAAATAAAACTGGACTCACAGGAGAGGTTCAAATTATAGAATGTTAGAGTATCAGTCCTCTTGTACTTAAGTCGGCATTGTGCCTTTCGAATTTAATTCCGATGCTATTTCTGTTATTCATTGTCAATAAGAAGGTCCAAGGGATACAGTAAACCTGAAGTGAAGCATCGGACTCTAAAACTGGACTCACAGGAGAGGTTCAAATCATAGAAAGTGAGAGTGTCAGTCCTCTTTTACTTAAGTCGGCATTGTGCGTTTTAATTTTAATTCCGATGCAATATCTGTGTTTCGTCGTCAATACGAAGGTCCAAGGGATACAGTAAACCTGAAGTGAAGCATCGGAATCTAAAACTGGACTCACAGGAGAGGTTCAAATCATAGAAAGTGAGAGTGTCAGTCCTCTTGTACTTAAGTCGCCATTGTGCCTTTTGTATTAAATTCGGATGCAAACTCTGTGTTTCATCGTCAATAAGAAGGTCCAAGGGATACAGTAAACCTGAAGTGAAGCATCGGAATCTAAAACTGGACTCACAGGAGAGGTTCAAATCATAGAAAGTTAGAGTGTCAGTCCTCTTGTACTTAAGTCGGCATTGTGCCTTTTGAATTTAATTCCGATGCTATTTCTGTGTTTCATTGTCAATACGAAGGTCCAAGGGATACAGTAAACCTGAAGTGAAGCATCGGAATCTAAAACTGGACTCACAGGAGAGGTTCAAATCATAGAAAGTGAGAGTGTCAGTCCTCTTTTACTTAAGTCGTCATTGTGCGTTTTAAATTTAATTCCCATGCAATATCTGTGTTTCATCGTCAATATGAAGGTCCAAGGGATACAGTAAACCTGAAGTGAAGCATCGGAATCTAACACTGGACTCACAGGAGAGGTTCAAATCATAGAAAGTGAGAGTGTCAGTCCTCTTGTACTTAAGTCACCTTTGTGAATTTTGTATTAATTTCGGATGCTATTTCTGTGTTTCATCGTCAATAAGAAGGTCCAAGGGATAAAGTAAACCTGAAGTGAAGCATCGGAATCTGAAACTGGACTCACAGGAGAGGTTCAAATCAAAGAAAGTGAGAGTGTCAGTCCTCTTGTACTTAAGTCGCCATTGTGCCTTTTGTATTAAATTCGGATGCAATTTCTGTGTGTCATCGTCAACAAGAAGGTCCAAGGGATACAGTATACCTGAAGTAAAGCATCGGAGTCTAAAACTGGACTCACAGGAGAGGTTCAAATCATAGAAAGTTAGAGTGTCAGTCCTCTTGTACTTAAGTCGGCATTGTGCCTTTTGTATTAAATTCGGATGCAAACTCTGTGTTTCATCGTCAATAAGAAGGTCCAAGGGATACAGTAAACCTGAAGTGAAGCATCGAAATCTAAAACTGGACTCACAGGAGAGGTTCAAATCATATAAAACTTAGAGTGTCAGTCCTCTTGTACTTAAGTCGGCATTGTGCCTTTTGAATTTAATTCCGATGCTATTTCTGTGTTTCATTGTCAATAAGATTGTCCAAGGGATACAGTAAACATGAAGTGAAGCATAGGATTTTAAAACTGGACTCACAGGAGAGGTTCAAATCATAGAAAGTGAGAGTGTCAGTCCTCTTTTACTTAAGTCGGCATTGTGCGTTTTAAATTTAATTCCGATGCAATATCTGTGTTTCATCGTCAATAAGAAGGTCCAAGGGATACAGTAAACCTGAAGTGAAGCATCGGAATCTAAAACTGGACTCACAGGAGAGGTTCAAATCATAGAAAGTGAGAATGTCAGTCCTCTTGTACTTAAGTCACCATTGTGAATTTTGTATTAATTTCGGATGTAATTTCTGTGTTTCATCGTCAATAAGAAGGTCCAAGGGATACAGTAAACCTGAAGTGAAGCATCGGAATCTAAAACTGGACTCACAGGAGAGGTTCAAATCATAGAAAGTGAGAGTGTCAGTCCCCTTGTACTTAAGTCGCCATTGTGCCTTTTGTATTAAATTCGGATGCAATTTCTGTGTGTCATCGTCAATAAGAAGGTCCAAGGGATACAGTATACCTGAAGAAAAGCATCGGAATCTAAAACTGGACTCACAGGAGAAGTTCAAATCATAGAAAGTTAGAGTGTCAGTCCTCTTGTGCTTAAGTCGGCATTGTGCCTTTTGTATTAAATTCGGATGCAAACTCTGTGTTTCATCGTCAATAAGAAGGTCCAAGGGATACAGTAAACCTGAAGTGAAGCATCGGAATCTAAAGCTGGACTCACAGGAGAGGTTCAAATCATAGAAAGTTAGAGTGTCAGTCCTCTTGTACTTAAGTCGGAATTGTGACTTTTGAATTTAATTCCGATGCTATTTCTGTGTTTCATTGTCAACAAGAAGGTCCAAGGGATACAGTAAACCTGAAGTGTAGCATCGGAATCTAAAACTGGACTTACAGGAGAGGTTCAAATCATAGAAAGTGAGAGTGTCAGTCCTCTTTTACTTAAGTCGTCATTGTGCGTTTTAGATTTAATTCCGATGCAATATCTGTGTTTCATCGTCAATAAGAAGGTCCAAGGGATACAGTAAACCTGAAGTGAAGCATCGGAATCTAAAACTGGATCCACAGGAGATGTTCAAATCATAGAAAGTGAGAGTGTCAGTCCTCTTGTACTTAAGTCGGCATTGTGCCTTTTGTATTAAATTCGGATGCAAACTCTGTGTTTCATCGTCAATTAGAAGGTCCAAGGGATACAGTAAACCTGAAGTGAAGCAGCGGAATGTAAAACTGGACTCACAGGAGAGGTACAAATCATAGAAAGTGAGAGGGTCAGTCCTCTTGTACTTAAGTCGGCATTGTGCCTTTTGAATTTAATTCCGATGCAATTTCTGTGTTTCATCGTCAATAAGAAGGTGCAAGGTATACAGTAAACCTGAAGTGAAGCATCGGAATCTAAAACTGGACTCACAGGATAGGTTCAAATCATAGAAAGTGAGACTGTCAGTCCTCTTTTACGTAAGTCGGCATTGTGCGTTTTAAATTTAATTCCGATGCAATATCTGTGTTTCATCGTCAATATGAAGGTCCAAGGGATACAGTAAACCTGAAGTGAAGCATCGGAATCTAAAACTGGACTCACAGGAGAGGTGCAAATCATAGAAAGTTAGAGTGTCAGTCCTCTTGTACTTATGTCGGCATTGTGCCATTTGAATTTAATTCCGATGCAATTTCTGTGTTTCATCGTCAATACGAAGGTGCAAGGTATACAGTAAACCTGAAGTGAAGCATCGGAATCTAAAACTGGACTCACAGGAGAGGTTCAAATTATAGAATGTTAGAGTATCAGTCCTCTTGTACTTAAGTCGGCATTGTGCCTTTTGAATTTAATTCCGATGCTATTTCTGTTATTCATTGTCAATAAGAAGGTCCAAGGGATACAGTAAACCTGAAGTGAAGCATCGGACTCTAAAACTGGACTCACAGGAGAGGTTCAAATCATAGAAAGTGAGAGTGTCAGTCCTCTTTTACTTAAGTCGGCATTGTGTGTTTTAAATTTAATTCCGATGCAATATCTCTGTTTCGTCGTCAATAAGAAGGTCCAAGGGATACAGTAAACCTGAAGTGAAGCATCGGAATCTAAAACTGGACTCACAGGAGAGGTTCAAATCATAGAAAGTGAGAGTGTCAGTCCTCTTGTACTTAAGTCGCCATTGTGCCTTTTGTATTAAATTCGGATGCAATTTCTGTGTGTCATCGTCAATAAGAAGTTCCAAGGGATACAGTATACCTGAAATAAAGCATCGGAATCTAAAACTGGACTCACAGGAGAGGTTCAAATCATAGAAAGTTAGAGTGTCAGTCCTCTTGTACTTAAGTCGGCATTGTGCCTTTTGTATTAAATTCGGATGCAAACTCTGTGTTTCATCGTCAATAAGAAGGTCCAAGGGATACAGTAAACCTGAAGTGAAGCATCGGAATCTAAAACTGGACTCACAGGAGAGGTTCAAATCATAGAAAGTTAGAGTGTCAGTCCTCTTGTACTTAAGTCGGCATTGTGCCTTTTGAATTTAATTCCGATGCTATTTCTGTGTTTCATTGTCACTACGAAGGTCCAAGGGATACAGTAAACCTGAAGTGAAGCATCGGAATCTAAAACTGAACTCACAGGAGAGGTTCAAATCATAGAAAGTGAGAGTGTCAGTCCTCTTTTACTTAAGTCGTCATTGTGCGTTTTAAATTTAATTCCCATGCAATATCTGTGTTTCATCGTCAATATGAAGGTCCAAGGGATACAGTAAACCTGAAGTGAAGCATCGGAATCTAACACTGGACTCACAGGAGAGGTTCAAATCATAGAAAGTGAGAGTGTCAGTCCTCTTGTACTTAAGTCACCATTGTGAATTTTGTATTAATTTCGGATGCTATTTCTGTGTTTCATCGTCAATAAGAAGGTCCAAGGGATACAGTAAACCTGAAGTGAAGCATCGGAATCTGAAACTGGACTCACAGGAGAGGTTCAAATCAAAGAAAGTGAGAGTGTCAGTCCTCTTGTACTTAAGTCGCCATTGTGCCTTTTGTATTAAATTCGGATGCAATTTCTGTGTGTCATCGTCAACAAGAAGGTCCAAGGGATACAGTATACCTGAAGTAAAGCATCGGAGTCTTAAACTGGACTCACAGGAGAGGTTCAAATCATAGAAAGTTAGAGTGTCAGTCCTCTTGTACTTAAGTCGGCATTGTGCCTTTTGTATTAAATTCGGATGCAAACTCTGTGTTTCATCGTCAATAAGAAGGTCCAAGGGATACAGTAAACCTGAAGTGAAGCATCGAAATCTAAAACTGGACTCACAGGAGAGGTTCAAATCATATAAATCTTAGAGTGTCAGTCCTCTTGTACTTAAGTCGGCATTGTGCCTTTTGAATTTAATTCCGATGCTATTTCTGTGTTTCATTGTCAATAAGATTGTCCAAGGGATACAGTAAACCTGAAGTGAAGCATCGTAATTTAAAACTGGACTCACAGGAGAGGTTCAAATCATAGAAAGTGAGAGTGTCAGTCCTCTTTTACTTAAGTCGGCATTGTGCGTTTTAAATTTAATTCCGATGCAATATCTGTGTTTCATCGTCAATAAGAAGGTCCAAGGGATACAGTAAACCTGAAGTGAAGCATCGGAATCTAAAACTGGACTCACAGGAGAGGTTCAAATCATAGAAAGTGAGAATGTCAGTCCTCTTGTACTTAAGTCACCATTGTGAATTTTGTATTAATTTCGGATGCAATTTCTGTGTTTCATCGTCAATAAGACGGTCCAAGGGATACAGTAAACCTGAAGTGAAGCATCGGAATCTAAAACTGGACTCACAGGAGAGGTTCAAATCATAGAAAGTGAGAGTGTCAGTCCCCTTGTACTTAAGTCGCCATTGTGCCTTTTGTATTAAATTCGGATGCAATTTCTGTGTGTCATCGTCAATAAGAAGGTCCAAGGGATACAGTATACCTAAGAAAAGCATCGGAATCTAAAACTGGACACACAGGAGAAGTTCAAATCATAGAAAGTTAGAGTGTCAGTCCTCTTGTGCTTAAGTCGGCATTGTGCCTTTTGTATTAAATTCGGATGCAAACTCTGTGTTTCATCGTCAATAAGAAGGTCCAAGGGATACAGTAAACCTGAAGTGAAGCATCGGAATCTAAAGCTGGACTCACAGGAGAGGTTCAAATCATAGAAAGTTAGAGTGTCAGTCCTCTTGTACTTAAGTCGGAATTGTGACTTTTGAATTTAATTCCGATGCTATTTCTGTGTTTCATTGTCAACAAGAAGGTCCAAGGGATACAGTAAACCTGAAGTGTAGCATCGGAATCTAATACTGGACTTACAGGAGAGGTTCAAATCATAGAAAGTGAGAGTGTCAGTCCTCTTTTACTTAAGTCGTCATTGTGCGTTTTAGATTTAATTCCGATGCAATATCTGTGTTTCATCGTCAATAATAAGGTCCAAGGGATACAGTAAACCTGAAGTGAAGCATCGGAATCTAAAACTGGACTCACAGGAGAGGTTCAAATCAAAGAAAGTGAGAGTGTCAGTCCTCTTGTACTTAAGTCGCCATTGTGCCTTTTGTATTAAATTCGGATGCAATTTCTGTGTGTCATCGTCAACAAGAAGGTCCAAGGGATACAGTATACCTGAAGTAAAGCATCGGAGTCTAAAACTGGACTCACAGGAGAGGTTCAAATCATAGAAAGTTAGAGTGTCAGTCCTCTTGTACTTAAGTCGGCATTGTGCCTTTTGTATTAAATTCGGATGAAAACTCTGTGTTTCATCGTCAATAAGAAGGTCCAAGGGATACAGTAAACCTGAAGTGAAGCATCGAAATCTAAAACTGGACTCACAGGAGAGGTTCAAATCATAGAAACTTAGAGTGTCAGTCCTCTTGTACTTAAGTCGGCATTGTGCCTTTTGAATTTAATTCCGATGCTATTTCTGTGTTTCATTGTCAATAAGATTGTCCAAGGGATACAGTAAACCTGAAGTGAAGCATCGGAATTTAAAACTGGACTCACAGGAGAGGTTCAAATCATAGAAAGTGAGAGTGTCAGTCCTCTTTTACTTAAGTCGGCATTGTGCGTTTTAAATTTAATTCCGATGCAATATCTGTGTTTCATCGTCAATAAGAAGGTCCTAGGGATCAGTAAACCTGAAGTGAAGCATCGGAATCTAAAACTGGACTCACAGGAGAGGTTCAAATCATAGAAAGTGAGAATGTCAGTCCTCTTGTACTTAATTCACCATTGTGAATTTTGTATTAATTTCGGATGCAATTTCTGTGTTTCATCGTCAATAAGAAGGTCTAAGGGATACAGTAAACCTGAAGTGAAGCATCGGAATCTAAAACTGGACTCACAGGAGAGGTTCAAATCATAGA
The DNA here is from genome assembly GCF_021461395.2 of Schistocerca americana. NCBI lineage: Eukaryota > Metazoa > Arthropoda > Insecta > Orthoptera > Acrididae > Schistocerca > Schistocerca americana. Next base: position 5,402,467 of record NW_025725906.1, read on the forward strand.
AAGTGAGAGTGTCAGTCCCCTTGTACTTAAGTCGCCATTGTGCCTTTTGTATTAAATTCGGATGCAATTTCTGTGCGTCATCGTCAATAAGAAGGTCCAAGGGATACAGTAAACCTGAAGTGAAGCATCGATATCTAAAACTGGACTCACAGGAGAGGTTCAAATCATAGAAAGTGAGAGTGTCAGTCCTCTTGTACTTAAGTCGGCATTGTGCCTTTTGTATTAAATTCGGATGCAAACACTGTGTTTCATCGTCAATTAGAAGGTCCAAGGGATCCAGTAAACCTGAAGTGAAGCAGCGGAATGTAAAACTGGACTCACAGGAGAGGTACAAATCATAGAAAGTGAGAGGGTCAGTCCTCTTGTACTTAAGTCGGCATTGTGCCTTTTGAATTTAATTCCGATGCAATTTCTGTGTTTCATCGTCAATAAGAAGGTGCAAGGTATACAGTAAACCTGAAGTGAAGTATCGGAATCTAAAACTGGACTCACAGGATAGGTTCAAATCATAGAAAGTGAGAGTGTCAGTCCTCTTTTAATTAAGTCGGCATTGTGCGTTTTAAATTTAATTCCGATGCAATATCTGTGTTTCATCGTCAATAAGAAGGTCCAAGGGATACAGTAAACCTGAAGTGAAGCATCGGAATCTAAAACTGGACTCACAGGAGAGGTGCAAATCATAGAAAGTTAGAGTGTCAGTCCTCTTGTACTTAAGTCGGCATTGTGCCTTTTGAATTTAATTCCGATGCAATTTCTGTGTTTCATCGTCAATACGAAGGTGCAAGGTATACAGTAAACCTGAAGTGAAGCATCGGAATCTAAAACTGGACTCACAGGAGAGGTTCAAATTATAGAATTTTAGAGTATCAGTCCTCTTGTACTTAAGTCGGCATTGTGCCTTTTGAATTTAATTCCGATGCTATTTCTGTTATTCATTGTAAATAAGAAGGTCCAAGGGATACAGTAAACCTGAAGTGAAGCATCGGACTCTAAAACTGGACTCACAGGAGAGGTTCAAATCATAGAAAGTGAGAGTGTCAGTCCTCTTTTACTTAAGTCGGCATTGTGCGTTTTACATTTAATTCCGATGCAATATCTGTGTTTCATCGTCAATAAGAAGGTCCAAGGGATACAGTAAACCTGAAGTGAAGCATCGGAATCTAAAACTGGACTCACAGGAGAGGTTCAAATCATAGAAAGTGAGAGTGTCAGTCCTCTTGTACTTAAGTCGCCATTGTGCCTTTTGTATTAAATTCGGATGCAATTTCTGTGTGTCATCGTCAATAAGAAGATCCAAGGGATACAGTATACCTGAAGTAAAGCATCGGAATCTAAAACTGGACTCACAGGAGAGGTTCAAATCATAGAAAGTTAGAGTGTCAGTCCTCTTGTACTTAAGTCGGCATTGTGCCTTTTGTATTAAATTCGGATGCAATCTCTGTGTTTCATCGTCAATAAGAAGGTCCAAGGGATACAGTAAACCTGAAGTGAAGCATCGGAATCTAAAACTGGACTCACAGGATAGGTTCAAATCATAGAAAGTTAGAGTGTCAGTCCTCTTGTACTTAAGTCGGCATTGTGCCTTTTGAATTTAATTCCGATGCTATTTCTGTGTTTCATTGTCAATACGAAGGTCCAAGGGATACAGTAAACCTGAAGTGAAGCATCGGAATCTAAAACTGGACTCACAGGAGAGGTTCAAATCATAGAAAGTGAGAGTGTCAGTCCTCTTTTACTTAAGTCGTCATTGTGCGATTTAAATTTAATTCCCATGCAATATCTGTGTTTCATCGTCAATATGAAGGTCCTAGGGATACAGTAAACCTGAAGTGAAGCATCGGAATCAAACACTGGACTCACAGGAGAGGTTCAAATCATAGAAAGTGAGAGTGTCAGTCCTCTTGTACTTAAGTCACCATTGTGAATTTTGTATTATTTTCGGATGCTATTTCTGTGTTTCATCGTCAATAAGAAGGTCCAAGGGATACAGTAAACCTGAAGTGAAGCATCGGAATCTAAAACTGGACTCACAGGAGAGGTTCAAATCAAAGAAAGTGAGAGTGTCAGTCCTCTTGTACTTAAGTCGCCATTGTGCCTTTTGTATTAAATTCGGATGCAATTTCTGTGTGTCATCGTCAACAAGAAGGTCCAAGGGATACAGTATACCTGAAGTAAAGCATCGGAATCTAAAACTGGACTCACAGGAGAAGTTCAAATCATAGAAAGTTAGAGTGTCAGTCCTCTTGTACTTAAGTCGGCATTGTGCCTTTTGTATTAAATTCGGATGCAAACTCTGTCTTTCATCGTCAATAAGAAGGTCCAAGGGATACAGTAAACATGAAGTGAAGCATCGGAATCTAAAGCTGGACTCACAGGAGAGGTTCAAATCATAGAAAGTTAGAGTGTCACTCCTCTTGTACTTAAGTCGGAATTGTGACTTTTGAATTTAATTCCGATGCTATTTCTGTGTTTCATTGTCAACAAGAAGGTCCAAGGGATACAGTAAACCTGAAGTGAAGCATCGGAATTAAAAACTGGACTTACAGGAGAGGTTCAAATCATAGAAAGTGAGAGTGTCAGTCCTCTTTTACTTAAGTCGTCATTGTGCGTTTTAGATTTAATTCCGATGCAATATCTGTGTTTCATCGTCAATAAGAAGGTCCAAGGGATACAGTAAACCTGAAGTGAAGCATCGGAATCTAAAACTGGACTCACAGGAGAGGTTCAAATCAAAGAAAGTGAGAGTGCCAGTCCTCTTGTACTTAAGTCGCCATTGTGCCTTTTGTATTAAATTTGGATGCAATTTCTGTGTGTCATCGTCAACAAGAAGGTCCAAGGGATACAGTATACCTGAAGTAAAGCATCGGAGTCTAAAACTGGACTCACAGGAGAGGTTCAAATCATAGAAAGTTAGAGTGTCAGTCCTCTTATACTTAAGTCGGCATTGTGCCTTTTGTATTAAATTCGGATGCAAACTCTGTGTTTCATCGTCAATAAGAAGATCCAAGGGATACAGTAAACCTGAAGTGAAGCATCGAAATCTAAAACTGGACTCACAGGAGAGGTTCAAATCATAGAAACTTAGAGTGTCAGTCCTCTTGTACTTAAGTCGGCATTGTGCCTTTTGAATTTAATTCCGGTGCTATTTCTGTGTTTCATTGTCAATAAGATTGTCCAAGGGATACAGTAAACCTGAAGTGAAGCATCGGAATTTAAAACTGGACTCACAGGAGAGGTTCAAATCATAGAAAGTGAGAGTGTCAGTCCTCTTTTACTTAAGTCGGCATTGTGCGTTTTAAATTTAATTCCGATGCAACATCTGTGTTTCATCGTCAATAAGAAGGTCCAAGGGATACAGTAAACCTGAAGTGAAGCATCGGAATCCAAAACTGGACTCACAGGAGAGGTTCAAATCATAGAAAGTGAGAATGTCAGTCCTCGTGTACTTAAGTCACCATTGTGAATTTTGTATTAATTTCGGATGCAATTTCTGTGTTTCATCGTCAATAAGAAGGTCCAAGGGATACAGTAAACCTGAAGTGAAGCATCGGAATCTAAAACTGGACTCACAGGAGAGGTTCAAATCATAGAAAGTGAGAGTGTCAGTCCCCTTGTACTTAAGTCGCCATTGTGCCTTTTGTATTAAATTCGGATGCAATTTCTGTGTGTCATCGTCAATAAGTAGGTCCAAGGGATACAGTATACCTGAAGTAAAGCATCGGAATCTAAAACTGGACTCACAGGAGAAGTTCAAATCTTAGAAAGTTAGAGTGTCAGTCCTCTTGTACTTGAGTCGGCATTGTGCCTTTTGTATTAAATTCGGATGCAAACTCTGTGTTTCATCGTCAATAAGAAGGTCCAAGGGATACGGTAAACATGAAGTGAAGCATCGGAATCTAAAGCTGGACTCACAGGAGAGGTTCAAATCATAGAAAGTTAGAGTGTCAGTCCTCTTGTACTTAAGTCGGAATTGTGACTTTTGAATTTAATTCCGATGCTATTTCTGTGTTTCATTGTCAACAAGAAGGTCCAAGGGATACAGTAAACCTGAAGTGAAGCATCGGAATCTAAAACTGGACTTACAGGAGAGGTTCAAATCATAGAAAGTGAGAGTGTCAGTCCTCTTTTACTTAAGTCGTCATTGTGCGTTTTAGATTTAATTCTGATGCAATATCTGTGTTTCATCGTCAATAAGAAGGTCCAAGGGATACAGTAAACCTGAAGTGAAGCATCGGAATCTAAAACTGGACTCACAGGAGAGGTTCAAATCAAAGAAAGTGAGAGTGCCAGTCCTCTTGTACTTAAGTCGCCATTGTGCCTTTTGTATTAAATTCGGATGCAATTTCTGTGTGTCATCGTCAACAAGAAGGTCCAAGGGATACAGTATACCTGAAGTAAAGCATCGGAGTCTAAAACTGGACTCACAGGAGAGGTTCAAATCATAGAAAGTTAGAGTGTCAGTCCTCTTGTACTTAAGTCGGCATTGTGCCTTTTGTATTAAATTCGGATGCAAACTCTGTGTTTCATCGTCAATAAGAAGGTCCAATGGATACAGTAAACCTGAAGTGAGGCATCGAAATCTAAAACTGGACTCACAGGAGAGATTCAAATCATAGAAACTTAGAGTGTCAGTCCTCTTGTACTTAAGTCGGCATTGTGCCTTTTGAATTTAATTCCGATGCTATTGCTGTGTTTCATTGTCAATGAGATTGTCCAAGGGATACAGTAAACCTGAAGTGAAGCATCGGAATTTAAAACTGGACTCACAGGAGAGGTTCAAATCATAGAAAGTGAGAGTGTCAGTCCTCTTTTACTTAAGTCGGCATTGTGCGTTTTAAATTTAATTCCGATGCAATATCTGTGTTTCATCGTCAATAAGAAGGTCCAAGGGATACAGTAAACCTGAAGTGAAGCATCGGAATATAAAACTGGACTCACAGGAGAGGTTCAAATCATAGAAAGTGAGAATGTCAGTCCTCTTGCACTTAAGTCACCATTGTGAATTTTGTATTAATTTCGGATGCAATTTCTGTGTTTCATCGTCAATAAGAAGGTCCAAGGGATACAGTAAACCTGAAGTGAAGCATCGGAATCTAAAACTGGACTCACAGGAGAGGTTCAAATCATAGAAAGTGAGAGTGTCAGTCCCCTTGTACTTAAGTCGCCATTGTGCCTTTTGTATTCAATTCGGATGCAATTTCTGTGTGTCATCGTCAATAAGAAGGTCCAAGGGATACAGTATACCTGAAGTAAAGCATCGGAATCTAAAACTGGACTCACAGGAGAAGTTCAAATCATAGAAAGTTAGAGTGTCAGTCCTCTTGTACTTAAGTCGGCATTGTGCCTTTTGTATTAAATTCGGATGCAAACTCTGTGTTTCATCGTCAATAAGAAGGTCCGAGGGATACAGTAAACCTGAAGTGAAGCATCGGAATCTAAAGCTGGACTCACAGGAGAGGTTCAAATCATAGAAAGTTAGAGTGTCAGTCCTCTTGTACTTAAGTCGGAATTGTGACTTTTGAATTTAATTCCGATGCTATTTCTGTGTTTCATTGTCAACAAGAAGGTCCAAGGGATACAGTAAACCTGAAGTGAAGCATCGGAATCTAAAACTGGACTTACAGGAGAGGTTCAAATCATAGAAAGGAGAGTGTCAGTCCTCTTTTACTTAAGTCGTCATTGTGCGTTTTAAATTTAATTCCGATGCAATATATGTGTTTCATCGTCAATAAGAAGGTCCAAGGGATACAGTAAACCTGAAGTGAAGCATCGGAATCTAAAACTGGACTCACAGGAGAGGTTCAAATCATAGAAAGTGAGAGTGTCAGTCCTCTTGTACTTAAGTCACCATTGTGAATTTTGTATTAATTTCGGATGCTATTTCTGTGTTTCATCGTCAATAAGAAGGTCCAAGGGATACAGTAAACCTGAAGTGATGCATCGGAATCTAAAACTGGACTCACAGGAGAGGTTCAAATCATAGAAAGTGAGAATGTCAGTCCTCTTGTACTAAAGTCACCATTGTGAATTTTGTATTAATTTCGGATGCAATTTCTGTGTTTCATCGTCAATAAGAAGGTCCAAGGGATACAGTAAACCTGAAGTGAAGCATCGATATCTAAAACTGGACTCACAGGAGAGCTTCAAATCATAGAAAGTGAGAGTGTCAGTCCCCTTGTACTTAAGTCGGCATTGTGCCTTTTGTATTAAATTCGGATGCAAACTCTGTGTTTCATCGTCAATAAGAAGGTCCAAGGGATACAGTAAACCTGAAGTGAAGCATCGGAATCAAAACTGGACCCACAGGAGAGGTTCAAATCATAGAAAGTGAGAGTGTCAGTCCCCTTGTACTTAAGTCGCCATTGTGCCTTTTGTATTAAATTCGGATGCAATTTCTGTGTGTCATCGTCAATAAGAAGGTCCAAGGGATACAGTGTACCTGAAGTAAAGCATCGGAATCTAAAACAGGACTCACAGGAGGGGTTAAAATCATAGAAAGTTAGAGTGTCAGTCCTCTTGTACTTAAGTCGGCATTGTGCCTTTTGTATTAAATTCGGATGCAAACTCTGTGTTTCATCGTCAATAAGAAGGTCCAAGGGATACAGTAAACCTGAAGTGAAGCATCGGAATCTAAGACTGGACTCACAGGAGACGTTCAAATCATAGAAAGTTAGAGTGTCAGTCCTCTTGTACTTAAGTCGGCATTGTGCCTTTTGTATTAAATTCGGATGCAAACTCTGTGTTTCATCGTCAATAAGAAGGTCCAAGGGATACAGTAAACCTGAAGTGAAGCATCGGAATCTAAAACTGGACTCACAGGAGAGGTTCAAATCATAGAAACTTAGAGTGTCAGTCCTCTTGTACTTAAGTCGGCATTGTGCCTTTTGAATTTAATTCCGATGCTATTTCTGTGTTTCATTGTCAATAAGATTGTCCAAGGGATACAGTAAACCTGAAGTGAAGCATCGGAATTTAAAACTGGACTCACAGGAGAGGTTCAAATCATAGAAAGTGAGAGTGTCAGTCCTCTTTTACTTAAGTCAGCATTGTGCGTTTTAAATTTAATTCCGTTGCAATATCTGTGTTTCATCGTCAATAACAAGGTCCAAGGGATACAGTAAACCTGAAGTGAAGCATCGGAATCTAAAACTGGACTCACAGGAGAGGTTCAAATCATAGAAAGTGAGAATGTCAGTCCTCTTGTACTTAAGTCACCATTGTGAATTTTGTATTAATTTCGGATGCAATTTCTGTATTTCATCGTCAATAAGAAGGTCCAAGGGATACAGTAAACCTGAAGTGAAGCATCGGAATCTAAAACTGGACTCACAGGAGAGGTTCAAATCATAGAAAGTGAGAGTGTCAGTCCTCTTGTACTTAAGTCGTCATTGTGCCTTTTGTATTAAATTCGGATGCAATTTCTGTGTGTCATGGTCAATAAGAAGGTCCAAGGGATACAGTATACCTGAAGTAAAGCTTCGGAATCTAAAACTGGACTCACAGGAGAGGTTCAAATCATAGAAAGTTAGAGTGTCAGTCCTCTTGTACTTAAGTCGGCATTGTGCCTTTTGAATTTAATTCCGATGCTATTTCTGTGTTTCATTGTCAATAAGAAGGTCCAAGGGATACAGTAAACCTGAAGTGAAGCATCGGAATCTAAAACTGGACTCACAGGAGAGGTTCAAATCATAGAAAGTGAGAGTGTCAGTCCTCTTTTACTTAAGTCGTCATTGTGCGTTTCAAATTTAATTCCGATGCAATATCTGTGTTTCATCGTCAATAAGAAGGACCAAGGGATACAGTAAACCTGAAGTGAAGCATCGGAATCTAAAACTGGACTCACAGGAGATGTTCAAATCATAGAAAGTGAGAGTGTCAGTCCTCTTGTACTTAAGTCGGCATTGTGCCTTTTGTATTAAATTCGGATGCAAACTCTGTGTTTCATCGTCAATTAGAAGGTCCAAGGGATACAGTAAACCTGAAGTGAAGCAGCGGAATGTAAAACTGGACTCACAGGAGAAGTACAAATCATAGAAAGTGAGAGTGTCAGCCCTCTTGTACTTACATCGGCATTGTGCCTTTTGAATTTAATTCCGATGCAATTTCTGTGTTTCATCGTCAATAAGAAGGTGCAAGGTATACAGTAAACCTGAAGTGAAGCATCGGAATCTAAAACTGGACTCACAGGATAGGTTCAGATCATAGAAAGTGACAGTGTTAGTCGTCTTCTACTTAGGTCGGCTCTGTGCCTTTTGAATTTAATTCCGATGCAATTTCTGTGTTTCATCGTCAATAAGAACGTCCGAGGCATACAGTAAACCTGAAGTGAAGCATCGGAATCTGAAACTTGACTCACAGGAGATGTTCAAATCATAGAAAGTGAGAGTGTCAGTCCTCTGGTACTTAAGTCACCATTGTGACTTTCGTATTAATTTCGGATGCAATTTCTCTGTTTCATCGTCAATAAGACGGTCCAAGGGATACAGTAAACCTGAAGTGAAGCATCGGAATCTAAAACTGGACTCACAGCAGAGGTTCAAATCATAGAAAGTTAGAGTGTCAGTCCTCTAGTACTTAAGTCGGCATTGTACCTTTTGTATTAAATTCAGGTGCAAACTCTGTGTTTCATCGTCAATAAGAAGGTCCAAGGGATACAGTAAACCTTAAGTGAAGCATCGGAATCTAAAACAGGACTCACAGGAGAGGTTCAAATCATAGAAAAATAGAATGTCAGTCCTCTGGTACTTAATTCGGCATTGTGCCTTGTGTATTAAATTCGGAAGCAATTTCTGTGTTTCATCGTCAATAAGAAGGTCCAAGGGATACAGTATACCTGAAGTGAAGCATCGGACTCTAAAACTGGACTCACAGGAGAGGTTCAAATCATAGAAAGTGAGAGTGTCAGTCCTCTTGTACTTAAGTCGCCATTGTGCCTTTTGTATTAAATTCGAATGCAATTTCTGCGTTTCATCGTCAATAAGAAGGTCCAAGGGATACAGTAAACCTGAAGTGAAGCATCGGAATCTAAAACTGGACTCCCAGGAGATGTTCAAATCATAAAAAGTGAGAGTGTCAGTCCTCTTGTACTTAAGTCGCCATTAAGATTTTTGTATTAAATTCGGATGCAATATCTGTGTTTCATCTTCAATAAGAAGGTCCAAGGGATACAGTAAACCTGAAGTGAAGCATCGGAATCTAAAACTGGACTCACAGGAGAGGTTCAACTCACATAAATTTAGAGTGTCAGTCCTCTTGTACTTAATTCGCCCTGTACATTTTGTATTAAGTTCGGATGCAAACTCTGTGTTTCATCGTCAATTAGAAGGTCCAAGGGATACAGCAAACCAGAAGTGAAGCATCGGAATCTAAAACTGGAATCACAGGAGAGGTTCAAATCATAGAAAGTGAGAATGTCAGTCCTCTTGTACTTAAGACGGCATTGTGCCTTTCGAATTTAATTCCGATGCATTTTCTGAGTTTCATCGTCAATAAGAAGGTGCAAGGTATACAGTAAACCTGAAGTGAAGCATCGGAATCTAAAACTGGACTCACAGGAGAGGTTCAAATCATAGAAAGTGAGAGTGTCAGTCCTCTTTTACTTAAGTCGGCATTGTGCGTTTTAAATTTAATTCCGATGCAATATCTGTGTTTCATCGTCAATAAGAAGGTCCAAGGGAGACAGTAAACCTGAAGTGAAGCATCGGAATCTAAAACTGGACTCACAGGAGAGGTTCAAATCATAGAAAGTGAGAGTGTCAGTCCTCTTGTACTTAAGTCGCCATTGTGCCTTTTGTATTAAATTCGGATGCAATTTCTGTGTGTCATCGTCAATAAGAAGATCCAAGTGATACAGTATACCTGAAGTAAAGCATCGGAATCTAAAACTGGACTCACAGGAGAGGTTCAAATCATAGAAAGTTAGAGTGTCAGTCCTCTTGTACTTAAGTCGGCATTGTGCCTTTCGTATTAAATTCGGATGCAAACTCTGTGTTTCATCGTCAATAAGAAGGTCCAAGGGATACAGTAAACCTGAAGTGAATCATCGGAATCTAAAACTGGACTCACAGGAGTGGTTCAAATCATAGAAAGTTAGAGTGTCAGTCCTCTTGTACTTAAGTCGGCATTGTGCCTTTTGAATTTAATTCCGATGCTATATCTGTGTTTCATTGTCAATAAGAAGGTCCAAGGGATACAGTAAACCTGAAGTGAAGCATCGAAATCTAAAACTGGACTCACAGGAGAGTTTCAAATCATAGAAAGTGAGAGTGTCAGTCCTCTTTTACTTAAGTCGTCATTGTGCGTTTTAAATTTAATTCCGATGCAATATCTGTGTTTCATCGTCAATAAGAAGGTCCAAGGGATACAGTAAACCTGAAGTGAAGCATCGGAATCTAAAACTGGACTCACAGGAGAGGTTCAAATCATAGAAAGTGAGAGTGACAGACCTCTTGTACTTAAGTCACCATTGTGAATATTGTATTAATTTCGGATGCTATTTCTGTGCTTCATCGTCAATTAGAAGGTCCAAGGGATACAGTAAACCTGAAGTGAAGCATCGGAATCTAAAACTGGACTCACAGGAGAGGTTCAAATCATAGAAAGTGCGAGTGTCAGTCCTCTTGTACTTAAGACGCCATTTTGCCTTTTGTATTAAATTCGGATGCAATTTCTGTGTGTCATCGTCAACAAGAAGGTCCAAGGGATACAGTATACCTGAAGTAAAGCATCGGAGTCTAAAACTGGACTCACAGGACAGGTTCAAATCATAGAAAGTTAGAGTGTCAGTCCTCTTGTACTTAAGTCGGCATTGTGCCTTTTGTATTAAATTCGGATGCAAACTCTGTGTTTCATCGTCAATAAGAAGGTCCAAGGAATACAGTAAACCTGAAGTGAAGCATCGGAGTCTAAAACTGGACTCACAGGAGAGGTTCAAATCATAGAAAGTTAGAGTGTCAGTCCTCTTGTACTTAAGTCAGCATTGTGCCTTTTGTATTAAATTCGGATGCAAACTCTGTGTTTCATCGTCAATAAGAAGGTCCAAGGGATACAGTAAACCTGAAGTGAAGCATCAGAATCTAAAACTGGACTCACAGGAGAGGTTCAAATCATAGAAAGTGAGAGTGTCAGTCCTCTTTTACTTAAGTCGGCATTGTGCGTTTTAAATTCAATTCCGATGCAATATCTCTGTTTCATCGTCAATGAGAAGGTCCAAGGGATACAGTAAACCTGAAGTGAAGCATCGGAATCTAAAACTGGACTCACAGGAGAGGTTCAAATCATAGAAAGTGAGAATGTCAGTCCTCTTGTACTTAAGTCACCATTGTGAATTTTGTATTAATTTCGGATGCAATTTCTGTGTTTCATCGTCAATAAGAAGGTCCAAGGGATACAGTAAACCTGAAGTGAAGCATCGGAATCTAAAACTGGACTCACAGGAGAGGTTCAAATCATAGAGAGTGAGAGTGTCAGTCCTCTTGTACTTAAGTCGCCATTGTGCCTTTTGTATTAAATTCGGATGCAATTTCTGTGTGTCATCGTCAATAAGAAGGTCCAAGGGATGCAGTATACCTGAAGTAAAGCATCGGAATCTAAAACTGGACTCACAGGAGAGGTTCAAATCATAGAAAGTTAGAGTGTCAGTCCTCTTGTACTTACGTCGGCATTGTGCCTTTTGTATTAAATTCGGATGCAAACTCTGTGTTTCATCGTCAATAAGAAGGTCCAAGGGATACAGTAAACCTGAAGTGAAGCATCGGAATCTAAAACTGGACTCACAGGAGAGGTTCAAATCATAGAAAGTTAGAGTGTCAGTCCTCTTGTGCTTAAGTCGGCATTGTGCCTTTTGAATTTAATTCCGATGCTATTTCTGTGTTTCATTGTCAATAAGAAGGTCCAAGGGATACAGCAAACCTGAAGTGAAGCATCGGAATCTAAAACTGGACTCACAGGAGAGGTTCAAATCATAGAAAGTGAGAGTGTCAGTCCTCTTTTACTTAAGTCGTCATTGTGCGTTTTAAATTTAATTCCGATGCAATATCTGTGTTTCATCGTCAATAAGAAGGTCCAAGGGATACAGTAAACCTGAAGTGAAGCATCGGAATCTAAAACTGGACTCACAGGAGATGTTCAAATCATAGAAAGTGAGAGTGTCAGTCCTCTTGTACTTAAGTCGGCATTGTGCCTTTTGTATTAAATTCGGATGCAAACTCTGTGTTTCATCGTCAATTAGAAGGTCCAAGGGATACAGTAAACCTGAAGTGAAGCAGCGGAATGTAAAACTGGACTCACAGGAGAGGAACAAATAATAGAAAGTGAGAGTGTCAGTCCTCTTGTACTTACGTCGGCATTGTGCCTTTTGAATTTAATTCCGATGCAATTTCTGTGTTTCATCGTCAATAAGAAGGTGCAAGGTATACAGTAAACCTGAAGTGAAGCATCGGAATCTAAAACTGAACTCACAGGATAGGTTCAAATCATAGAAAGTGAGAGTGTTAGTCGTCTTCTACTTAGGTCGGCTCTGTGCCTTTTGAATTTAATTCCGATGCAATTTCTGTGTTTCATCGTCAATAAGAACGTCCAAGGCATACAGTAAACCTGAAGTGAAGCATCGGAATCTGAAACTGGACTCACAGGAGATGTTCAAATCATAGAAAGTGAGAGTGTCAGTCCTCTGGTACTTAAGTCACCATTGTGAATTTTGTATTAATTTCGGATGCAATTTCTCTGTTTCATCGTCAATAAGACGGTCCAAGGGATACAGTAAACCTGAAGTGAAGCATCGGAATCTAAAGCTGGACTCACAGCAGAGGTTCAAATGATAGAAAAATAGAGTGTCAGTCCTCTAGTACTTAAGTCGGCATTGTACCTTTTGTATTAAATTCAGGTGCAAACTCTGTGTTTCATCGTCAATACGAAGGTCCAAGGAATACAGTAAACCTTAAGTGAAGCATCGGAATCTAAAACTGGACTCACAGGAGAGGTTCAAATCATAGAAAAATAGAATGTCAGTCCTCTGGTACATAATTCGGCATTGTGCCTTGTGTATTAAATTCGGATGCAATTTCTGAGTTTCATCGTCAATAAGAAGGTCCAAGGGATACAGTATACCAGAAGTGAAGCATCGGACTCTAAAACTGGACTCACAGGAGAGGTTCAAATCATAGAAAGTGAGAGTGTCAGTCCTCTTGTACTTAAGTCGCCATTGTGCCTTTTGTATTAAATTCGGATGCTATTTCGGTGTTTCATCGTCAATAAGAAGGTCCAACGGATACAGTAAACCTGAAGTGAAGCACCGGAATCTAAAACTGGACTCACAGGAGATGTTCAAATCATAGAAAGTGAGAGTGTCAGTCCTCTTGTACTTAAGTCGCCATTGAGATTTTTGTATTAAATTCGGATGCAATTTCTGTGTTTCATCTTCAATAAGAAGGTCCAAGGGATACAGTAAACCTGAAGTGAAGCATCGGAATCTAAAACTGGACTCACAGGAGAGGTTCAACTCACATAATTTTAGAGTGTCAGTCCTCGTGTACTTAAGTCAGCATTGTACCTTTTGTATTAAATTCGGATGCAAACTCTGTGTTTCATCGTCAATTAGAAGGTCCAAGGGATACAGTAAACCTGAAGTGAAGCATCGGAATCTAGAACTGGAATCACAGGAGAGGTTCAAATCATAGAAAGTGAGAATGTCAGTCCTCTTGTACTTAAGACGGCATTGTGCCTTTTGAATTTAATTCCGATGCATTTTCTGAGTATCATCGTCAATAAGAAGGTGCAAGGTATACAGTAAACCTGAAGTGAAGCATCGGAATCTAAATCTGACCTCACAGGAGAGGTTCAAATCATAGAAAGTGTGAGTGTCAGTCCTCTTTTACTTAAGTCGGCATTGTGCGTTTTAAATTTAATTCCAATGCAATATCTGTGTTTCATCGTCAATATGAAGGTCCAAGGGATACAGTGAACCTGAAGTAAAGCATCGGAATCTAAAACTTGACTCACAATAGATGTTCAAATCATAGAAAGTGAGATTGTTGGTCCTCTTGTACTAAAGTCGCCATTGTGATTTTTGTATTAAATTCGGATGCAACTTCTGTGTTTCATCGTCAATAAGAAGGTCCAAGGGATACAGTAAACCTGAAGTGAAGCATCGGAATCTAAAACTGGACTCACAGGAGAGGTGCAAATCATAGAAAGTTAGAGTGTCAGTCCTCTTGTACTTAAGTCGGCATTGTACATTTTGTATTAAATTCGGTTGCAAACTCTGTGTTTCATCGTCAATTAGAAGGTCCAAGGGATACAGTAAACCTGAAGTGAAGCATCGGAATCTAAAACTGGACTCACAGGAAAGGTTCAAATCATAGAAAGTTAGAGTGTCAGTCCTCTTGTACTTTAGTCGCCATTGTGCCTTTTGTATTAAATTCGGATGCAATTTCTGTGTGTCATCGTCAACAAGAAGATCCAAGGGATACAGTATACCTCAAGTAAAGCATCGGAATCTAAAACTGGACTCACAGGAGAGGTTCAAATCATAGAAAGTGAGAGTGTCAGTCCTCTTTTACTTAAGTCGGCATTGTGCGTTTTAAATTTAATTCCGATGCAATATCTGTGTTTCATCGTCAATAAGAAGGTCGAAGGGATACAGTAAACCTGAAGTGAAGCATCGGAATCTAAAACTGGACTCACAGGAGAGGTTCAAATCATAGAAATTGAGAGTGTCAGTCCTCTTGTGCTTAAGTCGCCATTGTGCCTTTTGTATTAAATTCGGATGCAATTTCTGTGTGTCATCGTCAATAAGAAGATCCAAGTGATACAGTATACCTGAAGTAAAGCATCGGAATCTAAAACTGGACTCACAGGAGAGGTTCAAATCATAGAAAGTTAGAGTGTCAGTCCTCTTGTACTTAAGTCGGCATTGTGCCTTTCGTATTAAATTCGGATGCAAACTCTGTGTTTCATCGTCAATAAGAAGGTCCAAGGGATACAGTAAACCTGAAGTGAAGCATCGGAATCTAAAACTGGACTCACAGGAGTGGTTCAAATCATAGAAAGTTAGAGTGTCAGTCCTCTTGTACTTAAGTCGGCATTGTGCCTTTTGAATTTAATTCCGATGCTATATCTGTGTTTCATTGTCAATAAGAAGGTCCAAGGGATACAGTAAACCTGAAGTGAAGCATCGAAATCTAAAACTGGACTCACAGGAGAGTTTCAAATCATAGAAAGTGAGAGTGTCAGTCCTCTTTTACTTAAGTCGTCATTGTGCGTTTTAAATTTAATTCCGATGCAATATCTGTGTTTCATCGTCAATAAGAAGGTCCAAGGGATACAGTAAACCTGAAGTGAAGCATCGGAATCTAAAACTGGACTCACAGGAGAGGTTCAAATCATAGAAAGTGAGAGTGTCAGACCTCTTGTACTTAAGTCACCATTGTGAATATTGTATTAATTTCGGATGCTATTTCTGTGCTTCATCGTCAATTAGAAGGTCCAAGGGATACAGTAAACCTGAAGTGAAGCATCGGAATCTAAAACTGGACTCACAGGAGAGGTTCAAATCATAGAAAGTGCGAGTGTCAGTCCTCTTGTACTTAAGACGCCATTTTGCCTTTTGTATTAAATTCGGATGCAATTTCTGTGTGTCATCGTCAACAAGAAGGTCCAAGGGATACAGTATACCTGAAGTAAAGCATCGGAGTCTAAAACTGGACTCACAGGAGAGGTTCAAATCATAGAAAGTTAGAGTGTCAGTCCTCTTGTACTTAAGTCGGCATTGTGCCTTTTGTATTAAATTCGGATGCAAACTCTGTGTTTCATCGTCAATAAGAAGGTCCAAGGAATACAGTAAACCTGAAGTGAAGCATCGGAATCTAAAACTGGACTCACAGGAGAGGTTCAAATCATAGAAACTTAGAGTGTCAGTCCACTTGTACTTAAGTCGGCATTGTGCCTTTTGAATTTAATTCCGATGCTATTTCTGTGTTTCATTGTCAATAAGATTGTCCAAGGGATACAGTAAACCTGAAGTGAAGCATCGGAATTTAAAACTGGACTCACAGGAGAGGTTCAAATCATAGAAAGTGAGAGTGTCAGTCCTCTTTTATTTAAGTCGGCATTGTGCGTTTTAAATTTAATTCCGATGCAATATCTGTGTTTCATCGTCAATAAGAAGGTCCAAGGGATACAGTATACCTGAAGTGAAGCATCGGAATCTAAAACTGGACTCACAGGAGAGGTTCAAATCATAGAAAGTGAGAGTGTCAGTCCTCTTGTACTTAAGTCAAAATTGTGAATTTTGTATTAATTTCGGATGCTATTTCTGTGTTTCATCGTCAATAAGAAGGTCCAAGGGATACAGTAAACCTGAAGTGAAGCATCGGAATCTAAAACTGGACTCACAGGAGAGGTTCAAATCATAGAAAGTGAGAGTGTCAGTCCTCTTGTACTTAAGTCGCCATTGTGCCTTTTGTATTAAATTCGGATGCAATTTCTGTGTGTCATCGTCAACAAGAACGTCCAAGGGATACAGTATACCTGAAGTAAAGCATCGGAGTCTAAAACTGGACTCACAGGAGAGGTTCAAATCATAGAAAGTTAGAGTGTCAGTCCTCTTGTACTTAAGTCAGCATTGTGCCTTTTGTATTAAATTCGGATGCAAACTCTGTGTTTCATCGTCAATAAGAAGGTCCAAGGGATACAGTAAACCTGAAGTGAAGCATCAGAATCTAAAACTGGACTCACAGGAGAGGTTCAAATCATAGAAAGTGAGAGTGTCAGTCCTCTTTTACTTAAGTCGGCATTGTGCGTTTTAAATTCAATTCCGATGCAATATCTGTGTTTCATCGTCAATAAGAAGGTCCAAGGGATACAGTAAACCTGAAGTGAAGCATCGGAATCTAAAACTGGACTCACAGGAGAGGTTCAAATCATAGAAAGTGAGAATGTCAGTCCTCTTGTACTTAAGTCACCATTGTGAATTTTGTATTAATTTCGGATGCAATTTCTGTGTTTCATCGTCAATAAGAAGGTCCAAGGGATACAGTAAACCTGAAGTGAAGCATCGGAATCTAAAACTGGACTCACAGGAGAGGTTCAAATCATAGAGAGTGAGAGTGTCAGTCCTCTTGTACTTAAGTCGCCATTGTGCCTTTTGTATTAAATTCGGATGCAATTTCTGTGTGTCATCGTCAATAAGAAGGTCCAAGGGATGCAGTATACCTGAAGTAAAGCATCGGAATCTAAAACTGGACTCACAGGAGAGGTTCAAATCATAGAAAGTTAGAGTGTCAGTCCTCTTGTACTTACGTCGGCATTGTGCCTTTTGTATTAAATTCGGATGCAAACTCTGTGTTTCATCGTCAATAAGAAGGTCCAAGGGATACAGTAAACCTGAAGTGAAGCATCGGAATCTAAAACTGGACTCACAGGAGAGGTTCAAATCATAGAAAGTTAGAGTGTCAGTCCTCTTGTGCTTAAGTCGGCATTGTGCCTTTTGAATTTAATTCCGATGCTATTTCTGTGTTTCATTGTCAATAAGAAGGTCCAAGGGATACAGCAAACCTGAAGTGAAGCATCGGAATCTAAAACTGGACTCACAGGAGAGGTTCAAATCATAGAAAGTGAGAGTGTCAGTCCTCTTTTACTTAAGTCGTCATTGTGCGTTTTAAATTTAATTCCGATGCAATATCTGTGTTTCATCGTCAATAAGAAGGTCCAAGGGATACAGTAAACCTGAAGTGAAGCATCGGAATCTAAAACTGGACTCACAGGAGATGTTCAAATCATAGAAAGTGAGAGTGTCAGTCCTCTTGTACTTAAGTCGGCATTGTGCCTTTTGTATTAAATTCGGATGCAAACTCTGTGTTTCATCGTCAATTAGAAGGTCCAAGGGATACAGTAAACCTGAAGTGAAGCAGCGGAATGTAAAACTGGACTCACAGGAGAGGTACAAATCATAGAAAGTGAGAGTGTCAGTCCTCTTGTACTTACGTCGGCATTGTGCCTTTTGAATTTAATTCCGATGCAATTTCTGTGTTTCATCGTCAATAAGAAGGTGCAAGGTATACAGTAAACCTGAAGTGAAGCATCGGAATCTAAAACTGAACTCACAGGATAGGTTCAAATCATAGAAAGTGAGAGTGTTAGTCGTCTTCTACTTAGGTCGGCTCTGTGCCTTTTGAATTTAATTCCGATGCAATTTCTGTGTTTCATCGTCAATAAGAACGTCCAAGGCATACAGTAAACCTGAAGTGAAGCATCGGAATCTGAAACTGGACTCACAGGAGATGTTCAAATCATAGAAAGTGAGAGTGTCAGTCCTCTTGTACTTAAGTCGCCATTGTGCCTTTTGTATTAAATTCGGATGCTATTTCGGTGTTTCATCGTCAATAAGAAGGTCCAACGGATACAGTAAACCTGAAGTGAAGCACCGGAATCGAAAACTGGACTCAAAGGAGATGTTCAAATCATAGAAAGTGAGAGTGTCAGTCCTCTTGTACTTAAGTCGCCATTGAGATTTTTGTATTAAATTCGGATGCAATTTCTGTGTTTCATCTTCAATAAGAAGGTCCAAGGGATACAGTAAACCTGAAGTGAAGCATCGGAATCTAAAACTGGACTCACAGGAGAGGTTCAACTCACATAAATTTAGAGTGTCAGTCCTCGTGTACTTAAGTCAGCATTGTACCTTTTGTATTAAATTCGGATGCAAACTCTGTGTTTCATCGTCAATTAGAAGGTCCAAGGGATACAGTAAACCTGAAGTGAAGCATCGGAATCTAGAACTGGAATCACAGGAGAGGTTCAAATCATAGAAAGTGAGAATGTCAGTCCTCTTGTACTTAAGACGGCATTGTGCCTTTTGAATTTAATTCCGATGCATTTTCTGAGTTTCATCGTCTATAAGAAGGTGCAAGGTATACAGTAAACCTGAAGTGAAGCATCGGAATCTAAATCTGACCTCACAGGAGAGGTTCAAATCATAGAAAGTGTGAGTGTCAGTCCTCTTTTACTTAAGTCGGCATTGTGCATTTTAAATTTAATTCCAATGCAATATCTGTGTTTCATCGTCAATATGAAGGCCCAAGGGATACAGTGAACCTGAAGTAAAGCATCGGAATCTAAAACTTGACTCACAATAGATGTTCAAATCATAGAAAGTGAGATTGTTGGTCCTCTTGTACTAAAGTCGCCATTGTGATTTTTGTATTAAATTCGGATGCAACTTCTGTGTTTCATCGTCAATAAGAAGGTCCAAGGGATACAGTAAACCTGAAGTGAAGCATCGGAATCTAAAACTGGACTCACAGGAGAGGTGCAAATCATAGAAAGTTAGAGTGTCAGTCCTCTTGTACTTAAGTCGGCATTGTACATTTTGTATTAAATTCGGTTGCAAACTCTGTGTTTCATCGTCAATTAGAAGGTCCAAGGGATACAGTAAACCTGAAGTGAAGCATCGGAATGTAAAACTGGACTCACACGAGAGGTTCAAATCATAGAAAGTGAGAGTGTCAGTCCTCTTGTACTTAAGTCGGTATTGTGCCTTTTGAATTTAATTCCGATGCAATTTCCGTGTTTCATCGTCAATACGAAGGTGCAAGGTATACAGTAAACCTGAAGTGAAGCATCGGATCTAAAACTGGATTCGCAGGAGTGGTTCAAATTATAGAATGTTAGAGTGTCAGTCCTCTTTTACTTAAGACGGCATTGTGCCATTTGTATTAAATTCGGATGCGATTTCTGTTTTTTATCGTCAACAAGAAGGTCCAAGGGATACAGTAAACTTGAAGTGAAGCATCGGAATCTAAATATGACCTCACAGGAGAGGTTCGAACATAGAAAGTGAGAGTGTCAGTCCTCTTGTACTTAAGGCGGCATTGTGCCATTTGTATTAAATTCGGATGCAATTTCTGTGTTTCATCGTCAATAAGAAGGTCCAAGAGATACAGTAAACCTGTGGTGAAGCATCGGAATCTAAAACTGGACTCACAGGAGAGGTTCAAATCATAGAAATTGAGAGTGTCAGTCCTGTTGTACTTAAGTCACCATTGTGACTTCTGTATTAATTTCGGATGCAATATCTGTGTTTCATCGACAATAAGAAGGTCCAAGGGATACAGTAAACCTGAAGTGAAGCGTTGGAATCTAAAACTGGACTCACAGGAGAGGTTCAAATCATAAAAAGTTAGAGTGTCAGTCCTCTTGTACTTAAGTCGGCATTGTATCTTTTGAATTTCATTCCGATGCTATTTCTGTGTTTCATTGTCAATAAGAAGGTCCAAGGGATACAGTAAACCTGAAGTGAAGCATCGGAATCTTAAACTGGACTCACTGGAGAGATTCAAATCATAGATACTGAGAGTGTCAGTCCTTTTTTTACTTAAGTCGGCATTGTGCGTTTTAAATTTAATTCCGATGCATTATCTGTGTTTCATCGTCAATAAGAAGGTCCAAGGGATACAGTAAACCTGAAGTGAAGCATCGGAATCTAGAACTGGACTCACAGGAGATGTTCAAATCATAGAAAGTGAGAGTGTCAGTCCTCTTGCACTTAAGCCGCCATTGTGATTTTTGTATTAAATTCGGATGCAATTTCTGTGTTTCATCGTCAATAAGAAGGTCCAAGGGGTACAGTAAACCTGAAGTGAAGCATCGGAATCTAAAACTGGACTCACAGGAGAGGTGCAAATCATAGAAAGTTAGAGTGTCAGTCCTCTTGTACTTAAGTCGGCGTTGTACCTTTTGTATTAAACTCGGATGTAAACTCTGTGTTTCATCGTCAATTATAAGGTCCAAGGAATACAGTAAACCTGAAGTGAAGCATCGGAATCTAAAACTGGACTCACAGGAGAGGTTCGAATCATAGAAAGTGAGAGTGTCAGTCCTCTTGTACTTAAGTAGGAATTGCGCCATTTGTATTAAATTCGGATGCAATTTCTGTGTTTCATCGTCAATAAGAAGGTCCAAGGGATACAGTAAACCTGAGGTGAAGCATCGGAATCTAAAACTGGACTCAGAGGAGAGGTTCAAATCATATAAAGTGAGAGTGTCAGTCCTCTTGTACTTAAGTCACCATTGTGACTTTTGTATTAATTTCGGATGCAATTTCTGTGTTTCATCGTCAATAAGAAGGTCCAAGGAATACAGTAAACCTGAAGGGAAGCCTCGGAATCTAAAACTGGACTCACAGGAGCGGTTCAAATCATAGAAAGTGAGAGTGTCACTCCTCTTGTACTTATGCCGCCTTTGTGCCTTTTGTATTAAATTCGGATGCAATTTCTGCGTGTCATCGTCAATAAGAAGGTATAAGGGATACAGTAAACCTGAAGTAAAGCATCGGAATCTAAAACTGGACTCACAGGAGAGGTTCAAATCATAGAAAGTTAGAGTGTCAGTCCTCTTGTTCATAAGTCGGCATTGTGCCTTTTGTATTAAATTCGGATGCAAACTCTGTGTTTCATCGTCAATAAGAAGGTCCAAGGGATACAGTGAACCTGAAGTGAAGCATCGGAATGTAAAACTGGACTCACAGGAGAGGTTCAAATCATAGAAAGTGAGAGTGTCAGTCCTCTTGTACTTAAGTCGACATTGTGCCTTTTGAATTTAATTCCGATGCAATTTCTGTGTTTCATCGTCAATACGAAGCTGCAAGGTATACAGTAAACCTGAAGTGAAGCATCGGAATCTAAAACTGGACTTACAGGAGAGGTTCAAATCATAGAAATTGAGAGTGTTAGTCCTCTTCTACTTAGGTCGGCACTGTGCCTTTTGAATTTAGGTCCCATGCAATTTCTGTGTTTCATCGTCAATAAGAACGTCCAAGGGATACAGTAAACCTGAAGTGAAGCATCGGAATCTAAAACTGGACTCACAGGAGAGGTGCAAATCATAGAAAGTTAGAGTGTCAGTCCTCTTGTACTTAAGTCGGCATTGTACAATTTGTATTAAATTCGGTTGCAAACTCTGTGTTTCATCGTCAATTAGAAGGTCCAAGGGATACAGTAAACCTGAAGTGAAGCATCGGAATGTAAAACTGGACTCACACGAGAGGTTCAAATCATAGAAAGTGGGAGTGTCAGTCCTCTTGTACTTAAGTCGGTATTGTGCCTTTTGAATTTAATTTCGATGCAATTTCCGTGTTTCATCGTCAATACGAAGGTGCAAGGTATACAGTAAACCTGAAGTGAAGCATCGGATCTAAAACTGGATTCGCAGGAGTGGTTCAAATTATAGAATGTTAGAGTGTCAGTCCTCTTTTACTTAAGACGGCATTGTGCCATTTGTATTAAATTCGGATGCGATTTCTGTTTTTTATCGTCAACAAGAAGGTCCAAGGGATACAGTAAACTTGAAGTGAAGCATCGGAATCTAAATATGACCTCACAGGAGAGGTTCGAACATAGAAAGTGAGAGTGTCAGTCCTCTTGTACTTAAGGCGGCATTGTGCCATTTGTATTAAATTCGGATGCAATTTCTGTGTTTCATCGTCAATAAGAAGGTCCAAGAGATACAGTAAACCTGTGGTGAAGCATCGGAATCTAAAACTGGACTCACAGGAGAGGTTCAAATCATAGAAATTGAGAGTGTCAGTCCTGTTGTACTTAAGTCACCATTGTGACCATTGTATTAATTTCGGATGCAATATCTGTGTTTCATCGACAATAAGAAGGTCCAAGGGATATTGTAAACCTGAAGTGAAGCGTTGGAATCTAAAACTGGACTCACAGGAGAGGTTCAAATCATAAAAAGTTAGAGTGTTAGTCCTCTTGTACTTAAGTCGGCATTGTGCCTTTTGAATTTCATTCCGATGCTATTTCTGTGTTTCATTGTCAATAAGAAGGTCCAAGGGATACAGTAAACCTGAAGTGAAGCATCGGAATCTTAAACTGGACTCAAAGGAGAGATTCAAATCATAGATACTGAGAGTGTCATTCCTTTTTTTACTTAAGTCGGCATTGTGCGTTTTAAATTTAATTCCGATGCATTATCTGTGTTTCATCGTCAATTATAAGGTCCAAGGAATACAGTAAACCTGAAGTGAAGCATCGGAATCTAAAACTGGACTCACAGGAGAGGTTCGAATCATAGAAAGTGAGAGTGTCAGTCCTCTTGTACTTAAGTCGGCATTGCGCCATTTGTATTAAATTCGGATGCAATTTCTGTGTTTCATCGCCAATAAGAAGGTCAAAGGGATACAGTAAACCTGAGGTGAAGCATCGGAATCTAAAACTGGACTCAGAGGAGAGGTTCAAATCATATAAAGTGAGAGTGTCAGTCCTCTTGTACTTAAGTCACCATTGTGACTTTTGTATTAATTTCGGATGCAATTTCTGTGTTTCATCGTCAATAAGAAGGTCCAAGGAATACAGTAAACCTGAAGGGAAGCCTCGGAATCTAAAACTGGACTCACAGGAGCGGTTCAAATCAAAGAAAGTGAGAGTGTCACTCCTCTTGTACTGATGCCGCCTTTGTGCCTTTTGTATTAAATTCGGATGCAATTTCTGCGTGTCATCGTCAATAAGAAGGTATAAGGGATACAGTAAACCTGAAGTAAAGCATCGGAATCTAAAACTGGACTCACAGGAGAGGTTCAAATCATAGAAAGTTAGAGTGTCAGTCCTCTTGTTCATAAGTCGGCATTGTGCCTTTTGTATTAAATTCGGATGCAAACTCTGTGTTTCATCGTCAATAAGAAGGTCCAAGGGATACAGTGAACCTGAAGTGAAGCATCGGAATGTAAAACTGGACTCACAGAAGAGGTTCAAATCATAGAAAGTGAGAGTGTCGGTCCTCTTGTACTTAAGTCGACATTGTGCCTTTTGAATTTAATTCCGATGCAATTTCTGTGTTTCATCGTCAATACGAAGCTGCAAGGTATACAGTAAACCTGAAGTGAAGCATCGGAATGTAAAACTGGACTTACAGGAGATGTTCAAATCATAGAAATTGAGAGTGTTAGTCCTCTTCTACTTAGGTCGGCACTGTGCCTTTTGAATTTAGGTCCCATGCAATTTCTGTGTTTCATCGTCAATAAGAACGTCCAAGGGATACAGTAAACCTGAAGTGAAGCATCGGAATCTAGAACTGGGCTCACAGGAGATGTTCAAATCATAGAAAGTGACCGTGTCAGTCCTCTTGTACTTAAGTCGCCGTTGTGCCTTTTGTATTAAATTCGGATGCAATTTCTGTGTGTCATCGTCAATAAGAAAGTCCAAGGGATACAGTTAACCTGAAGTAAAGCATCGGAATCTAAAACTGGACTCACAGGAGAGGTTCAAATCACAGAAAGTTAGAGTGTCAGTCCTCTTGTACTTAAGTCGGCATTGTGCCTTTTGAATTTCATTCCGATGCTATTTCTGTGTTTCATTGTCAATAAGAAGGTCCAAGGGATACAGTAAACCTGAAGTGAAGCATCGGAATCTAAGACTGCACTCACAGGAGAGATTCAAATCAAAGATAGCGAGAGTGTCAGTCCTCTTTTACTTAAGTCGGCATTGTGCGTTTTAAATTTAATTCCGATGCATAATCTGTGTTTCATCGTCAATAAGAAGGTCCAAGGGATACAGTAAACCTGAAGTGAAGCATCGGAATCTAGAACTGGACTCACAGGAGATGTTCAAATCATAGAAAGTGAGAGTGTCAGTCCTCTTGTACTTACGCCGCCATTGTGATTTTTGTATTAAATTCGGATGCAATTTCTGTGTTTCATCGTCAATAAGAAGGTCCAAGGGATACAGTAAACCTGAAGTGATGCATCGGAATCTAGAACTGGACTCACAGGAGAGGTTCAAATCATAGAAAGTGAGATTGTCAGTCCTCTTTTACTTAAGTCGGCATCGTGCGTTTTAAATTTAATTCCGATGCAATATCTGTGTTTCATCGTCAATAAGAAGGTCCAAGGGATACAGTGAACCTGAAGTGTAGCATCGGAATCTAAAACTGGACTCACAGGAGATGTTCAAATCATAGAAAGTGACAGTGTCAGTCCTCTTGTACTTAAGTCGCCGTTGTGCCTTTTGTATTAAATTCGGATGCAATTTCTGTGTGTCATCGTCAATAAGAAGGTCCAAGGGATACAGTAAACCTGAAGTAAAGCATCGGAATCTAAAACTGGACTCACAGGAAGGTTCAAATCATAGAAAGTTAGAGTGTCAGTCCTCTTGTACTTAGGTCGGCATTGTGCCTTTTGTACTAAATTCGGATGCAAACTCTGTGTTTCATCGTCAATAAGAAGGTCCAAGGGATACAGTAAACCTGAAGTGAAGCATCAGAATCTAAAACTGGACTCACAGGAGAGGTTCAAATCATAGAAAGTTAGAGTGTCAGTCCGCTTGTACTTAAGTTGGCATTGTGCCTTTTGAATTTAATTCCGATGCTATTTCTGTGTTTCATTGTCAATAAGAAGGTCCAATGGATACAGTAAACCTGAAGTGAAGCATCGGACTCTAAAACTGGACTCACAGGAGAGTTTCAAATCTTAGAAAGTGAGAGTGTCAGTCCTCTTTTACTTAAGTCGGCATTGTGCGTTTTAAATTTAATACCGATGCAATATCTGTGTTTCATCGTCAATAAGTGGGTCCAAGGGATACAGTGAACCTGAAGTGAAGCATCGGAATCTAAAACTGACTTCACAGGAGAGGTTCAAATCATAGAAAGTGAGAGTGTCAGTCCTATTGTACTTAAGTCGGCATTGTGCCATTTGTATTAAATTCGGATGCAATTTCTGTGTTTCATCGTCAGTAAGAAGGTCCAAGGGATACAATAAACCTGAAGTGAAGCATCGGAATCTAAAACTGGACTCACAGGATATGTTCAAATCATAGAAAGTGAGAGTGTTAGTCGTCTTCTACTTAGGTCGGCACTGTGCCTTTTGAATTTGATTCCGATGCAATTTCTGTGTTTCATCGTCAATAAGAACGTCCAAGGGATACAGTAAACCTGAAGTGAAGCATCGGAATCTGAAACTGGACTCACAGGAGATGTTCAAATCATAGAAAGTGAGAGTGTCAGTCCTCTTGTACTTAAGTCGACATTGTGACTTTTGTATTAATTTCGGATGCAATTTCTGTGTTTCATCGTCAATAAGAAGGTCCAAGGGATACAGTAAACCTGAAGTGAAGCATCGGAATCTAAAACTGGACTCACAGGAGAGGTTCAAATTATAGAAAGTTAGAGTGTCAGTCCTCTTGTACTTAAGTCGGCATTGTGCCTTGTGTATTAAATTCGGATGCAATTTCTGTGTTTCATCGTCAATAAGAAGGTGCAAGGTATACAGTAAACCTGAAGTGAAGCATCGGAATCTAAAACTGGACTCACAGGAGAGGTTTAAATCATAGAAAGTTAGAGTGTCAGTCCTCTTGTACTTAAGTCGGCATTGTGCCTTTTGAATTTCATTCCGATGCTATTTCTGTGTTTCGTTGTCAATAAGAAGGTCCAAGGGATACAGTAAACCTGAAGTGAAGCATCGGAATCTAAAACTGCACTCACAGGAGAGATTCAAATCAAAGATAGTGAGAGTGTCAGTCCTCTTTTACTTAAGTCGGCCTTGTGCGTTTTAAATTTAATTCCGATGCATTATCTGTGTTTCATCGTCAATAAGAAGGTCCAAGGGATACAGTAAACCTGAAGTGAAGCATCGGAATCTAGAACTGGACTCACAGGAGATGTTCAAATCATAGAAAGTGAGAGTGTCAGTCCTCTTGTACTTAAGCCGCCATTGTGATTTTTGTATTAAATTCGGATGCAATTTCTGTGTTTCATCGTCAATAAGAAGGTCCAAGGGATACAGTAAACCTGAAGTGAAGCATCGGAATCTAGAACTGGACTCACTGGAGAGGTTCAAATCATAGAAAGTTAGAGTGTCAGTCCTCTTTTACTTAACTCGTCATTGTGCGTTTTAAATTTAATTCCGATGCAATATCTGTGTTTCATCGTCAATAAGTAGGTCCAAGGGATACAGTGAACCTGAAGTGAAGCATCGGAATCTAAAACTGACTTCACAGGAGAGGTTCAAATCATAGAAAGTGAGAGTGTCAGTCCTCTTGTACTTAAGTCGGCATTGTGCCTTTTGAATTTCATTCCGATGTTATTTCTGTGTTTCATTGTCAATAAGAAGGTCCAAATGATACAGTAAACCTGAAGTGAAGCATCGGAATCTAAAACTCCACTCACAGGAGAGATTCAAATCAAAGATAGTGAGAGTGTCAGTCCTCTTTTACTTAAGTCGGCATTGTGCGTTTTAAATTTAATTCCGATGCATTATCTGTGTTTCATCGTCAATAAGAAGGTCCAAGGGATACAGTAAACCTGAAGTGAAGCGTTGGAATCTAAAACTGGACTCACAGTAGAGGTTCAAATCATAAAAAGTTAGAGTGTCAGTCCTCTTGTACTTAAGTCGGCATTGTGCCTTTTGAATTTCATTCCGATGCTATTTCTGTGTTTCATTGTCAATAAGAAGGTCCAAGGGATACAGTAAACCTGAAGTGAAGCATCGGAATCTAAAACTGGACTCACAGGAGAGATTCAAATCATAGATACTGAGAGTGTCAGACCTTTTTTTACTTAAGTCGGCATTGTGCGTTTTAAATTTAATTCCGATGCATTATCTGTGTTTCATCGTCAATAAGAAGGTCCAAGGGATACAGTAAACCTGAAGTGAAGCATCGGAAACTAGAACTGGACTCACAGGAGATGTTCAAATCATAGAAAGTGAGAGTGTCAGTCCTCTTGCACTTAAGCCGCCATTGTGATTTTTGTATTAAATTCGGATGCAATTTCTGTGTTTCATCGTCAATAAGAAGGTCCAAGGGGTACAGTAAACCTGAAGTGAAGCATCGGAATCTAAAACTGGACTCACAGGAGAGGTGCAAATCATAGAAAGTTAGAGTGTCAGTCCTCTTGTACTTAAGTCGGCGTTGTACCTTTTGTATTAAACTCGGATGTAAACTCTGTGTTTCATCGTCAATTATAAGGTCCAAGGAATACAGTAAACCTGAAGTGAAGCATCGGAATCTAAAACTGGACTCTCAGGAGAGTTTCGAATCATAGAAAGTGAGAGTTACAGTCCTCTTGTACTTAACTCGGCATTGCGCCATTTGTATTAAATTCGGATGCAATTTCTGTGTTTCATCGTCAATAAGAAGGTCCAAGGGATACAGTAAACCTGAGGTGAAGCATCGGAATCTAAAACTAGACTCAGAGGAGAGGTTCAAATCATATAAAGTGAGAGTGTCAGTCCTCTTGTACTTAAGTCACCATTGTGACTTTTGTATTAATTTCGGATGCAATCTCTGTGTTTCATCGTCAGTAAGAAGGTCCAAGGAATACAGTAAACCTGAAGGGAAGCCTCGGAATCTAAAACTGGACTCACAGGAGCGGTTCAAATCATAGAAAGTGAGAGTGTCACTCCTCTTGTACTTATGCCGCCTTTGTGCATTTTGTATTAAATTCGGATGCAATTTCTGCGTGTCATCGTCAATAAGAAGGTCCAAGGGATACAGTAAACCTGAAGTAAAACATCGGAATCTAAAACTGGACTCACAGGAGAGGTTCAAATCATAGAAAGTTAGAGTGTCAGTCCTCTTGTAGATAAGTCGGCATTGTGCCTTTTGTATTAAATTCGGATGCAAACTCTGTGTTTCATCGTCAATAAGAAGGTCCAAGGGATACAGTGGACCTGAGGTGAAGCATCGGAATGTAAAACTGGACTCACAGGAGGGGTTCAAATCATAGAAAGTGAGAGTGTCAGTCCTCTTGTACTTAAGTCGGCATTGTGCCTTTTGAATTTAATTCCGATGCAATTTCTGTGTTTCATCGTCAATACGAAGCTACAAGGTATACAGTAAACCTGAAGTGAAGCATCGGAATCTAAAACTGGACTTACAGGAGAGGTTCAAATCATAGAAATTGAGAGTGTTAGTCCTCTTCTACTTAGGTCGGCACTGTGCCTTTTGAATCTAGTTCCCATGCAATTTCTGTGTTTCATCGTCAATAAGAACGTCCAAGGGATACAGTAAACCTGAAGTGAAGCAACGGAATCTGGAACTGGACTCACAGGAGATGTTCAAATCATAGAAAGTGACCGTGTCAGTCCTCTTGTACTTAAGTCGCCGTTGTGCCTTTTGTATTGCTTTCGGATGCAATTTCTGTGTGTCATCGTCAATAAGAAAGTCAAAGGGATACAGTAAACCTGAAGTAAAGCATCGGAATCTAAAACTGCACTCACAGGAGAGATTCAAATCAAAGATAGTGAGAGTGTCAGTCCTCTTTTACTTAAGTCGGCATTGTGCGTTTTAAATTTAATTCCGATGCATTATCTGTGTTTCATCGTCAATAAGAAGGTCCAAGGGGTACAGTAAACCTGAAGTGAAGCATCGGAATCTAGAACTGGACTCACTGGAGAGGTTCAAATCATAGAAAGTTAGAGTGTCAGTCCTCTTTTACTTAACTCGTCATTGTGCGTTTTAAATTTAATTCCGATGCAATATCTGTGTTTCATCGTCAATAAGTAGGTCCAAGGGATACAGTGAACCTGAAGTGAAGCATCGGGATCTAAAACTGACTTCACAGGAGAGGTTCAAATCATAGAAAGTGAGAGTGTCAGTCCTCTTGTACTTAAGTCGGCATTGTGCCTTTTGAATTTCATTCCGATGTTATTTCTGTGTTTCATTGTCAATACGAAGGTCCAAATGATACAGTAAACCTGAAGTGAAGCATCGGAATCTAAAACTGCACTCACAGGAGAGATTCAAATCAAAGATAGTGAGAGTGTCAGTCCTCTTTTACTTAAGTCGGCACTGTGCGTTTTAAATTTAATTCCGATGCATTATCTGTGTTTCATCGTCAATAAGAAGGTCCAAGGGATACAGTAAACCTAAAGTAAAGCATCGGAATCTAAAACTGGACTCACAGGAGAGGTTCAAATCATAGAAAGTTAGAGTGTCAGTCCTCTTGTACTTAAGTCGGCATTGTGCCTTTTGAATTTAATTCCGATGCTATTTCTGTGTTTCATTGTCAATAAGAAGGTCCAATGGATACAGTAAACCTGAAGTGAAGCATCGGACTCTAAAACTGGACTCACAGGAGAGTTTCAAATCTTAGAAAGTGAGAGTGTCAGTCCTCTTTTACTTAAGTCGGCATTGTGCGTTTTAGAGTTAATTCCGATGCAATATCTGTGTTTCATCGTCAATAAGAAGGTCCAAGGGATACAGTAAACCTGAAGGGAAGCGTCGGAATCTAAAACTGGTCTCACAGGAGAGGTTCAAATCATAGCAAGTGAGAGTGACAGTCCTCTTGTACTTAAGTTACCATTGTGACTTTTGTATTAATTTCGGATGCTATTTCTGTGTTTCATCGTCAATAAGAAGGTCCAAGGGATACAGTAAACCTGAAGTGAAGCATCGGAATCTAAAACTGGACTCACAGGAGAGGTTACAATCATAGAAAGTTAGAGTGTCAGTCAAATTTTACTTAACTCGTCATTGTGCGTTTTAAATTTAATTCCGATGCAATATCTGTGTTTCATCGTCAATAAGTAGGTCCAAGGGATACAGTGAACCTGAAGTGAAGCATCGGAATCTAAAACTGACTTCACAGGAGAGGTTCAAATCATAGAAAGTGAGAGTGTCATTCCTATTGTACTTAAGTCTGCATTGTGCCATTTGTATTAAATTCGGATGCAATTTCTGTGTTTCATCGTCAATAAGAAGGTCCAAGGGATACAGTAAACCTGAAGTGAAGCATCGGAATCTAAAACTGGACTCACAGGAGAGGTTCAAATCATAGGAAGTTAGAATGTCAGTCCTCTTGTACTTAAGTCGGCATTGTGCCATTTGAATTTAATTCCGATGCAATTTCTGTGTTTCATCGTCAATAAGAAGGTCCAAGGGATACAGTAAATCTGAAGTGAAGCATCGGAATCTGAAACTGGACTCACAGGAGATGTTCAAATCATAGAAAGTGAGAGTGTCAGTCCTCTTGTACTTAAGTCGCCATTGTGATTTTTGTATTAAATTCGGATGCAATTTCTGTGTTTCATCGTCAATAAGAAGGTCCAAGGGATACAGTAAACCTGAAGTGAGGCATCGGAATCTAAAACTGGACTCACTGGAGTGGTTCAAATCATAGAAAGTTAGAGTGTCGGTCCTCTTGTACTTAAGTCGGCATTGTACCTTTTGTATTAAATACGGATGCAAACTCTGTGTTTCATCGTCAATTAGAAGGTCCAAGGGATACAGTAAACCTGAAGTGAAGCATCAGAATCTAAAACTGGACTCACAGCAGAGGTTCATATCATAGAAAGTGAGAGTGTCAGTCCTCTTGTACTTAATTCGGAATTGTGCCTTTTGAATTTAATTCCGATGCAATTTCTGTGTTTCATCGTCAATAAGAAGGTCCAAGGGATACAGTAAACCTGAAGTGAAGCATCGGAATCTAAAACTGGACTCACAGGAGAGGTTCAAATCATAGAAAGTTAGAATGTCAGTCCTCTTGTACTTAAGTCGGCATTGTGCCTTGTGTATTAAATTCGGATGCAATTTCTGTGTTTCATCGTCAATAAGAAGGTGCAAGGTATACAGTAAACCTGAAGTGAAGCATCGGAATCTACAACTGGACTCACAGGAGAGGTTCAAATCACAGAAAGTGAGAATGTCAGCCCTCTTGTACTTAAGTCGACATTGTGCCATTTGTATTAAATTCGGATGCAATTTCGGTGTTTCATCGTGAATAAGAAGGTCCAAGGGATACAGTAAACCTGAAGTGAAGCATCGGAATCTAAAACTGGACTCACAGGAGAGGTTCAAATCATAGAAAGTGAGAGTGTCAGTCCTCTTGTACTTAAGTCGCAATTGTGCCTTTTGTATTAAATTCGGATGCAATTTCTGTGTTTCATCGTCAATAAGAAGGTCCAAGGGATGCAGTAAACCTGAAGTGAAACATCGGAATCTAAAACTGGACTCACAGGATAGGTTCAAATCATAGAAAGTGAGAGAGTTAGTCGTCTTCTACTTAGGTCGGCACTGTGCCTTTTGAATTTAATTCCGATGCAATTTCTGTGTTTCATCGTCAATAAGAACGTCCAAGGTATACAGTAAACCTGAAGTGAAGCATCGGAATCTGAAACTGGACTCACAGGAGATGTTCAAATCATAGAAAGTGAGAGTGTCAGTCCTCTTGTACTTAAGTCGACATTGTGACTTTTGTATTAATTTCGGATGCAATTTCTGTGTTTCATCGTCAATAAGAAGGTCCAAGGGATACAGTAAACCTGAGTGAAGCATCGGAATCTAAAACTGGACTCACAGGAGAGGTTCAAATCATAGAAAGTTAGAGTGTCAGTCCTCTTGTACTTAAGTCGGCATTGTGCCTTTTGAATTTCATTCCGATGCTATTTCTGTGTTTCATTGTCAGTAAGAAGGTCCAAGGGATACAGTAAACCTGAAGTGAAGCATCGGAATCTAAAACTGCACTCACAGGAGAGATACAAATCAAAGAGAGTGAGAGTGTCATTCCTCTTTTACTTAAGTCGGCATTGTGCGTTTTAAATTTAATTCCGATGCATTATCAGCGTTTCATCGTCAATAAGAAGGTCCAAGGGATAAAGTAAACCTGAAGTGAAGCATCGGAATCTAGAACTGGACTCACAGGAGATGTTCAAATCATAGAAAGTGAGAGTGTCAGACCTCTTGTACTTAAGCCACCATTGTGATTTTTGTATTAAATTCGGATGCAATTTCTGTGTTTCATCGTCAATAAGAAGGTCCAAGGGATACAGTAAACCTGAAGTGAAGCATCGGAATCTAGAACTGGACTCACAGGAGAGGTTCAAATCATAGAAAGTGAGATTGTCAGTCCTCTTTTACTTAAGTCGGCATCGTTCGTTTTAAATTTAATTCCGATGCAATATCTGTGTTTCATCGTCAATAAGAAGATCCAAGGGATACAGTGAACCTGAAGTGAAGCATCGGAATCTAAAACTGGACTCACAGGAGTTGTTCAAATCATAGAAAGTGACAGTGTCAGTCCTCTTGTACTTAAGTCGCCGTTGTGCCTTTTGTATTAAATTCGGATGCAATTTCTGTGTGTCATCGTCAATAAGAAGGTCCAAGGGATACAGTAAACCTGAAGTAAAGCATCGGATTCTAAAACTGGACTCACAGGAGAGGTTCAAATCATAGAAAGTTAGAGTGTCAGTCCTCTTGTACTTAAGTCGGCATTGTGCCATTTGTATTAAATTCGGATGCAAACTCTGTGTTTCATCGTCAATAAGAAGGTCCAAGAGATACAGTAAACCTGAAGTGAAGCATCGGAATCTAAAACTGGACTCACAGGAGAGGTTCAAATCATAGAAAGTTAGAGTGTCAGTCCGCTTGTACTTAAGTCGGCATTGTGCCTTTTGAATTTAATTCCGATGCTATTTCTGTGTTTCATTGTCAATAAGAAGGTTCAATGGATACAGTAAACCTGAAGTGAAGCATCGGACTTTAAAACTGGACTCACAGGAGTGTTTCAAATCTTAGAAAGTGAGAGTGTCAGTCCTCTTTTACTTAAGTCGGCATTGTGCGTTTTAAATTTAATTCCGATGCAATATCTGTGTTTCATCGTCAATCAGAAGGTCCAAAGGATACAGTAAACCTGAAGTGAAGCGTCGGAATCTAAAACTGGTCTCACAGGAGAGGTTCAAATCATAGAAAGTGAGAGTGACAGTCCTCTTGTACTTAAGTTACCATTGTGACTTTTGTATTAATTTCGGATGCAATTTCTGTGTTTCATCGTCAATAAGAAGGTCCAAGGGATACAGTAAA
This sequence comes from Schistocerca americana, assembly GCF_021461395.2. Lineage (NCBI taxonomy): Eukaryota > Metazoa > Arthropoda > Insecta > Orthoptera > Acrididae > Schistocerca > Schistocerca americana. The sequence continues at coordinate 5,436,261 of NW_025725906.1, forward strand.
CCTGAAGTGAAGCATCGGAATCTAAAACTGGACTCACAGGAGATGTTACAATCATAGAAAGTTAGAGTGTCAGTCCAATTTTACTTAACTCGTCATTGTGCGTTTTAAATTTAATTCCGATGCAATATCTGTGTTTCATCGTCAATAAGTAGGTCCAAGGGATACAGTGAACCTGAAGTGAAGCATCGGAATCTAAAACTGACTTCACAGGAGAGGTTCAAATCATAGAAAGTGAGAGTGTCAGTCCTATTGTACTTAAGTCGGCATTGTGCCATTTGTATTAAATTCGGATGCAATTTCTGTGTTTCATCGTCAATAAGAAGGTCCAAGGGATACAGTAAACCTGAAGTGAAGCATCGGAATCTAAAACTGGACTCACAGGAGAGGTTCAAATCACAGAAAGTGAGAATGTCAGCCCTCTTGTACTTAAGTCGACATTGTGCCATTTGTATTAAATTCGGATGCAATTTCGGTGTTTCATCGTGAATAAGAAGGTCCAAGGGATACAGTAAACCTGAAGTGAAGCATCGGAATCTAAAACTGGACTCACAGGAGAGGTTCAAATCATAGAAAGTGAGAGTGTCAGTCCTCTTGTACTTAAGTCGCCATTGTGCCTTTTGTATTAAATTCGGATGCAATTTCTGTGTTTCATCGTCAATAAGAAGGTCCAAGGGATGCAGTAAACCTGAAGTGAAACATCGGAATCTAAAACTGGACTCACAGGATAGGTTCAAATCATAGAAAGTGAGAGTGTTAGTCGTCTTCTACTTAGGTCGGCACTGTGCCTTTTGAATTTAATTCCGATGCAATTTCTGTGTTTCATCGTCAATAAGAACGTCCAAGGTATACAGTAAACCTGAAGTGAAGCATCGGAATCTGAAACTGGACTCACAGGAGATGTTCAAATCATAGAAAGTGAGAGTGTCAGTCCTCTTGTACTTAAGTCGACATTGTGACTTTTGTATTAATTTCGGATGCAATTTCTGTGTTTCATCGTCAATAAGAAGGTCCAAGGGATACAGTAAACCTGAGTGAAGCATCGGAATCTAAAACTGGACTCACAGGAGAGGTTCAAATCATAGAAAGTTAGAGTGTCAGTCCTCTTGTACTTAAGTCGGCATTGTGCCTTTTGAATTTCATTCCGATGCTATTTCTGTGTTTCATTGTCAATAAGAAGGTCCAAGGGATACAGTAAACCTGAAGTGAAGCATCGGAATCTAAAACTGCACTCACAGGAGAGATACAAATCAAAGATAGTGAGAGTGTCAGTCCTCTTTTACTTAAGTCGGCATTGTGCGTTTTAAATTTAATTTTGATGCATTATCAGCGTTTCATCGTCAATAAGAAGGTCCAAGGGATACAGTAAACCTGAAGTGAAGCATCGGAATCTAGAACTGGACTCACAGGAGATGTTCAAATCATAGAAAGTGAGAGTGTCAGACCTCTTGTACTTAAGCCACCATTGTGATTTTTGTACTAAATTCGGATGCAATTTCTGTGTTTCATCGTCAATAAGAAGGTCCAAGGGATACAGTAAACCTGAAGTGAAGCATCGGAATCTAGAACTGGACTCACAGGAGAGGTTCAAGTCATAGAAAGTGAGATTGTCAGTCCTCTTTTACTTAAGTCGGCATCGTGCGTTTTAAATTTAATTCCGATGCAATATCTGTGTTTCATCGTCAATAAGAAGGTCCAAGGGATACAGTGAACCTGAAGTGAAGCATCGGAATCTAAAACTGGACTCACAGGAGTTGTTCAAATCATAGAAAGTGACAGTGTCAGTCCTCTTGTACTTAAGTCGCCGTTGTGCCTTTTGTATTAAATTCGGATGCAATTTCTGTGTGTCATCGTCAATAAGAAGGTCCAAGGGATACAGTAAACCTGAAGTAAAGCATCGGAATCTAAAACTGGACTCACAGGAGAGGTTCAAATCATAGAAAGTTAGAGTGTCAGTCCTCTTGTACTTAAGTCGGCATTGTGCCATTTGTATTAAATTCGGATGCAATTTCTGCGTTTCATCGTCAATAAGAAGGTCCAAGGGATACAGTAAACCTGAAGTGAAGCATCGGAATCTAAAACTGGACTCACAGGAGATGTTCAAATCATAGAAAGTTAGAGTGTCAGTCCGCTTGTACTTAAGTCGGCATTGTGCCTTTTGAATTTAATTCCGATGCTATTTCTGTGTTTCATTGTCAATAAGAAGGTTCAATGGATACAGTAAACCTGAAGTGAAGCATCGGACTTTAAAACTGGACTCACAGGAGTGTTTCAAATCTTAGAAAGTGAGAGTGTCAGTCCTCTTTTACTTAAGTCGGCATTGTGCGTTTTAAATTTAATTCCGATGCAATATCTGTGTTTCATCGTCAATCAGAAGGTCCAAAGGATACAGTAAACCTGAAGTGAAGCATCGGAATCTAAAACTGGACTCACAGGAGAGGTTCAAATCATAGAAAGTTAGAGTGTCAGTCCGCTTGTACTTAAGTCGGCATTGTGCCTTTTGAATTTAATTCCGATGCTATTTCTGTGTTTCATTGTCAATAAGAAGGTTCAATGGATACAGTAAACCTGAAGTGAAGCATCGGACTTTAAAACTGGACTCACAGGAGTGTTTCAAATCTTAGAAAGTGAGAGTGTCAGTCCTCTTTTACTTAAGTCGGCATTGTGCGTTTTAAATTTAATTCCGATGCAATATCTGTGTTTCATCGTCAATCAGAAGGTCCAAAGGATACAGTAAACCTGAAGTGAAGCGTCGGAATCTAAAACTGGTCTCACAGGAGAGGTTCAAATCATAGAAAGTGAGAGTGACAGTCCTCTTGTACTTAAGTTACCATTGTGACTTTTGTATTAATTTCGGATGCAATTTCTGTGTTTCATCGTCAATAAGAAGGTCCAAGGGATACAGTAAACCTGAAGTGAAGCATCGGAATCTAAAACTGGACTCACAGGAGATGTTACAATCATAGAAAGTTAGAGTGTCAGTCTAATTTTACTTAACTCGTCATTGTGCGTTTTAAATTTAATTCCGATGCAATATCTGTGTTTCATCGTCAATAAGTAGGTCCAAGGGATACAGTGAACCTGAAGTGAAGCATCGGAATCTAAAACTGACTTCACAGGAGAGGTTCAAATCATAGAAAGTGAGAGTGTCAGTCCTATTGTACTTAAGTCGGCATTGTGCCATTTGTATTAAATTCGGATGCAATTTCTGTGTTTCATCGTCAATAAGAAGGTCCAAGGGATACAGTAAACCTGAAGTGAAGCATCGGAATCTAAAACTGGACTCACAGGAGAGGTTCAAATCACAGAAAGTGAGAATGTCAGCCCTCTTGTACTTAAGTCGACATTGTGCCATTTGTATTAAATTCGGATGCAATTTCGGTGTTTCATCGTGAATAAGAAGGTCCAAGGGATACAGTAAACCTGAAGTGAAGCATCGGAATCTAAAACTGGACTCACAGGAGAGGTTCAAATCATAGAAAGTGAGAGTGTCAGTCCTCTTGTACTTAAGTCGCCATTGTGCCTTTTGTATTAAATTCGGATGCAATTTCTGTGTTTCATCGTCAATAAGAAGGTCCAAGGGATGCAGTAAACCTGAAGTGAAACATCGGAATCTAAAACTGGACTCACAGGATAGGTTCAAATCATAGAAAGTGAGAGTGTTAGTCGTCTTCTACTTAGGTCGGCACTGTGCCTTTTGAATTTAATTCCGATGCAATTTCTGTGTTTCATCGTCAATAAGAACGTCCAAGGTATACAGTAAACCTGAAGTGAAGCATCGGAATCTGAAACTGGACTCACAGGAGATGTTCAAATCATAGAAAGTGAGAGTGTCAGTCCTCTTGTACTTAAGTCGACATTGTGACTTTTGTATTAATTTCGGATGCAATTTCTGTGTTTCATCGTCAATAAGAAGGTCCAAGGGATACAGTAAACCTGAGTGAAGCATCGGAATCTAAAACTGGACTCACAGGAGAGGTTCAAATCATAGAAAGTTAGAGTGTCAGTCCTCTTGTACTTAAGTCGGCATTGTGCCTTTTGAATTTCATTCCGATGCTATTTCTGTGTTTCATTGTCAATAAGAAGGTCCAAGGGATACAGTAAACCTGAAGTGAAGCATCGGAATCTAAAACTGCACTCACAGGAGAGATACAAATCAAAGATAGTGAGAGTGTCAGTCCTCTTTTACTTAAGTCGGCATTGTGCGTTTTAAATTTAATTTCGATGCATTATCAGCGTTTCATCGTCAATAAGAAGGTCCAAGGGATACAGTAAACCTGAAGTGAAGCATCGGAATCTAGAACTGGACTCACAGGAGATGTTCAAATCATAGAAAGTGAGAGTGTCAGACCTCTTGTACTTAAGCCACCATTGTGATTTTTGTACTAAATTCGGATGCAATTTCTGTGTTTCATCGTCAATAAGAAGGTCCAAGGGATACAGTAAACCTGAAGTGAAGCATCGGAATCTAGAACTGGACTCACAGGAGAGGTTCAAATCATAGAAAGTGAGATTGTCAGTCCTCTTTTACTTAAGTCGGCATCGTGCGTTTTAAATTTAATTCCGATGCAATATCTGTGTTTCATCGTCAATAAGAAGGTCCAAGGGATACAGTGAACCTGAAGTGAAGCATCGGAATCTAAAACTGGACTCACAGGAGTTGTTCAAATCATAGAAAGTGACAGTGTCAGTCCTCTTGTACTTAAGTCGCCGTTGTGCCTTTTGTATTAAATTCGGATGCAATTTCTGTGTGTCATCGTCAATAAGAAGGTCCAAGGGATACAGTAAACCTGAAGTAAAGCATCGGAATCTAAAACTGGACTCACAGGAGAGGTTCAAATCATAGAAAGTTAGAGTGTCAGTCCTCTTGTACTTAAGTCGGCATTGTGCCATTTGTATTAAATTCGGATGCAAACTCTGTGTTTCATCGTCAATAAGAAGGTCCAAGGGATACAGTAAACCTGAAGTGAAGCATCGGAATCTAAAACTGGACTCACAGGAGAGGTTCAAATCATAGAAAGTTAGAGTGTCAGTCCGCTTGTACTTAAGTCGGCATTGTGCCTTTTGAATTTAATTCCGATGCTATTTCTGTGTTTCATTGTCAATAAGAAGGTTCAATGGATACAGTAAACCTGAAGTGAAGCATCGGACTCTAAAACTGGACTCACAGGAGAGTTTCAAATCTTAGAAAGTGAGAGTGTCAGTCCTCTTTTACTTAAGTCGGCATTGTGCGTTTTAAATTTAATTCCGATGCAATATCTGTGTTTCATCGTCAATCAGAAGGTCCAAAGGATACAGTAAACCTGAAGTGAAGCGTCGGAATCTAAAACTGGTCTCACAGGAGAGGTTCAAATCATAGAAAGTGAGAGTGACAGTCCTCTTGTACTTAAGTTACCATTGTGACTTTTGTATTAATTTCGGATGCAATTTCTGTGTTTCATCGTCAATAAGAAGGTCCAAGGGATACAGTAAACCTGAAGTGAAGCATCGGAATCTAAAACTGGACTCACAGGAGATGTCACAATCATAGAAAGTTAGAGTGTCAGTCCAATTTTACTTAACTCGTCATTGTGCGTTTTAAATTTAATTCCGATGCAATATCTGTGTTTCATCGTCAATAAGAAGGTGCAAGGTATACAGTAAACCTGAAGTGTAGCATCGGAATCTAAATCTGACCTCTCAGGAGAAGTTCGAATCATGGAAAGTGAGAGTGTCAGTGCTCTTGTACTTAAGTCGGCATTGTGCCATTTGTATTAAATTCGGATGCAATTTCTGTGTTTCATCGTCAATAAGAAGGTCCAAGGGATACAGTAAACCTGAAGAGAAGCATCGGAATCTAAAACTGGACTCACAGGAGAGGTTCAAATCATAGAAAGTTAGAATGTCAGTCCTCTTGTACTTAAGTCGGCATTGTGCCTTGTGTATTAAATTCGGATGCAATTTCTGTGTTTCATCGCCAATAAGAATGTCCAAGGGATACAGTAAATCTGAAGTGAAGCATCGGAATCTGAAACTGGACTCACAGGAGATGTTCAAATCATAGAAAGTGAGAGTGTCAGTCCTCTTGTACTTAAGTCGCCATTGTGATTTTTGTATTAAATTCGGATGCAATTTCTGTGTTTCAGCGTCAATAATAAGGTCCAAGGGATACAGTAAACCCTTAAGTGAGGCATCGGAATGTAAAACTGGACTCACTGGAGTGGTTAAAATCATAGAAAGTTAGAGTGTCAGTCCTCTTGTACTTAAGTCGGCATTGTACCTTTTGTATTAAATACGGATGCAAACTCTGTGTTTCATCGTCAATTAGAAGGTCCAAGGGATACAGTAAACCTGAAGTGAAGCATCAGAATCTAAAACTGATCTCACAGCAGAGGTTCATATCATAGAAAGTGAGAGTGTCAGTCCTCTTGTACTTAAGTCGGAATTGTGCCTTTTGAATTTAATTCCGATGCAATTAGTGTGTTTCATCGTCAATAAGAAGGTGCAAGGTATACAGTAAACCTGAAGTGTAGCATCGGAATCTAAATCTGACCTCTCAGGAGAAGTTCGAATCATGGAAAGTGAGAGTGTCAGTGCTCTTGTACTTAAGTCGGCATTGTGCCATTTGTATTAAATTCGGATGCAATTTCTGTGCTTCATCGTCAATAAGAAGGTCCAAGGGATACAGTAAACCTGAAGAGAAGCATCGGAATCTAAAACTGGACTCACAGGAGAGGTTCAAATCATAGAAAGTTAGAATGTCAGTCCTCTTGTACTTAAGTCGGCATTGTGCCTTGTGTATTAAATTCGGATGCAATTTCTGTGTTTCATCGTCAATAAGAAGGTGCAAGGTATACAGTAAACCTGAAGTGAAGCATCGGAATCTAAAACTGGACTCACAGGAGAGGTTCAAATCATAGAAAGAGAGAATGTCAGCCCTCTTGTACTTAAGTCGGCATTGTGCCATTTGTATTAAATTCGGATGCAATTTCGGTGTTTCATTGTGAATAAGAAGGTCCAAGGGATACAGTAAACCTGAAGTGAAGCATCGGAATCTAAAACTGGACTCACAGGACAGGTTCAAATCATAGAAAGTGAGAGTGTCAGTCCTCTTGTACTTAAGTCGACATTGTGACTTTTGTATTGATTTCGGAAGCAATTTCTGTGTTTCATCGTCAATAAGAAGGTCCAAGGGATACAGTAAACCTGAAGTGAAGCATCGGAATCTAAAACTGGACTCACAGGAGAGGTTCAAATCATAGAAAGTTAGAGTGTCAATCCTCTAGTACTTAAGTCGGCATTGTGCCTTTTGTATTAAATTCAGGTGCAAACTCTGTGTTCCATCGTCAATAAGAAGGTCCAAGGGATACAGTAAACCTGAAGTGAAACATCGGAATCTAAAACTGGTCTCACAGGAGAGGTTCAAATCATAGAAAGTTAGAATATCAGTCCTCTTGCACTTAAGTCGGCATTGTACCTTTTGTATTAAATACGGATGCAAACTCTGTGTTTCATCGTCAATTAGAAGGTCCAAGGGATACAGTAAACCTGAAGTGAAGCATCAGAATCTAAAACTGGACTCACAGCAGAGGTTCAAATCATAGAAAGTGAGAGTGTCAGTCCTCTTGTACTTAAGTCGGAATTGTGCCTTTTGAATTTAATTCCGATGCAATTTCTGTGTTTCATCGTCAATAAGAAGGTGCAAGGTATACAGTAAACCTGAAGTGTAGCATCGGAATCTAAATCTGACCTCACAGGAGAAGTTCGAATCATGGAAAGTGAGAGTGTCAGTGCTCTTGTACTTAAGTCGGCATTGTGGCATTTGTATTAAATTCGGATGCAATTCCTGTGTTTCATCGTCAATAAGAAGGTCCAAGGGATACAGTAAACCTGAAGAGAAGCATCGGAATCTAAAACTGGACTCACAGGAGAGGTTCAAAACATAGAAAGTTAGAATGTCAGTCCTCTTGTACTTAAGTCGGCATTGTGCTTTGTGTATTAAATTCGGATGCAATTTCTGTGTTTCATCGTCAATAAGAAGGTGCAAGGAACACAGTAAACCTGAAGTGAAGCATCGGAATCTAAAACTGGACTCACAGGAGCGGTTCAAATCATAGAAAGTGAGAATGTCAGCCCTCATGTACTTAAGTCGACATTGTGCCATTTGTATTAAATTCGGATGCAATTTCGGTGTTTCATCGTGAATAAGAAGGTCCAAGGGATACAGTAAACCTGAAGTGAAGCATCGGAATCTAAAACTGGACTCACAGGAGAGGTTCAAATCATAGAAAGTGAGAGTGTCAGTCCTCTTGTACTTAAGTCGCCATTGTGCCTTTTGTATTAAATTCAGATGCAATTTCTGTGTTTCATCGTCAATAAGAAGGTCCAAGGGATACAGTAAACCTGAAGTGAAGCATCGGAATCCAAAACTGGACTCACAGGAGAGGTTCAAATCATAGAAAGTTAGAGTGTCAGTCCTCTTGTACTTCAGTCGGCATTGTGACCTTTGTATTAAATTCGGATGCAATCTCTGTGTTTCGTCGTCAATAAGAAGGTCCAAGGGATACAGTAAACCTGAAGTGAAGCATCGGAATCTAAAACTGGACTTACAGGAGAGGTTCAAATCATAGAAAGTTAGAGTGTCAGTTCTCTTGTACTTAAGTCGGCATTGTGCCATTTGAATTTAATTCCGATGCAATGTCTGTGTTTCATAGTCAATAAAAAGGTCCAAGGGATACAGTAAACCTGAAGTGAAGCATCGGAATCTAAAACTGGGCTCACAGGAGAGGTGCAAATCATAGAAAGTTAGAGTGTCAGCCCTCTTGTACTTAAGTCGGCATTGTGCGTTTTGAATTTAATTCCGATGCAATTTCTGTGTTTCATCGTCAATAAGATGGTCCAATGGACACAGTAAACCTGAAGTGAAGCATCGGAATCTAAAACTGGACTAACAGGAGATGTTTAAGTCATAGAAAGTGAGAGTGTAACTTCTCTTGTACTTAAGTCGCCATTGTGATTTTTGTATTAAATTCGGATGCAATTTCTCTGTTTCATCGTCAATAAGAAGGTCCAAGGGATACAGTAAACCTGAAGTGAGGCATCGGAATCTAAAACTGGACTCACAGGAGAGGTTGAAATCATAGAAAGTTAGAGTGTCAGTCCTGTTGTACTTACGTCGGCATTGTACCTTTTGTATTAAATTCGGATGCAAACTCTGTGTTTCATCGTCAATTAGAGGGTCCAAGGGATACAGGAAACCTGAAGTGAAGCATCGGAAACTAAAACTTGACTCACAGGAGTGGTTCAAATCATAGAAAGTGAGAGTGTCAGTCCTCTTGTACTTAAGTCGGAATTGTGGCTCTTGAATTTAATTCCGATGCAATTTCTGTGTTTCATCGTCAATAAGATGGTGCAAGGTATACAGTAAACCTGAAGTGTAGATCGGAATCTAAATCTGACCTCACAGGAGAAGTTCGAATCATGGAAAGTGAGAGTGTCAGTGCTCTTGTACTTAAGTCGGCATTGTGCCATTTGTATTAAATTTGGATGCAATTTCTGTGTTTCATCGTCAATAAGAAGGTCCAAGGGATACAGTAAAGCTGAAGTGAAGCATCGGAATCTAAAACTGGACTCACAGGAGAGGTTCAAATCATAGAAAGTTAGAATTTCAGTCCTCTTGTACTTAAGTCGGCATTGTGCCTTGTGTATTAAATTCGGATGCAATTTCTGTGTTTCATCGTCAATAAGAAGGTGCAAGGTATACAGTAAACCTGAAGTGAAGCATCGGAATCTAAAACTGGACTCACAGGAGATTTTCAAATCATAGAAAGTGAGAATGTCAGCCCTCTTGTACTTAAGTCGCCATTGTGCCATTTGTATTAAATTCGGATGCAATTTCGGTGTTTCATCGTGAATAAGAAGGTCCAAGGGATACAGTAAACCTGAAGTGAAGCATCGGAATCTAAAACTGGACTCACAGGAGAGGTTCAAATCATAGAAAGTGAGAGTGTCAGTCCTCTTGTACTTAAGTCGCCATTGTGCCTTTTGTATTAAATTCGGATGCAATTTCTGTGTTTCATCGTCAATAAGAAGGTCCAAGGGATACAGTAAACCTGAAGTGAAGCATCGGAATCTAAAACTGGACTCACAGGATGGGTTCAAATCATAGAAAGTGAGAGTGTTAGTCGTCTTCTACTTAGGTCGGCACTGTGCCTTTTGAATTTAATTCCGATGCAATTTCTGTGTTTCATCGTCAATACGAACGTCCAAGGGATACAGTAAACCTGAAGTGAAGCATCGGAATCTAAAACTGAACTCACAGGAGATATTCAAATCATAGAAAGTGACAGTGTCAGTCCTCTTGTACTTAAGTCGCCGTTACGCCTTTTGTATTAAATTCGGATGCAATTTCTGTGTGTCATCGTCAATAAGAAGGTCCAAGGGATACAGTAAACCTGAAGTAAAGCATCGGAATCTAAAACTGGACTCACAGGAGAGGTTTAAATCATAGAAAGTTAGAGTGTCAGTCCTCTTGTACTTAAGTCGGCATTGTGCCTTTTGTATTAAATTCGGATGCAAACTCTGTGTTTCATCGTCAATAAGAAGGTCCAAGGGATGCAGTAAACCTGAAGTGAAGCATCGGAATCTAAAACTGGACTCACAGGAGAGGTTCAAATCATAGAAAGTTAGAGTGTCAGTCCGCTTGTACTTAAGTCGGCATTGTGCCTTTTGAATTAAATTCGGATGCAATTTCTGTGTGTCATCGTCAATAAGAAGGTCCAAGGGATACAGTAAACCTGAAGTAAAGCATCGGAAACCAAAACTGGACTCACAGGAGAGGTTCAAATCATAGAAAGTTAGAGTGTCAGCCCTCTTGTACTTAAGTCGGCATTGTGCCTTTTGTATTAAATTCGGATGCAAACTCTGTGTTTCATCGTCAATAAGAAGGTCCAAGGGATACAGTAAACCTGAAGTGAAGCATCGGAATCTAAAACTGGACTCACAGGAGAGGTTCAAATCATAGAAAGTTAGAGTGTCAGTCCTCTTTTACTTAACTCGTCATTGTGCGTTTTAAATTTAATTCCGATGCAATATCTGTGTTTCATCGTCAATAAGTAGGTCCAAGGGATACAGTGAAGCTGAAGTGAAGCATCGGAATCTAAAACTGACTTCACAGGAGAGGTTCAAATCATAGAAAGTGAGCGTGTCAGTCCTATTGTACTTAAGTCGGCATTGTGCCATTTGTATTAAATTCGGATGCAATTTCTGTGTTTCATCGTCAATAAGAAGGTCCAAGGGATACAGTAAACCTGAAGTGAAGCATCGGAATCTAAAACTGGACTCACAGGATAGGTTCAAATCATAGAAAGTGAGAGTGTTAGTCGTCTTCTACTTAGGTCGGCACTGTGCCTTTTGAATTTAATTCCGATGCAATTTCTGTGTTTCATCGTCAATACGAACGTCCAAGGGATACAGTAAACCTGAAGTGAAGCATCGGAATCTGAAACTGGACTCACAGGAGATGTTCAAATCATAGAAAGTGAGAGTGTCAGTCCTCTTGTACTTAAGTCGACATTGTGACTTTTGTATTAATTTCGGATGCAATTTCTGTGTTTCATCGTCAATAAGAAGGTCCAAGGGATACAGTAAACCTGAAGTGAAGCATCGGAATCTAAAACTGGACTCACAGGAGAGGTTCAAATCATAGAAAGTTAGAGTGTCAGTCCTCTAGTACTTAAGTCGGCATTGTGCCTTTTGTATTAAATTCAGGTGCAAACTCTGTGTTTCATCGTCAATAAGAAGGTCCAAGGGATACAGTAAACCTGAAGTGAAACATCGGAATCTAAAACTGGACTCACAGGAGAGGTTCAAATCATAGAAAGTTAGAATATCAGTCCTCTTGTACTTAAGTCGGCATTGTGCCTTGTGTATTAAATTCGGATACAATTTCTGTGTTTCATCGTCAATAAGAAGGTCCAAGGGATACAGTAAACCTGAAGTGAAACATCGGAATCTAAAACTAGACTCACAGGAGAGGTTTAAATCATAGATAGTGAGAGTGTCAGTCCTCTTGTACTTAAGTCGCCATTGTGCCTTTTGTATTAAATTCGGATGCAATTTCTGTGTTTCATCGTCAATAAGAAGGTCCAAGGGATACAGTAAACCTGAAGTGTAGCATCGGAATCTAAAACTGGACTCACAGGAGAGGTTCAAATCATAGAAAGTTAGAGTGTCAGTCCTCTTGTACTTAAGTCGGCATTATGCCTTTCGAATTTAATTCCCATGCTCTTTCTGTGTTTAATTGTCAATAAGAAGGTCCAAGCGATACAGTAAACCGGAAGAGAAGCATCGGAATCTAAAACTGGACTCACAGGAGAGGTTCAAATCATAGAAAGTGAGAGTGTCAGTCCTCTTATACTTAAGTCGACTTTGTGCCATTTGTATTAAATTTGGATTCAATTTCTGTGTTTCATCGTCAATAAGGAGGTCCGAGGGATATAGTATACCAGAAGTGAAGCATCGGAATCTAAAACTGGACTCACAGGAGAGGTTCAAATCATAGAAAGTGAGAGTGTCAGTCTTCTTGTACTTAAGACGCCATTGTGCCTTTTGTATTAAATTCTGATGCAATTTCTGTGTTTCATCGTCAATATGAAGGTCCAAGAGATACAGTAAACCTGAAGTGAAGCATCGGAATCATAAACTGGACTCACAGGAGAGGTTCAAATCATAGAAAGTTAGAGCGTCAGTCCTCTTGTACTTAAGTCGGCATTGTACCTTTTGTATTAAATACGGATGCAAACTCTGTGTTTCATCGTCAATTAGAAGGTCCAAGGGATACAGTAAACCTGAAGTGAAGCATCAGAATCTAAAACTGGACTCACAGCAGAGATTCAAATCATAGAAAGTGAGAGTGTCAGTCCTCTTGTACTTAAGTCGGAATTGTGCCTTTTGAATTTAATTCCGATGCAATTTCTGTGTTTGATCGTCAATAAGAAGGTGCAAGGTATACAGTAAATCTGAAGTGTAGCATCGGAATCTAAATCTGACCTCACAGGAGAAGTTCGAATCATGGAAAGTGAGAGTGTCAGTGCTCTTGTACTTAAGTCGGCATTGTGCCATTTGTATTAAATTCGGATGCAATTTCTGTGTTTCATCGTCAATAAGAAGGTCCAAGGGATACAGTAAACCTGAAGTGAAGCATCGGAAACTAAAACTGGACTCACAGGAGAGGTTCAAATCATAGAAAGTTAGAATGTCAGTCCTCTTGTACTTAAGTCGGCATTGTGCCTTGTGTATTAAATTCGGATGCAATTTCTCTGTTTCATCGTCAATAAGAAGGTGCAAGGTATACAGTAAACCTGAAGTGAAGCATCGGAATCTAAAACTGGACTCACAGGAGAGGTTCAAATCATAGAAAGTTAGAGTGTCAGTTCTCTTGTACTTAAGTCGGCATTGTGCCATTTGAATTTAATTCCGATGCAATGTCTGTGTTTCATAGTCAATAAAAAGGTCCAAGGGATACAGTAAACATGAAGTGAAGCATCGGAATCTAAAACTGGGCTCACAGGAGAGGTGCAAATCATAGAAAGTTAGAGTGTCAGCCCTCTTGTACTTAAGTCGGCATTGTGCGTTTTGAATTTAATTCCGATGCAATTTCTGTGTTTCATCGTCAATAAGATGGTCCAATGGACGCAGTAAACCTGAAGTGAAGCATCGGAATCTAAAACTGGACTCACAGGAGATGTTCAAGTCATAGAAAGTGAGAGTGTCACTCCTCTTGTACTTAAGTCGCCATTGTGATTTTGGTATTAAATTCGGATGCAATTTCTCTGTTTCATCGCCAATAAGAAGGTCCAAGGGATACAGTAAACCTGAAGTGAAGCATCGGAATCTAAAACTGGACTCACAGGAGAGGTTGAAATCATAGAAAGTTAGAGTGTCAGTCCTGTTGTACTTACGTCGGCATTGTACCTTTTGTATTAAATTCGGATGCAAACTCTGTGTTTCATCGTCAATTAGAGGGTCCAAGGGATACAGGAAACCTGAAGTGAAGCATCGGAAACTAAAACTTGACTCACAGGAGTGGTTCAAATCATAGAAAGTGAGAGTGTCAGTCCTCTTGTACTTAAGACGGCATTGTGCCTTTTGATTTAATTCCGATGCAATTTCTGTGTTTCATCGTCAATAAGAAGGTGCAAGGTATACAGTAAACGTGAAGTGAAGCATCGGAATCTAAATCTGCCCTCACAGGAGAGGTTCGAATCATAGAAAGTGAGAGTGTCAGTCCTCTTGTACTTAAGTCGGAATTGTGGCTTTTGAATTTAATTCCGATGCAATTTCTGTGTTTCATCGTCAATAAGAAGGTGCAAGGTATACAGTAAACCTGAAGTGTAGCATCGGAATCTAAATCTGACCTCACAGGAGAAGTTCGAATCATGGAAAGTGAGAGTGTCAGTGCTCTTGTACTTAAGTCGGCATTGTGCCATTTGTATTAAATTCGGATGCAATTTCTGTGTTTCATCGTCAATAAGAAGGTGCAAGGTATACAGTAAACCTGAAGTGAAGCATCGGAATCTAAAACTGGACTCACAGGAGAGGTTCAAATCATAGAAAGTGAGAATGTCAGCCCTCTTGTACTTAAGTCGCCATTGTGCCATTTGTATTAAATTCGGATGCAATTTCGGTGTTTCATCGTGAATAAGAAGGTCCAAGGGATACAGTAAACCTGAAGTGAAGCATCGGAATCTAAAACTGGACTCACAGGAGAGGTTCAAATCATAGAAAGTGAGAGTGTCAGTCCTCTTGTACTTAAGTCGCCATTGTGCCTTTTGTATTAAATTCGGATGCAATTTCTGTGTTTCATCGTCAATAAGAAGGTCCAAGGGATACAGTAAACCTGAAGTGAAGCATCGGAATCTAAAACTGGACTCACAGGATAGGATCAAATCATAAAAAGTGAGAGTGTTAGTCGGCTTCTAATTAGGTCGGCACTGTGCCTTTTGAATTTAATTCCGATGCAATTTCTGTGTTTCATCGTCAATAAGAACGTCCAAGGGATACAGTAAACCTGAAGTGAAGCATCGGAATCTAAAACTGAACTCACAGGAGATATTCAAATCATAGAAAGTGACAGTGTCTGTCCTCTTGTACTTAAGTCGCCGTTGCGTCTTTTGAATTAAATTCGGATGCAATTTCTGTGTGTCATCGTCAATAAGAAGGTCCAAGGGATACAGTAAACCTGAAGTAAAGCATCGGAAACCAAAACTGGACTCACAGGAGAGGTTCAAATCATAGAAAGTTAGAGTGTCAGCCCTCTTGTACTTAAGTCGGCATTGTGCCTTTTGTATTAAATTCGGATGCAAACTCTGTGTTTCATCGTCAATAAGAAGGTCCAAGGGATACAGTAGACCTGTAGTGAAGCATCGGAATCTAAAACTGGACTCACAGGAGAGGTTCAAATCATAGAAAGTTAGAGTGTCAGTCCTCTTTTACTTAACTCGTCATTGTGCGTTTTAAATTTAATTCCGATGCAATATCTGTGTTTCATCGTTAATAAGTAGGTCCAAGGGATACAGTGAAGCTGAAGTGAAGCATCGGAATCTAAAACTGACTTCACAGGAGAGGTTCAAATCATAGAAAGTGAGAGTGTCAGTCCTATTGTACTTAAGTCGGCATTGTGCCATTTGTATTAAATTCGGATGCAATTTCTGTGTTTCATCGTCAATAGGAAGGTCCAAGGGATACAGTAAACCTGAAGTGAAGCATCGGAATCTAAAACTGGACTCACAGGAGAGGTTAAAATCATAGAAAGTTAGAATGTCAGTCCTCTTGTACTTAAGTCGGCATTATGCCTTTCGAATTTAATTCCCATGCTCTTTCTGTGTTTAATTGTCAATAAGAAGGTCCAAGCGATACAGTAAACCGGAAGAGAAGCATCGGAATCTAAAACTGGACTCACAGGAGAGGTTCAAACATAGAAAGTGAGAGTGTCAGTCCTCTTATACTTAAGTCGACTTTGTGCCATTTGTATTAAATTTGGATTCAATTTCTGTGTTTCATCGTCAATAAGGAGGTCCAAGGGATACAGTATACCAGAAGTGAAGCATCGGAATCTAAAACTGGACTCACAGGAGAGGTTCAAATCATAGAAAGTGAGAGTGTCAGTCTTCTTGTACTTAAGACGCCATTGTGCCTTTTGTATTAAATTCTGATGCAATTTCTGTGTTTCATCGTCAATATGAAGGTCCAAGAGATACAGTAAACCTGATGTGAAGCATCGGAATCCGAAACTGGACTCACAGGAGAGGTTCAAATCATAGAAAGTTAGAGCGTCAGTCCTCTTGTACTTAAGTCGGCATTGTACCTTTTGTATTAAATACGGATGCAAACTCTGTGTTTCATCGACAATTAGAACGGCCAAGGGATACAGTAAACCTGAAGTGAAGCATCAGAATCTAAAACTGGACTCACAGCAGAGATTCAAATCATAGAAAGTGAGAGTGTCAGTCCTCTTGTACTTAAGTCGGAATTGTGCCTTTTGAATTTAATTCCGATGCAATTTCTGTGTTTGATCGTCAATAAGAAGGTGCAAGGTGTACAGTAAACCTGAAGTGAAACATGGGAATCTGAAACTGGACTCACAAGAGATGTTCAAATCATAGAAAGTGAGAGTGTCAGTCCTCTTGTACTTATGTCGCCATTGTGATTTTTGTATTAAATTCGGATGCAATTTCTGTGTTTCATCGTCAATAAGAAGGTGCAAGGTATACAGTAAACCTGAAGTGAAGCATCGGAATCTGAAACTGGACTCACAGGAGAGGTTCAAATCATAGAAAGTTAGAATGTCAGTCCTCTTGTACTTAAGTCGGCATTGTGCCTTGTGTATTAAATTCGGATGCAATTTCTGTGTTTCATCGTCAATAAGAAGGTCCAAGGGATACAGTAAACCTGAAGTGTAGCATCGGAATCTAAATCTGACCTCACAGGAGAAGTTCGAATCATGGAAGGTGAGAGTGTCAGTGCTCTTGTACTTAAGTCGGCATTGTGCCATTTGTATTAAATTCGGATGCAATTTCTGTGTTTCATCGTCAATAAGAAGGTCCAAGGGATACAGTAAACCTGAAGTGAAGCATCGGAAACTAAAACTGGACTCACAGGAGAGGTTCAAATCATAGAAAGTTAGAATGTCAGTCCTCTTGTACTTAAGTCGGCATTGTGCCTTGTGTATTAAATTCGGATGCAATTTCTGTGTTTCATCGTCAATAAGAAGGTGCAAGGTATACAGTAAACCTGAAGTGAAGCATCGGAATCTAAAACTGGACTCACAGGAGAGGTTCAAATCATAGAAAGTGAGAATGTCAGCCCTCTTGTACTTACGTCGACATTGTGCCATTTGTATTAAATTCGGATGCAATTTCGGTGTTTCATCGTGAATAAGAAGGTCCAAGGGATACACTAAACCTGAAGTGAAGCATCGGAATCTAAAACTGGACTCACAGGAGAGGTTCAAATTATAGAAAATGAGAGTGTCAGTCCTCTTCTACTTAAGTCGCCATTGTGCCTTTTGTATTAAATTCGGATGCAATTTCTGTGTTTCATCGTCAATAAGAATGTCCAAGGGATACAGTAAACTTGAAGTGAAGCATCGGAATCTAAAACTGGACTCACAGGAGAGGTTCAAATCATAGGAAGTTAGAGTGTCAGTCCTCTTGTACTCAAGTCGGCATTGTGACATTTGAATTTAATTCCGATGCAATTTCTGTGTTTCATCGTCAATAAGAAGGTCCAAGGGATACAGTAAATCTGAAGTGAAACATGGGAATCTGAAACTGGACTCACAAGAGATGTTCAAATCATAGAAAGTGAGAGTGTCTGTCCTCTTGTACTTAAGTCGCCATTGTGATTTTTGTATTAAATTCGGATGCAATTTCTGTGTTTCATCGTCAATAAGAAGTTGCAAGGTATACAGTAAACCTGAAGTGAAGCATCGGAATCTAAAACTGGACTCACAGGAGAGGTTCAAATCATAGAAAGTGAGAATGTCAGCCCTCTTGTACTTAAGTCGACATTGTGCCATTTGTATTAAATTCGGATGCAATTTCGGTGTTTCATCGTGAATAAGAAGGTCCAAGGGATACAGTAAACCTGAAGTGAAGCATCGGAATCTAAAACTGGACTCACAGGAGAGGTTCAAATCATAGAAAGTGAGACTGTCAGTCCTCTTGTACTTAAGTCGCCATTGTGCCTTTTGTATTAAATTCGGATGCAATTTCTGTGTTTCATCGTCAATAAGAAGGTCCAAGGGATACAGTAAACCTGAAGTGAAACATCGGAATCTAAAACTGGACTCACAGGATAGGTTCAAATCATAGAAGGTGAGAGTGTTAGTCGTCTTCTACTTAGGTCGGCACTGTGCCTTTTGAATTTAATTCCGATACAATTTCTGTATTTCATCGTCAATAAGGACGTCCAAGGGATACAGTAAACCTGAAGTGAAGCATCGGAATCTGAAACTGGACTCACAGGAGATGTTCAAACCATAGAAAGTGAGAGTGTCAGTCCTCTTGTACTTAAGTCGACATTGTGACTTTTGTATTAATTTCGGATGCAATTTCTGTGTTTCATCGTCAATAAGAAGGTCCAAGGGATACAGTAAACCTGAAGTGAAGCATCGGAATCTAAAACTGGACTCACAGGAGAGGTTCAAATCATAGAAAGTTAGAGTGTCAGTCCTCTAGTACTTAAGTCGGCATTGTGCCTTTTGTATTAAATTCAGGTGCAAACTCTGTGTTCCATCGTCAATAAGAAGGTCCAAGGGATACAGTAAACCTGAAGTGAAGCATCGGAATCTAAAACTAGACTCACAGGAGAGGTTCAAATCATAGAAAGTGAGAGAGTCAGTCCTCTTGTACTTAAGTCGCCATTGTGCCTTTTGTATTAAATTCGGATGCAATTTCTGTGTTTCATCGTCAATAAGAAGGTC
This sequence comes from Schistocerca americana, assembly GCF_021461395.2. Classification (NCBI taxonomy): domain Eukaryota; kingdom Metazoa; phylum Arthropoda; class Insecta; order Orthoptera; family Acrididae; genus Schistocerca; species Schistocerca americana. The sequence goes on from NW_025725906.1 coordinate 5,455,222, forward strand.
CAAGGGATACAGTAAACCTGAAGTGAGGCATCGGAATCTAAAACTGGACTCACTGGAGAGGTTCAAATCATAGAAAGTTAGAGTGTCAGTCCTCTTGTACTTAAGTCGGCATTGTACCTTTTGTATTAAATACGGATGCAAACTCTGTGTTTCATCGTCACTTAGAAGGTCCAAGGGATACAGTAAACCTGAAGTGAAGCATCAGAATCTAAAACTGGACTCACAGCAGAGTTTCAAATCATAGAAAGTGAGAGTGTCAGTCCTCTTGTACTTAAGTCGGCATTGTGCCTTTTGAATTTAATTCCGATGCAATTTCTGTGTTTCATCGTCAATAAGAAGGTGCAAGGTATACAGTAAACCTGAAGTGTAGCATCGGAATCTAAATCTGACCTCACAGGAGAAGTTCGAATCATGGAAAGTGAGAGTGTCAGTGCTCTTGTACTTAAGTCGGCATTGTGCCATTTGTATTAAATTCGGATGCAATTCCCGTGTTTCATCGTCAATAAGAAGGTCCAAGGGATAGAGTAAACCTGAAGTGAAGCATCGGAATCTAAAACTGGACTCACAGGAGAGGTTCAAATCATAGAAAGTTAGAATGTCAGTCATCTTGTACTTAAGTCGGCATTGTGCTTTGTGTATTAAATTCAGATGCAATTTCTGTGTTTCATCGTCAATAAGAAGGTGCAAGGTATACAGTAAACCTGAAGTGAAGCATAGGAATCTAAAACTGGACTCACAGGAGAGGTTCAAATCATAGAAAGTAAGAGTGTCAGTCCTCTTGTACTTAAGTCGCCATTGTGCCTTTTGTATTAAATTCGGATGCAATTTCTGTGTTTCATCGTCAATAAGACGGTCCAAGGGATACAGTAAACCTGAAGTGAAGCATCGGAATCCAAAACTGGACTCACAGGAGAGGTTCAAATCATAGAAAGTTAGAGTGTCAGTCCTCTTGTACTTCAGACGGCATTGTGCCTCTTGTATTAAATTCGGATGCAATCTCTGTGTTTCGTCGTCAATAAGAAGGTCCAAGGGATACAGTAAACCTGAAGTGAAGCATCGGAATCTAAAACTGGACTCACAGGAGAGGTTCAAATCATAGAAAGTTAGAGTGTCAGTTCTCTTGTACTTAAGTCGGCATTGTGCCATTTGAATTTAATTCCGATGCAATTTCTGTGTTTCATAGTCAATAAGAAGGTCCAAGGGATACAGTAAACCTGAAGTGAAGCATCGGAATCTAAAACTGGGCTCACAGGAGAGGTGCAAATCATAGAAAGTTAGAGTGTCAGCCCTCTTGTACTTAAGTTGGCATTGTGCGTTTTGAATTTAATTCCGATGCAATTTCTGTTTTTCATCGTCAATAAGATGGTCCAAGGGACACAGTAAACCTGAAGTGAAGCATCGGAATCTAAAACTGGACTCACAGGAGATGTTCAAGTCATAGAAAGTGAGAGTGTCACTCCTCTTGTACTTAAGTCGCCATTGTGATTTTGGTATTAAACTCGGACGCAATTTCTCTGTTTCATCGTCAATAAGAAGGTCCAAGGGATACAGTAAACCTGAAGTGAAGCATCGGAATCTAAAACTGGACTCACAGGAGAGGTTGAAATCATAGAAAGTTAGAGTGTCAGTCCTGTTATACTTACGTCGGCATTGTACCTTTTGTATTAAATTCGGATGCAAACTCTGTGTTTCATCGTCAATTAGAGGGTCCAAGGGATACAGGAAACCTGAAGTGAAGCATCGGAAACTAAAACTTGACTCACAGGAGTGGTTCAAATCATAGAAAGTGAGAGTGTCAGTCCTCTTGTACTTAAGACGGCATTGTGCCTTTTGATTTAAATCCGATGCAATTTCTGTGTTTCATCGTCAATAAGAAGGTGCAAGGTATACAGTAAACCTGAAGAGAAGCATCGGAATCTAAATCTGACCTCACAGGAGAGGTTCGAATCATAGAAAGTGAGAGTGTCAGTGCTCTTGTACTTAAGTCGGCATTGTGCCATTTGTATTAAATTCGGATGCAATTTCTGTGTTTCATCGTCAATAAGAAGGTCCAAGGGATACAGTAAACCTGAAGTGAAGCATCGGACTCTAAAACTGGACTCACAGGAGATGTTCAAATCATAGAAAGTTAGAATGTCAGTCCTCTTGTACTTAAGTCGGCATTGTGCCTTGTGTATTAAATTCGGATGCAATTTCTGTGTTTCATCGTCAATAAGAAGGTGCAAGGTATACAGTAAACCTGAAGTGAGGCATCGGAATCTAAAACTGGACTCACAGGAGAGGTTCAAACCATAGAAAGTGAGAATGTCAGCCCTCTTGTACTTAAGTCGACATTGTGCCATTTGTATTAAATTCGGATGCTATTTCGGTGTTTCATCGTGAATAAGAAGGTCCAAGGGATACAGTAAAATTGAAGTGAAGCAACGGAATCTAAAACTGGACTCACAGGGGAGGTTCAAATCATAGAAAGTGAGAGTGTCAGTCCTCTTGTACTTAAGTCGCCATTGTGCCTTTTGTATTAAATTCGGATGCAATTTCTGTGTTTCATCGTCAATAAGAAGGTCCAAGGGACACAGTAAACCTGAAGTGAAGCATCGGAATCTAAAACTGGACTCACAGGATAGGTTCAAATCATAGAAAGTGAGAGTGTTAGTCGTCTTCTACTTAGGTCGGCACTGTGCCTTTTGAATTTAATTCCGATGCAATTTCTGTGTTTCATCGTCAATAAGAACGTCCAAGGGATACAGTAAACCTGAAGTGAAGCATCGGAATCTGAACCTGGACTCACAGGAGATGTTCAAATCATAGAAAGTGAGAGTGTCAGTCCTCTTGTACTTAAGTCGACATTGTGACTTTTGTATTAATTTCGGATGCAATTTCTGTGTTTCATCGTCAATAAGAAGGTCCAAGGGATACAGTAAACCTGAAGTGAAGCATCGGAATCTAAAACTGGACTCACAGGAGAGGTTCAAATAATTGAAAGTGACAGTGTCTGTCCTCTAGTACTAAAGTCGCCGTTATGCCTTTTGTATTAAATTCGGATGCAATTTCTGTGTGTCATCGTCAATAAGAAGGTCCAAGGGATACAGTAAACCTGAAGTAAAGCATCGGAATCTAAAACTGGACTCACAGGAGAGGTTCAAATCATAGAAAGTTAGAGTGTCAGTCCTCTTGTACTTAAGTCGGCATTGTGCCTTTTGTATTAAATTCGGATGCAAACTCTGTGTTTCATCGTCAATAAGAAGGTCCAAGGGATACAGTAAACCTGAAGTGAAGCATCGGAATCTAAAACTGGACTCACAGGAGAGGTTCAAATCATAGAAAGTTAGAGTGTCATTCCGCTTGTACTTAAGTCGGCATTGTGCCTTTTGAATTTAATTCCGATGCTATTTCTGTGTTTCATTGTCAATAAGAAGGTCCAAGGGATACAGTAAACCTGAAGTGAAGCATCGGACTCTAAAACTGGACTCACAGGACAGTTTCAAATCTTAGAAAGTGAGAGTGTCAGTCCTCTTTTACTTAAGTCGGCATTGTGCGTTTTAAATTTAATTCCGATGCAATATCTGTGTTTCATCGTCAATAAGAAGGTCCAAGAGATACAGAAAACCTGAAGTGAAGCGTCGGAATCTAAAACTGGACTCACAGGAGAGGTTCAAATCATAGAAAGTGAGAGTGACAGTCCTCTTGTACTTAAGTTACCATAGTGACTTTTGTATTAATTTCGGGTGCAATTTCTGTGTTTCATCGTCAGTAAGAAGGTCCAAGGGATACAGTAAACCTGAAGTGAAGCATCGGAATCTAAATCTGGACTCACAGGAGAGGTTACAATCATAGAAAGTGAGAGTGTCAGTCCTCTTGTACTTAAGTCGCCATTGTGCCTTTTGTATTAAATTCGGATGCACTTTCTGTGTGTCATCGTCAATCAGAAGGTCCAAGGGATACAGTAAACCTGAAGTAAAGTATCGGAATCCAAAACTGGACTCACAGGAAAGGTTCAAATCATAGAAAGTTAGAGTGTCATTCCTCTTGTACTTAAGTCGGCATTGTGCCTTTTGTATTAAATTCGGATGCAATTTCTGTGTTTCATCGTCAATAAGAAGGTCCAAGGGATACAGTAAACCTGAAGTGAAGCATCGGAATCTAAAACTGGACTCACAGAAGAGGTTCAAATCATAGAAAGTTAGAGTGTCAGTCCTCTTTTACTTAACTCGTCATTGTGCGTTTTAAATTTAATTCCGATGCAATATCTGTGTTTCATCGTCAATAAGTAGGTCCAAGGGATACAGTGAACCTGAAGTGAAGCATCGGAATCTAAAACTGACTTCACAGGAGATGTTCAAATCATAGAAAGTGAGAGTGTCAGTCCTATTGTACTTAAGCCGGCATTGTGCCATTTGTATTAAATTCGGATGCAATTTCTGTGTTTCATCGTCAATAAGAAGGTCCAAGGGATACAGTAAACCTGAAGTGAAGCATCGGAATCTAAAACTTGACTCACAGGATAGGTTCAAATCATAGAAAGTGAGAGTGTTAGTCGTCTTCTACTTAGGCCGGCACTGTGCCTTTTGAATTTAATTCCGATGCAATTTCTGTGTTTCATCGTCAATAAGAACGTCCAAGGGATACAGTAAACCTGAAGTGTAGCATCGGAATCTAAAACTGGACTCACAGGAGAGGTTCAAATCATAGAAAGTTAGAATATCAGTCCTCTTGTACTTAAGTCGGCATTGTGCCTTTTGTATTAAATTCAGGTGCAAACTCTGTGTTTCATCGTCAATAAGAAGGTCCAAGGGATACAGTAAACCTGAAGGGAAACATCGGAATCTAAAACTGGACTCACAGGAAAGGTTCAAATCATAGAAAGTTAGAATATCAGTCCTCTTGTACTTAAGTCGGCATTGTTGGCTTGTGTATTAAATTCGGATACAGTTTCTGTGTTTCATCGTCAATAAGGAGGTGCAAGGTATACAGTAAACCTGAAGTGAAGCATCGGAATCTAAAACTAGACACACAGGAGAGGTTCAAATCATAGAAAGTGAGAGTGTCAATCCTCTTGTACTTAAGTCGCCATTGTGCCTTTTGTATTAAATTCGGATTCAATTTCTGTGTTTCATCGTCAATAAGAAGGTCCAAGGGATACAGTAAACCTGAAGTGTAGCATCGGAATCTAAAACTGGACTCACAGGAGAGGTTCAAATCATAGAAAGTTAGAGTGTCAGTCCTCTTGTACTTAAGTCGGCATTATGCCTTTCGAATTTAATTCCCATGCTCTTTCTGTGTTTAATTGTCAATAAGAAGGTCCAAGGGATACAGTAAACCGGAAGTGAAGCATCGGAATCTAAAACTGGACTCACAGGAAGGGTTCAAATCATAGAAAATGAGAGTGTCAGTCCTCTTATACTTAAGTCGACTTTGTGCCATTTGTATTAAATTTGGATGCAATTTCTGTGTTTCATCGTCAATAAGGAGGTCCAAGGGATACAGTATACCAGAAGTGAAGCATCGGAATCTAAAACTGGACTCACAGGAGAGGTTCAAATCATAGAAAGTGAGAGTGTCAGTCTTCTTGTACTTAAGTCGCCATTGTGCCTTTTGTATTACATTCTGATGCAATTTCTGTGTTTCATCGTCAATATGAAGGTCCAAGGGATACAGTATACCTGAAGTGAAGCATCGGAATCCAAAACTGGACTCACAGGAGAGGTTCAAATCATAGAAAGTTAGAGCGTCAGTCCTGTTGTACTTAAGTCGGCATTGTGCCTTTTGTATTAAATTCGGATGCAATCTCTGTGTTTCGTCGTCAATAAGTAGGTCCAAGAGATACAGTAAACCTGAAGTGAACCATCGGAATCTAAAACTGGACTCACAGGAGAGGTTCAAATCATAGGAAGTTAGAGTGTCAGTCCTCTTGTACTTAAGTCGGCATTGTGCCATTTGAATTTAATTCCGATGCAATTGCTGTGTTTCATCGTCAATAAGAAGGTCCAAGGGATACAGTAAATCTGAAGTGAAGCATCGGAATCTGAAACTGGACTCACAGGAGAGGTTCAAATCATAGAAAGTGAGAGTGTCAGTCCTCTTGTACTTAAGTCGCCATTGTGATTTTTGTATTAAATTCGGATGCAATTTCTGTGTTTGATCGTCAATAAGAAGGTCCAAGGGATACAGTAAACCTGAAGTGAAGCATCAGAATCTAAAACTGGATTCACAGCAGAGGTTCAAATCATAGAAAGTGAGAGTGTCAGTGCTCTTGTACTTAAGTCGGAATTGTGCCTTTTGAATTTAATTCCGATGCAATTTCTGTGTTTCATCGTCAATAAGAAGGTGCAAGGTATACAGTAAACCTGAAGTGTAGCATCGGAATCTAAATCTGACCTCACAGGAGAATTTCGAATCATGGAAAGTGAGAGTGTCAGGGCTCTTGTACTTAAGTCGGCATTGTGCCATTTGTATTAAATTCGGATGCAATTTCTGTGTTTCATCGTCAATAAGAAGGTCCAAGGGATACAGTAAACCTGAAGTGAAGCATCGGAATCTAAAACTGGACTCACAGGAGAGGTTCAAATCATAGAAAGTTAGAATGTCAGTCCTCTTGTACTTAAGTCGGCATTGTGCCTTGTGTATTAGTTTCGGATGCAATTTCTGTGTTTCATCGTCAATAAGAAGGTGCAAGGTATACAGTAAACCTGAAGTGAAGCATCGGAATCTAAAACTGGACTCACAGGAGAGGTTCAAATCATAGAAAGTGAGAATGTCAGCCCTCTTGTACTTAAGTCGACATTGTGCCATTTGTATTAAATTCGGATGCAATTTCGGTGTTTCATCGTGAATAAGAAGGTCCAAGGGATACAGTAAACCTGAAGTGAAGCATCGGAATCTAAAACTGGACTCACAGGAGAGGTTCAAATCACAGAAAGTGAGAGTGTCAGTCCTCTTGTACTTAAGTCGCCATTGTGCATTTTGTATTAAATTCGGATGCAATTTCTGTGTTTCATCGTCAATAAGAAGGTCCAAGGGATACAGTAAACCTGAAGTGAAACATCGGAATCTAAAACTGGACTCACAGGATAGGTTCAAATCATAGAAAGTGAGAGTGTTAGTCGTCTTCTACTTAGGTCGGCACTGTGCCTTTTGAATTTAATTACGATGCAATTACTGTGTTTCATCGTCAATAAGAACGTCCAAGGGATACAGTAAACCTTAAGTGAAGCATCGGAATCTAAAACTGGACTCACAGGAGAGGTTCAAATCATAGAAAGTTAGGGTGTCAGTCCTCTAGTACTCAAGTCGGCATTGTGCCCTTTGTATTAAATTCAGGTGCAAACTCTGTGTTTCTTCGTCAATAAGAAGGTCAAGGGATACAGTAAACCTGAAGTGAAACATCGGAATCTAAAACTGGATTCACAGGAGGGGTTCAAATCATAGAAAGTAAGAATATCAGTCCTCTTGTACTTAGGTCGGCATTGTGCCTTGTGTATTAAATTCGGATACAATTTCTGTGTTTCATCGTCAATAAGAAGATGCAAGGTATACAGTAAACCTGAAGTGAAGCATCGGAATCTAAAACTGGACTCACAGGAGAGGTTCAAATCATAGAAAGTGAGAGAGTCAGTCCTCTTGTACTTAAGTCGCCATTGTGCCTTTTGTATTAAATTCGGATGCAATTTCTGTGTTTCATCGTCAATAAGAAGGTCCAAGGGATACAGTAAACCTGAAGTGAGGCATCGGAATCTAAAACTGGACTCACTGGAGAGGTTCAAATCATAGAAAGTTAGAGTGTCAGTCCTCTTGTACTTAAGTCGGCATTGTACCTTTTGTATTAAATAATGATGCAAACTCTTTGTTTCATCGTCAATTAGGAGGTCCAAGGGATACAGTAAACCTGAAGTGAAGCATCAGAATCTAAAACTGGACTCACAGCAGAGGTTCAAATCATAGAAAGTGAGAGTGTCAGTCCTCTTGTACTTAAGTCGGAATTGTGCCTTTTGAATTTAATTCCGATGCAATTTCTGTGTTTCATCGTCAATAAGAACGTGCAAGGTATACAGTAAACCTGAAGTGTAGCATCGGAATCTAAATCTGACCTCACAGGAGAAGTTCGAATCATGGAAAGTGAGAGTGTCAGTGCTCTTGTACTTAAGTCGGCATTGTGCCATTTGTATTAAATTCGGATGCAATTCCTGTGTTTCATCGTCAATAAGAAGGTCCAAGGGATACAGTAAACCTGAAGTGAAGCATCGGAATCTAAAACTGGACTCACAGGAGAGGTTCAAATCACAGAAAGTTAGAATGTCAGTCCTCTTGTACTTAAGTCGGCATTGTGCCTTGTGTATTAAATTCGGATGCAATTACTGTGTTTCATCGTGAATAAGAAGGTCCAAGGGATACAGTAAACCTGACGTGAAGCATCGGAATCTAAAACTGGACTCACAGGAGAGGTTCAAATCATAGAAAGTGAGAGTGTCAGTCCTCTTGTACTTAAGTCGCCATTGTGCCTTTTGTATTAAATTCGGATGCAATTTCTGTGTTTCTTCGTCAATAAGAAGGTCCAAATGATACAGTAAACCTGAAGTGAAGCATCGGAATCCAAAACTGGACTCACAGGAGAGGTTCAAATCATAGAAAGTTAGAGTGTCAGTCCTCTTGTACTTAAGTCGGCATTGTGCCTTGTGTATTAAATTCGGATGCAATTTCTGTGTTTCGTCGTCAATAAGAAGGTCCAAGGGATACAGTAAACCTGAAGTGAAGCATCGGAATCCAAAACTGGACTCACAGGAGAGGTTCAAATCATAGAAAGTTAGAGTGTCAGTCCTCTAGTACTTAAGTCGGCATTGTGCCTTTTGTATTAAATTCAGGTGCAAACTCTGTGTTTTATCGTCAATAAGAAGGTCAAGGGATACAGTAAACCTGAAGTGAAACATCGGAATCTAAAACTGGACTCACAGGAGAGGTTCAAATCATAGAAAGTTAGAATATCAGTCCTCTTGTACTTAAGTCGGCATTGTGCCTTGTGTATTAAATTCGGATACAATTTCTGTGTTTCATCGTCAATAAGAAGGTGCAAGGTATACAGTAAACCTGAAGTGAAGCATCGGAATCTAAAACTGGACTCACAGGAGAGGTTCAAATCATAGAAAGTGAGAGAGTCAGTCCTCTTGTACTTAAGTCGCCATTGTGCCTTTTGCATTGAATTCGGATGCAATTTCTGTGTTTCATCGTCAATAAGAAGGTCCAAGGGATACAGTAAACCTGAAGTGAGGCATCGGAATCTAAAACTGGACTCACTGGAGAGGTTCAAATCATAGAAAGTTAGAGTGTCAGTCCTCTTGTACTTAAGTCGGCATGTACCTTTTGTATTAAATAATGATGCAAACTCTGTGTTTCATCGTCAATTAGAAGGTCCAAGGGATACAGTAAACCTGAAGTGAAGCATCAGAATCTAAAACTGGACTCACAGCAGAGGTTCAAATCATAGAAAGTGAGAGTGTCAGTCCTCTTGTACTTAAGTCGGAATTGTGCCTTTTTAATTTAATTCCGATGCAATTTCTGTGTTTCATCGTCAATAAGAAGGTGCAAGGTATACAGTAAACCTGAAGTGTAGCATCGGAATCTAAATGTGACCTCACAGGAGAAGTTCGAATCATGGAAAGTGAGAGTGTCAGTGCTCTTGTACTTAAGTCGGCATTGTGCCATTTGTATTAAATTCGGATGCAATTCCTGTGTTTCATCGTCAATAAGAAGGTCCAAGGGATACAGTAAACCTGAAGTGAAGCATCGGAATCTAAAACTGGACTCACAGGAGAGGTTCAAATCATAGAAAGTTAGAGTGTCAGTCCTCTTGTACTTAAGTCGGCATTGTGCCTTGTGTATTAAATTCGGATGCAATTTCTGTGTTTCATCGTCAATAAGAAGGTGCAAGGTATACAGTAAACCTGAAGTGAAGCATCGGAATCTAAAACTGGACTCACAGGAGTGGTTCAAATCATAGAAAGTGAGAATGTCAGCCATCATGTACTTCAGTCGACATTGTGTCATTTGTATTAAATTCGGATGCAATTTCGGTGTTTCATCGTGAATAAGAAGGTCCAAGGGATACAGTAATCCTGAAGTGAAGCATCGGAATCTAAAACTGGACTCACAGGAGAGGTTCAAATCATAGAAAGTGAGAAGTTCAGTCCTCTTGTACTTAAGTCGCCATTGTGCCTTTTGTATTAAATTCGGATGCAATTTCTGTGTTTCTTCGTCAATATGAAGGTCCAAGGGATACAGTAAACCTGAAGTGAAGCATCGGAATCCAAAACTGGACTCACAGGAGAGGTTCAAATCATAGAAAGTTAGAGTGTCAGTCCTCTTGTACTTAAGTCGGCATTGTGCCTTGTGTATTAAATTCGGATGCAATTTCTGTGTTTCATCGTCAATAAGAAGGTCCAAGGGATACAGTAAACCTGAAGTGAAACATCGGAATCTAAAACTGGACTCACAGGATAGGTTCAAATCATAGAAAGTGAGAGTGTTAGTCGTCTTCTACTTAGGTCGGCACTGTGCCTTTTGAATTTAATTACGATGCAATTACTGTGTTTCATCGTCAATAAGAACGTCCAAGGGATACAGTAAACCTTAAGTGAAGCATCGGAATCTAAAACTGGACTCACAGGAGAGGTTCAAATCATAGAAAGTTAGAGTGTCAGTCCTCTTGTACTTAAGTCGGCATTGTGCCTTGTGTATTAAATTCGGATGCAATTTCTGTGTTTCATCGTCAATAAGAAGGTGCAAGGTATACAGTAAACCTGAAGTGAAGCATCGGAATCTAAAACTGGACTCACAGGAGTGGTTCAAATCATAGAAAGTGAGGATGTCAGCCATCATGTACTTAAGTCGACATTGTGCCATTTGTATTAAATTCGGATGCAATTTCGGTGTTTCATCGTGAATAAGAAGGTCCAAGGGATACAGTAATCCTGAAGTGAAGCATCGGAATCTAAAACTGGACTCACAGGAGAGGTTCAAATCATAGGAAGTTAGAATATCAGTCACCTTGTACTTAAGTCGGCATTGTGCCTTGTGTATTAAATTCGGATACAATTTCTGTGTTTCATCGTCAATAAGAAGGTGCAAGGTATACAGTCAACCTGAAGTGAAGCATCGGAATCTAAAACTAGACTCACAGGAGAGGTTCAAATCATAGAAAGTGAGAGTGTCAGTCCTCTTGTACTTAAGTCGCCATTATGCCTTTTGCATTAAATTCGGATGCAATTTCTGTGTTTCATTGTCAATAAGAAGGTCCAAGGGATACAGTAAACCTGAAGTGTAGCATCGGAATCTAAAACTGGACTCACAGGAGAGGTTCAAATCATAGAAAGTTAGAGTGTCAGTCCTCTTGTACTTAAGTCGGCATTATGCCTTTCGAATTTAATTCCCATGCTCTTTCTGTGTTTCATTGTCAATAAGAAGGTCCAAGGGATACAGTAAACCGGAAGTGAAGCATCGGAATCTAAAACTGGACTCACAGGAGAGGTTCAAATCATAGAAAGTGAGAGTGTCAGTCCTCTTATACTTAAGTCGACTTTGTGCCATTTGTATTAAATTCGGATGCAATTTCTGTGTTTCATCGTCAATAAGGAGGTCCAAGGGATATAGTATACCAGAAGTGAAACATCGGAATCTAAAACTGGCCTCACAGGAGAGGTTCAAATCATAGAAAGTGAGAGTGTTAGTCCTCTTGTACTTAAGTTGCCATTGTGCCTTTTGTATTAATTTCGGATGCAATTTCTGTGTTTCATCGTCAATATGAAGGTCCAAGGAATACAGTAAAGCTGACGTGAAGCATCGGAATCCAAAACTGGACACACAGGAGAGGTTCAAATCATAGAAAGTTAGAGCGTCAGTCCTGTTGTACCTAAGTCGGCATTGTGCCTTTTGTATTAAATTCGGATGCAAACTCTGTGTTTCGTCGTCAATAAGTAGGTCCAAGGGATACAGTAAACCTGAAGTGAAGCAGCGGAATCTAAAACTGGACTCACAGGAGAGGTTCAAATCATAGAAAGTTAGAGTGTCAGTCCTCTTGTACTTAAGTCGGCATTGTGCCAATTGAATTTAATTCCGATGCAATTTCTGTGTTTCATCGTCAATAAGAAGGTCCAAGGGATACAGTAAATCTGAAGTGAAGCATCGGAATCTGAAACTGGACTCACAGGAGATGTTCAAATCATGGAAAGTGAGAGTGTCACTCCACTTGTACTTAAGTCGCGATTGTGATTTTTGTATTAAATTCGGATGCAATTTCTGTGTTTCATCGTCAATAAGAAGGTCCTAGGGATACAGTAAACCTGAAGTGAGGCATCGGAATCTAATACTGGACTCACTGGAGAGGTTCAAATCATAGAAAGTGAGAGTGTCAGTCCTCTTGTACTTAAGTCGGCATTATGCCTTTTGCATTAAATTCGGATGCAATTTCTGTGTTTCATTGTCAATAAGAAGGTCCAAGGGATACAGTAAACCTGAAGTGTAGCATCGGAATCTAAAACTGGACTCACAGGAGAGGTTCAAATCATAGAAAGTTAGAGTGTCAGTCCTCTTGTACTTAAGTCGGCATTATGCCTTTCGAATTTAATTCCCATGCTCTTTCTGTGTTTCATTGTCAATAAGAAGGTCCAAGGGATACAGTAAACCGGAAGTGAAGCATCGGAATCTAAAACTGGACTCACAGGAGAGGTTCAAATCATAGAAAGTGAGAGTGTCAGTCCTCTTATACTTAAGTCGACTTTGTGCCATTTGTATTAAATTCGGATGCAATTTCTATGTTTCATCGTCAATAAGGAGGTCCAAGGGATATAGTATACCAGAAGTGAAACATCGGAATCTAAAACTGGCCTCACAGGAGAGGTTCAAATCATAGAAAGTGAGAGTGTTAGTCCTCTTGTACTTAAGTCGCCATTGTGCCTTTTGTATTAAATTCGGATGCAATTTCTGTGTTTCATCGTCAATATGAAGGTCCAAGGAATGCAGTAAAGCTGACGTGAAGCATCGGAATCCAAAACTGGACTCACAGGAGAGGTTCAAATCATAGAAAGTTAGAGCGTCAGTCCTGTTGTACCTAAGTCGGCATTGTGCCTTTTGTATTAAATTCGGATGCAAACTCTGTGTTTCGTCGTCAATAAGTAGGTCCAAGGGATACAGTAAACCTGAAGTGAAGCAGCGGAATCTAAAACTGGACTCACAGGAGAGGTTCAAATCATAGAAAGTTAGAGTGTCAGTCCTCTTGTACTTAAGTCGGCATTGTGCCAATTGAATTTAATTCCGATGCAATTTCTGTGTTTCATCGTCAATAAGAAGGTCCAAGGGATACAGTAAATCTGAAGTGAAGCATCGGAATCTGAAACTGGACTCACAGGAGATGTTCAAATCATAGAAAGTGAGAGTGTCACTCCACTTGTACTTAAGTCGCCATTGTGATTTTTGTATTAAATTCGGATGCAATTTCTGTGTTTCATCGTCAATAAGAAGGTCCAAGGGATACAGTAAACCTGAAGTGAGGCATCGGAATCTAATACTGGACTCACTGGAGAGGTTCAAATCATAGAAAGGTAGAGTGTCAGTCCTCTTGTACTTAAGTCGGCATTGTACCTTTTGAATTAAATACGGATGCAAACTCTGTGTTTCATCGTCAATTAGAAGGTCCAAGGGATACAGTAAACCTGAAGTGAAGCATCAAAATCTAAAACTGGACTCACAGCAGAGGTTCAAATCATAGAAAGTGAGAGTGTCAGTCCTCTTGTACTTAAGTCGGAATTGTGCCTTTTGAATTTAATTCCGATGCAATTTCTGTGTTTCATTGTAAATAAGAAGGTGCAAGGTATACAGTAAACCTGAAGTGTAGCATCGGAATCTAAATCTGACCTCACAGGAGAAGTTCGAATCATGGAAAGTGAGAGTGTCAGTGCTCTTGTACTTAAGTCGGCATTGTGCCATTTGTATTAAATTCGGATGCAATTTCTGTGTTTCATCGTCAATAAGAAGGTCCAAGGGATACAGTAAACCTGAAGTGAAGCATCGGAATCTAAAACTGAACTCACAGGAGAGGTTCCAATCATAGAAAGTTAGAATGTCAGTCCTCTTGTTTTTAAGTCGGCATTGTGCCTTGTGTATTAAATTCGGATGCAATTTCTGTGTTTCATCGTCAATAAGAAGGTGCAAGGTATACAGTAAACCTGAAGTGAAGCATCGGAATCTATAACTGGACTCACAGGAGAGGTTCAAATCATAGAAAGTGAGAATGTCAGCCCTCTTGTACTTAAGTCGACATTCTGCCATTTGTATTAAATTCTGATGCAATTTCGGTGTTTCATCGTGAATAAGAAGGTCCAAGGGATACAGTAAACCTGAAGTGAAGCATCGGAATTAAAAACTGGACTCACAGGAGAGGTTCAAATCATAGAAAGTGAGAGTGTCAGTCCTCTTGTACTTATGTCGCCATTGTGCCTTTTGTATTAAATTCGGATGCAATTTCTGTGTTTCATCGTCATTAAGAAGGTCCAAGGGATACAGTAAACCTGAAGTGAAGCATCGGAATCTAAAACTGGACTCACAGGAGAGGTCCAAATCATAGAAAGTTAGAGTGTCAGTCCTTTTGTACTTCAGTCGGCATTGTGCCTTTTGTATTAAATTCGGATGCAATCTCTGTGTTTCGTCGTCAATAAGAAGCTCCAAGGGATACAGTAAACCTGAAGTGAAGCATCGGAATCTAAAACTGGACTCACAGGAGAGGTTCAAATCGTAGAAAGTTAGAGTGTCAGTTCTCTTGTACTTAAGTCGGCATTGTGCCATTTGAATTTAATTCCGATGCAATTTCTGTGTTTCATAGTCAATAAGAAGGTCCAAGTGAAACAGTAAACCTGAAGTGAAGCATCGGAATCTAAAACTGGGCTTACAGGAGAGGTGCAAATCATAGAAAGTTAGAGTGTCAGCCCTCTTGTACTTAAGTCGGCATTGTGCGTTTTGAATTTAATTCCGATGCAATTTCTGTGTTTCATCGTCAATAAGATGGTCCAAGGGATACAGTAAACCTGACGTGTAGCATCGGAATCTAAAACTGGACTCACAGGAGAGGTTTAAATCATAGAAAGTTAGGGTGTCAGTCCTCCTGTACTTAAGTCGGCATTATGTCTTTCGAATTTAATTCCCATGCTCTATCTGTGTTTCATTGTCAATAAGAAGGTCCAAGGGATACAGTAAACCGGAAGTGAAGCATCGGAATCTAAAACTGGACTCACAGGAGAGGTTCAAATCATAGAAAGTGAGAGTGTCAGTCCTCTTATACTTAAGTCGACTTTGTGCCATTTGTATTAAATTCGGATACAATTTCTGTGTTTCATCGTCAATAAGGAGTTCCAAGGAATACAGTATACCAGAAGTGAAGCATCAGAATCAAAAACTGGACTCACAGGAGAGGTTCAAGTCAAAGAAAGTGAGAGTGTCAGTCCTCTTGTACTTAAGTCGCCATTCTGCCTTTTGTATTAAATTCTGATGCAATTTCGGTGTTTCATCGTGAATAAGAAGGTCCAAGGGATACAGTAAACCTGAAGTGAAGCATCGGAATTAAAAACTGGACTCACAGGAGAGGTTCAAATCATAGAAAGTGAGAGTGTCAGTCCTCTTGTACTTATGTCGCCATTGTGCCTTTTGTATTAAATTCGGATGCAATTTCTGTGTTTCATCGTCATTAAGAAGGTCCAAGGGATACAGTAAACCTGAAGTGAAGCATCGGAATCTAAAACTGGACTCACAGGAGAGGTCCAAATCATAGAAAGTTAGAGTGTCAGTCCTCTTGTACTTCAGTCGGCATTGTGCCTTTTGTATTAAATTCGGATGCAATCTCTGTGTTTCGTCGTCAATAAGAAGCTCCAAGGGATACAGTAAACCTGAAGTGAAGCATCGGAATCTAAAACTGGACTCACAGGAGAGGTTCAAATCGTAGAAAGTTAGAGTGTCAGTTCTCTTGTACTTAAGTCGGCATTGTGCCATTTGAATTTAATTCCGATGCAATTTCTGTGTTTCATAGTCAATAAGAAGGTCCAAGTGAAACAGTAAACCTGAAGTGAAGCATCGGAATCTAAAACTGGGCTTACAGGAGAGGTGCAAATCATAGAATGTTAGAGTGTCAGCCCTCTTGTACTTAAGTCGGCATTGTGCGTTTTGAATTTAATTCCGATGCAATTTCTGTGTTTCATCGTCAATAAGATGGTCCAAGGGATACAGTAAACCTGACGTGTAGCATCGGAATCTAAAACTGGACTCACAGGAGAGGTTTAAATCATAGAAAGTTAGGGTGTCAGTCCTCCTGTACTTAAGTCGGCATTATGTCTTTCGAATTTAATTCCCATGCTCTATCTGTGCTTCATTGTCAATAAGAAGGTCCAAGGTATACAGTAAACCGGAAGTGAAGCATCGGAATCTAAAACTGGACTCACAGGAGAGGTTCAAATCATAGAAAGTGAGAGTGTCAGTCCTCTTGTACTTAAGTCGGAATTGTGCCTTTTGAATTTAATTCCGATGCAATTTCTGTGTTTCATTGTAAATAAGAAGGTGCAAGGTATACAGTAAACCTGAAGTGTAGCATCGGAATCTAAATCTGACCTCACAGGAGAAGTTCGAATCATGGAAAGTGAGAGTGTCAGTGCTCTTGTACTTAAGTCGGCATTGTGCCATTTGTATTAAATTCGGATGCAATTTCTGTGTTTCATCGTCAATAAGAAGGTCCAAGGGATACAGTAAACCTGAAGTGAAGCATCGGAATCTAAAACTGAACTCACAGGAGAGGTTCCAATCATAGAAAGTTAGAATGTCAGTCCTCTTGTTTTTAAGTCGGCATTGTGCCTTGTGTATTAAATTCGGATGCAATTTCTGTGTTTCATCGTCAATAAGAAGGTGCAAGGTATACAGTAAACCTGAAGTGAAGCATCGGAATCTATAACTGGACTCACAGGAGAGGTTCAAATCATAGAAAGTGAGAATGTCAGCCCTCTTGTACTTAAGTCGACATTCTGCCATTTGTATTAAATTCTGATGCAATTTCGGTGTTTCATCGTGAATAAGAAGGTCCAAGGGATACAGTAAACCTGAAGTGAAGCATCGGAATTAAAAACTGGACTCACAGGAGAGGTTCAAATCATAGAAAGTGAGAGTGTCAGTCCTCTTGTACTTATGTCGCCATTGTGCCTTTTGTATTAAATTCGGATGCAATTTCTGTGTTTCATCGTCATTAAGAAGGTCCAAGGGATACAGTAAACCTGAAGTGAAGCATCGGAATCTAAAACTGGACTCACAGGAGAGGTCCAAATCATAGAAAGTTAGAGTGTCAGTCCTCTTGTACTTCAGTCGGCATTGTGCCTTTTGTATTAAATTCGGATGCAATCTCTGTGTTTCGTCGTCAATAAGAAGCTCCAAGGGATACAGTAAACCTGAAGTGAAGCATCGGAATCTAAAACTGGACTCACAGGAGAGGTTCAAATCGTAGAAAGTTAGAGTGTCAGTTCTCTTGTACTTAAGTCGGCATTGTGCCATTTGAATTTAATTCCGATGCAATTTCTGTGTTTCATAGTCAATAAGAAGGTCCAAGTGAAACAGTAAACCTGAAGTGAAGCATCGGAATCTAAAACTGGGCTTAC
The DNA here is from genome assembly GCF_021461395.2 of Schistocerca americana. Taxonomy (NCBI): domain Eukaryota; kingdom Metazoa; phylum Arthropoda; class Insecta; order Orthoptera; family Acrididae; genus Schistocerca; species Schistocerca americana. The sequence goes on from NW_025725906.1 coordinate 5,472,885, forward strand.
AGGAGAGGTGCAAATCATAGAAAGTTAGAGTGTCAGCCCTCTTGTACTTAAGTCGGCATTGTGCGTTTTGAATTTAATTCCGATGCAATTTCTGTGTTTCATCGTCAATAAGATGGTCCAAGGGATACAGTAAACCTGACGTGTAGCATCGGAATCTAAAACTGGACTCACAGGAGAGGTTTAAATCATAGAAAGTTAGGGTGTCAGTCCTCCTGTACTTAAGTCGGCATTATGTCTTTCGAATTTAATTCCCATGCTCTATCTGTGTTTCATTGTCAATAAGAAGGTCCAAGGGATACAGTAAACCGGAAGTGAAGCATCGGAATCTAAAACTGGACTCACAGGAGAGGTTCAAATCATAGAAAGTGAGAGTGTCAGTCCTCTTATACTTAAGTCGACTTTGTGCCATTTGTATTAAATTCGGATACAATTTCTGTGTTTCATCGTCAATAAGGAGTTCCAAGGAATACAGTATACCAGAGGTGAAGCATCAGAATCAAAAACTGGACTCACAGGAGAGGTTCAAGTCAAAGAAAGTGAGAGTGTCAGTCCTCTTGTACTTAAGTCGCCATTCTGCCTTTTGTATTAAATTCGAATGCAATTTCTGTGTTTCATCGTCAATATGAAGGTCCAAGGGATACAGTAAAGCTGAAGTGAAGCATCGGAATCCGTAACTGGACTCACAGGAGAGGTTCAAATCATAGAAAGTTAGAGCGTCAGTCCTGTTGTACTTAAGTCGGCATTGTGCCTTTTGTATTAAATTTGGATGCAAACTCTGTGTTTCGTCGTCAATAAGTAGGTCCAAGGGATACAGTAAACCTGAAGTGAAGCATCGGAATCTAAAACTGGACTCACAGGAGAGGTTCAAATCATAGAAAGTTAGAGTGTCAGTCCTCTTGTACTTAAGTCGGCATTGTGCCAATTGAATTTAACTCCGATGCAATTTCTGTGTTTCATCGTCAATAGGAAGGTCCAACGGATACAGTAAACCTGAAGTGAAGCATCGGAATCTAAAACTGGACTCACAGGAGAGGTTCAAATCATAGAAAGTGAGAGTGTCAGTCCTCTTGTACTTAAGTCGCCATTGTGCATTTTGTATTAAATTCGGATGCAATTTCTGTGTTTCATCGTCAATAAGAAGGTCCAAGGGATACAGTAAACCTGAAGTGAAGCATCGGAATCTAAAACTGGACTCACAGGAGAGGTCCAAATCATAGAAAGTTAGAGTGTCAGTCCTCTTGTACTACAGTCGGCATTGTGCCTTTTGTATTAAATTCGGATGCAATCTCTGTGTTTCGTCGTCAATAAGAAGGTCCAAGGGATACAGTAAACCTGAAGTGAAGCATCGGAATCTAAAACTGGACTCACAGGAGAGGTTCAAATCATACAAAGTTAGAGTGTCAGTTCTCTTGTACTGAAGTCGGCATTGTGCCATTTGAATTTAATTCCGATGCAATTTCTGTGTTTCGTAGTCAATAAGAAGGTCCAAGTGATACAGTAAACCTGAAGTGAAGCATCGGAATCTAAAACTGGACTCACAGGAGATGTTCAAGTCATAGAAAGTGAGAGTGTCACTCCTCTTGTACTTAAGTCGCCATTGTGATTTTGGTATTAAATTCAGATGCAATTTCTCGGTTTCATCGTCAATAAGAAGGTCCAAGGGATACAGTAAACCTGAAGTGAAGCATCGGAATCTAAAACTGGACTCACAGGAGAGGTTCAAATCATAGAAAGTTAGTGTGTCAGTCCTGTTGTACTTACGTCGGCATTGTACCTTTTGTATTAAATTCGGATGCAAACTCTGTATTTCATCGTCAATTAGAGGGTCCAAGGGATACAGGAAACCTGAAGTGAAGCATCGGAAACTAAAACTTGACTCACAGGAGTGGTTCAAATCATAGAAAGTGAGAGTGTCAGTCCTCTTGTACTTAAGACGGCATTGTGCCTTTTGAATTTAATTCCGATGCAATTTGTGTGTTTCATCGTCAATAAGAAGGTGTTAGGTATACAGTAAACCTGAAGTGAAGCATCGGAATCTAAATCTGACCTCACAGGAGAGGTTCGAATCATAGAAAGTGAGAGTGTCAGTCCTCTTGTACTTAAGTCGGCATTGTGTCTTTTGAATTTAATTCCGATGCTATTTCTGTGTTTCATTGTCAGTAAGAAGGTCCAAGGGACACAGTAAACCTGAAGAGAAGCGTCGGATTCTAAAACTGGACTCATAGGAGAGGTTCAAATCATAGAAAGTGAGAGTGTCAGTCCTCTTCTACTTAAGTCGCCATTGTGCCTTTTGTATTAAATTTGAATGCAATTTTTGTGTTTCATCGTCAATAAGAAGGTCCCAGGGATACAGTAAACCTGAAGTGAAGCATCGGAATCCAAAACTGGACTCACAGGAGAGGTTCAAATCATAGAAAGTTAGAGTGTCAGTCCTCTTGTACTTAAGTCGCCATTGTGATTTTGGTATTAAATTCAGATGCAATTTCTCGGTTTCATCGTCAATAAGAAGGTCCAAGGGATACAGTAAACCTGAAGTGAAGCATCGGAATCTAAAACTGGACTCACAGGAGAGGTTCAAATCATAGAAAGCTAGAGTGTCAGTCCTGTTCTACTTACGTCGGCATTGTAACTTTTGTATTAAATTCGGATGCAAACTCTGTGTTTCATCTTCAATTAGAGGGTCCAAGGGATACAGGAAACCTGAAGTGAAGCATCGGAAACTAAAGCTTGACTAACAGGAGTGGTTCAAATCATAGAAAGTGAGAGTGTCAGTCCTCTTGTACTTAAGACGGCATTGTGCCTTTTGATTTAATTCCGATGCAATTTCTGTGTTTCGTCGTCAATAAGAAGGTGCAAGCTATACAGTAAACCTGAAGTGAAGCTTCGGAATCTAAATCTGACCTCACAGGAGAGGTTCGAATCATATAAAGTGAGAGTGTCAGTCCTCTTGTACTTAAGTCGCCATTGTGCCTTTTGTATTAAATTCGGATGCAATTTCTGTGTTTCATCGTCAATAAGAAGGTCCAAGGGATACAGTAAACCTGAAGTGAAGCATCGGAATCCAAAACTGGACTCACAGGAGAGGTTCAAATCATAGAAAGTTAGAGTGTCAGTCCTCTTGTACTTCAGTCGGCATTGTGCCTTTTGTATTAAATTCGGATTCAATCTCTGTGTTTCGTCGTCAATAAGAAGGTCCAAGGGATACAGTAAACCTGAAGTGAAGCATCGGAATCTAAAACTGGACTCACAGGAGAGGTTCAAATCATAGAAAGTTAGAGTGTCAGTTCTCTTGTACTTAAGTCGGCATTGTGCCATTTGAATTTATTTCCGATGCAATTTCTGTGTTTCATAGTCAATAAGAAGGTCCAAGGGATACAGTAAACCTGAAGTGAAGCATCGGAATCTAAAACTGGGCTCACAGGAGAGGTGCAAATCATAGAAAGTTAGAGTTTCAGCCCTCTTGTACTTAAGTCGGCATTGTGCGTTTTGAATTTAATTCCGATGCAATTTCTGTGTTTCATCGTCAATAAGATGGTCCAAGGGATACAGTAAACCTGAAGTGAAGCATCGGAATCTAAAACTGGACTCACAGGAGATGTTCAAGTCATAGAAAGTGAGAGTGTCACTGCTCTTGTACTTAAGTCGCCATTGTGATTTTGGTATTAAATTCGGATGCAATTTCTCTGTTTCATCGTCAATAAGATGGTCCAAGGGATACAGTAAACCTGAAGTGAAGCATCGGAATCTAAAACTGGACTCACAGGAGAGGTTCAAATCATAGAAAGTTAGTGTGTCAGTCCTGTTGTACTTACGTCGGCATTGTACCTTTTGTATTAAATTCGGATGCAAACTCTGTGTTTCATCGTCAATTAGAGGGTCCAAGGGATACAGGAAACCTGAAGTGAACCATCGGAAACTAAAACTTGACTCACAGGAGTGGTTCAAATCATAGAAATTGAGAGTGTCAGTCCTCTTGTACTTAAGACGGCATTGTGCCTTTTGAATTTAATTCCGATGCAATTTCTGTGTTTCATCGTCAATAAGAAGGTGTAAGGTATACAGTAAACCTGAAGTGAAGCATCGGAATCTAAATCTGACCTCACAGGAGAGGTTCGAATCATAGAAAGTGAGAGTGTCAGTCCTCTTGTACTTAAGTCGGCATTGTGTCTTTTGAATTTAATTCCGATGCTATTTCTGTGTTTCATTGTCAGTAAGAAGGTCCGAGGGATACAGTAAACCTGAAGAGAAGCATCGGATTCTAAAACTGGACTCATAGGAGAGGTTCAAATCATAGAAAGTGAGAGTGTCAGTCCTCTTGTACTTAAGTCGCCATTGTGCCTTTTGTATTAAATTTGGATGCAATTTTTGTGTTTCATCGTCAATAAGAAGGTCCAAGGGATACAGTAAACCTGAAGTGAAGCATCGGAATCCAAAACTGGACTCACAGGAGAGGTTCAAATCATAGAAAGTTAGAGTGTCAGTCCTCTTGTGCTTAAGTCGGCATTGTGCCTTTTGTATTAAATTCGGATGCAAACTCTGTGTTTCGTCGTCAATAAGAAGGTCCAAGGGATACAGTAAACCTGAAGTGAAGCATCGGAATCTAAAACTGGACTCACAGGAGAGGTTCAAATCATTGAAAGTTAGAGTGTCAGTTCTCTTGTACTTAAGTCGTAATTGTGCCATTTGAATTTAATTCCGATGCGATTTCTGTGTTTCATCGTCAATAAGAATGTCCAAGCGATACAGTAAACCTGAAGTGAAGCATCGGAATCTAAATCTGACCTGACAGGAGAGGTGCAAATCATAGAAAGTTAGAGTGTCAGCCCTCTTGTACTTAAATCGGCATTGTGCGTTTTGAATTTAATTCGGATGCAATTTCTGTGTTTCATCGTCAATAAGAAGGTCCAAGGGATACAGTAAACCTGAAGTGAAGCATCGGAATCTAAAACTGGACTCACAGGGGAGGTTCAAATCATAGAAATTAAGAGTGTCAGTCCTCTTGTACTTAAGTTGAGATTGTGCCTTTTGTATTAAATTCGGATGCAATTTCTGTGTTTCATCGTCAATAAGAAGGTCCAAGGGATACAGTAAACCTGAAGTAAAGCATCAGAATCTAAAACTGGACTCACAGGAGAGTTTCAAATCATAAAAAGTTAGAGTGTCAGTCCTCTTGTACTAAAGTCGGCATTGTGCCTTTTGAATTTAATTCCGATGCAATATCTGTGTTTCATCGTCAATAAGAAGGTCCAAGGGATACAGTAAACCTGAAGTGAAGTATCGGAATCTAGAACTGGACTCACAGGAGAGATTCAAATCATAGATAGTGAGAGTGTCAATCCTCTTTTACTTAAGTCGGCATTGTGCGTTTTAAATTTAATTCCGATGCATTATCTGTGTTTCATCGTCAATAAGAAGGTCCAAGGGATACAGTAAACCTGAAGTGGAGCACCGGAATCTAAAACTGGACTCACGGGAGAGGTGCAAATCATAGAAAGTTAGAGTGTCAGTCCTCTTGTACTTAAGTCGGCATTGTACCTTTTGTATTAAATTCGGATGCAAACTCTGTGTTTCATCGTCAATTAGAAGGTCCAAAGTATACAGTAAACCTGAAGTGAAGCATCGGAATGTAAAACTGGACTCACAGGAGAGGTTCAAATCATAGAAAGTTAGAGTGTCAGTCCTCTTGTACTTAAGTCTGCATTGTGCGTTTTAAATTTAATTCCGATGCATTATCTGTGTTTCATCGTCAATAAGAAGGTCCAAGGGATACAGTAAACCTGAAGTGAAGCATCGGAATCTAAAACTGGACTCACGGGAGAGGTGCATATCATAGAAAGTTAGAGTGTCAGTCCTCTTGTACTTAAGTCGGCATTGTACGATTTGTATTAAATTCGGATGCAAACTCTGTGTTTCATCGTCAATTAGAAGAACCAAGGTATACAGTAAACCTGAAGTGAAGCATCGGAATGTAAAACTGGACTCACAGGAGAGGTTCAAATCATAGAAAGTAAGAGTGTCAGTCCTCTTGTACTTAAGTCGGCATTGTCCCTTTTGATATTAATTCCGATGCAATTTCTGTGTTTCATCGTCAATAAGAAGCTGCAAGGTATACAGTAAACCTGAAGTGAAGCATCGGAATCTAAAACTGGACTCACAGGAGAGGTTCAAATCATAGAAAGTGAGAGTGTTAGTCCTCTTCTACTTAGGTCGGCACTGTGCCTTTTGAATTTAATTCCGATGCAATTTCTGTGTTTCATCGTCAATAAGAAGGTCCAAGGGATACAGTAAACCTGAAGTGAAGCATCGGAATCTAAAGCTGGACTCACAGGAGTGGTTCAAATCATAGAAAGTGAGAGAGTCAGTCCTCTTGTACTTAAGTCGCCATTGTGCCCTTTGTATTAAATTCAGATGCAATTTCTGTGTTTCATCGTCAATCAGAAGGTCAAAGGGATACAGTAAACCTGAAGTAAAGCATCGGAATCAAAAACGGGACTCACAGGAGAGGTTCAAATCAAAGAAAGTTAGAGTGTCAGTCCTCTTGTAGTTAAGTCGGCATTGTGCCTTTTGTATTAAATTCGGATGCAAACTCTGTGTTTCATCGTCAATAAGAAGGTCCAAGGGATACAGTAAACCTGAAGTGAAGCATCGGAATCTAAAACTGGACTCACAGGAGAGGTTCAAATCATAGAAAGTTAGAGTGTCAGTCCCCTTGTACTTCAGTCGGCACTGTGCCTTTTGAATGTAATTCCGATGCTATTTCTGTGTTTCATTGTCAATAAGAAGGTCCAAGGGATACAGTAAACGTGAAGTGAAATATCGGAATCTAAAACTGTACTCACAGGAGAGGTTCAAATCATAGAAAGTGAGAGTGTCAGTCCTCTTTTACTTAAGTCAGCATTGTGCCTTTTGAATTTAATTCCGATGCAATTTCTGTGCTTCATCGTCAATAAGAAGGTCCAAGGGATACAGTAAACCTGAAGTATAGCACCGGAATCTGAAACTGGACTCACAGGATAGGTTCAAATCATAGAAAGTTAGAGTGTCAGTCCTCTTGTACTTACGTCGGCATCGTACCTTTTGTATTAAATTCGGATGCAAACTCTGTGTTTCATCGTCAATTAGACGCTCCAAGGGATACAGTAAACCTGAAGTGAAGCATCGGAATCTAAAACTGGACTCACAGGAGAGGTTCAAATCATAGAAAGTGAGAGTGTCAGTCCTCTTGTACTTAAGACGGCATTGTGCCTTTTAAATTTAATTCCGATGTAATTTCTGTGTTTCATCGTCAATAAGAAGGTGCAAGGTATACAGTAAACCTGAAGTGAAGCATCGGAATCTAAATCTGACCTCACAGGAGAGGTTCGAATCATAGAAAGTGAGAGTGTCAGTCCTCTTGTACTTAAGTCGCAATTGTGCCATTTGAATTAAATTCGGATGCAATTTCAGTGTTTCGTCGTCAATAAGAAGGTCCAAGGGATACAGTAAACCTGAAGTGAAGCATCGGAATCTAAAACTGGACTCACAGGGGAGGTTCAAATCATAGAAAGTGAGAGTGTCAGTCCTCTTGTACCTAAGTCGGCATTGTGCCTTTTGAATTTAATTCCGATGCTATTTCTGTGTTTCATTGTCAATAAGAAGGTCCAAGGGATACAGTAAACCAGAAGTGAAGCATCGGAACCTAAAACTGGACTCACAGGAGAGATTCAAATCATAGAAAGTGAGAGTGTCAGTCCTCTTTTACGTAAGTCGGCATTATGCGTTTTAAATTTAAATCCGATGCAATATCTGTGTTTCATCGTCAATAAGAAGGTCCAAGGGATACAGTAAACCTGAAGTGAAGCATCGGAATCTAGAACTGGACTCACAGGAGAGATTCAAATCATAAATAGTGATAGTGTCAGTCCTCTTTTACTTAAGTCGGAATTGTGCGTTTTAAATTTAATTCCGATGCGTTATCTGAGTTTCATCGTCAATAAGAAGGTCCAAGGGATACAGTAAACCTGAAGTGAAGCATCTGATTCTGAAATTGGACTCACAGGAGAGGTTCAAATCATAGAAAGTGAGAGTGTTAGTCGCCTTCTACTTAGGTCGGCACTGTGCCTTTTGAATTTAATTCCGATGCAATTTCTCTGTTTCATCGTCAATAAGAACGTCCAAGGGATACAGTAAACCTGACGTGAAGCACCGGAATCTGAAACTGGACTCACAGGAGAGATTCAAATCATAGAAAGTGAGAGTGTCAGTCCTCTTGTACTTAAGTCACCATTGTGACTTTTGTATTAATTTCGGATGCAATTTCTGTGTTTCATCGTCAATAAGAAGGTTCAAGGGATACAGTAAACCTGAAGTGAAGCATCGGAACCTAAAACTGGACTCACAGGAGAGATTCAAATCTTAGAAAGTGAGAGTGTCAGTCCTCTTTTACTTAAGTCGGCATTGTGCGTTTTAAATTTAATTCCGATGCAATATCTGTGTTTCATCGTCAATCAGAAGGTCCAAGGGATACAGTAAACCTGAATTAAAGTATCGGAATCTAAAACTGGACTCACAGTAGAGGTTCAAATCATAGAAAGTTAGAGTGTCAGTCCTCTTGTACTTAAGTCGGCATTGTGCCTTTTGTATTAAATTCGGATGCAAACTCTGTGTTTCATCGTCAATAAGAAGGTCCAAGGGATACAGTAAACCTGAAGTGAAGCATCGGAATCTAAAACTGGACTCACAGGAGAGGTTCAAATCATAAAAAGTTAGAGTGTCAGTCCACTTGTACTTAAGTCGGCATTGTGCCTTTTGAATTTAATTCCGATGCTATTTCTGTGTTTCATTGTCAATAAGAAGGTCCAAGGGATACAGTAAACCTGAAGTATAGCACCGGAATCTAAAACTGGACTCACAGGATAGGTTCAAATCATAGAAAGTTAGAGTGTCAGTCCTCTTGTACTTACGTCGGCATTGTACCTTTTGTATTAAATTCGGATGCAAACTCTGTGTTTCATCGTCAATTAGACGGTCCAAGGGATACAGTAAACCTGAAGTGAAGCATCGGAATCTATAACTGGACTCACAGGAGAGGTTCAAATCATAGAAAGTGAGAGTGTCAGTCCTCTTGTACTTAAGACGGCATTGTGCCTTTTGAATTTAATTCCAATGTAATTTCTGTGTTTCATCGTCAATAAGAAGGTGCAAGGTATACAGTAAACCTGAAGTGAAGCATCGGAATCTAAATCTGACCTCACGGGAGAGGTTCGAATCATAGAAAGTGAGAGTGTCAGTCCTCTTGTACTTAAGTCGCAATTGTGCCATTTGAATTAAATTCGGATGCAATTTCTGTGTTTCGTCGTCAATAAGAAGGTCCAAGGGATACAGTAAACCTGAAGTGAAGCATCGGAATCTAAAACTGGACTCACAGGGGAGGTTCAAATAATAGAAAGTTAGTGTGTCAGTCCTCTTGTACTTAAGTCGGCATTGTGCGTTTTTGAATTTAATTCCGATGCTATTTCTGTGTTTCATTATCAATAAGAAGGTCCAAGGGATACAGTAAACCAGAAGTGAAGCATCGGAACCTAAAACTGGACTCACAGGAGAGATTCAAATCATAGAAAGTGAGAGTGTCTGTCCTCTTTTGTTTAAGTCGGCATTATGCGTTTTAAATTTAAATCCGATGCAATATCTGTGTTTCATCGTCAATAAGAAGGTCCAAGGGATACAGTAAACCTGAAGTGAAGCATCGGAATCTAGAACTGGACTCACAGGAGAGATTCAAATCATAAATAGTGATAGTGTCAGTCCTCTTTTACTTAAGTCGGAATTGTGCGTTTTAAATTTAATTCCGATGCATTATCTGTGTTTCATCGTCAATAAAAAGGTCCAAGGGATACAGTAAACCTGAAGTGAAGCACCTGAATCTGAAATTGGACTCACAGGAGAGGTTCAAATCATAGAAAGTGAGAGTGTTAGTCGTCTTCTACTTAGGTCGGCACTGTGCCTTTTGAGTTTAATTCCGATGCAATTTCTCTGTTTCATCGTCAATAAGAACGTCCAAGGGATACAGTAAACCTGACGTGAAGCACCGGAATCTGAAACTGGACTCACAGGAGAGATTCAAATCATAGAAAGTGAGAGTGTCAGTCCTCTTGTACTTAAGTCACCATTGTGACTTTTGTATTAATTTGGGATGCAATTTCTGTGTTGCATCGTCAATATGAAGGTCCAAGGGATACAGTAAACCTGAAGTGAAGCATCGGAATCTAAAACTGGACTCACAGGAGAGATTCAAATCATAGAAAGTGAGAGTGTCAGTCCTCTTTTACTTCAGTCGGCATTGTGCGTTTTAAATTTAATTCCGATGCAATATCTGTGTTTCATCGTCAATCAGAAGGTCCAAGGGATACATAAAACCTGAATTAAAGCATCGGAATCTAAAACTGGACTCACAGTAGAGGTTCAAATCATAGAAAGTTAGAGTGTCAGACCTCTTGTACTTATGTCGGCATTGTGCCTTTTGTATTAAATTCGGATGCAAACTCTGTGTTTCAACGTCAATAAGAAGGTCCAAGTGATACAGTAAACCTGAAGTGAAGCATCGGAAACTAAGACTGGACTCACAGGAGAGGTTCAAATCATAGAAATTTAGAGTGTCAGTCCTCTTGTACTTAAGTCGGCATTGTGCCTTTTGAATTTAATTCCGATGCTATTTCTGTGTTTCATTGTCAATAAGAAGGTCCAAGGGATACAGTAAACCTGAAGTGAAGCATCGGAATCTAAAACTGTACTCACAGGAGAGGTTCAAATCATAGAAAGTGAGAGTGTCAGTCCTCTTTTACTTAAGTCAGCATTGTGCCTTTTGAATTTAATTCCGATGCAATTTCTGTGTTTCATCGTCAATAAGAAGGTGCAAGGTATACAGTAAACCTGAAGTGAAGCATCGGAATCTAAAACTGGACCCACAGGAGAGGTTCAAATCATAGAAAGTGAGAGTGTTAGTCGTCTTCTACTTAGGTCGGCACTGTGCCTTTTGAATTTAATTCCGATGCAATTTCTGTGTTTCATCGTCAATAAGAACGTCCAAGGGATACAGTAAACCTGAAGTGAAGCACCGGAATCTAAAACTGGACTCACAGGAGAGATTCAAATCATAGAAAGTTAGAGTGTCACTCCTCTTGTACTTATGTCGGTAAAGTGCCTTTTGTATTAAATTCGGATGCAATTTCTGTGTTTCATCGGCAATAAGAAGGTCCAAGGGATACAGTAAACCTTAAGTGAAGCATCGGAATCTAAAACTGGACTCCCAGGAGAGGTTCAAATCATAGAATGTTAGAGTGTCAGTCCTCTTCTACTTAAGACGTCATTGTGCCATTTGTATTAAATTCGGATGCGATTTCTGTGTTTTATCGTCAACAAGAAGGTCCAAGGGATACAGTAAACATTAAGTGAAGCATCGGAATCTAAAACTGGACTCGCAGGAGAGGTTCAAATAATAGAATGTTAGAGTGCCAGTCCTCTTGTCCTTAAGTCGCCCTTGTGATTTTTGTATTAAATTCGGATGCAATATCTGTGTTTCATCGTCAATAAGAAGGTCCAAGGGATACAGTAAACCTTAAGTGAAGCATCGGAATCTAAAACTGGACTCGCAGGAGAGGTTCAAATCATAGAATGTTAGAGTGTCAGTCCTCTTGTACTGAAGTCGGCTTTGTACCTTTTGTATTAAATTCGGATGCAAACTCTGTGTTTCATCGTCAATTAGAAGGTCCAAGGGATACAGTAAACCTCAAGGGAAGCATCGGAATCTAAAACTGGACTCACAGGAGAGGTTCAAATCATAGAAAGTGAGAGTATCGGTCCACTTGTACTTAAGTCGGATTTAAGCCTTTTTAATTTAATTCCGATGCAATTTCTGTGTTTCATTGTCAATAAGAAGGTGCAAGGTATACAGTAAACCTGAAGTGAAGCATCGGAATCTAAAACTAGACTCACAGGAGAGGTTCAAATCATAGAAAGTTAGAGTGTTAGTCCTCTTCTACTTAGGTCGGCACTGTGCCTTTTGAATTTAATTCCGATGCAATTTCTGTGTTTCATCGTCAATAAGAACGTCCAAGGGATACAGTAAACCTGAAGTGTAGCATCGGAATCTAAAACTGGACTTACAGGCGAGGTTCGAATCACAGAAAGTGAGACTGTCAGTCCCCTTGTACTTAAGTCGCCATTGTGCATTTTGTATTAAATTCGGATGCAATTTCTGTGTTTCATCGTCAATAAGAAGGTCCAAGGGATACAGTAAACCTGAAGTGAAGCATCGGAATCTAAAACTGGACTCACAGGAGAGGTTCAAATCATAGAAAGTTAGAGTGTCAGTCCGCTTGTAATTAAGTCGTCATTGTGCCTTTTGTATTAAATTCGGATGCAAACTCTGTGTTTCATCGTCAATAAGAAGGTCCAAGGGAAACAGTAAACCTGAAGTGAAGCATCGGAATCTAAATCTGACCTCACAGGAGAATTTCGAATCATGGAAATTGAGAGTGTCAGTGCCCTTGTACTTAAGTCGGCATTGTGCCTTTTGAATTTAATTCTGATGCAATTTCTGTGTTTCATCGTCAATAAGAAGGTCCAAGGGATACAGTAAACCTGAAGCGAGCATCGGAATCTAAAACTGGACTCACAGGAGAGGTTCAAATCATAGAAAGTGAGAGTGTTAGTCCTCTTCTACTTAGGTCGGCACTGTGCCTTTTGAATTTAATTCCGATGCAATTTCTGTGTTTCATCGTCAATAAGAACGTCCAAGGGATACAGTAAACCTGAAGTGAAGCATCGGATTCTAAAACTGGACTCACAGGAGAGGTTTGAATCACAGAAAGTGAGAGTGTCAGTCCACTTGAACTTAAGTCGGCATTGTGTCATTTGTATTAAATTCGGATGCAATTTCTGTGTTTCATCGTCAATAAGAAGGTCCAAGGGATACAGTAAACCTGAGGTCAAGCATCGGAATCTAAAACTGGACTCACAGGAGAACTTCAAATCATAGAAAGTGAGAGTGTCAGTCCTCTTGTACTTAAGTCACCATTGTGACTTTTGTATTAATTTCGGATGCAATTTCTGAGTTTCATCGTCAATAAGAAGGTCCAAGGGATACAGTAAACCTGAATTGAAGCATCGGAATTTAAAACTGGACTCACAGGAGAGGTTCAAATCATAGAAAGTGAGAGTATCAGTCCTCTTGTACTTAAGTCGCCATTGTGCCTTTTGTATTAAATTCGGATGCAAACTCTGTGTTTCATCGCCAATAAGAAGGTCCAAGGGATACAGTAAACCTGAAGTGAAGAATCGGATACTAGAACGGGACTCACAGGAGAGGTTCAAATCATAGAAAGTTAGAGTGTCAGTCCTCTTGTACTTAAGTCGGCATTGTGCCTTTTGAATTTAATTCCGATGCTATTTCTGTGTTTCATTGTCAATAAGAAGGTCCAAGGGATACAGTAAACCTGAAGTGAAGCATCGGAATCTAAAACTGTACTCACAGGAGAGGTTCAAATCATAGAAAGTGAGAGTGTCAGTCCTCTTTTACTTAAGTCAGCATTGTGCAATTTGAATTTAATTCCTATGCAATTTCTGTGTTTCATCGTCAATAAGAAGGTGCAAGGTATACAGTAAACCTGAAGTGAAGCATCGGAATGTAAACTGGACTCACAGGAGGGGTTCAAATCATAGAAAGTGAGAGTGTTAGTCGTCTTCTACTTAGGTCGGCACTGTGCCTTTTGAATTTAATTCCGATGCAATTCCTGTGTTTCATCGTCAATAAGAACGTCCAAGGGATACAGTAAACCTGAAGTGAAGCATCGGAATCTAAAACTGGACTCACAGGAGAGATTCAAATCATAGAAAGTTAGAGAGTCGATCCTCTTGTACTTAAGTCGGTAATGTGCCTTTTGTATTAAATTCGGATGCAATTTCTGTGTTTCATCGGCAATAAGAAGGTCCAAGGGATACAGTAAACCTTAAGTGAAGCATCGGAATCTAAAACTGGACTAGCAGGAAAGGTTCAAATCATAGAATGTTAGAGTGTCAGTCCTCTTTTACTTAAGACGGCATTGTGCCACTTGTATTAAATTCGGATGCGATTTCTGTGATTTATCGTCAATAAGAAGGTCCAAGGGATACAGTAAACCTTAAGTGAAGCATCGGAATCTAAAACTGGACTGGCAGGACAGGTTCAAATCATAGAATGTTAGAGTGTCAGTCCTTTTGTACTTAAGTCGCCATTCTGATTTTTGTATTAAATTCGGATGCTATATCTGTGTTTCATCGTCAATAACAAGGTCCAAGGGATACAGTAAACCTTAAGTGAAGCATCGGAATCTAAAACTGGACTCGCAGGAGAGGTTCAAATCATAGAATGTTAGAGTGTCAGTCCTCTTGTACTTATGTCGGCATTGTGCCTTTTGTATTAAATTCGGATGCAATCTCTGTGTTTCATCGTCAATTAGAAGGTCCAAGGGATACAGTAAACCTGAAGTGAAGCATCGGAATCTAAAACTGGACTCACAAGAGAGGTTCAAATCATAGAAAGTGAGAGTGTCAGTCCGCTTGTACTTAAGTCGGAGTTAAGCCATCTGAATTTAATTCCGATGCAATTTCTGTGTTTCATTGTCAATAAGAAGGTGCAAGGTATACAGTAAACCTGAAGTGAAGCATCGGAATCTAAATCTGACCTCACAGGAGAAGTTCGAATCATGGAAAGTGAGAGTGTCAGTGCCCTTGTACTTAAGTCGGCATTGTGCCATTTGTATTAAATTCCGATGCAATTTCTGTGTTTCATCGTCAATAAGAAGGTGCAAGGGATACAGTAAACCTGAAGTGAAGCATCGGAATCTAAAACTGGACTCACAGGATAGGTTCAAATCATAGAAAGTGAGAGTGTCAGTTCCCTTGTACTTAAGTCGCCATTGTGCATTTTGTATTAAATTCGGATGCAATTTCTGTGTTTCATCGTCAATAAGAAGGTCCAAGGGATACAGTAAACCTGAAGTGAAGCATCGGAATCTAAAACTGGACTCACAGGAGAGGTTCAAATCATTGAATGTTAGAGTGTCAGTCCTGTTGTAATTAAGTCGGCATTGTGCCTTTTGTATTAAATTCGGATGCAAACTCTGTGTTTCATCGTCAATAAGAAGGTCCAAGGGAAACAGTAAACCAGAAGTGAAGCATCGGAATCTAAATCTGACCTCACAGGAGAAGTTCGAATCATGGAAAATGAGAGTGTCAGTGCCCTTGTACGTAAGTCGGCATTGTGCCTTTTGAATTTAATTCTGATGCAATTTCTGTGTTTCATCGTCAATAAGAAGGTCCAAGGGATACAGTAAACCTGAAGTGAAGCATCGGAATCTAAAACTGGACTCACAGGAGAGGTGCAAATCATAGAAAGTTAGAGTGACAGTATTCTTGTACTTAAGACGGCATTGTGCCTTTTGAATTTAATTCCGATGCAATTTCTGTGTTTCATCGTCAATAAGAAGGTGCTAGGTATACAGTAAACCTGAAGTGAAGCATCGGAATCTAAATCTGACCTCACAGGAGAGGTTCGAATCTTTGAAAGTGAGAGTGTCAGTCCTCTTGTACTTAAGTCGGCATTGTGCCATTTGTATTAAATTCGAATGCAGTTTCTGTGTTTCGTCGTCAATAAGAAGGTCCAAGGGATACAGTAAACCTGAAGTGAAGCATCGGAATCTAAAACTGGACTCACAGGGGAGGTTCAAATCATAGAAAGTGAGAGTGTCAGTCCTCTTGTACTTAAGTCGCCATTGTGCCTTTTGTATTAAATTATGATGCAATTTCTGTTTTCATCGTCAATAAGAAGGTCCAAGGGATACAGTAAACCTGAAGTAAAGCATCGGAATCCAAAACTGGACTCACGGGAGATGTTCAAATCATAGAAAGTTAGAGTGTCAGTCCTCTTGTACTTAAGTCGGCATTGTGCCTTTTGTATTAAATCCGGATGCAGTTTCTGTGTTTAATCGTCAATAAGAAGGTCCAAGGGATAAAGTAAACCTGAAGTGAAGCATCGCAATATAAAACTGGACTCACAGGAGAGGTTCAAATCATAGAAAGTGAGAGTGTTAGTCCTCTTCTACTTAGGCGGCACTGTGCCTTTTGAATTTAATTCCGATGCAATTTCTGTGTTTCATCGTCAATAACAACGTCCAAGAGATACAGTAAACCTGAAGTGAAGCATCGGAATCTAAAACTGGACTCACAGGAGAGGTTCGAATCATAGAAAGTGAGAGTGTCAGTCCTCTTGTACTTAAGTCGGCATTGTGCCATTTGTATTAAATTCGGATGCAATTTCTGTGTTTCATCGTCAATAAGAAGGTCCATGGGATACAGTAACCCTGAGGTGAAGCATCGGAATCTAAAACTGGACTCACAGGAGAGGTTCAAATCATAGAAAGTGAGAGTGTCAGTCCTCTTGTACTTAAGTCACCATTGCGACTTTTGTATTAATTTCGGATGCAATTTCTGTGTTTCATTGTCAATAATAAGGTCCAACGGATACAGTAATCCTGAAGTGAAGCATCGGAATCTAAAACTGGACTCACAGGAGAGGTTCAAATCATAGAAAGTGAGAGTGTCATTCTTCTTGTACTTAAGTCGCCATTGTGCTTTTTGTATTAAATTCGGATGCAGTTTCTGTGTTTAATCGTCAATAAGAAGGTCCAAGGGATACAGTAAACCTGAAGTAAAGCATCGGAACCTAAAACTGGACTCACTGGAGAGGTTCAAATCATAGAAAGTTAGAGTTTCAGTCCTCTTGTACTTAAGTCGGCATTATGCCTTTTGTATTAAATTCGGATGCAAACTCTGTGTTTCATCGTCAATAAGAAGGTCCAAGGTATACAGTAAACCTGAAGTGAAGGTTCGGAATCTAAAACTGGACTCACAGGAGACGCACAAATCATAGAAAGTTAGAGTGTCAGTCCTCTTGTAATTAAGTCGGCATTGTGCATTTTGAATTTAATTCCGGTGCTATATCTGTGGTTCATTGTCAATAAGAAGGTCCAAGGGATACAGTAAACCTGAAGTGAAGCATCGGAAAGTAAAACTGGACTCACAGGAGAGGTTCAAATCATAGAAAGTGAGAGTGTCAGTCCTCCTTTACTTAAGTCGGCATTGTGCGTTTTAAATTTAATTCCGATGCAATATCTGTGTTTCATCGTCAATAAGAAGGTCCAAGGGACACAGTAAACCTGAAGTGAAGCATCGGAATCCAAAACTGGACTTACAGGAGATGTTCAAATCATAGAAAGTGAGATTGTCGGTCCTCTTGTACTAAAGTAGCCATTGTGATTTTTGTATTAAATTCGGATGCAATTTCCGTGTTACATCGTCAATAAGCAGGTCCAAGAGATACAGTAAACCTGAAGTGAAGCATCGGAAACTAAAACTGGACTCACAGGAGAGGTTCAAATCATCGAAAGTTAGAGTGTCAGTCCTCTTGTACTTAAGTCGGCATTATGCCTTTTGTATTAAATTCGGTTGCAATTTCTGTGTTTCATCGTCAATAAGAAGGTCCAAGGGATACAGTAAACCTGAAGTGAAGCATCGGAATGTAAAACTGGACTCATAGGGGAGGTTCAAATCATAGAAAGTGAGAGTGTCAGTACTCTTGTACTTAAGTCGGCATTGTGCCTTTTGAATTTAATGCCGATGCAATTTCTGTGTTTAATCGTCAATAAGAAGGTGCAAGGTATACAGTAACCCTGAAGTGAAGCATCGGAATCTAAAACTGGACTCATAGGAGAGATTCAAATCATAGAAAGTGAGGGCGTTAGTCGTCTTCTACTTAGGTCGGCACTGTGCTTTATGAATTTAATTCCGAAACAATTTCTGTGTTTCATCGTCAATAAGAAGGTCCAAGGGATACAGTAAACCTTAAGTGAAGCATCGGAATCGAAAACTGGACTCGCAGGAGAGGTTCAACTCACAGAATGTTAGAGTGTCAGTCCTCTTTTACTTAAGACGGCATTGTTCTATTTGTATTAATTTCGGATGCGATTTCTGTGTTTTGTCGTCAACAAGAAGGTCCAAGGGATACAGTAAACCTGAAGCGAAACATCGGAATCTAAATCTGACCTCACATGGGAGGTTCGAATCATAGAAAGTGAGAGTGTCAGTCCTCTTGTACTTAAGTAGGCATTGTGCCATTTGTATTAAATTCGGATGCAATTTCTGTGTTTCATCGTCAATAAGAAGGTCCAACAGATACAGTAAACCTGAGGTGAAGCATCGGAATCTAAAACTGGACTGACAGGAGAGGTTGAAATCATAGAAAGTTAGAGTGTCAGTCCTCTTGTAATTAAGTCGGCATTGTGCCTTTTGTATTAAATTCGGACGCAATTTCTGTGTTTCATCGTCAATAAGGAGGTCCAACAGATACAGTAAACCTGAGGTGAACCATCGGAATCTAAAACTGGACTCACAGGAGAGGTTCAAATTATCGAAAGTTAGAGTGTCAGTCCTCTTGTACTTAAGTCGGCATTATGCCTTTTGTATTAAATTCGGATGCAAACTCTGTGTTTCATCGTCAATAAGAAGGTCCAAATGATACAGTAAAGATGAAGTGAAGCATCGGAATCTAAAACTGGACTCACAGGAGAGGTACAAATCATAGAATGTTAGAGTGTCAGTCCTCTTGTACTTAAGTCGGCATTGTGCATTTTGAATTTAATTCCGGTGCTATTTCTGTGGTTCATTGTCAATAAGAAGGTCCAAGGGATGCAATAAACCTGAAGTGAAGCATCGGAATCTAAAACTGGACTCACAGGTGAGGTTCAAATCTTAGAAAGTGAGAGTGTCACTCCTCTCTTACTTAAGTCGGCATTGTGCGTTTTAAATTTAATTCCGATGCAATATATGTGTTTCATCGTCTATAAGAAGGTCCAAGGGATACAGTAAACCTGAAGTGAAGCATCGGAATCTAAAACTGGACTCACAGGAGATATTCAAATCATAGAAAGTGAGATTGTCGGTCCTCTTGTACTAAAGTCGCCATTGTGATTTTTGTATTAAATTCGGATGCAATTTCTGTGTTTCATCGTCAATAAGAATGTCCAAGGGATACAGTAAACCTGAAGTGAAGCATCGGAATCTAAAACTGGACTCAGAGGAGAGGTGCAAATCATAGAAAGTTAGAGTGTCAGTCCTCTTGTACTTAAGTCGGCATTGTACCTTTTGTATTAAATTCGAATGCAGTTTCTGTGTGTCATCGTCAATAAGAAGGTCCAAGGGATACAGTAAACCTGAAGTGAAGCATCGGAATGTAAAACTGGACTCACAGGAGAGGTTCAAATCATAGAAAGTGAGAGTGTCAGTCCTCTTGTACTTAAGTCGGCATTGTGCCTTTTGAATTTAATTCCGATGCAATTTCTGTGTTTAATCGTCAATAAGAAGGTGCAAGGTATACAGTAACCCTGAAGTGAAGCATCGGAATCTAAAACTGGACTCACAGGAGAGGTACAAATCATAGAAAGTGAGAGAGTTAGTCGTCTTCTACTTAGGTCGGCACTGTGCCTTTTGAATTTAATTCCGAAGCAATTTCTGTGTTTCATCGTCAATAAGAACGTCCAAGGGATACAGTAAACCTGAAGTGAAGCATCGGAATCTAAAACTGGACTCACAGGAGAGATTCAAATCATAGAAAATTAGAGTGTCACTCCGCTTGTACATAAGTCGGTAATGTGCCTTTTGTATTAAATTCGGATGCAATTTCTGTGTTTCATCGTCAATAAGAAGGTACAAGGGATACAGTAAACCTGAAGTGAAGCATCGGAATCTAAAACTGGACTCCCAGGAAAGGTGCAAATCATAGAAAGTTAGAGTGTCAGTCCTCTTGTACTTAAGTCGGCATTATGCCTTTTGTATTATATTCGGATGCAAACTCTGTGTTTCATCGTCAATAAGAAGGTCGAAGGGATACAGTAAACATGAAGTGAAGCATCGGAATCTAAAACTGGACTCACAGGAGAGGTACAAATCATAGAATGTTAGAGTGTCAGTCCTTTTGTACTTAAGTCGGCATTGTGCATTTTGAATTTAATTCCGTTGCTATTTCTGTGGTTCATTGTCAATAAGAAGGTCCAAGGGATGCAGTAAACCAGAAGTGAAGCATCGGAATCTAAAACTGGACTCACAGTAGAGGTTCAAATCATAGAAAGTGAGAGTGTCACTCCTCTTTTACTTAAGTCGGCATTGTGCGTTTTAAATTTTATTCCGATGCAATATCTGTGTTTCATCGTCAATAAGAAGGTCCAAGGGATACAGTAAACCTGAAGTGAAGCATCGGAATCTAAAACTGGACTCACAGGAGATGTTCAAATCATGGAAAGTGAGATTGTCGGTCCTCTTGTACTAAAGTCGCCATTGTGATTTTTGTACTAAATTCGGATGCAATTTCTGTGTTTCATCGTCAATAAGAAGGTCCTAGTGATACAGTAAACCTGAAGTGAAGCATTGGAATCTCAAACTGGACTCACAGGAGAGGTGCAAATCATAGAAAGTTAGAGTGTCAGTCCTCTTGTACTTAAGTCGGCATTGTACCTTTTGTATTAAATTCGGATGCAATTTCTGTGTTTCATCGTCAATAAGAAGGTCCAAGGGATACAGTAAACCTGAAGTGAAGCATCGGAATGTAAAACTGGACTCACAGGAGAGGTTCAAATCATAGAAAGTGACAGTGTCAGTCCTCTTGTACTTAAGTCGGCATTGTGCCTTTTGAATTTAATTCCGATGCAATTTCTGTGTTTCATCGTCAATAACAACGTTCAAGAGATACAGTAAACCTGAAGTGAAGCATCGGAATCTAAAACTGGACTCACAGGAGAGGTTCGAATCATAGAAAGTGAGAGTGTCAGTCCTCTTGTACTTAAGTCGGCATTGTGCCATTTGTATTAAATTCGGATGCAATTTCTGTGTTTCATCGTCAATAAGAAGGTCCATGGGATCCAGTAACCCTGAGGTGAAGCATCGGAATCTAAAACTGGACTCACAGGAGAGGTTCAAATCATAGAAAGTGAGAGTGTCAGTCCTCTTGTACTTAAGTCACCATTGCGACTTTTGTATTAATTTCGGATGCAATTTCTGTGTTTCATCGTCAATAATAAGGTCCAACGGATACAGTAATCCTGAAGTGAAGCATCGGAATCTAAAACTGGACTCACAGGAGGGGTTCAAATCATAGAAAGTGAGAGTGTCATTCTTCTTGTACTTAAGTCGCCATTGTGCTTTTTGTATTAAATTCGGATGCAGTTTCTGTGTTTAATCGTCAATAAGAAGGTCCAAGGGATACAGTAAACCTGAAGTAAAGCATCTGAACCTAAAACTGGACTCACTGGAGAGGTTCAAATATTAGAAAGTTAGAGTTTCAGTCCTCTTGTACTTAAGTCGGCATTATGCCTTTTGTATTAAATTCGGATGCAAACTCTGTGTTTCATCGTCAATAAGAAGGTCCAACGTATACAGTAAACCTGAAGTGAAGGTTCGGAATCTAAAACTGGACTCACAGGAGACGCACAAATCATAGAAAGTTAGAGTGTCAGTCCTCTTGTAATTAAGTCGGCATTGTGCATTTTGAATTTAATTCCGGTGCTATTTCTGTGGTTCATTGTCAATAAGAAGGTCCAAGGGATACAGTAAACCTGAAGTGAAGCATCGGAATCTAAAACTGGACTCACAGGAGAGGTTCAAATCATAGAAAGTGAGAGTGTCAGTCCTCCTTTACTTAAGTCGGCATTGTGTGTTTTAAATTTAATTCCGATGCAATATCTGTGTTTCATCGTCAATAAGAAGGTCCAAGGGACACAGTAAACTTGAAGTGAAGCATCGGAATCCAAAACTGGACTTACAGGAGATGTTCAAATCATAGAAAGTGAGATTGTCGGTCCTCTTGTACTAAAGTCGCCATTGTGATTTTTGTATTAAATTCGGATGCAATTTCCGTGTTACATCGTCAATAAGCAAGTCCAAGAGATACAGTAAACCTGAAGTGAAGCATCGGAAACTAAAACTGGACTCACAGGAGAGGTTCAAATCATCGAAAGTTAGAGTGTCAGTCCTCTTGTACTTAAGTCGGCATTATGCCTTTTGTATTAAATTCGGTTGCAATTTCTGTGTTTCATCGTCAATAAGAAGGTCCAAGGGATACAGTAAACCTGAAGTGAAGCATCGGAATGTAAAACTGGACTCATAGGAGAGGTTCAAATCATAGAAAGTGAGAGTGTCAGTACTCTTGTACTTAAGTCGGCATTGTGCCTTTTGAATTTAATGCCGATGCAATTTCTGTGTTTAATCGTCAATAAGAAGGTGCAAGGTATACAGTAACCCTGAAGTGAAGCATCGGAATCTAAAACTGGACTCATAGGAGAGATTCAAATCATAGAAAGTGAGGGCGTTAGTCGTCTTCTACTTAGGTCGGCACTGTGCTTTTTGAATTTAATTCCGAAGCAATTTCTGTGTTTCATCGTCAATAAGAAGGTCCAAGGGATACAGTAAACCTTAAGTGAAGCATCGGAATCGAAAACTGGACTCGCAGGAGAGGTTCAACTCACAGAATGTTAGAGTGTCAGTCCTCTTTTACTTAAGACGGCATTGTTCTATTTGTATTAATTTCGGATGCGATTTCTGTGTTTTGTCGTCAACAAGAAGGTCCAAGGGATACAGTAAACCTGAAGCGAAACATCGGAATCTAAAACTGGACTGACCGGAGAGGTTGAAATCATAGAAAGTTAGAGTGTCAGTCCTCTTGTAATTAAGTCGGCATTGTGCCTTTTGAATTAAATTCGGACGCAATTTCTGTGTTTCATCGTCAATAAGGAGGTCCAACAGATACAGTAAACCTGAGGTGAACCATCGGAATCTAAAACTGGACTCACAGGAGAGGTTCAAATCATCGAAAGTTAGAGTGTCAGTCCTCTTGTACTTAAGTCGGCATTATGCCTTTTGTATTAAATTCGGATGCAAACTCTGTGTTTCATCGTCAATAAGAAGGTCCAAATGATACAGTAAAGATGAAGTGAAGCATCGGAATCTAAAACTGGACTCACAGGAGAGGTACAAATCATAGAATGTTAGAGTGTCAGTCCTCTTGTACTTAAGTCGGCATTGTGCATTTTGAATTTAATTCCGGTGCTATTTGTGTGGTTCATTGTCAATAAGAAGGTCCAAGGGATGCAATAAACCTGAAGTGAAGCATCGGAATCTAAAACTGGACTCACAGGTGAGGTTCAAATCTTAGAAAGTGAGAGTGTCACTCCTCTCTTACTTAAGTCGGCATTGTGCGTTTTAAATTTAATTCCGATGCAATATATGTGTTTCATCGTCTATAAGAAGGTCCAAGGGATACAGTAAACCTGAAGTGAAGCATCGGAATCTAAAACTGGACTCACAGGAGATATTCAAATCATAGAAAGTGAGATTGTCGGTCCTCTTGTACTAAAGTCGCCATTGTGATTTTTGTATTAAATTCGGATGCAATTTCTGTGTTTCATCGTCAATAAGAATGTCCAAGGGATACAGTAAACCTGAAGTGAAGCATCGGAATCTAAAACTGGACTCAGAGGAGAGGTGCAAATCATAGAAAGTTAGAGTGTCAGTCCTCTTGTACTTAAGTCGGCATTGTACCTTTTGTATTAAATTCGAATGCAGTTTCTGTGTGTCATCGTCAATAAGAAGGTCCAAGGGATACAGTAAACCTGAAGTGAAGCATCGGAATGTAAAACTGGACTCACAGGAGAGGTTCAAATCATAGAAAGTGAGAGTGTCAGTCCTCTTGTACTTAAGTCGGCATTGTGCCTTTTGAATTTAATGCCGATGCAATTTCTGTGTTTAATCGTCAATAAGAAGGTGCAAGGTATACAGTAACCCTGAAGTGAAGCATCGGAATCTAAAACTGGACTCACAGGAGAGGTACAAATCATAGAAAGTGAGAGAGTTAGTCGTCTTCTACTTAGGTCGGCACTGTGCCTTTTGAATTTAATTCCGAAGCAATTTCTGTGTTTCATCGTCAATAAGAACGTCCAAGGGATACAGTAAACCTGAAGTGAAGCATCGGAATCTAAAACTGGACTCACAGGAGAGATTCAAATCATAGAAAATTAGAGTGTCACTCCGCTTGTACTTAAGTCGGTAATGTGCCTTTTGTATTAAATTCGGATGCAATTTCTGTGTTTCATCGTCAATAAGAAGGTACAAGGGATACAGTAAACCTGAAGTGAAGCATCGGAATCTAAAACTGGACTCCCAGGAGAGGTGCAAATCATAGAAAGTTAGAGTGTCAGTCCTCTTGTACTTAAGTCGGCATTATGCCTTTTGTATTATATTCGGATGCAAACTCTGTGTTTCATCGTCAATAAGAAGGTCGAAGGGATACAGTAAACATGAAGTGAAGCATCGGAATCTAAAACTGGACTCACAGGAGAGGTACAAATCATAGAAAGTTAGAGTGTCAGTCCTTTTGTACTTAAGTCGGCATTGTGCATTTTGAATTTAATTCCGTTGCTATTTCTGTGGTTCATTGTCAATAAGAAGGTCCAAGGGATGCAGTAAACCAGAAGTGAAGCATCGGAATCTAAAACTGGACTCACAGGAGAGGTTCAAATCATAGAAAGTGAGAGTGTCACTCCTCTTTTACTTATGTCGGCATTGTGCGTTTTAAATTTTATTCCGATGCAATATCTGTGTTTCATCGTCAATAAGAAGGTCCAAGGGATACAGTAAACCTGAAGTGAAGCATCGGAATCTAAAACTGGACTCACAGGAGATGTTCAAATCATGGAAAGTGAGATTGTCGGTCCTCTTGTACTAAAGTCGCCATTGTGATTTTTGTATTAAATTCGGATGCAATTTCTGTGTTTCATCGTCAATAAGAAGGTCCTAGTGATACAGTAAACCTGAAGTGAAGCATTGGAATCTCAAACTGGACTCACAGGAGAGGTGCAAATCATAGAAAGTTAGAGTGTCAGTCCTCTTGTACTTAAGTCGGCATTGTACCTTTTGTATTAAATTCGGATGCAATTTCTGTGTTTCATCGTCAATAAGAAGGGCCAAGGGATACAGTAAACCTGAAGTGAAGCATCGGAATGTAAAACTGGACTCACAGGAGAGGTTCAAATCATAGAAAGTGACAGTGTCAGTCCTCTTGTACTTAAGTCGGCATTGTGCCTTTTGAATTTAATTCCGATGCAATTTCTGTGTTTAATCTTCAATAAGAAGGTGCAAGGTATATAGTAACCCTGAAGTGAAGCATCGGAATCTAAAACTGGACTCACAGGAGAGGTTCAAATCATAGAAAGTGAGAGAGTTAGTCGTCTTCTACTTAGGTCGGCACTGTGCCTTTTGAATTTAATTCCGAAGCAATTTCTGTGTTTCATCGTCAATAAGAACGTCCAAGGGATACAGTAAACCTGAAGTGAAGCATCGGAATCTAAAACTGGACTCACAGGAGAGATCCAAATCATAGTAAGTTAGAGTGTCACTCCGCTTGTACTTAAGTCGGTAATGTGCCTTTTGTATTAAATTCCGATGCAATTTCTGTGTTTCATCGTCAATAAGAAGGTCCAAGGGATACAGTAAACCCTAAGTGAACCATCGGAATCTAAAACTGGACTCGCAGGAGAGGTTCAAATCACAGAATGTTAGAGCGTCAGTCCTCTTTTACTTAAGACGGCATTGTGCTATTTGTATTAATTTCGGATGCGATTTCTGTGTTTTATCGTCAACAAGAAAGTCCAAGGGATGCAGTAAACCTGAAGTGAAAAATCGTAAACTAAATCTGACCTCACAGGAGAGGTTCGAATCATAGAAAGTGAGAGTGTCAGTCCTCTTGTACTTAAGTCGGCATTGTGCCATTTGTATTAAATTCGGATGCAATTTCTGTGTTTCATCGTCAATACGAAGGTCCAACAGATACAGTAAACCTGAGGTGAAGCATCGGAATCTAAAACTGGACTCACAGGAGATATTAAAAACATAGAAAGTGAGATTGCCGGTCCTCTTGTACTAAAGTCGCCATTGTGATTTTTTTATTAAATTCGGATGCAATTTCTGTGTTTCATCGTCAATAAGAAGGTCCAAGGGATACAGTAAACCTGAAGTGAAGCATTGGAATCTAAAACTGGACTCACAGGAGAGGTGCAAATCATAGAAAGTTAGAGTGTCAGTCCTCTTGTACTTAAGTCGGCATTGTACCTTTTGTATTAAATTCGGATGCAATTTCTGTGTTTCATCGTCAATAAGAAGGTCCAAGGGATACAGTAAACCTGAAGTGAAGCATCGGAATGTAAAACTGGACTCACAGGAGAGGTTCAAATCATAGAAAGTGAGAGTGTCAGTCCTCTTGGACTTAAGTCGGCATTGTGCCTTTTGAATTTAATTCCGATGCAATTTCTGTGTTTAATCCTCAATAAGAAGGTGCAAGGTATACAGTAACCCTGAAGTGAAGCATCGGAATCTAAAACTGGACTCACAGGAGAGGTACAAATCATAGAAAGTGAGAGAGTTAGTCGGCTTCTACTTAGGTCGGCACTGTGCCTTTTGAATTTTATTCCGAAGCAATTTCTGTGATTCATCGTCAATAAGAACGTCCAAGGGATACAGTAAACCTGAAGTGAAGCATCGGAATCTAAAACTGGACTCACAGGAGAGATTCAAATCATAGTAAGTTAGAGTGTCACTCCGCTTGTACTTAAGTCGGTAATGTGCCTTTTGTATTAAATTCCGATGCAATTTCTGTGTTTCATCGTCAATAAGAAGGTCCAAGGGATACAGTAAACCCTAAGTGAACCATCGGAATCTAAAACTGGACTCGCAGGAGAGGTTCAAATCACAGAATGTTAGAGCGTCAGTCCTCTTTTACTTAAGACGGCATTGTGCTATTTGTACTAATTTCGGATGCGATTTCTGTGTTTTATCGTCAACAAGAAAGTCCAAGGGATACAGTAAACCTGAAGTGAAAAATCGTAATCTAAATCTGACCTCACAGGAGAGGTTCGAATCATAGAAAGTGAGAGTGTCAGTCCTCTTGTACTTAAGTCGGCATTGTGCCATTTGTATTAAATTCGGATGCAATTTCTGTGTTTCATCGTCAATACGAAGGTCCCACAGATACAGTAAACCTGAAGTGAAGCATTGGAATCTAAAACTGGACTCACAGGGGATATTCAAATCATAGAAAGTGAGATTGTCGGTCCTCTTGTACTAAAGTCGCCATTGTGATTTTTGTATTAAATTCGGATGCAATTTCTGTGTTTCATCGTCAATAAGAAGGTCCAAGGGATACAGTAAACCTGAAGTGAAGCATCGGAATGTAAAACTGGACTCACAGGTGAGGTTCAAATCATAGAAAGTGAGAGTGTCAGTCCTCTTGTACTTAAGTCGGCATTGTGCATTTTGAATTTAATTCCGATGCAATTTCTGTGTTTAATCGTCAATAAGAAGGTGCAAGGTATACAGTAACCCTGAAGTGAAGCATCGGAATATAAAACTGGACTCACAGGAGAGGTTCAAATCATAGAAAGTGACAGTGTTAGTCGTCCTCTACTTAGGTCGGCACTATGCCTTTTGAATTTAATTCCGAAGCAATTTCTGTGCTTCATCGTCAATAAGAACGTCCAAGGGATACAGTAAACCCGAAGTGAAGCATCGGAATCTAAAACTGGACTCACAGGAGAGATTCAAATCATAGAAAGTTAGAGTGTCACTCCGCTTGTACTTAAGTCGGTAATGTGCCTTTTGTATTAAATTCGGATGCAATTTCTGTGTTTCATCGTCAATAAGAAGGTCCAAGGGATACAGTAAACCTTAAGTGAAGCATCGGAATCTGAAACTGGACTCGCAGGAGAGGTTCAAATCACAGAATGTTAGAGCGTCAGTCCTCTTTAACTTAAGACGGCATTGTGCTATTTGTATTAATGTCGGATGCGATTTCTGTGTTTTATCGTCAACAAGAAGGTCCAACAGATACAGTAAACCTGAGGTGAAGCATCGGAATCTAAAACTGTACTCACAGGAGAGGTTCAAATCATAGAAAGTGAGAGTGTCAGTCCTCTTGTACTTAAGTCACCATTGTGACTTTTGGATTAATTTCGGATGCAATTTCTGTATTTTATCGTCAATAAGAAGGTCCAAGTGATACAGTAAACCTGAAGTGAAGCATCGGAACCTAAAACTGGACTCACAGGAGAGGTTCAAATCATAGAAAGTTAGAGTGTCAGTCCTCTTGTAAATAATTCGGCATTGTGCCTTTTGTATTAAATTCGGATGCAACCTCGTGTTTCATCGTCAATAAGAAGGTCCAAGGGATACAGTAAACCTGAAGTGAAGCATCGGAATCTAAAACTGGACTCACAGGAGAGGTACAAATCATAGAAAGTTAGAGTGTCAGTGCTCCTGTACTTAAGTCGGCATTGTGCATTTTGAATTTAATTCCGGTGCTATTTCTGTGGTTCATTGTCAATAAGAAGGTCCAAGGGATACAGTAAACCTGAAGCGAAGCATTGGAATCTAAAACTGGACTCACAGGAGAGGTGCAAATCATAGAAAGTGAGAGTGTCAGTCCTCTTGTACTTAAGTCACCATTGTGACTTTTGGATTAATTTCGGATGCAATTTCTGTGTTTCATCGTCAATAAGAAGGTCCAAGGGATACAGTAAACCCTAAGTGAACCATCGGAATCTAAAACTGGACTCGCAGGAGAGGTTCAAATCACAGAATGTTAGAGCGTCAGTCCTCTTTTACTTAAGACGGCATTGTGCTATTTGTATTAATTTCGGATGCGATTTCTGTGTTTCATCGTCAACAAGAAGGTCCAAGGGATACAGTAAACCTGAAGTGAAGCATCGGAATCTAAAACTGGACTCACAGGAGATATTCAAATCATAGAAAGTGAGATTGTCGGTCCTCTTGTACTTAAGTCGGCATTGCACCTTTTGTATTAAATTCGGATGCAGTATCTGTGTTTCATCGTCAATAAGAAGGTCCAAGAGATACAGTAAACCTGAAGTGAAGCATCGGAATGTAAAACTGGACTCACAGGAGAGGTTCAAATCATAGAAAGTGACAGTGTCAGTCCTCTTGTACTTAAGTCGGCATTGTGCCTTTTGAATTTAATTACGATGCAATTTCTGTGTTTAATCGTCAATAAGAAGGTGCAAGGTATACAGTAACCCTGAAGTGAAGCATCGGAATCTAAAACTGGACTCACAGGAGAGGTTCAAATCATAGAAAGTGAGAGTGTTAGTCGTCCTCTACTTAGGTCGGCACTGTGCCTTTTGAATTTATTTCCGAAGCAATTTCTGTGCTTCATCGTCAATAAGAACGTCCAAGGGATACAGTAAACCCGAAGTGAAGCATCGGAATCTAAAACTGGACTCACAGGAGAGATTCAAATCATAGAAAGTTAGAGTGTCACTCCCCTTGTACTTAAGTCGGTAATGTGCCTTTTGTATTAAATTCGGATGCAATTTCTGTGTTTCATCGTCAATAAGAAGGTCCAAAGGATACAGTAAACCCTAAGTGAACCATCGGAATCTAAAACTGGACTCGCAGGAGAGGTTCAAATCACAGAATGTTAGAGCGTCAGTCCTCTTTTACTTAAGACGGCATTGTGCTATTTGTATTAATTTCGGATGCGATTTCTGTGTTTTATCGTCAACAAGAAGGTCCAAGGGATACATAAACCTGAAGTGAAACATCGTAATCTAAATCTGACCTCACAGGAGAGGTTCGAATCATAGAAAGTGAGAGTGTCAGTCCTCTTGTACTTAAGTCACCATTGTGACTTTTGTATTAATTTCGGGTGCAATTTCTGTGTTTCATCGTCTATAAGAAGGTCCAAGGGATACAGTAAACCTGAAGTGAAGCATCGGAATCTAAAACTGGACTCACAGGAGATGTTCCAATCATAGAAAGTTAGAGTGTCAGTCCTCTTCTACTTAAGTCGGCATTATGCCTTTGTATTAAATTCGGATGCAAACTCTGTGTTTCATCGTCAATAAGAAGGTCCAAGGGATACAGTAAACCTGAAGTGAAGCATCGGAATCTAAAACTGGACTCACAGGAGAGGTACAAATCATAGAAAGTTAGAGTGTCAGTCCTCTTGTACTTAAGTCGGCATTGTGCATTTTGAATTTAATTCCGGTGCTATTTCTGTGGTTCATTGTCAATAAGAAGGTCCAAGGGATGCAGTAAACCAGAAGTGAAGCATCGGAATCTAAAACTGGACTCACAGGAGAGGTTCGAATCATAGAAAGTGAGAGTGTCAGTCCTCTTGTACTTAAGTCGGCATTGTGCCATTTGTATTAAATTCGGATGCCATTTCTGTGTTTCATCGTCAATACGAAGGTCCAACAGATACAGTAAACCTGAGGTGAAGCATCGGAATCTAAAACTGCACTCACAGGAGAGGTACAAATAATAGAAAGTGAGAGTGTCAGTCCTCTTGTACTTAAGTCGGTATTGTGTTTTTTGTATTAAATTCGGATGCAATTTCTGTGTTTCATCGTCCATAAGAAGGTCCAAGGGATACAGTAAACCTGAAGTGAAGCATCGGAATCTAAAACTGGACTCACGGGAGAGGTCAAATCATAGAGGGTTAGAGTGTCACTCCTCTTGTACTTGAGTCGGTATTGTGCCTTTTGTATTAAATTCGGATGCAAACTCTGCGTTTCATCTTCAATAAGAAGGTCCAAGGGATACAGTAAACCTGAAGTGAAGCATCGGAATCTAAAACTGGGCTCACAGGAGAGGTTCAAATCATAGAAAGTTAGAATGTCAGTCCTCTTGTACTTAAGTCGGCATTGTGCCTTTTGTATTAAATTCGGATGCAATTTCTGTGTTTCATCGTCATTAAGAAGGTGTAAGGTATACAGTAAACCTGAAGAATCGGAATCTAAAACAGGACTCAAAGGAGAGTTTCAAATCATAGACAGTGAGAGTGGCAGTCCTCTTGTACTCAAGTCGGCATTGTGCCTTTTGTATTAAATTCGGATGCTATTTCTGTGTTTCATCGTCAATAAGAAGGTCCTAGGGATACAGTAAACCTGAAGTGAAGCATCGGAATCTAAAACTGGACTCACAGGAGAGGTCAAATCATGGAAAGTTAGAGTGTCACTCCTTTTGTACTTAAGTCGGTATTGTGCCTATGGTATTAAATTCGGATGCAATTTCTGCGATTCATCGTCAATAAGAAGGTCCATAAGGTACAGTAAACATGAAGTGAAGCATCGGAATCTAAAATTGGCCTCACAGGAGAGGTTCAAATCATAGAAAGTTAGAGTGTCAGTCGTCTTGTACTTAAGTCGGCATTGTGCCTTTTGAATTTAATTGCGGTGCAATTTCTGTGTTTCATCGTCAATAAGAAGGTGCAAGGTATACAGTAAACGTGAAGTGAAGCATCGGAATCTACAACTGAACTCACAGGAGAGGTTCAAATCATAGGAAGTGAGAGTGTCAGTGCCCTTGTACATAAGTCGGCAATGTGCCATTTGTATTAAATGCGGATGCAATTTCTGTGTTTCATCGAAGATAAGAAGGTCTCAAGGGATACAGTAAACATGAAGTGATGCATCGGAATCTAAAACTGGACTCACAGGAGAGGTTCAAATCATAGAAAGTGAGAGTGTCAGTACTCTTGTACTTAAGTCGGCATTGTGCCATTTGTATTAAATTCGGTTGCAATTTCTGTGTTTCATCGTCAATAAGAAGGTCCAAGGGATACAGTAAACCTAAAGTGAGGCATCGGAATCCAAAACTGGACTCACAGGAGAGGTTCCAATCATAGAAAGTAAGAGTGTCAGTCCTCTTGTACTTAAGTCGGCATTGTGCCTTTTGAATTTAATTCCGATGCAATTTCTGTGTTTCATCATCAATAAGGAGGTGCGAGGTATACAGTATACCTGAAGTGAAGCATCGGAATCTAAAACTGGACTCACAGGAGAGGTTCAAATCATAGAAAGTGAGAGTGCCAGTCCTCTTGTACTTAATCCGTCATTGTGCCATTTGTATTAAATTTGGATGCAATTTCTGTGTTTCATCGTCAATAAGAAGGTCTAAGGGATACAGTAAACCTGAAGTGAAGCATCGGAATCTAAAACTGGACCCACAGGAGAGATTCAAATAATAGAAAATTAAAGTGTCACTCCGCTTGTACTTAAGTCGGTATTGTGCCTTTTGTATTAAATTCGGATGCAATTTCTGTGTTTCATCGTCAATAAGAAGGTCCAAGGGATACAGTAAGCCTTATGTGAAGCATCGGAATCTAAAACTGGACTCACAGGAGAGGTTCAAATCATAGAATATTAGAGTGTCAGTCCTCTTTTACTTAAGTCGGCATTGTGCATTTTGTATTAAATTCGGATGCAATTTCTGTGTTTCATCGTCATTAAGAAGGTCCAAGGGATACAGTAAATCTGAAGTGAAGCATCGGAATCTAAAACTGGACTCACTGGAGAGGTTCAAATCATAGAAAGTGAGAGTGTCAGTCATCTTGTAATTAAGTCGGCATTGTGCCTTTTGAATTTAATTCCGATGCAATTTCTGTGTTTCATCATCAATAAGAGGGAGCAAGGTATACGGTCAACCTGAAATGAAGCATCGGAATCTAAAACTGGACTCACAGGAGATGTTCAAATAATAGAAAGTGAGAGTGTCAGTCCACTTGTACTTAAGTTGCCATTGTGCCTTTTGTATTAAATTCGGATGCAATTTCTGTCTTTCATCGTCAACAAAAAGGACCAAGCGATACAGTAAACCTGAAGTGAAGCATCGGAATCTAAAACTGGACTCACAGGAGGGGTTCAAATCATAGAAAGTTAGAGTGTCACTCCGCTTGTACTTAAGTCGGTATTGTGCCTTTTGTATTAAATTCGGATGCAATTTCTGTGTTACATCGTCAATAAGAAGGTCCAAGGGATACAGTAAACCTTAAGTGAAATATCGGAATCTAAAACTGGACTCACAGGAGAGGTTCAAATCATAGAAAGTTAGAGTGTCACTCCGCTTGTACTTAAGTCGGCATTGTGCCAATTGTATTAAATTCGGATGCAATATTTGTGTTTCATCGGCAATAAGAAGGTCCAAGGGTTACAGTAAACCTGAAGTGAATCATCGGAATCTAAAACTGGACTCACAGGAGAGGTCAAATCATAGAAAGTTAGAGTGTCACTCCTCTTGTACTTGAGTCGGTATTGTGCCTTTTGTTTTAAATTCGGATGCAAACTCTGTGTTTCATCGTCAATAAGAAGGTCCAAGGGTTACAGTAAACCTGAAGTGAATCATCGGAATCTAAAACTGGACTCACAGGAGAGGTCAAATCATAGAAAGTTAGAGTGTCACTCCTCTTGTACTTAAGTCGGCATTGTGCCTTT
Organism: Schistocerca americana; assembly: GCF_021461395.2. Taxonomy (NCBI): domain Eukaryota; kingdom Metazoa; phylum Arthropoda; class Insecta; order Orthoptera; family Acrididae; genus Schistocerca; species Schistocerca americana. The sequence goes on from NW_025725906.1 coordinate 5,506,283, forward strand.
TGTATTAAATTCGGATGCAATTTCTGTGTTTCATCGTCAATAAGAAGGTGCAAGGTATACAGTAAACCTGAAGAATCGGAATCTAAAACTGGACTCACAGGAGAGGTTCAAATCACAGAAAGTGAGAGTGTCACTCCTCTTGTACTTGAGTCGGTATTGTTCCTTTTGTATTAAATTCGGATGCAATTTCTGTGTTTCATCGTCAATAAGAAGGTGCAAGGTATACAGTAAACCTGAAGAATCGGAATCTAAAACTGGCCTCACAGGAGAGGTTCAAATCATAGAAAGTTAGAGTGTCAGTCGTCTTGTACTTAAGTCGGCATTGAGCCTTTTGAATTTAATTCCGGTGCAATTTCTGTGTTTCATCGTCAATAAGAAGGTGCAAGGTATACAGTAAACCTGAACTGAAGCATCGGAATCTAAAACTGAACTCACAGGAGAGGTTCAAATCATAGAAAGTGTAAGTATCAGTGCTCTTGTACTTAAGTCGGCAATGTGCCATTTGTATTAAATGCGGATGCAATTTCTGTGTTTCATCGCCAATAAGAAGGTCTCAAGGGATATAGTAAACATGAAGTGAAGCATCGGAATCTAAAACTGGACTTACAGGAGAGGTTCAAATCATAGAAAGTGAGAGTGTCAGTCCTTTTGTAGTTAAGTCGGCATTGTGCCATTTGTATTAAATTCGATTGCAATATCTGTGTTTCATCGTCAATAAGAAGGTCCAAGGGATACAGTAAACCTGAAGTGAGGCATCGGAATCTAAAACTGGACTGACAGGAGAGGTTCCAATCACAGTAAGTTAGAGTGTCAGTCCTCTTGTACTTAAGTCGGCATTGTGCCATTTAAACTTAATTCCGATGCAATTTCTGTGTTTAATCGACAATAAGGAGGTGCAAGGTATACAGTAAACCTGAAGTGAAGCATCGGAATCTAAAACTGGACTCACAGGAGAGGTTCAAATCATAGAAAGTGAGAGTGTCAGCCCTCTTGTACTTAAATCGGCATTGTACCATTTGTATTAAATTCGGATGCAATTCCTGTGATTCATAGTCAATAAGAAGGTCCAAGGGATACAGTAAACCTGAAGTGAAACATCGGAATCTAAAACTGGACTCACAGGAGAGGTTCAAATCATAGAAAGTTAGAGTGTCACTCCTCTTGTACTTAAGTCGCTATTGTGCCTCTTGTATTAAATACGGATGCAATTTTTGTGTTTTTTCGTCAATAAAAAGGTCCAAGGGATACAGTAAACCTGAAGTGAAGCATCGGAATCTAAAACTGAACTCCCAGGAGAGGTTCAAGTCATAGAAAGTTAGAGTGTCAGTCCTCTTGTACTTATGTCGGCGTGTTGCGTTTTGAATTTAATTCCGATGCAACTTCTGTGTTTCTTCGTCAATAAGAAGGTGCAAGGTATACAGTAAACCTGAAGTGAAGCATCGGAATCTAAAACTGGACTCACAGGAGAGGTTCAAATCATAGAAAGTGAGAGTCTCAGTCCTCTTGTAGTTAAGTCGGCATTGTGCCATTTGTATTAAATTCGGTTGCAATTACTGTGTTTCATCGTCAATAAGAAGGTCCAAGGGATACAGTAAACCTGAAGTGAAGCATCGGAATCTAAAACTGGAATCACAGGAGAGGTTCAAATCATAGAAAGTTTGAGTGTCAGTCCTCTTGTACTTAAGTCGGCATTGTGCATTTTGAATTTAATTCCGATGCAATTTCTGTGTTTCATCGTCAATAAGATGGTCCAAGGGATACAGTAAACCTGAAGTGAAACATCGGAATATTAAACTGGACTCACAGGAGAGGTTCAAATCATAGAGAGTGAGAGTATCAGTCCTCTTTTACTTAAGTCGGCATTGTGCCGTTTGAATTTAATTCCGATGCAATTCTGTGTTTCATCGTCAATAAGAAGGTCCAAGGGATACAGTAAACCTGAAGTAAAGTATCGGAATCTAAAACTGTACACACAGGAGAGGTTCAAATCATAGAAAGTGAGAGTGTCGGTCCTCTTGTACTTAAGTCGGCATTGTGCCATCTGTAATAAATTCGGATGCAATTTCTGTGTTTCATCGTCAATAAGAAGGTCCAAGGGATACAGTAAACCTGAAGTGAAGCATCGGAATCTAATACTGGACTCACAGGAGAGGTCAAATCATAGAAAGTTAGAGTGTCACTCCTTTTGTACATAAGTCGGTATTGTGCCTATGGTATTAAATTCTGATGCAATTTCTGCGTTTCATCGTCAATATGAAGTTCCAAGAGGTACAGTAAACATGAAGTGAAGCATCGGAATCTAAAATTGGCCTCACAGTAGAGGTTCAAATCATAGAAAGTTAGAGTGTCAGTCGTTTTGTACTTAAGTCGGCATAGTGCCTTTTGAATTTAATTGCGGTGCAATTTCTGTGTTTCATCGTCAATAAGGAGGTGCAAAGTATACAGTAAACCTGAAGTGAAGCCTCGGAATCTAAAACTGGACTCACAGGAGAGGTTCAAATCATAGAAAGTGAGAGTGTCAGTCCTCTTGTACTTAAGTCGGCATTGTGCCATTTGTATTAAATTCGGTTGCAATTTCTGTGTTTCATCGTCAATAAGAAGGTCCAAGGGATACAGTAAACCCAAAGTGAGGCATCGGAATCTAAAACTGGACTCACAGGAGGGGTTCCAATCACAGAAAGTTAGAGTGTCAGTCCTCTTGTACTTAAGTCGGCATTGTGCCTTTTGAATTTAATTCCGATGCAATTTCTGTGTTTCATCGTCAATAAGGAGGTGCAAGGTATACAGTAAACCTAAAGTGAAGCATCGGAATCTAAAACTGGACTCACAGGAGAGGTTCAAATCACAGAAAGTGAGAGTGTCAGTCCTCTTGTACTTAAGCCGGCATTGTGCCATTTGTATTAAATTCGGATGCAATTTCTGTGTTTCATCGTCAATAAGAAGGTCTAAGGGATACAATAAACCTGAAGTGAAGCATCGGAATCTAAAACTGGACCCACAGGAGAGATTCAAACAATAGAAAGTTAAAGTGTCACTCCGCTTGTACTTAAGTCGGTATTGTGCCTTTTGTATTAAATTCGGATGCAATTTCTGTGTTTCATCGTCAATAAGAAGGTGCAAGGTATACAGTAAACCTGAAGAATCGGAATCTAAAACTGGACTCACAGGAGAGGTTCAAATCATAGAAAGTTAGAGTGTCACTCCGCTTGTGCTTAAGTCGGCATTGTGCCAATTGTATTAAATTCGGATGCAATATTTGTGTTTCATCGGCAATAAGAAGGTCCAAGGGATACAGTAGACCTGAAGTGAATCATCGGAATCTAAAACTGGACTCACAGGAGAGGTCAAATCATAGAAAGTTAGAGTGTCACTCCTCTTGTACTTGAGTCGGTATTGTTCCTCTTGTTTTATATTCGGATGCAAACTCTGTGTTTCATCGTCAATAACAAGGTCCCAGGGATACAGTAAACCTGAAGTGAAGCATCGGAATCTAAAACTGGGCTCACAGGAGGGGTTCAAATCATAGAAGTTAGAATGTCAGTCCTCTTGTACTTAAGTCGGCATTGTGCCTTTTGTATTAAATTCGGATGCAATTTCTGTGTTTCATCGTCAATAAGAAGGTGCAAGGTATACAGTAAACCTGAAGAATCGGAATCTAAAACTGGACTCACAGGAGAGGTTCAAATCACAGAAAGTGAGTGTCACTCCTCTTGTACTTGAGTCGGTATTGTTCCTTTTGTATTAAATTCGGATGCAATTTCTGTGATTCATCGTCAATAAGAAGGTGCAAGGTATACAGTAAACCTGAAGAATCGGAATCTAAAACTGGCCTCATAGGAGAGGTTCAAATCATAGAAAGTTAGAGTGTCAGTCGTCTTGTACTTAAGTCGGCATTGTGCCTTTTGAATTTAATTCCGATGCAATTTCTGTGTTTCATCGTCAATAAGGAGGTGCAAAGTATACAGTAAACCTGAAGTGAAGCGTCGGAATCTAATACTGGACTCACAGGAGAGGTCAAATCATAGAAAGTTAGAGTGTCACTCCTTTTGTACTTAAGTCGGTATTGTGCCTATGGTATTAAATTCTGATGCAATTTCTGCGTTTCATCGTCAATATGAAGTTCCAAGAGGTACAGTAAACATGAAGTGAAGCATCGGAATCTAAAATTGGCCTCACAGTAGAGGTTCAAATCATAGAAAGTTAGAGTGTCAGTCGTTTTGTACTTAAGTCGGCATTGTGCCTTTTGAATTTAATTGCGGTGCAATTTCTGTGTTTCATCGTCAATAAGGAGGTGCAAAGTATACAGTAAACCTGAAGTGAAGCATCGGAGTCTAGAACTGGACTCAGAGGAGAGGTTCAAATCATAGAAAGTGAGAGTGTCAGTCCTCTTGTACTTAAGTCGGCATTGTGCCATTTGTATTAAATTCGGTTGGAATTTCTGTGTTTCATCGTCAATAAGAAGGTCCAAGGGATACAGTAAACCCAAAGTGAGGCATCGGAATCTAAAACTGGACTCACAGGAGGGGTTCCAATCACAGAAAGTTAGAGTGTCAGTCCTCTTGTACTTAAGTCGTCATTGTGCCTTTTGAATTTAATTCCGATGCAATTTCTGTGTTTCATCGTCAATAAGGAGGTGCAAGGTATACAGTAAACCTGAAGTGAAGCATCGGAATCTAAAACTGGACTCACAGGAGAGGTTCAAATCACAGAAAGTGAGAGTGTCAGTCCTCTTGTACTTAAGCCGGCATTGTGCCATTTGTATTAAATTCGGATGCAATTTCTGTAATTCATCGTCAATAAGAAGGTCTAAGGGATACAATAAACCTGATGTGAGGCATCGGAATCTAAAGCTGGACCCAAAAGAGAGATTCAAATAATAGAAAGTTAAAGTGTCACTCCTCTTGTACTTGAGTCGGTATTGTGCCTTTTGTTTTAAATTCGGATGCAAACTCTGTGTTTCATCGTCAATAAGAAGGTCCCAGGGATACAGTAAACCTGAAGTGAAGCATCGTAATCTAAAACTGGGCTCACAGGAGGGGTTCAAAGCATAGAAATTAGAATGTCAGTCCTCTTGTACTTAAGTCGGCATTGTGCCTTTTGTATTAAATTCGGATGCAATTTCTGTGTTTCATCGTCAATAAGAAGGTGCAAGGTATACAGTAAACCTGAAGAATCGGAATCTAAAACTGGACTCACAGGAGTGGTTCAAATCACAGAAAGTGAGAGTGTCACTCCTCTTGTACTTGGGCCGGTATTGTTCCTTTTGTATTAAATTCGGATGCAATTTCTGTGTTTCATCGTCAATAAGAAGATGCAAGGTATACAGTAAACCTGAAGAATCGGAATCTAAAACTGGCCTCATAGGAGAGGTTCAAATCATAGAAAGTTAGAGTGTCAGTCGTCTTGTACTTAAGTCGGCATTGTGCCTTTTGAATTTAATTCCGGTGCAATTTCTGTGTTTCATCGTCAATAAGAAGGTGCAAGGTATACAGTAAACCTGAAGTGAAGCATCGGAATCTATAACTGGACTCACAGGAGAGGTTCAAATCATTGGGAGTGAGAGTGTCAGTCCTCTTGCACTTAAGTCGCCATTGTGATTTTTGTATTAAATTCGGATGCAATTTCTGTGTTTCATCGTCAACAAGACGGTCCAAGGGGTACAGTAAACCTGAAGTGAAGCATCGGAATCTAATACTGGACTCACAAGAGAGGTCAAATCATAGAAAGTGAGAGTGTCACTCCTTTTGTACTTAAGTCGGTATTGTGCCTATGGTATTAAATTGTGATGCAATTTCTGCGTTTCATCGTCAATATGAAGTTCCAAGAGGTACAGTAAACATGAAGTGAAGCATCGGAATCTAAAATTGGCCTCACAGTAGAGGTTCAAATCATAGAAAGTTAGAGTGTCAGTCGTTTTGTACTTAAGTCGGCATTGTGCCTTTTGAACTTAATTGCGGTGCAATTTCTGTGTTTCATCGTCAATAAGGAGGTGCAAAGTATACAGTAAACCTGAAGTGAAGCATCGGAATCTAAAACTGGACTCACAGGAGAGGTTCAAATCACAGAAAGTGAGAGTGTCAGTCCTCTTGTACTTAAGTCGGCAATGTGCCATTTGTATTAAATGCGGAAGCAATTTCTGTGTTTCATCGCCGATAAGAAGGTCTCAAGGGATACAGTAAACATTAAGTGAAGCATCGGAATCTAAAGCTGGACTCACAGGAGAGGTTCAAATCATAGAAAGTGAGAGTGTCAGTCCTCTTGGACTTAAGTCGGCATTGTGCCATGTGTATTAAATTCGGTTGGAATTTCTGTGTTTCATCGTCATTAAGAAGGTCCAAGGGATACAGTAAACCCAAAGTGAGGCATCGGAATCTAAAACTGGACTCACAGGAGGGGTTCCAATCACAGAAAGTTAGATTGTCAGTCCTCTTGTACTTAAGTCGGCATTGTGCCTTTTGAATTTAATTCCGATGCAATTTCTGTGTTTCATCGTCAATAAGGAGGTGCAAGGTATACAGTAAACCTGAAGTGAAGCATCGGAATCTAAAACTGGACTCACAGGAGAGGTTCAAATCACAGAAAGTGAGAGTGTCAGTCCTCTTGTACTTAAGCCGGCATTGTGCCATTTGTATTAAATTCGGATGCAATTTCTGTGTTTCATCGTCAATAAGAAGGTCCAAGGGATACAGTAAGCCTTATGTGAAGCATCGGAATCTAAAACTGGACACACAGGAGAGGTCAAATCATAGAAAGTTAGAGTGTCACTCCTCTTGTACTTGAGTCGGTATTGGGCCTTTTGTATTAAATTCGGATGCAAACTCTGTGTTTCATCGTCAATAAGAAGTTCCAAGGGATACAGTAAACCTGAAGTGAAGCATTGGAATCTAAAACTGGGCTCACAGGAGAGGTTCAAATCATAGAAGTTAGAAAGTCAGTCCTCATGTACTTAAGTCGGCATTGTGCCTTTTGTATTAAATTCGGATGCAATTTCTGTGTTTCATCGTCAATAAGAAGGTGCAAGGTATACAGTAAACCTGAAGAATCGGAATCTAAAACTGGACTCACAGGAGAGGCTCAGATCACAGAAAGTGAGAGTGTCACTCCTCTCGTACTTGAGTCGGTATTGTGCCTTTTGTATTATAATTCGGATGCAATTTCTGTGTTTCATCGTCAATAAGAAGGTGCAAGGTATACAGTAAACCTGAAGAATCGGAATCTAAAACTGGGCTCACAGGAGAGGTTCAAATCATAGAAGTCAGAATGTCAGTCCTCATGTACTTAAGTCGGCATTGTGCCTTTTGTATTAAATTCGGATGCAATTTCTGTGTTTCATCGTCAATAAGAAGGTCCAAGGGATACAGTAAACCTTAAGTGAAACATCGGAATCTAAAACTGGACTCACAGGAGAGGTTCAAATCATAGAAAGTTAGAGTGTCACTCCGCTTGTACTTAAGTCGGCATTGTGCCTTTTGAATTTAATTCCGGTGCAATTTCTGTGTTTCATCGTCAATAAGAAGGTGCAAGGTATACAGTAAACCTGAAGTGAAGCATCGGAATCTATAACTGGACTCACAGGAGAGGTTCAAATCATTGGGAGTGAGAGTGTCAGTCCTCTTGCACTTAAGTCGCCATTGTGATTTTTGTATTAAATTCGGATGCAATTTCTGTGTTTCATCGTCAATAAGACGGTCCAAGGGGTACAGTAAACCTGAAGTGAAGCATCGGAATCTAAAACTGGACTCACAGGAGAGGTTCAAATCATAGAAGTTAGAATGTCAGTCCTCATGTACTTAAGTCGGCATTGTGCCTTTTGTATTAAATTCGGATGCAATTTCTGTGTTTCATCGTTAATAAGGAGGTGCAAGGTATACAGTAAACCTGAAGAATCGGAATCTAAAACTGGACTCACAGGAGAGGTTCAGATCACAGAAAGTGAGAGTGTCACTCCTCTCGTACTTGAGTCGGTATTGTGCCTTTTGTATTATAATTCGGATGCAATTTCTGTGTTTCATCGTCAATAAGATGGTGCAAGGTATACAGTAAACCTGAAGAATCGGAATCTAAAACTGGGCTCACAGGAGAGGTTCAAATAATAGAAGTTAGAATGTCAGTCCTCATGTACTTAAGTCGGCATTGTGCCTTTTGTATTAAATTCGGGTGCAATTTCTGCGTTTCATCGTCAATAAGAAGGTCCAAGGGATACAGTAAACCTTAAGTGAAACATCGGAATCTAAAACTGGACTCACAGGAGAGGTTAAAATCATAGTAAGTTAGAGTGTCACTCCGCTTGTACTTAAGTCGGCATTGTGCCAATTGTATTAAATTCGGATGCAATATTTGTGCTTCATCGGCAATAAGAAGGTCCAAGGGTACAGTAAGCCTGAAGTGAATCATCGGAATCTAAAACTGGACTCACAGGAGAGGTCAAATCATAGAAAGTTGGAGTGTCACTCCTCTTGTACTTGAGTCGGTATTGTGCCTTTTGTTTTAAATTCGGATGCAAACTCTGTGTTTCATCGTCAATAAGAAGGTCCCAGGGATACAGTAAACCTGAAGTGAAGCATCGGAATCTAAAACTGGGCTCACAGGAGGGGTTCAAATCATAGAAGATAGAATGTCAGTCCTCTTGTACTTAAGTCGGCTTTGTGCCTTTTGTACTAAATTCTGATGCAATTTCTGTGTTTCATCGTCAATAAGAAGGTGCAAGGTATACAGTAAACCTGAAGGATCGGAATCTAAAACTGGACTCACAGGAAAGGTTCAAATCACAGAAAGTGAGAGTGTCACTCCTCTTGTACTTGGGTCGGTATTGTTCCTTTTGTATTAAATTCGGATGCAATTTCTGTGTTTCATCGTCAATAAGAAGGTGCAAGGTATACAGTAAACCTGAAGAATCGGAATCTAAAACTGGCCTCATAGGAGAGGTTCAAATCAAAGAAAGTTAGAGTGTCAGTCGTCTTGTACTTAAGTCGGCATTGTGCCTTTTGAATTTAATTCCGGTGCAATTTCTGTGTTTCATCGTCAATAAGAAGGTGCAAGGTATACAGTAAACCTGAAGTGAAGCATCGGAATCTATAACTGGACTCACAGGAGAGGTTCAAATCATTGGGAGTGAGAGTGTCAGTCCTCTTGCCCTCAAGTCGCCATTGTGATTTTTGTATTAAATTCGGATGCAATTTCTGTGTTTCATCGTCAATAAGACGGTCCAAGGGGTACAGTAAACTGAAGTGAAGCATCGGAATCTAAAACTGGACTCACAGGAGAGGTTCAAATCATAGAAAGTTAGAGTGTCAGTCCTCTTGTACTTAAGTCGGCATTGTGCCTTTTGTATTAAATTCGGATGCAATTTCTGTGGTTCATCGTCAATAAGAAGGTGCAAGGTATACAGTAAACCTGAAGAATCGGAATCTAAAACTGGACTCACAGGAGAGGTTCAAATCATAGAAAGTGAGAGTCTCAGTCCTCTTGTAGTTAAGTCGGCATTGTGCCATTTGTATTAAATTCGGTTGCAATTTCTGTGTTTCATCGTCAATAAGAAGGTTCAAGGGATACAGTGAACCTGAAGTGAAGCATCGGAATTTACAACTGGAATCACAGGAGAGGTTCAAATCATAGAAAGTTTGAGTGTCAGTCCTCTTGTACTTAAGTCTGCATTGTGCCTTTTGAATTTAATTCCGGTGCAATTTCTGTGTTTCATCGTCAATAAGATGGTCCAAGGGATACAGTAAACCTTAAGCGAAGCATCGGAATCTTAAACTGGACTCACAGGAGAGGTTCAAATCATAGAGAGTGAGAGTGTCAGTCCTCTTTTACTTAAGTCGGCATTGTGCCTTTTGAATTTAATTCCGATGCAATTCTGTGTTTCATCGTCAATAAGAAGGTCCAAAGGATACAGTAAACCTGAAGTGAAGTATCGGAATCTAAAACTGTACACACAGGAGAGGTTCAAATCATAGAAAGTGAGAGTGTCGGTCCTCTTGTACTTAAGTCGGCATTGTGCCATCTGTAATAAATTCGGATTCAAATTCTGTGTTTCATCGTCAATAAGAAGGTCCAAGGGACACAGTTAACCTGAAGTGAAGCATCGGAATCTAATACTGGACTCACAGGAGAGGTCAAATCATAGAAAGTTAGAGTGTCACTCCTTTTGTACTTAAGTCGGTATTGTGCCTATGGTATTAAATTCTGATGCAATTTCTGCGTTTCATCGTCAATATGAAGTTCCAAGAGGTACAGCAAACATGAAGTGAAGCATCGGAATCTAAAATTGGCCTCACAGTAGAGGTTCAAATCATAGAAAGTTAGAGTGTCAGTCGTATTGTACTTAAGTCGGCATTGTGCCTTTTGAATTTAATTGCGGTGCAATTTCTGTGTTTCATCGTCAATAAGGAGGTGCAAAGTATACAGTAAACCTGAAGTGAAGCATCGGAATCTAAAACTGGACTCACAGGAGAGGTTCAAATCACAGAAAGTGAGAGTGTCAGTCCTCTTGTACTTAAGTCGGCAATGTGCCAATTGTATTAAATGCGGATGCAATTTCTGTGTTTCATCGCCGATAAGGTCTCAAGGGATACAGTAAACATTAAGTGAAGCATCGGAATCTAAAGCTGGACTCACAGGGGAGGTTCAAATCATAGAAAGTGAGAGTGTCAGTCCTCTTGTACTTAAGTCGGCATTGTGCCATTTGTATTAAATTCGGTTGGAATTTCTGTGTTTCATCGTCAATAAGAAGGTCCAAGGGATACAGTATACCCAAAGTGAGGCATCGGAATCTAAAACTGGACTCACAGGAGGGGTTCCAATCACAGAAAGTTAGAGTGTCAGTCCTCTTGTACTTAAGTCGGCATTGTGCCTTTTGAATTTAATTCCGATGCAATTTCTGTGTTTCATCGTCAATAAGGAGGTGCAAGGTATACAGTAAACCTGAAGTGAAGCATCGGAATCTAAAACTGGACTCACAGGAGAGGTTCAAATCACAGAAAGTGAGAGTGTCAGTCCTCTTGTACTTAAGCCGGCATTGTGCCATTTGTATTAAATTCGGATGCAATTTCTGTGTTTCATCGTCAATAAGAAGGTCTAAGGGATACAATAAACCTGAAGTGAAGCATCGGAATCTAAAACTGGACCCACAGGAGAGATTCAAATAATTGAAAGTTAAAGTGTCACTCCGCTTGTACTTAAGTCGGTATTGTGCCTTTTGTATTAAATTCGGATGCAATTTCTGTGTTTCATCGTCAATAAGAAGGTGCAAGGTGTACAGTAAACCTGAAGAATCGGAATCTAAAACTGGACTCACAGGAGAGGTTCAGATCACAGAAAGTGAGAGTGTCACTCCTCTCGTACTTGAGTCGGTATTGTGCCTTTTGTATTATAATTCGGATGCAATTTCTGTGTTTCATCGTCAATAAGAAGGTGCAAGGTATACAGTAAACCTGAGGAATCGGAATCTAAAACTGGCCTCACAGGAGAGGTTCAAATCATAGGGAGTGAGAGTGTCAGTCCTCTTGCACTTAAGTCGCCATTGTGATTTTTGTATTAAATTCGGATGCAATTTCTGTGTTTCATCGTCAATAAGACGGTCCAAGGGATACAGTAAATCTGAAGTGAAGCATCGGAATTTAAAACTGGACTCACAGGAGAGGTTCAAATCATAGAAAGTGAAAGTGTCAGTGCTCTTGTACTTAAGTCGGCAATGTGCCATTTGTATTAAATGCGGATGCAATTTCTGTGTTTCATCGCCGATAAGAAGGTCTCAAGGGATACAGTAAACATGAAGTGAAGCATCGGAATCTAAAACTGGACTCACAGGATAGGTTCAAATCATAGAAAGTGAGAGTGTCAGTCCTCTTGTACATAAGTCGGCATTGTGCCATTTGTATAAAATTCGGTTGCAATTTCTGTGTTTCATCGTCAATAAGAAGGTCCAAGGGATACAGTAAACCTGAAGTCAGGCATCGGAATCTAAAACTGTACTCACAGGAGAGGTTCAAATCATACAAAGTGAGAGTGTCAGCCCTCTTGTTCTTAAGTTGGCATTGTGCCTTTTGTATTATATTCGGATGCAATTTCTGTGTTTCGTCGTCAATAAAAAGGTCCAAGGGATACAGTAAACCTGAAGTGAAGCATCGGAATCTAAAACTAGTGTCACAGGAATGGTTCAAAACATAGACAGTATGAAGAGCCAGTCTTCTTGTACTTGAGTCGGCATTGTGCCTTTTGTATTTAATTCCGATGCAATTTCTGTGTTTCATCGTAAATAAGAAGGTCAGAGGGATACAATACACCTGATGTGAAGCATCGGAATCTATAAGTAGTGTCACAGGAATGGATCAAAACATAGACAGTAAGAAGAGTCAATCTTCTAGTACTTAAGTCGGCATTGTGCCTTTTGTATTCAATACCGATGCAATTTCTGTGTTTCATCGTCAATAAGAAGGTCAGAGGGATACAGCAAACCTGAAGTGCAGCATCGGAATCTATAACTAGTGTCACAGAAATGGTTCAAAACATAGACAGTATGAAGAGCCAGTCTTCTTGTACTTGAGCCGGCATTGTGCCATTTGTATTTAATTCCGATGCAATTTCTGTGTTTCATCGTAAACAAGAAGGTCAGAGGGATACAATAAACCTGAAGTGAAGCATCGGAATCTATAAGTAGTGTCACAGGAATGGTTCAAAACATAGACAGTAAGAAGAGTCAATCTTCTAGTACTTAAGTCGGTATTGTGCCTTTTGTATTCAATTCCGATGCAATTTCTGTGTTTCATTGTCAATAATAAGGTCAGAGTGATACAGTAAACCTGAAGTGAAGCATCGGAATCCTTAACTAGTGTCACTGGAATGGTTCAAAACGTAGACCATAAGAAGAGTCAGTCTTCTCGTACTTAAGTCGGTATTGTGCCTTTTGTATATTATTACGATGCAATTTCTGTGTTTCATCGTCAATGTGAAGGTCAGAGGGATACAGTAAACCTGTAGTGAAGCATCGGACACTATGACTGGTGTCACAGGAATTGTTCAAAATAATAAACAGTAAGAAGAGCCAGTCTTCTTGTACTTGAGTCGGCATTGTGCCTTTTGTATTTAATTCGAATGCAATTGCTATGTTTCATCGTCAATAAGACGGTCAGAGGGATTCAGTAAACCGAAGTGAAGCATCTGAATGTACAACTAGTGTCACAGGAATGGTTTAAAACATAGACATTAAGAAAAGTCAGTTTTCTTGTACTTAAGTCGGCATTGTGCCTTTTGTATTTAAATCCGATGCAATTTCTGTGCTTCATCGTCAATAAGAAGGTCAGAGGGATACAGGAAACCTGAAGTGAAGCATCGGAATCTATAACTAGTGTCTAAGAAATTGTCTCAAAACATCGAGAGTAAGAAGAGTCACTCTTTTTGTACTTAAGTCGGCATTGTGTCTTTTGTATTTAATTCCGATGCAATTTCTGTGTTTCATCGTCCATTAGAAGGTCAAAGGGATACAGTAAACCTGAAGTGAAGCATCGGAATCTATAACTAGTGTCACAGAAATGGTTGAAAACATAGACAGTAGGAAAAATCAGTCTTTATGTACCTAAGTCGGCATTGTCCCTTTTGTATTTGATTCCGATGCAATTTCTGTGTTTCATCGTGAATTAGAAGGTCAGAGGGATACAGTAAACCTGAAGTGAAGCATCGGAATCCATAACTAGTGTCTCACGAATGGTTCAAAACATAGACAGAGAGACGAGTCAGTCTTCTTGTACATAAGTCGTCATTGTGCCTTTTGTATTTAATTCCGATGCAACTTCTGTGTTTCATCGCCAATAAGAAGGTCAGAGGGATACAGTAAACCTGAAGTGAAGCATCGGAATTTGTAACTATTGTCACAGGAATGGTTCAAAACATAGACAGTAAGAAGAGCCAGTCTTCTTGTACTTGAGTCGGCATTGTGCCTTTTGTATTTAATTCGAATGCCATTTCTGTGTTTCATCGTCTATAAGACGGTCAGAGGGATTCAATAAACCTGAAGTGAAGCATCTGAATCTATAACTAGTGTCACAGGAATGGTTTAAAACATAGACGTTAAGAAAAGTCAGTTTTCTTGTACTTAAGTTGGCATTGTGCCTTTTGTATTTAAATCCGACGCAATTTCTGTGCTTCATCGTCAATAAGAAGGTCAGAGGAATACAGGAAACCTGAAGTGAAGCATCGGAATCTATAACTAGTGTCACAGGAGTGGTTCAAAACATCGAGAGTAAGAAGAGTCACTCTTTTTGTACTTAAGTCGGCATTGTGCCTTTTGTATTTAATTCCGATGCAATTTCTGTGATTCATCGTCCATTAGAAGGTCAGAGGGATACAGTAAACCTGAAGTGAAGCATCGGAATCTATAACTAGTGTCACAGAAATGGTTCAAAACATAGACAGTAGGAAGAGTCAGTCTTCTTGTACTTAAGTCGGCATTGTGCCTTTTGTATTTAATTCCGATGCAATTTCTGTGTGTCATCGACAATACGAAGGTCAGAGGGATACAATAAACTTGAAGTGAAGCATCTGAATCTATAACTAGTGTCACAGGAATGGTTCAAGACATAGACAGTAAGAAGAGTCAGTTTTCTTGTACATAAGTGGGCATTGTGACTTCTGTATTTAATTCCGATGCAATTTCTGTGTTTCATCGTCAATAAGAAGGTCAGAGGGATATAGTAAACCTGAAGTGAAGCATCGGAATCTATAACTAGTGTCCCTGGAATAGTTCATAAGATAGACAGTACGAAGAGTCAGTTTACTTGTACTTAATTCGGCATTGTGCATTTTGTATTTAATTCCGATGCAATTTCTGTGTTTTATCGTCAATAGGAAGGTCAGAGGGATACAGTAAACCTGATGTGAAGCATCGGAATCAATAACTAGTGTCACTGGAATGGTTCAAATCATAGACAGTAAGAAGAGTCAGTTTACTTGCACTTAAGTTGGCATTGTGCGTTTTGTATTTCATTCCGATGCAAATTCTGTGTTTCATCGTCAATAAGAAGGTCAGAGGGATACAGTAAACCTGAAGTGAAGCATCGGAATCTATAACTAGTGTCACAGGAATGGTTCAAAACATAGACAGTAAGAAGAGTCAATTCTCTTGTACTTAAGTCGGCCTTGTGCCTTTTGTATTTAATTCCGATGCAACTTCTGTGTTTGATCGTCAATAAGAAGGCCAGAGGCATACAGTAAACCTGTAGTGAAGCATCGGAATCTGTAACTATTATCACAGTAATGGTTCAAATCATAGACAGTAAGAAGAGTCAGTTTTCTTGTACTTAAGTCGGCATTGTGCCTTTGAATTTAATTCCGATGCAATTTCTGTGTTTCACCGTCAATACGAAGGTCAGAGGGATACAGTAAACTTGAAGTGAAGCATCGCAAACTATAACTAATTTAACAGGAATGGTTCATGGCATATACAGTAAGAAGAGTCAGTTTTCTTGTACTTAAGTCAGCATTGTGGCTTTTGTATTTAATTCCGATGCAATTTCTGTGTTTCATCGTCAACAAGAAGGTCAGACGGAGACAGTAAAACCTGAAGTGAAGTATCGGAATCTATAACTAGTGTCACAGGAATGGTTCAAAACATAAACAGTAAGAAGCGTCAGTTTACTTGTACTTAAGTCGGCATTGTGCCTTTTGTAATTAATTCCGATGCAACTTCTGTGTTTCATTGTCAATAAGAAGGTCAGAGGGATACAGTAAACCTGAAGTGAAGCATCGCAATCTATAACTAGTGTAACAGGAATGGTTCAAGGCATATACAATATGAAGCGTCAGTTTTCTTGTACTTCAGTCGGCATTGTACCTTTTGTATTTAATTCCGATGCAATTTCTGTGTTACTTCGTCAATAAGACGGTCAGAGGGTTACAGTAAACCTGAAGTGAAGCATCGGAATCTATAACTAGTGCCACAGGAATGGTTCAAATTATAGACAGCAAGAAGAGTCAGTTTACTTGTACTTAAGTCGACATTGTGCCTCTATTATTTAATTCCGATGCAATTTCTGTGTTTCATCGTCAATTACACGGTCACAGGGATACAGTAAACCTGAAGTGAAGCATCGGAATCTATAACTAGTGTCACAGGAATGGTTCAAAACATAAACAGTAAGAAGCGTCAGTTTTCTTGTACTTAAGTCGGCATTGTGCCTTTTGTATGTAATTCCGATGCAACTTCTGTGTTTCATCGCCAATAAGAAGGTCAGAGGGATACAGTAAACCTGAAGTGAAGCATCGGAATTTGTAACTATTGTCACAGGAATGGTTCAAAACATTGACAGTAAGAAGAGCCAGTCTTCTTGTACTTGAGTCGGCATTGTGCCTTTTGTATTTAAGTCGAATGCCATTTCTGTGTTTCATCGTCTATAAGACGGTCAGAGGGATTCAGTAAACCTGAAGTGAAGGATCTGAATCTATAACTAGTGTCACAGGAATGGTTTAAAACATAGACGTTAAGAAAAGTCAGTTTTCTTGTACTTAAGTTGGCATTGTGCCTTTTGTATTTAAATCCGACGCAATTTCTGTGCTTCATCGTCAATAAGAAGGTCAGAGGAATACAGGAAACCTGAAGTGAAGCATCGGAATCTATAACTAGTGTCACAGGAATGGTTCAAAACATCGATAGTAAGAAGAGTCACTCTTTTTGTACTTAAGTCGGCATTGTGCCTTTTGTATTTAATTCCGATGCAATTTCTGTGTGTCATCGACAATACGAAGGTCAGAGGATTACAGTAAACCTGAAGTGAAGCATCGGAATCTATAACTAGTGTCACAGGAATGGTTCAAATCATACACATTATGAAGAGTCAGTTTACTTGTACTTAAGTCGGCATTGTGCATTTTGTATTTAATTACGATGCAATTTCTGTGTTTCATCGTCAATAAGAAGGTCAGAGTGATACAGTAAACCTGAAGTGAAGCATCGGAATCTATAACTAGTGTCACAGGAATAGTTCAAAACATAGACAGTAAGAAGAGTCAGTTTTCTTGTACGTAAGTCAGCATTGTGCCTTTTGTATTTAATGCCGATGAAATTTCTGTGTTTCATCGTCAATAAGACGGTCAAAGGGATACAATAAACTTGAAGTGAAGCATCTGAATCTATAACTAGTGTCACAGGAATGGTCCAAGACATAGACAGTAAGAAGAGTAAGTTTTCTTGTACTTAAGTGGGCATTGTGACTTCTGTATTTAATTCCGATGCAATTTCTGTGTTTCATCGTCAATAAGAAGGTCAGAGGGATATAGTGAACCTGAAGTGAAGCATCGGAATCTATAACTAGTGTCCCTGGAATAGATCATAAGATAGACAGTACGAAGAGTCAGTTTACTTGTGCTTAATTCGGCATTGTGCATTTTGTATTTAATTCCGATGCAATTTCTGTGTTTTATCGTCAATAGGAAGGTCAGAGGGATACAGTAAACCTGATGTGAAGCATCGGAATCAATAACTAGTGTCACTGGAATGGTTCAAATCATAGACAGTAAGAAGAGTCAGTTTACTTGCACTTAAGTTGGCATTGTGCGTTTTGTATTTCATTCCGATGCAAATTCTGTGTTTCATCGTCAATAAGAAGGTCAGAGGGATACAGTAAACCTGAAGTGAAGCATCGGAATCTATAACTAGTGTCACAGGAATGGTTCAAAACATAGACAGTAAGAAGAGTCAATTCTCTTGTACTTAAGTCGGCCTTGTGCCTTTTGTATTTAATTCCGATGCAACTTCTGTGTTTGATCGTCAATAAGAAGGTCAGAGGGATACAGTAAACCTGTAGTGAAGCATCGGAATCTGTAACTATTATCACAGGAATGGTTCAAATCATAGACAGTAAGATGAGTCAGTTTTCTTGTACTTAAGTCGGCATTGTGCCTTTTGTATTTAATTCCGATGCAATTTCTGTGTTTCACCGTCAATATGAAGGTCAGAGGGATACAGTACACCTGAAGTGAAGCATCTGAATCTGTAACTATTTTCACAGGAATAGTTCAAAACATAGACAGTAAGAAGGGTCAGTTTTCTTGTACGTAAGTCAGCATTGGGCCTTTTGTATTTAATTCCGATGCAATTTCTGTGTTTCATCTTCAACAAGAAGGTCAGAGGGAGACAGTAAACCTGAAGTGAAGTATCGGAATCTATAACTAGTGTCACAGGAATGGTTCAAAACATAAACAGTAAGAAGCGTCAGTTTACTTGTACTTAAGTCGGCATTGTGCCTTTTGTAATTAATTCCGATGCAACTTCTGTGTTTCATTGTCAATAAGAAGGTCAGAGGGATACAGTAAACCTGAAGTGAAGCATCGGAATTTGTAACTATTGTCACAGGAATGGTTCAAAATATAGACAGTAAGAAGAGACAGTTTTCTTGTACTTAAGTCGGCATTGTGCCTTTTGTATTTAATTCCGATGCAATTTCTGTGTTTCATCGTCAATATGAAGGTCAGAGGGATACAGTAAACCTGAAGTGAAGCATCGCAATCTATAACTAGTGTAACAGGAATGGTTCAAGGCATATACAACATGATGCGTCAGTTTTCTTGTACTTCAGTCGGCATTGTGCCTTTTGTATTTAATTCCGATGCAATTTCTGTGTTACTTCGTCAATAAGACGGTCAGAGGGTTACAGTAAACCTGAAGTGAAGCATCGGAATCTATAACTAGTGCCACAGGAATGGTTCAAATTATAGACAGCAAGAAGAGTCAGTTTTCTTGTACTTAAGTCGGCATTGTGCCTTTAATATTTAATTCCGATGCAATTTCTGTGTTTCATCGTCAATTAGACGGTCACAGGGATACAGTAAAACTGAAGTGAAGCATCGGAATCTATAACTAGTGTCACTGGAATGGTTCAAAGCATAAACAGTAAGAAGCGTCAGTTTTCTTGTACTTAACTCGGCATTGTGAATATTGTATTCATTTCCGATGCAACTTCTGTGTTTCATCGTCTATAAGAAGGTCAGAGTGATACAGTAAACCTGAAGTGAAGCATCGGAATCTATAACTAGTGTCACAGGAATAGTTCAAACATAGACATTAAGAAGAGTCAGTTTTCTTGTACGTAAGTCAGCATTGTGCCTTTTGTATTTAATGCCGATGAAATTTCTGTGTTTCCTCGTCAATAAGAAGGTCAGAGGGATACAGTAAACTTGAAGTGAAGCATCGGAATCTATAACTAGTGTCACAGGAATGGTTCAAGACATAGACAGTAAGAAGAGTCAGTTTTCTTGAACTTAAGTGGGCATTGTGACTTCTGTATTTAATTCCGTTGCAATTTCTGTGTTTCATCGTCAATAAGAAGGTCAGAGGGATACAGTGAACCTGAAGTGAAGCATCGGAATCTATAAATAGTGTCACAGGAATAGTTCGTAACATAGACAGTAAGAAGAGTCAGTTTACTTGTACTTAATTCGGCATTATGCATTTTGTATTTAATTCCGATTCAATTTCTGTGTTTTATCGTCAATAGGAAGGTCAGAGGGATACAGTAAACCTGAAGTGAAGCATCGGAATCTATAACTAGTGTCACAGGAATGGTTCAAATCATAGACAGTAAGAAGAGTCAGTTTACTTGCACTTAAGTTTACATTGTGCGTTTTGTATTTCATTCCGATGCAATTTCTGTGTTTCATCGTCGATAAGAAGGTCAGACGGATACAGTAAACCCGAAGTGAAGCATCGGAATCTATAACTAGTGTCACAGATGTGGTTCAAAACATAGACAGTAGGAAGAGTCAGTCTTCTAGTACTTAAGTCGGCATTGTGCCTCTTGTATTTAATTCCGATGCAATTTCTGTGTTTCTTCGTAAATAAGAAGGTCAGAGGGATACAGTACACCTGAAGTGAAGCATCTGAATCTGTAACTATTTTCACAGTAATAGTACAAAACATAGACAGTAAGAAGGGTCAGTTTTCTTGTACGTAAGTCAGCATTGTGCCTTTTGTATTTAATGCCGATGAAATTTCTGTGTTTCATCGTCAATAAGAAGGTCAGAGGGATACAGTAAACTTGAAGTGAAGCATCGGAATCTATAACTAGTGTCACAGGAATGGTTCAAGACATAGACAGTACGAAGAGTCAGTTTTCTTGTACATAAGTGGGCATTGTGACTTCTGTATTTAATTCCGATGCAATTTCTGTGTTTCATCGTCAATAAGAAGGTCAGAGGGATACAGTAAACCTGAAATGAATCATCGGAATCTATAACTAGTACCACAGGAATGGTTCAAAACATAGACAGTAAGAAGAGTCAGTTTTCTTGTACTTAAGTCGGCATTGTGCCTTTAGTATTTAATTCCGATGCAATTTCTGTGTTTCATCGTCGATTAGACGGTCACAGGGATACAGTAAACCTGAAGTGAAGCATCGGAATCTATAACCAGTGTCACGGGAATGGTTCAAAGCATAAACAGTAAGAAGCGTCAGTTTTCTTGTACTTAACTCGGCATTGTGCCTTTGGTATTTAATTCCGATGCAATATCTGTGTTTCATCGTCAATAAGAAGGTCAGAGGGATACAGTAAACCGGAAGTGAAACATCTGAATCTGTAACTATTGTCACAGGAATGGTTCAAATCATAGACAGTAAGAAGAATCAGTTTTCTTGTACTTAAGTCGGCATTGTGCCTTTTGTATTTAATTCCGATGCAATTTCTGTGTTTCATCGTCGACATGAAGGTCAGTGGAATACAGTAAACTTGAAGTGAAGCATCGCAATCTATAACTAGTGTAACAGGAATGGTTCAAATCATAGACAGTAAGAAGAGTCAGTTTACTTGCACTTAAGTTGGCATTGTGCGTTTTGTATTTCATTCCGATGCAATTTCTGTGTTTCATCGTCAATAAGAAGGTCAGACGGATACAGTAAACCCGAAGTGAAGCATCGGAATCTATAACTAGTGTCACAGAAATGGTTCAAAACATAGACAGTAGGAAGAGTCAGTCTTCTAGTACTTAAGTCGGGATTGTGCCTTTTGTATTTAATTCCGATGCAATTTCTGTGTTTCATCGTCAATAAGAAGGTCAGAGGGATACAGTAAACCGGAAGTGAAGCATCGGAATCTATAACAAGTGTCACAGGAATGGTTCAAAGCATAGACAGTAAGAAGAGTCAGTCTTCTTGTACTTAAGTCAGCATTGTGCCTTTTGTATTTAATTCCGATGCAATTTCTGTGTTACTTCGCCAACAAGACGGTCAGAGGGTTACAGTAAACCTGAAGTGAAGCATCGGAATCTATAACTAGTACCACAGGAATGGTTCAAACATAGACAGTAAGAAGAGTCAGTTTTCTTGTACTTAAGTCGGCATTGTGCCTTTAGTATTTAATTCCGATGCAAATTCTGTGTTTCATCGTCGATTAGACGGTCACAGGGATACAGTAAACCTGAAGTGAAGCATCGGAATCTGTAACCAGTGTCACTGGAATGGTTCAAAGCATAAACAGTAAGAAGCGTCAGTTTTCTTGTACTTAACTCGGCATTGTGCCTTTGGTATTTAATTCCGATGCAACATCTGTGTTTCATCGTCAATAAGAAGGTCAGAGGGATACAGTAAACCTGAAGTGAAACATCTGAATCTGTAACCATTGTCACAGGAATGGTTCAAATCATAGACAGTAAGAAGAATCAGTTTTCTTGTACTTAAGTCGGCATTGTGCCTTTTGTATTTAATTCCGATGCAATTTCTGTGTTTCATCGTCAACATGAAGGTCAGTGGGATACAGTAAACTTGAAGTGAAGCATCGCAATCTATAACTAGTGTAACAGGAATGGTTCAAGGCATATACAGTAAGAAGAGTCAGTTTTCTTGTACTTAAGTCAGCATTGTGCCTTTTGTATTTAATTCCGATGCAATTTCTGTGTTTCAGCGTCAATAAGAAGGTCAGAGGGAGACAGTAAACCTGAAGTGAAGTATCGGAATCTATAACTAGAGTCACAGGAATAATTCAAACCATAGACAGTAAGAAGAGTCAGTTTTCTTGTACTTAAGTCGGCATTGTGCCATTTGTATTTAGTTCCGCTGCAATTTCTGTGTTTCATCGTCAATAAGAAGGTCAGAGGGATACAGTAAACCTGAAGTGAAGCATCGGAATCTATAACTAGTGTCACAGAAATGGTTCTAAACATAGACAGTAAGAAGAGTCAATTTTCTTGTACTTAAGTCGGCGTTGGGCCTTTTGTATTTAATTCCGATGCAATTTCTGTGTTTCATCGCCAATAAGAAGGTCAGAGCGATACAGTAAACTGGAAGTGAAGCATCGGAATCTATAACTAGTGTCACAGAAATGGTTCAAAACATAGACTGTAAGAAGATTCAGTCTTCCTGTACTTAAGTCGGCATTGTGCGTTTTGTATTTAATTCCGATGCAATATCTGTGTTTCATCGTCAATAAGAAGAGCAGAGGGATATAGTAAACATGACGCGAATCATCGGAAACTATAACTAGTGTCACAGGAATGGTTCAAAACATAGACAGTAATAAGAGCCAGTCTTCTTGTACTTGAGTCGGCATTGAGCCTTTTGTATTCAATTCCGATGCAATTTCTGTGTTTCATCGTCAATAAGAAGGTCACAGGGATACAGTAAACCTGAAGTGAAGCATCGGAATCTATAACTAGTGTCACAGGAATGGTTCAAAACATAGAGGGTAAGAAGAGTCAGTTATCTTGTACTTAATTCGGCATTGTGCCTTTTGTATTTAATTCCGATGCAATTTATGTGTTTCATCGTCAATAGGAACGTCAGAGGGATACAGTAAACCTGAAGTGAAGCATCGGAATCTATAACTAGTGTCACAGGAATGGTTCAAAACATAGACAGTAAGAAGAGTCAGTTTTCTTGTACTTAAGTCGGCATTGCGCCTTTCGTATATAATTCCGATGCAATTTCTGTGTTTCATCGTCAATATGAAGGTCAGAGGGATACAGTAAACCTGAAGTGAAGCTTCGCAATCTATAACTAGTGTAACAGGAATGGTTCAAGTCATATACAGTAAGAAGAGTCAGTTTTCTTGTACTTAAGTCGGCATTGTGCCTTTTGTATTTACTTCCGATGCAATTTCTGTGTTCCTCCGCCAATAAGACGGTCAGAGGGTTACAGTAAACTTGAAGTGAAGCATCGGAATCTATAACAAGTGTCACAGGAATGGTTCAAAACATAGACAGTGAGAAGAGTCAGTTTACTTGTACTTAAGTCAGCATTGTGCCTTTTGTTTGTATTCCGATGCAATTTCTGTGTTTCATCGTCAATAAGAAGGTCAGTGGGATACAGTAACCTGAAGTGAAGCATCGGAATCTATAACTAGTGTCACGGGAATGGTTCAAAGCATAGACAGTAAGAAGAGACCGTTTTTCTTGCACTTATGTTGACATTTTGCGTTTTGTATTTCATTCCGATGCAATTTCTGTGTTTCTTCGTCAATAAGAGGGTCAGAGGGACACAGTAAACCTAAAGTGAAGCATCGGAATCTATAACTAGTGTCACAGGAATGGTTCAAATCATAGACAGTAAGAAGAGTCAAATTTCTTGTACTTAAGTCGGCATTGTGCCTTTTGTATTTAATTCCGATGCAATCTCTGTGTTTCATCGCCAATAAGAAGGTCAGAGGGATACAGTAAACCGGAAGTGAAGCATCGGAATCTATAACTAGTGTCACAGGAATGGTTCAAAACATAGACAGCAAGAAGAGTCATTCTTCTTGTACTTAAGTCGGCATTGTGCCTTTTGTATTTAATTCCAATGCAAAATCTGTGTTTCATCGTCAATAAGAAGAGCAGAGGGATACAGTAAACCTGAAGTGAAGCATCGGAATCTATAACTAGTGTCACAGGAATGGTTCAAAACATAGACAGTAAGAAGAGTCAGTTTTCTTGTACTTAAGTCGGCATTGTGCCTTTCGTATATAATTCCGATGCAATTTCTGTGTTTCATCGTCAATATGAAAGTCAGAGGGATACAGTAAACCTGAAGTGAAGCTTCGCAATCTATAACTAGTGTAACAGGAATGGTTCAAGTCATATACAGTAAGAAGAGTCAGTTTTCTTGTACTTAAGTCGGCATTGTGCCTTTTGTATTTAATTCCGATGCAATTTCTGTGTTCCTCCGCGAATAAGACGGTCAGAGGGTTACAGTAAACTTGAAGTGAAGCATCGGAATCTATAACAAGTGTCACAGGAATGGTTCAAAACATAGACAGTAAGAAGAGTCAGTTAACTTGTACTTAAGTCAGCATTGTGCCTTTTGTTTGTATTCCGATGCAATTTCTGTGTTTCATCGTCAATAAGAAGGTCAGTGGGATACAGTAACCTAAAGTGAAGCATCGGAATGTATAACTAGTGTCACGGGAATGGTTCAAAGCATAGACAGTAAGAAGAGACCGTTTTTCTTGCACTTATGTTGACATTTTGCGTTTTGTATTTCATTCCGATGCAATTCCTGTGTTTCTTCGTCAATAAGAGGGTCAGAGGGACACAGTAAACCTGAAGTGAAGCATCGGAATCTATAACTAGCGTCACAGGAATGGTTCAAATCATAGACAGTAAGAAGAGTCAAATTTCTTGTACTTAAGTCGGCATTGTGCCTTTTGTATCTAATTCCGATGCAATTTCTGTGTTTCATCGCCAATAAGAAGGTCAGAGGGATACAGTAAACCGGAAGTGAAGCATCGGAATCTATAACTAGTGTCACAGAAATGGTTCAAAGCATAGAGAGTAGGAAGAGTCAGTCATCTAGTACTTAAGTCGGCATTGTGCCTTCTGTATTTAATTCCGATGCAATTTCCGTGTTTCATCGTCAATAAGAAGGTCAGAGGGATACAGTAAACCTGAAGTGAAGCATCGGAATCTATAACTAGTGTCACAGGAATGGTTCAAAACATAGACAGCAAGAAGAGTCATTCTTCTTGTACTTAAGTCGGAATTGTGCCTTTTGTATTTAATTCCGATGCAATATCTGAGTTTCATCGTCAATAAGAAGAGCAGAGGGATACAGTAAACCTGAAGTGAAGCATCAGAATCTATAACTAGTGTCACACGAATGGTTCAAAACATAGACAGTAAGAAGAGCCAGTCTTCTTGTACTTGAGTCGGCATTGAGCCTTTTGTATTTAATTCCAATGCAATTTCTGTGTTTCATCGTCAATAAGAAGGTCAGAGGGATACAGTAAACCTGAAGTGAAGCATCGGAATCTATAACTAGTGTCACAGAAATGGTTCAAAGCATAGAGAGTAGGAAGAGTCAGTCATCTAGTACTTAAGTCGGCATTGTGCCTTTTGTATTCAATTCCGATGCAATTTCTGTGTTTCATCGTCAACAATAAGGTCACAGGTATACAGTAAACCTGAAGTGAAGCATTGGAATCGATAACTAGTGTCACCGGAATGGTTCAATGCATAGACAGTAAGAAGAGTCAGTTTTCTTATACTTAAGTCGGCATTGTGCCTTTCGTATTTAATTCCGATGCAATTTCTGTGTTTCATCGTCAATATGAAGGTCAGAGGGATACAGTAAACCTGAAGTGAAGTATCGCAATCTATAACTAGTGTAACAGGATTGGTTCAAGTCATATACAGTAAGAAGAGTCAGTTTTCTTGTACTTAAGTCGGCATTGTGCCTTTTGTATTTAATTCGGATGCAATTTCTGTGTTTCATCGTCAATAAGAAGGACAGTGGGATACAGTGAACCTGAAGTGAAGAATCGGAATCTATAACTAGTGTCACAAGAATGGTTCAATACATAGAGAGTAAGAAGAGTCAGTTTTCTTGTACTTAAGTCGGCATTGTGCCATTTGTATTTAATTACGCTACAATTTCAGTGTTTCATCGTCAATAAGAAGAGCAGAGGGATACAGTAAACCTGAAGTGAAGCATCGGAATCTGTAACTAGTGTCACAGGAATGGTTCAAAACATAGACAGTAAGAAGAGCCAGTCTTCTTGTACTTGAGTCGGCATTGAGCCTTTTGTATTTAATTACGATGCAATTTCTGTGTTTCATCGTCAATAAGAAGGTCAGAGGGATACAGTAAACCTGAAGTGAAGCATCGGAATCTATAACTAGTGTCACAGAAATGGTTCAAAGCATAGACAGTAGGAAGAGTCAGTCATCTAGTACTTATGTCGGCATTGTGCCTTTTGTATTTAATTCCGATGCAATTTCCGTGTTTCATCGTCAATAAGAAGGTCAGAGGGATACAGTAAACCTGAAGTGAAGCATCGGAATCTATAACTAGTGTCACAGGAATGGTTCAAAACACAGATAGTAAGAAGAGTCAGTTTTCTTATACTTATGTCGGCATTGTGCCTTTTGTATTCAATTCCGATGCAATTTCTGTGTTTCATCGTCAACAAGAAGGTCACAGGTATACAGAAAACCTGAAGTGAAGCATTGGAATCGATAACTAGTGTCACCGAAACGGTTCAATGCATAGACAGTAAGAAGAGTCAGTTTTCTTATACTTAAGTCGGCATTGTGCCTTTCGTAAATAATTCCGATGCAATTTCTGTGTTTCATCGTCAATATGAAGGTCAGAGGGATACAGTAAAGCTGAAGAGAAGTATCGCAAACTATAACTAGTGTAACAGGAATGGTTCAAGTCATATACAGTAAGAAGAGTCAGTTTTCTTGTACTTAAGTCGGCATTGTGCCTTTTGTATTTAATTCCGATGCAATTTCTGTGTTTCATCGTCAATAAGAAGGACAGTGGGATGCAGTGAACCTGAAGTGAAGAATCGGAGTCTATAACTAGTGTCACAAGAATGGTTCAATACATAGAGAGTAGGAAGAGTCAGTTTTCTTGTACTTAAGTCGGCATTGTGCCATTTGTATTTAATTACGCTGCAATTTCAGTGTTTCATGGTCAATAAGAAGGTCAGAGGGATAAAATAACCTGAAGTAAAGCATCGGAATCTATAACTAGTGTCACAGGAATGGTTCAAAACATTGACAGTAAGAAGAGTCAGTTTTCTTGTACTTAAGTCGGCATTGTGCTTTTTGTATTTCATTCCGATGCAATTTCTCTGTGTCATCGTCAATACGAAGGACAGAGAGATACAGTAAACCTGAAGTGTAACATCGGAATCTATAACTAGTGTAACAGGAATGGTTCAAATCATAGACAGTAAGATGAGTCAGTTTACTTGTACTTATGTCGGCATTGTGCCTTTTGTATTCAATTCCGATGCAATTTCTGTGTTTCATCGTCAACAAGAAGGTCACAGGTATACAGAAAACCTGAAGTGAAGCATTGGAATCGATAACTAGTGTCACCGAAACGGTTCAATGCATAGACAGTAAGAAGAGTCAGTTTTCTTATACTTAAGTCGGCATTGTGCCTTTCGTATATAATTCCGATGCAATTTCTGTGTTTCATCGTCAATATGAAGGTCAGAGGGATACAGTAAAGCTGAAGAGAAGTATCGCAAACTATAACTAGTGTAACAGGAATGGTTCAAGTCATATACAGTAAGAAGAGTCAGTTTTCTTGTACTTAAGTCGGCATTGTGCCTTTTGTATTTAATTCCGATGCAATTTCTGTGTTTCATCGTCAATAAGAAGGACAGTGGGATGCAGTGAACCTGAAGTGAAGAATCGGAGTCTATAACTAGTGTCACAAGAATGGTTCAATACATAGAGAGTAAGAAGAGTCAGTTTTCTTGTACTTAAGTCGGCATTGTGCCATTTGTATTTAATTACGCTGCAATTTAAGTGTTTCATGGTCAATAAGAAGGTCAGAGGGATAAAATAACCTGAAGTAAAGCATCGGAATCTATAACTAGTGTCACAGGAATGGTTCAAAACATTGACAGTAAGAAGAGTCAGTTTTCTTGTACTTAAGTCGGCATTGTGCTTTTTGTATTTAATTCCGATGCAATTTCTCTGTGTCATCGTCAATACGAAGGACAGAGAGATACAGTAAACCTGAAGTGTAACATCGGAATCTATAACTAGTGTAACAGGAATGGTTCAAATCATAGACAGTAAGATGAGTCAGTTTACTTGTACTTATGTCGGCATTGTGCCTTTTGTATTCAATTCCGATGCAATTTCTGTGTTTCATCGTCAACAAGAAGGTCACAGGTATACAGAAAACCTGAAGTGAAGCAGTGGAATCGATAACTAGTGTCACCGAAACGGTTCAATGCATAGACAGTAAGAAGAGCCAGTTTTCTTATACTTAAGTCGGCATTGTGCCTTTCGTATATAATTCCGATGCAATTTCTGTGTTTCATCGTCAATATGAAGGTCAGAGGGGTACAGTATAGTTGAAGTGAAGTATCGCAATCTATAACTAGTGTAACAGGAATGGTTCAAGTCATATACAGTAAGAAGAGTCAGTTATCTTGTACTTAAGTCGGCATTGTGCCTTTTGTAATTAAGTCCGATACAATTTCTGTGTTTCATCGTCAATAAGAAGGACAGTGGGATGCAGTGAACCTGAAGTGAAGAATCGGAATCTATAACTAGTGTCACAAGAATGGTTCAATACATAGAGAGTAAGAAGAGTCAGTTTTCTTGTACTTAAGTCGGCATTGTGCCATTTGTATTTAATTACGCTGCAATTTCAGTGTTTCATCGTCAATAAGAAGGTTAGAGGGATAAAATAACCTGAAGTGAAGCATCGGAATCTTCAACTAGTGTCACAGGAATGTTTCAAACATAGACAGTAAGATGAGTCAATTTTTTTGTACTTAAGTCGTCATTGTGCCTTTTGTATTTAATTCCGTAGCAATTTCTGTGTTTCATCGTCAATAAGAAGGTCAGAGGGATGCAGTAAACCGGAAGTGAAGCATCGGAATCTGTAACTATTCTCACAGGAATGGTTCAAAACATAGACAGTAAGAAGAGTCAGTTTTCTTGTGCTTAAGTCGGCATTGTGTCTTTTGTATTTAATTCCGATGCAATTTCTGTGTTTCATCGTCAATAAGAAGGACAGAGGGATACATTAAACTGAAGTGAAGTATCGGAATCAATAACTAGTATCCCAGAAATGGATCAAAACGTAGACAGTAAGAAGAGTCAGTTTTCTTGTACTTAAGTCGGCATTGTGCCATTTGTATTAAATTCGGATGCAATCTCTGTGTTTCATCTTCAATAAGAAGTTCCAAGAGATACCGTAAACTTGAAGTGAAGCATCAGAATCTAAAACTAGACTCACAGGAGACGTACAAATCATAGAAAGTTAGAGTGTCAGTCCTCTTGCACGTAAGTTGGCATTGTGCCTTTTGTATTACATTCGGATGCAAACTCTATGTTTCATCGTCAATAATAAGGTCCAAGGGATACAGTAAACCTGAAGTGAAGCATCGGAATCTAAAACTGGACTCACAGGAGAGGTTCAAAACATAGAAAGTTAGAGTGTCAGTCCTCTTCCACTTATGTCGGCGTGGTGCGTTTTGAATTTAATTCCGATGCAACTTCTGTGTTTCATCGTCAATAAGAAGGTGCAAGGTATACAGTTACCTGAAGTGTAGCATCGGAATCTGAAACTGGACTCACAGGAGAGGTTCAAATCATAGAAAGTGAGAGTCTCAGTCCTCTTGTACTTAAGTCGCCATTGTGCCATTTGTATAAAATTCGGATGCAATTTCTGTGTTTCATCGTCAATAAGAAGGTCCAAGGGATACAGTAAACCTGAAGTGAATCATCGGAACCTAAAACTGGACTCACAGGAGAGATTCAAATCATAGATAGTTAGAGTGTCAGTCCTCTTGTACTTAAGTCGGTATTGCGCCTTTTGTATTAAATACGGATATAATTTCGGTGTTTCATCGTCAATAAGAAGGTCCAAGGGATACAGTAAACCTGACGTGAAGCATCGGAACCTAAAACTTGACTCACAGGAGAGATTCAAATCATAGATAGTTAGAGTGTCAGTCCTCTTGTACTTAAGTCGCCATTGTGCCATTTGTATTAAATTCAGATGCAATTTCTGTGTTTCATCGTCAATAAGAAGGTCCAAGGGATACAGTAAACCTGAAGTGAAGCATCAGAACCTAAAACTGGACTCACAGGAGAGATTCAAATCATAGATAGTTAGAGTGTCAGTCCTCTTGTACTTAAGTCGGTATTGTGCCTTTTGTATTACATTCGGATGCAATTTCTGTGTTTCATCGTCAATAAGAAGGTCCAAGGGATACAGTAAACCTGAAGTATAGCATTGGAATCGAAAACTGGACTCACAGGAGAGGTTCAAATCATAGAAAGATAGAGTGTCAGTCCTCTCGAACTTAAGTCGGAATTGTGCCTTTTGTATTATATTCGGATGCAAACTCTGTGTTTCATCGTCAATAAGATGGTCCAAGGGATACAGTAAACCTGAAGTGAAGCATCGGATTCTAAAACTGGAATCACAGGAGAGGTTCAAATTATAGAAAGTTTGAGTGTCAGTCCTCTTGTACTTAAGTCGGCATTGTGCCTTTTGAATTTAATTCCGATGCAATTTCTGTGTTTCATCGTCACTAAGATGGTCCCAGGGATACAGTAAACCTTAAGCGAAGCATCGGAATCTAAAACTGGACTCACAGGAGAGGTTCAAATCATAGAAATTGAGAGTGTCGGTCCTCTTGTACTTAAATCGGCATTGTGCCATCTGTATTAAATTCGGATGCAATTTCTGTGTTTCATCGTCAATAAGAAGGTCCAAGGGATACAGTAAACCTGAAGTGAAGCATCGGAATCTAAAACTGGACTCACAGGAGAGGTTCAAATCATAGAAAGTTAGAGTGTCAGTCCTCTTTTACTTAAGTCATCATTGTGCCTTTTTTATTAACTTCCGATGCAATTTCTATGTTTCATCGTCAATAAGAAGGTGCAAGATATACAGTAAACCTGAAGTGAAGCATCGGAATCTAAAACCGGACTCATAGGAGAGGTTCAAATCATGGAAAGTGAGAGTGTCAGTCCTCTTGTACTTAAGTCGGCATTGTGCTATTTGTATTAAATTCGGATGCACTTTCTGTGTTTCATCTTCAATAAGAAGGTCCAAGGGATACAGTAAACCTGAAGTGAAGCATCGGATTCTAAAACTGGACTCACAGGAGAGGTTCCAATCATAGAAAGTGAGAGTGTCAGTCCTCTTGTACTTAAGGCGGCATTGTGACTATTGTATTAAAATCGGATGCAATTTCTGTGATTCATCGTCAATAAGAAGGTCCAAGGGACACAGTAAACCTGAAGTGAAGCATCGGAACCTAAAACTGGACTCACAGGAGGGGTTCAAATCATAGAAAGTTAGAGTATCAGTCCTCTTGTACTTTGGTCGGCATTGTGCCATTTGTATTAAATTCGGATACAATTTCTGTCTTTCATCTTCAATAAGAAGGTCCAAGGGATACAGTAAACCTGAAGTGAAGCATCGGAAACTAAAACTGGACTAACAGGAGAGGTTCAAATCATAGAAAGTGAGAGTGTCAGTCCTCTTGTACTTAAGTCGGCATTGTGCCATTTGTATTAAATTCGGGTGCAATTTCTGTGTTTCATCGTCAATAAGAAGGTCCAGGGGATACAGTAAACCTGAAGTGAAGCATCGGAATCTAAAACTGGACTCACAGGAAAGATTCAAATCATAGAAAGTGAGATTGTCAGTCCTCTTGTACTTAAGTCGGTATTGTGCCTTTTGGATTAAATTCGGATGCATTTTCTGTGTTTCATCGTCAATAAAAAGGTCCAAGGCATACAGTAAACCTGAAGTGAATCATCGGAATCTAAAACTGGACTCACAGGAGAGGTTCTAATCATAGAAAGTTAGAGTGTCAGTCCTCTTGTACTTATGTAGGCGTGGTGCCTTTTGAATTTAAATCCGATGCAACTTCTGTGTTTCATCGTCAATAAGAAGGTGCAAGGTATACAGTAAACCTGAAGTGAAGCATCGGAATTTGAAACTGGACTCACTGGAGAGGTTCAAATCATAGAAAGTGAGAGTCTCAGTACTCTTGTACTTAAGTCGCTATTGGGCCTTTTGTATTAAATTCGGATGCAATATCTGTGTTTCATCGTCAATAAGAAGGTCCAAGGGATACAGTAAACCTGAAGTGAAGCATCGGAATCTAAAAGTGGACTCACAGGAGAGGTTCAAATCATAGAAAGTTAGAGTGGTAGTCCTCTTGTACTTAAGTCGGCATTGTGCCTTTTGTATTAAATTGGGATGCAAACTCTGTGTTTCATCGTCAATAAGAAGGTCCAAGGCATACAGTAAACCTGAAGTGATGCATCGGAATCGAAAACTGGACCCACAGGAGAGGTTCAAATCATAGAAAGTTAGAGTGTCAGTCCTCTTGTACTTAAGTCGGTATTGTGCCTTTTGGATTAAATTCGGATGCAATTTCTGTGTTTCATCGTCAATAAGAAGGTCCAAGGGATACAGTAAACCTGAAGTGAATCATCGGAACCTAAAACTGGACTCACAGGAGAGATTCAAATCATAGATAGTTAGAGTGTCAGTCCTCTTGTACTTAAGTCGGTATTGCGCCTTTTGTATTAAATACGGATATAATTTCGGTGTTTCATCGTCAATAAGAAGGTCCAAGGGATACAGTAAACCTGACGTGAAGCATCGGAACCTAAAACTTGACTCACAGGAGAGATTCAAATCATAGATAGTTAGAGTGTCAGTCCTCTTGTACTTAAGTCGCCATTGTGCCATTTGTATTAAATTCAGATGCAATTTCTGTGTTTCATCGTCAATAAGAAGGTCCAAGGGATACAGTAAACCTGAAGTGAAGCATCAGAACCTAAAACTGGACTCACAGGAGAGATTCAAATCATAGATAGTTAGAGTGTCAGTCCTCTTGTACTTAAGTCGGTATTGTGCCTTTTGTATTAAATTCGGATGCAATTTCTGTGTTTCATCGTCAATAAGAAGGTCCAAGGGATACAGTAAACCTGAAGTATAGCATCGGAATCGAAAACTGGACTCACAGGAGAGGTTCAAATCATAGAAAGATAGAGTGTCAGTCCTCTCGAACTTAAGTCGGAATTGTGCCTTTTGTATTATATTCGGATGCAAACTCTGTGTGTCATCGTCAATAAGATGGTCCAAGGGATACAGTAAACCTGAAGTGAAGCATCGGATTCTAAAACTGGAATCACAGGAGAGGTTCAAATTATAGAAAGTTTGAGTGTCAGTCCTCTTGTACTTAAGTCGGCATTGTGCCTTTTGAATTTAATTCCGATGCAATTTCTGTGTTTCAT
The DNA here is from genome assembly GCF_021461395.2 of Schistocerca americana. NCBI lineage: Eukaryota > Metazoa > Arthropoda > Insecta > Orthoptera > Acrididae > Schistocerca > Schistocerca americana. Next base: position 5,539,485 of record NW_025725906.1, read on the forward strand.
CGTCAATAAGATGGTCCCAGGGATACAGTAAACCTTAAGCGAAGCATCGGAATCTAAAACTGGACTCACAGGAGAGGTTCAAATCATAGAAATTGAGAATGTCGGTCCTCTTGTACTTAAATCGGCATTGTGCCATCTGTATTAAATTCGGATGCAATTTCTGTGTTTCATCGTCAATAAGAAGGTCCAAGGGATACAGTAAACCTGAAGTGATGCGTCGGAATCTAAAACTGGACTCACAGGAGAGGCTCAAATCATAGAAAGTTAGAGTGTCAGTCCTCTTTTACTTAAGTCATCATTGTGCCTTTTTTATTAACTTCCGATGCAATTTCTATGTTTCATCGTCAATAAGAAGGTGCAAGATATACAGTAAACCTGACGTGAAGCATCGGAATCTAAAACCGGACTCATAGGAGAGGTTCAAATCATGGAAAGTGAGAGTGTCAGTCCTCTTGTACTTAAGTCGGCATTGTGCTATTTGTATTAAATTCGGATGCACTTTCTGTGTTTCATCTTCAATAAGAAGGTCCAAGGGATACAGTAAACCTGAAGTGAAGCATCGGATTCTAAAACTGGACTCACAGGAGAGGTTCCAATCATAGAAAGTGAGAGTGTCAGTCCTCTTGTACTTAAGGCGGCATTGTGACTATTGTATTAAAATCGGATGCAATTTCTGTGATTCATCGTCAATAAGAAGGTCCAAGGGATACAGTAAACCTGAAGTGAAGCATCGGAACCTAAAACTGGACTCACAGGAGGGGTTCAAATCATAGAAAGTTAGAGTATCAGTCCTCTTGTACTTTGGTCGGCATTGTGCCATTTGTATTAAATTCGGATACAATTTCTGTCTTTCATCTTCAATAAGAAGGTCCAAGGGATACAGTAAACCTGAAGTGAAGCATCGGAAACTAAAACTGGACTAACAGGAGAGGTTCAAATCATAGAAAGTGAGAGTGTCAGTCCTCTTGTACTTAAGTCGGCATTGTGCCATTTGTATTAAATTCGGGTGCAATTTCTGTGTTTCATCGTCAATAAGAAGGTCCAGGGGATACAGTAAACCTGAAGTGAAGCATCGGAATCTAAAACTGGACTCACACGAAAGATTCAAATCATAGAAAGTGAGATTGTCAGTCCTCTTGTACTTAAGTCGGTATTGTGCCTTTTGGATTAAATTCGGATGCATTTTCTGTGTTTCATCGTCAATAAAAAGGTCCAAGGCATACAGTAAACCTGAAGTGAATCATCGGAATCTAAAACTGGACTCACAGGAGAGGTTCTAATCATAGAAAGTTAGAGTGTCAGTCCTCTTGTACTTATGTAGGCGTGGTGCCTTTTGAATTTAAATCCGATGCAACTTCTGTGTTTCATCGTCAATAAGAAGGTGCAAGGTATACAGTAAACCTGAAGTGAAGCATCGGAATTTGAAACTGGACTCACTGGAGAGGTTCAAATCATAGAAAGTGAGAGTCTCAGTACTCTTGTACTTAAGTCGCTATTGTGCCTTTTGTATTAAATTTGGATGCAATATCTGTGTTTCATCGTCAATAAGAAGGTCCAAGGGATACAGTAAACCTGAAGTGAAGCATCGGAATCTAAAAGTGGACTCACAGGAGAGGTTCAAATCATAGAAAGTTAGAGTGGTAGTCCTCTTGTACTTAAGTCGGCATTGTGCCTTTTGTATTAAATTGGGATGCAAACTCTGTGTTTCATCGTCAATAAGAAGGTCCAAGGCATACAGTAAACCTGAAGTGATGCATCGGAATCGAAAACTGGACCCACAGGAGAGGTTCAAATCATAGAAAGTTAGAGTGTCAGTCCTCTTGTACTTTAGTCGGTATTTTGGATTAAATTCGGATGCAATTTCTGTGTTTCATCGTCAATACGAAGGTCCAAGGGATACAGTAAACCTGAAGTGAAGCATCGGAATCTAAAACTGGACTGAATGGAGATGTTCAAATCATAGAAATTGAGAGTGTCAGTCCTCTTGCACTTAGGTCGGCATTGTGCCTTTTGTATTTAATGCGGATGCATACCCTGTGTTTCATCGTCAATAAGAAGGACCAAGGGATACAGTAAACCTGAAGTGAAGCATCGCAATCTAAAACTGGACTCACAGGATAGGTTCAAATCATAGAAAGTTAGAGTGTCAGTCCTCTTGTACTTAATTCAGCGTGGTTCCTTTTGAATATAATTCCCATGCAACTTCTGTGTTTCATCGTCGATAAGAAGGTGCAAGGTATACAGTAAACCTGAAGTGAAGCATCGGAATCTAAAACTGGACTCACAGGAGAGGTTCAAATCATAGAAAGTGAGAGTGTCAGTCCTCTTGTACTTAAGTCACCATTGTGCCTTTTGTATTAAATTCGGATGCAAATTCTGTGTTTCATCGTCAATTAGATGGTCCAAGGGACACAGTAAACCTGAAGTAAAGCATCGGAACCTAAAACTGGACTCACAGGAGAGGTTCAAATCATAGAAAGTTAGAGTGTCACTCCTCTTGTACTTAAGTCGGCATTGTGCCTTTTGAATTTAATTCCGATGCAATAACTGTGTTACATCGTCAATAAGAAGGTCCAAGGGATACAGCAAACCTGAAGTGAAGCATCGGCATCTAAAACTGGACTCGCAGGAGATGTTCAAATCATAGAAAGTGAGAGTGTCGGTCCTCTTGTTCTTAAGTCGGCATTGGGTCATTTGTATTAAATTCGGATGCAATTTCTGTGTTTCATCGTTAATAAGAAAGTCCAAGGTATACAGCAAACCTGAAGTGAAGCATCGGAATCGAAAACTGGACCCACAGGAGAGGTTCAAATCATAGAAAGTTTGAGTGTCAGTCCTCTTGTACTTAATTCGGTATTGTGCCTTTTGGATTAAATTCAGATGCAATTTCTGTGTTTCATCGTCAATAAGAAGGTCCAAGGGATACAGTAAACCTGAAGTGAAGCATCGGAATCTAAAACTGGACTGACAGGAGAGGTTCAAATCATAGAAAGTGAGAGTGTCAGTCCTCTTGCACTTAAGTCGGCATTGTGACTTTTGTATTAAATTCGGATGCAAACCCTGTGTTTCATCGTGAATAAGAAGGTCCAAGGGATACAGTAAACCTGAAGTGAAGCATCGGAATCTAAAACTGGACTCACAGGAGAGGTTCAAATCAAAGAAAGTTAGAGTGTCAGTCCTCTTGTACTTAAATCGGCGTGGTGCCATTTGAATTTAATTCCCATGCAACTTCTGTGTTTCATCGTCAATAAGAAGATGCAAGGTATACAGTAAACCTGAAGTGAAGCATCGGAATCTAAAACTGGACTCACAGGAGAGGTTCAAATCATAGAAAGTGAGAGTGTCAGTCCTCTTGTACTTAAGTCGCCATTGTGCCTTTTGTATTAAATTCGGATGCAATTTCTGTGTTTCATCGTCAATAAGAAGGTCCAAGGGACACAGTAAACCTGAAGTGAAGCATCGGAATCTAAAACTAGACTCACAAGAGAGGTACAAATCATAGAAAGTTAGAGTGTCAGTCCTCTTGCACGTAAGTCGGCATTGTGCCTTTTGTATTAAATTCGGATGCAAACTCTGTGTTTCATCGTCAATAAGAACGTGCAAAGGATACAGCAAACCTGAAGTGAAGCATCGGAATCTAAAAATGGACTCACAGGAGAGGTTCAAAACATAGAAAGTTAGAGTGTCAGTCCTCTTGTACTTAAGTCAGCGTGGTGCCTTTTGAATTTATTTCTGATGCAACTTCTGTGTTTCGTCGTCAATAAGAAGGTCCAAGGGATACAGTAAACCTGAAGTGAAGCATTGGAATCTAAAACTGGACTCACAGGAGAGGTTCAAATCATAGAAAGTGAGAGTGTCAGTCCTCTTGTACTTAAGTTGGCATAGTGCCATTTGTATTAAATTCGGATGCAATTTCTGTGTTTCATCTTCAATAAGAAGGTCCAAGGGATACAATCAACCTGAAGTGAAGCATCGGAATCTAAAACGAGACCCACAGGAGAGGTTCAAATCATAGAAATTTAGAGTGTCAGTCCTCTTGCACGTAAGTCGGCATTGTGCCTTTTGTATTAAATTCGGATGCAAACTCTGTGTTTCATCGTCAATAAGAAGGTCCAAGGGATACAGTAAACCTGAAGTGAAGCATCGGAATCTAAAACTGGAATCACAGGAGAGGTTCAAATCATAGAAAGTTAGAGTGGTAGTCCTCTTGTACTTAAGTCGGCATTGTGCCTTTTGTATTAAATTCGGATGCAAACTCTGTGTTTCATCGTCAATAAGAAGGTCCAAGGCATACAGTAAACCTGAAGTGAAGCATCGGAATCTAAAAGTGGACTCACAGGAGAGATTCAAATCATAGATATAGTGTCACTCCTCTTGTACTTAAGTCGGTATTGTGCCTTTTGTATTAAATTCGGATGCAATTTCTGTGTTTTATCGTCAATAAGAAGGTCCAAGGGATACAGTAAATCTGAAGTGAAGCATCGGAATCTAAAACTGGACTCACGGGAGAAGTTCAAATCATAGAAAGTGAGAGTGTCAGTCCTCTTGTACTTAAGTCGCCATTGTGCCTTTTGTATTAAATTCGGATGCAATTTCTGTGTTTCATCGTAAATAAGAAGGTCCAAGGGATACAGTAAACCTGAAGTAAAGCATCGGAATCTAAAACTGGACTCACAGGAGAGGTTCAAATCATAGAAAGTGAGAGTGTCAGTCCTCTTGCACGTAAGTCGGCATTGTGCCTTTTGTATTAAATTCGGATGCAAACTCTGTGTTTCATCGTCAATAAGAAGGTCCAAGGGATACAGTAAACCTGAAGTGAAGCATCGGAATCTAAAAATGGACTCACAGGAGAGGTTCAAAACATAGAAAGTTGGAGTGTCAGTCCTCTTGTACTTAAGTCGGCGTGGTGCCTTTTGAATTTAATTCCGATGCAACTTCTGTGTTTCATCGTCAATAAGAAGGTGTAAGGTATACAGTAAACCTGAAGTGAAGCACCGGAATCTAAAACTGGACTCACAGGAGAGGTTCAAATCATAGAAAGTTAGAGTGGTAGTCCTCTTGTACTTAAGTCGGCATTGTGCCTTTTGTATTAAATTCGGATGAAAACTCTGTGTTCCTCGTCAATAAGAAGGTCCAAGGCATACAGTAAACCTGAAGTGAAGCATCGGAATCGAAAACTGGACCCACAGGAGAGGTTCAAATCATAGAAAGTTAGAGTGTCAGTCCTCTTGTACTTAAGTCGGTATTGTGCCTTTTGGATTAAATTCTGATGCAATTTCTGTGTTTCATCGTCAGTACGAAGGTCCAAGGGATACAGTAAACCTGAAGTAAAGCATCGGAATCTAAAACTGGACTGACAGGAGATGTTCAAATCATAGAAAGTGAGAGTGTCAGTCCTCTTGCACTTAAGTCGGCATTGTGCCTTTTGTATTAAATTCGGATGCATACCCTGTGTTTCATCGTCAATAAGAAGGACCAAGGGATACAGTAAACCTGAAGTGAAACATCGCAATCTAAAACTGGACTCACAGGATAGGTCCAAATCATAGAAAGTTGGAGTGTCAGTCCTCTTGTACTTAATTCGGCGTGGTTCCTTTTGAATATAATTCCCATGCAACTTCTGTGTTTCATCGTCGATAAGAAGGTGCAAGGTATACAGTAAACCTGAAGTGAAGCATCGGAATCTAAAACTGGACTCACAGGAGAGGTTCAAATCTTAGAAAGTTAGAGTGTCAGTCCTCTTGTACTTATGTCGGCGTGGTGCCTTTTGAATTTACTTCCGATGCAACTTCTGTGTTTCCATCGTCAATAAGAAGGTGCAAGGTATACAGTAAACTGAAGTGAAGCATCGAAATCTGAAACTGGACTCACAGGAGAGGTTGAAATCATAGAAAGTGAAAGTCTCAGTACTCTTGTACTTAAGTCGCCATTGTGCCTTTTGTATTAAATTCGGATGCAAACTCTGTGTTTCATCGTCAATGAGAAGGTCCAAGGGATACAGTAAACTTGAAGTGAAGCATCGGAATCGAAAACTGGACCCACAGGAGAGGTTCAAATCATAGAAATGTTGAGTGTCAGTCCTCTTGTACTTAAGTCGGCATTGTGCCTTTCGAATTTAATTCCGATGCAATAACTGTGTTTCATCGTCAATAAGAAGGTCCAAGGGATACAGCAAACCTGAAGTGAAGCATCGGCATCTAAAACTGGACTCGCAGGAGATGTTCAAATCATAGAAAGTGAGAGTGTCGGTCCTCTTGTACTTAAGTCGGCATTGGGTCATTTGTATTAAATTTGGATGCAATTTCTGTGTTTCATCGTTAATATGAAAGTCCAAGGTATACAGCAAACCTGAAGTGAAGCATCGGAATCGAAAACTGGACCCACAGGAGAGGTTCAAATCATAGAAAGTTTGAGTGTCAGTCCTCTTGTACTTAATTCGGTATTGTGCCTCTTGGATTAAATTCGGATGCAATTTCTGTGTTTCATCGTCAATAAGAAGGTCCAAGGGATACAGTAAACCTGAAGTGAAGCATCGGAATCTAAAACTGGACTGACAGGAGAGGTTCAAATCATAGAAAGTTAGAGTGGTAGTCCTCTTGTACTTAAGTCGGCATTGTGCCTTTTGTATTAAATTCAGATGCAAACTCTGTGCTTCATCGTCAATATGAAGGTCCAAGGCATACAGTAAACCTGAAGTGAAGCATCGGAATCGAAAACTGGACCCACAGGAGAGGTTCAAATCATAGAAAGTTAGAGTGTCAGTCCTCTTGTACTTAAGTCGGTATTGTGCCTTTTGGATTAAATTCGGATGCAATTTCTGTGTTTCATCGTCAATACGAAGGTCCAAGGGATACAGTAAACCTGAAGTGAAGCATCGGAATCTAAAACTGGACTGACAGGAGATGTTCAAATCATAGAAAGTGAGAGTGTCAGTCCTCTTGCACTTAAGTCGGCATTGTGACTTTTGTATTAAATTCGGATGCATACCCTGTGCTTCATCGTCAATAAGAAGGACCAAGGGATACAGTAAACCTGAAGTGAATCATCGCAATCTAAAACTGGACTCACAGGATAGGTTCAAATCTTAGAAAGTTGGAGTGTCAGTCCTCTTGTACTCAATTCGGCGTGGTTCCTTTTGAATATAATTCCCATGCAACTTCTGTGTTTCATCGTCGATAAGAAGGTGCAAGGTATACAGTAAACCTGAAGTGAAGCATCGGAATCTAAAACTGGACTCACAGGAGAGGTTCAAATCATAGAAAGTTAGAGTGTCACTCCTCTAGTACTTAAGTCGGTATTGTGCCTTTTGGATTAAATTCGGATGCATTTTCTGTGTTTCATCGTCAATCAAAAGGTCCAAGGGACACAGTAAACCTGAAGTGAAGCATCGGAATCTAAAACTAGACTCACAAGAGAGGTTCAAATCATAGAAAGTTAGAGTGTCAGTCCTCTTGCACGTAAGTCGGCATTGTGCCTTTTGTATTAAATTCGGATGCAAACTCTGTGTTTCATCGTCAATAAGAAGGTGCAAAGGATGCAGCAAACCTGAAGTGAAGCATCGGAATCTAAAAATGGACTCACAGGAGAGGTTCAAAACATAGAAAGTTAGAGTGTCAGTCCTCTTGTACTTAAGTCAGCGTGGTGCCTTTTGAATTTATTTCCGATGCAACTTCTGTGTTTCATCGTCAATAAGAAGGTCCAAGGGATACAGTAAACCTGAAGTGAAGCATTGGAATCTGAAACTGGACTCACAGGAGAGGTTCAAATCATAGAAAGTGAGAGTGTCAGTCCTCTTGTACTTAAGTTGGCATAGTGCCATTTGTATTAAATTCAGATGCAATTTCTGTGTTTCATCTTCAATAAGAAGGTCCAAGGGATACAATAAACCTGAAGTGAAGCATCGGAATCTAAAACGAGACCCACAGGAGAGGTTCAAATCATAGAAAGTTAGAGTGTCAGTCCTCTTGCACGTAAGTCGGCATTGTGCCTTTTGTATTAAATTCAGATGCAAACTCTGTGTTTCATCGTCAATAAGAAGGTCCAAGGGATACAGTAAACCTGAAGTGAAGCATCGGAATCTAAAACTGGAATCACAGGAGAGGTTCAAATCATAGAATGTTTGAGTGTCAGACCTCTTATACTTAAGTCGGCATTGTGCCTTTTGAATTTAATTCCGATGCAATTTCTGTGTATCATCGTCAATAAGATGGTCCAAGGGATACAGTAAACCTTAAGCGAAGCATCAGAATCTAAAACTGGACTCACAGGAGAGGTTCAAATCATAGAGAGTGAGAGTGTCAGTCCTCTTGCACGTAAGTCGGCATTGTGCCTTTTGTATTAAATTCGGATGCAAACTCTGTGTTTCATCGTCAATAAGAAGGTCCAAGGGATACAGTAAACCTGAAGTGAAGCATCGGAATCTAAAAATGGACTCACAGGAGAGGTTCAAAACATAGAAAGTTGGAGTGTCAGTCCTCTTGTACTTAAGTCGGCGTGGTGCCTTTTGAATTTAATTCCGATGCAACTTCTGTGTTTCATCGTCAATATGAAGGTGCAAGGTATACAGTAAACCTGAAGTGAAGCACCGGAATCTAAAACTGGACTCACAGGAGAGGTTCAAATCATAGAAAGTTAGAGTGGTAGTCCTCTTGTACTTAAGTCGGCATTGTGCCTTTTGTATTAAATTCGGATGCAAACTCTGTGTTTCATCGTCAATAAGAAGGTCCAAGGCATACAGTAAACCTGAAGTGAAGCATCGGAATCGAAAACTGGACCCACAGGAGAGGTTCAAATCATAGAAAGTTAGAGTGTCAGTCCTCTTGTACTTTAGTCGGTATTGTGCCTTTTGGATTAAATACGGATGCAATTTCTGTGTTTCATCGTCAATACGAAGGTCCAAGGTATACAGTAAACCTGAAGTGAAGCATCGGAATCTAAAACTGGACTGACAGGAGATGTTCAAATCATAGAAAGTGAGAGTGTCAGTCCTCTTGCACTTAAGTCGGCATTGTGCCTTTTGTATTAAATTCGGATGCATACCCTGTGTTTCATCGTCAATAAGAAGGACCAAGGGATACAGTAAACCTGAAGTGAAACATCGCAATCTAAAACTGGACTCACAGGATACGTTCAAATCATAGAAAGTTGGAGTGTCAGTCCTCTTGTACTTAATTCGGCGTGGTTCCTTTTGAATATAATTCCCATGCAACTTCTGTGTTTCATCGTCGATAAGAAGGTGCAAGGTATACAGTAAACCTGAAGTGAAGCATCGGAATCTAAAACTGGACTCACAGGAGAGGTTCAAATCATAGAAAGTTAGAGTGTCACTCCTCTTGTACTTAAGTCGGTATTGTGCCTTTTGGATTAAATTCGGATGCATTTTCTGTGTTTCATCGTCAATCAAAAGGTCCAAGGCATACAGTAAACCTGAAGTGAAGCATCGGAATCTAAAACTGGACTCACAGGAGAGGTTCAAATCATAGAAAGTGAAAGTCTCAGTACTCTAGTACTTAAGTCGCCATTGTGCCTTTCGTATTAAATTCGGATGCAAACTTTGTGTTTCATCGTCAATAAGAAGGTCCAAGGGATACAGTAAACTTGAAGTGAAGCATCGGAATCGAAAACTGGACCCACAGGAGAGGTTCAAATCATAGAAGTTTTGAGTGTCAGTCCTCTTGTACTTAAGTCGGCATTGTGCCTTTCGAATTTAATTCCGATGCAATAACTGTGTTTCATCGTCAATAAGAAGGTCCAAGGGATACAGCAAACCTGAAGTGAAGCATCGGCATCTAAAACTGGACTCGCAGGAGATGTTCAAATCATAGAAAGTGAGAGTGTCGGTCCTCTTGTACTTAAGTCGGCACTGGGTCATTTGTATTAAATTTGGATGCAATTTCTGTGTTTCATTGTTAATATGAAAGTCCAAGGTATACAGCAAACCAGAAGTGAAGCATCGGAATCGAAAACTGGACCCACAGGAGAGGTTCAAATCATAGAAATTTGAGTGTCAGTCCTCTTGTACTTAATTCGGTATTGTGCCTCTTGGATTAAATTCGGATGCAATTTCTGTGTTTCATCGTCAATAAGAAGGTCCAAGGGATACAGTAAACCTGAAGTGAAGCATCGGAATCTAAAACTGGACTGACAGGAGAGGTTCAAATCATAGAAAGTGAGAGTGTCAGTCCTCTTGCACTTAAGTCGGCGTTGTGCATTTTGTATTAAATTCGGATGCAAACCCTGTGTTTCATCGTCATTAAGAAGGTCCAAGGGATACAGTAAACCTGAAGTGAAGCATCGGAATCTGAAACTGGACTCACAGGAGAGGTTCAAATCAAAGAAAATTAGAGTGTCAGTCCTTTTGTACTTAAATCGGCGTGGTGCCATTTGAGTTTAATTCCCATGCAACTTCTGTGCTTCATCGTCAATAAGAAGATGCAAGGTATACAGTAAACCTGAAGTGAAGCATCGGAATCTAAAACTGGACTCACAGGAGAGGTTCAAATCATAGAAAGTGAGAGTGTGTGTCCTCTTGTACTTAAGTTGCCATTGTGCCTTTTGTATTAAATTCGGATGCAATTTCTGTGTTTCATCGTCAATAAGAAGGTCCAAGGGACACAGTAAACCTGAAGTGAAGCATCGGAATCTAAAACTAGACTCACAAGAGAGGTTCAAATCATAGAAAGTTAGAGTGTCAGTCCTCTTGCACGTAAGTCGGCATTGTGCCTTTTGTATTAAATTCGGATGCAAACTCTGTGTTTCATCGTTAATAAGAAGGTGCAAAGGATACAGCAAACCTGAAGTGAAGCATCGGAATCTAAAAATGGACTCACAGGAGAGGTTCAAAACATAGAAAGTTAGAGTGTCAGTCCTCTTGTACTTAAGTCAGCGTGGTGCCTTTTGAATTTATTTCCGATGCAACTTCTGTGTTTCATCGTCAATAAGAAGGTCCAAGGGATACAGTATACCTGAAGTGAAGCTTTGGAATCTAAAACTGGACTCACAGGAGAGGTTCAAATCATAGAAAGTGAGAGTGTCAGTCCACTTGTACTTAAGTTGGCATTGTGCCATTTGTATTAAATTCGGATGCAAGTTCTATGTTTCATCTTCAATAAGAAGGTCCAAGGGATACAATAAACCTGAGGTGAAGCATCGGAATCTAAAACTAGACCCACAGGAGAGGTTCAAATCATAGAAAGTTAGAGTGACAGTCCTCTTGCACGTAAGTCGGCATTGTGCCTTTTGTATTAAATTCGGATGCAAACTCTGTGTATCATCGTCAATAAGAAGGTCCAAGGGATACAGTAAACCTGAAGTGACGCGTCGGAATCTAAAACTGGAATCACAGGAGAGGTTCAAATCATCGAAAGTTTGAGTGTCAGACCCCTTGTACTTAAGTCGGCATTGTGCCTTTTGAATTTAATTCCGATGCAATTTCTGTGTATCATCGTCAATAAGAAGGTCCAAGGGATACAGTAAACCTGAAGTGAAGCATCGGAATCTAAAACTGGACTCACAGGAGAGATTCAAATCATAGATATAGTGTCACTCCTCTTGTACTTAAGTCGGTATTGTGCCTTTTGTATTAAATTCGGATGCAATTTCTGTGTTTCATCGTCAATAAGAAGGTCCAAGGGATACAGTAAATCTGAAGTGAAGCATCGGAATCTAAAACTGGACTCACGGGAGAAGTTCAAATCGTGGAAAGTGAGAGTGTCAGTCCTCTTGTACTTAAGTCGCCATTGTGCCTTTTGTATTAAATTAGGATGCAATTTCTGTGTTTCATCGTCAATAAGAAGGTCCAAGGGATACAGTATACCTGAAGTAAAGCTTCGGAATCTAAAACTGGATTCACAGGAGAGGTTCAAATCATAGAAAGTTAGAGTGTCAGTCCTCTTGCACGTTAGTCGGCATTGTGCCTTTTCTATTAAATTCGGATGCAAACTCTGTGTTTCATCGTCAATAAGAAGGTCCAAGGGATACAGTAAACCTGAAGTGAAGCATCGGAATCTAAAAATGGACTCACAGGAGAGGTTCCAAACATAGAAAGTTGGAGTGTCAGTCCTCCTATACTTAAGTCGGCGTGGTGCCTTTTGAATTTAATTCCGATGCAACTTCTGTGTTTCATCTTCAATAAGAAGGTGCAAGGTATACAGTAAACCTGAAGTGAAGCATCGGAATCTAAAACTGGACTCACAGGAGAGATTCAAATCATAGATATAGTGTCACTCCTCTTGTACTTAAGTCGGTATTGTGCCTTTTGTATTAAATTCGGATGCAATTTCTGTGTTTCATCGTCAATAAGAAGGTCCAAGGGATACAGTAAATCTGAAGTGAAGCATCGGAATCTAAAACTGGACTCACGGGAGAAGTTCAAATCATAGAAAGTGAGAGTGTCAGTCCTCTTGTACTTAAGTCGCCATTGTGCCTTTTGTATTAAATTCGGATGCAATTTCTGTGTTTCATCGTCAATAAGAAGGGCCAAGGGATACAGTGAATATGAAGTGAAGCATCGGAATCTAAAACTGGACTCACGGGAGAGGTTCAAATCATAGAAAGATAGAGCGTCAGTCCTCCTGTACTTAAGACGGCACTGTGATTTTTGAATTTAATTCCGATGCAATTTCTGTGTTAAATCGTCAATAAGAAGGGCCAAGGGATACAGTGAATATGAAGTGAAGCATCGGAATCTAAAACTGGACTCACGGGAGAGGTTCAAATCATAGAAAGATAGAGCGTCAGTCCTCCTGTACTTAAGACGGCACTGTGATTTTTGAATTTAATTCCGATGCAATTTCTGTGTTTCATCGTCAATACGAAGGTCCAAGGGATACAGTAAACCTGAAGTTAAGCATCAGAATCTAAAACTGGAGTCACAGGAGAGGTTCAAATCATAGAAAGTGAGAGAGTCAGTCCGCTTTTACTTAAGCAGCATTGTGCGTTTTGAATTTAATTCCGATGCAATTTCTGTGTTTCATCGTCAATAAGAAGGTCCAAGGATACAGTAAACCTGAAGTGAAGCATCGGAATCTAAAACTGGACTAAGAGGAGAGGTTCAAATCATAGAAAGTGAGAGTGTCAGTCCTCTTGCACTTAAGTCGACATTGTGCCTTTTGTATTATTTTCGAATGCAATTCCTGTGATTCATAGTCAATAAGAAGGTCCAAGGGATACAGTAAACCTGAAGTGAAACATCGGAACCTAAAACTGGACTCACAGGAGAGGTTCAAATCGTAGAAAGTTAGAGTGTCATTCCTCTTGTACTTAAGTCGGTATTTTGCCATTGGTATTAAATACGGATACAATTTCTGTGTTTTTTCGTCAATAAGAAGGTCAAAGGGATACAGTTAACCTGAAGTGAAGCATCCGAATCTAAAACTGACCTCACAGGAGAGGATCGAATCATAGAGAGTAAGAGAGTCAGTCCTCTTGTACTTAAGTCGGCATTGTGCCTTTTGTATTAAATTCGGATGCAATTTCTGTGTTCCATCGTCAATAAGAAGGTCCAAGGGATACAGTAAACATGAAGTGAAGCATCGGAATCTAAAACTGGACTCACAGGAGACGTTCAAATCATAGAAAATTAGAGTGTCAGTCCTCTTGTACTTATGTCGACGTGGTGCCTTTTGAATTTAATTCCGATGCTACTTCTGTGTTTCATCGTCAATAAGAAGGTGCAAGGTATACAGTAAACCTGAAGTGAAGCATCGGAATCTCAAACTGGACTCACAGGAGAGGTTCAAATCATAGAAAGTGAGAGTCTCAGTCCTCTTGTACATATGTCGCTATTGTGCCTTTTGTATTAAATTCGGATGCAATTTCTGTGTTACATCGTCAATAAGAAGGTCCAAGGGATACAGTAAACCTGAGGTATAGCATCGGAATCTAAAACTGGACTCACAGGAGAGGTTCAAATCATAGAAAGTGAGAGTGTCAGACCTCTTGTACTTAAGTCGGCATTGTGCCATTTGTATCAAATTCGGATGCAATTCCTGTGATCCAGAGTCAATAAGAAGGTCCAAGGGATACAGTAACCCTGAAGTGAAGCATCGGAATCTAAAACTGGACTCACAGGAGAGGTTCAAATCATAGAAAATTAGAGTGTCACTCCTCTTGTACTTAAGTCGGTATTGTGCCTTTTGGATTAAATTCGGATGCATTTTCTGTGTTTCATCGTCAATCAAAAGGTCCAAGGCATACAGTAAACCTAAAGTGAAGCATCGGAATCTAAAACTGGACTCACAGGAGAGGTTCAAATCATAGAAAGTTAGAGTGTCAGTCCTCTTGTACTTATGTCGGCGTGGTGCCTTTTGAATTTATTTCCGATGCAACTTCTGTGTTTCCATCGTCAATAAGAAGGTGCAAGGTATACAGTAAACTGAAGTGAAGCATCGGAATCTGAAACTGGACTCACAGGAGAGGTTGAAATCATAGAAAGTGAAAGTCTCAGTACTCTTGTACTTAAGTCGCCATTGTGCCTTTCGTATTAAATTCGGATGCAAACTTTGTGTTTCATCGTCAATAAGAAGGTCCAAGGGATACAGTAAACTTGAAGTGAAGCATCGGAATCGAAAACTGGACCCACAGGAGAGGTTCAAATCATAGAAATTTTGAGTGTCAGTCCTCTTGTACTTAAGTCGGCATTGTGCCTTTCGAATTTAATTCCGATGCAATAACTGTGTTTCATCGTCAATAAGAAGGTCCAAGGGATACTGCAAACCTGAAGTGAAGCATCGGCATCTAAAACTGGACTCGCAGGAGATGTTCAAATCATAGAAAGTGAGAGTGTCGGTCCTCTTGTACTTAAGTCGGCACTGGGTCATTTGTATTAAATTTGGATGCAATTTCTGTGTTTCATTGTTAATATGAAAGTCCAAGGTATACAGCAAATCAGAAGTGAAGCATCGGAATCGAAAACTGGACCCACAGGAGAGGTTCAAATCATAGAAAGTTTGAGTGTCAGTCCTTTTGTACTTAATTCGGTATTGTGCCTCTTGGATTAAATTCGGATGCAATTTCTGTGTTTCATCATCAATAAGAAGGTCCAAGGGATACAGTAAACCTGAAGTGAAGCATCGGAATCTAAAACTGGACTGACAGGAGAGGTTCAAATCATAGAAAGTGAGAGTTCCTCTTGCACTTAAGTCGGCGTTGTGCGTTTTGTATTAAATTCGGATGCAAACCCTGTGTTTCATCGTCATTAAGAAGGTCCAAGGGATACAGTAAACCTGAAGTGAAGCATCGGAATCTGAAACTGGACTCACAGGAGAGGTTCAAATCAAAGAAAGTTAGAGTGTCAGTCCTTTTGTACTTAAATCGGCGTGGTGCCATTTGAGATTAATTCCCATGCAACTTCTGTGTTTCATCGTCAATAAGAAGATGCAAGGTATACAGTAAACCTGAAGTGAAGCATCGGAATCTAAAACTGGACTCACAAGAGAGGTTCAAATCATAGAAAGTGAGAGTGTCAGTCCACTTGTACTTAAGTTGGCATTGTGCCATTTGTATTAAATTCGGATCCAAGTTCTATGTTTCATCTTCAATAAGAAGGTCCAAGGGATACAATAAACCTGAGGTGAAGCATCGGAATCTAAAACTAGACCCACAGGAGAGGTTCAAATCATAGAAAGTTTGAGTGTCAGACCCCTTGTACTTAAGTCGGCATTGTGCCTTTTGAATTTAATTCCGATGCAATTTCTGTGTATCATCGTCAATAAGAAGGTCCAAGGGATACAGTAAACCTGAAGTAAAGCATCGGAATCTAAAACTGGATTCACAGGAGAGGTTCAAATCATAGAAAGTTAGAGTGTCAGTCCTCTTGCACGTTAGTCGGCATTGTGCCTTTTCTATTAAATTCGGATGCAAACTCTGTGTTTCATCGTTAATAAGAAGGTCCAAGGGATACAGTAAACCTGAAGTGAAGCATCGGAATCTAAAAATGGACTCACAGGAGAGGTTCCAAACATAGAAAGTTGGAGTGTCAGTCCTCTTATACTTAAGTCGGCGTGGTGCCTTTTGAATTTAATTCCGATGCAACTTCTGTGTTTCATCTTCAATAAGAAGGTGCAAGGTATACAGTAAACCTGAAGTGAAGCACCGGAATCTAAAACTGGACTCACAGGAGAGGTTCAAATCATAGAGAGTGAGAGTGTCAGTCCTCTTTTACTTAAGTCGGCATTGTGCCTTTTGAATTTAATTCCGATGCAATTTCTGTGTTACATTGTCAATAAGAAGGTTCAAGGGGGTACAGTAATCCTGGAGTGAAGCATCGGAATCTAAAACTGGACTCACAGGAGAGATTCAAATCATAGATATAGTGTCACTCCTCTTGTACTTAAGTCGGTATTGTGCCTTTTGAATTAAATTCGGATGCAATTTCTGTGTTAAATCGTCAATAAGAAGGGCCAAGGGATACAGTGAATATGAAGTGAAGCATCGGAATCTAAAACTGGACTCACGGGAGAGGTTCAAATCATAGAAAGATAGAGCGTCAGTCCGCTTGTACTTAAGACGGCACTGTGATTTTTGAATTTAATTCCGATGCAATTTCTGTGTTTCATCGTCAATAAGAAGGTCCAAGGGATACAGTAAACCTGAAGTTAAGCATCAGAATCTAAAACTGGAGTCACAGGAGAGGTTCAAATCATAGAAAGTGAGAGAGTCAGTCCACTTTTACTTAAGCAGCATTGTGCGTTTTGAATTTAATTCCGATGCAATTTCTGTGTTTCATCGTCAATAAGAAGGTCCAAGGATACAGTAAACCTGAAGTGAAGCATCGGAATCTAAAACTGGACTAAGAGGAGAGGTTCAAATCATAGAAAGTGAGAGTGTCAGTCCTCTTGCACTTAAGTCGGCATTGTGCCTTTTGTATTAGATTCGAATGCAATTCCTGTGATTCATAGTCAATAAGAAGGTCCAAGGGATACAGTAAACCTGAAGTGAAACATCGGAACCTAAAACTGTACTCACAGGAGAGGTTCAAATCGTAGAAAGTTAGAGTGTCATTCCTCTTGTACTTAAGTCGGTATTTTGCCATTTGTATTAAATACGGATACAATTTCTGTGTTTTTTCGTCAATAAGAAGGTCAAAGGGATACAGTTAACCTGAAGTGAAGCATCCGAATCTAAAACTGACCTCACAGGAGAGGATCGAATCATAGAGAGTAAGAGAGTCAGTCCACTTGTACTTAAGTCGGCATTGTGCCTTTTGTATTAAATTCGGATGCAATTTCTGTGTTTCATCGTCAATAAGAAGGTCCAAGGGATACAGTAAACCTGAGGTATAGCATCGGAATCTAAAACTGGACTCACAGGAGAGGTTCAAATCATAGAAAGTGAGAGTGTCAGACCTCTTGTACTTAAGTCGGCATTGTGCCATTTGTATTAAATTCGGATGCAATTCCTGTGATCCAGAGTCAATAAGAAGGTCCAAGGGATACAGTAAACCTGAAGTGAAACATCGGAATCTATAACTGGACTCACAGGAGAGGTTCAAATCATAGAAAGTGAGTGTGTCAGTCCTCTTGTACTTAAGTCGGCATTGTGCCATTTGTATTAAATTCGGATACAATTTCTTTCTTTCATCTTCAATAAGAAGGTCCAAGGGATACAGTAAACCTGAAGTGAAGCATCGGAATCTAAAACTAGACTCACAGGAGAGGTTCAAATCATAGAAAGTTAGAATGTCAGTCCTCTTGCACGTAAGTCGGCATTGTGCCTTTTGTATTAAATTCGGATGCAAACTCTGTGTTTCATCGTCAATAAGAAGGTCCAAGGGATACAGTAAACCTGAAGTAAAGCATCGGAATCTAAAACTGGACTCACAGGAGAGGTTCAAAGCATAGAAAGTTAGAGTGTCAGTCCTCTTGTACTTAAGTCGGCGTGGTGCCTTTTGAATTTAATTCCGATGCATCTTCTGTGTTTCATCGTCAATAAGAAGGTGCAAGGTATACAGTAAACCTGAAGTGAAGCACCAGAATCTAAAACTGGGCTCACAGGAGAGGTTCAAATCATAGAAAGTGAGAGTGTCAGTCCTCTTGTACTTTAGTCGCCATTGTGCCGTTTGTATTAAATTCGGATGCAATTTCTGTGTTTCATCGTCAATAAGAAGGTCCAAGGGATACAGTAAACCTGAAGTATACCATCGGAATCTAAAACTGGACTCACAGGAAAGGTTCAAATCGTAGAAAGTGAAAGTGTCAGTCCTCTTGTACTTAAGCCGCCACTGTGCCATTTGTATTAAATTCGGGTGCAATTTCTGTGTTTCATCGTCAATAAGAAGGTCCAAGGGATACAGTAAACCTGAAGTGAAGCATCGGAATCTAAAACTGGACTCACAGGAAAGGTTCAAATCGTAGAAAGTGAAAGTGTCAGTCCTCTTGTACTTAAGCCGCCACTGTGCCTTTTGTATTAAATTCGGATGCAATTTCTGTGTTTCATCGTCAATAAGAAGGTCCAAGGGATACAGTAAACCTGAAGTGAAGCATCGGAATCTAAAACTGGACTCACACGAGAGGTTCAAATCATAGAAAGTTAGAGTGTCAGTCCTCTTGTACTTAAGTCGGCATTGTGCCCTTTGTATTAAATTCGAATGCAAACTCTGTGTTTCATCGTCAATAAGAAGGTCCAAGGGATACAGTAAAGCTTAAGTGAAGCAGCGGAATCTAAAACTGGTCTCTTAGGAGAGGTTCTAATCATAGAAAGTTAGGATGTCAGTCCTCTTGTACTTAAGTCGGCATTGTGCCTTTTGAATTTAATTCCCGATGCTTTTTCTGTATTTCATTGTCAATAAGAAGGTCCAAGGGATACAGTAAACCTGAAGTGAAGCATCGGAATATAAAACTGGACTCACAGGAGAGATTCTAATCATAGATATTTAGAGTGTCACTCCTCTTGTACTTAAGTCGGTATTGTGCCTTTTGTATTAAATTCGGATGCAATTTCTGTGTTTCATCGTCAGTTAGAAGGTCCAAGGGATACAGTAAACCTGAAGAGAAACATCGGAATCTAAAACTGGACTCACAGGAGTGGTTCAAAACATAGAAAATTAGAGTGTCACTCCTCTTGTACTTAAGTCGCCATTGTGCCTTTTGTATTAAATTCCGATGCAATTTCTATGTTTCATCGTCAATAAGAAGGTGCAAGGTATACAGTAAACCTGAAGTGAAGCATCGGAATCTAAAACCGGACTCACAGGAGAGGTTCAAATCATAGTAAGTGAGAGTGTCAGTCCTCTTGTACTTATGTCGGCATTGTGCCATTTGTATTAAATTCGGATGCAATTCCTGTGATTCAAAGTCAATACGAAGGTCCAAGGGATACAGTAAACCTGAAGTGAAACATCCGAATCTAAAACTGGACTCACAGGACAGATTCAAATCATAGAAAGTGAGAGTGTCAGTCCTCTTGTACTTAAGTCGCCTTTGTACCTTTTGTATTAGATTCGGGAGCAATTTCTGTGTTTCATCGTCAATAAGAAGGTCCAAGGGATACAGTAAACCTGAAGTAAAGCATCGGAATCTAAAACAGGACTCACAGGAGAGGTTCAAATCATAGAAAGTGAGAGTGTCAGTCGTCTTGTACTTTAGTCGCCATTGTGCCGTTTGTATTAAATTCGGATGCAATTTCTGTGTTTGATCGTCTATAAGATGGTCCAAGGGATACAGTAAACCTGAAGTATAGCATCGGAATCAAAAACTGGACTCACAGGAGAGGTTCAAATCATAGAAAGTTAGAGTGTCAGCCCTCTTGTACTTAAGTCGGAATTGTGCCTTTGGTATTAAATTCGAATGCAATTTCTGTGTTTCATCGTCAATAAGAAGGTCCAAGGGATACAGTAAACCTGAAGTGAAGCATCGGAATCTAAAACTGGAATCACAGGAGAGGTTCAAATCATAGAAAGTGAGAGTGCCAGTCCTCTTGTACTTAAGTCGGCATTGTGCCTTTTGAATTTATTTCCGATGCAATTTCTGTGTTTCATCTTCAATAAGATGGTCCAAGGGATACAGTAAACCTTAAGCGAAGCATCGGAATCTAAAACTGGACTTACAGGAGAGGTTCAAATCATAGAGAGTGAGAGTGTCAGTCCACTTTTACTTAAGTCGGCATTGTGCCTTTTGAATTAAATTCTGATGCAATTTCTGTGTTTCATAGTCAATAAGAAGGTCCAAGGGATACAGTAAACCTGAAGTGAAGTATCGGAATCTAAAACTGTACTCACAGGAGAGGTTCAATTCATGGAAAGTGAGAGTGTCGGCCCTCTTGTACTTAATTCGGCATTGTGCCATCTGTATGAAATTCGGATGCAATTTCTGTGTTCCATCGCCAATAAGAAGGTCCAAGGGATACAGTAAACCTGAAGTGAAGCATCGGAATCTAAAAATGGACTCACAGGAGAGATTCAAATCATAGATATAGTGTCACTCCTCTTGTACTTAGGTCGGTATTGTGCCTTTTGTATTAAATTCGGATGCAATTTCTGTGTTTCATCTTCAATAAGAAGGTCCAAGGGATACAGTAAACCTGAAGTGAAGCATCGGAATCTAAAACTGGACTCACAGGAGAGGTTCCAATCATAGAAAGTGAGAGTGTCAGTCCTCTTGTACTTAAGTCGGCATTGTGACTTTTGTATTAAAATCGGATGCTATTTCTGTGTTTCATTGTCAATAAGAAGGTGCAAGGTATACAGTAAACCTGAAGTGAAGCATCTGAATCTGAAACTGACCTCACAGGAGGGGTTCAAATCATAGAAAGTTAGAGTGTCAGTCCTCTTGTACTTAAGTCGGAATTGTGCCTTTGGTATTAAATTCGGATGCAAACTCTGTGTTTCATCGTCAATCAGAAGGGCCAAGGGATACAGTTAACCTGACGTGAAACATCGGAATCTAAAACTGGAATCACAGGAGAGGTTCAAATCATAGAAAGTTTGAGTGTCAGTCCTCTTGTACTTAAGTCGGCATTGTGCCTTTTGAATTTAATTCCGATGCAATTTCTGTGTTTCATCGTCAATAAGATGGTCCAAGGGATACAGTAAACCTGAAGTGAAGCATCGGAATCGAAAACTGGACTCACAGGAGAGATTCAAATCATGGATATAGTGTCACTCCTCTTGTACTTAAGTCGGTATTGTGCCTTTTGTATTAAATTCGGATGCAATTTTTGTGTTTCATCGTCAATAAGAAGGTCCAAGGGATACAGTAAACCTGAAGTGAAGCATCGGAATCTAAAACTGGACTCGCAGGAGAGATTCAAATCATAGAAAGCTAGAGTGTCAGTCCTCTTGTACTTAAAGCGGCATTGTGCCATTTGCATTAAATTCGGATGCCCTTTCTGTGTTTCATCTTCAATAAGAAGGTCCAAGGGATACAGTAAACCTGACGTGAAGCATCGGAATCTAAAACTGGACTCACAGGAGAGGTTCCAATCATAGAAAGTGAGAGTGTCAGTCCTCTTGTACTTAATTCGGCATTGTGCCATCTGTATTAAATTCGGATGCAATTTCTGTGTTCCATCGTCAATAAGAAGGTCCAAGCGATACAGTAAACCTGAAGTGAAGCATCGGAATCTAAAAATGGAGTCACAGGAGAGATTCAAATCATAGATATAGTGTCACTCCTCTTGTACTTAAGTCGGTATTGTGCCTTTTGTATTAAATTCGGATGCAATTTCTGTGTTTCATCGTCAATAAGAAGGTCCAAGGGATACACTAAACCTGAAGTGAAGCATCGGAATCTAAAACTGGACTCACAGGAGAGGTTCCAATCATAGAAAGTGAGAGTGTCAGTCCTCTTGTACTTAAGTCGGCATTGTGACTTTTGTATTAAAATCGGATGCAATTTCTGTGATTCTTCGTCAATAAGAAGGTCCAAGGGATACAGTAAAACTGAAGTGAAGCATCAGAATCTAAAACTGGACTCACAGGGGAGATTCAAATCATAGAGAGTTAGAGTGTCTCTCCTCTTGTACTTAAGTCGGGATTGTGCCTTTTGTATTACATTCGGATGCTATTTCTGTGTTTCATTGTCAATAAGAAGGTGCAAGGTATACAGTAAACCTGAAGTGAAGCATCGGAATCTGAAACTGGACTCACAGGAGAGGTTCACATCATAGAAAGTTAGAGTGTCAGTCCTCTTGTACTTAAGTCGGAATTGTGCCTTTGGAATTAAATTCGGATGCAAACTCTGTGTTTCATCGTCAATCAGAACGTCCAAGGGATACAGTTAACCTGAAGTGAAACAACGGAATCTGAAACTGGAATCACAGGAGAGGTTCAAATCATAGAAAGTTTGAGTGTCAGTCCTCTTGTACTTAAGTCGGCATTGTGCCTTTTGAATTTAATTCCGATGCAATTTCTGTGTTTCATCGTCAATAAGATGGTCCAAGGGATACAGTAAACCTTAAGCGAAGCATCGGAATCTAAAACTGGACTCACAGGAGAGGTTCAAATCATAGAGAGTGAGAGTGTCAGTCCACTTTTACTGAAGTCGGCATTGTCCCTTTTGAATTTATTTCTGATGCAATTTCTGTGTTTCGTCGTCAATAAGAAGTTCCAAGGGATACAGTAAACCTGAAGTGAAGTATCGGAATCTAAAACTGTAATCACAGGAGAGGTTCAAATCATAGAAAGTGAGAGTGTCGGTCCTCTTGTACTTATGTCGGCATTGTGCCATCTGTATTAAATTCGGATGCAATTTCTGTGTTTCATCGTCAATAAGAAGGTCCAAGGGATACAGTTAACCTGAAGTGAAGCATCGGAATCTAAAACTGGACTCACAGGAGAGATTCAAATCATAGATATAGTGTCACTCCTCTTGTACTTAAGTCGGTATTGTGCCTTTTGTATTAAATTCGGATGCAATTTCTGTGTTTCATCGTCAATAAGAAGGTCCAAGGGATACAGTAAACCTGAAGTGAAGCATCGGAATCTAAAACTGGACTCACAGGAGAGGTTCAAATCATAGAAAGTAAAAGTATCAGTCCTCTTGTACTTAAGTCGGCATTGTGATTCTTGTATTAAAATCGGATGCAATTTCTGTGATTCTTCGTCAATAAGAAGGTCCAAGGGATACAGTAAACCTGAAGTGAAACATCGGAATCTAGAACTGGACTCACAGGAGAGGTTCAAATCGTAGAAAGTGAGAGTCTCAGTCCTCTTGTACTTAAGTCGCCATTGTGCCTTTTGTATTAAATT
Source organism: Schistocerca americana (assembly GCF_021461395.2). Classification (NCBI taxonomy): domain Eukaryota; kingdom Metazoa; phylum Arthropoda; class Insecta; order Orthoptera; family Acrididae; genus Schistocerca; species Schistocerca americana. Next base: position 5,562,670 of record NW_025725906.1, read on the forward strand.
CGGATGCAATTTCTGTGTTTCATCGTTAATAAGATGGTCCAAGGGATACAGTAAACCTTAAGCGAAGCATCGGAATCTAAAACTGGACTCACAGGAGAGGTTCAAATCATAGAGAGTGAGAGTGTCAGTCCACTTTTACTGAAGTCGGCATTGTCCCTTTTGAATTTATTTCTGATGCAATTTCTGTGTTTCGTCGTCAATAAGAAGGTCCAAGGGATACAGTAAACCTGAAGTGAAGTATCGGAATCTAAAACTGTAATCACAGGAGAGGTTCAAATCATAGAAAGTGAGAGTGTCGGTCCTCTTGTACTTATGTCGGCATTGTGCCATCTGTATTAAATTCGGATGCAATTTCTGTGTTTCATCGTCAATAAGAAGGTCCAAGGGATACAGTTAACCTGAAGTGAAGCATCGGAATCTAAAACTGGACTCACAGGAGAGATTCAAATCATAGATATAGTGTCACTCCTCTTGTACTTAAGTCGGTATTGTGCCTTTTGTATTAAATTCGGATGCAATTTCTGTGTTTCATCGTCAATAAGAAGGTCCAAGGGATACAGTAAACCTGAAGTGAAGCATCGGAATCTAAAACTGGACTCACAGGAGAGGTTCAAATCATAGAAAGTAAAAGTATCAGTCCTCTTGTACTTAAGTCGGCATTGTGATTCTTGTATTAAAATCGGATGCAATTTCTGTGATTCTTCGTCAATAAGAAGGTCCAAGGGATACAGTAAACCTGAAGTGAAACATCGGAATCTAAAACTGGACTCACAGGAGAGGTTCAAATCGTAGAAAGTGAGAGTCTCAGTCCTCTTGTACTTAAGTCGCCATTGTGCCTTTTGTATTAAATTCGGATGCAATTTCTGTGTTTCATCGTCAATAAGAAGGTTCAAGGGATACAGTAAACCTGAAGTGAAGCATCGGAATCTGAGACTGGACTCACAGGAGAGGTTCAAATCATAGAAAGTGAGAGTCTCAGTGCTCTTGTACTTAAGTCGCCATTGTGCCTTTTGTATTAAATTCGGATGCAATTTCTGTGTTTCATCGTCAATAAGAAGGTCCAAGGGATACAGTAAACCTGAAGTATAGCATCGGAATCTAAAACTGGACTCACAGGAGAGGTTCAAAAAATAGAAAGTGAGAGTGTCAGACCTCTTGTACTTATGTCGGCACTGTGCCATTTGTATTAAGTTCGGATGCGATTTCTCTGTTTCATCGTCAATAAGATGGTCCAAGGGATACAGTAAACCTGAAGTGAAGGATCGGAATTTAAAACTGGACTCAGAGGAGAGGTTCAAATCATAGAAAGTTAGAGTGTCAGTCCTCTTGCACGTAAGTCGGCTTTGTGCCATTTGTATTAAATTCGGATCCAATTTCTGTGTTTCATCTCCAATAAGAAGGTCCACGGAATACAGTAAACCTGAAGTGAAGCATCGAAATCTAAAACTAGACTCACAGGAGAGGTTCAAATCATAGAAAGTTAGAGTGTCAGTCCTCTTGCACGTAAGTCGGCATTGTGCAATTTGTATTAAATTCGGATGCAAACTCTGTGTTTCATCGTCAATAAGAAGGTCCAAGGGATACAGTAAACCTGAAGTGAAGCATCAGAATCTAAAACTGGACTAACAGGAGAGGTTCAAAACATAGAAAGTTAGAGTGTCAGTCCTCTTGTACTTAAGTCGGCGTGGTGCCTTTTGAATTTAATTCCGATGCATCTTCTGTGTTTCATCGTCAATAAGAAGGTGCAAGGCATACAGTAAACCTGAAGTGAGGCACCAGAATCTAAAACTGGGCTCACAGGAGAGATTCAAATCATAGAAAGTGAGAGTGTCAGTCCTCTTGTACTTTAGTCGCCATTGTGCCGTTTGTATTAAATTCGGATGCAATTTCTGTGTTTCATCGTCAATAAGAAGGTCCAAGGGATACAGTAAACCTGAAGTGAAGCATCGGAATCTAAAACTGGACTCACAGGAGAGATTCAAATCATAGATATAGTGTCACTCCACTTGTACTTAAGTCGGTATTGTGCCTTTTGTATTAAATTCGGATGCAATTTCTGTGTTTCATCGTCAATAAGAAGGTCCAAGGGATACAGTAAACCTGAAGTGAAGCATCGGAGTCTAAAACTGGACTCGCAGGAGAGATTCAAATCATAGAAAGCTAGAGTGTCAGTCCTGTTGTACTTAAAGCGGCATTGTGCCATTTGCATTAAATTCGGATGCACATTCTGTGTTTCATCTTCAATAAGAAGGTCCAAGGGATACAGTAAACCTGACGTGAAGCATCGGAATCTAAAACTGGACTCACAGGAGAGGTTCCAATCACAGAAAGTGAGAGTGTCAGTCCTCTTGTACTTAAGTCGGCATTGTGACTTTTGTATTAAAATCGTATGCAATTTCTGTGATTCTTCGTCAACAAGAAGGTCCAAGGGATACAGTAAACCTGATGTGAAGCATCAGAATCTAAAACTGGACTCACAGGGGAGGTTCAAATCATAGAGAGTTTGAGTGTCTCTCCTCTTGTACTTAAGTCGGTATTGTGCCTTTTGTATTACATTCGGGTGCTATTTCTGTGTTTCCTCGTCAATAAGAAGGTCCAAGGGATACAGTAAACCTGAAGTGATGCATCGGAATTTAAAACTGGACTAACAGGAAAGGTTCAAATCATAGAAAGTGAGAGTGTCAGTCCTCTTGTACTTAAGTCGGCATTGTGCCATTTGTATTAAATTCGGGTGCAATTTCTGTGTTTCATCGTCAATAAGAAGGTCCAAGGGATACAGTAAACCTGAAGTGATGCATCGGAATCTAAAACTGGACTCACAGGAAATCTTCAAATCATTGAAAGTGAAAGTGTCAGTCCTCTTGTACTTAAGTCGCCATTGTGCCTTTTGTATTAAATTCGGATGCAATTTCTGTGTTCCATCGTCAATAAGAAGGTCCAAGGGATACAGTAAACCTGAAGTGAAGCATCGAAACCTAAAACTGGACTCACAGGAGAGGTTCAAATCATAGAAAGTTAGAGTGTCAGTCCTCTTGTACTTAAGTCGTCATTGTGCCCATTGTATTAAATTCGAATGCAAACTCTGTGTTTCATCGTCAATAAGAAGGTCCAAGGGATACAGTAAACTTTAAGTGAAGCATCGGAATATAAAACTGGACTCTTAGGAGAGGTTCAAATCATAGAAAGTTAGAATGTCAGTCCTCTTGTACTTAAGTCGGCATTGTGCCTTTTGAATTTAATTCCCGATGCTTTTTCTGTGTTTCATTGTCAATAAGAAGGTCCAAGGGATACAGTAAACCTGAAGTGAAGCATCGGAATCTAAAACTGGACTCACAGGAGAGGTTCAAATCATAGATAGTTAGAGTGTCACTCCTCTTGTAATTAAGTCGGTATTGTGCCTTTTGTATTAAATTCGGATTCAATTTCTGTGCTTCATCGTCAGTTAGAAGGTCCAAGGGATACAGTGAACCTGAAGAGAAGCATCGGAATCTAAAACTGGACTCACAGGTGAGGTTCAAACATAGAAAGTTAGAGTGCCGGTCCTCTTTTACTTAAGTCAGCATTGTGCCTTTTGTATTAAATTCCGATGCAATTTCTATGTTTCATCGTCAATAAGAAGGTGCAAGGTAAACAGTAAACCTGAAGTGAAGCATCGGAATCTAAAACCGGACTCACAGGAGAGGTTCAAATCATAGAAAGTGAGAGTGTCAGTCCTCTTGCACTTAAGTCGGCATTGTGCCATTTGTATTAAATTCGGATGCAATTCCTGTGATTCAAAGTCAATACGATGGTCCAAGGGATACAGTAAACCTGAAGTGAAACATCCGAATCTAAAACTGGACTCACAGGAGAGGTTCAAATCATAGAAAGTTAGAGTGTCGGTCCTCTTGTACTTAAGTCTGCATTGTGCATTGTGAACTTAATTCCGATGCAATCTCTGTGTTACATCGTCAATAAGAAGGTGCAAGGTATACAGTAAACCTGAAGTGAAGCATCGGAATCTGAAACTGGACTCACAGGAGAGGTTCAAATCATAGCAAGTGAGAGTGTCAGTCCTCTTGTACTTAAGTCGCCATTGTGCCTTTATATTTAATTCGGATGCAATATCTGTGTTTAATCGTCAATAAGAAGGTCCAAGGGATACAGTAAACATGAAGTGAAGCATCGGATTCTAATACTGGACTCACGGGAGAGGTTCAAATCATAGAAAATTAGAGTGTCAGTCCTCTTGTACTTAAGTCGGCACTGTGATTTTTGAATTTATTTCCGATGCAATTTCTGTGTTTCATCGTCAATAAGAAGGTCCAAGGGATATAGTAAACCTGAAGTTAAGCATCGGAATCTAAAACTGGACTCACAGGGGAAGTTCAAATCATAGAAAGTGAGAGTGTCAGTCCACTTTTACTTAAGAAGCATTGTGCGTTTTGAATTCAATTCCGATGCAATTTCTGTGTTTCATCGTCAATAAGAAGGACCAAGGGATACAGTTAACCTGAAGTGAAGCATCGGAAACTAAAACTGGACTGACAGGTCAGGTTCAAATCATAGAAAGTGAGAGTGTCAGTCCTCTTGTACTTAAGTCTGCATTGTGCCATTTGTATTAAATTTGGGTGCAATTTCTGTGTTTCATCGTCAATAAGATGGTCCAAGGGATACAGTTAACATGAAGTGAAGCATCGGAATCTAAAACTGGACTCACAGGAGAGATTCAAATCATAGATATAGTGTCACTCCTCTTGTACTTAAGTCGGTATTGTGCCTTTTGTATTAAATTCGGATGCAATTTCTGTGTTTCATCGTCAATAAGAAGGTCCAAGGGATACAGTAAACCTGAAGTGAAGCATCGGATTCTTAAACTGGACTCACAGGAGAGATTCAAATCATAGAAAGTTAGAGTGTCAGTCCTCTTGTACTTAAAGCGGCATTGTGCCATTTGCATTAAATTCGGATGCACTTTCTGTGTTTCATCTTCAAAAAGAAGGTCCAAGGGATACAGTAAACCTGACGTGAAGCATCGGAATCTAAAACTGGAGTCACAGGAGAGGTTCCAATCATAGAAAGTGAGAGTGTCAGTCCTCTTGTACTTAAGTCGGCATTGTGACTTTTCTATTAAAATCGTATGCAATTTCTGTGATTCTTCGTCAATAAGAAGGTCGAAGGGATACAGTAAACCTGGAGTGAAGCATCAGAATCTAAAACTGGACTCACAGGGGAGGTTCAAATCATAGAGAGTTCGAGTGTCTCTCCTCTTGTACTTAAGTCGGTATTGTGCCTTTTGTATTACATTCGGATGCTATTTCTGTGTTTCCTCGTCAATAAGAAGGTCCAAGGGATACAGTAAACCTGAAGTGAAGCATCGGAATCTAACACTGGACTCACAGGAGAGGTTCAAATCATAGAAAGTTAGAGTATCAGTCCTCATGTACTAAAGTCGGCATGTGATTTTTGTATTAAAATCGGATGCAATTTCTGTGATTCTGCGTCAATAAGAAGGTCCAAGGGATACAGTAAACCTGAAGTGAAGCATCAGAAGTTAAAACTAGACTCACAGGAGAGGTTAAAATCATAGAAAGTGAGAGTGTTAGTCCTCTTTTACTTAAGTCGGCATTGTGCGTTTTGAATTTAATTCCGATGCAATATCTGTGTTTCATCTTCAATAAGAAGGTCCAAGGGATACAGTAAACCTGACGTGATGCATCGGAATCTAAAACTGGACTCACAGGAGGGGTTCAAATCATAGAAAGTTAGAGTGTCAGTCCTCTTGTACTTAAGTCGGCATTGTGCATTTTGAACTTAATTCCGATGCAATCTCTGTGTTTCATCGTCAATAAGAAGGTGCAAGGTATACAGTAAACCTGAAGTGAAACATCGGAATCTGAAACTGGACTCACAGGAGAGGTTCAAATCATAGAAAGTTAGAGTGTCAGTCCTCTTGTACTTAAGTCGGCATTGTGCCCTTTGTATTAAATTCGGGTGCAATTTCTGTGTTTCATCGTCAATAAGAAGGTCCAAGGGATACAGTAAACCTGAAGTGAAGCATCGGAATCTAAAACTGGGCTCACAGGAAATCTTCAAATCATAGAAAGTGAAAGTGTCAGTCCTCTTGTACTTAAGTCGCCATTGTGCCTTTAGTATTAAATTCGGATGCAATTTCTGTGTTTCATCGTCAATAAGAAGGGCCAAGGGATACAGTAAACCTGAAGTGAAGCATCGGAATCTAAAACTGGACTCACAGGAGAGGTTCAAATCATAGAAAGTTAGAGTGTCAGTCCTCTTGTACTTAAGTCGTCATTGTGCCCATTGTATTAAATTCGAATGCAAACTCTGTGTTTCATCGTCAATAAGAAGGTCCAAGGGATACAGTAAACTTTAAGTGAAGCATCGGAATTTAAAACTGGACTCTTAGGAGAGGTTCAAATCATAGAAAGTTAGAATGTCAGTCCTCTTGTACTTAAGTCGCCATTGTGCCTTTTGAATTTAATTCCCGATGCTTTTTCTGTGTTTCATTGACAATAAGAAGGTCCAAGGGATACAGTAAACCTGAAGTGAAGCATCGGAATCTAAAACTGGACTCACAGGAGAGGTTCAAATCATAGATAGTTAGAGTGTCACTCCTCTTGTACTTAAGTCGGTATTGTGCCTTTTGTATTAAATTCGGATGCAATTTCTGTGCTTCATCGTCAGTTAGAAGGTCCAAGAGATACAGTGAACCTGAAGAGAAGCATCGGAATCTAAAACTGGACTCACAGGAGAGGTTCAAACATAGAAAGTTAGAGTGCCGGTCCTCTTTTACTTAAGTCAGCATTGTGCCTTTTGTATTAAATTCCGATGCAATTTCTATGTTTCATCGTCAATAAGAAGGTGCAAGATAAACAGTAAACCTGAAGTGAAGCATCGGAATCTAAAACCGGACTCACAGGAGATGTTCAAAACATAGAAAGTTAGAGTGTCGGTCCTCTTGTACTTAAGTCTGCATTGTGCATTGTGAACTTAATTCCGATGCAATCTCTGTGTTTCATCGTCAATAAGAAGGTGCAAGGTATACAGTAAACCTGAAGTGAAGCATCGGAATCTGAAACTGGACTCACAGGAGAGGTTCAAATCATAGCAAGTGAGAGTGTCAGTCCTCTTGTACTTAAGTCGCCATTGTGCCTTTATATTTAATTCGGATGCAATATCTGTGTTTAATCGTCAATAAGAAGGTCCAAGGGATACAGTAAACCTGAAGTGAAGCATCGGATTCTAATACTGGACTCACGGGAGAGGTTCAAATCATAGAAAATTAGAGTGTCAGTCCTCTTGTACTTAAGTCGGCACTGTGATTTTTGAATTTATTTCCGATGCATTTTCTGTGTTTCATCGTCAATAAGAAGGTCCAAGGGATATAGTAAACCTGAAGTTAAGCATCGGAATCTAAAACTGGACTCACAGGAGAAGTTCAAATCATAGAAAGTGAGAGTGTCAGTCCACTTTTACTTAAGAAGCATTGTGCGTTTTGAATTCAATTCCGATGCAATTTCTGTGTTTCATCGTCAATAAGAAGGTCCAAGGGATACAGTTAACCTGAAGTGAAGCATCGGAATCTAAAACTGGACTGACAGGTCAGGTTCAAATCATAGAAAGTGAGAGTGTCTGTCCTCTTGTACTTAAGTCTGCATTGTGCCATTTGTATTAAATTTGGGTGCAATTTCTGTGTTTCATCGTCAATAAGATGGTCCAAGGGATACAGTTAACATGAAGTGAAGCATCGGAATCTAAAACTGGACTCACAGGAGAGATTCAAATCATAGATATAGTGTCACTCCTCTTGTACTTAAGTCGGTATTGTGCCTTTTGTATTAAATTCGGATGCAATTTCTGTGTTTCATCGTCAATAAGAAGGTCCAAGGGATACAGTAAACCTGAAGTGAAGCATCGGATTCTTAAACTGGACTCACAGGAGAGATTCAAATCATAGAAAGTTAGAGTGTCAGTCCTCTTGTACTTAAAGCGGCATTGTGCCATTTGCATTAATTTCGGATGCACTTTCTGTGTTTCATCTTCAATAAGAAGGTCCAAGGGATACAGTAAACCTGACGTGAAGCATCGGAATCTAAAACTGGACTCACAGGAGAGGTTCCAATCATAGAAAGTGAGAGTGTCAGTCCTCTTGTACTTAAGTCGGCATTGTGACTTTTGTATTAAAATCGTATGCAATTTCTGTGATTCTTCGTCAATAAGAAGGTCGAAGGGATACAGTAAACCTGGAGTGAAGCATCAGAATCTAAAACTGGACTCACAGGGGAGGTTAAAATCATAGAAAGTGAGAGTGTTAGTCCTCTTTTATTTAAGTCGGGATTGTGCGTTTTGAATTTAATTCCGATGCAATATCTGTGTTTCATCTTCAATAAGAAGGTCCAAGGGATACAGTAAACCTGACGGGATGCATCGGAATCTAAAACTGGACTCACAGGAGAGGTTCAAATCATAGAAAGTTAGAGTGTCAGTCCTCTTGTACTTAAGTCGGCATTGTGCATTTTGAACTTAATTCCGATGCAATCTCTGTGTTTCATCGTCAATAAGAAGGTGCAAGGTATACAGTAAACCTGAAGTGAAACATCGGAATCTGAAACTGGACTCACAGGAGAGGTTCAAATCATAGAAAGTTAGAGTGTCAGTCCTCTTGTACTTAAGTCGGCATTGTGCCCTTTGTATTAAATTCGGGTGCAATTTCTGTGTTTCATCGTCAATAAGAAGGTCCAAGGGATACAGTAAACCTGAAGTGAAGACATCGGAATCTAAAACTGGGCTCACAGGAAATCTTCAAATCATAGAAAGTGAAAGTGTCAGTCCTCTTGTACTTAAGCCGCCATTGTGCCTTTTGTATTAAATTCGGATGCAATTTCTGTGTGTCATCGTCAATAAGAAGGTCCAAGGGATACAGTAAACCAGAAGTGAAGCATAGGAATCTAAAACTGGACTCACAGGAGAGGTTCAAATCATAGAAAGTTAGAGTGTCAGTACTCTTGTACTTAAGTCGGCATTGTGCCCTTTGTATGAAATTCGAATGCAAACTCTGTGTTTCATCGTCAATAAGAAGGTCCAAGGGATACAGTAAACCTGGAGTGAAGCATCAGAATCTAAAACTGGACTCACAGGGGAGGTTCAAATCATAGAGAGTTAGAGTGTCTCTCCTCTTGTACTTAAGTCGGTATTGTGCCTTTTGTATTACATTCGGATGCTATTTCTGTGTTTCCTCGTCAATAAGAAGGTCCAAGGGATTCAGTAAACCTGAAGTGAAGCATCGGAATCTAACACTGGACTCACAGGAGAGGTTCAAATCATAGAAAGTTAGAGTATCAGTCCTCTTGTACTTAAGTCGGCATTGTGATTTTTGTATTAAAATCGGATGCAATTTCTGTGATTCTGCGTCATTAAGAAGGTCCAAGGGATACAGTAAACCTGAAGTGAAGCATCAGAAGTTAAAACTAGACTCACAGGACAGGTTAAAATCATAGAAAGTGAGAGTGTTAGTCCTCTTTTACTTAAGTCGGCATTGTGCGTTTTGAATTTAATTCCGATGCAATATCTGTGTTTCATCTTCAATAAGAAGGTCCAAGGGATACAGTAAACCTGACGTGAAGCATCGGAATCTAAAACTGGACTCACAGGAGAGGTTCAAATCATAGAAAGTTAGAGTGTCAGTCCTCTTGTACTTAAGTCGGCATTGTGCATTTTGAACTTAATTCCGATGCAATCTCTGTGTTTCAACGTCAATAAGAAGGTGCAAGGTATACTGTAAACCTGAAGTGAAACATCGGAATCTGAAACTGGACTCACAGGAGAGGTTCAAATCATAGAAAATTAGAGTGTCAGTCCTCTTGTACTTAAGTCGGCATTGTGCCCTTTGTATTAAATTCGGGTGCAATTTCTGTGTTTCATCGTCAATAAGAAGGTCCAAGGGATACAGTAAACCTGAAGTGAAGCATCGGAATCTAAAACTTTACTCACAGGAAATCTTCAAATCATAGAAAGTGAAAGTGTCAGTCCTCTTGTACTTAAGCCGCCATTGTGCCTTTTGTATTAAATTCGGATGCAATTTCTGTGTGTCATCGTCAATAAGAAGGTCCAAGGGATACAGTAAACCTGAAGTGAGGCATCGGAATCTAAAACTGGACTCACAGGAGAGGTTCAAATCATAGAAAGTTAGAGTGTCAGTCCTCTTGTACTTAAGTCGGCATTGTGCCCTTTGTATTAAATTCGAATGCAAACTCTGTGTTTCGTCGTCAATAAGAAGGTCCAAGGGATACAGTAAACCTTAAGTGAAGCATCGGAATCTAAAACTAAACTCTTAGGAGAGGTTCAAATCATAGAAAGTTAGAATGTCAGTCCTCTTGTACTTAAGTCGGCATTGTGCCTTTTGAATTTAGTTCCCGATGCTTTTTCTGTGTTTCATTGTCAATAAGAAGGTCCAAGGGATACAGTAAACCTGAAGTGAAGCATCGGAATCTAAAACTGGACTCACAGGAGAGGTTCAAATCATAGATATTTAGAGTGTCACTCCTCTTGTACTTAAGTCGGTATTGTGCCTTTTGTATTAAATTCGGATGCAATCTCTGTGCTTCATCGTCAGTTAGAAGGTCCAAGGGATACAGTAAACCTGAAGAGAAGCATCGGAATCTAAAACTGGACTCACAGGAGAGGTTCAAACATAGAAAGTTAGAGTGCCGATCCTCTTTTACTTAAGTGAGCATTGTGCCTTTTGTATTAAATTCCGATGCAATTTCTATGTTTCATCGTCAATAAGAAGGTGCAAGGTAAACAGTAAACCTGAAGTGAAGCATCGGAATCTAAAACCGGACTCACAGGAGAGATTCAAATCATAGAATGTTAGAGTGTCAGTCCTCTTGTACTTAAAGCGGCATTGTGCCATTTGCATTAAATTCGGATACACTTTCTGTGTTTCATCTTCAATAAGAAGGTCCAAGGGATACAGTAAACCTGACGTGAAGCATCGGAATCTAAAACTGGACTCACAGGAGAGGTTCCAATCATAGAAAGTGAGAGTGTCAGTCCTCTTGCACTTAAGTCGGCATTGTGCATTTTGAACTTAATTCCGATGCAATCTCTGTGTTTCATCGTCAATAAGAAGGTGCAAGGTATACAGTAAACCTGAAGTGAAACATCGGAATCTACAACTGGACTCACAGGAGAGGTTCAAATCATAGAAAGTTAGAGTGTCAGTCCTCTTGTACTTAAGTCGGCATTGTGCCCTTTGTATTAAATTCGGGTGCAATTTCTGTGTTTCATCGTCAATAAGAAGGTCCAAGGGATACAGTAAACTTGAAGTGAAGCATCGGAATCTAAAACTGGAATCACAGGAGAGGTTCAAATCATAGAAAGTTAGAGTGTCAGTCCTCTTGTACTTAAGTCGGCATTGTCCCCTTTGTATTAAATTCGAATGCAAACTCTGTGTTTCATCGTCAATAAGAAGGTCCAAGGGATACAGTAAACCTTAAGTGAAGCATCGGAATCTAAAACTGGACTCTTAGGTGAGGTTCAAATCATAGAAAGTTAGAATGTCAGTCCTCTTGTAATTAAGTCGGCATTGTGCCTTTTGAATTTAATTCCCGATGCTTTTTCTGTGTTTCATTGTCCATAAGAAGGTCCAGGGGATACAGTAAACCAGAAGTGAAGCATCGGAATCTAAAACTGGACTCACAGGAGAGATTCAAATCATAGATAGTTAGAGTGTCACTCCTCTTGTACTTAAGTCGGTATTGTGTCTTTTGTATTAAATTCGGATGCAATTTCTATGCTTCATCGTCAGTTAGAAGGTCCAAGGGATACAGTAAACCTGAAGAGAAGCATCGGAATCTAAAACTGGACTCACAGGAGAGGTTCAAACATAGAAAGTTAGAGTACCAGTCCTCTTTTATTTAAGTCAGCATTGTGCCTTTTGTATTAAATTCCGAAGCAATTTCTGTGTTTCACCGTCAATAAGAAGGTGCAAGGTAAACAGTAAACCTGAAGTGAAGCATCGGAATCTAAAACCGGACTCACAGGAGAGGTTCAAAACATAGAAAGTTAGAGTGTCAGTCCTCTTGTACTTAAGTCGGCGTGGTGCCTTTTGAATTAAATTCCGACGCAACTTCTTTGTTTCATCGTCAATAAGAAGGTGCAAGGGATACAGTAAACCTGAAGTGAAGCACCAGAATCTAAAACTGGGCTCACAGGAGAGATTCAAATCATAGAAAGTGAGAGTGTCAGTCCTCTTGTACATTAGTCGCCATTGTGCCGTTTGTATTAAATTCGGATGCAATTTCTGTGTTTCATCGTCAATAAGAAGGTCCAAGGGATACAGGAAACCTGAAGTGAAGCATCGGAATCTAAAACTGGACTCACAGGAGAGATTCAAATCATAGATATAGTGTCACTCCTCTTGTACTTAAGTCGGTATTGTGCCTTTTGTATTAAATTCGGATGCAATTTCTGTGTTTCATCGTCAATAAGAAGGTCCAAGAGATACAGTAAACCTGAAGTGAAGCATCGGAATCTAAAACTGGACTCACAGTAGAGATTCAAATCATAGAATGTTAGAGTGTCAGTCCTCTTGTACTTAAAGCGGCATTGTGCCATTTGCATTAAATTCGGATACACTTTCTGTGTTTCATCTTCAATAAGAAGGTCCAAGGGATACAGTAAACCTGACGTGAAGCATCGGAATCTAAAACTGGACTCACAGGAGAGGTTCCAATCATAGAAAGTGAGGGTGTCAGTCCTCTTGCACTTAAGTCGGCATTGTGCATTTTGAACTTAATTCCGATGCAATCTCTGTGTTTCATCGTCAATAAGAAGGTGCAAGGTATACAGAAAACCTGAAGTGAAACATCGGAATCTAAAACTGGACTCTTAGGTGAGGTTCAAATCATAGAAAGTTAGAATGTCAGTCCTCTTGTAATTAAGTCGGCATTGTGCCTTTTGAATTTGATTCCCGATGCTTTTTCTGTGTTTCATCGTCAATAAGAAGGTCCAAGGGATACAGCAAACCTGAAGTGAAGCATCTGAATCTAAAACTGTACTCGCAGGAGAGGTTAAAATCAGAGAAACTGAGAGTGTCAGTCCTCTTGTACTTAAGTCGGCATTGTGACATTTGTATTAAATTCGGATGCAATTTCTGTGTTTTATCGTCAATAAGTAGGTCGAAGGGATACAGTAAACCTGAAGTGAAGCATCGGAATCTAAAACTGGACTCATAGGAGAGGTTCAAAACATAGAAATTTAGAGTGTCAGTCTTCTTTTACTTATGTCGGCCTTGTGCCATTTGTATTGAATTCGGATACAATTTCTATGTTTCATCGTCAATAAGAAGGTCCAAGGGATACAGTAAACACAAAGTGAAGCATCGGAATCTAAGACTGGACTCACAGGAGAGGTTCAAATCATAGAAAGTTAGAGTGTCAGTTCTCTTGTACTTAAGTCGGCATAGTGCATTTTGAACTTAATTCCGATGCAATCTCTGTGTTTCATCGTCAATAAGAAGGTGCAAGGTATACAGTAAACCTGAAGTGAAGCATCGGAATCTGAAACTGGACTCACAGGAGAGGTTCAAATCATAAAAAGTGAGAGCGTCAGTCCTCTTGTACTTAAGTCGCCATTGTGCCTTTGTATTAAATTCGGATGCAATATCTGTGTTTCATCGTCAATAAGAAGGTCCAAGGGATACAGTAAACCTGAAGTGAAGCATCGGAATCTAAAACTGGACTCACGGGAGAGGTTCAAATCATAGAAAGTTAGAGTGTCAGTCCTCTTGTACTTAAGTCGGCATTGTGACATTTGTATTAAATTCGGATGCAATTTCTGTGTTTCATCGTCAATAAGTAGGTCGAAGGGATACAGTAAACCTGAAGTTAAGCATCGGAATCTAAAACTGGACTCACAGGAGAAGTTCAAATCATAGAAAGTGAGTGTGTCAGTCCACTTTTACTTAAGCAGCATTGTGCGTTTTGAATTTAATTCCGATGCAATTTCTGTGTTTCATCGTCAATAAGAAGGTCCAAGGGATACAGTTAACCTGAAGTGAAGCATCGGAATCTAAAACCGGATCACAGGAGAGGTTCAAATCATAGAAAGTGAGAGTATCAGTCCTCTTGTACTTAAGTCGGCATTGTGCCATTTGTATTAAATTCGGATGCAATTCCTGTGATTCAAAGTCAAGACGAAGGTCCAAGGCATACAGTAAACCTGAAGTGAAACATCCGAATCTAAAACTGGTCTCACAGGAGAGGTTCAAATCATAGAAAGTTAGAGTGTCACTCCTCTTGTACTTAAGTCGGTATTGTGCCTTTTGTATTAAATTCGGATGCAATTTCTGTGTTTCATCGTCAATATGAAGGTCCAAGGGATACAGTAAACCTGAAGTGAAGCATCGGAATCTAAAACTGGACTTATAGGAGAGGTTCAAATCATAGAAATTTAGAGTGTCAGTCTTCTTTTACTTATGTCGGCATTGTGCCATTTGTATTAAATTCGGATGCAATTTCTATGTTTCATCGTCAATAAGAAGGTCCAAGGGATACAGTAAACATAAAGTGAAGCATCGGAGTCTAAAACTGGACTCACTGGAGAGGTTCAAATCATAGAAATTTAGAGTGTCAGTCCTCTTGTACTTAAGTCGGCATTGTGCATTTTGAACTTAATTCCGATGCAATCTCTGTGTTTCATCGTCAATAAGAAGGTGCAAGGTATACAGTAAACCTGAAGTGAAGCATCGGAATCTGAAACTGGACTCACAGGAGAGGTTCAAATCATAGAATATGAGAGTGTCACTCCTCTTGTACTTAAGTCGCCATTGTGCCTTTGTATTAAATTCGGATGCAATATCTGTGTTTCATCGTCAATAAGAAGGTCCAAGGGATACAGTGAACCTGAAGTGAAGCATCGGAATCTAAAACTGGACACACGGGAGAGTTTCAAATCATAGAAAGTTAGAGTGTCAGTCCTCTTGTACTTAAGTCGGCATTGTGATTTTTGAATTTAATTCCGATGCAATTTCTGTGTTTCATCGTCAATAAGAAGGTCCAAGGGATACAGTAAACCTGAAGTTAAGCATCGGAATCTAAAACTGGACTCAAAGGAGAAGTTCAAATCATAGAAAGTGAGAGTGTCAGTCCACTTTTACTTAAGAAGCATTGTGCGTTTTGAATTTAATTGCGATGCAATTTCTGTGTTTCATCGTCAATAAGAAGGTCCAAGGGATACAGTTAACTCGAAGTGAAGCATCGGAATCTAAAACTGGACTGACAGGACAGGTTCAAATCATAGAAAGTGAGGGTGTCAGTCCTCTTGTACTTAAGTCGGAATTGTGCCATTTGTATTAAATTCGGGTGCAATTTCGGTGTTTCATCGTCAATAAGAAGGTCCAAGGGATACAGTAAACCTGAAGTGAAGCATCGGAATCTAAAACTGGACTCACAGGAAAGGTTCAAATCATAGAAAGTGAGAGTGTCAGTCCTCTGGTACTTAAGTCAGCATTGTGGCATTTGTATTCAATTCGGATGCAATTTCTGTGTTTCATCGTCAATAAGAAGGTCCAAGGGATACAGTAAACCTGAAGTGAAGCTTCAGAATCTAAAACTGGACTCACAGGAGAGATTTAAATCATAGAAAGTGAGAGTGTCAGTCCTCCTTTACTTAAGTCGGCATTGTGCATTTTGAATTCAATTCCGATGCATTTTCAGTGTTTCATCGTCAATAAGAAGGTCCAAGGGATACAGCAAACCTGAAGTGAAGCATCGGAATCTAAAACTGTACTCGCAGGAGAGGTTAAAATCAGAGAAACTGAGAGTGTCAGTCCTCTTGTACTTTAGTCGGCATTGTGTCATTTGTATTAAATTCGGATGCAATTTCTGTGTTTTATCGTCAATAAGTAGGTCGAAGGGATACAGTAAACCTGAAGTGAAGCATCGGAATCTAAAACTGGACTCATAGGAGAGGTTCAAATCATAGAAATTTAGAGTGTCAGTCTTCTTTTACTTATGTCGGCATTGTGCCATTTGTATTGAATTCGGATACAATTTCTATGTTTCATCGTCAATAAGAAGGTCCAAGGGATACAGTAAACATAAAGTGAAGCATCGGAATCTAAGACTGGACTCACAGGAGAGGTTCAAATCATAGAAAGTTAGAGTGTCAGTTCTCTTGTACTTAAGTCGGCATAGTGCATTTTGAACTTAATTCCGATGCAATCTCTGTGTTTCATCGTCAATAAGAAGGTGCAAGGTATACAGTAAACCTGAAGTGAAGCATCGGAATCTGAAACTGGACTCACAGGAGAGGTTCAAATCATAGAAAGTGAGAGTGTCAGTCCTCTTGTACTTAAGTCGCCATTGTGCCTTTGTATTAAATTCGGATGCAATATCTGTGTTTCATCGTCAATAAGAAGGTCCAAGGGATACAGTAAACCTGAAGTGAAGCATCGGAATCTAAAACTGGACTCACGGGAGAGGTTCAAATCATAGAAAGTTAGAGTGTCAGTCCTCTTGTACTTGAGTCGGCATTGTGATTTTTGAATTTAATTCCGATGCAATTTCTGTGTTTCATCGTCAATAAGAAGGTCCAAGGGATACAGTAAACCTGAAGTTAAGCATCTTAATCTAAAACTGGACTCACAGGAGAAGTTCAAATCATAGAAAGTGAGAGTGTCAGTCCTCCTTTACTTAAGTCGGCATTGTGCATTTTGAATTTAATTCCGATGCATTTTCTGTGTTTCATCGTCAATAAGAAGGTCCAAGGGATACAGCAAACCTCAAGTGAAGCATCGGAATCTAAAACTGTACTCGCAGGAGAGGTTAAAATCAGAGAAACTGAGAGTGTCAGTCCTCTTGTACTTAAGTCGGCATTGTGACATTTGTATTAAATTCGGATGCAATTTCTGTGTTTCATCGTCAATAAGTAGGTCGAAGGGATACAGTAAACCTGAAGTGAAGCATCGGAATCTAAAACTGGACTCATAGGAGAGGTTCAAATCATAGAAATTTAGAGTGTCAGTCTTCTTTTACTTATGTCGGCATTGTGCCATTTGTATTAAATTCGGATGCGATTTCTATGTTTCATCGTCAATAAGAAGGTCCAAGGGATACAGTAAACATAAAGTGAAGCATGGGAATCTAAGACTGGACTCACAGGAGAGGTTCAAATCATAGAAAGTTAGAGTGTCAGTTCTCTTGTACTTAAGTCGGCATAGTGCATTTAAAACTTAATTCCGATGCAATCTCTGTGTTTCATCGTCAATAAGAAGGTGCAAGGTATACAGTAAACCTGAAGTGAAGCATCGGAATCTGAAACTGGACTCACAGGAGAGGTTCAAATCATAGAAAGTGAGAGTGTCAGTCCTCTTGTACTTAAGTCGTCATTGTGCCTTTGTATTAAATTCGGATGCAATATCTGTGTTTCATCGTCAATAAGAAGGTCCAAGGGATACAGTAAACCTGAAGTGAAGCATCGGAATCTAAAACTGGACTCACAGGAGAAGTTCAAATCATAGAAAGTGAGAGTGTCAGTCCACTTTTACTTAAGCAGCATTGTGCGTTTTGAATTTAATTCCGATGCAATTTCTGTGTTTCATCGTCAATAAGAAGGTCCAAGGGATACAGTAAACCTGAAGTGAAGCATCGGAATCTAAAACTGGACTCATAGGAGAGGTTCAAATCATAGAAATTTAGAGTGTCAGTCTTCTTTTACTTATGTCGGCATTGTGCCATTTGTATTGAATTCGGATACAATTTCTATGTTTCATCGTCACTAAGAAGGTCCAAGGGATACAGTAAACACAAAGTGAAGCATCGGAATCTAAGACTGGACTCACAGGAGAGGTTCAAATCATAGAAAGTTAGAGTGTCAGTTCTCTTGTACTTAAGTCGGCATAGTGCATTTTGAACTTAATTCCGATGCAATCTCTGTGTTTCATCGTCAATAAGAAGGTGCAAGGTATACAGTAAACCTGAAGTGAAGCATCGGAAACTGAAACTGGACTCACAGGAGAGGTTCAAATCATAGAATGTGAGAGTGTCAGTCCACTTTTACTTAAGAAGCATTGTGCGTTTTGAATTTAATTGCGATGCAATTTCTGTGTTTCATCGTCAATAAGAAGGTCCAAGGGATACAGTTAACTCGAAGTGAAGCATCGGAATCTAAAACTGGACTGACAGGACAGGTTCAAATCATAGAAAGTGAGAGTGTCAGTCCTCTTGTACTTAAGTCGGAATTGTGCCATTTGTATTAAATTCGGGTGCAATTTCGGTGTTTCATCGTCAATAAGAAGGTCCAAGGGATACAGTAAACCTGAAGTGAAGCATCGGAATCTAAAACTGGACTCACAGGAAAGGTTCAAATCATAGAAAGTGAGAGTGTCAGTCCTCTGGTACTTAAGTCAGCATTGTGGCATTTGTATTCAATTCGGATGCAATTTCTGTGTTTCATCGTCAATAAGAAGGTCCAAGGGATACAGTAAACCTGAAGTGAAGCTTCAGAATCTAAAACTGGACTCACAGGAGAGATTTAAATCATAGAAAGTGAGAGTGTCAGTCCTCCTTTACTTAAGTCGGCATTGTGCATTTTGAATTTAATTCCGATGCATTTTCAGTGTTTCATCGTCAATAAGAAGGTCCAAGGGATACAGCAAACCTGAAGTGAAGCATCGGAATCTAAAACTGTACTCGCAGGAGAGGTTAAAATCAGAGAAACTGAGAGTGTCAGTCCTCTTGTACTTAAGTCGGCATTGTGTCATTTGTATTAAATTCGGATGCAATTTCTGTGTTTTATCGTCAATAAGTAGGTCGAAGGGATACAGTAAACCTGAAGTGAAGCATCGGAATCTAAAACTGGACTCATAGGAGAGGTTCAAATCATAGAAATTTAGAGTGTCAGTCTTCTTTTACTTATGTCGGCATTGTGCCATTTGTATTGAATTCGGATACAATTTCTATGTTTCATCGTCAATAAGAAGGTCCAAGGGATACAGTAAACATAAAGTGAAGCATCGGAATCTAAGACTGGACTCACAGGAGAGGTTCAAATCATAGAAAGTTAGAGTGTCAGTTCTCTTGTACTTAAGTCGGCATAGTGCATTTTGAACTTAATTCCGATGCAATCTCTGTGTTTCATCGTCAATAAGAAGGTGCAAGGTATACAGTAAACCTGAAGTGAAGCATCGGAATCTGAAACTGGACTCACAGGAGAGGTTCAAATCATAGAAAGTGAGAGTGTCAGTCCTCTTGTACTTATGTCGCCATTGTGCCTTTGTATTAAATTCGGATGCAATATCTGTGTTTCATCGTCAATAAGAAGGTCCAAGGGATACAGTAAACCTGAAGTGAAGCATCGGAATCTAAAACTGGACTCACGGGAGAGGTTCAAATCATAGAAAGTTAGAGTGTCAGTCCTCTTGTACTTAAGTCGGCATTGTGATTTTTGAATTTAATTCCGATGCAATTTCTGTGTTTCATCGTCAATAAGAAGGTCCAAGGGATACAGTAAACCTGAAGTTAAGCATCTTAATCTAAAACTGGACTCACAGGAGAAGTTCAAATCATAGAAAGTGAGAGTGTCAGTCCTCCTTTACTTAAGTCGGCATTGTGCATTTTGAATTTAATTCCGATGCATTTTCTGTGTTTCATCGTCAATAAGAAGGTCCAAGGGATACAGCAAACCTCAAGTGAAGCATCGGAATCTAAAACTGTACTCGCAGGAGAGGTTAAAATCAGAGAAACTGAGAGTGTCAGTCCTCTTGTACTTAAGTCGGCATTGTGACATTTGTATTAAATTCGGATGCAATTTCTGTGTTTCATCGTCAATAAGTAGGTCGAAGGGATACAGTAAACCTGAAGTGAAGCATCGGAATCTAAAACTGGACTCATAGGAGAGGTTCAAATCATAGAAATTTAGAGTGTCAGTCTTCTTTTACTTATGTCGGCATTGTGCCATTTGTATTAAATTCGGATGCAATTTCTATGTTTCATCGTCAATAAGAAGGTCCAAGGGATACAGTAAACATAAAGTGAAGCATGGGAATCTAAGTCTGGACTCACAGGAGAGGTTCAAATCATAGAAAGTTAGAGTGTCAGTTCTCTTGTACTTAAGTCGGCATAGTGCATTTAAAACTTAATTCCGATGCAATCTCTGTGTTTCATCGTCAATAAGAAGGTGCAAGGTATACAGTAAACCTGAAGTGAAGCATCGGAATCTGAAACTGGACTCACAGGAGAGGTTCAAATCATAGAAAGTGAGAGTGTCAGTCCTCTTGTACTTAAGTCGTCATTGTGCCTTTGTATTAAATTCGGATGCAATATCTGTGTTTCATCGTCAATAAGAAGGTCCAAGGGATACAGTAAACCTGAAGTGAAGCATCGGAATCTAAAACTGGACACACGGGAGAGGTTCAAATCATAGAAAGTTAGAGTGTCAGTCCTCTTGTACTTAAGTCGGCATTGTGATTTTTGAATTTTATCCGATGCAATTTCTGTGTTTCATCGTCAACAAGAAGGTCCAAGGGATACTGTAAACCTGAAGTTAAGCATCGGAATCTAAAACTGGACTCACAGGAGAAGTTCAAATCATAGAAAGTGAGAGTGTCAGTCCACTTTTACTTAAGCAGCATTGTGCGTTTTGAATTTAATTCCGATGCAATTTCTGTGTTTCATCGTCAATAAGAAGGTCCAAGGGATACAGTAAACCTGAAGTGAAGCATCGGAACCTAAAACTGGACTCATAGGAGAGGTTCAAATCATAGAAATTTAGAGTGTCAGTCTTCTTTTACTTATGTCGGCATTGTGCCATTTGTATTGAATTCGGATACAATTTCTATGTTTCATCGTCACTAAGAAGGTCCAAGGGATACAGTAAACACAAAGTGAAGCATCGGAATCTAAGACTGGACTCACAGGAGAGGTTCAAATCATAGAAAGTTAGAGTGTCAGTCCTCTTGTACTTAAGTCGGCATTGTGACATTTGTATTAAATTCGGATGCAATTTCTGTGTTTCATCGTCAATACGTAGGTCGAAGGGATACAGTAAACCTGAAGTTAAGCATCGGAATCTAAAACTGGACTCACAGGAGAAGTTCAAATCATAGAAAGTGAGTGTGTCAGTCCACTTTTACTTAAGCAGCATTGCGCGTTTTGAATTTAATTCCGATGCAATTTCTGTGTTTCATCGTCAATAAGAAGGTCCAAGGGATACAGTTAACCTGAAGTGAAGCATCGGAATCTAAAACCGGATCACAGGAGAGGTTCAAATCATAGAAAGTGAGAGTATCAGTCCTCTTGTACTTAAGTCGGCATTGTGCCATTTGTATTAAATTCGGATGCAATTCCTGTGATTCAAAGTCAAGACGAAGGTCCAAGGGATACAGTAAACCTGAAGTGAAACATCCGAATCTAAAACTGGTCTCACAGGAGAGGTTCAAATCATAGAAAGTTAGAGTGTCACTCCTCTTGTACTTAAGTCGGTATTGTGCCTTTTGTATTAAATTCGGATGCAATTTCTGTGTTTCATCGTCAATATGAAGGTCCAAGGGATACAGTAAACCTGAAGTGAAGCATCGGAATCTAAAACTGGACTTATAGGAGAGGTTCAAATCATAGAAATTTAGAGTGTCAGTCTTCTTTTACTTATGTCGGCATTGTGCCATTTGTATTAAATTCGGATGCAATTTCTATGTTTCATCGTCAATAAGAAGGTCCAAGGGGTACAGTAAACATAAAGTGAAGCATCGGAGTCTAAAACTGGACTCACAGGAGAGGTTCAAATCATAGAAAGTTAGAGTGTCAGTCCTCTTGTACTTAAGTCGGCATTGTGCATTTTGAACTTAATTCCGATGCAATCTCTGTGTTTCATCGTCAATAAGAAGGTGCAAGGTATACAGTAAACCTGAAGTGAAGCATCGGAATCTGAAACTGGACTCACAGGAGAGGTTCAAATCATAGAAGGTGAGAGTGTCAGTCCTCTTGTACTTAAGTCGCCATTGTGCCTTTGTATTAAATTCGGATGCAATATCTGTGTTTCATCGTCAATAGGAAGGTCCAAGGGATACAGTAAACCTGAAGTGAAGCATCGGAATCTAAAACTGGACACACGGGAGAGTTTCAAATCATAGAAAGTTAGAGTGTCAGTCCTCTTGTACTTAAGTCGGCATTGTGATTTTTGAATTTAATTCCGATGCAATTTCTGTGTTTCATCGTCAATACGAAG
The DNA here is from genome assembly GCF_021461395.2 of Schistocerca americana. Lineage (NCBI taxonomy): Eukaryota > Metazoa > Arthropoda > Insecta > Orthoptera > Acrididae > Schistocerca > Schistocerca americana. The sequence continues at coordinate 5,584,897 of NW_025725906.1, forward strand.
GTCCAAGGGATACAGTAAACCTGAAGTTAAGCATCGGAATCTAAAACTGGACTCACAGGAGAGGTTCAAATCATAGAAGGTGAGAGTGCCAGTCCTCTTGTACTTAAGTCGGAATTGTGCCATTTGTATTAAATTCGGGTGCAATTTCTGTGTTTCATCGTCAATAAGAAGGTCCAAGGGATACAGTAAACCTGAAGTGAAGCATCGGAATCTAAAACTGGACTCACAGGAAAGGTTCACATCATAGAAAGTGAGAGTGTCAGTCCTCTGGTACTTAAGTCAGCATTGTGGCATTTGAATTCAATTCGGATGCAATTTCTGTGTTTCATCGTCAATAAGAAGGTCCAAGGGATACAGTAAACCTGAAGTGAAGCATCAGAATCTAAAACTGGACTCACAGGAGAGATTTAAATCATAGAAAGTGAGAGTGTCAGTCCTCCTTTACTTAAGTCGGCATTGTGCATTTTGAATTTAATTCCGATGCATTTTCTGTGTTTCATCGTCAATAAGAAGGTCCAAGGGATACAGCAAACCTGAAGTGAAGCATCGGAATCTAAAACTGTACTCGCAGGAGAGGTTAAAATCAGAGAAACTGAGAGTGTCAGTCCTCTTGTACTTAAGTCGGCATTGTGACATTTGTATTAAATTCGGATGCAATTTCTGTGTTTCATCGTCAATAAGTAGGTCGAAGGGATACAGTAAATCTGAAGTGAAGCATCGGAATCTAAAACTGGACTCATAGGAGAGGTTCAAATCATAGAAATTTAGAGTGTCAGTCTTCTTTTACTTATGTCGGCATTGTGCCATTTGTATTAAATTCGGATGCAATTTCTATGTTTCATCGTCAATAAGAAGGTCCAAGGGATACAGTAAACATAAAGTGAAGCATGGGAATCTAAGACTGGACTCACAGGAGAGGTTCAAATCATAGAAAGTTAGAGTGTCAGTTCTCTTGTACTTAAGTCGGCATAGTGCATTTAAAACTTAATTCCGATGCAATCTCTGTGTTTCATCGTCAATAAGAAGGTGCAAGGTATACAGTAAACCTGAAGTGAAGCATCGGAATCTGAAACTGGACTCACAGGAGAGGTTCAAATCATAGAAAGTGAGAGTGTCAGTCCTCTTGTACTTAAGTCGTCATTGTGCCTTTGTATTAAATTCGGATGCAATATCTGTGTTACATCGTCAATAAGAAGGTCTAAGGGATACAGTAAACCTGAAGTGAAGCATCGGAATCTAAAACTGTACACACGAGAGAGGTTCAAATCATAGAAAGTTAGAGTGTCAGTCCTCTTGTACTTAAGTCGGCATTGTGATTTTTGAATTTTATCCGATGCCATTTCTGTGTTTCATCGTCAACAAGAAGGTCCAAGGGATACAGTAAACCTGAAGTTAAGCATCGGAATCTAAAACTGGACTCACAGGAGAAGTTCAAATCATAGAAAGTGAGAGTGTCAGTCCACTTTTACTTAAGCAGCATTGTGCGTTTTGAATTTAATTCCGATGCAATTTCTGTGTTTCATCGTCAATAAGAAGGTCCAAGGGATACAGTTAACCTGAAGTGAAGTATCGGAATCAAAAACCGGATCACAGGAGAGGTTCAAATCATAGAAAGTGAGAGTATCAGTCCTCTTGTACTTAAGTCGGCATTGTGCCATTTGTATTAAATTCGGATGCAATTCCTGTGATTCAAAGTCAAGACGAAGGTCCAAGGGATACAGTAAACCTGAAGTGAAACATCCGAATCTAAAACTGGTCTCACAGGAGAGGTTCAAATCATAGAGAGTTAGGGTGTCACTCCTCTTGTACTTAAGTCGGTATTGTGCCTTTTGTATTAAATTCGGATGCAATTTCTGTGTTTCATCGTCATTAAGAAGGTCCAAGGGATACAGTAAACCTGAAGTGAAGCATCGGAATCTAAAACTGGACTTATAGGAGAGGTTCAAATCATAGAAATTTAGAGTGTCAGTCTTCTTTTACTTATGTCGGCATTGTGCCATTTGTATTAAATTCGGATGCAATTTCTATGTTTCATCGTCAATAAGCAGGTCCAAGGGATACAGTAAACATAAAGTGAAGCATCGGAGTCTAAAACTGGACTCACAGGAGAGGTTCAAATCATAGAAAGTGAGAGTGTCAGTCCTCTGGTACTTAAGTCTGCATTGTGGCATTTGTATTAAATTCGGATGCAATTACTGTGTTTCATCGTCAATAAGAAGGTCCAAGGGATACAGTAAATCTGAAGTGAAGCATCAGAATCTAAAACTGGACTCACAGGAGAGATTTAAATCATAGAAAGTGAGAGTGTCAGTCCTCTTTTACTTAAGTCGGCATTGTGCATTTTGAATTTAATTCCGATGCAATCTCTGTGTTTCATCGTCAGTTAGAAGGTCCAAGGGATACAGCAGACCTGAAGTGAATCATCGGAATCTAAAACTGTACTCGCAGCAGAGGTTAAAATCAGAGAAAGTGAGAGTGTCAGTCCACTTGTACTTAAGTAGGCATTGTGACATTTGTATTAAATTCGGATGCAATTTCTGTGTTTCATCGTCAATATGAAGGACCAACAGATACAGTAAACCTGAGGTGAAGCATCGGAATCTAAAACTGGACTCACAGGAGAGGTTCAAATCATAGAAAGTGAGAGTGTCAGTCCTCTTTTACTTAAGTCGGCATTGTGCGTTTTGAATTTAATTGCGATGCAATTTCTGTGTTTCATCTTCAATAAGAAGGTCCAAGGGATACAGCAAACCTGAAGTGAAGCATCGGAATCTAAAACTGGACTCGCAGGAGAGGTTCAAATCAGAGAAAGGGAGAGTGTCGGTCCTCTTGTACTTAAGTCGGCATTGTGCCATATGTATTAAGTGCGGAAGCAATTTCTGTGTTTCATCGTCAATAAGAAGGTCCAAGGGATACAGTTAACCTGAAGTGAAGTATCGGAATCAAAAACCGGATCACAGGAGAGGTTCAAATCATAGAAAGTGAGAGTATCAGTCCTCTTGTACTTAAGTCGGCATTGTGCCATTTGTATTAAATTCGGATGCAATTCCTGTGATTCAAAGTCAAGACGAAGGTCAAGGGATACAGTAAACCTGAAGTGAAACATCCGAATCTAAAACTGGTCTCACAGGAGAGGTTCAAATCATAGAGAGTTAGGGTGTCACTCCTCTTGTACTTAAGTCGGTATTGTGCCTTTTGTATTAAATTCGGATGCAATTTCTGTGTTTCATCGTCATTAAGAAGGTCCAAGGGATACAGTAAACCTGAAGTGAAGCATCGGAATCTAAAACTGGACTTATAGGAGAGGTTCAAATCATAGAAATTTAGAGTGTCAGTCTTCTTTTACTTATGTCGGCATTGTGCCATTTGTATTAAATTCGGATGCAATTTCTATGTTTCATCGTCAATAAGCAGGTCCAAGGGATACAGTAAACATAAAGTGAAGCATCGGAGTCTAAAACTGGACTCACAGGAGAGGTTCAAATCATAGAAAGTGAGAGTGTCAGTCCTCTGGTACTTAAGTCTGCATTGTGGCATTTGTATTAAATTCGGATGCAATTACTGTGTTTCATCGTCAATAAGAAGGTCCAAGGGATACAGTAAATCTGAAGTGAAGCATCAGAATCTAAAACTGGACTCACAGGAGAGATTTAAATCATAGAAAGTGAGAGTGTCAGTCCTCTTTTACTTAAGTCGGCATTGTGCATTTTGAATTTAATTCCGATGCAATCTCTGTGTTTCATCGTCAGTTAGAAGGTCCAAGGGATACAGCAGACCTGAAGTGAATCATCGGAATCTAAAACTGTACTCGCAGCAGAGGTTAAAATCAGAGAAAGTGAGAGTGTCAGTCCACTTGTACTTAAGTAGGCATTGTGACATTTGTATTAAATTCGGATGCAATTTCTGTGTTTCATCGTCAATATGAAGGACCAACAGATACAGTAAACCTGAGGTGAAGCATCGGAATCTAAAACTGGACTCACAGGAGAGGTTCAAATCATAGAAAGTGAGAGTGTCAGTCCTCTTTTACTTAAGTCGGCATTGTGCGTTTTGAATTTAATTGCGATGCAATTTCTGTGTTTCATCTTCAATAAGAAGGTCCAAGGGATACAGCAAACCTGAAGTGAAGCATCGGAATCTAAAACTGGACTCGCAGGAGAGGTTCAAATCAGAGAAAGGGAGAGTGTCGGTCCTCTTGTACTTAAGTCGGCATTGTGCCATATGTATTAAGTGCGGAAGCAATTTCTGTGTTTCATCGTCAATAAGAAGGTCCAAGGGATACAGTGAACCTGAAGTGAAGCATCGGAATCTAAAACTGGACTCACAGGAGAGGTTCAAATCATAGAAAGTGACAGTGTCAGTCCTCTTGTTCTTAAGCCGCCATTGTGCTTTTTGTATTACATTCGGATGCAATTTCCGTGTTTCATCGTCTATATGAAGGTCCAAGGGATACAGTAAACCTGAAGTGAAGCATCGGAATCTAAAACTGGACTCACAGGAGAGGTTCAAAACATAGAAAGTTAGAGTGTCAGTCCTCTTGTACTTAAGTCGGCATTGTGCCTTTTGTATTAAATTCGGATGCAAACTCTGTGTTTCATCGTCAATAAAAAGGTCGAAGGGATACAGTAAACCTGAAGTGAAGCATCGGAATCTAAAACCGGACTCAGAGGAGAAGTTCAAATCATAGAAAGTTTGAGTGTCAGTCATGTTGTACTTAAGTCGGCATTGTGCCTTATGAATTTAATTCCGATGCAATGTCTGTGTTTCATCGTAAATGAGATGGTCCAAGGGATACAGTAAACCTGAAGCGAAGCATCGGAATCTAAAACTGGACTCACAGGAGAGGTTCAAATCATAGAAAATGAGAGTGTCAGTCCTCTTTTACTTAAGTCGGCATTGTGCCTTTTCAATTTAATTCCGATGTAATTTCTGTGATTCATCCTCACTAAGAAGGTCCAAGGGATACAGTAAACCTGAAGTTAAGCATCGGAATCTAAAACTGGACTCACAGGAGAGGTTCAAATCATAGAAAGTGAGAGTGTCAGTCCTCTTGCACTTAAGTCGCCATTGTGCCTTAGTATTAGATTCGGATGCAATTTCTGTGTTTCATCGTCAATAAGAAGGTGCAAGGGATACAGTAAACCTGAAGTGAAGCATCGGAATCTAAAACTGGACACACGGCAGAGGTTCAAATCATAGAAAGTTAGAGTGTCAGTCCTCTTGCACTTAAGTCGGCATTGTGCCATTTGTATTAAATTCGGGTGTAATTTCTGTGTTTCATCGTCAATAAGAAGGTCCAAGGGATACAGTAAACCTGAAGTGAAGCATCGGAATCTAAAACTGGACTCACAGGAAAGGTTCAAATCATAGAAAGTGAGAGTGTCAGTCCTCTGGTACTTAAGTCAGCATTGTGGCATTTGTATTCAATTCGGGTGCAATTTCTGTGTTTCATCGTCAATAAGAAGGTCCAAGGGATACAGTAAACCTGATGTGAAGCATCAGAATCTAAAACTGGACTCACAGGAGAGATTTAAATCATAGAAAGTGAGAGTGTCAGTCCTCCTTTACTTAAGTCGGCATTGTGCATTTTGAATTTAATTCCGATGCATTTTCTGTCTTTCATCGTCAATAAGAAGGTCCAAGGGATACAGCAAACCTGAAGTGAAGCATCGGAATCTAAAACTGTACTCGCAGGAGAGGTTAAAATCAGAGAAACTGAGAGTGTCAGTCCTCTTGTACTTAAGTCGGCATTGTGACATTTGTATTAAATTCGGATGCAATTTCTGTGTTTCATCGTCAATAAGTAGTCGAAGGGATACAGTAAACCTGAAGTGAAGCATCGGAATCTAAAACTGGACTCATAGGAGAGGTTCAAATCATAGAAATTTAGAGTGTCCGTCTTCTTTTACTTATGTCGGCATTGTGCCATTTGTATTAAATTCGGATGCAATTTCTATGTTTCATCGTCAATAAGAAGGTCCAAGGGATACAGTAAACATAAAGTGAAGCATCGGAATCTAAGACTGGACTCACAGGAGAGGTTCAAATCATAGAAAGTTAGAGTGTCAGTCCTCTTGTACTTAAGTCGGCATAGTGCATTTTGAACTTAATTCCGATGCAATCTCTGTGTTTCATCGTCAATAAGAAGGTGCAAGGTATACAGTAAACCTGAAGTGAAGCATCGGAATCTGAAACTGGACTCACAGGAAAGGTTCAAATCATAGAAAGTGAGAGTGTCAGTCCTCTTGTACTTAAGTCGCCATTGTGCCTTTGTATTAAATTCGGATGCAATATCTGTGTTTCATCGTCAATAAGAAGGTCCAAGGGATACAGTAAACCTGAAGTGAAGCATCGGAATCTAAAACTGGACTCACGGGAGAGGTTCAAATCATAGAAAGTTAGAGTGTCAGTCCTCTTGTACTTAAGTCGGCATTGTGATTTTTGAATTTAATTCCGATGCAATTTCTGTGTTTCATCGTCAATAAGAAGGTCCAAGGGATACAGTAAACCTGAAGTTAAGCATCGGAATCTAAAACTGGACTCACGGGAGAGGTTCAAATCATAGAAAGTTAGAGTGTCAGTCCTCTTGTACTTAAGTCGGCATTGTGATTTTTGAATTTTATCCGATGCAATTTCTGTGTTTCATCGTCAACAAGAAGGTCCAAGGGATACAGTAAACCTGAAGTTAAGCATCGGAATCTAAAACTGGACTCACAGGAGAAGTTCAAATCATAGAAAGTGAGAGTGTCAGTCCACTTTTACTTAAGCAGCATTGTGCGTTTTGAATTTAATTCCGATGCAATTTCTGTGTTTCTTCGTCAATAAGAAGGTCCAAGGGATACAGTTAACCTGAAGTGAAGCATCGGAATCTAAAACTGGACTCACGGGAGAGGTTCAAATCATAGAAAGTTAGAGTGTCAGTCCTCTTGTACTTCAGTCGCCATTGTGCCTTTGTATTAAATTCGGATGCAATATCTGTGTTTCATCGTCAATAAGAAGGTCCAAGGGATACAGTAAACCTGAAGTGAAGCATCGGAATCTAAAACTGGACTCACGGGAGAGGTTCAAATCATAGAAAGTTAGAGTGTCAGTCCTCTTGTACTTAAGTCGGCATTGTGATTTTTGAATTTAATTCCGATGCAATTTCTGTGTTTCATCGTCAATAAGAAGGTCCAAGGGATACAGTAAACCTGAAGTTAAGCATCGGAATCTAAAACTGGACTCACGGGAGAGGTTCAAATCATAGAAAGTTAGAGTGTCAGTCCTCTTGTACTTAAGTCGGCATTGTGATTTTTGAATTTTATCCGATGCAATTTCTGTGTTTCATCGTCAACAAGAAGGTCCAAGGGATACAGTAAACCTGAAGTTAAGCATCGGAATCTAAAACTGGACTCACAGGAGAAGTTCAAATCATAGGAAGTGAGAGTGTCAGTCCACTTTTACTTAAGCAGCATTGTGCGTTTTGAATTTAATTCCGATGCAATTTCTGTGTTTCTTCGTCAATAAGAAGGTCCAAGGGATACAGTTAACCTGAAGTGAAGCATCGGAATCTAAAACCGCATCACAGGAGAGGTTCAAATCATAGAAAGTGAGAGTATCAGTCCTCTTGTACTTAAGTCGGCATTGTGCCATTTGTATTAAATTCGGATGCAATTCCTGTGATTCAAAGTCAAGACGAAGGTCCAAGGGATACAGTAAACCTGAAGTGAAACATCCGAATCTAAAACTGGTCTCACAGGAGAGGTTCAAATCATAGAAAGTTAGGGTGTCACTCCTCTTGTACTTAAGTCGGTATTGTGCCTTTTGTATTAAATTCGGATGCAATTTCTGTGTTTCATCGTCATTAAGAAGGTCCAAGGGATACAGTAAACCTGAAGTGAAGCATCGGAATCTAAAACTGGACTTATAGGAGAGGTTCAAATCATAGAAATTTAGAGTGTCAGTCTTCTTTTACTTATGTCGGCATTGTGCCATTTGTATTAAATTCGGATGCAATTTCTATGTTTCATCGTCAATAAGCAGGTCCAAGGGATACAGTAAACATAAAGTGAAGCATCGGAGTCTAAAACTGGACTCACAGGAGAGGTTCAAATCATAGAAAGTGAGAGTGTCAGTCCTCTGGTACTTAAGTCTGCATTGTGGCATTTGTATTAAATTCGGATGCAATTTCTGTGTTTCATCGTCAATAAGAAGGTCCATGGGATACAGTAAATCTGAAGTGAAGCATCAGAATCTAAAACTGGACTCACAGGAGAGATTTAAATCATAGAAAGTGAGAGTGTCAGTCCTCTTTTACTTAAGTCGGCATTGTGCATTTTGAATTTAATTCCGATGCAATCTCTGTGTTTCATCGTCAGTTAGAAGGTCCAAGGGATACAGCAGACCTGAAGTGAATCATCGGAATCTAAAACTGTACTCGCAGGAGAGGTTAAAATCAGAGAAAGTGAGAGTGTCAGTCCACTTGTACTTAAGTCGGCATTGTGACATTTGTATTAAATTCGGATGCAATTTCTGTGTTTCATCGTCAATATGAAGGACCAACAGATACAGTAAACCTGAGGTGAAGCATCGGAATCTAAAACTGGACTCACAGGAGAGGTTCAAATCATAGAAAGTGAGAGTGTCAGTCCTCTTTTACTTAAGTCGGCATTGTGCGTTTTGAATTTAATTGCGATGCAATTTCTGTGTTTCATCTTCAATAAGAAGGTCCAAGGGATACAGCAAACCTGAAGTGAAGCATCGGAATCTAAAACTGGACTCGCAGGAGAGGTTCAAATCAGAGAAAGGGAGAGTGTCGGTCCTCTTGTACTTAAGTCGGCATTGTGCCATATGTATTAAGTGCGGAAGCAATTTCTGTGTTTCATCGTCAATAAGAAGGTCCAAGGGATACAGTGAACCTGAAGTGAAGCATCGGAATCTAAAACTGGACTCACAGGAGAGGTTCAAATCATAGAAAGTGACAGTGTCAGTCCTCTTGTTCTTAAGCCGCCATTGTGCTTTTTGTATTACATTCGGATGCAATTTCCGTGTTTCATCGTCTATATGAAGGTCCAAGGGATACAGTAAACCTGAAGTGAAGCATCGGAATCTAAAACTGGACTCACAGGAGAGGTTCAAATCATAGAAAGTTAGAGTGTCAGTCCTCTTTTACTTAAGTCGGCATTGTGCCTTTTCAATTTAATTCCGATGTAATTTCTGTGATTCATCCTCACTAAGAAGGTCCAAGGGATACAGTAAACCTGAAGTTAAGCATCGGAATCTAAAACTGGACTCACAGGAGAGGTTCAAATCATAGAAAGTGAGAGTGTCAGTCCTCTTGCACTTAAGTCGCCATTGTGCCTTTGTATTAGATTCGGATGCAATTTCTGTGTTTCATCGTCAATAAGAAGGTGCAAGGGATACAGTAAACCTGAAGTGAAGCATCGGAATCTAAAACTGGACACACGGGAGAGGTTCAAATCATAGAAAGTTAGAGTGTCAGTCCTCTTGTACTTAAGTCGGCATTGTGCCATTTGTATTAAATTCGGGTGTAATTTCTGTGTTTCATCGTCAATAAGAAGGTCCAAGGGATACAGTAAACCTGAAGTGAAGCATCGGAATCTAAAACTGGACTCACAGTAGAAGTTCAAATCATAGAAAGTGAGAGTGTCAGTCCACTTTTACTTAAGAAGCATTGTGCGTTTTGAATTTAATTCCGATGCAATTTCTGTGTTTCATTGTCAATAAGAAGGTCCAAGGGATACAGTTAACCTGAAGTGAAGCATCGGAATCTAAAACTGGACTGACAGGACAGGTTCAAATCATAGAAAATGAGAGTGTCAGTCCTCTTTTACTTAAGTCGGCATTGTGCCTTTTCAATTTAATTCCGATGTAATTTCTGTGATTCATCCTCACTAAGAAGGTCCAAGGGATACAGTAAACCTGAAGTTAAGCATCGGAATCTAAAACTGGACTCACAGGAGAGGTTCAAATCATAGAAAGTGAGAGTGTCAGTCCTCTTGCACTTAAGTCGCCATTGTGCCTTTGTATTAGATTCGGATGCAATTTCTGTGTTTCATCGTCAATAAGAAGGTGCAAGGGATACAGTAAACCTGAAGTGAAGCATCGGAATCTAAAACTGGACACACGGGAGAGGTTCAAATCATAGAAAGTTAGAGTGTCAGTCCTCTTGTACTTAAGTCGGCATTGTGCCATTTGTATTAAATTCGGGTGTAATTTCTGTGTTTCATCGTCAATAAGAAGGTCCAAGGGATACAGTAAACCTGAAGTGAAGCATCGGAATCTAAAACTGGACTCACAGGAAAGGTTCAAATCATAGAAAGTGAGAGTGTCAGTCCTCTGGTACTTAAGTCAGCATTGTGGCATTTGTATTCAATTCGGATGCAATTTCTGTGTTTCATCGTCAATAAGAAGGTCCAAGGGATACAGTAAACCTGAGGTGAAGCATCAGAATCTAAAACTGGACTCACAGGAGAGATTTAAATCATAGAAAGTGAGAGTGTCAGTCCTCCTTTACTTAAGTCGGCATTGTGCATTTTGAATTTAATTCCGATGCATTTTCTGTGTTTCATCGTCAATAAAAAGGTCCAAGGGATACAGCAAACCTCAAGTGAAGCATCGGAATCTAAAACTGTACTCGCAGGAGAGGTTAAAATCAGAGAAACTGAGAGTGTCAGTCCTCCTGTACTTAAGTCGGCATTGTGACATTTGTATTAAATTCGGATGCAATTTCTGTGTTTCATCGTCAATAAGTAGTCGAAGGGATATTGTAAACCTGAAGTGAATCATCGGAATCTAAAACTGGACTCATAGGAGAGGTTCAAATCATAGAAATTTAGAGTGTCAGTCTTCTTTTACTTATGTCGGCATTGTGCCATTTGTATTAAATTCGGATGCAATTTCTATGTTTCATCGTCAATAAGAAGGTCCAAGGGATACAGTAAACATAAAGTGAAGCATCGGAATCTAAGACTGGACTCACAGGAGAGGTTCAAATCATAGAAAGTTAGAGTGTCAGTCCTCTTGTACTTAAGTCGGCATAGTGCATTTTGAACTTAATTCCGATGCAATCTCTGTGTTTCATCGTCAATAAGAAGGTGCAAGGTATACAGTAAACCTGAAGTGAAGCATCGGAATCTGAAACTGGACTCACAGGAGAGGTTCAAATCATAGAAAGTGAGAGTGTCAGTCCTCTTGTACTTAAGTCGCCATTGTGCCTTTGTATTAAATTCGGATGCAATATCTGTGTTTCATCGTCAATAAGAAGGTCCAAGGGATACAGTAAACCTGAAGTGAAGCATCGGAATCTAAAACTGGACTCACGGGAGAGGTTCAAATCATAGAAAGTTAGAGTGTCAGTCCTCTTGTACTTAAGTCGGCATTGTGATTTTTGAATTTAATTCCGATGCAATTTCTCTGTTTCATCGTCAATAAGAAGGTCCAAGGGATACAGTAAACCTGAAGTTAAGCATCGGAATCTAAAACTGGACTCACAGTAGAAGTTCAAATCATAGAAAGTGAGAGTGTCAGTCCACTTTTACTTAAGAAGCATTGTGCGTTTTGAATTTAATTCCGATGCAATTTCTGTGTTTCATCGTCAATAAGAAGGTCCAAGGGATACAGTTAACCTGAAGTGAAGCATCGGAATCTAAAACTGGACTGACAGGACAGGTTCAAATCATAGAAAGTGGGAGTGTCAGTCCTCTTGTACTTAAGTCGGCATTGTGCCATTTGTATTAAATTCGGGTGCAATTTCTGTGTTTCATCGTCAATAAGAAGGTCCAAGGGATACAGTAAACCTGAAGTGAAGCATCGGAATCTAAAACTGGAGGCAGAGGAAAGGTTCAAACCATAGAAAGTGAGAGTGTCAGTCCTCTGGTACTTAAGTCTGCATTGTGGCATTTGTATTAAATTCGGATGCAATTTCTGTGTTTCATCGTCAATAAGAAGGTCCAAGGGATACAGTAAATCTGAAGTGAAGCATCAGAATCTAAAACTGGACTCACAGGAGAGATTTAAATCATAGAAAGTGAGAGTGTCAGTCCTCTTTTACTTAAGTCGGCATTGTGCATTTTGAATTTAATTCCGATGCAATTTCTGTGTTTCATCGTCAGTTAGAAGGTCCAAGGGATACAGCAGACCTGAAGTGAAGCATCGGAATCTAAAACTGTACTCGCAGGAGAGGTTAAAATCAGAGAAAGTGAGAGTGTCAGTCCTCTTGTACTTAAGTCGGCATTGTGACATTTGTATTAAATTCGGATGCAATTTCTGTGTTTCATCGTCAATAAGAAGGACCAACAGATACAGTAAACCTGAGGTGAAGCATCGGAATCTAAAACTGGACTCACAGGAGAGGTTCAAATCATAGAAAGTGAGAGTGTCAGTCCTCTTTTACTTAAGTCGGCATTGTGCGTTTTGAATTTAATTTCCATGCAATTTCTGTGTTTCATCTTCAATAAGAAGGTCCAAGGGATACAGCAAACCTGAAGTGAAGCATCGGAATCTAAAACTGGACTCGCAGGAGAGGTTCAAATCAGAGAAAGTGAGAGTGTCGGTCCTCTTGTACTTAAGTCGGCATTGTGCCATTTGTATTAAGTGCGGAAGCAATTTCTGTGTTTCATCGTCAATAAGAAGGTCCAAGGGATCCAGTGAACCTGAAGTGAAGCATCGGAATCTAAAACTGGACTCACAGGAGAGGTTCAAATCATAGAAAGTGACAGTGTCAGTCCTCTTGTTCTTAAGCCGCCATTGTGCTTTTTGTATTACATTCGGATGCAATTTCTGTGTTTCATCGTCTATATGAAGGTCCATGGGATACAGTAAACCTGAAGTGAAGCATCGGAATCTAAAACCGGACTCAGAGGAGAAGTTCAAATCATAGAAAGTTTGAGTGTCAGTCATGTTGTACTTAAGTCGGCATTGTGCCTTATGAATTTAATTCCGATGCAACTTCTGTGTTTCATCGTAAATAAGATGGTCCAAGGGATACAGTAAACCTGAAGCGAAGCATCGGAATCTAAAACTGGACTCACAGGAGAGGTTCAAATCATAGAAAATGAGAGTGTCAGTCCTCTTTTACTTAAGTCGGCATTGTGCCTTTTCAATTTAATTCCGATGTAATTTCTGTGATTCATCCTCACTAAGAAGGTCCAAGGGATACAGTAAACCTGAAGTTAAGCATCGGAATCTAAAACTGGACTCACAGGAGAGGTTCAAATCATAGAAAGTGAGAGTGTCAGTCTTCTTGCACTTCAGTCGCCATTGTGCCTTTGTATTAAATTCGGATGCAATTTCTGTGTTTCATCGTCAATAAGAAGGTCCAAGGGATACAGTAAACCTGAAGTGAAGCATCGGAATCTAAAACTGGACATACGGGAGAGGTTCAAATCATAGAAAATTAGAGTGTCAGTCCTCTTGTACTTAAGTCGGCATTGTGATTTTTGAATTTAATTCCGATGCAATTTCTGTGTTTCATCGTCAATAAGAAGGTCCAAGGGATACAGTAAACCTGAAGTTAAGCATCGGAATCTAAAACTGGACTCACAGGAGAAGTTCAAATCATAGAAAGTGAGAGTGTCAGTCCACTTTTACTTAAGAAGCATTGTGCGTTTTGAATTTAATTGCGATGCAATTTCTGTGTTTCATCGTCAATAAGAAGGTCCAAGGGATACAGTTAACCTGAAGTGAAGCATCGGAATCTAAAACTGGACTGACAGGACAGGTTCAAATCATAGAAAGTGAGAGTGTCAGTCCTCTTGTACTTAAGTCGGCATTGTGCCATTTGTATTAAATTCGGGTGCAATTTCTGTGTTTCATCTTCAATAAGAAGGTCCAAGGGATACAGTAAACCTGAAGTGAAGCATCGGAATCTAAAACTGGACTCACGGGAGAGGTTCAAATCATAGAAAGTTAGAGTGTCAGTCCTCTTGTACTTAAGTCGTCATTGTGCCTTTTGTATTACATTCGGATGCAATTTCTGTGTTACATCGTCTATATGAAGGTCCAAGGGATACAGTAAACCTGAAGTGAAGCATCGGAATCTAAAACTGGACTCACAGGGAGATTTAAATCATAGAAAGTGAGAGTGTCAGTCCTCTTTTACTTAAGTCGGCATTGTGCATTTTGAATTTAATTCCGATGCAATTTCTGTGTTTCATCGTCAGTTAGAAGGTCCAAGGGATACAGCAGAGCTGAAGTGTAGCATCGGAATCTAAAACTGTACTCGCAGGAGAGGTTAAAATCAGAGAAAGTGAGAGTGTCAGTCCTCTTGTACTTAAGTCGGCATTGTGACATTTGTATTAAATTCGGATGCAATTTCTGTGTTTCATCGTCAATAAGAAGGACCAACAGATACAGTAAACCTGAGGTGAAGCATCGGAATCTAAAACTGGACTCACAGGAGAGGTTCAAATCATAGAAAGTGAGAGTGTCAGTCCTCTTTTACTTAAGTCGGCATTGTGCGTTTTGAATTTAATTGCGATGCAATTTCTGTGTTTCATCTACAATAAGAAGGTCCAAGGGATACAGCAAACCTGAAGTGAAGCATCGGAATCTAAAACTGGACTCGCAGGAGAGGTTCAAATCAGAGAAAGTGAGAGTGACGGTCCTCTTGTACTTAAGTCGGCATTGTGCCATTTGTATTAAGTGCGGAAGCAATTTCTGTGTTTCATCGTCAATAAGAAGGTCCAAGGGATCCAGTGAACCTGAAGTGAAGCATCGGAATCTAAAACTGGACTCACAGGAGAGGTTCAAATCATAGAAAGTGACAGTGTCAGTCCTCTTGTTCTTAAGCCGCCATTGTGCTTTTTGTATTACATTCGGATGCAATTTCTGTGTTTCATCGTCTATATGAAGGTCCAAGGGATACAGTAAACGTGAAGTGAAGCATCGGAATCTAAAACTGGACTCACAGGAGAGGTTCAAATCATAGAAAGTTAGAGTGTCAGTCCTCTTGTACTTAAGTCGGCATTGTGCCTTTTGTATTAAATTCGGATGCAAACTCTGTGTTTCATCGTCAATAAAAAGGTCGAAGGGATACAGTAAACCTGAAGTGAAGCATCGGAATCTAAAACCGGACTCAGAGGAGAAGTTCAAATCATAGAAAGTTTGAGTGTCAGTCATGTTGTACTTAAGTCGGCATTGTGCCTTATGAATTTAATTCCGATGCAATTTCTGTGTTTCATCGTAAATAAGATGGTCCAAGGGATACAGTAAACCTGAAGCGAAGCATCGGAATCTAAAACTGGACTCACAGGAGAGGTTCAAATCATAGAAAATGAGAGTGTCAGTCCTCTTTTACTTAAGTCGGCATTGTGCCTTTTCAATTTAATTCCGATGTAATTTCTGTGATTCATCCTCACTAAGAAGGTTCAAGGGATACAGTAAACCTGAAGTTAAGCATCGGAATCTAAAACTGGACTCACAGGAGAGGTTCAAATCATAGAAAGTGAGAGTGTCAGTCCGCTTGCACTTAAGTCGCCATTGTGCCTTTGTATTAAATTCGGATGCAATTTCTGTGTTTCATCGTCAATAAGAAGGTCCAAGGGATACAGTAAACCTGAAGTGAAGCATCGGAATCTAAAACTGGACTGACAGGACAGGTTCAAATCATAGAAAGTGAGAGTGTCAGTCCTCTGGTACTTTAGTCTGCATTGTGCATTTGTATTAAATTCGGATGCAATTTCTGTGTTTCATCGTCAATAAGAAGGTCCAAGGGATACAGTAAACCTGAAGTGAAGCATCAGAATCAAAAACTGGACTCACAGGAGAGATTTAAATCATAGAAACTGAGAGTGTCAGTCCTCCTTTACTTAAGTCGGCATTGTGCATTTTGAATTTAATTCCGATGCAATTTCTGTGTTTCATCGTCAATAAGAAGGTCCAAGGGATACAGCAAACCTGAAGTGAAGCATCGGAATCTAAAACTGTACTCGCAGGAGAGGTTAAAATCAGAGAAAGTGAGAGTGTCAGTCCTCTTGTACTTAAGTCGGCATTGTGACATTTGTATTAAATTCGGATGCAATTTCTGTGTTTCATCGTCAATAAGAAGGTCGAAGGGTTACATTAAACCTGAAGTGGAGCATCGGAATCTAAAACTGGACTCATAGGAGAGGTTCAAATCATAGAAATTTAGAGTGTCAGTCTTCTTTTACTTATGTCGGCATTGTGCCATTTGTATTAGATTCGGATGCAATTTCTATGTTTCATCGTCAATAAGAAGGTCCAAGGGATACAGTAAACCTGAAGTGAAGCATCGGAATCTAAAACTGGACTCACAGGAGAGGTTCAAATCATAGAAAGTTAGAGTGTCAGTCCTCTTGTACTTAAGTCGGCATTGTGCATTTTGAACTTAATTCCGATGCAATCTCTGTGTTTCATCGTCAATAAGAAGGTGCAAGGTATACAGTAAACCTGGAGTGAAGCATCGGAATCTGAAACTGGACTCACAGGAGAGGTTCAAATCATAGAAAGTGAGAGTGTCAGTCCGCTTGTACTTAAGTCACCTTTGTGCCTTTGTATTAAATTCGGATGCAATATCTGTGTTTCATCGTCAATAAGAAGGTCCAAGGGATACAGTAAACCTGAAGTGAAGCATCGGAATCTAAAACTGGACTCACGGGAGAGGTTCAAATCATAGAAAGTTAGAGTGTCACTCCTGTTGTACTTAAGTCGGCATTGTGATTTTTGAATTTAATTCCGATGCAATTTGTGTGTTTCATCGTCAATAACAAGGTCCAAGGGATACAGTAAACCTGAAGTTAAGCATCGGAATCTAAAACTGGACTCACAGGAGAAGTTCAAATCATAGAAAGTGAGAGTGTCAGACCACTTTTACTTAAGAAGCATTGTGCGTTCTGAATGTAATTCCGATGCAATTTCTGTGTTTCATTGTCAATAAGAAGGTCCAAGGGATACAGTTAACCTGAAGTGAAGCATCGGAATCTAAAACTGGACTGACAGGTTAGGTTCAAATCATAGAAAGTGGGAGTGTCAGTCCTCTTGTACTTAGGTCGGCATTGTGCCATTTGTATTAAATTCGGGTGCAATTTCTGTGTTTCATCGTCAATAAGAAGGTCCATGGGATACAGTAAACTTGAAGTGAAGCATCGGAATCTGAAACTGAACTCACAGGAAAAGTTCAAATCATAGAAAGTGAGAGTGTCAGTCCTCTGGTACTTAAGTCTGCATTATGGCATTTGTATTAAATTCGGATGCAATATCTGTGTTTCATCGTCAATAAGAAGGTCCAAGGGATACAGTAAACCTGAAGTGAAGCATCAGAATCTAAAACTGGACTCACAGGAGAGATTTAAATCATAGAAAGTGAGAGTGTCAGTCCTCTTTTACTTAAGTCGGCATTGTGCGTTTTGACTTTAATTGCGATGCAATTTCTGTGTTTCATCTTCAATAAGAAGGTCCAAGGGATACAGCAAACCTGAAGTGAAGCATCGGAATCTAAAACTGGACTCGCAGGAGAGGTTCAAATCAGAGAAAGTGAGAGTGTCGGTCCTCTTTTACTTAAGTCGGCATTGTGCCATTTGTATTAAGTTCGGATGCAATTTCTGTGTTTCATCGTCAATAAGAAGGTCCAAGGGATACAGTGAACCTGAAGTGAAGCATCGGAATCTAAAACTGGACTCACAGGAGAGGTTCAAAACATAGAAAGTTAGAGTGTCAGTCTTCTTGTACTTAAGTCGGCATTGTGCTTTTTGTATTACATTCGGATGAAAGTTCTGTGTTTCATCGCCAATATGAAGGTCCAAGGGATACAGTAAACCTGAAGTGAAGCATCGGAATCTAAAACTGGCCTCACAGGAGAGGTTCCAATCATAGAAAGTTAGAGTGTCCGTCCTCTTGTACTTAAGTCGGCATTGTGCCTTTTGTATTAAATTCGGATGCAAACTCTGTGTTTCATCGTCAATAAGACGGTCGAAGGGATACAGTAAACCTGAAGTGAAGCATCGGAATCCAAAACTGGAATCACAGGAGTGGTTCAAAACATAGAAAGTGAGAGTGTCGGTCCTCTTTTACTTAAGTCGGCATTGTGCCATTTGTATAAAATTCGGATGCAAACTCTGTGTTTCATCGTCAATAAGAAGGTCCAAGGGATACAGTAAACCTGAAGTGAAGCATCAGAATCGAAAACTGGACTCACAGGAGAGATTTAAATCATAGAAAGTATGAGTGTCAGTCCTCTTTGACATAAGTCGGCATTGTGCATTTTGAATTTAATTCCGATGCGATTTCTGTGTTTCATCGTCAATAAGAAGGTCCAAGGGATACAGCAGACCTGAAGAGAAGCATCGGAATCTAAAACTGGCCTCACAGGAGAGGTTCCAATCATAGAAAGTTAGAGTGTCCGTCCTCTTGTACTTAAGTCGGCATTGTGCCTTCTGTATTAAATTCGGATGCAAACTCTGTGTTTCATCGTCAATAAGACGGTCGAAGGGATACAGTAAACCTGAAGTGAAGCATCGGAATCTAAAATCGGACTCAGAGGAGAAGTTCAAATCATAGAAAGTTTGAGTGTCAGTCATGTTGTACTTAAGTCGGCATTGTGCCTTACGAATTTAATTCCGATGCAATTTCTGTGTTTCATCGTCAATAAGATGGTCCAAGGGATACAGTAATCCTGAAGCGAAGCGTCGAAATCTAAAACTGGACTCACAGGAGAGGTTGAAATCATAGAAACTGAGAGTGTCAGTCCTCTTTTACTTAAGTCGGCATTGTGCCGTTTCAATTTAATTCCGATGTAATTTCTGTGATTCATCCTCACTGAGAAGGTCCAAGGGATACAGTAAACCTGAACTGAAGCATCGGAATCCAAAACTGGAATCACAGGAGTGGTTCAAAACATAGAAAGTGAGAGTGTCAGTCCTCTTGTACTTAAGTCGGCATTGTGACTTTTGAATTTAATTCAGATGCAATTTCTGTGTTTCATCGTCAATAAGAAGGTCCAAGGGATACAGTAAACCTGAAGTGAAGCATCAGAATCGAAAACTGGACTCACAGGAGAGATTTAAATCATAGAAAGTATGAGTGTCAGTCCTCTTTGACATAAGTCGGCATTGTGCATTTTGAATTTAATTCCGATGCGATTTCTGTGTTTCATCGTCAGTAAGAAGGTCCAAGGGATACAGCTGACCTGAAGTGAAGCATCGGAATCTAAAACTGTACTCGCAGGAGAGGTTAAAATCAGAGAAAGTGAGAGTGTCAGTCCTCTTCTACTTAAGTCGGCATTGTGACATTTGTATTAAATTCGGATGCAATTTCTGTGTTTCATCGTCAATAAGAATGTCCAACAGATACAGTAAACCTGAGGTGAAGCATCGGAATCTAAAACTGGACTCACAGGAGAGGTTCAAATCATAGAAAGTGAGAGTGTCAGTCCTCTTTTACTTAAGTCGGCATTGTGCGTTTTGAATTTAATTGCGATGCAATTTCTGTGTTTCATCTTCAGTAAGAAGGTCCAAGGGATACAGCAAACCTGAAGTGAAGCATCGGAATCTAAAACTGGACTCGCAGGAGAGGTTCAAATCAGAGAAAGTGAGAGTGTCGGTCCTCTTGTACTTAAGTCGGCATTGTGCCATTTGTATTAAGTTCGGATGCAATTTCTGTGTTTCATCGTCAATAAGAAGGTCCAAGGGATACAGTGAACCTGAAGTGAAGCATCGGAATCTAAAACTGGACTCACAGGAGAGGTTCAAATCATAGAAAGTTAGAGTGTCAGTCTTCTTGTACTTAAGTCGGCATTGTGCCTTTTGTATTAAATTCTGATGCAAACTCTGTGTTTCATCGTCAATAAGAAGGTCGAAAGGATACACTAAATCTGAAGTGAAGCATCGGAATCTAAAACTGGACTCGCAGGAGAGGTTCAAATCATACGAAGTTAGAGTGTCAGTCCTCTTGTACTTAAGTCGGCGTGGTGCCTTTTGAATTTAATTCCGATGCAACTTCTGTGTATCATCGACAATAAGAAGGTGCAAGGTATACAGTAAACCTGAAGTTAAGCATCGGAATCTAAAACTGGACACACAGAGGAGGATCAAATCATAGAAAGTGAGAGTGTCAGTCCTCTTGTACTTAAGCCGCCATTGTGCTTTTTGTATTACATTCGGATGCAATTTCTGTGTTTCATCGTCAATATGAAGGTCCAATGGATACAGTAAACCTGAAGTGAAGCATCGGCAACTAAAACTGGACTCACAGGAGAGGTTAAAATCATAGAAAGTTAGAGTGTCAGTCCTCTTGTACTTAGGTCGGCTATGTGCCATTTGTATTAAACTCGGATGCAAACTCTGTGTTTCATCGTCAATAAGAAGGTCGAAGGGATACAGTAAACCTGAAGTGAAGCATCGGAATCTAATACCGGACTCAGAGGAGAAGTTCAAATCATAGAAAGTTTGAGTGTCAGTCATGTTGTACTTAAGTCGGCATTGTGATTTTTGAATTTAATTCAGATGCAATTTCTGTGTTTCATCGTCAATAAGAAGGTCGAAGGGATACAGTAAACCTGAAGTTAAGCATCGGAATCTAGAACTCGACTCACAGGAGAGGTTCAAATCACAGAAAGTTAGAGTGTCAGTCCTCTTGTACTTAAGTCGGCATTGTGCGTTTTGAATTTAATTCCGATGCAATTTCTGTGTTTCATCGTCAATAAGAAGGTCCAAGGGATACAGTAAACCTGAAGTGAAGCATCGGAATCTAAAACTGGACTCACAGAGAGGTTAAATCATAGAAAGTGAGAGTGTCAGTCCTCTTGTACTTAAGTCGGCATTGTGCCATTTGTATTAAATTCGGGTGCAATTTCTGTGTTTCATCATCAATAAGAAGGTCCAAGGGATACAGTAAACCTGAAGTGAAGCATCGGAATCAAAAACTGTACTCACAGGAGAGATTCAAATCATAGAAAGTTAGAGTGTCACTCCTCTTGTACTTGAGTCGGTATTGTGCCTTTTGTATTAAATTCGGGTGCAATTTCTGTGTTTCATCGTCAATAAGAAGGTCCAAGGGATACAGTGAACCTAAAGTGAAGCATCGGAATCTAAAACTGGACTCAAAGGAGAGTTTCAAATCATAGAAAGTTAGAATGTCAGTCCTCTTGTACTTAAGTCGGCATTGTGCCTTTTGTATTAAATTCGGATTCAATTTCTGTGTTTCATCGTCAATAAGAAGGTCCAAGGGATACAGCAAACCTGAAGTGAAGCATCGGAATCTAAAACTGGATTCGCTGGAGAGGTTCAAATCAGAGAAAGTGAGAGTGTCAGTCCTCTTGTACTTAGGTCGGCTATGTGCCATTTGTATTAAACTCGGATGCAAACTCTGTGTTTCATCGTCAATAAGAAGGTCGAAGGGATACAGTAAACCAGAAGTGAAGCATCGGAAACTAAAATTGGACTCACAGGAGAGGTTCAAATCATAGAATGTGAGAGTGTCGGTACTATTGTACTTGAGTCGGCATTGTAGCATTTGTATTAAATTCGGATGCAATTTCTGTATTTCATCGTTAATAAGAATGTCCAAGCGATGCAGTAAACCTGAAGTAAAGCATCGGAATCTTAAACTTGACTCACAGGAGAGGTTCAAATTATAGGAAGTGAGAGTGTCAGTACTCTTGTACTCTAGTCGCCATTGTGATTTTTATATTAAATTCGGATGCAATTTCTGTGTTTCATCGTCAATAAGAGGGTCCAAGGGATACAGTAAACCTGAAGTGAAGCATCGGAATCTAAAACTGGACTCACAGGAGAGGTTCGAATCATAGAAAGTTAGAGTGTCAGTCCTCTTGTACTTAAGTCGGCATTGTGCATTTTATATTAAATTCTGATGCAAACTCTGTGTTTCATTGTCAATAAGACGGTCCAAGGGATACAGGAAACCTGAAGTGAAGCATCGGAATCTAAAACTTGACTCTCAGGAGAGGTTCAAATCATAGAAAGTTAGAGTGTCAGTCCTCTTGTACTTAAGACGGCATTGTGATTTTTGAATTTAATTCCGATGCAATTTATGTGTTTCATCGTCAATAAGAAGGTCCAATGGATACATTAAACCTGGAGTGAAGCATCGGAATCTGAAACAGGACTCACAGCAGAGGTTCAAATCATATAAAGTGAGAGTGTCAGTCCTCTTTCACTTAAGTCGGCATTGTGCGTTTTGAATTTAATTGCGATGCAATTTCTGTGTTTCATCTTCAATAAGAAGGTCCAAGGGATACAGTAAACCTGAAGTGAAGCATCGGAATCTAAAACAATACTCTCAGGAGAGGTTCAAATCATAGAAAGTCAGAGTGTCAGTCCTCTTGTACTTAAGTCGGCACTGTGTCATTTGTATTAAATTCGGGTGCAATTTCTGTGTTTCATCGTCAATAAGAAGGTCCAAGGGATACAGTAAACCTGAAGTGAAGCATCGGAATCTAAAACTGGATTCACAGGAGAGGTTCAAATCATAGAAAGTTTGAATGTCAGTCCTCTTGTACTTAAGTCGGCATTGTGCCTTTTGTATTAAATTCGGATGCAATTTCTGTGTCTCATCGTCAATAAGAAGGAGCAAGGTATACAGTAAACGTGAAGTGAAGCATCGGAATCTAAAACTGGACTCACAGGAGAGGTTCAAATCATAGAAAATGAGAGTGTCAGTCCTCTTGTACTTGAGTCGGTATTGTGCTTTTGTATTTAATTGGGGAGCAATTTCTGTGTTTCATCGTCAATAAGAAGGTCCAAGGGATACAGTAAACCTGAAGTTAAGCATCGGAATCTACAACTGGACTCACAGGAGAAGTTCAAATCATAGAAAGTGAGAGTGTCAGTCCACTTTTACTTAAGCAGCATTGTGCGTTTTGAATTTAATTCCGATGCTATTTCTGTTTTTCATCGTCAATAAGAAAGTCCAAGGGATACAGTAAACCTGAAGTGAAGCATCGGAATCTAAAACTGGACTGACAGGAGAGGTTCAAATCATAGAAAGTGAGAGTGTCAGTCCTCTTGTACTTAAGTCGGCATTGTGCCATTTGTATTAAATTCGGGTGCAATTTCTGTGTTTCATCGTCAATAAGAAGGTCCAAGGGATACAGTAAACCTGACGTGAAGCATCGGAATCTAAAACTGGACTCACAGGATAGGTACAAATCATAGAAAGTGAGAGTGTCAGTCCTCTTGTACTTAAGTCTGCATTGTGGCATTTGTATTAAATTCGGATGCTATTTCTGTGTTTCATCGTCAATAAGAAGGTCCGAGGGATACAGTAAACCTGAAGTGAAGCATCGGAATCTAAAACTGGACTCACAGGAGAGATTTAAATCATAGAATGTGGGAGTGTCAGTCCTCTTTTACTTAAGTCGGCATTGTGCATTTTGAATTTAATTCCGATGCAATATCTGTTTTTCATCGTCAATAAGAAGGTCCAAGGGATACAGCAAACCTGAAGTGAAGCATCGGAATCTAAAACTGGATTCGCTGGAGAGGTTCAAATCAGAGAAAGTGAGAGTGTCAGTCCTCTTTTACTTAAGTCGGCATTGTGCAATTTGTATTAAATTCGGATGTATTTCTGTGTTTCATCGTCAATAAGAAGGTCCAAGGGATACAGTAAACCTGAAGTGAGGCATCGGAATCTAAAACTGGACTCACAGCAGAGGTTCAAATCATATAAAGTGAGAGTGTCAGTCCTCTTTCACTTAAGTCGGCATTGTGCGTTTTGAATTTAATTGCGATGCCATTTCTGTGTTTCATCTTCAATAAGAAGGTCCAAGGGATACAGTAAACCTGAAGTGAAGCATCGGAATCTAAAACAGGACTCTCAGGAGAGGTTCAAATCATAGAAAGTCAGAGTGTCAGTCCTCTTGTACTTAAGTCGGCATTGTGTCATTTGTATTAAATTCTGGTGCAATTTCTGTGTTTCATCGTCAATAAGAAGGTCCAAGGGATACAGTAAACCTGAAGTGAAGCATCGGAATCTAAAACTGGATTCACAGGAGAGGTTCAAATCATAGAATGTTTGAATGTCAGTCCTCTTGTACTTAAGTCGGCATTGTGCCTTTTGTATTAAATTCGGATGCAATTTCTGTGTCTCATCGTCAATAAGAAGGAGCAAGGTATACAGTAAACGTGAAGTGAAGCATCGGAATCTAAAACTGGACTCACAGGAGAGGTTCAAAGCATAGAAAATGAGAGTGTCAGTCCTCTTGTACTTAAGTCGGCATTGTGGCATTTGTATTTAATTAGGATGGAATTTCTGTGTTTCATCGTCAATAAGAACGTCCATGGGATACAGTAAACCTGAAGTGAAGCATCGGAATCTAAAACTGGACTCACAGGAGAGGTTCAAATCATAGAAAATTAGAGTGTCACTCCTCTTGTACTTGAGTCGGTATTGTGCTTTTGTATTTAATTGGGGAGCAATTTCTGTGTTTCATCGTCAATAAGAAGGTACAAGGGATACAGTAAACCTGAAGTTAAGCATCGGAATCTACAACTGGACTCACAGGAGAAGTTCAAATCATAGAAAGTGAGAGTGTCAGTCCACTTTTACTTAAGCAGCATTGTGCGTTTTGAATTTAATTCCGATGCTATTTCTGTTTTTCATCGTCAATAAGAAAGTCCAAGGGATACAGTAAACCTGAAGTGAAGCATCGGAATCTAAAACTGGACTGACAGGAGAGGTTCAAATCATAGAAAGTGAGAGTGTCAGTCCTCTTGTACTTAAGTCGGCATTGTGCCATTTGTATTAAATTCGGGTGCAATTTCTGTGTTTCATCGTCAATAAGAAGGTCCAAGGGATACAGTAACCCTGACGTGAAGCATCGGAATCTAAAACTGGACTCACAGGAGAGATTTAAATCATAGAAAGTGGGAGTGTCAGTCCTCTTTTACTTAAGTCGGCATTGTGCATTTTGAATTTAATTCCGATGCAATATCTGTTTTTCATCGTCAATAAGAAGGTCTAAGGGATACAGCAAACCTGAAGTGAAGCATCGGAATCTAAAACTGGATTCGCTGGAGAGGTTCAAATCAGAGAAAGTGAGAGTGTCAGTCCTCTTTTACTTAAGTCGGCATTGTGCAATTTGTATTAAATTCGGAAGTATTTCTGTGTTTCATCGTCAATAAGAAGGTCCAAGGGATACAGTAAACCTGAAGTGAGGCATCGGAATCTAAAACTGGACTCACAGGAGATATCTAAATCATAGAAAGTGAGAGTCCTCTTTTACTTAAGTCGGCATTGTGCCTTTTGAATTTAATTCCGATGCAATTTCTGTGTTTCATCGTCAATAAGATGGTCCAAGCGATACAGTAGACCTGAAGCGAAGCATCGGAATCTAAAACTGGACTTACAATAGAGGTTCAAATCATAGAAAATGAGAGTGTCAGTCCTCTTTTACTTAAGTCGGCATTGTGCCTTTTCAATTTAATTCCGATGCAATTTCTGTGATTCATCGTCATTAAGAAGGTCCAAGGGATACAGTAAACCTGAAGTGAAGTATCGGAATCTAAAACTGGACTCACAGGAGAGGTTCAAAACATCTAAAGTGGGAGTGTCGGTCCTCTTGTACTTAAGTCGGCATTGTGCCATTTGTACTAAATTCGGATGCAATTTCTGTGTTTCATCGCCAATAAGAACGTCCAAGGGATACAGTAAACCTAAAGTGAAGCATCGGAATCTAAAACTGGACTCACAGGAGAGATTCAAATCATAGATAGTTAGAGTGTCACTCCTCTTGTACTTAAGTCGGTATTGTGCCTTTTTTATTAAATTCGGATGCAATTTATGTGTTTCATCGTCAATAAGAAGGTCCAAGGGATACAGTAAACCTGTAGTGAAGCATCGGAATCTAAAACTGGACTCACAGGAGAGGTTCAAATCATAGAAAGTTAGAGTGTCAGTCCTCTTTTACTTAAGTCAGCATTGTGCCTTTTGTAATAAATTTGGATGCAAACTCTGTGTTTCATCTTCAATAAGAAGGTCCAAGGGATACAGTAAACTGGAAGTGAAGCATCGGAAACTAAAACTGGACTCACAGGAGAGGATCAAATCATAGAATGTTAGAGTGTCAGTCCTCTTGTACTTAAGTCGGCATTGTGATTTTTGAATTTAATTCAGATCAATTTCTGTGTTTCATCGTCAATAAGAAGGTCCAAGGGATACAGTAAACCTGAAGTTAAGCATCGGAATCTAAAACTGGACTCACAGGAGAGGTTCAAATCATAGAAAGTGAGAGTGTCAGTCCTCTTGTACTTAAGTCGGCATTGTGCCATTTGTATTAAATTCGGGTGCAATTTCTGTGTTTCATCATCAATAAGAAGGTCCAAGGGATACAGTAAACCTGAAGTGAAGCATCGGAATCTAAAACTGGACTCACAGGAGAGGTTCAAATAATAGAAAGTGAGAGTGTCAGTCCTCTTGTACTTAAGTCGGCATTGTGCCTTTTGTATTAAATTCGGGTGCAATTTCTGTGTTTCATCATCAATAAGAAGGTCCAAGGGATACAGTGAACCTAAAGTGAAGCTTCGGAATCTAAAACTGGACTCACAGGAGAGTTTCAAATCATAGAAAGTTAGAATGTCAGTCCTCTTGTACTTAAGTCGGCATTGTGCCTTTTGTATTAAATTCGGATTCAATTCCTGTGTTTCATCCTCAATATGAAGGTCCAAGGGATACAGTAAACCTGAAGTGAAGCATCGGAATCTAAAACTGGACTCACAGGAGAGGTTCGAATCAAAGAAAGTGAGTGTGTCAGTCTTCTTGTATTAAGTCGGCATTGTGTCATTTGTATTAAATTCGGGTGCAATTTCTGTGTGTCATCGTCAATAAGAAGGTACAAGGGATACAGTAAACCTGAAGTGAAGCTTCGGAATCTAAAACTGGACTCACAGGAAAGGTTCAAATCATAGAAAGTGAGAGTGTCACTCCTCTTGTACTTGAGTCGGTATTGTGCTTTTGTATTAAAGTGGGGAGCAATTTCTGTGTTTCATCGTCAATAAGAATGTCCAAGGGGTACAGTAAACCTGAAGTGAAGCATCGGAATCTAAAACTGGATTCACAGGAAAGGTTCAAATCATAGAAAGTTAGAATGTCAGTCCTCTTGTACTTAAGCCGGCATTGTGCCCTTTGTATTAAATTCGGATGCAATTGCTGTGTTTTATCGTCAATAAGAAGGAGCAAGGTATTCAGTAAACCTGAAGTGAAGCATCGGACTCTAAAACTGGACTCACAGGAGAGGTTCAAATCATAGAAAGTTAGAATGTCAGTCCTCTTGTACTTAAGCCGGCATTGTGCCCTTTGTATTAAATTCGGATGCAATTTCTGTGTTTCATCGTCAATAAGAAGGCCCAAGGTATACAGTAAACCTGAAGTGAAGCATCGGAATCTAACACTGGACTCACAGAAGGGGTTCAAATCATCGAATGTTAGAGTGTCACTCCTCTTGTACTCAAGTCGGTATTGTGCCATTTGTATTAAATTCGGGTGCAATTTCTGTGTTTCATCGTCAATTAGAAGGTCCAAGGGATACAGTAAACCTGAAGTGAAGCATCGGAATCTAAAAGTGGACTCACAGGAGAGATTCAAATCATAGATAGTTAGAGTGTCACTCCTCTTGTACTTAAGTCGGTATTGTGCCTTTTTTATTAAATTCGGATGCAATTTATGTGTTTCATCGTCAATAAGAAGGTCCAAGGGATACAGTAAACCTGAAGTGAAGCATCGGAATCTAAAACTGGACTCACAGGAGATGTTTAGATCATAGAAAGTTAGAGTGTCAGTCCCCTTTTACTTAAGTCGGCATTGTGCGTTTTGAATTTAATTCCGATGCCATTTCTGTGTTTCATCGTCAATAAGAACGTCCAAGGGATACAGTAAACCTGGAGTGAAGCATCGGAATCTGAAACTGGACTCACAGGAGAGATTCAAATCATAGAAAGTGAGAGTGTCAGTCCTCTTTTACTTAAGTCGGCATTGTGCGTTATGAATTTAATTCCGATGCAATTTCTGTGTTTCATCTTCAATAAGAGGGTCCAAGGGATACAGTAAACCTGAAGTGAAGCATCGGAATCTAAATCTGGACTCTCAGGAGAGGTTCAAATCATAGAAAGTGAGAGTGTCAGTCCTCTTGTACTTAAGACGGCATTGTGCCGTTTGTATTAAATTCGGATGCAATTTCTGTGTTTCATCGTCAATAAGAACGTCCAAGGGATACAGTAAACCTGACGTGAAGCATCGGAATCTAAAACTGGACTCACAGGAGACATTCAAATCATAGATAGTTACAGTGTCACTCCTCTTGTACTTAAGTCGGTATTGTGCCTTTTTTATTAAATTCGGATGCAATTTATGTGTTTCATCGTCAATAAGAAGGTCCAAGGGATACAGTAAACCTGAAGTGAAGCATCGGAATCTAAAACTGGACTCACAGGAGAGGTTCAAATCGTAGAAAGTTAGAGTGTCAGTCCTCTTTTACTTAAGTCAGCATTGTGCCTTTTGTATTAAATTTCGATGCAAACTCTGTGTTTCTTCTTCAATAAGAAGGTCCAAGGGATACAGTAAACTTGA
This sequence comes from Schistocerca americana, assembly GCF_021461395.2. NCBI lineage: Eukaryota > Metazoa > Arthropoda > Insecta > Orthoptera > Acrididae > Schistocerca > Schistocerca americana. Next base: position 5,613,433 of record NW_025725906.1, read on the forward strand.
AGTGACGCATCAGAATCTAAAACTGGACTCACAGGAGGGGATCAAATCATAGAATGTTAGAGTGTCAGTCCTCTTGTACTTTAGTCGGCATTGTGATTTTTGAATTTAATTCAGATGCAATTTCTGTGTTTCATCGTCAATAAAAAGGTCCAAGGGATACAGTAAACCTGAAGTTAAGCATCGGAATCTTAAACTGGACTCACAGGAGAGGTTCAAATCATAGAAAGTAGAGTGTCAGTCCTCTTGTACTTAAGTCGGCATTGTGCCATTTGTATTAAATTCGGGTGCAATTTCTGTGTTTCATCATCAATAAGAAGGTCCAAGGGATACAGTAAACCTGAAGTGAAGCATCGGAATCAAAAACTGTACTCACAGGAGAGATTCAAATTATAGAAAGTTAGAGTGTCACTCCTCTTGTACTTGAGTCGGTATTGTGCCTTTTGTATTAAATTCGGTTGCAAGTTCTGTGTTTCATCGTCAATAAGAAGGTCCAAGGGATACAGTGAACCTAAAGTGAAGCATCGGATTCAAAAACTGGACTCACAGGAGAGATTCAAATTATAGAAAGTTAGAGTGTCACTCCTCTTTTACTTAAGTCAGCATTGTGCCTTTTGTATTAAATTTCGATGCTAACTCTGTGTTTCTTCTTCAATAAGAAGGTGCAAGGTATACAGTAAACCTGAAGTAAAGCATCGGAAAGTAAAACTAGACTCACAGGAGAGGATCAAATCATACAAAGTGAGAGTGTCAGTACTCTTGTACTTAAGTCGGCTTGTGTCATTTGTATTAAATTCGGGTGCAATTTCTGTGTTTCATCGACAATAAGAAGGTCCAAGGGATACAGTAAACCTGAAGTGAAGCATCGGAATCTAAAAGTGGACTCACAGGAGAGATTCAAATCATAGATAGTTAGAGTGTCACTCCTCTTGTACTTAAGTCGGTATTGTGCCTTTTTTATTAAATTCGGATGCAATTTATGTGTTTCATCGTCAATAAGAAGGTCCAAGGGATACAGTAAACCTGAAGTGAGGCATCGGAATGTAAAACGGGAGTCACAGGAGAGGTTCAAATCATAGAAAGTTAGAGTGTCAGTCCTCTTTTACTTAAGTCAGCATTGTGCCTTTTGTATTAAATTTGGATGCAAACTCAGTGTTTCATCTTCAATACGAAGGTCCAAGGGATACAGTAAACTTGAAGTGAGGCATCGGAATCTAAAACTGGACTCACAGGAGAGGATCAAATCATAGAATGTTAGAGTGTCAGTCCTCTTGTCCTTAAGTCGGCAGTATGATTTTTGAATTTAGTTCAGAAGCAATTTCTGTGTTTCATCGTCAATAAGAAGGTCCAAGGGATACAGTAAACCTGAAGTGAAGCATCGGAATCTAAAACTGGACTCACAGGAGAGGTTCAAATCACAGAAAGTGAGAGTGTCAATCCTCTTGTACTTATGTCGGCATTGTGCCATTTGTATTAAATTCGGGTGCAATTTCTGTGTTTCATCATCAATAAGAAGGTCCAAGGGATACAGTAAACCTGAAGTGAAGCATCGGAATCAAAAACTGTACTCACAGGAGAGATTCACTTCATAGAAAGTTAGAGTGTCACTCCTCTTGTACTTGAGTCGGTATTGTGCCTTTTGTATTAAATTCGGGTACAATTTCTGTGTTTCATCGTCAATAAAAAGGTCCAAGGGATACAGTGAACCTAAAGTGAAGCATCGGAATCTAAAACTGGACTCACAGGAGAGTTTCAAATCATAGAAAGTTAGAATGGCAGTCCTCTTGTACTTAAGTCGGCATTGTGCCTTTTGTACTAAATTCGGATTCAATTTCTGTGTTTCATCGTCAATAAGAAGGTTTAAGGGATACAGTAGACCTGAAGTGAAGCATCAGAATCTAAATCTGGACTCACAAGAGAGGTTCAAATCATAGAGAGTTAGAGTGTCACTCCTCTTGTACCAAGTTCGTATTGTTCCATTTGTATTAAATTCGGATGCAATTTCTGTGTTTCATCGTCAATAAGAAGGAGCAAGGTATTCAGTAAACCTGAAGTGAAGCATCGGAATCTAAAACTGGACTCACATGAGAGGTTCAAATCATAGAAAATGAGAGTGTCAGTCCTCTTGTACTTAAGTCGGCATTGTGGCATTTGTATTTAATTAGGATGAAATATCTGCGTTTCATCGTCAATAAGCAGGTCCAAGGGATACAGTAAACCTGAAGTGAAGCATCGGAATCTAAAACTGGACTCACAGGAGAGGTTCAAATCATAGAAAGTGGGAGTGTCAGTACTCTTGTACTTTAGTCGCCATTGTGATTTTTGTATTAAATTCGGATGCAATTTCTGTGTTTCATCGTCAATAAGAGGGTCCAAGGGATACAGTAAACCTGAAGTGAAGCATCGGAATCTAAAACTGGACTCACAGGAGAGATTTAAATCATAGAAAGTGGGAGTGTCAGTCCTCTTTTACTTAAGTCGGCATTGTGCATTTTGGATTTAATTCCGATGCAATATCTGTGTTTCATCGTCAATAAGAAGGTCCAAGGGATACAGCAAACCTGAAGTGAAGCATCGGAGTCTAAAACTGGATTCGCAGGAGAGGTTCAAATCAGAGAAAGTGAGAGTGTCAGTCCTCTTTTACTTAAGTCGGCATTGTGCCATTTGTATTAAATTCGGATGCATTTCTGTGTTTCATCGTCAATAAGAAGGTCCAAGGGATACAGTAAACCTGAAGTGAGGCATCGGAATCTAAAACTGGACTCACAGGAGATATCTAAATCATAGAAAGTGAGAGTCCTCTTTTACTTATGTCGGCATTGTGCCTTTTGAATTTAATTCCGATGCAATTTCTGTGTTTCATCGTCAGTAAGAAGGTCCAAGGGATACAGTAAACCTGAAGTGAAGCATCGGAATCTAAAACTGGACTCGCAGGAGAGGTTCAAATCAGAGAAAGTGAGAGTGTCGGTCATCTTGTACTTAAGTCGGCATTGTGCCATTTGTATTAAGTTCGGATGCAATTTCTGTGTTTCATCGTCAATAAGAAGGTCCAAGGGATACAGTGAACCTGAAGTGAAGCATCGGAATCTAAAACTGGACTCACAGGAGAGGTTCAAATCATAGAAAGTTAGAGTGTCAGTCCTCTTGTACTTAAGTCGGCATTGTGCCTTTTGTATTAAATTCTGATGCAAACTCTAAGTTTCATCGTCAATAAGAATGTCGAAGGGATACAGTAAACCTGAAGTGAAGCATCGGAATCTAAAACTGGACTCACAGGAGATGTTCAAATCATAGAAAGTGAGAGTGTCAGTCCTCTTGTACTTAAGCCGCCATTGTGCTTTTTGTATTAAATTCGGATGCAATTTCTGTGTTTCATCGTCAATATGAAGGTCCAAGCGATACAGTAAACCTGAAAAGAAGCATCGGAATCTAAAACTGGACTCACAGGAGAGGTTCAGATCATAGAAAGTGAGAGTGTCAGTCCTCTTTTACTTAAGTCGGCATTGTGCCTTTTCAATTTAATTCCGATGCAATTTCTCTGATTCATCGTCATTAAGAAGGTCCAAGGGATACAGTAAACCTGAAGTGAAGCATCGGAATCGAAAACTGGACTCACAGGAGAGGTTCAAAACATAGAAAGTGGGAGTGTCGGTCCTCTTGTACTTAAGTCGGCATTGTGCCATTTGTATTAAATTCGGATACAATTTCTGTGTTTCATCGCCAATAAGAACGTCCAAGGGATACAGTAAACCTGAAGTGATGCATCGGAATCTAAAACTGGACTCACAGGAGAGGTTCAAATCATAGAAAGTGAGAGTGTCAGTCCTCTTGTATTAAGTCGGCATTGTGTCATTTGTATTAAATTCGGGTGCAATTTCTGTGTTTCATCGTCAATAAGAAGGTACAAGGGATACATTAAACCTGAAGTGAAGCATCGGAATCTAAAACTGGATTCACAGGAGAGGTTCAAATCATAGAAAGTTAGAATGTCAGTCCTCTTGTACTTAAGTCGGCATTGTGCCCTTTGTATTAAATTCGGATGCAATTGCTGTGTTTCATCGTCAATAAGAAGGAGCAAGGTATTCAGTAAACCTGAAGTGAAGCATCGGACTCTAAAACTGGACTCACAGGAGAGGTTCAAATCATAGAAAGTGAGAGTGTCAGTCCTCTTGTACTTAGGTCGGCATTGTGTAATTTGTATTAAATTCGGGTACAGTTTCTGTGTTTCATCGTAAATAAGAAGGTCCAAGGGATACAGTAAACCTGAAGTGAAGCATCGGAATCAAAAACTGTACTCACAGGAGAGATTCAAATCATAGAAAGTTAGAGTGTCACTCCTCTTGTACTTGAGTCTCTATTGTGCCTTTTGTATTTAATTCGGGTGCAATTTCTGTGTTTCATCGTCAATAAGAAGGTCCAAGGTATTCAGTAAACCTGAAGTGAAGCATCGGAATCTAAAACTGGGCTCACAGGAGAGGTTCAAATCATAGAAAGTTAGAATGTCAGTCCTCTTGTACTTAAGTCGGCATTGTGCCTTGTGTACTAAATTCGGATACAATTTCTGTGTTTCATCGTCAATAAGAAGGTTTAAGGGATACAGTAGACCTGAAGTGAAGCATCAGAATCTAAAACTGGACACACAAGAGAGGTTCAAATCATAGAGAGTTAGAGTGTCACTCCTCTTGTACCAAGTTGGTATTGTGCCATTTGTATTAAATTCGGATGCAATTTCAGTGTTTCATCGTCAATAAGAAGGAGCAAGGTATTCAGTAAACCTGAAGTGAAGCATCGGAATCTAAAACTGGGCTCACAGGAGAGGTTCAAATCATAGAAAATGAGAGTGTCAGTCCTCTTGTACTTAAGTCGGCATTGTGGCAATTGTATTTAATTAGGATGAAATATCTGTGTTTCATCGTCAATAAGAAGGTCCAAGGGATACAGTAAACCTGAAGTGAAGCATCAGATTCTAAAACTGGACTCACAGGAGAGGTTCAAATCACAGAAAGTGAGAGTGTCAGTACTGTTGTACTTTAGTCGCCATTGTGATTTTTGTATTATATTCGGCTGCAATTTCTGTGTTTCATCGTCAATAAGAAGGTCCAAAGGATACAATAAGCCTGAAGTGAAGCATCGGAATCTAAAACTGGACTCACAGGAGAGGTTCAAATCATAGAGAGTTAGAGTGTCAGTCCTCTTGTACTTAAGTCGGCATTGTGCCTTTTATATTAAATTCGGATGCAAACTCTGTGTTTCATCGTCAATAAGAAGGTCCAAGGGATACAGTAAACCTGAAGTGAAGAATCGGAATCTAAAACTGGACTCACAGGAGAGGTTCAAATCATAGAAAGTTAGAGTGTCAGTCCTCTTGGACTTAAGTCGGCATTGTGATTCTTGAATTTAATTCGGATGCAATTTCTGTGTTTCATCGTCAATAAGAACGTCCAAGGGATACAGTAAACCTGGAGTTAAAGTTCGGAATCTGAAACTGGACTCACAGGAGAGATTCAAATCATAGAAAGTGAGAGTGTCAGTCCTCTTTTACTTAAGTCGGCATTGTGCGTTATGAATTTAATTCCGATGCAATTTCTGTGTTTCATCTTCAATAAGAGTGTCCAAGGGATACAGTAAACCTGAAGTGAAGCATCGGAATCTAAAACTGGACTCTCAGGAGAGGTTCAAATCATAGAAAGTGAGAGTGTCAGTCCTCTTGTACTTAAGTCGGCATTGTGCCGTTTGTATTAAATTCGGATGCAATTTCTGTGTTTCATCGTCAATAAGAACGTCCAAGGGATACAGTAAACCTGAAGTGAAGCATCGGAATCTAAAACTGGACTCACAGGAGACATTCAAATCAAAGATAGTTAGAGTGTCATTCCTCTTGTACTTAAGTCGGTATTGTGCCTTTTTTATTAATTTCGGATGCATTTTATGTGTTTCATCGTCAAAAGAAGGTCCAAGGGATACAGTAAACCTGAAGTGAAGCATCGGAATCTAAAACTGGACTCTCAGGAGAGGTTCAAATCATAGAAAGTAAGAGTGTCAGTCCTCTTTTACTTAAGTCAGCATTGTGCCTTTTGTATTAAATTTCGATGCAAACTCTGTGTTTCATCTTCAATAAGAAGGTCCAAGGGATACAGTAAACTTGAAGTGAAGCATCGGAATCTAAAACTGGACTCACAGGAGAGGATCAAATCATAGAATGTTAGAGTGTCAGTCTTCTTGTACTTAAGTCGGCATTATGATTTTTGAATTTAATTCAGATGCAATTTCTGTGTTTGATCGTCAATAAGAAGGTCCAAGGGATACAGTAAACCTGAAGTTAAGCATCGGAATCTAAAACTGGACTCACAGGAGAGGTTCAGATCACAGAAAGTTAGAGTGTCAGTCCTCTTTTACTTAAGTCGGCATTGTGCCATTTGTATTACATTCGGGTGCAATTTCTGTGTTTCATCATCAATAAGAAGGTTCAAGGGATACAGTAAACCTGAAGTGGAGCATCGGAATCAAAAACTATACTCACAGGAGAGATTCAAATCATTGAAAGTTAGAGTGTCACTCCTCTTGTACTTGAGTCGGTATTGTGCCTTTTGTATTAAAGTCGGGTGCAATATCTGTGTTTCATCGTCAATAAGAAGGTCCAAGGGATACAGTAAACCTAAAGTGAAGCATCGGAATCTAAAACTGGACTCACAGGAGAGTTTCAAATCATAGAAAGTTAGAATGTCAGTCCTCTTGTACTTAAGTCGGCATTGTGCCTTTTGTATTAAATTCGGATTCAATTTCAGTGTTTCATCGTCAATAAGAAGGTGCAAGGTATACAGTCAACCTGAAGTGAAGTATCGGAAAGTAAAACTAGACTCACAGGAGAGGTTCAAATCACAGAAAGTGAGAGTGTCAGTACTCTTGTACTTGAGTCGGCATTGGAGCATTTGTATTAAATTCGGATGCAATTTCTGTATTTCATCGTCAATAAGAAGGTCCAAGCGATACAGTAAACCTGACGTAAAGCATCGGAATCTTAAACTGGACTCACAGGAGAGGTTCAAATCATAGAAAGTGAGAGTGTCAGCCTTCTTTTACTTAAGTCGGCATTGTGCGTTTTGAATTTAATTCCGATGCAATTTCTGTGTTTCACCTTCAATAAGAAGGTCCAAAGGATACAGTAAACCTGAAGTGAACCATCGGAATCGAAAACTGGACTCTTAGGAGTGGTTCAAATCATAGAAAGTGAGAGTGTCAGTCCTCTTGTACTTAAGTCGGCATTGTGTCATTTGCATTAAATTCGGGTGCAATTTCTGTGTTTCATCGTCAATAAGAAGGTACAAGGGATACAGTAAACCTGAAGTGAAGCATCGGAATCTAAAACTGGACTCACAGGAAAGGTTCAAATCATAGAAAGTGAGAGTGTCACTCCTCTTGTACTTGAGTCGATATTGTGCTTTTGTATTAAATTGGGGAGCAATTTCTGTGTTTCATCGTCAATAAGAAGGTCCAAGGGATACAGTGAACCTAAAGTGAAGCATCGGAATCTAAAGCTGGACTCACAGGAGAGTTTCAAATCATAGAAAGTTAGAATGTCAGTCCTCTTGTACTTAAGTCGGCATTGTGCCTTTTGTACTAAATTCGGATTCAATTTCTGTGTTTCATCGTCAATAAGAAGGTTTAAGGGATACAGTAGACCTGAAGTGATGCATCAGAATCTAAAACTGGACTCACAAGAGAGGTTCAAATCATAGAGAGTTAGTGTGTCACTCCTCTTGTACCAAAATTGTATTGTGCCATTTGTATTAAATTCGGATGCAATTTCTGTGTTTCATCGTCAGTAAGAAGGAGCAAGGTATTCAGTAAACCTGAAGTGAAGCATCGGAATCTAAAACTGGACTCACAGGAGAGGTTCAAATCATAGAAAATGAGAGTGTCAGTCCTCTTGTACTTAAGTCGGCATTGTGGCATTTGTATTTAATTAGGATGAAATATCTGTGTTTCATCGTCAATAAGAAGGTCCAAGGGATACAGTAAACCTGAAGTGAAGCATCGGAATCTAAAACTGGACTCACAGGAGAGGTTCAAATCATAGAAAGTGAGAGTGTCAGTACTCTTGTACTTTAGTCGCCATTGTGATTTTTGTATTAAATTCGGATGCAATTTCTGTGTTTAATCGTCCATAAGAAGGTGCAAGGGATACAGTAAACCTGAAGTGAAGCATCGGAATCTAAAACTGGACTCACAGGAGAGGTTCAAATCATAGAAAGTGAGAGTGTCAGTCCTCTTTTACTTAAGTCGGCATTGTGCGTTATGAATTTAATTCCGATGCAATTTCTGTGTTTCATCTTCAATAAGAGTGTCCAAGGGATACAGTAAAACTGAAGTGAAGCATCGGAATCTAAAACTGGACTCTCAGGAGAGGTTCAAATCATAGAAAGTGAGAGTGCCAGTCCTCTTGTACTTAAGTCGGCATTGTGCCGTTTGTATTAAATTCGGATGCAATTTCTGTGTTTCATCGTCAATAAGAACGTCCAAGGGATACAGTAAACCTGAAGTGAAGCATCGGAATCTAAAACTGGACTCACAGGAGGCATTCAAATCAAAGATAGTTAGAGTGTCACTCCTCTTGTACTTAAGTCGGTATTGTGCCTTTTTTATTAATTTCGGATGCAATTTATGTGTTTCATCGTAAATAAGAAGGTCCAAGGGATACAGTAAACCTGAAGTGAAGCATCGGAATCTAAAACTGGACTCACAGGAGAGGTTCAAATCATAGAAAGATAGAGTGTCAGTCCTCTTTTACTTAAGTCAGCATTGTGCCTTTTGTAATAAATTTCGATGCAAACTCTGTGTTTCATCTTCAATAAGAAGGTCCAAGGGATACAGTAAACTTGAAGTGAAGCATCGGAATCTAAAACTGGACTCACAGGAGAGGATCAAATCATAGAATGTTAGAGTGTCAGTCCTCTTGTACTTAAGTCGGCATTATGATTTTTGAATTTAATTCAGATGCAATTTCTGTGTTTGATCGTCAATAAGAAGGTCCAAGGGATACAGTAAACCTGAAGTTAAGCATCGGAATCTAAAACTGGACTCACAGGAGAAGTTCAGATCATAGAAAGTTAGAGTGTCAGTCCTCTTTTACTTAAGTCGGCATTGTGCCATTTGTATTAAATTCGGGTGCAATTTCTGTGTTTCATCATCAATAAGAAGGTCCAAGGCATACAGTAAACCTGAAGTGAAGCATCGGAATCAAAAACTGTACTCACAGGAGAGATTCAAATCATAGAAAGTTAGAGTGTCACTCCTCTTGTACTTGAGTCGGTATTGTGCCTTTTGTATTAAAGTCGGTTGCAATTTCTGTGTTTCATCGTCAATAAGAAGGTCCAAGGGATACAGAAAACCTAAAGTGAAGCATCGGAATCTAAAACTGGACTCACAGGAGATTTTCAAATCATAGAAAGTTAGAATGTCAGTCCTCTTGTACTTAAGTCGGCATTGTGCCTTTTGTATTAAATTCGGATTCAATTTCAGTGTTTCATCGTCAATAAGAAGGTGCAAGGTATACAGTAAACCTGAAGTGAAGTATCGGAAAGTAAAACTAGACTCACAGGAGAGGTTCAAATCACAGAAAGTGAGAGTGTCAGTACTCTTGTACTTGAGTCGGCATTGTAGCATTTGTATTAAATTCGGATGCAATTTCTGTGTTTCATCGTCAATAAGAAGGTCCAAGCGATACAGTAAACCTGAAGTAAAGCATCGGAATCTTAAACTGGACTCACAGGAGAGGTTCAAATCATAGAAAGTGAGAGTGTCAGCCTTCTTTTACTTAAGTCGGCATTGTGCGTTTTGAATTTAATTCCGATGCAATTTCTGTGTTTCACCTTCAATAAGAAGGTCCAAAGGATACAGTAAACCTGAAGTGAAGCATCGGAATCTAAAACTGGACTCATAGGAGAGGTTCAAATCATAGAAAGTGAGAGTGTCAGTCCTCTTGTACTTAAGTCGGCATTGTGTCATTTGCATTAAATTTGGGTGCAATTTCTGTGTTTCATCGTCAATAAGAAGGTACAAGGGATACAGTAAACCTGAAGTGAAGCATCGGAATCTAAAACTGGACTCACAGGAAAGGTTCAAATCATAGAAAGTGAGAGTGTCACTCCTCTTGTACTTGAGTCGATATTGTGCTTTTGTATTAAATTGGGGAGCAATTTCTGTGTTTCATCGTCAATAAGAAGGTCCAAGGGATACAGTGAACCTAAAGTGAAGCAACGGAATCTAAAGCTGGACTCACAGGAGAGTTTCAAATCATAGAAAGTTAGAATGTCAGTCCTCTTGTACTTAAGTCGGCATTGTGCCTTTTGTACTACATTCGGATTCAATTTCTGTGTTTCATCGTCAATAAGAAGGTTTAAGGGATACAGCAGACCTGAAGTGAAGCATCAGAATCTAAAACTGGACTCACAAGAGAGGTTCAAATCATAGAGAGTTAGTGTGTCACTCCTCATGTACCAAAATTGTATTGTGCCATTTGTATTAAATTCGGATGCAATTTCTGTGTTTCATCGTCAGTAAGAAGGAGCAAGGTATTCACTAAACCTGAAGTGAAGCATCGGAATCTAAAACTGGACTCACAGGAGAGGTTCAAATCATAGAAAGTGAGAGTGTCAGTACTCTTGTACTTTAGTCGCCATTGTGATTTTTGTATTAAATTCGGATGCAATTTCTGTGTTTCATCGTCAATAAGAAGGTGCAAGGGATACAGTAAACCTGAAGTGAAGCATCGGAATCTAAAACTGGACTCACAGGAGAGGTTCAAATCATAGAAAGTGAGAGTGTCAGCCCTCTTTTACTTAAGTCGGCATTGTGCGTTATGAATTTAATTCCGATGCAACTTCTGTGTTTCATCTTCAATAAGAGTGTCCAAGGGATACAGTAACCCTGAAGTGAAGCATCGGAATCTAAAACTGGACTCTCAGGAGAGGTTCAAATCATAGAAAGTGAGAGTGTCAGTCCTCTTGTACTTAAGTCGGCATTGTGCCGTTTGTATTAAATTCGGATGCAATTTCTGTGTTTCATCGTCAATAAGAACGTCCAAGGGATACAGTAAACCTGAAGTGAAGCATCGGAATCTAAAACTGGACTCACAGGAGGCATTCAAATCAAAGATAGTTAGAGTGTCACTCCTCTTGTACTTAAGTCGGTATTGTGCCTTTTTTATTAATTTCGGATGCAATTTATGTGTTTCATCGTCAATAAGAAGGTCCAAGGGATACAGTAAACCTGAAGTGAAGCATCGGAATCTAAAACTGGACTCACAGGAGAGGTTCAAATCATAGAAAGATAGAGTGTCAGTCCTCTTTTACTTAAGTCAGCATTGTGCCTTTTGTATTAAATTTCGATGCAAACTCTGTGTTTCATCTTCAATAAGAAGGTCCAAGGGATACAGTAAACTTGAAGTGAAGCATCGGAATCTAAAACTGGACTCACAGGAGAGGATCAAATCATAGAATGTTAGAGTGTCAGTCCTCTTGTACTTAAGTCGGCATTATGATTTTTGAATTTAATTCAGATGCAATTTCTGTGTTTGATCGTCAATAAGAAGGTCCAAGGGATACAGTAAACCTGAAGTTACGCATCGGAATCTAAAACTGGACTCACAGGAGTGGTTCAGATCATAGAAAGTTAGAGTGTCAGTCCTCTTTTACTTAAGTCGGCATTGTGCCATTTGTATTAAATTCGGGTGCAATTTCTGTGTTTCATCATCAATAAGAAGGTCCAAGGGATACAGTAAACCTGAAGTGAAGCATCGGAATCAAAAACTGTACTCACAGGAGAGATTCAAATCATAGAAAGTTAGAGTGTCACTCCTCTTGTACTTGAGTCGGTATTGTGCCTTTTGTATTAAAGTCGGTTGCAATTTCTGTGTTTCATCGTCAATAAGAAGGTCCAAGGGATACAGAAAACCTAAAGTGAAGCATCGGAATCTAAAACTGGACTCACAGGAGATTTTCAAATCATAGAAAGTTAGAATGTCAGTCCTCTTGTACTTAAGTCGGCATTGTGCCTTTTGTATTAAATTCGGATTCAATTTCAGTGTTTCATCGTCAAAAAGAAGGTGCAAGGTATACAGTAAACCTGAAGTGAAGTATCGGAAAGTAAAACTAGACTCACAGGAGAGGTTCAAATCACAGAAAGTGAGAGTGTCAGTACTCTTGTACTTGAGACGGCATTGTAGCATTTGTATTAAATTCGGATGCAACTTCTGTGTTTCATCGTCAATAAGAAGGTCCAAGCGATACAGTAAACCTGAAGTAAAGCATCGGAATCTTAAACTGGACTCACAGGAGAGGTTCAAATCATAGAAAGTGAGAGTGTCAGCCTTCTTTTACTTAAGTCGGCATTGTGCGTTTTGAATTTAATTCCGATGCAATTTCTGTGTTTCACCTTCAATAAGAAGGTCCAAAGGATACAGTAAACCTGAAGTGAAGCATCGGAATCTAAAACTGGACTCTTAGGAGAGGTTCAAATCATAGAAAGTGAGAGTGTCAGTCCTCTTGTACTTAAGTCGGCATTGTGTCATTTGCATTAAATTCGGGTGCAATTTCTGTGTTTCATCGTCAATAAGAAGGTACAAGGGATACAGTAAACCTGAAGTGAAGCATCGGAATCTAAAACTGGACTCACAGGAAAGGTTCAAATCATAGAAAGTGAGAGTGTCACTCCTCTTGTACTTGAGTCGATATTGTGCTTTTGTATTAAATTGGGGAGCAATTTCTGTGTTTCATCGTCAATAAGAAGGTCCAAGGGATACAGTGAACCTAAAGTGAAGCAACGGAATCTAAAGCTGGACTCACAGGAGAGTATCAAATCATAGAAAGTTAGAATGTCAGTCCTCTTGTACTTAAGTCGGCATTGTGCCTTTTGTACTACATTCGGATTCAATTTCTGTGTTTCATCGTCAATAAGAAGGTTTAAGGGATACAGCAGACCTGAAGTGAAGCATCAGAATCTAAAACTGGACTCACAAGAGAGGTTCAAATCATAGAGAGTTAGTGTGTCACTCCTCTTGTACCAAAATTGTATTGTGCCATTTGTATTAAATTCGGATGCAATTTCTGTGTTTCATCGTCAGTAAGAAGGAGCAAGGTATTCACTAAACCTGAAGTGAAGCATCGGAATCTAACACTGGACTCACAGGAGAGGTTCAAATCATAGAAAGTGAGAGTGTCAGTACTCTTGTACTTTAGTCGCCATTGTGAATTTTGTATTAAATTCGGATGCAATTTCTGTGTTTCATCGTCAATAAGAAGGTGCAAGGGATACAGTAAACCTGAAGTGAAGCATCGGAATCTAAAACTGGACTCACAGGAGAGGTTCAAATCATAGAAAGAGAGAGTGTCAGTCCTCTTTTACTTAAGTCGGCATTGTGCGTTATGAATTTAATTCCGATGCAACTTCTGTGTTTCATCTTCAATAAGAGTGTCCAAGGGATACAGTAACCCTGAAGTGAAGCATCGGAATCTAAAACTGGAGTCTCAGGAGAGGTTCAAATCATAGAAAGTGAGAGTGTCAGTCCTCTTGTACTTAAGTCGGCATTGTGCCGTTTGTATTAAATTCGGATGCAATTTCTGTGTTTCATCGTCAATAAGAACGTCCAAGGGATACAGTAAACCTGAAGTGAAGCATCGGAATCTAAAACTGGACTCACAGGAGGCATTCAAATCAAAGATAGTTAGAGTGTCACTCCTCTTGTACTTAAGTCGGTATTGTGCCTTTTTTATTAATTTCGGATGCAATTTATGTGTTTCATCGTCAATAAGAAGGTCCAAGGGATACAGTAAACCTGAAGTGAAGCATCGGAATCTAAAACTGGACTCACAGGAGAGGTTCAAATCATAGAAAGATAGAGTGTCAGTCCTCTTTTACTTAAGTCAGCATTGTGCCTTTTGTATTAAATTTCGATGCAAACTCTGTGTTTCATCTTCAATAAGAAGGTCCAAGGGATACAGTAAACTTGAAGTGAAGCATCGGAATCTAAAACTGGACTCACAGGAGAGGATCAAATCATAGAATGTTACAGTGTCAGCCCTTTTGTACTTAAGTCGGCATTATGATTTTTGAATTTAATTCAGATGCAATTTCTGTGTTTGATCGTCAATAAGAAGGTCCAAGGGATACAGTAAACCTGAAGTTAAGCATCGGAATCTAAAACTGGACTCACAGGAGAGGTTCAGATCATAGAAAGTTAGAGTGTCAGTCCTCTTTTACTTAAGTCGGCATTGTGCCATTTGTATTAAATTCGGGTGCAATTTCTGTGTTTCATCATCAATAAGAAGGTCCAAGGGATACAGTAAACCTGAAGTGAAGCATCGGAATCAAAAACTGTACTCACAGGAGAGATTCAAATCATAGAAAGTTAGAGTGTCACTCCTCTTGTACTTGAGTCGGTATTGTGCCTTTTGTATTAAAGTCGGTTGCAATTTCTGTGTTTCATCGTCAATAAGAAGGTCCAAGGGATACAGAAAACCTAAAGTGAAGCATCGGAATCTAAAACTGGACTCACAGGAGAGTTTCAAATCATAGAAAGTTAGAATGTCAGTCCTCTTGTACTTAAGTCGGCATTGTGCCTTTTGTATTAAATTCGGATTCAATTTCAGTGTTTCATCGTCAATAAGAAGGTGCAAGGTATACAGTAAACCTGAAGTGAAGTATCGGAAAGTAAAACTAGACTCACAGGAGAGGTTCAAATCACAGAAAGTGAGAGTGTCAGTACCCTTGTACTTGAGTCGGCATTGTAGCATTTGTATTAAATTCGGATGCAATTTCTGTGTTTCATCGTCAATAAGAAGGTCCAAGCGATACAGTAAACCTGAAGTAAAGCATCGGAATCTTAAACTGGACTCACAGGAGAGGTTCAAATCATAGAAAGTGAGAGTGTCAGCCCTCTTGTACTTAAGTCGGCATTGTGTCATTTGCATTAAATTCGGGTGCAATTTCTGTGTTTCATCGTCAATAAGAAGGTGCAAGGGATACAGTAAACCTGAAGTGAAGCATCGGAATCTAAAACTGGACTCACAGGAAAGGTTCAAATCATAGAAAGTGAGAGTGTCACTCCTCTTGTACTTGAGTCGATATTGTGCTTTTGTATTAAATTGGGGAGCAATTTCTGTGTTTCATCGTCAATAAGAATGTCCAAGGGGTACAGTAAACCTGAAGTGAAGCATCGGAATCTAAAACTGGATTCACAGGAGAGGTTCAAATCATAGAGAGTGAGAGTGTCAATCCTCTTGTACTTAAGTCGGCATTGTGCCCTTTGTATTAAATTCTGGTGCAATTTCTGTGTTTCTTCGTCAATAAGAAGGTCCAAGGGATACAGTAAACCTGAAGTGAAGCATCGGAATCAAATACTGTACTCACAGGAGAGATTCACATCATAGAAAGTTAGAGTGTCACTCCTCTTGTGCTTGAGTCGGTATTGTGCCTTTTGTATTAAATTCGGGTGCAATTTCTGTGTTTCATCGTCAATAAGAAGGTCCAAGGGATACAGTGAACCTAAAGTGAAGCATCGGAATCTAAAGCTGGACTCACAGGAGAGTTTCAAATCATAGAAAGTTAGAATGTCAGTCCTCTTGTACTTAAGTCGGCATTGTGCCTTTTGTACTAAATTCGGATTCAATTTCTGTGTTTCATCGTCAATAAGAAGGTTTAAGGGATACAGTAGACCTGAAGTGAAGCATCAGAATCTAAAACTGGACTCACAAGAGAGGTTCAAATCATAGAGAGTTAGAGTGTCACTCCTCTTGTACCAAGTTGGTATTGTGCCATTCGTATTAAATTCGGATGCAATTTCTGTGTTTCATCGTCAGTAAGAAGGAGCAAGGTATTCAGTAAACCTGAAGTGAAGCATCGGAATCTAAAACTGGACTCACAGGAGAGGTTCAAATCATAGAAAATGAGAGTGTCAGTCCTCTTGTACTTAAGTTGGCATTGTGGCATTTGTATTTAATTTGGATGAAATATCTGTGTTTCATCGTCAATAAGAAGGTCCAAGGGATACAGTAAACCTGAAGTGAAGCATCGGAATCTAAAACTGGACTCACAGGAGAGGTTCAAATCATAGAAAGTGAGAGTGTCAGTACTCTTGTACTTTAGTCGCCATTGTGATTTTTGTATTAAATTCGGATGCAATTTCTGTGTTTCATCGTCAATAAGAAGGTGCAAGGGATACAGTAAACCTGAAGTGAAGCATCGGAATCTAAAACTGGACTCACAGGAGAGGTTCAAATCATAGAAAGTTAGAGTGTCAGTCCTCTTTTACTTAAGTCGGCATTGTGCCTTTTATATTAAATTTGGATGCAAACTCTGTGTTTCATCGTCAATAAGAAGGTCCAAGGGATACAGTAAACCTGAAGTGAAGCATCGGAATCTAAAACTGGACTCACAGGAGAGGTTCAAATCATAGAAAGTGAGAGTGTCAGTACTCTTGTACTTTAGTCGACATTGTAATTTTTGTATTAAATTCGGATGCAATTTCTGTGTTTCATCGTCAATAAGAAGGTGCAAGGGATACAGTAAACCTGAAGTGTAGCATCGGAATCTAAAACTGGAGTCACAGGAGAGGTTCAAATCATAGAAAGTTAGAGTGTCAGTCCTCTTTTACTTAAGTCGGCATTGTGCCTTTTATATTAAATTTGGATGCAAACTCTGTGTTTCATCGTCAATAAGAAGGTCCAAGCGATACAGTAAACCTGAAGTAAAGCATCGGAATCTTAAACTGGACTCACAGGAGAGGTTCAAATCATAGAAAGTGAGAGTGTCAGCCTTCTTTTACTTAGTTCGGCATTGTGCGTTTTGAATTTAATTCCGATGCAATTTCTGTGTTTCATCTTCAATAAGAAGGTCCAAGGGATACAGTAAACCTGAAGTGAAGCATCGGAATCTAAAACTCGACTCTTAGGAGAGGTTCAAATCATAGAAAGTGAGAGTGTCAGTCCTCTTGTACTTAGGTCGGCATTGCGTCATTTGTATTAAATTCGGGTGCAATTTCTGTGTTTCATCGTCAATAAGAAGGTACAAGGGATACAGTAAACCTGAAGTGAAGCATCGTAATCTAAAACTGGACTTAAGGGAAAGGTTCAAATCATAGAAAGTGAGAGTGTCACTCCTCTTGTACTTGAGTCAGTATTGTGCTTTTGCATTAAATTGGGGAGCAATTTCTGTGTTTCATCGTCAATAAGAATGTCCAAGGGGTACAGTAATCCTGAAGTGAGGCAACGGAATCTAAAACTGGATTCACAGGAGAGGTTCAAATCATAGAACGTTACAATGTCAGTCCTCTTGTACTTAAGTCGGCATTGTGCCCTTTGTATTAATTTCGGATGCAATTGCTGTGTTTCATCGTCAATAAGAAGGAGCAAGGTATTCAGTAAACCTGAAGTGAAGCATCGGAATCTAAAAGTGGACTCACAGGAGAGATTCAAATCATAGATAGTTACAGTGTCACTCCTCTTGTACTTAAGTCGGTATTGTGCCTTTTTTATTAAATTCGGATGCAATTTATGTGTTTCATCGTCAATAAGAAGGTCCAAGGGATACAGTAAACCTGAAGTGAAGCATCGGAATCTAATACGGGACTCACAGGAGAGGTTCAAATCATAGAAAGTTAGAGTGTCAGTCCTCTTTTACTTAAGTCAGCATTGTGCCTTTTGTATTAAATTTGGATGCAAACTCTGTGTTTCATCTTCAATACGAAGGTCCAAGGGATACAGTAAACTTGAAGTGAAGCATCGGAATCTAAAACTGGACTCACAGGAGAGGATCAAATCATAGAATGTTAGAGTGTCAGTCCTCTTGTACTTAAGTCGGCATTATGATTTTTGAATTTAATTCAGATGCAATTTCTGTGTTTCATCGTCAATAAGAAGATCCAAGGGATACAGTAAACCTGAAGTGAAGCATCGGAACCTAAAACTGGACTCACAGGAGAGGATCAAATCATAGAAAGTGAGAGTGTCAGTCCTCTTGTACTTAAGTCGGCATTGTGCCATTTGTATTAAATTCGGGTGCAATTTCTGTGTTTCATCATCAATAAGAAGGTGCTAGGGATACAGTAAACCTGAAGTGAAGCATCGGAATCAAAAACTGTACTCACAGGAGAGATTCAAATCATAGAAAGTTAGAGTGTCACTCCTCTTGTACCAAGTTGGTATTGTGCCATTTATATTAAATTTGGATGCAATTTCTGCGTTTCATCGTCAATAAGAAGGAGCAAGGTATTCAGGAAACCTGAAGTGAAGCATCGGAATCTAAAACTGGACTCACAGGAGAGGTTCAAATCATAGAAAATGAGAGTGTCAGTCCTCTTGTACTTAAGTCGGCATTGTGGCATTTGTATTTAATTAGGATGAAATATCTGTGTTTCATCGTCAATAAGAAGGTCCAGGGGCTACAGTAAACCTGAAGTGAAGCATCGGAATCTAAAACTGGACTCACAGGAGAGGTTCAAATCATAGAAAGTGAGAGTGTCATTACTCTTGTACTTTAGTCGCCATTGTGATTTTTGTATTAAATTCGGATGCAATTTCTGTGTTTCATCGTCAATACGAAGGTGCAAGGGATACAGTAAACCTGAACTGAAGCATCGGAATCTAAAACTGAACTCACAGGAGAGGTTCAAATCATAGAAAGTTAGAGTGTCAGTCCTCTTGTACTTAAGTCGGCATTGTGCCTTTTATATTAAATTTGGATGCAAACTCTGTGTTTCATCGTCAATAAGAAGGTCCAAGGGATACAGTAAACCTGAGGTGAAGCATCGGAATCTAAAGCTGGACTCACAGGAGAGGTTCAAATCATAGAAAGTTAGAGTGTCAGTCCTCTTGTACTTAAGTCGGCATTGTGATTTTTGAATTTAATTCCGATGCAATTTCTGTGTTTCAACGTCAATAAGAAGGTCCAAGGGATACAGTAAACCTGGAGTGAAGCATCGGAATCTGAAACTGGACTCACAGGAGAGATTCAAATCATAGAAAGTGAGAGTGTCAGTCATCTTTTACTTAAGTGGGCATTGTGCGTTTTGAATTTAATTCCGATGCAATTTCTGTGTTTCACCTTCAATAAGAAGGTCCAAAGGATACAGTAAACCTGAAGTGAAGCATCGGAATCTAAAACTGGACTCTTAGGAGAGGTTCAAATCATAGAAAGTGAGAGTGTCAGTCCTCTTGTACTTAAGTCGGCATTGTGTCATTTGCATTAAATTCGGGTGCAATTTCTGTGTTTCATCGTCAATAAGAAGGTGCAAGGGATACAGTAAACCTGAAGTGAAGCATCGGAATCTAAAACTGGACTCACAGGAAAGGCTCAAATCATAGAAAGTGAGAGTGTCACTCCTCTTGTACTTGGGTGGATATTGTGCTTTTGTATTAAATTGGGGAGCAATTTCTGTGTTTCATCGTCAATAAGAATGTCCAAGGGGTACAGTAAACCTGAAGTGAAGCATCGGAATCTAAAACTGGATTCACAGGAGAGGTTCAAATCATAGAAAGTTAGAATGTCAGTCCTCTTGTACTTAAGTCGGCATTGTGCCCTTTGTATTAAATTCGGATGCAATTGCTGTGTTTCATCGTCAATAAAAAGGAGCAAGGTATTCAGTAAACCTGAAGTGAAGCATCGGACTCTAAAACTGGACTCACAGGAGAGGTTCAAATCATAGAAAATGAGAGTGTCAATCCTCTTGTACTTAAGTCGGCATTGTGTCATTTGTATTAAATTCTGGTGCAATTTCTGTGTTTCATCGTCAATAAGAAGGTCCAAGGGATACAGTAAACCTGAAGTGAAGCATCGGATTCTAAAAGTGGACTCACAGGAGAGATTCAAATCATAGATAGTTAGAGTGTCACTCCTCTTGTACTTAAGTCGGTATTGTGCCTTTTTTATTAAATTCGGATTCAATTTATGTGTTTCATCGTCAATAAGAAGGTCCAAGGGATACAGCAAACCTGAAGTGAAGCATCGGAATCAAATACTGTACTCACAGGAGAGATTCACATCATAGAAAGTTGGAGTGTCACTCCTCTTGTACTTGAATCGGTATTGTGCCTTTTGTATTAAATTCAAGTGCAATTTCTGTGTTTCATCGTCAATAAGAAGGTCCAAGGGATACAGTGAACCTAAAGTGAAGCATCGGAATCTAAAGCTGGACTCACAGGAGAGTTTCAAATCATAGAAAGTTAGAATGTCAGTCCTCTTGTACTTAAGTCTGCATTGTGCCTTTTGTACTAAATTCGGATTCAATTTCTGTGTTTCATCGTCAATAAGAAGGTTTAAGGGATACAGTAGACCTGAAGTGAAGCATCAGAATCTAAAACTGGACTCACAAGAGAGGTTCAAATCATAGAGAGTTAGAGTGTCACTCCTCTTGTACCAAGTTGGTATTGTGCCATTTGTATTAAATTCGGATGCAATTTCTGTGTTTCATCGTCAGTAAGAAGGAGCAAGGTATTCAGTAAACCTGAAGTGAAGCATCGGAATCTAAAACTGGACTCACAGGAGAGGTTCAAATCATAGAAAGTGAGAGTGTCAGTACTCTTGTACTTTAGTCGCCATTGTGATTTTTGTATTAAATTCGGATGCAATTTCTGTGTTTCATCGTCAATAAGAAGGTGCAAGGGATACAGTAAACCTGAAGTGAAGCATCGGAATCTAAAACTGGACTCACAGGAGAGGTTCAAATGATAGAAAGTGAGAGTGTCAGTACTCTTGTACTTTAGTCGCCATTGTGATTTTTGTATTAAATTCGGAATCAATTTCTGTGTTTCATCGTCAATAAGAAGGTGCAAGGTATACAGTAAACCTGAAATGAAGCATCGGAAAGTAAAACTAGACTCACAGGAGAGGTTCAAATCATAGAAAGTGAGAGTGTCAGTACTCTTGTAGTTGAGTCGGCATTGTAGCATTTGAATTAAATTCGGATGCAATTTCTGTGTTTCATCGTCAATAAGAAGGTCCAAGCGATACAGTAAACCTGAAGTAAAGCATCGGAATCTTAAACTGGACTCACAGGAGAGGTTCAAATCATAGAAAGTGAGAGTGTCAGCCTTCTTTTACTTAGTTCGGCATTGTGCGTTTTGAATTTAATTCCGATGCAATTTCTGTGTTTCATCTTCAATAAGAAGGTCCAAGGGATACAGTAAACCTGAAGTGAAGCATCGGAATCTAAAACTCG
This sequence comes from Schistocerca americana, assembly GCF_021461395.2. Classification (NCBI taxonomy): domain Eukaryota; kingdom Metazoa; phylum Arthropoda; class Insecta; order Orthoptera; family Acrididae; genus Schistocerca; species Schistocerca americana. Next base: position 5,634,638 of record NW_025725906.1, read on the forward strand.
ACTCTTAGGAGAGGTTCAAATCATAGAAAGTGAGAGTGTCAGTCACATTGTACTTAAGTCGGCATTGTGACATTTGTATTAACTTCGGGTGCAATTTCTGTGTTTCATCGTCAATAAGAAGGTACAAGGGATACAGTAAACCTGAAGTGAAGCATCGGAATCTAAAACTGGACTCACAGGAAAGGTTCAAATCATAGAAAGTGAGAGTGTCACTCCTCTTGTACTTGAGTCGGTATTGTGCTTTTGCATTAAATTGGGGAGCAATTTCTGTGTTTCATCGTCAATAAGAATGTCCAAGGGGTACAGTAATCCTGAAGTGAAGCATCGGAATCTAAAACTGGATTCACAGGAGAGGTTCAAATCATAGAACGTTACAATGTCAGTCCTCTTGTACTTAAGTCGGCATTGTGCCCTTTGTATTAATTTCGGATGCAATTGCTGTGTTTCATCGTTAATAAGGAGGAGCAAGGTATTCAGTAAACCTGAAGTGAAGCATCGGACTCTAAAACTGGGCCCACAGGAGAGGTTCAAATCATAGAAAGTGGGAGTGTCAATGCTCTTGTACTTAAGTCGGCAATGTGTCATTTGTATTAAATTCGGGAGCAATTTCTGTGTTTCATCGTCAATAAGAAGGTCCAAGGGATACAGTAAACCTGAAGTGAAGCATCGGAATCTAAAACTGGACTCACAGGAGAGGATCAAATCATAGAAAGTGAGAGTGTCAGTCCTCTTGTACTTAAGTCGGCATTGTGCCATTTGTATTAAATTCGGGTGCAATTTCTGTGTTTCATCATCAATAAGAAGGTCCTAGGGATACAGTAAACCTGAAGTGAAGCATCGGAATCAAAAACTGTACTCACAGGAGAGATTCAAATCATAGAAAGTTAGAGTGGCACTCCTCTTGTACTTGAGTCGGTATTGTGCCTTTTGTATTTAATTCGGGTGCAATTTCTGTTTTTCATCGTCAAAAAGAAGGTCCAAGGGATACAGTGAACCTAAAGTGAAGCATCGGAATCTAAAACTGGACTCACAGGAGAGTTTCAAATCATAGAAAGTTAGAATGTCAGTCCTCTTGTACTTAAGTCGGCATTGTGCCTTTTGTACTAAATTCAGATTCAATTTCTGTGTTTCATCGTCAATAAGAATGTTTAAGGGATACAGTAGACCTTAAGTGAAGCATCAGAATCTAAAACTGGACTCACAAGAGAGGTTCAAATCATAGAGAGTTAGAGTGTCACTCCTCTTGTACCAAGTTGGTATTGTGCCATTTGTATTAAATTTGGATGCAATTTCTGTGTTTCATCGTCAATAAGAAGGAGCAAGGTATTCAGGAAACCTGAAGTGAAGCATCGGAATCTAAAACTGGACTCACAGGAGAGGTTCAAATCATAGAAAATGAGAGTGGCAGTCCTCTTGTACTTAAGTCGGCATTGTGGCATTTGTATTTAATTAGGATGAAATATCTGTGTTTCATCGTCAATAAGAAGGTCCAGGGGCTACAGTAAACCTGAAGTGATGCATCGGAATCTATAACTGGACTCACAGGAGAGGTTCAAATCATAGAAAGTGAGAGTGTCATTACTCTTGTACTTTAGTCGCCATTGTGATTTTTGTATTAAATTCGGATGCAATTTCTGTGTTTCATCGTCAATAAGAAGGTGCAAGGGATACAGTAAACCTGAAGTGAAGCATCGGAATCTAAAACTGAACTCACAGGAGAGGTTCAAATCATAGAAAGTTAGAGTGTCAGTCCTCTTGTACTTAAGTCGGCATTGTGCCTTTTATATTAAATTTGGATGCAAACTCTGTGTTTCATCGTCAATAAGAAGGTCCAAGGGATACAGTAAACCTGAGGTGAAGCATCGGAATCTAAAGCCGGACTCACAGGAGAGGTTCAAATCATAGAAAGTTAGAGTGTCAGTTCTCTTGTACTTAAGTCGGCATTGTGATTTTTGAATTTAATTCCGATGCAATTTCTGTGTTTCAACGTCAATAAGAAGGTCCAAGGGATACAGCAAACCTGGAGTGAAGCATCGGAATCTGAAACTGGACTCACAGGAGAGATTCAAATCATGGATAGTTAGAGTGTCACACCTCTTGTACTTAAGTCGGTATTGTGCCTTTTTTATTAAATTCGGATGCAATTTATGTGTTTCATCGTCAATAAGAAGGACCAAGGGATACAGTAAACCTGAAGTGAAGCATCGGAATCTAAAACTGGACTCACAGGAGAGGTTCAAATCATAGAAAGTTAGAGTGTCAGTCCTCTTTTACTTAAGTCAGAATTGTGCCTTTTGTGTTAAATTTCGATGCAAACTCTGTGTTTCATCTTCAATAAGAACGTCCAAGGGATACAGTAAACTTGAAGTGAAGCATCGGAATCTAAAACTGGACTCACAGGAGAGGATCAAATCATAGAATGTTAGAGTGTCAGTCCTCTTGTACTTAAGTCGGCATTGTGATTTTTGAAATTAATTCAGATGCAATTTCTGTGTTTCATCGTCAATAAGAAGGTCCAAGGGATACAGTAAACCTGAACTGAAGCATCGGAATCTAAGACTGGACTCACAGGAGAGATTCAAATCATAGATAGTTAGAGTGTCACTCCTCTTGTACTTAAGTCGGTATTGTGCCTTTTTTATTAAATTCGGATGCAATTTATGTGTTTCATCGTCAATAAGAAGGACCAAGGGATACAGTAAACCTGAAGTGAAGCATCGGAATCTAAAACTGGACTCTTAGGAGAGGTTCAAATCATAGAAAGTGAGAGTGTCACTCCTCTTGTACTTGAGTCGGTATTGTGCTTTTGTATTAAATTGGGGAGCAATTTCTGTGTTTCATCGTCAATAAGAATGTCGAAGGGGTACAGTAAACCTGAAGTGCAGCATCGGAATCTAAAACTGGATTCACAGGAGAGGTTCAAATCATAGAAAGTTAGAATGTCAGTCCTCTTGTACTTAAGTCGGCATTGTGCCCTTTGTATTAAATTCGGATGCAATTTCTGTGTTTCATCGTCAATTAGAAGGACCAAGGTATTCAGTAAACCTGAAGTGAAGCATCGGAATCTAAAACTGGACTCACAGGAGTGGTTCAAATCATAGAAAATGAGAGTGTCAGTCCTCTTGTACCTAAGTCGGCATTGTGGCATTTGTATTTAATTAGGATGAAATATCTGTGTTTCACCGACAATATTAAGGTCCAAGGGATACAACAAACCTGAAGTGAAGCATAGGAATCTAAAACTGGACTCACAGCAGAGGTTCAAAACATAGAAAGTTAGAGTGTCACTCCTCTTGTACATGAGTCGGTATTGTGCTTTTGTATTAAATTGGGGAGCAATTTCTGTGTTTCATCGTCAATAAGAATGTCCAAGGGATACAGTAAACCTGAAGTGAAGCATCGGAATCTAAAACTGGATTCACAGGAGAGGTTCAAATCATAGAAAGTTAGAATGTCAGTCCTCTTGTACTTAAGTCGGCATTGTGCCCTTTGTATTAAATTCGGATGCAATTTCTGTGTTTCATCGTCAATAAGAAGGAGCAAGGTATTCAGTAAACCTGAAGTGAAGCATCGGAATCTAAAACTGGACTCACAGGAGTGGTTCAAATCATGGAAAATGAGATTGTCAGTCCTCTTGTACCTAAGTCGGCATTGTGGCATTTGTATTTAATTAGGATGAAATATCTGTGTTTCACCGTCAATATTAAGGTCCAAGGGATACAATAAACCTGAAGTGAAGCATAGGAATCTAAAACTGGACTCACAGGAAAGGTTCAAATCATAGAAAGTGAGAGTGTCACTCCTCTTGTACTTGAGTCGGTATTGTGCTTTTGCATTAAATTGGGGAGCAATTTCTGTGTTTCATCGTCAATAAGAATGTCCAAGGGGTACAGTAATCCTGAAGTGAAGCATCGGAATCTAAAACTGGATTCACAGGAGAGGTTCAAATCATAGAACGTTACAATGTCAGTCCTCTTGTACTTAAGTCGGCATAGTGCCCTTTGTGTTAATTTCGGATGCAATTGCTGTGTTTCATCGTCAATGAGAAGGAGCAAGGTATTCAGTAAACCTGAAGTGAAGCATCGGACTCTAAAACTGGGCCCACAGGAGAGGTTCAAATTATAGAAAGTGAGAGTGTCAATGCTCTTGTACTTAAGTCGGCAATGTCTCATTTGTATTAAATTCGGGAGCAATTTCTGTGTTTCATCGTCAATAAGAAGGTCCAAGGGATACAGTAAACCTGAAGTGAAGCATCGGAATCTAAAAGTGGACTCACAGGAGAGATTCAAATCATAGATAGTTAGAGTGTCTCTCCTCTTGTACTTAAGTCGGTATTGTGCCTTTTTTATTAAATTCGGATGCAATTTATGTGTTTCATCGTCAATAAGAAGGTCCAAGGGATACAGTAAGCCTGAAGTGAAGCATCGGAATCTAAAACGGGACTCACAGGAGAGGTTCAAATCATAGAAACTTAGAGTGTCAGTCCTCTTTTACTTAAGTCAGCATTGTGCCTTTTGTATTAAATTTGGATGCAAACTCTGTGTTTCATCTTCAATACGAAGGTCCAAGGGATACAGTAAACTTGAAGTGAAGCATCGGAATCTAAAACTGGACTCACAGGAGAGGATCAAATCATAGAATGTTAGAGTGTCAGTCATCTTGTACTTAAGTCGGCATTATGATTTTTGAATTTAATTCAGATGCAATTTCTGTGTTTGATCGTCAATAAGAAGGTCCAAGGGATACAGTAAACCTGAAGTTTAGCATCGGAATCTAAAACTGGACTCACAGGAGAGGTTTAGATCATAGAAAGTTAGAGTGTCAGTCCTCTTTTACTTAAGTCGGCATTGTGCGTTTTGAATTTAATTCCGATGCAATTTCTGTGTTTCATCGTCAATAAGAAGGTCCAAGGGATACAGTAAACCTGAAGTGAAGCATCGGAATCTAAAACTGGACTCACAGGAGAGGATCAAATCATAGAAAGTGAGAGTGTCAGTCCTCTTGTACTTAAGTCGGCATTGTGCCATTTGTATTAAATTCGGGTGCAATATCTGTGTTTCATCATCAATAAGAAGGTCCTAGGGATACAGTAAACCTGAAGTGAAGCATCGGAATCAAAAACTGTACTCACAGGAGAGATTCAAATCATAGAAAGTTAGAGTGGCACTCCTCTTGTACTTGAGTCGGTATTGTGCCTTTTGTATTTAATTCGGGTGCAATTTCTGTGTTTCATCGTCAAAAAGAAGGTCCAAGGGATACAGTGAACCTAAAGTGAAGCATCGGAATCTAAAACTGGACTCACAGGAGAGTTTCAAATCATAGAAAGTTAGAATGTCAGTCCTCTTGTACTTAAGTCGGCATTGTGCCTTTTGTACTAAACTCAGATTCAATTTCTGTGTTTCATCGTCTATAAGAATGTTTAAGGGATACAGTAGACCTTAAGTGAAGCATCAGAATCTAAAACTGGACTCACAAGAGAGGTTCAAATCATAGAGAGTTAGAGTGTCACTCCTCTTGTACCAAGTTGGTATTGTGCCATTTGTATTAAATTTGGATGCAATTTCTGTGTTTCATCGTCAATAAGAAGGAGCAAGGTATTCAGAAAACCTGAAGTGAAGCATCGGAATCTAAAACTGGACTCACAGGAGAGGTTCAAATCATAGAAAATGAGAGTGTCAGTCCTCTTGTACTTAAGTCGGCATTGTGGCATTTGTATTTAATTAGGATGAAATATCTGTGTTTCATCGTCAATAAGAAGGTCCAGGGGCTACAGTAAACCTGAAGTGAAGCATCGGAATCTAAAACTGGACTCTTAGGAGAGGTTCAAATCATAGAAAGTGAGAGTGTCAGTCCTCTTGTGCTTAAGTCGGCATTGTGTCATTTGTAATAAATTCGGGTGCAATTTCTGTGTTTCATCGTCAATAAGAAGGTCCAAGGGATACAGTAAACCTGAAGTGAAGCATCGGAATCTAAAACTGGACTCACAGGAAAGGTTCAAATCATAGAAAGTGAGAGTGTCACTCCTCTTGTACTTGAGTCGGTATTGTGCTTTTGTATTAAATTGGGGAGCAATTTCTGTGTTTCATCGTCAATAAGAATGTCGAAGGGGTACAGTAAACCTGAAGTGAAGCATCGGAATCTAAAACTGGATTCACAGGAGAGGTTCAAATCATAGAAAGTTAGAATGTCAGTCCTCTTGTACTTAAGTCGGCATTGTGCCCTTTGTATTAAATTCGGATGCAATTTCTGTGTTTCATCGTCAATAAGAAGGAGCAAGGTATTCAGTAAACCTGAAGTGAAGCATCGGAATCTAAAACTGGACTCACAGGAGTGGTTCAAATCATAGAAAATGAGAGTGACAGTCCTCTTGTACCTAAGTCGGCATTGTGGCATTTGTATTTAATTAGGATGAAATATCTGTGTTTCACCGTCAATATTAAGGTCCAAGGGATACAATAAACCTGAAGTGAAGCATAGGAATCTAAAACTGGACTCACAGCAGAGGTTCAAAACATAGAAAGTTAGAGTGTCACTCCTCTTGTACATGAGTCGGTATTGTGCTTTTGTATTAAATTGGGGAGCAATATCTGTGTTTCATCGTCAATAAGAATGTCCAAGGGATACAGTAAACCTGAAGTGAAGCATCGGAATCTAAAACTGGATACGCTGGAGAGGTTCAAATCATAGAAAGTTAGAAAGTCAGTCCTGTTGTACTTAAGTCGGCATTGTGCCTTTTGTATTAAATTCGGATGCAATTTCTGTGTCTCATCGTCAATAAGAAGGAGCAAGGTATACAGTAAACCTGAAGTTAAGCATCGGAATCTAAAACTGGAGTCACTGGAGAGGTTCAAATCACAGAAAATGAGAGTGTCAGTCCTCTTGTACTTAAGCCGGCATTGTGGCATTTGTATTTAATTTGGATGGAATTGCTGTGTTTAATCGTCAATAAGAAGGTCCATGGGATACAGTAAACCTGAAGTGAAGCATCAGAATCTAAAACTGGACTCACAGTAGAGGTTCAATTCATAGAAAGAGAGAGTGTCAGTACTCTTGTACTTTAGTCGCCATTGTGATTTTTGTATTAAATTCGGATGCAATTTCTGTGTTTCATCGTCAATAAGAAGGTCCAAGGGATACAGTATACCTGAAGTGATGCAGCGGAAGCTTAAACTGGACTCACAGGAGAGGTTCAAATCATAGAAAGTTAGAGTGTCAGTCCTCTTGTACTTAAGTCGGCATTGTACATTTTGTATTAAATTCGGATGCAAACTCTGTGTTTCATCGTCAATAAGCAGGTCCAAGGGATACAGTAAACCTGAAGTGAAGCATCGGAACCTAAAACTGGACTCACAGGAGAGGTTCACATCATAGAAACTGAGAGTGTCAGTCCTCTTGTACCTAAGTCGGCATTGTGTCTTTTGAATTTATTTCCGATGCAATTTCTGTGTTTCATCGTCAATAAGAAGGTGCAAGGTATACAGTAAACCTGATGTGAAGCATCGGAATCTAAAACTGGACTCACAGGAGAGGTTCAAATCATAGAAAATGAGAGTAATAGTCCACTTCTACTTAGGTCGGCATTGTGCCTTTTGTATTTAATTCCGATGCATTTTCTGTGTTTCATCGTCAATAAGAAGGTGCAAAGGATACAGTAAACCTGAAGTGAAGCATCGGAATCTGAAACTGGACTCACAGGAGAGATTCAAATCATAGAATGTTAGAGTGTCACTCCTCTTGTACTTAAGTCGGTATTGTGCCTTTTGTATTAAATTCGGATGCAACTTCTGTTTTTCATCGTCAATAAGAAGGTCCAAAGGATACAGTAAACCTGAAGTGAAGCATCGGAATCTAAAACTGGACCCACAGGAGAGGTTCAAATCATAGAAAGTTAGAGTGTCAGTCCTCTTGTACTTAAGTCGGCATTGTGCTTTTATATTAAATTCGGATGCAAACTCTGTGTTTCATCGTCAATAAGAAGGTCCAAGGGATACAGTAAACCTGAAGGGAAGCATCGGAATCTAAAACTGGACTCACACGAGAGGTTCAAATCATAGAAAGTTAGAGTGTCAGTCCTCTTGTACTTAATTCGTCATTGTGATTTTTGAATTTAATTCCGATGCAATTTCTGTGTTTCATCGTCAATAAGAACGTCCAAGGGATACAGTAAACCTGAAGTGAAGCATCGGAATCTAAAACTGGACTCACAGGAGAGGTTCAAATTATAGAAAGTGAGAGTGTCAGTCCTCTTTTACTTAAGTCGGCATTGTGCGTTTTGAATTTAATTCCGATGCAATTTCTGTGTTTCATCTTCAATAAGAAGGTCCAAGGGATATAGTAAACCTGAAGTGAAGCATCGGAATCTAAAACTGGACTCTTAGGAGAGGTTCAAATCATAGAAAGTGAGAGTGTCAGTCCTCTTGTACTTAAGTCGGCATTGTGCTTTTGTATTAAATTGGGGAGCAATTTCTGTGTTTCAGCGTCAATAAGAATGTCGAATTGGTACAGTAAACCTGAAGTGAAGCATCGGAATCTGAAACTGGACTCACTGGAGAGGTTCAAATCATAGAAAGTTAGAGTGTCAGTCCTCTTGTACTTAAGTCGGCATTGTGTCATTTGTATTAAATTCGGGTGCAATTTCTGTGTTTCATCGTCAATAAGCAGGTCCAAGGGATACAGTAAACCTGAAGTGAAGCATCGGAATCTAAAACTGGACTCACAGGAGTGGTTCAAATCATAGAAAATGAGAGTGTCAGTCTTCTTGTACTTAAGTCGGCATTGTGGCATTTGTATTTAATTAGGATAAAATATCTGTGTTTCATCGTCAATAAGAAGGTCCATGGAATACAGTAAACCTGAAGTGAAGCATCGGAATCTAAAACTGGACTCACAGGAGAGGTTCAAAACATAGGAAGTTAGAGTGTCAGTCCTCTTGTACTTAAGTCGGCATTGTGCTTTTATATTAAATTCGGATGCAAACTCTGTGTTTCATCGTCAATAAGAAGGTCCAAGGGATACAGTAAACCTGAAGGGAAGCATCGGAATCTAAAACTGGACTCACACGAGAGGTTCAAATCATAGAAAGTTAGAGTGTCAGTCCCCTTGTACTTAATTCGTCATTGTGATTTTTGAATTTAATTCCGATGCAATTTCTGTGTTTCATCGTCAATAAGAACGTCCAAGGGATACAGTAAATCTGAAGTGAAGCATCGGAATCTAAAACTGGACTCACAGGAGAGGTTCAAATTATAGAAAGTGAGAGTGTCAGTCCTCTTTTACTTAAGTCGGCATTGTGCGTTTTGAATTTAATTCCGATGCAATTTCTGTGTTTCATCTTCAATAAGAAGGTCCAAGGGATATAGTAAACCTGAAGTGAAGCATCGGAATCTAAAACTGGACTCTTAGGAGAGGTTCAAATCATAGAAAGTGAGAGTGTCAGTCCTCTTGTACTTAAGTCGGCATTGTGCTTTTGTATTAAATTGGGGAGCAATTTCTGTGTTTCAGCGTCAATAAGAATGTCGAATTGGTACAGTAAACCTGAAGTGAAGCATCGGAATCTGAAACTGGACTCACAGGAGAGGTTCAAATCATAGAAAGTTAGAGTGTCAGTCCTCTTGTACTTAAGTCGGCATTGTGTCATTTGTATTAAATTCGGGTGCAATTTCTGTGTTTCATCGTCAATAAGCAGGTCCAAGGGATACAGTAAACCTGAAGTGAAGCTTAGGAATCTAAAACTGGACTCACAGGAGTGGTTCAAATCATAGAAAATGAGAGTGTCAGTCCTCTTGTACTTAAGTCGGCATTGTGGCATTTGTATTTAATTAGGATAAAATATCTGTGTTTCATCGTCAATAAGAAGGTCCATGGGATACAGTAAACCTGAAGTGAAGCATCGGAATCTAAAACTGGACTCACAGGAGAGGTTCAAAACATAGGAAGTTAGAGTGTCAGTCCTCTTGTACTTAAGTCGGCATTGTGCCTTTTATATTAAATTCGTATGCAAACTCTGTTTCATCGTCAATAAGAAGGTCCAAGGGATACAGTAAACCTGAAGTGAAGCATCGGAATCTAAAACTGGGCTCACAGGAATGGTTCAAATCATAGAAAGTGAGAGTGTCCGTCCTCTTGTACTTATGTCGGCATTGTGGCATTTGTGTTAAATTCGGATGCAATTTCTGTGTTTCATCGTCAATAAGAAGGTCCAAGGGATACAATAAACCTGAAGTGAAGCATCGGAATCTAAAACTGGACTCACAGGAGAGGTTCAAATCATAGAAAGTTAGAGTGTCACTCCTCTTGTACTTGAGTCGGTATTGTGTTTTTGTATTAAATTGGGGGGCAATTTCTGTATTTCATCGTCAATAAGAATGTCCAAGGGATACAGAAAACCTGAAGTGAAGCATCGGAATCTAAAACTGGATACGCAGGAGAGGTTCAAATCATAGAAAGTTAGAAAGTCAGTCCTCTTGTACTTAAGTCGGCATTGTGCCTTTTGTATTAAATTCGGATGCAATTTCTGTGTCTCATCGTCAATACGAAGGAGCAAGGTATACAGTAAACCTGAAGTTAAGCATCGGAATCTAAAACTGGACTCACAGGAGAGGTTCAAATCATAGAAAATGAGAGTGTCAGTCCTCTTGTACTTAAGCCGGCCTTGTGGAATTTGTATTTAATTAGGATGGAATTTCTGTGTTTCATCGTCAATAAGAAGGTCCATGGGATACAGTAAACCTGAAGTGAAGCATCAGAATCTAAAACTGGACTCACAGGAGACGTTCAATTCATAGAGAGTGAGAGTGTCAGTACTCTTGTACTTTAGGCGCCATTGTGATTTTTGTATTAAATTCGGATGCAATTTCTGTGTTTCATCGTCAATAAGAAGGTCCAAGGGATACAGTATACCTGAAGTGATGCATCGGAAGCTTAAACTGGACTCACAGGAGAGGTTCAAATCATAGAAAGTTAGAGTGTCAGTCCTCTTGTACTTAAGTCGGCATTGTACCTTTTGTATTAAATTCGGATGCAAACTCTGTGTTTCATCGTCAATAAGCAGGTCCAAGGGATACAGTAAACCTGAAGTGAAGCATCGGAATCTAAAACTGGACTCACAGCAGAGGTTCACATCATAGAAACTGTGCGTGTCAGACCTCTTGTACTTAAGTCGGCATTGTGTCGTTTGAATTTATTTCCGATGCAATTTCTGCGTTTCATCGTCAATAAAAAGGTGCAAGGTATACAGTAAACCTGAAGTGAAGCATCGGAATCTAAAACTATACTACAGGAGAGGTTCAAATCATAGAAAGTTAGAGTGTCAGTCCTCTTGTACTTAAGTCGGCATTATGCCTTTTGTATTAAATTCGGATGGAAACTCTGTGTTTCATCGTTAATAAGAAGGTCCAAGGGATACAGTAAACCTGAAGTGAAGCATCGGAATCTAAAACTGGACTCACAGGAGAGGTTCAAATCATAGAAAGTTAGAGTGTCAGTCCTCTTGTACTTAAGTCGGCATTGTGAATTTTGAATTTAATTCGGATGCAATTTCTGTGTTTCATCGTCAATAAGGAGGTCCCAGGGATACAGTAAACCTGGAGTGAAGCATCGGAATCTGAGACTGGACTCACAGGAGAGGTTCAAATCATGGAAATTTAGAGTGCCAATCCTCTTGTACTTAAGTCGGCATTGTGGCATTTGTATTAAATTCGGATAAAATTTCTGTGTTTCTTCGTCAATAAGAAGGTCCAAGGGATACAGTAAAACTGAAGTGAAGCATCGGAATCTAAAACTGGACTCACAGGAGAGGTTCAAATCATAGAAAAATAGAGTGTCAGTCCTCTTGTACTTAAGTCGCCATTGTGACTTTTGTATTAAATTCAGATGCAATTTCTGTGTTTCATCGTCAATAAGATGATTCAATGGATACAGTAAACCTGAAGTGAAGCATCGGAATCTTAAACTGGACTCACAGGAGAGGTTCAAATCATAGAAAGTTAGAGTGCCAGTCCTCTTGTACTTAAGTCGGCATTGTTCCTTTTGTATTAAATTCGGATGTAAACTCTGTGTTTCATCGTCAATAAGAAGGTCCAAGGGATTCAGTAAACCTGAAGTGAAGCATCGGAATCTAAAACTGGACTCACAGGAGAGGTTCAAATCAAAGAAAGTGAGAGTGTCAGTCCTCTTTTACTTAAGTCGGCATTGTGCCTTTTGTATTAAATTCGGATGCAATTTCTGTGTTTCATCGTCAATACGAAGGTCCAAGGGATACAGTAAACCTGAAGTGAAGCATCGGAAACTAAAACTGGACTCACAGGAGAGGTTCAAATCATAGAAAGTTAGAATGTCAGTCCTCTTGTACTTAAGTCGGCATTGTGCCTTTTGTATTAAATTCGGATGCAATTTCTGTGTTTCATCGTCAATAAGAACTTGCAAGGTATACTGTAAAAATGAAGTGAAGCATCGGAATCTAAAACTGGACTCACAGGAGAGGTTCAAATCATAGAAAGTGAGAGTGTCAGTCCTCTTGTACTTAAGTCGACATTGTGCCATTTGTATTAAATTCGGATGCAATTCCTGTGTTTCATAGTCAATAAGAAGGTCCAAGGAATACAGTAAACCTGAAGTGAAACATCGGAATCAAAACCGCACTCACAGGAGAGCTTCAAATCATAGAAAGTAAGAGTGTCATTCCTCTTGTACTTAAGTCAGCATTGTACCTTTTGTATTATATATGGATGCAAACTCTGTGTTTCATCGTCAATTAGAAGGTCCAAGGGATACAGTAAACCTGAAGTGATGCATCGGAATCTGAAACTGGACTCACAGGAGAGGTTCAAATCATAGAAAGTTAGAATGTCAGTCCTCTTGTACTTAAGTCGGCATTGTTGCATTTGCATTAAATTCGGATGAAATTTCTGTGTTTCATCGTCAATAAGAAGGTCCAAGGGATACAGTAAAACTGAAGTGAAGCATCGGAATCTAAAACTGGACTCACGGGAGAGGTTCAAATCGTAGAAAGTGAGAGTGTCAGTCCTCTTGTACTTAAGTCGCCATTGTGATTTTTGTATTAAATTCGGATGGAATTTCTGTGTTTCATCGTCAATAAGAAGATCCAAGGGATACAGTAAACCTGAAGTGAAGCATCGGAATCTTAAACTGGACTCACAGGAGACGTTCATATCATAGAAAGTTAGAGTGTCAGTCCTTTTGTACTTAAGTCGGCATTGTACCTTTTGTATTAAATTCGGATGCAAACTCTGTGTTTCATCGTCAATAAGAAGGTCCAAGGGATACAGTAAACCTGAAGTGAAGCATCGGAATCTAAAACTGGACTCACAGGAGAGGTTCAAATCATAGAAAGTGAGAGTGTCAGTCCTCTTCTACTTACGTCGGCATTGTGCCTTTTGAATTTAATCCCGATGCAATTTCTGTGTTTCATCGTCATTAAGAAGGTCCAAGGGATACAGTAACCCTGAAGTGAAGCATCGGAGTCTAAAACTGGACTCACAGGAGAGATTCAAATCATTGAACGTTATAGTGTCACTCCTCTTGTACTTTAGTCGGTATTGTGCCTTTTGTATTAAATTCGGATGCAATTTCTGTGTTTCATCGGCAATAAGAAGGTCAAAGGAATACAGTAAACCTTAAGTGAAGCATCGGAATCTAAAACTGCACTCGCAGGAGAGGTTCAAATCATAGAATGTTAGAGTGTCAGTCCTCTTTTACTTAAGTCGGCATTGTGCCTTTTGTATTAAATTCGGATGCAATTTATGTGTTTCATCGTCAATAAGAAGGTCCAAGGGATACAGTAAACCTGAAGTGAAGCATCGGAATTTAAAACTGGGCTCACTGCAGAGGTTCAAATCATAGAAAGTTAGAATGTCAGTCCTCTTGTACTTAAGTCGGCATTGTGCCTTTTGTATTAAATTCGGATGCAATTTCTGTGTTTCATCGTCAATAAGAAGGTGCAAGGTATACTGTAAATCTGAAGTGAAGCATCGGAATCTAAAACTGGACTCACAGGAGAGGTTCAAATCATAGAAAGTGAGAGTGTTAGTCCTCTTGTACTTACGTCGACATTGTGGCATTTGTATTAAATTCGGATGCAATTTCTGTGTTTCATCGTCAATAGGAAGGTCCAATGGATACAATAAACCTGAAGTGAAGCATTGGAATCTAAAACTGGACTCACAGGAGAGGTTCAAATCATAGAAAGGTAGTGTGTTAGTCCTCTTTTATTTAAGTCAGCAATGTGGCTTTTGCAATTAATTCCGATGCAATTTCTACGTTTCATTGTCAATAAGAAGGTGCAAGGTATACAGTATACCTGAAGTGAAGCATCGGAATTTAAAACCGGACTCACAGGAGAGGTTCAAATCATAGAAAGAGAGAGTGTCAGTCCTCTTGTACTTAAGTTGGCATTGTGCCATTTGTATTAAATTCGGATGCAATTCCTGTGTTTCATAGTCAATAAGAAGGTCCAAGGAATACAGTAAACCTGAATTGAAACATCGGAATCTAAAACTGGACTCACAGGAGAGGTTCAATTCATAGAAAGTAAGAGTGTCAGTCCTCTTGTACTTAAGTCGGCATTGTACCTTTTGTATTAAATTCGGATGCAAACTCTGTGTTTCATCGTCAATAAATAGGTCCAAGGGATACAGTAAACCTGAAGTGAAGCATCGGGATCTAAAACTGGACTCATAGGAGAGGTTCAAATCATAGAAAGTGAGAGTGGCAGTCCTCTTGTAGTTAAGTCGGTATTGTTCATTTCGAATTTAATTCCGATGCAATTTCTGTGTTTCATAGTCAATAAGAAGGTGCAAGGTATGCAGTAAACCTGAAGTGAAGTATCGGAATCTGAAACTGGACTCAAAGGAGAGGTTCACATCATAGAAAGTGAGAGTGTCACTAGTCTTGTACTTAAGTCGCCATTGTGCCTTTTGTATTAACTTCGGATGGAATTTCTGTGTTTCATCGTCAATAAGAAGGTACAAGGGATACAGTAAACCTGAAGTGAAGCTTCGGAATCTCAAACTGGACTCACAGGAGAGGTTCAAATCATAGAAAATTAGAGTGTCAGTCCTTTTGTACTTAAGTCGGCATTGTGACTTTTGTATTAAATTCGGATGCCAACTCTGTGTTTCATCGTCAATTAGAAGGTCCAAGGGATACAGTAAACCTGAAGTGAAGCATCGGAATCTGAAACTGGACTCACAGGAGAGGTTCAAATCCTAGAAAGTGAGAGTGTCAGTCCTCATCTACTTAGGTCGGCATTGTGCCTTTTGAATTTAATTCCGATGCAATTTCTGTGTTTCATCGTCAATAAGAAGGTCCAAAGAATACAGTAAACCTGAAGTGAAGCATCGGAATCTAAAACTGAACTCACAGGAGAGATTCAAATCATAGATACATAGAGTGTCACTCCTCTTGTACTTAAGTCTGTATTGTGCCTTTTGTATTAAATTCGGATGCAATTTCTGTGTTTCATCGTCAATAAGAGGGTGCAAGGTATACTGTAAACCTGAAGTGAAGCATCGGATTCTAAATCTGGACTCACAGGAGAGTTTCAAATCATAGAAAGTTAGAATCTCAGTCCTCTTGTACTTAAGTCGGCATTGTGCCTTTTGTATTAAATTCGGATGCAATTTCTGTGTTTCATCGTCAATAAGAGGGTGCAAGGTATACTGTAAACCTGAAGTGAAGCATCGGAATCTAAAACTGGACTCACAGGAGAGGTTCAAATCATAGAAAGTGAGAGTGTTAGTCCTCTTGTACTTACGTCGACATTGTGGCATTTGTATTAAATTCGGATGCAATTTGTGTGTTTCATCGTCAATAAGAAGGTCCAAGGGATACAGTAAACCTGAAATAAAGCATCTAAATCTAAAACTGGACTCACAGGAGAGGTTCAAATCGTAGAAAGTTAGAGTGTTAGTCCTCTTTTATTTAAGTCGGCATTGTGGCTTTTGCATTAAATTCCGATGCAATTTCTATGTTTCATCGTCAATAAGAAGGTGCAAGCTATACTGTAAACCTGAAGTGAAGCATCGGAATTTAAAACCGGACTCACAGGAGAGGTTCAAATCATAGAAAGAGAGAGTGTCAGTCCTCTTGTACATAAGTTGGCATTGTGCCATTTGTATTTAATTCGGATGTAATTCCTGTGTTTCATAGTCAATAAGAAGGTCCAAGGAATATAGTAAACCTGAAGTGAAACATTGGAATCTAAAACTGGACTCACAGGAGAGGTTCAAATCATAGAAAGTAAGAGTGTCAGTCCTCTTGTACTTAAGTCGGCATTGTATCTTTTGTATTAAATTTAGATGCAAACTCTGTGTTTCATCGTCAATAAAAAGGTCCAAGGGATACAGTAAACCTGAAGTGAAGCATCGGGATCTAAAACTGGACTCATAGGAGAGGTTCAAATCATAGAAAGTGAGAGTGTCAGTCCTCTTGTAGTTACGTCGGTATTGTGCACTTTGAATTTAATTCCGATGCAATTTCTGTGTTTCATCGTCAATAAGAAGGTCCAAGGGATACAGTAAACCTGAAGTGAAACATCGGAATCTAAAACCGGACTCACAGGAGAGCTTCAAACCATAGAAAGTAAGAGTGTCATTCCTCTTGTACTTAAGTCAGCATTGTACCTTTTGTATTATATATGGATGCAAACTCTGTGTTTCATCGTCAATTAGAAGGTCCAAGGGATACAGTAAACCTGAAGTGATGCATCGGAATCTGAAACTGGACTCACAGGAGAGGTTCAAATCATAGAAAGTTAGAATGTCAGTCCTCTTGTACTTAAGTCGGCATTGTTGCATTTGTATTAAATTCGGATGAAATTTCTGTGTTTCATCGTCAATAAGAATGTACAAGGGATACAGTAAAACTGAAGTGAAGCATCGGAATCTAAAACTGGACTCACAGGAGAGGTTCAAATCGTAGAAAGTGAGAGTGTCAGTCCTCTTGTACTTAAGTCGCCATTGTGATTTTTGTATTAAATTCGGATGGAATATCTGTGTTTCATCGTCAATAAGAAGATCCAAGGGATACAGTAAACCTGAAGTGAAGCATCGGAATCTTAAACTGGACTCACAGGAGACGTTCATAACATAGAAAGTTAGAGTGTCAGTCCTTTTGTACTTAAGTCGGCATTGTACCTTTTGTATTAAATTCGGATGCAAACTCTGTGTTTCATCGTCAATAAGAAGGTCCAAGGGATACAGTAAACCTGAAGTGAAGCATCGGAATCTAAAACTGGACTCACAGGAGAGGTTCAAATCATAGAAAGTGAGAGTGTCAGTCCTCTTCTACTTACGTCGGCATTGTGCCTTTTGAATTTAATCCCGATGCAATTTCTGTGTTTCATCGTCATTAAGAAGGTCCAAGGGATACAGTAACCCTGAAGTGAAGCATCGGAGTCTAAAACTGGACTCACAGGAGAGATTCAAATCATTGAAAGTTATAGTGTCACTCCTCTTGTACTTTAGTCGGTATTGTGCCTTTTGTATTAAATTCGGATGCAATTTCTGTGTTTCATCGGCAATAAGAAGGTCCAAGGGATACAGTAAACCTTAAGTGAAGCATCGGAATCTAAAACTGCACTCGCAGGAGAGGTTCAAATCATAGAATGTTAGAGTGTCAGTCCTCTTTTACTTAAGTCGGCATTGTGCCTTTTGTATTAAATTCTGATGCAATTTCTGTGTTTCATCGTCAATAAGAAGGTGCAAGGTATACTGTAAATCTGAAGTGAAGCATCGGAATCTAAAACTGGACTCACAGGAGAGGTTCAAATCATAGAAAGTGAGAGTGTTAGTCCTCTTGTACTTACGTCGACATTGTGGCATTTGTATTAAATTCGGATGCAATTTCTGTGTTTCATCGTCAATAGGAAGGTCCAAGGGATACAATAAACCTGAAGTGAAGCATTGGAATCTAAAACTGGACTCACAGGAGAGGTTCAAATCATAGAAAGTTAGTGTGTTAGTCCTCTTTTATTTAAGTCGGCATTGTGGCTTTTGCATTAAATTCCGATGCAATTTCTATGTTTCATTGTCAATAAGAAGGTGCAAGGTATACAGTAAACCTGAAGTGAAGCATCGGAATTTAAAACCGGACTCACAGGAGAGGTTCAAATCATAGAAAGAGGGAGTGTCAGTCCTCTTGTACTTAAGTTGGCATTGTGCCATTTGTATCAAATTCGGATGCATTTTCTGTGTTTCTTCGTTAATAAGAAGGTCCAAGGGATACATTAAACCTGAAGTGAAGCATCGGAATCTGAAACTGGACTCACAGGAGAGGTTCACATCATAGAATGTGAGAGTGTCACTAGTCTTGTACTTAAGTCGCCATTGTGCCTTTTGTATTAAATTCGGATGGAATTTCTGTGTTTCATCGTCAATAAGAAGGTCCAAGGGATACAGTAAACCTGAAGTGAAGCTTCGGAATCTCAAACTGGACTCACAGGAGAGGTTCAAATCATAGAAATTTAGAGTGTCAGTCCTTTTGTACTTAAGTCGGCATTGTGACTTTTGTATTAAATTCGGATGCCAACTCTGTGTTTCATCGTCAATTAGAAGGTCCAAGTGATACAGTAAACCTGAAGTGATGCATCGGAATCTGAAACTGGACTCACAGGAGAGGTTCAAATCATAGAAAGTGAGAGTGTCAGTCCTCTTGTACTTAAGTCGGCATTGTGCCATTTGTATTAAATTCGGGTGCAATTTCTGTGTTTCATCGTCAATAAGAAGGTCCAAGGGATACAGTAAACCTGAAGTGAAGCATCGGAATCTAAAACTGGACTCACAGGAGAGTTTCAAATCATAGAAAGTTAGAATCTCAGTCCTCTTGTACTTAAGTCGGCATTGTGCCTTTTGTATTAAATTCGGATGCAATTTCTGTGTTTCATCGTCAATAAGAGGGTGCAAGTTATACTGTAAACCTGAAGTGAAGCATCGGAATCTAAAACTGGACTCACAGGAGAGGTTCAAATCATAGAAAGTGAGAGTGTCAGTCCTCTTGTACATAAGTCGACATTGTGCCATTTGTATTAAATTCGGATGCAATTTGTGTGTTTCATCGTCAATAAGAAGGTCCAAGGGATACAGTAAACCTGAAATAAAGCATCTAAATCTAAAACTGGACTCACAGGAGAGGTTCAAATCATAGAAAGTTAGAGTGTTAGTCCTCTTTTATTTAAGTCGGCATTGTGGCTTTTGCATTAAATTCCGATGCAATTTCTATGTTTCATCGTCAATAAGAAGGTGCAAGCTATACTGTAAACCTGAAGTGAAGCATCGGAATTTAAAACCGGACTCACAGGAGAGGTTCAAATCATAGAAAGAGAGAGTGTCAGTCCTCTTGTACATAAGTTGGCATTGTGCCATTTGTATTTAATTCGGATGTAATTCCTGTGTTTCATAGTCAATAACAAGGTCCAAGGAATATAGTAAACCTGAAGTGAAACATTGGAATCTAAAACTGGACTCACAGGAGAGGTTCAAATCATAGAAAGTAAGAGTGTCAGTCCTCTTGTACTTAAGTCGGCATTGTATCTTTTGTATTAAATTTGGATGCAAACTCTGTGTCTCATCGTCAATAAAAAGGTCCAAGGGATGCAGTAAACCTGAAGTGAAGCATCGGGATCTAAAACTGGACTCATAGGAGAGGTTCAAATCATAGAAAGTGAGAGTGTCAGTCCTCTTGTAGTTACGTCGGTATTGTGCACTTTGAATTTAATTCCGATGCAATTTCTGTGTTTCATCGTCAATAAGAAGGTACAAGGTATGCAGTAAACCTGAAGTGAAGCATCGGAATCTGAAACTGGACTCACAGGAGAGGTTCACATCATAGTAAGTGAGAGTGTCAGTAGTCTTGTACTTAAGTCGCCATTGTGCCTTTTGTATTAAATTCGGATGCAATTTCTGTGTTTCATCGTCAATAAGAAGGTCCAAGGGATACAGTAAACCAGAAGTGAAGCTTCGGAACCTAAAACTGGACTCACAGGAGAGGTTCAAATCGTAGAAAGTTAGAGTGTCAGTCCTTTTTGACTTAAGTCGGCATTGTGACTTTTGTATTAAATTCGGATGCAAACTCTGTGTTTCATCGTCAATTAGAATGTCCAAGGGATACAGTAAACCTGAAGTGATGCATCGGAATCTGAAACTGGACTCACAGGAGAGGTTCAAATCATAGAAAGTGAGAGTGTCAGTCCTCTTGTACTTAAGTCGGCATTGTGCTATTTGTATTAAATTCGGGTGCTATTTCTGTGTTTCATCGTCAATAAGAAGGTCCAAGGGATACAGTAAAAATGAAGTGAAGCATCGGAATCCAATACTGGAGTCACAGGAGAGGTTCAAATCATAGAAAGTGAGAGTGTCAGTCCTCCTCTACTTAGGTGGCTTTGTGCCTTTTGAATTTAATTTCCGATGCAATTTCTGTGTTTCATCGTCAATAAGAAGGTCCAAAGGATACAGTAAACCTGAAGTGAAGCATCGGAATCTAAAACTGAACTCACAGGAGAGATTCAAATCATAGAAAGCTAGAATGTCACTCCTCTTGTACTTAAGTCGGTATTGTGCCTTTTGTATTAAACTCGGATGCAATTTCTGTGTTTCATCATCAATAAGAAGGTCCGAGGGATACAGTAAACCTTAAGTAAAGCATCGGAATCTAAAACTGGACTCACAGGAGAGGTTCAACTCATAGAAAGTTAGAGTGTCAGTCCTCTTGTACTTAAGTCGGCATTGTGCCTTTTGTATTAATTTCGGATGCAAACTCTGTGTTTCATCGTCAATAAGAGGGTCCAAGGGATACAGTAAGCCTGAATTGAAGCATTGGAATCTAAAACTGGACTCACAGGAGAGGTTCAAATCATAGAAAGTTAGAGTGTCATTCCTCTTGTACTTAACTCTGCATTGTGATTTTTGAATTTAATTCCGATGCAATTTCTGTGGTTCATCGTTAATAAGAAGGTCCAAGGGATACAGTAAACCTGGAATGAAGCATTGGAATCTAAGACTGGACTCACAGGAGAGGTTCAAATCATAGAAAATGAGAGTGTCAGTCCTCTTTTACTTAAGTCGGCATTGTGCGTCTTGAATTTAATTCCGATGCAAATTCTGTGTTTCATCGTCAATAAGAAGGTCCAAGGGATACAGTAAACCTGAAGTGAAGCATCGGAATCAAAAACTGGACTCACAGGAGAGGTTCAAATCATAGAAAGTTAGTGTGTCAGTCCTCATTTACTTAAGTCGGCATTGTGCCTTTTGTATTAAATTCCGATGCAATTTCTGTGTTTCATCGTCAATAAGAAGGTGCAAGGTATACAGTAAACCAGAAGTGAAGCATCGGAATCTAAAACTGGACTCACAGGAGAGGTTCAAATCATAAAAGTGAGAGTGTCACTCCTCTTGTACTTAAGTCGGTATTGTGCCTTTTGTATTAAATTCGGATGCAATTTCTGTGTTTCATCGTCAATAAGAAGGTCCAAGGGATACAGTAAACCTGAAGTGAAGCATCGGAATCAAAAACTGGACTCACAGGAAAGATTCAAATCATAGAATGTGAGAGTGTCAGTTTTCTTGTACTTAAGTCGGCATTGTGGCATTTGTATTAAATTCGGATGCAATTTCTTTGTTTCATCGTCAATAAGAAAGTCCAAGGGATACAGTAAACCTGAAGTGAAGCATCGGAATCAAAAACTGGACTCACATGAGAGGTTCAAATCATAGAAAGTTAGTGTGTCAGTCCTCATTTACTCAAGTCGGCATTGTGCCTTTTGTATTAAATTCCGATGCAATTTCTGTGTTTCATCGTCAATAAGAAGGTGCAAGGTATACAGTAAACCTGAATTGAAGCATCAGAATTTAAAACCGGTCTCACAGGAGAGGTTCAAATCATAGAAAGTGAGAGTGTCAGCCCTCTTGTACTTAAGTCGGCATTGTGCTTTTGTATTAAATTCGGATGCAATTTCTGTGTTTCATCGTCAATAAGAAGGTGCAAGGTATACAGTAAACCAGAAGTGAAGTATCAGAATCTAAAACTGGACTCAAAGGAGAGTTTCAAATCATAGAAAGTGAGTGTGTCAGTCCTCTTGTACTTAAGTCGACATTGTGCCACTTGTATTAAATTCGGATGCAAATTCTGTGTTTCATCGTCCATAAGAAGGTCCAAGGGATACAGTAAACCTGAAGTGAAGCATCGGAATCTAAAACTGGACTCACAGGAGAGGTTCAAAACATAGAAGGTTAGAGTGTCAGTCCTCTTCTACTTAAGTCGGCATTGTGCCTTTTGTATTAAATTCCGATGCAATTTCTATGTTTCATCGTCAATAAGAAAGCGCAAGGTATACAGTAAACCTGAATTGAAGCATCGGAATTTAAAACCGGTCTCACAGGAGAGGTTCAAATCAGAGAAAGTGAGAGTGTCAGTCCTCTTGTACTTAAGTCGGCATTGTGCCATTTGTATTAAATACGGATGCAATTTCTGTGTTTCATCGTCAATAAGAAGGTCCAAGGGATGCAGTAAACCTGAGGGGAAGCATCGGAATCTAAAACTGGACTCACAGGAGAGGTTCAAATCATAGAAAGTGAGAGTGTCAGTCCTCTTGTACTTAAGTCACCATTGTGCCTTTTGTATTAAATTCAGATGCAATTTCTGTGTTTCATCGTCAATAAGAAGGTCCAAGGGATACAGTATACCTGAAGTGAAGCATCGGAATCCAAAACTGGACTCACAGGACAGGATCAAATCATAGAAAGTTAGTGTGCCAGTCCTCTTGTACTTAAGTCGGCATTGTGCATTTTGTATTAAATTCGGATGCAAACTCTGTGTTCCATCGTCAATAAGAAGGTCCACGGGATACAGTAAACCTGAAGTGAAGCATCGGAATCTAAAACCGGACTTACAGGAGAGGTTCAAATCGTAGAAAGTTAGATTGTCAGTCCTCATGTACTTAAGTCGGCATTGTGCCTTTTGAATTTAATTCCGATTCAATTTATGTGTTTCATCGTCAATAAGAAGGTCCAAGGGGTACAGTAACCTTAAGTGAAGCATCGGAATCAAAAACTGGACTCACACGAGAGGTTCAAATCATAGAAAGTGAGAGTGTCACTCCTCTTGTACGTAAGTCGGTATTGTGCCTTTTGTATTATATTCGGATGCAATTTCTGTGTTTCATCGACAATAAGAAGGTCCAAGGGATACAGTAAACATTAAGTGAAGCATCGGAATCAAAAACTGGATTCACAGGAGAGGTTCAAATCATAGAAAGAGTGTCAGTCCTCATTTACTTAAGTCGGCATTGTGCCTTTTGTATTAAATTCCGATGCAATTTCTGTGTTTCATCGTCAATCAGAAGGTGCAAGGTATACAGTAAACCTGAAGTGAAGCATCGGAATCTAAAACTGGACTCACAGGAGAGGTTCAAATCATAGAAAGTTAGAATGTCAGTCCTCTTGTACTTAAGTCGGCATTGTGCCTTTTGTATTAAATTCGGATGCAATTTCTGTGTTTCATCGTCAAAAAGAAGGTGCAAGGTATACAGTAAACCAGAAGTGAAGCATCGGAATCTAAAACTGGACTCACAGGAGAGGTTCAAATCATAGAAAGTGAGAGTGTCAGTCCTTTTGTACTTAAGTCGACATTGTGCCATTTGTATTAAATTCGGATGCAATTTCTGTGTTTCATCGTCAATAAGAGGGTCGAAGGGATACAGTAAACCTGAAGTGAAGCATCGGAATCTAAAACTGGACTCACAGGAGAGGTTCAAATCATAGAAAGTTAGAGTGTCAGTCCTCTTTTACTTAAGTCGGCATTGTGCCTTTTGTATTAAATTCCGATGCAATTTCTATGTTTCATCGTCAATAAGAAAGCGCAAGGTATACAGTAAACCTGAAATGAAGCATCGGAATTTAAAACCGGTCTCACAGGAGAGATTCAAATCATAGAAAGTGAGAGTGTCAGTCCTCTTGTACTTACGTCGGCATTGTGCCATTTGTATTAAATTCGGATGCAAATTCTGTGTTTCATCGTCAATAAGAACGTCCAAGGGATGCAGTAAACCTGAGGGGAAGCATCGGAATGTAAAACTGGACTCACAGGAGAGCTTCAAATCATAGAAAGTGAGAGTGTCAGTCCTCTTGTACTTAAGTCGCCATTGTGCCTTTTGTATTAAATTCGGATGCAATTTCTGTGTTTCATCGTCAATAAGAAGGTCCAAGGGATACATTAAACCTGAAGTGAAGCATCGGAATCCAAAAATGGACTCACAGGACAGGTTCAAATCATAGAAAGTTAGTGTGTCAGTCCTCTTGTACTTAAGTCGGCGTTGTGCCTTTTATATTAAATTCGGATGCAAACTCTGTGTTTCATCGTCAATAAGAAGGTCCAAGGGATACAGTAAACCTGAAGTGAAGCATCGGAATCTAAAACCGGACTCACAGGAGAGGTTCAAATCATAGAAAGTTAGATTGTCAGTCCTCTTGTACTTAAGTCGGCATTGTGCCTTTTGAATTTAGTTCCGATGCAATTTCTGTGTTTCATCGTCCCTAAGAAGGTCCAAGGGATACAGTAAACCTGAAGTGAAGCATCGGAATCTAAATCTGGACTCACAGGAGAGGTTCAAATCATCGAAAGTGAGAGTGTCACTCCTCTTTTACTTAAGTCGGCATTGTGCGTTTTGAATTTAAATCCGATGCAATTTCTGTGTTTCATCGTCAATAAGAAGGTCCAAGGGATACAGTAAACCTGAAGTGAAGCATCGGAATCTAAAACTGGACTCACAGGAGATGTTCAAATCATAGAAAGTGAGATTGTCAGTCCTCGTGTACTTATGTCGCCATTGTGATTTTTGTATTAAATTCGGATGCAATTTCTGTGTTTCATCATCAATAAGAAGGTCCAAGGGATACAGTAACCCTGAAGTGAAGCATCGGAATCTAAAACTGGACTCACAGGAGAGGTTCAAATCATGGAAAGTTAGAGTGTCAGTCCTCTTGTACTTACGTCGGTATTGTACCTTTTGTATTAAATTCGGATGCAAACTCTGTGTTTCATCATCAATTAGAAGGTCCAAGGGATACAGTAAACCGGAAGTGAAGCATCGGAATCTAAATCTGGACTCACAGGAGAGGTTCAAATCATAGAATGTGAGAGTCTCAGTCCTCTTGTACTTAAGACGGCATTGTGCCTTTTGAATTTAATTCCGATTCAATTTATGTGTTTCATCGTCAATAAGAAGGTCCAAGGGGTACAGTAACCTTAAGTGAAGCATCGGAATCAAAAACTGGACTCACACGAGAGGTTCATATCATAGAAAGTGAGAGTGTCACTCCTCTTGTACTTAAGTCGGTATTGTGCCTTTTGTATTATATTCGGATGCAATTTCTGTGTTTCATCGACAATAAGAAGGTCCAAGGGATACAGTAAACATTAAGTGAAGCATCGGAATCAAAAACTGGATTCACAGGAGAGGTTCAAATCATAGAAAGAGTGTCAGTCCTCATTTACTTAAGTCGGCATTGTGCCTTTTGTATTAAATTCCGATGCAATTTCTGTGTTTCATCGTCAATCAGAAGGTGCAAGGTATACAGTAAACCTGAAGTGAAGCATCGGAATCTAAAACTGGACTCACAGGAGAGGTTCAAATCATAGAAAGTTAGAATGTCAGTCCTCTTGTACTTAAGTCGGCATTGTGCCTTTTGTATTAAATTCGGATGCAATTTCTGTGTTTCATCGTCAAAAAGAAGGTGCAAGGTATACAGTAAACCAGAAGTGAAGCATCGGAATCTAAAACTGGACTCACAGGAGAGGTTCAAATCATAGAAAGTGAGAGTGTCAGTCCTCTTGTACTTAAGTCGACATTGTGCCATTTGTATTAAATTCGGATGCAATATCTGTGTTTCATCGTCAATAAGAGGGTCGAAGGGATACAGTAAACCTGAAGTGAATCATCGGAATCTAAAACTGGACTCACAGGAGAGGTTCAAATCATAGAAAGTTAGAGTGTCAGTCCTCTTTTACTTAAGTCGGCATTGTGCCTTTTGTATTATATTCCGATGCAATTTCTATGTTTCATCGTCAATAAGAAAGCGCAAGGTATACAGTAAACCTGAAATGAAGCATCGGAATTTGAAACCGGTCTCACAGGAGAGATTCAAATCATAGAAAGTGAGAGTGTCAGTCCTCTTGTACTTACGTCGGCATTGTGCCATTTGTATTAAATTCGGATGCAAATTCTGTGTTTCATCGTCAATAAGAACGTCCAAGGGATGCAGTAAACCTGAGGGGAAGCATCGGAATGTAAAACTGGACTCACAGGAGAGCTTCAAGTCATAGAAAGTGAGAGTGTCAGTCCTCTTGTACTTAAGTCGCCATTGTGCCTTTTGTATTAAATTCGGATGCAATTTCTGTGTTTCATCGTCAATAAGAAGGTCCAAGGGATACAGTAAACCTGAAGTGAAGCATCGGAATCCAAAAATGGACTCACAGGACAGGTTCAAATCATAGAAAGTTAGTGTGTCAGTCCTCTTGTACTTAAGTCGGCGTTGTGCCTTTTAAATTAAATTCGGATGCAAACTCTGTGTTTCATCGTCAATAAGAAGGTCCAAGGGATACAGTAAACCTGAAGTGAAGCATCGGAATCTAAAACCGGACTCACAGGAGAGGTTCAAATCATAGAAAGTTAGATTGTCAGTCCTCTTGTACTTAAGTCGGCATTGTGCCTTTTGAATTTAGTTCCGATGCAATTTCTGTGTTTCATCGTCCCTAAGAAGGTCCAAGGGATACAGTAAACCTGAAGTGAAGCATCGGAATCTAAATCTGGACTCACAGGAGAGGTTCAAATCATAGAAAGTGAGAGTGTCACTCCTCTTTTACTTAAGTCGGCATTGTGCGTTTTGAATTTAAATCCGATGCAATTTCTGTGTTTCATCGTCAATAAGAAGGTCCAAGGGATACAGTAAACCTGAAGTGAAGCATCGGAATCTAAAACTGGACTCACAGTAGATGTTGAAATCATAGAAAGTGAGATTGTCAGTCCTCGTGTACTTAAGTCGCCATTGTGATTTTTGTATTAAATTCGGATGCAATTTCTGTGTTTCATCGTCAATAAGAAGGTCCAAGGGATACAGTAAACCTGAAGTGAAGCATCGGAATCTAAAACTGGACTCACAGGAGAGGTTCAAATCATGGAAAGTTAGAGCGTCAGTCCTCTTGTACTTACGTCGGTATTGTACCTTTTGTATTAAATTCGGATGCAAACTCTGTGTTTCATCATCAATTAGAAGGTCCAAGGGATACAGTAAACCTGAAGTGAAGCATCGGAATCTAAATCTGGACTCACAGGAGAGGTTCAAATCATAGAAAGTGAGAGTGTCAGTCCTCTTGTACTCAAGACGGCATTGTGCCTTTTGAATTTAATTCCGATGCAATTTCTGTGTTTCATCATCAATAAGAAGGTGCAAGGTATACAGTAAACCTGGAGTGAAGCATCGGAATCTAAATCTGACCTCACAGGAGAGGTTCGAATCATAGAAAATGAGAGTGTCTGTCCTGTTGTACTTAAGTCGGCATTGTGCCATTTGTATTAAATTCGGATGCAATTTCAGTGTTTCATCGTCAATAAGAAGGTCCACGGGATACTGTAAACCTGAAGTGAAGCATCGGAATCTAAAACTGGACTCACACGAGAGGTTCAAATCATAGAAAAAGTTAGAGTGTCAGTCCTCTTGTACCTAAGTCGGCATTGTGCCTTTTGAATTTAATTCCGATGCTATTTCTGTGTTTCATTGTCAATAAGAATATCCAAGGGATACAGTAAACCTGAAGTAAAGCATCGGAATCTAAAACTGGACTCACAGGAGAGGTTCAAATCATAGAAAGTTAGAACGTCAGTCCTCTTGTACTTAAGTCGGCATTGTGCCTTTTGTATTAAATTCGGATGCAATTTCTGTGTTTCATCGTCAATAAGAAGGCGCAAGGTATACAGTAAACCTGAAGTGAAGCATCGGAATCTAAAGCTGGACTCACAGGAGAGGTTCAAATCATAGAAAGTGAGAGTATTAGTCCTCTTGTACTTAAGTCGACATTGTGCCACTTGTATTAAATTCGGATGCAATATCTGTGTTTCATCGTCAATAAGAAGGTCCAAAGGATACAGTAAACCTGAAGTGAAGCATCGGAATCTAAAACTGGACTCACAGGAGAGGTTCAAATCATAGAAAGTGAGAGTGTCAGTCCTCTTGTACTTAAGTCGCCATTGTGCCTTTTGTATTAAATTCGGATGCAATTTCTGTGTTTCATCGTCAATAAGAAGGTCCAAGGGATACAGTAAACCTGAAGTGAAGCATCGGAATCCAAAACTGGACTCACAGAAGAGGTTCAAATCATAGAAAGTTAGAGTGTCAGTCCTCTTGTATTTAAATCGGCATTGTGCCTTTTGTATTAAATTCGGGTGCAAACTCTGTGTTTCATCGTCAATAAGAAGGTGCAAGGTATACAGTAGACCTGAAGTGAAGCATCGGAATCTAAAACTGGACTCAAAGGAGAGGTTCAAATCATAGAAAGTGAGAGTGTCAGTCCTCTTTTACTTAAGTCGACATTGTGCCATTTGTATTAAATTCGGATGCAATTTCTGTGTTTCATCGTCAATAAGAAGGTCCAAGGGATACAGTAAACCTGGAGTGAAGCATCGGAATCTAAATCTGACCTCACAGGAGAGGTTCGAATCATAGAAAATGAGAGTGTCTGTCCTGTTGTACTTAAGTCGACATTGTGCCATTTGTATTAAATTCGGATGCAATTTCTGTGTTTCATCGTCAATAAGAAGGTCCAAGGGATACAGTAAACCTGAAGTGAAGCATCGGAATCTAAAACTGGACTCACAGGAGAGGTTCAAATCATAGAAAGTTAGAGTGTGAGTCCTCTTTTCTGAAGTCGGCATTGTGCCTTTTGTATTAAATTCGGATGCAATTTCTGTGTTTCATCGTCAATAAAAAGGTGCAAGGTATACAGTGAACCTGAAGTGAAGCATCGGAATCTAAAACTGGACTCATAAGAGAGGTTCAAATCATAGAAAGTGAGAGTGTCAGTCCTCGTGTACTTAAGTCGCCATTGTGATTTTTGTATTAAATTCGGATGCAATTTCTGTGTTTCATCGTCAATAAGAAGGTCCAAGGGATACAGTAAACCTGAAGTGAAGCATCGGAATCTAAAACTGGACTCACAGGAGAGGTTCAAATCATGGAAAGTTAGAGCGTCAGTCCTCTTGTACTTACGTCGGTATTGTACCTTTTGTATTAAATTCGGATGCAAACTCTGTGTTTCATCATCAATTAGAAGGTCCAAGGGATACAGTAAACCTGAAGTGAAGCATCGGAATCTAAATCTGGACTCACAGGAGAGGTTCAAATCATAGAAAGTGAGGGTGTCAGTCCTCTTGTACTTAAGACGGCATTGTGCCTTTTGAATTTAATTCCGATGCAATTTCTGTGTTTCATCATCAATAAGAAGGTGCAAGGTATACAGTAAACCTGGAGTGAAGCATCGGAATCTAAATCTGACCTCACAGGAGAGGTTCGAATCATAGAAAATGAGAGTGTCTGTCCTGTTGTACTTAAGTCGGCATTGTGCCATTTGTATTAAATTCGGATGCAATTTCAGTGTTTCATCGTCAATAAGAAGGTCCACGGGATACTGTAAACCTGAAGTGAAGCATCGGAATCTAAAACTGGACTCACACGAGAGGTTCAAATCATAGAAAAAGTTAGAGTGTCAGTCCTCTTGTACCTAAGTCGGCATTGTGCCTTTTGAATTTAATTCCGATGCTATTTCTGTGTTTCATTGTCAATAAGAATATCCAAGGGATACAGTAAACCTGAAGTAAAGCATCGGAATCTAAAACTGGACTCACAGGAGAGGTTCAAATCATAGAAAGTTAGAACGTCAGTCCTCTTGTACTTAAGTCGGCATTGTGCCTTTTGTATTAAATTCGGATGCAATTTCTGTGTTTCATCGTCAATAAGAAGGCGCAAGGTATACAGTAAACCTGAAGTGAAGCATCGGAATCTAAAGCTGGACTCACAGGAGAGGTTCAAATCATAGAAAGTGAGAGTATTAGTCCTCTTGTACTTAAGTCGACATTGTGCCACTTGTATTAAATTCGGATGCAATATCTGTGTTTCATCGTCAATAAGAAGGTCCAAAGGATACAGTAAACCTGAAGTGAAGCATCGGAATCTAAAACTGGACTCACAGGAGAGGTTCAAATCATAGAAAGTGAGAGTGTCAGTCCTCTTGTACTTAAGTCGCCATTGTGCCTTTTGTATTAAATTCGGATGCAATTTCTGTGTTTCATCGTCAATAAGAAGGTCCAAGGGATACAGTAAACCTGAAGTGAAGCATCGGAATCCAAAACTGGAATCACAGAAGAGGTTCAAATCATAGAAAGTTAGAGTGTCAGTCCTCTTGTATTTAAATCGGCATTGTGCCTTTTGTATTAAATTCGGGTGCAAACTCTGTGTTTCATCGTCAATAAGAAGGTGCAAGGTATACAGTAGACCTGAAGTGAAGCATCGGAATCTAAAACTGGACTCAAAGGAGAGGTTCAAATCATAGAAAGTGAGAGTGTCAGTCCTCTTTTACTTAAGTCGACATTGTGCCATTTGTATTAAATTCGGATGCAATTTCTGTGTTTCATCGTCAATAAGAAGGTCCAAGGGATACAGTAAACCTGGAGTGAAGCATCGGAATCTAAATCTGACCTCACAGGAGAGGTTCGAATCATAGAAACTGAGAGTGTCTGTCCTGTTGTACTTAAGTCGACATTGTGCCATTTGTATTAAATTCGGATGCAATTTCTGTGTTTCATCGTCAATAAGAAGGTCCAAGGGATACAGTAAACCTGAAGTGAAGCATCGGAATCTAAAACTGGACTCACAGGAGAGGTTCAAATCATAGAAAGTTAGAGTGTGAGTCCTCTTTTCTGAAGTCGGCATTGTGCCTTTTGTATTAAATTCGGATGCAATTTCTGTGTTTCATCGTCAATAAAAAGGTGCAAGGTATACAGTGAACCTGAAGTGAAGCATCGGAATCTAAAACTGGACTCATAAGAGAGGTTCAAATCATAGAAAGTGAGAGTGTCAGTCCTCTTCTACTTAGGTCGGCATTGTGCCTTTTGAATTTAATTCCGATGCAATTTCTGTGTTTCATCGTCAATAAGAATGTCCGAGGGATACAGTAAACATTAAGTGAAGCATCGGAATCTAAAACTGGTCTCGCAGGAGAGGTTCAAATCATAGAATGTCAGAGTGTCAGTCCTCTTTTACTTAAGTCGGCATTGTGCCTTTTGTATTAAATTCGGATGCAATTTCTGTGTTTCATCGTCAATAAGAAGGTCCAAGGGATACAGTAAACCTGAAGTGAAGCATCAGAATCTGAAACTGGACTCACAGGAGAGGTTGAAATCATAGAAAGTTAGAAAGTCAGTCCTCATTTACTTAAGTCGGCATTGTGCCTTTTGTATTAAATTCCGATGCAATTTCTGTGTTTCATCGTCAATCAGAAGGTGCAAGGTATACAGTAAACCTGAAGTGAAGCATCGGAATCTAAAACTGGACTCACAGGAGAGGTTCAAATCATAGAAAGTTAGAATGTCAGTCCTCTTGTACTTAAGTCGGCATTGTGCCTTTTGTCTTATATTCGGATGCAATTTCTGTGTTTCATCGACAATAAGAAGGTCCAAGGGATACAGTAAACATTAAGTGAAGCATCGGAATCAAAAACTGGATTCATAGGAGAGGTTCAAATCATAGAAAGAGTGTCAGTCCTCATTTACTTAAGTCGGCATTGTGCCTTTTGTATTAAATTCCGATGCAATTTCTGTGTTTCATCGTCAATCAGAAGGTGCAAGGTATACAGTAAACCTGAAGTGAAGCATCGGAATCTAAAACTGGACTCACAGGAGAGGTTCAAATCATAGAAAGTTAGAATGTCAGTCCTCTTGTACTTAAGTCGGCATTGTGCCTTTTGTATTAAATTCGGATGCAATTTCTGTGTTTCATCGTCAAAAAGAAGGTGCAAGGTATACAGTAAACCAGAAGTGAAGCATCGGAATCTAAAACTGGACTCACAGGAGAGGTTCAAATCATAGAAAGTGAGAGTGTCAGTCCTCTTGTACTTAAGTCGACATTGTGCCATTTGTATTAAATTCGGATGCAATATCTGTGTTTCATCGTCAATAAGAGGGTCGAAGGGATACAGTAAACCTGAAGTGAATCATCGGAATCTAAAACTGGACTCACAGGAGAGGTTCAAATCATAGAAAGTTAGAGTGTCAGTCCTCTTTTACTTAAGTCGGCATTGTGCCTTTTGTATTAAATTCCGATGCAATTTCTATGTTTCATCGTCAATAAGAAAGCGCAAGGTATACAGTAAACCTGAAATGAAGCATCGGAATTTGAAACCGGTCTCACAGGAGAGATTCAAATCATAGAAAGTGAGAGTGTCAGTCCTCTTGTACTTACGTCGGCATTGTGCCATTTGTATTAAATTCGGATGCAAATTCTGTGTTTTATCGTCAATAAGAACGTCCAAGGGATGCAGTAAACCTGAGGGGAAGCATCGGAATGTAAAACTGGACTCACAGGAGAGCTTCAAATCATAGAAAGTGAGAGTGTCAGTCCTCTTGTACTTAAGTCGCCATTGTGCCTTTTGTATTAAATTCGGATGCAATTTCTGTGTTTCATCGTCAATAAGAAGGTCCAAGGGATACAGTAAACCTGAAGTGAAGCATCGGAATCCAAAAATGGACTCACAGGACAGGTTCAAATCATAGAAAGTTAGTGTGTCAGTCCTCTTGTACTTAAGTCGGCGTTGTGCCTTTTAAATTAAATTCGGATGCAAACTCTGTGTTTCATCGTCAATAAGAAGGTCCAAGGGATACAGTAAACCTGAAGTGAAGCATCGGAATCTAAAACCGGACTCACAGGAGAGGTTCAAATCATAGAAAGTTAGATTGTCAGTCCTCTTGTACTTAAGTCGGCATTGTGCCTTTTGAATTTAGTTCCGATGCAATTTCTGTGTTTCATCGTCCCTAAGAAGGTCCAAGGGATACAGTAAACCTGAAGTGAAGCATCGGAATCTAAATCTGGACTCACAGGAGAGGTTCAAATCATAGAAAGTGAGAGTGTCACTCCTCTTTTACTTAAGTCGGCATTGTGCGTTTTGAATTTAAATCCGATGCAATTTCTGTGTTTCATCGTCAATAAGAAGGTCCAAGGGATACAGTAAACCTGAAGTGAAGCATCGGAATCTAAAACTGGACTCACAGTAGATGTTGAAATCATAGAAAGTGAGATTGTCAGTCCTCGTGTACTTAAGTCGCCATTGTGATTTTTTGTATTAAATTCGGATGCAATTTCTGTGTTTCATCGTCAATAAGAAGGTCCAAGGGATACAGTAAACCTGAAGTGAAGCATCGGAATCTAAAACTGGACTCACAGGAGAGGTTCAAATCATGGAAAGTTAGAGCGTCAGTCCTCTTGTACTTACGTCGGTATTGTACCTTTTGTATTAAATTCGGATGCAAACTCTGTGTTTCATCATCAATTAGAAGGTCCAAGGGATACAGTAAACCTGAAGTGAAGCATCGGAATCTAAATCTGGACTCACAGGAGAGGTTCAAATCATAGAAAGTGAGAGTGTCAGTCCTCTTGTACTTAAGACGGCATTGTGCCTTTTGAATTTAATTCCGATGCAATTTCTGTGTTTCATCATCAATAAGAAGGTGCAAGGTATACAGTAAACCTGGAGTGAAGCATCGGAATCTAAATCTGACCTCACAGGAGAGGTTCGAATCATAGAAAATGAGAGTGTCTGTCCTGTTGTACTTAAGTCGGCATTGTGCCATTTGTATTAAATTCGGATGCAATTTCAGTGTTTCATCGTCAATAAGAAGGTCCACGGGATACTGTAAACCTGAAGTGAAGCATCGGAATCTAAAACTGGACTCACACGAGTGGTTCAAATCATAGAAAAAGTTAGAGTGTCAGTCCTCTTGTACCTAAGTCGGCATTGTGCCTTTTGAATTTAATTCCGATGCTATTTCTGTGTTTCATTGTCAATAAGAATATCCAAGGGATACAGTAAACCTGAAGTAAAGCATCGGAATCTAAAACTGGACTCACAGGAGAGGTTCAAATCATAGAAAGTTAGAACGTCAGTCCTCTTGTACTTAAGTCGGCATTGTGCCTTTTGTATTAAATTCGGATGCAATTTCTGTGTTTCATCGTCAATAAGAAGGCGCAAGGTATACAGTAAACCTGAAGTGAAGCATCGGAATCTAAAGCTGGACTCACAGGAGAGGTTCAAATCATAGAAAGTGAGAGTATTAGTCCTCTTGTACTTAAGTCGACATTGTGCCACTTGTATTAAATTCGGATGCAATATCTGTGTTTCATCGTCAATAAGAAGGTCCAAAGGATACAGTAAACCTGAAGTGAAGCATCGGAATCTAAAACTGGACTCACAGGAGAGGTTCAAATCATAGAAAGTGAGAGTGTCAGTCCTCTTGTACTTAAGTCGCCATTGTGCCTTTTGTATTAAATTCGGATGCAATTTCTGTGTTTCATCGTCAATAAGAAGGTCCAAGGGATACAGTAAACCTGAAGTGAAGCATCGGAATCCAAAACTGGACTCACAGAAGAGGTTCAAATCATAGAAAGTTAGAGTGTCAGTCCTCTTGTATTTAAATCGGCATTGTGCCTTTTGTATTAAATTCGGGTGCAAACTCTGTGTTTCATCGTCAATAAGAAGGTGCAAGGTATACAGTAGACCTGAAGTGAAGCATCGGAATCTAAAACTGGACTCAAAGGAGAGGTTCAAATCATAGAAAGTGAGAGTGTCAGTCCTCTTTTACTTAAGTCGACATTGTGCCATTTGTATTAAATTCGGATGCAATTTCTGTGTTTCATCGTCAATAAGAAGGTCCAAGGGATACAGTAAACCTGGAGTGAAGCATCGGAATCTAAATCTGACCTCACAGGAGAGGTTCGAATCATAGAAAATGAGAGTGTCTGTCCTGTTGTACTTAAGTCGACATTGTGCCATTTGTATTAAATTCGGATGCAATTTCTGTGTTTCATCGTCAATAAGAAGGTCCAAGGGATACAGTAAACCTGAAGTGAAGCATCGGAATCTAAAACTGGACTCACAGGAGAGGTTCAAATCATAGAAAGTTAGACTGTGAGTCCTCTTTTCTGAAGTCGGCATTGTGCCTTTTGTATTAAATTCGGATGCAATTTCTGTGTTTCATCGTCAATAAAAAGGTGCAAGGTATACAGTGAACCTGAAGTCAAGCATCGGAATCTAAAACTGGACTCATAAGAGAGGTTCAAATCATAGAAAGTGAGAGTGTCAGTCCTCTTCTACTTAGGTCGGCATTGTGCCTTTTGAATTTAATTCCGATGCAATTTCTGTGTTTCATCGTCAATAAGAATGTCCGAGGGATACAGTAAACATTAAGTGAAGCATCGGAATCTAAAACTGGTCTCGCAGGAGAGGCTCAAATCATAGAATGTCAGAGTGTCAGTCCTCTTTTACTTAAGTCGGCATTGTGCCTTTTGTATTAAATTCGGATGCAATTTCTGTGTTTCATCGTCAATAAGAAGGTCCAAGGGATACAGTAAACCTGAAGTGAAGCATCAGAATCTGAAACTGGACTCACAGGAGAGGTTGAAATCATAGAAAGTTAGAAAGTCAGTCCTCATTTACTTAAGTCGGCATTGTGCCTTTTGTATTATATTCCGATGCAATTTCTGTGTTTCATCGTCAATCAGAAGGTGCAAGGTATACAGTAAATCTGAAGTGAAGCATCGGAATGTAAAACTGGACTCACAGGATAGGTTCAAATCATAGAAAGTTAGAATGTTAGTCCTCTTGTACTTAAGTCGGCATTGTGTCTTTTGTATTAATATCGGATGCAATTTCTGTGTTTCATCGTCAATAAGAAGGTGCAAGGTATACAGTAAACCAGAAGTGAAGCATCGGAATCTAAAACTGGACTCACAGGAGAGGTTCAAATCATAGAAAGTGAGAGTGTCAGTCCTCTTGTACTTAAGTCGACATTGTGCCATTTGTATTAAATTCGGATGCAATTTCTGTGTTTCATCGTCAATAAGAAGGTCCAAGGGATACAGTAAACCTGAAGTGAAGCATCGGAATCTAAAACTGGACTCACAGGAGAGGTTCAAATCATAGAAAGTTAGAGTGTCAGTCCTCTTTTACTTAAGTCGGCATTGTGCCTTTTGTATTAAATTACGATGCAATTTCTATGTTTCATCGTCAATAAGAAAGCGCAAGGTACACAGTAAACCTGAATTGAAGCATCGGAATTTAAAACCGGTCTCACAGGAGAGGTTCCAATCATAGAAAGTGAGAGTGTCAGTCCTCTTTTACTTAAGTCGGCATTGTGCCTTTCGAATTTAATTCCGATGCTATTTCTGTGTTTCATTGTCAATAAGAAGGTCCAAGGGATACAGTAAACCTGAAGTGAAGCATCGGAATCTAAAACAGGACTCACAGGAGAGGTTCTAATCATAGAAACTGAGATTGTCAGTCCTCTTGTACTTAAGTCGGCTTTGTGGCATTTGTATTAAATTCGGATGCAATTTCTGTGTTTAATTGTCAATAAGAAGATCCAAGGGATACAGTAAACCTGAAGTGAAGCATCGGAATCTAAAACTGGATTCACAGGAGAGGTTCAAATCATAGAAAGTTAGAATGTCAGTCCTCTTGTACTTAAGTCGGCATTGTACCTTTTGTATTAAATTCGGATGCAATTTCTGTGTTTCATCGTCAATAAGAAGGCGCAAGGTATACAGTAAACATGAAGTGAAGCATCGGAATCTAAAGCTGGACTCACAGGAGAGGTTCAAATCATAGAAAGTGAGAGTGTCAGTCCTCTTGTACTTAAGTCGACATTGTGCCATTTGTATTAAATTCGGATGCAATATCTGTGTTTCATCGTCAATAAGAAGGTCCAAAGGATACAGTAAACCTGAAGTGAAGCATCGGAATCTATAACTGGACTCACAGGAGAGGTTCAAATCATAGAAAGTTAGAGTGTCAGTCCCCTTTTACTTAAGTCGGCATTGTGCCTTTGAATTTAATTCCGATGCTATTTCTGTGTTTCATTGTCAATAAGAAGGTCCAAGGCATACCGTAAACCTGAAGTGAAGCATCGGAATCTAAAACTGGACTCACAGGAGAGGTCCTAATCATAGAAAGTTAGAATGTCATTCCTCTTGTACTTAAGTCGGAATTGTGCCTTTTGTATTACATTCCGATGCAATTTCTGTGTTTCATCGTCAATAAGAACGTGCAAGGTATACAGTAAACCTGAAGTGAAGCATCGGATTCTAAAACTGGACTCACAGGAGAGGTTCAAATCATAGGAAGTGAGAGTGTCAGTACTCTTGTACTTAAGTCGCCATTGTGCCTTTTGTATTAAATTCGGATGCAATTTCTGTGTTTCATTGTCAATAAGAAGGTCCAAGGGATACAGTAAACCTGAAGTGAAGAATCGGAATCCAAAACTGGACTCACAGGAGAGGTTCAAATCATAGAAAGTTAGAGTGTCAGTCCTCTTGTATTTAAATCGGCATTGTGCCTTTTGTATTAAATTCGGGTGCAAACTCTGTGTTTCATCGTCAATAAGAAGGTGCATGGTATACAGTAAACCTGAAGTGAAACATCGGAATCTAAAACTGGACTCACAGGAGAGGTTCAAATCATAGAAAGTGAGAGTGTCAGTCCTCTTGTACTTAAGTCGACATTGTGCCATTTGTATTAAATTCGGATGCAATTTCTGTGTTTCATCGTCAATGAGAAGGTCCAAGGGATACAGTAAACCTGAAGTGAAGCATCGGAATCTAAAACTAGACTCACAGGAGAGGTTCAAATTATAGAAAGTTAAAGTGTCACTCCAATTTTACTTAAGTCGGCATTGTGCCTATAGAATTTAATTCCGATGCTATTTCCGTGTTTCATTGTCAATAAGAAGGTCCAAGGGATACAGTAAACCTGAAGTGAAGCTTCGGAATCTAAAACAGGACTCACAGGAGAGGTTCTAATCATAGAAAGTTAGAGTGTCAGTCCTCTTTTATTGAAGTCGGTATTGTGCCGTTTGTATTAAATTCGGATGCAATTTCTGTGTTTCATCGTCAATAAAAAGGTCCAAGGTATACAGTGAACCTGAAGTGAAGCATCGGAATCTAAAACTGGACTCATAGGAGAGGTTCAAATCATAGAAAGTGAGAGTGTCAGTCCTCTTCTACTTAGGTCGGCATTGTGCCTTTTGAATTTAATTCCGATGCAATTTCTGTGTTTCATCGTCAATAAGAAGGTCCAAAGGATACAGTAAACCTGAAGTGAAGCATCGGAATCAAAAACTGGACTCACAGGAGAGATTCAAATCATAGAAAGTTAGAGTGTCACTCCTCTTGTACTTAAGTCGGTATTGTGCCTTTTGAATTAAATTCGGATGCAATTTCTGTGTTTCATCGTCAATAAGAAGGTCCAAGGGATACAGTAAACATTAAGTGAAGCATCGGAATCTAAATCTGGACTCGCAGGAGAGGTTCAAATCATAGAATGTCAGAGTGTCAGTCCTCTTTTACTTAAGTCGGCATTGTGCCTTTTGTATAAATTCCGATGCAATTTCTGTGTTTCATCGTCAATAAGAAGGTCCAAGGGATACAGTAAACCTGAAGTCAAGCATCAGAATCTAAAACTGGACTCACAGGAGAGGTTGAATTCATAGAAAATTAGAGTGTCTGTCCTCATTTACTTAAGTCGGCATTGTGCCTTTTGTATTAAATTCCGATGCAATTTCTGTGTTTCATTGTCCATAAGAAGGTCCAAGGGATACAGTAAACATAAAGTGAAGCATCGGAATCTAAAACAGGACTCACAGGAGAGGTTCTAATCATAGAAAGTGAGAGTGTCAGTCCTCTTGTACTTAAGTCGGCATTGTGCCATTTGTATTAAATTCGGACGCAATTTCTGTGTTTCATTGTCAATAAGAAGATCCAAGGCATACAGTAAACCTGAAGTGAAGCATCGGAATCTAAAACTGGACTCACAGGAGAGGTTCAAATCATAGAAAGTTAGAATGTGTTTCCTCTTGTACTTAAGTCGGCATTGTGCCTTTTGTATTAAATTCGGATGCAATTTCTGTGTTCCATCGTCAATAAGAAGGCGCAAGGTATACAGTAAACCTGAAGTGAAGCATCGGAATCTAAAGCTGGACTCACAGGAGAGGTGTAATCATAGAAAGTGAGAGTGTCAGTCCTCTTGTACTTAAGTCGGCATTGTGCCTTTTGTATTACATTCCGATGCAATTTCTGTGTTTCATCGTCAATC
The DNA here is from genome assembly GCF_021461395.2 of Schistocerca americana. Classification (NCBI taxonomy): domain Eukaryota; kingdom Metazoa; phylum Arthropoda; class Insecta; order Orthoptera; family Acrididae; genus Schistocerca; species Schistocerca americana. The sequence goes on from NW_025725906.1 coordinate 5,674,052, forward strand.
AGAAGGTGCAAGGTATACAGTACATCTTAAGTGAAGCATCGGAATCTAAAACTGGACTCACAGGAGAGGTTCAAATCATAGAAAGTTAGAGTGTCAGTCCTCTTTTACTTAAGTCCGCATTGTGCCTTTCGAAATTAATTCCGATGCTATTTCTGTGTTTCATTGTCCATAAGAAGGTCCAAGGGATACAGTAAACCTGAAGTGAAGCATCGGAATCTAAAACAGGACTCACAGGAGAGGTTCTAATCATAGAAAGTGAGAGTGTCAGTCCTCTTGTACTTAAGTCGGCATTGTGCCATTTGTATTAAATTCGGATGCAATTTCTGTGTTTCATTGTCAATAAGAAGATCCAAGGTATACAGTAAACCTGAAGTGAAGCATCGGAATCTAAAACTGGACTCACAGGAGAGGTTCAAATCATAGAAAGTTAAAATGTCAGTCCTCTTGTACTTAAGTCGGCATTGTGCCTTTTGTATTAAATTCGAATGCAATTTCTGTGTTTCATCGTCAATAAGAAGGCGCAAGGTATACAGTAAACCTGAAGTGAAGCATCGGAATCTAAAGCTGGACTCACAGGAGAGGTGTAATCATAGAAAGTGAGAGTGTCAGTCCTCTTGTACTTATGTCGACATTGTGCCATTTGTATTAAATTCGGATGCAATATCTGTGTTTCATCGTCAATAAGAAGGTCCAAAGGATACAGTAAACCTGAAGTGAAGCATCGGAATCTAAAACTGGACTCACAGGAGAGGTTCTAATCGTAGAATGGTTAGAGTGTCAGTCCCCTTTTACTTAAGTCGGCATTGTGCCTTTGAATTTAATTCCGTACTACTTCTGTGTTTCATTGTCAATAAGAAGGTCCAAGGGATACAGTAAAAAACAAGTGAAGCATCGGAATCTAAAACTGGACTCACAGGAGAGGTTCTAATCATAGAAAGTTAGAATGTCATTCCTCTTGTACTTAAGTCGGCATTGTGCCATTTGTATTACATTCGGATGCAATTTCTGTGTTTAATCGTCAATAAGAAGGTGTAAGGTATACAGTAAACCTGAAGTGAAGCATCGGAATCTAAAACTGGACTCACAGGAAAGGTTCAAATCATAGAAAGGGAGAGTGTCAGTCCTCTTGTACTTATGTCGGCATTGTGGCATTTGTATCAAATTCGGATGCATTTTCTGTGTTTCATCGTCAATAAGAAGGTCCAAGGGATACAGTAAACCTGAAGTGAAGCATCGGAATCAAAAACTGGACTCACAGGAAAGGTTCAAATCATAGAAAGTTAGAGTGTCAGTCCTCTTGTACTTAAGTCGGCATTGTGGCATTTGTATTAAATTCGGATGCAATTTCTGTGTTTCATCGTCAATAAGAATGTCCAAGGGATACAATAAACCTGAAGTGAAGCATCACAATCTATAACTGGACTCATAGGAGAGGTTCAAATCATAGAAAGTGAGAGTGTCGGTCCTCTTCTACTTAGGCCGGCATTGTGCCTTTTGAATTTAATTCCGATGCAATTTCTGTGTTTCATCGTCAATAAGAAGGTCCAAAGGATACAGTAAACCTGAAGTGAAACATCGGAATCAAAAACTGGACTCACAGGAGAGATTCAAATCATAGAAAGTTAGAGTGTCACTCCTCTTGTACTTAAGTCGTTATTGTGCCTTATGTATTAAATTCGGATGCAATTTCTGTGTTTCATCGTCAATAAGAAGGTCCAAGGGATACAGTAAACATTAAGTGAAGCATCGGAATCTAAAACTGGACTCGCAGGAGAGGTTCAAATCATAGAATGTCAGAGTGTCAGTCCTCTTTTACTTAAGTGGACATTGTACCTTTTGTATTAAATTCCGATGCAATTTCTGTGTTTCATCGTCAATAAGAAGGTCCAAGGGATACAGTAAACCTGAAGTGAAGCATCAGAATCTAAAACTGGACTCACAGGAGAGGTTGAAATCATAGAAAATTAGAGTGTCAGTCCTCAGTTACTTAAGTCGGCTTTGTGCCTTTCGTATTAATTTCCGATGCAATTTCTGTGTTTCATCGTCAATGAGAAGGTGCAAGGTATACAGTAAATCTGAAGTGAAGCATCGGAATCTAAAACTGGAGTCACAGGAGAGGTTCAAATCATAGAAAGTTAGTGTGTCAGTCCCTTTTACTTAAGTCGGCATTGTGCCTTTTGTATTAAATTCCGATGCAATTTCTATGTTTCATCGTCAATAAGAAAGCCCAAGGTATACAGTAAACCTGAATTGAAGCATCGGAATTTAAAACCGGTCTCACAGGAGAGGTTCCAATCATAGAAAGTGAGAGTGTCAGTCCTTTTGTACTTAAGTCGGCATTGTGCCTTTTGCATTAAATTCGGATGCAATTTCTGTGTTTCATCGTCAATCAGAAGGTTCAAGGTATACAGTAAACCTGAAGTGAAGCATCGGAATCTAAAACTGGACTCACAGGAGAGGTTCAAATCATAGAAAGTTAGAGTGTCAGTCCTCTTTTACTTAAGTCGGCATTGTGCCTTTCGAATTTAATTCCGATGCAATTTCTGTGTTTCATTGTCCATAAGAAGGTCCAAGGGATACAGTAAACCTGAAGTGAAGCATCGGAATCTAAAACAGGACTCACAGGAGAGGTTCTAATCATAGAAAGTGAGAGTGTCAGTCCTCTTGTACTTAAGTCGGCATTGTGCCATTTGTATCAAATTCGGACGCAATTTCTGTGTTTCATTGTCAATAAGAAGATCCAAGGCATACAGTAAACCTGAAGTGAAGCATCGGAATCTAAAACTGGACTCACAGGAGAGGTTCAAATCATAGAAAGTTAGAATGTCAGTCCTCTTGTACTTAAGTCGGCATTGTGCCTTTTGTATTAAATTCGGATGCAATTTCTGTGTTTCATCGTCAATAAGAAGGCGCAAGGTATACAGTAAAAATGAAGTGAAGCATCGGAATCTAAAGCTGGACTCACAGGAGAGGTGTAATCATAGAAAGTGAGAGTGTCAGTCCTCTTGTACTTAAGTCGGCATTGTGCCTTTTGTATTACATTCCGATGCAATTTCTGTGTTTCATCGTCAATCAGAAGGTGCAAGGTATACAGTAAATCTGAAGTGAAGCATCGGAATCAAAAACTGGACTCACAGGAGAGGTTCAAATCATAGAAAGTTAGAGTGTCAGTCCTCTTTTACTTAAGTAGGCATTGTGCCTTTCGAAATTAATTCCGATGCTATTTCTGTGTTTCATTGTCCATAAGAAGGTCCAAGGGATACAGTAAACCTGAAGTGAAGCATCGGAATCTAAAACAGGACTCACAGGAGAGGTTCTAGTCATAGAAAGTGAGAGTGTCAGTCCTCTTGTACTTAAGTCGGCATTGTGCCATTTGTATTAAATTCGGATGCAATTTCTGTGTTTCATTGTCAATAAGAAGATCCAAGGTATACAGTAAACCTGAAGTGAAGCATCGGAATCTAAAACTGGACTCACAGGACAGGTTCAAATCATAGAAAGTTAAAATGTCAGTCCTCTTGTACTTAAGTCGGCATTGTGCCTTTTGTATTAAATTCGGATGCAATTTCTGTGTTTCATCGTCAATAAGAAGGCGCAAGGTATACAGTAAACCTGAAGTGAAGCATCGGAATCTAAAGCTGGACTCACAGGAGAGGTGTAATCATAGAAAGTGAGAGTGTCAGTCCTCTTGTACTTATGTCGACATTGTGCCATTTGTATTAAATTCGGATGCAATATCTGTGTTTCATCGTCAATAAGAAGGTCCAAAGGATACAGTAAACCTGAAGTGAAGCAACGGAATCTAAAACTGGACTCACAGGAGAGGTTCCAATCATAGAGTGGTTAGAGTGTCAGTCCCCTTTTACTTAAGTCGGCATTGTGCCTTTGAATTTAATTCCGTACTATTTCTGTGTTTCATTGTCAATAAGAAGGTCCAAGGGATACAGTAAAAATTAAGTGAAGCATCGGAATGTAAAACTGGACTCACAGGAGGGGTTCTAATCATAGAAAGTTAGAAAGTCATTCCTCTTGTACTTAAGTCGGCATTGTGCCATTTGTATTACATTCGGATGCAATTTCTGTGTTTCATCGTCAATAAGAAGGTGTAAGGTATACAGTAAACCTGAAGAGAAGCATCGGAATCTAAAACTGGACTCACAGGAAAGGTTCAAATCATAGAAAGGGAGAGTTTAAGTCCTCTTGTACTTATGTCGGCATTGTGGCATTTGTATTAAATTCGGATGCAATTTCTGTGTTTCATCGTCAATAAGAATGTCCAAGGGATACAATAAACCTGAAGTGATGCATCGGAATCTACAACTGGACTCACAGGAGAGGTTCAAATCATAGAAAGTTAGATTGTCAGTCCTCTTTTACTGAAGGCGGCATTGTGCCTTTTGTATTAAATTCGGATGCAATTTCTGTGTTTCATCGTCAATAAAAAGGTGCAAGGTATACAGTGAACCTGAAGTGAAGCATCGGAATCTATAACTGGACTCATAGGAGAGGTTCAAATCATAGAAAGTGAGAGTGTCGGTCCTCTTCTACTTAGGCCGGCATTGTGCCTTTTGAATTTAATTCCGATGCAATTTCTGTGTTTCATCGTCAATAAGAAGGTCCAAAGGATACAGTAAACCTGAAGTGAAACATCGGAATCAAAAACTGGACTCACAGGAGAGATTCAAATCATAGAAAGTTAGAGTGTCACTCCTCTTGTACTTAAGTCGTTATTGTGCCTTTTGTATTAAATTCGGATGCAATTTCTGTGTTTCATCGTCAATAAGAAGGTCCAAGGGATACAGTAAACATTAAGTGAAGCATCGGAATCTAAAACTGGACTCGCAGGAGAGGTTCAAATCATAGAATGTCAGAGTGTCAGTCCTCTTTTACTTAAGTCGACATTGTACCTTTTGTATTAAATTCCGATGCAATTTCTGTGTTTTATCGTCCATAAGAAGGTCCAAGGGATGCAGTAAACCTGAAGTGAAGCATCAGAATCTAAAACTGGACTCACAGGAGAGGTTGAAATCATAGAAAGTTAGAGTGTCAGTCCTCATTAACTTAAGTCGGCTTTGTGCCTTTCGTATTAATTTCCGATGCAATTTATGTGTTTCATCGTCAATCAGAAGGTGCAAGGTATACAGTAAATCTGAAGTGAAGCATCGGAATCTAAAACTGGACTCACAGGAGAGGTTCAAATCATAGAAAGTTAGTGTGTCAGTCCCTTTTACTTAAGTCGGCATTGTGCCTTTTGTATTAAATTCCGATGCAATTTCTATGTTTCATCGTCAATAAGAAAGCCCAAGGTATACAGTAAACCTGAATTGAAGCATCGGAATTTAAAACCGGTCTCACAGGAGAGGTTCCAATCATAGAAAGTGAGAGTGTCAGTCCTTTTGTACTTAAGTCGGCATTGTGCCTTTTGAATTAAATTCGGATGCAATTTCTGTGTTTCATCGTGTTTCATCAGAAGGTGCAAGGTATACAGTAAACCTGAAGTCTAACATTGGAATCTAAAACTAGACTCACAGGAGAGGTTCAAATCATAGAAAGTTAGAGTGTCTGTCCCCTTTTACTTAAGTCGGCATTGTGCCTTTGAATTTAATTCCGATGCTATTTCTGTGTTTCATTGTCAATAAGAAGGTCCAAGGGATACAGTAGAACTGAAGTGAAGCATTGGAATCTAAAACTGGACTCACAGGAGAGGTTCTAATCATAGAAAGTTAGAATGTCAGTCCTCTTGTACTTAAGTCGGCATTGTGCCTTTTGTATTACATTCGGATGTAATTTCTGTGTTTCATCGTCAATATGAACGTGCAAGGTATACAGTCAACCTGAAGTGAAGCACTGGAATCTAAAACTGGACTCACAGGAGAGGTTCAAATCATAGAATGTGAGAGTGTCAGTCAACTTGTACTTAAGTCGCCATTGTGCCTTTTGTATTAAATTCGGATGCAATTTCTGTGTTTCATCGTCAATAAGAAGGTCCAAGGGATACAGTAAACCTGAAGTGAAGAATCGGAATCCAAAATCGGACTTACAGGAGAGGTTCAAATCATAGAAAGTTTGAGTGTCAGTCCTCTTGTATTTAAATCGGCATTGTGCCTTTTGTATTAAATTCGGGTGCAAACTCTGTGTTTCATTGTCAATAAGAAGGTGCAAGGTATACAGTAAACCTGAAGTGAAGCATCGGAATCTAAAACTGGACTCACAGGAGAGGTTCAAATCATAGAAAGTGAGAGTGTCAGTCCTCTTGTACTTAAGTCGACATTGTGCCATTTGTATTAAATTCGGATGCAATTTCTGTGTTTCATCGTAAATAAGAAGGTCCGAGGGATACAGTAAGCCTGAAGTGAAGCATCGGAATCTAAAACTGGACTCACAGGAGAGGTTCAAATCATAGAAAGTTAGAGTGTCAGTCCTCTTTTAATTAAGTGGCATTGTGCCTTTCGAATTTAATTCCGATGCTATTTCTGTGTTTCATTTTCAATAAGAAGGTGCAAGGGATACAGTAAACCTGAGGTGAAGCATCGGAATCTAAAACAGGACTCACAGCAGAGGTTCAAATCATAGAAAGGGAGAGTGTCAGTCCTCTTTTACTGATGTCGGCATTGTGCCTTTTGTATTAAATTCGGATGCAATTTCTGTGTTTCATCGCCAATAAAGAGGTGCAAGGTATACAGTGAACCTGAAGTGAAGCTTCGGAATCTAAAACTGGACTCATAGGAGAGGTTCAAATCATAGAAAGTGAGAGTGTCAGTCCTCTTCTACTTAGGTCGGCATTGTGCCTTTTGAATTTAATTCCGATGCAATTTCTGTGTTTCATCGTCAATAAGAAGGTCCAAGGGATAAAGTAAACATTAAGTGAAGCATCGGAATCTAAAACTGGACTCACAGGAGAGGTTCCAATCATAGAATGTCGGAGTGTCAGTCTTCTTTTACTTAAGTCGGCATTGTGCCTTTTGTATTAAATTCCGATGCAATTTCTGTGTTTCATCGTCAATAAGAAGGTCCAAGGGATACAGTAAACCTGAAGTGAAGCTTCAGAATCTAAAACTGGACTCACAGGAGAGGTCCAAATCATAGAAAGTTAGAGTGTCAGTCCATATTTACTTAAGTCGGCATTGTGCCTTTTGTATTAAATTCCGATACAATTTCTGTGTTTCATCGTCAATCAGAAGGTGCAAGGTATACAGTAAAGCTGAAGTGAAGCATCGGAATCTAAAACTGGACTCACAGAAGAGGTTCAAATCATTTAAAGTTAGAATGTCAGTCATCTTGTACTTAAGTCGGCATTGTGCCTTTTGTATTAAATTCGGATGCAATTTCTGTGTTTCATCGTCAATAAGAAGGTGCAAGGTATACAGTAAACCAGAAGTGAAGCATCGGAATCTAAAACTGGACTCACAGGAGAGGTTCAAATCATAGAAAGTGAGAGTGTCAGCCCTCTCGTACTTAAGTCGGCATTGTGCCATTTGTATTAAATTCGGAAGCAATTTCTGTGTTTCATCGTCAATAAGAAGGTCCAAAGGATACAGTAAACCTGAAGTGAAGCATCGGAATCTAAAACTGGACTCACAGGAGAGGTTCAAATCATAGAAAGTTAGAGTGTCAGTCTCCTTTTACTTAAGTCGGCATTGTTCCTTTGAATTTAATTCCGATGCTATTTCTGTGTTTCATTGTCAATAAGAAGGTCCAAGGGATACAGTAGAACTGAAGTGAAGCATTGGAATCTAAAACTGGGCTCACAGGAGAGGTTCTTATCATAGAAAGTTAGAATGTCATTCCTCTTGTACTTAAGTCGACATTGTGCCTTTTGTATTACATTCGGATGTAATTTCTGTGTTTCATCGTCTATATGAACGTGCAAGGTATACAGTAAACCTGAAGTGAAGCATCGGAATCTAAAACTGGACTCACATGAGAGGTTCAAATCATAGAAAGTGAGAGTGTCAGTCCTCTTGTACTTAAGTCGCCATTGTGCCTTTTGTATTAAATTCGGATGCAATTACTGTGTTTCATCGTCAATAAGAAGGTCCAAGGGATACAGTAAACCTGAAGTGAAGAATCGGAATCCAAAACTGGACTCACAGGAGAGGTTCAAATCATAGAAAGTTAGAGTGTCAGTCCTCTTGTATTTAAATCGGCATTGTGCCTTTTGTATTAAATTCGGGTGCAAACTCTGTGTTTCATCGTCACTAAGAGGGTGCAAGGTATACAGTAAACCTGAAGTGAAGCATCGGAATCTAAAACTGGACTCACAGGAGAGGTTCAAATCATAGAAAGTGAGAGTGTCAGTCCTCTTGTACTTAAGTCGACATTGTGCCATTTGTATTAAATTCGGATGCAATTTCTGTGTTTCATCGTCAACAAGAAGGTCCGAGGGATACAGTATACCTGAAGTGAAGCATTGGTATCTAAAACTGGACTCACAGGAGAGGTTCAAATCATAGAAAGTTAGAGTGTCAGTCCTCTTTTACTGAAGTCGGCATTGTGCCTTTTGTATTAAATTCGGATGCAATTTCTGTGTTTCATCGTCAATAAAAAGGTCCAAGTTATACAGTGAACCTGAAGTGAAGCTTCGGAATCTAAAACTGGACTCATAGGAGAGGTTCAAATCATAGAAAGTGAGAGTGTCAGTCCTCTTCTACTTAGGTCGGCATTGTGCCTTTTGAATTTAATTCCGATGCAATTTCTGTGTTTCATCGTCAATAAGAAGGTCCAAAGGATACAGTAAACCTGAAGTGAAGCATCGGAATCAAAAACTGGACTCACAGGTGAGATTCAAATCATAGAAAGTTTGAGTGTCACTCCTCTTGTACTTAAGTCGGTATTGTGCCTTTTGTATTAAATATGGATGCAATTTCTGTGTTTCATCGTCAATAAGAAGGTCCAAGGGATACAGTAAACATTAAGTGAAGCATCGGAATCTAAAACTGGACTCACAGGAGAGGTTCAAATCACAGAATGTCAGAGTGTCTGTCTTCTTTTACTTAAGTCGGCATTGTGCCTTTTGTATTACATTGCGATGCAATTTCTGTGTTTCATCGTCAATATGAAGGTCCAAGGGATACAGTAAACCTGAAGTGAAGCATCGGAATCTAAATCTTTCCTCACAGGAGAGGTTCGAATCATAAAAAGTGAGAGTGTCAGCCCTCTTGTACTTAAGTCGGCATTGTGCCATTTGTATTTAATTCGGATGCAATTTCTGTGTTTCATCGTCACTAAGAAGGTCCAAAGGATACAGTAAACCTGAAGTGAAGCATCGGAATCTAAAACTGGACTCACAGGAGAGGTTCAAATCATAGAAAGTTAGAGTGTCAGTCCCCTTTTACTTAAGTCGGCATTGTACCTTTGAATTTAATTCCGATGCTATTTCTGTGTTTCATTGTCAATAAGAAGGTCCAAGGGATACAGTAGAACTGAAGTGAAGCATTGGAATCTAAAATTGGACTCACAGGAGAGGTTGTTACCATAGAAAGTTAGAGTGTCAGTCCTCTTGTATTTAAATCGGCATTGTGCCTTTTGTGTTAAATTCGGGTGCAAACTCTGTGTTTCATCGTCAATAAGAAGGTGCAAGGTATGCAGTAAACCTGAAGTGAAGCATCGGAATCTAAAACTGGACTCACAGGAGAGGTTCAAATCATAGAATGTCAGAGTGTCAGTCCTCTTGTACTTAAGTCGACATTGTGCCATTTGTATTAAATTCGGATGCAATTTCTGTGTTTCATCGTCAATAAGAAGGTCCGAGGGATACAGTAAACCTGAAGTGAAGCATTGGAATCTAAAACTGGACTCACAGGAGAGGTTCAAATCATAGAAAGTTAGAGTGTCAGTCCTCTTTTACTTAAGTCGGCATTGTGCCTTTCGAATTTAATTCCGATGCTATTTCTGTGTTTCATTGTCAATAAGAAGTTCCAAGGGATACAGTAAACCTGAGGTGAAGATTCGGAATCTAAAACAGGACTCACAGGAGAGGTTCTAATCATAGAAAGTTAGAATGTCAGTCCTCTTGTACTTAAGTCGGCATTGTGCCTTTTGTATTAAATTCGGATGCAATTTCTGTGTTTCATCGTCAATAAGAAGGTGCAAGGTGCACAGTAAACCTGAAGTGAAGCATCGGAATCTAAAACTGGACTCACAGGAAAGGTTCAAATCATAGAAAGTGAGAGTGTCAGTCCTCTTGTACTTAAGTCGACATTGTGCCATTTGTATTAAATTCGGATGCAATTTCTGTGTTTCATCGTCAACAAGAAGGTCCGAGGGATACAGTATACCTGAAGTGAAGCATTGGTATCTAAAACTGGACTCACAGGAGAGGTTCAAATCATAGAAAGTTAGAGTGTCAGTCCTCTTTTACTGAAGTCGGCATTGTGCCTTTTGTATTAAATTCGGATGCAATTTCTGTCTTTCATCGTCAATAAAAAGGTCCAAGTTATACAGTGAACCTGAAGTGAAGCTTCGGAATCTAAAACTGGACTCATAGGAGAGGTTCAAATCATAGAAAGTGAGAGTGTCAGTCCTCTTCTACTTAGGTCGGCATTGTGCCTTTTGAATTTAATTCCGATGCCATTTCTGTGTTTCATCGTCAATAAGAAGGTCCAAAGGATACAGTAAACCTGAAGTGAAGCATCGGAATCAAAAACTGGACTCACAGGTGAGATTCAAATCATAGAAAGTTTGAGTGTCACTCCTCTTGTACTTAAGTCGGTATTGTGCCTTTTGTATTCAATATGGATGCAATTTCTGTGTTTCATCGTCAATAAGAAGGTCCAAGGGATACAGTAAACATTAAGTGAAGCATCGGAATCTAAAACTGGACTCACAGGAGAGGTTCAAATCACAGAATGTCAGAGTGTCTGTCTTCTTTTACTTAAGTCGGCATTGTGCCTTTTGTATTACATTGCGATGCAATTTCTGTGTTTCATCGTCAATAAGAAGGTCCAAGGGATACAGTAAACCTGAAGTGAAGCATCGGAATCTAAATCTTTCCTCACAGGAGAGGTTCGAATCATAAAAAGTGAGAGTGTCAGCCCTCTTGTACTTAAGTCGGCATTGTGCCATTTGTATTTAATTCGGATGCAATTTCTGTGTTTCATCGTCACTAAGAAGGTCCAAAGGATACAGTAAACCTGAAGTGAAGCATCGGAATCTAAAACTGGACTCACAGGAGAGGTTCAAATCATAGAATGTCAGAGTGTCAGTCCTCTTGTACTTATGTCGACATTGTGCCATTTGTATTAAATTCGGATGCAATTTCTGTGTTTCATCGTCAATAAGAAGGTCCGAGGGATACAGTAAACCTGAAGTGAAGCATTGGAATCTAAAACTGGACTCACAGGAGAGGTTCAAATCATAGAAAGTTAGAGAGTCAGTCCTCTTTTACTTAAGTCGGCATTGTGCCTTTCGAATTTAATTCCGATGCTATTTCTGTGTTTCATTGTCAATAAGAAGTTCCAAGGGATACAGTAAACCTGAGGTGAAGATTCGGAATCTAAAACAGGACTCACAGGAGAGGTTCTAATCTTAGAAAGTTAGAATGTCAGTCCTCTTGTACTTAAGTCGGCATTGTGCCTTTTGTATTAAATTCGGATGCAATCTGTGTTTCATCGTCAATAAGAAGGTGCAAGGTGCACAGTAAACCTGAAGTGAAGCATCGGAATCTAAAACTGGACTCACAGGAAAGGTTCAAATCATAGAAATGGAGAGTGTCAGTCCTCTTGTACTTATGTCGGCATTGTGGCATTTGTATCAAATTCGGATGCATTTTCTGTGTTTCATCGTCAATAAGAAGGTCCAAGGGATACAGTAAACCTGAAGTGAAGCATCGGAATCAAAAACTGGACTCACAGGAAGGGTCAAATAATAGAAAGTGAGAGTGTCAGTCCTCTTGTACTTAAGTCGGCATTGTGGAATTTGTATTACATTCGGATGCAATTTTTGTGTTTCATCGTCAATAAGAATGTGCAAGGGATACAATAAACCTGAAGTGATGCATCGGAATCTAAAACTGGACTCACAGGAGAGGTTCAAATCATAGAAAGTTAGAGTGTCAGTCTTCTTTTACTGAAGTCGGCATTGTGCCTTTTGTATTAAATTCGGATGCAATTTCTGTGTTTCATCGTCAATAAAAGGTGCAATGTATACAGTGAACCTGAAGTGAAGCTTCGGAATCTAAAACTGGACTCACTGGAGAGGTTCAAATCATAGAAAGTGAGAGTGTCAGTCCTCTTCTACTTAGGTTGACATTGTGCCTTTTGAATTTAATTCCGATGCAATTTCTGTGTTTCATCGTCAATAAGAAGGTCCAAAGGATACAGTAAACCTGAAGTGAAGCATCGGAATCAAAAACTGGACTCACAGGTGAGATTCAAATCATAGAAAGTTAGAGTGTCACTCCTCTTGTACTTAAGTCGGTATTGTGCCTTTTGTATTAAATTCGGATGCAATTTCTGTGTTTCATCGTCAATAAGAAGGTCCAAGGGATACAGTAAACATTAAGTGAAGCATCGGAATCTAAAACTGGACTAGCAGGAGAGGTTCAAATCATAGAATGTCAGAGTGTCAGTCTTCTTTTACTTAAGTCGGCATTGTGCCTTCTGTATTAAATTCCGATGCAATTTCTGTGTTTCATCGTCAATAAGAAGGACCAAGGGATACAGTAAACCTGAAGTGAAGCATCAGAATCTAAAACTGGACTCACAGGAGAGGTTCAAATCATAGAATGTTAGTGTGTCAGTCCTCATTTACTTAAGTCGGCATTGTGCCTTTTGTATTAAATTCCGATGCAATTTCTGTGTTTCATCGTCAATCAGAAGGTGCAAGGTATATAGTAAACCTGAAGTGAAGCATCGGAATCTAAAACTGGACTCACAGGAGAGGTTCAAATCACTGAAAGTTAGAATGTCAGTCCTCTTGTACTTAAGTCGGCATTGTGCCTTTTGTATTAAATTCGGATGCAATTTCTGTGTTTCATCGTCAATAAGAAGGTGCAAGGTATACAGTAAACCAGAAGTGAAGCATCGGAATCTAAAACTGGACTCACAGGAGAGGTTCAAATCATAGAAAGTGAGAGTGTCACTCCTCTTGTACTTAAGTCGACATTGTGCCATTTGTATTAAATTCGGATGCAATTTCTGTGTTTCATCGTCAATAAGAAGGTCCAAGGGATACAGTAAACCTGAAGTGAAGCATCGGAATCTAAATCTTTCCTCACAGGAGAGGTTCGATTCATAGAAAGTGAGAGTGTCAGCCCTCTTGTACTTAAGTCGGCATTGTGCCATTTGTATTAAATTCGGATGCAATTTCTGTGTTTCATCGTCAATAAGGAGGTCCAAGGGATGCAGTAAACCTGAGGGGAAGCATCGGAATCTAAAACTGGACTCACAGGAGAGGTTCAAATCATAGAAAGTGAGAGTGTCAGTCCTCTTATACTTAAGTCGCCATTGTGCATTTTGTATTAAATTCGGATGCAATTTCTGTGTTTCATCGTCAATAAGGAGGTCCAAGGGATACAGTAAACCTGAAGTGAAGCATCGGAATCCAAAACTGGACTCACAGGACAGGTTCAAATCATAGAAAGTTAGATTGTCAGTCCTCTTGTACTTAAGTCGGCATTGTGCCTTTTGAATTTAATTCCGATGCAATTCCTGTGTTTCATCGTCCATAAGAAGGTCCAAGGGATACAGTAAACCTGAAGTGAAGCATCGGAATCTAAAACTGGACTCACAGAAGACGTTCAAATCATAGAAAGTGAGAGTGTCAGTCCTCTTTAACTTAAGTCGGCATTGTGAGTTTTGAATTTAAATCCCATGCAATTTCTGTGTTTCATCGTCAATAAGAAGGTCCAAGGGATACAGTAAACCTGAAGTGAAGCATCGGAATCTAAAACTGGACTCACAGGAGATGTTCAAATCATAGAAAATGAGATTGTCAGTCCTCTTGTACTTAAGTCGCCATTGTGGTTTTTGTATTAAATTCGGATGCAATTTCTGTGTTTCATCGTCAATAAGAAGGTCCAAGGGATACAGTAAACCTGAAGTGAAGCATCGGAATCTAAAACTGGACTCACAGGAGAGATTCAAATCATAGAAAGTTAGAGTGTCAGTCCTCTTGTACTTAAGTCGGTATTGTACCTTTTGCATTAAATTGGGATGCAAACTCTGTGTTTCATCATCAATTAGAAGGTCCAAGGGAAACAGTAAACCTGAAGTGAAGCATCGGAATCTAAAACTGGACTCACAGGAGAGGTTCAAATCATAGAAAGTGAGAGTGTCAGTCCTCTTGTACTTAAGACAGCATTGTGCCTTTTGAATATAATTCCGATGCAATTTCTGTGTTTCATCATCAATAAGAGGGTGCAAAGTATACAGTAATCCTGGAGTGAAGCATCGGAATCTAAATCTGACCTCAAAGGAGAGGTTCGAATCATAGAAAGTGAGAGTGTCTGTCCTCTTGTACTTAAGTCGGCATTGTGCCTTTTGTATTAAATTCGGATGCAATTTCTGTGTTTCATCGTCAATAAGAAGGTCCAAGGGATACTGTAAACCTGAAGTGAAGCATCTGAATCTAAAACTGGACCCACACGAGAGGTTCAAATCATAGAAAGTTAGAGTGTCAGTACTCTTGTACCTAAGTCGGCATTGTGCCTTTTCAATTTAATTCCGATGCTATTTCTGTGTTTCATTGTCAATAAGAAGATCCAAGGGATACAGTAAACCTGAAGTGAGGCATCGGAATCTAAAACTGGACTCACAGGTGAGGTTCAAATCATAGAAAGTTAGAATGTCACTCCTCTTGTACTTAAGTCGGCATTGTGCCTTTTGTATTAAATTCGGATGCAATTTCTATGTTTCATCGTCAATAAGAAGGCGCAAAGTATACAGTAAACCTGAAGTGAAGCATCGGAATCTAAAACTGGATTCACAGGAGAGGTTCAAATCATAGAAAGTTAGAGTGTCAGTCCTCTTTTACTTAAGTCGGCATTGTGCCTTTCGAATTTAATTCCGATGCTATTTCTGTGTTTCATTGTCAATAAGAAGTTCCAAGGGATACAGTAAACCTGAGGTGAAGATTCGGAATCTAAAACAGGACTCACAGGAGAGATTCTAATCATAGAAAGTTAGAATGTCAGTCCTCTTGTACTTAAGTCGGCATTGTGCCTTTTGTATTAAATTCGGATGCAATTTCTGTGTTTCGTCGTCAATAAGAAGGTGCAAGGTGTACAGTAAAAATGAAGTGAAGCATCGGAATCTAAAACTGGACTCACAGGAAAGGTTCAAATCATAGAAAGGGAGAGTGTCAGTCCTCTTGTACTTATGTCGGCATTGTGGCATTTGTATCAAATTCGGATGCATTTTCTGTGTTTCATCGTCAATAAGAAGGTCCAAGGGATACAGTAAACCTGAAGTGAAGCATCGGAATCAAAAACTGGACTCACAGGAAAGGTTCAAATAATAGAAAGTGAGAGTGTCAGTCCTCTTGTACTTAAGTCGGCATTGTGGAATTTGTATTACATTCGGATGCAATTTTTGTGTTTCATCATCAATAAGAATGTGCAAGGGATACAATAAACCTGAAGTGATGCATCGGAATCTAAAACTGGACTCACAGGAGAGGTTCAAATCATAGAAAGTTAGAGTGTCAGTCCTCTTTTACTGAAGTCGGCATTGTGCCTTTTGTATTAAATTCGGATGCAATTTCTGTGTTTCATCGTCAATAAAAAGGTGCAAGGTATACAGTGAACCTGAAGTGAAGCTTCGGAATCTAAAACTGGACTCAAAGGAGAGGTTCAAATCATAGAAAGTGAGAGTGTCAGTCCTCTTCTACTTAGGTTGACATTGTGCCTTTTGAATTTAATTCCGATGCAATTTCTGTGTTTCATCGTCAATAAGAAGGTCCAAAGGATACAGTAAACCTGAAGTGAAGCATCGGCATCAAAAACTGGACTCACAGGTGAGATTCAAATCATAGAAAGTTAGAGTGTCACTCCTGTTGTACTTAAGTCGGTATTGTGCCTTTTGTATTAAATTCGGATGCAATTTCTGTGTTTCATCGTCAATAAGAAGGTCCAAGGGATACAGTAAACATTAAGTGAAGCATCGGAATCTAAAACTGGACTAGCAGGAGAGGTTCAAATCATAGAATGTCAGAGTGTCAGTCTTCTTTTACTTAAGTCGGCATTGTGCCTTCTGTATTAAATTCCGATGCAATTTCTGTGTTTCATCGTCAACAAGAAGGTCCAAGGGATACAGTAAACCTGAAGTGAAGCATCAGAATCTAAAACTGGACTCACAGGAGAGGTTCAAATCATAGAATGTTAGTGTGTCAGTCCTCATTTACTTAAGTCGGCATTGTGCCTATTGTATTAAATTCCGATGCAATTTCTGTGTTTCATCGTCAATCAGAAGGTGCAAGGTATATAGTAAAACTGAAGTGAAGCATCGGAATCTAAAACTGGACTCACAGGAGAGGTTCAAATCATAGAAAGTGAGAGTGTCAGTCCTCTTGTACTTAAGTCGACATTGTGCCATTTGTATTAAATTCGGATGCAATTTCTGTGTTTCATCGTCAATAAGAAGGTCCAAGGGATACAGTAAACCAGAAGTGAAGCATCGGAATCTAAATCTTTCCTCACAGGAGAGGTTCGAATCATAGAAAGTGAGAGTGTCAGCCCTCTTGTACTTAAGTCGGCATTGTGCCATTTGTATTAAATTCGGATGCAATTTCTGTGTTTCATCGTCAATAAGGAGGTCCAAGGGATGCAGTAAACCTGAGGGGAAGCATCGGAATCTAAAACTGGACTCACAGGAGAGGTTCAAATCATAGAAAGTGAGAGTGTCAGTCCTCTTATACTTAAGTCGCCATTGTGCATTTAGTATTAAATTCGGATGCAATTTCTGTGTTTCATCGTCAATAAAAAGGTGCAAGGTATACAGTGAACCTGAAGTGAAGCTTCGGAATCTAAAACTGGACTCATAGGAGAGGTTCAAATCATAGAAAGTGAGAGTGTCAGTCCTCTTCTACTTAGGTTGACATTGTGCCTTTTGAATTTAATTCCGATGCAATTTCTGTGTTTCATCATCAATAAGAGGGTGCAAGGTATACAGTAATCCTGGAGTGAAGCATCGGAATCTAAATCTGACCTCAAAGGAGAGGTTCGAATCATAGAAAGTGAGAGTGTCTGTCCTCTTGTACTTAAGTCGGCATTGTGCCTTTTGTATTAAATTCGGATGCAATTTCTGTGTTTCATCGTCAATAAGAAGGTCCAAGGGATACTGTAAACCTGAAGTGAAGCATCTGAATCTAAAACTGGACCCACACGAGAGGTTCAAATCATAGAAAGTTAGAGTGTCAGTACCCTTGTACCTAAGTCGGCATTGTGCCTTTTGAATTTAATTCCGATGCTATTTCTGTGTTTCATTGTCAATAAGAAGATCCAAGGGATACAGTAAACCTGAAGTGAGGCATCGGAATCTAAAACTGGACTCACAGGTGAGGTTCAAATCATAGAAAGTTAGAATGTCACTCCTCTTGTACTTAAGTCGGCATTGTGCCTTTTGTATTAAATTCGGATGCAATTTCTATGTTTCATCGTCAATAAGAAGGCGCAAAGTATACAGTAAACCTGAAGTGAAGCATCGGAATCTAAAACTGGATTCACAGGAGAGGTTCAAATCATAGAAAGTTAGAGTGTCAGTCCTCTTTTACTTAAGTCGGCATTGTGCCTTTCGAATTTAATTCCGATGCTATTTCTGTGTTTCATTGTCAATAAGAAGTTCCAAGGGATACAGTAAACCTGAGGTGAAGATTCGGAATCTAAAACAGGACTCACAGGAGAGGTTCTAATCATAGAAAGTTAGAATGTCAGTCCTCTTGTACTTAAGTCGGCATTGTGCCTTTTGTATTAAATTCGGATGCAATTTCTGTGTTTCATCGTCAATAAGAAGGTGCAAGGTGTACAGTAAAAATGAAGTGAAGCATCGGAATCTAAAACTGGACTCACAGGAAAGGTTCAAATCATAGAAAGGGAGAGTGTCAGTCCTCTTGTACTTATGTCGGCATTGTGGCATTTGTATCAAATTCGGATGCATTTTCTGTGTTTCATCGTCAATAAGAAGGTCCAAGGGATACAGTAAACCTGAAGTGAAGCATCGGAATCAAAAACTGGACTCACAGGAAAGGTTCAAATAATAGAAAGTGAGAGTGTCAGTCCTCTTGTACTTAAGTCGGCATTGTGGAATTTGTATTACATTCGGATGCAATTTTTGTGTTTCATCGTCAATAAGAATGCGCAAGGGATACAATAAACCTGAAGTGATGCATCGGAATCTAAAACTGGACTCACAGGAGAGGTTCAAATCATAGAAAGTTAGAGTGTCAGTCCTCTTTTACTGAAGTCGGCATTGTGCCTTTTGTATTAAATTCGGATGCAATTTCTGTGTTTCATCGTCAATAAAAAGGTGCAAGGTATACAGTGAACCTGAAGTGAAGCTTCGGAATCTAAAACTGGACTCATAGGAGAGGTTCAAATCATAGAAAGTGAGAGTGTCAGTCCTCTTCTACTTAGGTTGACATTGTGCCTTTTGAATTTAATTCCGATGCAATTTCTGTGTTTCATCGTCAATAAGAAGGTCCAAAGGATACAGCAAACCTGAAGTAAAGCATCGGAATCAAAAACTGGACTCACAGGTGAGATTCAAATCATAGAAAGTTAGAGTGTCACTCCTGTTGTACTTAAGTCGGTATTGTGCCTTTTGTATTAAATTCGGATGCAATTTCTGTGTTTCATCGTCAATAAGAAGGTCCAAGGGATACAGTAAACATTAAGTGAAGCATCGGAATCTAAAACTGGACTAGCAGGAGAGGTTCAAATCATAGAATGTCAGAGTGTCAGTCTTCTTTTACTTATGTCGGCATTGTGCCTTCTGTATTAAATTCCGATGCAATTTCTGTGTTTCATCGTCAATAAGAAGGTCCAAGGGATACAGTAAACCTGAAGTGAAGCATCAGAATCTAAAACTGGACTCACAGGAGAGGTTCAAATCATAGAATGTTAGTGTGTCAGTCCTCATTTACTTAAGTCGGCATTGTGCCTATTGTGTTAAATTCGGATGCAATTTCTGTGTTTCATCGTCAATAAAAAGGTGCAAGGTATATAGTAAAACTGAAGTGAAGCATCGGAATCTAAAACTGGACTCACAGGAGAGGTTCAAATCATAGAAAGTGAGAGTGTCAGTCCTCTTGTACTTAAGTCGACATTGTGCCATTTGTATTAAATTCGGATGCAATTTCTGTGTTTCATCGTCAATAAGAAGGTCCAAGGGATACAGTAAACCAGAAGTGAAGCATCGGAATCTAAATCTTTCCTCACAGGAGAGGTTCGAATCATAGAAAGTGAGAGTGTCAGCCCTCTTGTACTTAAGTCGGCATTGTGCCATTTGTATTAAATTCGGATGCAATTTCTGTGTTTCATCGTCAGTAAGGAGGTCCAAGGGATGCAGTAAACCTGAGGGGAAGCATCGGAATCTAAAACTGGACTCACAGGAGAGGTTCAAATCATAGAAAGTGAGAGTGTCAGTCCTCTTATACTTAAGTCGCCATTGTGCATTTAGTATTAAATTCGGAAGCAATTTCTGTGTTTCATCGTCAATAAAAAGGTGCAAGGTATACAGTGAACCTGAAGTGAAGCTTCGGAATCTAAAACTGGACTCATAGGAGGGGTTCAAATCATAGAAAGTGAGAGTGTCAGTCCTCTTCTACTTAGGTTGACATTGTGCCTTTTGAATTTAATTCCGATACAATTTCTGTGTTTCATCGTCAATAAGAAGGTCCAAAGGATACAGTAAACCTGAAGTGAAGCATCGGAATCAAAAACTGGACTCACAGGTGAGATTCAAATCATAGAAAGTTAGAGTGTCACTCCTGTTGTACTTAAGTCGGTATTGTGCCTTTTGTATTAAATTCGGATGCAATTTCTGTGTTTCATCGTCAATAAGAAGGTCCAAGGGATACAGTAAACATTAAGTGAAGCATCAGAATCTAAAACTGGACTAGCAGGAGAGGTTCAAATCATAGAATGTCAGAGTGTCAGTCTTCTTTTACTTAAGTCGGCATTGTGCCTTCTGTATTAAATTCCGATGCAATTTCTGTGTTTCATCGTCAATAAGAAGGTCCAAGGGATACAGTAAACCTGAAGTGAAGCATCAGAATCTAAAACTGGACTCACAGGAGAGGTTCAAATCATAGAATGTTAGTGTGTCAGTCCTCATTTACTTAAGTCGGCATTGTGCCTATTGTATTAAATTCCGATGCAATTTCTGTGTTTCATCGTCAATCAGAAGGTGCAAGGTATATAGTAAAACTGAAGTGAAGCATCGGAATCTAAAACTGGACTCACAGGAGAGGTTCAAATCAAAGAAAGTGAGAGTGTCAGTCCTCTTGTACTTAAGTCGACATTGTGCCATTTGTATTAAAATCGGATGCAATTTCTGTGTTTCATCGTCAATAAGAAGGTCCAAGGGATACAGTAAACCAGAAGTGAAGCATCGGAATCTAAATCTTTCCTCACAGGAGAGGTTCGAATCATAGAAAGTGAGAGTGTCAGCCCTCTTGTACTTAAGTCGGCATTGTGCCATTTGTATTAAATTCGGATGCAATTTCTGTGTTTCATCGTCAATAAGGAGGTCCAAGGGATGCAGTAAACCTGAGGCTAAGCATCGGAATCTAAAACTGGACTCACAGGAGAGGTTCAAATCATAGAAAGTGAGAGTGTCAGTCCTCTTATACTGAAGTCGCCATTGTGCATTTAGTATTAAATTCGGATGCAATTTCTGTGTTTCATCGTCAATAAGAAGGTCCAAGGGATACAGTAAACCTGAAGTGAAGCATCGGAATCCAAAACTGGACTCACAGGACAGGTTCAAATCATAGAAAGTAAGATTGTCAGTCCTCTTGTACTTAAGTCGGCATTGTGCCTTTTGAATTTAATTCCGATGCAATTCCTGTGTTTCATCGTCCATAAGAAGTTCGGGGGGGATACAGTAAACCTGAGGTGAAGATTCGGAATCTAAAACAGGACTCACAGGAGAGGTTCTAATCATAGAAAGTTAGAATGTCAGTCCTCTTGTACTTAAGTCGGCATTGTGCCTTTTGTATTAAATTCGGATGCAATTTCTGTGTTTCATCGTCAATAAGAAGGTGCAAGGTGTACAGTAAAAATGAAGTGAAGCATCGGAATCTAAAACTGGACTCACAGGAAAGGTTCAAATCATAGAAAGGGAGAGTGTCAGTCCTCTTGTACTTATGTCGGCATTGTGGCATTTGTATCAAATTCGGATGCATTTTCTGTGTTTCATCGTCAATAAGAAGGTCCAAGGGATACAGTAAACCTGAAGTGAAGCATCGGAATCAAAAACTGGACTCACAGGAAAGGTTCAAATAATAGAAAGTGAGAGTGTCAGTCCTCTTGTACTTAAGTCGGCATTGTGGAATTTGTATTACATTCGGATGCAATTTTTGTGTTTCATCGTCAATAAGAATGTGCAAGGGATACAATAAACCTGAAGTGATGCATCGGAATCTAAAACTGGACTCACAGGAGAGGTTCAAATCATAGAAAGTTAGAGTGTCAGTCCTCTTTTACTGAAGTCGGCATTGTGCCTTTTGTATTAAATTCGGATGCAATTTCTGTGTTTCATCGTCAATAAAAAGGTGCAAGGTATACAGTGAACCTGAAGTGAAGCTTCGGAATCTAAAACTGGACTCATAGGAGAGGTTCAAATCATAGAAAGTGAGAGTGTCAGTCCTCTTCTACTTAGGTTGACATTGTGCCTTTTGAATTTAATTCCGATGCAATTTCTGTGTTTCATCGTCAATAAGAAGGTCCAAAGGATACAGTAAACCTGAAGTGAAGCATCGGAATCAAAAACTGGACTCACAGGTGAGATTCAAATCATAGAAAGTTAGAGTGTCACTCCTGTTGTACTTAAGTCGGTATTGTGCCTTTTGTATTAAATTCGGATGCAATTTCTGTGTTTCATCGTCAATAAGAAGGTCCAAGGGATACAGTAAACATTAAGTGAAGCATCGGAATCTAAAACTGGACTAGCAGGAGAGGTTCAAATCATAGAATGTCAGAGTGTCAGTCTTCTTTTACTTAAGTCGGCATTGTGCCTTCTGTATTAAATTCCGATGCAATTTCTGTGTTTCATCGTCAATAAGAAGGTCCAAGGGATACAGTAAACCTGAAGTGAAGCATCAGAATCTAAAACTGGACTCACAGGAGAGGTTCAAATCATAGAATGTTAGTGTGTCAGTCCTCATTTACTTAAGTCGGCATTGTGCCTATTGTATTAAATTCCGATGCAATTTCTGTGTTTCATCGTCAATCAGAAGGTGCAAGGTATATAGTAAAACTGAAGTGAAGCATCGGAATCTAAAACTGGACTCACAGGAGAGGTTCAAATCATAGAAAGTGAGAGTGTCAGTCCTCTTGTACTTAAGTCGACATTGTGCCATTTGTATTAAATTCGGATGCAATTTCTGTGTTTCATCGTCAATAAGAAGGTCCAAGGGATACAGTAAACCAGAAGTGAAGCATCGGAGTCTAAATCTTTCCTCACAGGAGAGGTTCGAATCATAGAAAGTGAGAGTGTCAGCCCTCTTGTACTTAAGTCGGCATTGTGCCATTTGTATTAAATTCGGATGCAATTTCTGTGTTTCATCGTCAATAAGGAGGTCCAAGGGATGCAGTAAACCTGAGGGGAAGCATCGGAATCTAAAACTGGACTCACAGGAGAGGTTCAAATCATAGAAAGTGAGAGTGTCAGTCCTCTTATACTTAAGTCGCCATTGTGCATTTAGTATTAAATTCGGATGCAATTTCTGTGTTTCATCGTCAATAAAAAGGTGCAAGGTATACAGTGAACCTGAAGTGAAGCTTCGGAATCTAAAACTGGACTCATAGGAGAGGTTCAAATCATAGAAAGTGAGAGTGTCAGTCCTCTTCTACTTAGGTTGAAATTGTGCCTTTTGAATTTAATTCCGATGCAATTTCTGTGTTTCATCGTCAATAAGAAGGTCCAAAGGATACAGTAAACCTGAAGTGAAGCATCGGAATCAAAAACTGGACTCACAGGTGAGATTCAAATCATAGAAAGTTAGAGTGTCACTCCTGTTGTACTTAAGTCGGTATTGTGCCTTTTGTATTAAATTCGGATGCAATTTCTGTGTTTCATCGTCAATAAGAAGGTCCAAGGGATACAGTAAACATTAAGTGAAGCATCGGAATCTAAAACTGGACTAGCAGGAGAGGTTCAAATCATAGAATGTCAGAGTGTCAGTCTTCTTTTACTTAGGTCGGCATTGTGCCTTCTGTATTAAATTCCGATGCAATTTCTGTGTTTCATCGTCAATAAGAAGGTCCAAGGGATACAGTAAACCTGAAGTGAAGCATCAGAATCTAAAACTGGACTCACAGGAGAGGTTCAAATCATAGAATGTTAGTGTGTCAGTCCTCATTTACTTAAGTCGGCATTGTGCCCATTGTATTAAATTCCGATGCAATTTCTGTGTTTCATCGTCAATCAGAAGGTGCAAGGTATATAGTAAAACTGAAGTGAAGCATCGGAATCTAAAACTGGACTCACAGGAGAGGTTCAAATCAAAGAAAGTGAGAGTGTCAGTCCTCTTGTACTTAAGTCGACATTGTGCCATTTGTATTAAAATCGGATGCAATTTCTGTGTTTCATCGTCAATAAGAAGGTCCACTGGATACAGTAAACCAGAAGTGAAGCATCGGAATCTAAATCTTTCCTCACAGGAGAGGTTCGAATCATAGAAAGTGAGAGTGTCAGCCCTCTTGTACTTAAGTCGGCATTGTGCCATTTGTATTAAATTCGGATGCAATTTCTGTGTTTCATCGTCAATAAGGACGTCCAAGGGATGCAGTAAACCTGAGGCTAAGCATCGGAATCTAAAACTGGACTCACAGGAGAGGTTCAAATCATAGAAAGTGAGAGTGTCAGTCCTCTTATACTTAAGTCGCCATTGTGCATTTAGTATTAAATTCGGATGCAATTTCTGTGTTTCATCGTCAATAAGAAGGTCCAAGGGATACAGTAAACCTGAAGTGAAGCATCGGAATCCAAAACTGGACTCACAGGACAGGTTCAAATCATAGAAAGTTAGATTGTCAGTCCTCTTGTACTTAAGTCGGCATTGTGCCTTTTGAATTTAATTCCGATGCAATTCCTGTGTTTCATCGTCCATAAGAAGGTCCAAGGGATACAGTAAACCTGAAGTGAAGTATCGGAATCTAAAACTGGACTCACAGAAGAGGTTCAAATCATAGAAAGTGAGAGTGTCAGTCCTCTTTAACTTAAGTCGGCATTGTGCGTTTTGAATTTAAATCCCATGCAATTTCTGTGTTTCATCGTCAATAAGAAGGTCCAAGGGATACAGTAAACCTGAAGTGAAGCATCGGAATCTAAAACTGGACTCACAGGAGATGTTCAAATCATAGAAAATGAGATTGTCAGTCCTCTTGTACTTAAGTCGCCATTGTGATTTTTGTATTAAATTCGGATGCAATTTCTGTGTTTCATCGTCAATAAGAAGGTCCAAGGGATACAGTAAACCTGAAGTGAAGCATCGGAATCTAAAACTGGACTCACAGGAGAGATTCAAATCATTGAAAGTTAGAGTGTCAGTCCTCTTGTACTTAAGTCGGTATTGTACCTTTTGTATTAAATTAGGATGCAAACTCTGTGTTTCATCATCAATTAGAAGGTCCAAGGGATACAGTAAACCTGAAGTGAAGCATCGGAATCTAAAACTGGACTCACAGGAGAGGTTCAAATCATAGAAAGTGAGAGTGTCAGTTCTCTTGTACTTAAGACAGCATTGTGCCTTTTGAATATAATTCCGATGCAATTTCTGTGTTTCATCATCAATAAGAAGGTGCAAGGTATACAGTAATCCTGGAGTGAAGCATCGGATTCTAAATCTGACCTCAAAGGAGAGGTTCAAATCATAGAAAGTTAGAGTGTCAGTCCTCTTGTATTTAAATCGGCATTGTGCCTTTTGTGTTAATTTCGGGTGCAAACTCTGTATTTCATCGTCAATAAGAAGGTGCAAGGTATACAGTAAACCTGAAGTGAAGCTTCGGAATCTAAAACTGGACTCACAGGAGAGGTTCAAATCATAGAAAGTGAGAGTGTCAGTCCTCTTGTACTTAAGTCGACATTGTGCCATTTGTATTAAATTCGGATGCAATTTCTGTGTTTCATCGTCAATTAGAAGGTCCGAGGGATACAGTAAACCTGAAGTGAAGCATTGGAATCTAAAACTGGACTCACAGGAGAGGTTCAAATCATAGAAAGTTAGAGTGTCAGTCCTCTTTTACTGAAGTCGGCATTGTGCCTTTTGTATTAAATTCGGATGCAATTTCTGTGTTTCATCGTCAATAAAAAGGTGCAAGGTATACAGTGAACCTGAAGTGAAGCTTCGGAATCTAAAACTAGACTCATAGGAGAGGTTCAAATCATAGAAAGTGAGAGTGCCAGTCCTCTTCTACTTAGGTTGACATTGTGCCTTTTGAATTTAATTCCGATGCAATTTCTGTGTTTCATCGTCAATAAGAAGGTCCAAAGGATACAGTAAACCTTAAGTGAAGCATCGGAATCAAAAACTGGACTCACAGGTGAGATTCAAATCATAGAAAGTTAGAGTGTCACTCCTCTTGTACTTAAGTCGGTATTGTGCCTTTTGTATTAAATTCGGATGCAATTTCTGTGTTTCATCGTCAATAAGAAGGTCCAAGGGATATAGTAAACATTAAGTGAAGCATCGGAATCTAAAACTGGACTAGCAGGAGAGGTTCAAATCATAGAATGTCAGAGTGTCAGTCTTCTTTTACTTAAGTCGGCATTGTGCCTTCTGTATTAAATTCCGATGCAATTTCTGTGTTTCATCGTCAATAAGAAGGTCCAAGGGATACAGTAAACCTGAAGTGAAGCATCAGAATCTAAAACTGGACTCACAGGAGAGGTTCAAATCGTAGAATGTTAGTGTGTCAGTCCTCATTTACTTAAGTCGGCATTGTGCCTTTTGTATTAAATTCCGATGCAATTTCTGTGTTTCATCGTCAATCAGAAGGTGCAAGGTATATAGTAAACCTGAAGTGAAGCATCGGAATCTAAAACTGGACTCACAGGAGAGGTTCAAATCACTGAAAGTTAGAATGTCAGTCCTCTTGTACTTAAGTCGGCATTGTGCCTTTTGTATTAAATTCGGATGCAATTTCTGTGTTTCATCGTCAATAAGAAGGTGCAAGGTATACAGTAAACCAGAAGTGAAGCATCGGAATCTAAAACTGGACTCACAGGAGAGGTTCAAATCATAGAAAGTGAGAGTGTCAGTCCTCTTGTACTTAAGTCGCCATTGTGATTTTTGTATTAAATTCGGATGCAATTTCTGTGTTTCATCGTCAATAAGAAGGTCCACGGTATACAGTAAACCTGAAGTGAAGCATCGGAATCTAAAACTGGACTCACAGGAGAGATTCAAATCATAGAAAGTTAGAGTGTCAGTCCTCTTGTACTTAAGTCGGTATTGTACCTTTTGTATTAAAGTAGGATGCAAACTCTGTGTTTCATCATCAATTAGAAGGTCCAAGGGATACAGTAAACCTGAAGTGAAGCATCGGAATCTAAAACTGGACTCACAGGAGAGGTTCAAATCATAGAAAGTGAGAGTGTCAGTCCTCTTGTACTTAAGACAGCATTGTGCCTTTTGAATATAATTCCGATGCAATTTCTGTGTTTCATCATCAATAAGAAGGTGCAAGGTATACAGTAATCCTGGAGTGAAGCATCGGAATCTAAATCTGACCTCAAAGGAGAGGTTCGAATCATAGAAAGTGAGAGTGTCTGTCCTCTTGTACTTAAGTCGGCATTGTGCCATTTGTATTAAATTCGGATGCAATTTCTGTGTTTCATCATCAATAAGAAGGTCCAAGGGATACTGTAAACCTGAAGTGAAGCATCTGAATCTAAAACTGGACTCACACGAGAGGTTCAAATCATAGAAAGTTAGAGTGTCAGTACTCTTGTACCTAAGCCGGCATTGTGCCTTTTGAATTTAATTCCGATGCTATTTCTGTGTTTCATTGTCAATAAGAACATCCAAGGGATACAGTAAACCTGAAGTGAGGCATCGGAATCTAAAACTGGACTCACAGGTGAGGTTCAAATCATAGAAAATTAGAATGTCACTCCTCTTGTACTTAAGTCGGCATTGTGCCTTTTGTATTAAATTCGGATGCAATTTCTATGTTTCATCGTCAATAAGAAGGCGCAAAGTATACAGTAAACCTGAAGTGAAGCATCGGAATCTAAAACTGGATTCACAGGAGAGGTTCAAATCTTAGAATGTGAGAGTGTCAGTCCTCTTGTACTTAACTCGACATTGTGCCATTTGTATTAAATTCGGATGCAATATCTGTGTTTCATCGTCAATAAGAAGGTCCAAGGGATACAGTAAACCTGAAGTGATGCATCGGAATCTAAAACTGGACTCACAGGAGAGGTTCAAATCATAGAAAATTAGAGTGTCAGTCCTGTTTTACTTAAGTCCGCATTGTGCCTTTTGAATTTAATTCCGATGCTATTTCTGTGTTTCATTGTCAATAAGAAGGTCCAAGGGATACAGTAAACCTGACGTGAATCATCGGAATCTAAAACTGGACTCACAGGAGAGGTTCTAATCATAGAAAGTTAGAATGTCATTCCTCTTGTACTTAAGTCGGCGTTGTGCCTTTTGTATTACATTCGGATGCAATTTCTGTGTTTCATCGTCAATAAGAACGTGCAAGGTATACAGTAAACCCTAAGTGAAGCATCGTAATCTACAACTGGACTCACAGGAGAGGTTCAAATCATAGAAAGTGAGAGTGTCAGTCCTCTTGTACTTAAGTTGCCATTGTGCCTTTTGTATCAAATTCGGATGCAATTTTTGTGTTTCATCGTCAATAAGAAGGTCCAAGGGATACAGTAAACCTGAAGTGAAACATCGGAATCCAAAACTGGACTCACAGGAGAGGTTCAAATCATAGAAAGTTAGAGTGTCAGTCCTCTTGTATTTAAGTCGGCATTGTGCCACTTGTATTAAATTCGGATGCAAACTCTGTGTTTCATCGTCAATAAGAAGGTCCATAGGATACAGTAAACCTGAAGTGAAGCATCGGAATCAAAAACTGGACTCACAGGTGAGATTCAAATCATAGAAAGTTAGAGTGTCACTCCTCTTGTACTTAAGTCCGTATTGTGCCTTTTGTATTAAATTCGTATGCAATTTCTGTGATTCATCATCAATAAGAAGGTCCAAGGGATACAGTAAACATTAAGTGAAGCATCGGAATCAAAAACTGGACTCGCAGGAGAGGTTCAAATCATAGAAAGTGAGAGTGTCAGTCCTCTTATACTTAAGTCGCCATTGTGCATTTTGTATTAAATTCGGATGCAATTTTTGTGTTTCATCGTCAATAAGAAGGTCCTAGGGATACAGTAACCCTGAAGTGAAGCATCGGAATCCAAAACTGGACTCACAGGACAGGTTCATATCATAGAAAATTAGTGTGTCAGTCCTCTTGTACTTAAGTCGGCATTGTGCCTTTTGTATTAATTTCGGATGCAAACTCTGTGTTTCATCGTCAATAAGAAGGTCCAAGGGATACAGTACACCTGAAGTGAAGCATCGGAATCTAAAACCGGACTCACAGGAGAGGTTCAAATCATAGAAAGTTAGATTGTCAGTCCTCTTGTACTTAAGTCGGCATTGTGCCTTTTGAATTTAATTCCGATGCAATTTCTGTGTTTCATCGTCCATAAGAAGGTCCAAGGGATACAGTAAACCTGAAGTGAAGCAGCGGAATCTAAAACTGGACTCACAGGAGAGGTTCAAATCATAGAAAGTGAGAGTGTCAGTCCTCTTTAACTTAAGTCGGCATTGTGCGTTTTGAATTTAAATCCGATGCAATTTCTGTGTTTCATCGTCAATAAGAAGGTCCAAGGGATACAGTAAACCTGAAGTGAAGCATCGGAATCTAAAACTGGACTCCCAGGAGATGTTCAAATCATAGAAAGTGAGATTGTCAGTCCTCTTGTACTTAAGTCGCCATTGTGATTTTTGTATTAAATTCGGATGCAATTTCTGTGTTTCATCGTCAATAAGAAGGTCCAAGGGATACAGTAAACCTGAAGTGAAGCTTCGGAATCTAAAACTGGACTCACAGGAGAGGTTCAAATCATAGAAAGTGAGAGTGTCAGTCCTCTTGTACTTAAGACGGCATTGTGCTTTTTCAATTTAATTCCGATTCAATTTCTGTGTTTCATCATCAATAAGAAGGTGCAAGGTATACAGTAATCCTGGAGTGAAGCATCAGAATCTAAATCTGACCTCAAAGGAGAGGTTCGAATCATAGAAAGTGAGAGTGTCTGTCCTCTTGTACTTAAGTCGGCATTGTGCCATTTGTATTAAATTCGGATGCAATTTCTGTATGTCATCGTCAATAAGAAGGTACAAGGGATATTGTAAACCTGAAGTGAAGCATCGGAATCTAAAACTGGACTCACACGAGAGGTTCAAATCATAGAAAGTTAGAGTGTCAGTCCTCTTGTACCTAAGTCGGCATTGTGCCTTTTGAATTTAATTCCGATGCTATTTCTGTGTTTCATTGTCAATATGAAGATCCAAGGGATACAGTAAACCTGAAGTGAAGCATCGGAATCTAAAACTGGTCTCACAGGAGAGGTTCAAATCATACAAAGTTAGAATGTCACTCCTCTTGTACTTAAGTCGACATTGTGCCATTTGTATTAAATTCGGATGCAATTTCTGTGTTTCATCGTCAATAAGAAGGTCCAAGGGATACAGTAAACCTGAAGTGAAGCTTCGGAATCTAAAACTGGACTCACAGGAGAGGTTCAAATCATAGAAAGTGAGAGTGTCAGTCCTCTTCTACTTAGGTCGGCATTGTGCCTTTTGAATTTAATTCCGATGCAATTTCTGGGTTTCATCGTCAATAAGAAGGTCCATAGGATACAGTAAACCTGAAGTGAAGCATCGGAATCAAAAACTGGACTCACAGGTGAGATTCAAATCATAGAAAGTTAGAGTGTCACTCCTCTTGTACTTAAGTCGGTTTTGTGCCTTTTGTATTAAATTTGTATGCAATTTCTGTGTTTCATCATCAATAAGAAGGTCCAAGGGATACAGTAAACATTAAGTGAAGCATCGGAATCAAAAACTGGACTCGCAGGAGAGGTTCAAATCATAGAATGTCAGAGTGTCAGTCCTCTTTTACTTAAGTCGGCATTGTGCCTTTTGTATTAAATTCCGATGCAATTTCTGTGTTTCATCGTCAATAAGAAGGTCCAAGGGATACAGTAAACCTGAAGTGAAGCATCAGAATCTAAAACTGGACTCACAGGATAGGTTCAAATCATAGAAAGTTTGAGTGTCAGTCCTCATTTACTTAAGTCGGCATTGTGCCTTTTGTACTAAATTCCGATGCAATTTCGGTGTTTCATCGTCAATCAGAAGGTGCAAGGTATACAGTAAACCAGAAGTGAAGCATCGGAATCTAAAACTGGACTCACAGGAGAGGTTCAAATCATAGAAAGTGAGAGTGTCAGTCCTCTTGTACTTAAGTCGGCATTGTTAAAATTGTATTAAAAACGGATGCGATTTCTGTGTTTCATCGTCTATAAGAAGGTCCGAGGGATACAGTAAACCTGAAGTGAAGCATCGGAATCTAAAGCTTTCCTCACAGGAGAGGTTCGAATCATAGAAAGTGAGAGTGTCAGCCCTCTTGTACTTAAGGGGGCATTGTGCCATTTGTATTGAATTCGGATGCAATTTCTGTGTTTCATCGTCAATAAGAAGGTCCAAGGGATGCAGTAAACCTGAGGGGAAGCATCGGCATCTAAAACTGGACTCACAGGAGAGGTTCAAATCATAGAAAGTGAGAGTGTCAGTCCTCTTATACTTAAGTCGCCATTGTGCATTTTGTATTAAATTCGGATGCAATTTCTGTGTTTCATCGTCAATAAGAAGGTCCAAGGGATACAGTAAACCTGAAGTGAAGCTTCGGAATCTAAAACTGGACTCACAGGAGAGGTTCAAATCATAGAAAGTGAGAGTGTCAGTCCTCTTCTACTTAGGTCGGCATTGTGCCTTTTGAATTTAATTCCGATGCAATTTCTGGGTTTCATCGTCAATAAGAAGGTCCATAGGATACAGTAAACCTGAAGTGAAGCATCGGAATCAAAAACTGGACTCACAGGTGAGATTCAAATCATAGAAAGTTAGAGTGTCACTCCTCTTGTACTTAAGTCGGTTTTGTGCCTTTTGTATTAAATTTGTATGCAATTTCTGTGTTTCATCATCAATAAGAAGGTCCAAGGGATACAGTAAACATTAAGTGAAGCATCGGAATCAAAAACTGGACTCGCAGGAGAGGTTCAAATCATAGAATGTCAGAGTGTCAGTCCTCTTTTACTTAAGTCGGCATTGTGCCTTTTGTATTAAATTCCGATGCAATTTCTGTGTTTCATCGTCAATAAGAAGGTCCAAGGGATACAGTAAACCTGAAGTGGAGCATCAGAATCTAAAACTGGACTCACAGGAGAGGTTCAAATCATAGAAAGTTTGAGTGTCAGTCCTCATTTACTTAAGTCGGCATTGTGCCTTTTGTACTAAATTCCGATGCAATTTCGTTGTTTCATCGTCAATCAGAAGGTGCAAGGTATACAGTAAACCAGAAGTGAAGCATCGGAATCTAAAACTGGACTCACAGGAGAGGTTCAAATCATAGAAAGTGAGAGTGTCAGTCCTCTTGTACTTAAGTCGGCATTGTTAAATTTGTATTAAAAACGGATGCGATTTCTGTGTTTCATCGTCAATAAGAAGGTCCGAGGGATACAGTAAACCTGAAGTGAAGCATCGGAATCTAAAGCTTTCCTCACAGGAGAGGTTCGAATCATAGAAAGTGAGAGTGTCAGCCCTCTTGTACTTAAGGGGGCATTGTGCCATTTGTATTGAATTCGGATGCAATTTCTGTGTTTCATCGTCAATAAGAAGGTCCAAGGGATGCAGTAAACCTGAGGGGAAGCATCGGCATCTAAAACTGGACTCACAGGAGAGGTTCAAATCATAGAAAGTGAGAGTGTCAGTCCTCTTATACTTAAGTCGCCATTGTGCACTTTGTATTAAATTCGGATGCAATTTTTGTGTTTCATCGTCAATAAGAAGGACCAAGGGATAGAGTAAACCTGAAGTGAAGCATCGGAATCCAAAACTGGACTCACAGGACAGGTTCATATCATAGAAAGTTAGTGTGTCAGTCCTCTTGTACTTAAGTCGGCATTGTGCCTTTTGTATTAAATTCGGATGCAAACTCTGTGTTTCATCGTCAATAAGAAGGTCCAAGGGATACAGTAAACCTGAAGTGAAGCATCGGAATCTAAAACCGGACTCACAGGAGAGTTTCAAATCATAGAGAGTTAGATTGTCAGTCCTCTTGTACTTAAGTCGGCATTGTGCCTTTTGAATTTAATTCCGATGCAATTTCTGTGTTTCATCGTCCATAAGAAGGTCCAAGGAATACAGTAAACCTGAAGTGAAGCATTGGAATCTAAAACTGGACTCACTGGAGAGGTTCAAATCATAGAAAGTGAGAGTGTCAGTCCTCTTGTACGTAAGACGGCATTGTGCCTTTTGAATTTAATTCCGATGCAATTTCTGTGTTTTATCATCAATAAGAAGGTGCAAGGTATACAGTAATCCTGGAGTGAAGCATCGGAATCTAAATCTGACCTCAAAGGAGAGGTTCGAATCATAGAAAATGAGAGTGTCTGTCCTCTTGTACTTAAGTCGGCATTGTGCCATTTGTATTAAATTCGGATGCAATTTCTGAGTTTCATCGTCAATAAGAAGGTCCAAGGGATACTGTTAACCTGAAGTGAAGCATCGGAATCTAAAACTGGACTCACACGAGAGGGTCAAATCATAGAAAGTTAGAGTGTCAGTCCTCTTGTACCTAAGTCGGCATTGTGCATTTTGAATTTAATTCCGATGCTATTTCTGTGTTTCATTGTCAATATGAAGATCCAAGGGATACAGTAAACCTGAAGTGAAGCATCGGAATCTAAAACAGGACTCTCAGGAGAGGTTCAAATCATAGAAAGTTAGAATGTCACTCCTCTTGTACTTAAGTCGGCATTGTGCATTTTGTATTAAATTCGGATGCAATTTCTGTGTTTCATCGTCAATAAGAAGGCGCAAGGTATGCAGTAAACCTGAAGTGAAGCATCGGAATCTAAAACTGGATTCACAGGTGAGGTTCAAATCATAGAAAGTGAGAGTGTCAGTCCTCTTGTACTTAAGTCGATATTGTGCCATTTGTATTAAATTCGGATGCAATATCTGTGTTTCATCGTCAATAAGAAGGTCCAAGGGATACAGTAAACCTGAAGTGAAGCATCGGAATCTAAAACTGGACTCACAGGAGAGGTTCAAATCATAGAAAGTTAGAGTGTCAGTCCTCTTTTACTTAAGTCGGCATTGTGCCTTTTGAATTTAATTCCGATGCTATTTCTGTGTTCCATTGTCAATAAGAATGTCCAAGGGATACAGTAAACCTGAAGTGAAGCATCGGAATCTAAAACAGGACACACAGGAGAGGTTCTAATCATAGAAAGTTAGAATGTCAGTCCTCTTGTACTTAAGTCGGCATTGTGCCTTTTGTATTGCATTCGGATGCAATTTCTGTGTTTCATCGTCAATACGGACGTGCAAGGTATACAGTAAACCTGAAGTGAAGCAACGTAATCTACAACTGGACTCACAGGAGAGGTTCAAATCATAGAAAGTGAGAGTGTCAGTCCTCTTGTACTTCAGTCGCCATTGTGCCTTTTGTATTAAATTCGGATGCAATTTCTGTGTTTCATCGTCAATAAGAAGGTCCAAGGGATACAGTAAACCTGAAGTGAAGCATCGGAATCTAAAACTGGACTCACAGGAAAGGTTCAAATCATAGAAAGAGAGAGTGTCAGTCCTCTTGTACTTATGTCGGCATTGTGGCATTTGTATCAAATTCGGATGCATTTTCTGTGTTTCATCGTCAATAAGAAGGTCCAAGGGATACATTAAACCAGAAGTGAAGCATCGGAATGTAAAACTGAAGTCACAGGAGAGGTTCAAATCATAGAATGTGAGAGTGTCAGTTCTTTTCTACTTAGGTCGGCATTGTGCCTTTTCAATTTAATTCCGATGCAATTTCTATGTTTCATCGTCAATAAGAAGGTCCAAAGGATACAGTAAAACTTAAGTGAAGCATCGGAATCTGAAACTGGACTCACAGGAGAGATTCAAATCATAGAAAGTTAGAGTGTCTCTCCTCTTGTACCTAATTCGGTATTGTGCCTTTTGTATTAAATTCCGATGCATTTTGTGTGTTTCATCGTCAATAAGAAGGTCCAAGGGATACAGTAAACCTGAAGTGAAGCATCGTAATCTAAAACTGGACTCACAGGAGAGGTTGAAATCATAGAATGTGAGAGTGTCAGTCCTCTTGTACTTAAGTCGGCATTGTGCCATTTGTATTAAATTCGGGTGCAATTTCTGGGTTTCATCGTCAATAAGAAAGTCCAAGGGGTACAGTAAACCTGAAGTGAAGCATCGGAATCAAAAACTTGACTCACAGGAAGGTTCAAATCATAGAAAGTGAGAGTGTCAGTCCTCTTGTACTTAAGTCGGCATTGTGGCATTTGTATTAAATTCGGGTGCAATTTCTGTGTGTCATCGTCAATAAGAAGGTCCAAAGCATGCAGTAAAACTGAAGTGAAGCATCGGACTCTGAAACTGTACTCACAGGAGAGGTTCAAATCATAGAAAGTTAGAATGTCAGTCCTCTTGTACTTAAGTCGGCATTGTGCCTCTTGTATTAAATTTGGATGCAATTTCTGTGTTTCATCGTCAATAAGAAGGTGCAAGGTATACAGTAAACCTGAAGTGAAGCATCGGAATCTAAAACTGGACTCACAGGAAAGGTTCAAATCATAGAAATGGGGAGTGTCAGTCCTCTTGTACTTATGTCGGCATTGTGGCATTTGTATCAAATTCGGATGCATTTTCTGTGTTTCATCGTCAACAAGAAGGTCCAAGGGATACATTAAACCTGAAGTGAAGCATCGGAATCTGAAACTGGACTCACAGGAGAGGTTCAAATCTTAGAAAGTTAGTGTGTCAGTCCTCTTGTACTTAAGTCGGCATTGTGCCTTTTGTATTAAATTCGGATGCAAACTCTGTGATTCATCGTCAGTAAGAATGTCCAAGGGATACAGTAAACCTGAAGTGAAGCATCGGAATCTAAAACTGGACTCACAGGAGAGCTTCAAACCATAGAAAGTTAGAGTATCAGTCCTCTTGTACTTAACGCGGTATTGTACCTTTTGTTTTAAATTCGGATGCAAACTCTGTGTTTCATCATCAATTAGAAGGTCCAAGGGATACAGTAAACCTGAATTGAAGCATCGGAATCTAAAACTGGACTCACAGGAGAGGTTCAAATCATAGAAAGTGAGAGTGTCAGTCCTCTTCTACTTAAGACGGCATTGTGCCTTTTGAATTTAATTCCGATGCAATTTCTGTGTTTCATCATCAATAAGAAGGTGCAGGGTATACAGTAATCCTGGAGTGACACATCGGAATCTAAAACTGGACTCACACGATAGGTTCGAATCATAGAAAGTTAGAAAGTCAGTCCTCTTGTACCTAAGTCGGCATTGTGCCTTTTGAATTTAATTCCGATGCTATTTCTGTGTTTCATTGTCAATATGAAGATCCAAGGGATACAGTAAACCTGAAGTGAAGCATCGGATCTAAAACTGGACTCACAGGAGAGGTTCAAATCATAGAATGTGAGAGTGTCAGTTCTTTTCTACTTAGGTCGGCATTGCGCCTTTTCAATTTAATTCCGATGCAATTTCTGTGTTTCATCGTCAATAAGAAGGTCCAAAGGATACAGTAAAACTTAAGTGAAGCATCGGAATCTGAAACTGGACTCACAGGAGAGATTCAAAACATAGAAAGTTAGAGTGTCAGTCCTCTTGTACTTAAGTCGGCATTGTACCTTTTGTATAAAATTCAGATGCAAACTCTGTGTTTCATCGTCAATTAGAATGTCCAAGGGATACAGTAAACCTCAAGTGTAGCATCGGAATCTAAAACTGGACTCACAGGAGAGGTTCAAATCAGAGAAAGTGAGAGTTTCAGTCCTCCTGTACTTAAGTCGGAATTGTGCCTTTTGAATTTAATTCCGAAGCAAATTCTGTGTTTCATCGTCAATAAGAAGGTGCAAGGTATACAGTAAACCTGAAGTGAAGCATCGGAATCTAAATCTGACCTCACAGGAGAAGTTCGAATCATGGAAAGTGAGAGTGTCAGTGCTCTTGTATTTAAGTCGGCATTGTGCCATTTGTATTATATTCGGATGCAATTTCCGTGTTTCATCGTCAATAAGAAGGTCCAAGGGATACAGTAAACCTGAAGTGAACAATCGGAATCTAAAACTGGACTCACAGGAGAGGTTGAAATCATAGAAAGTTAGAGTGTCAGTCCTCTTTTACTTAAGTCGGCATTGTGCCTTTTGAATATAATTCCGATGCTATTTCTGTGTTTCATTGTCAATGAGAAGGTGCAAGGGATACAGTAAACCTGAAGTGAAGCATCGGAATCTAAAACAGGACTCACAGAAGAAGTTCTAATCATAGAAAGTTAGAATGTCTGTCCTCTTGTACTTAAGTCGGCATTGTGCCTTTTGTATTAAATTCGGATGCAATTTCTGTGTTTCATCGTCCATAAGAAGGTCCAAGGGATACAGTAAACCTGAAGTGAACCATCGGAATCTAAAACTGGACTCACAGGAGATGTTCAAATCATAGAAAGTGAGATTGTCAGTCCTCTTGTACTTAAGTCGCCATTGTGATTTTTGTATTAAAATCGGATGCAATTTCTGTGTTTCATCGTCAATAAGAAGGTCCAAGGGATACAGTAAACCTGAAGTGAAGCATCGGAATCTAAAACTGGACTCACAGGAGAGGTTCAAATCATAGAAAGTTAGAGTGTCAGTCGTCTTGTACTTAACACGGTATTGTACCTTTTGTATTAAATTCGGATGCAAACTCTGTGTTTCATCATCAGTTAGAAGGTCCAAGGGATACAGTAAACTTGAAGTGAAGCTTCGGAATCTAAAACTGGACTCACAGGAGAGGTTCAAATCATAGAAAGTGAGAGTGTCAGTCCTCTTCTACTTAGGTCGGCATTGTGCCTTTTGAATTTAATTCCGATGCAATTTCTGTGTTTCATCGTCAATAAGAAGGTCCATAGGATACAGTAAACCTGAAGTGAAGCATCGGAATCAAAAACTGGACTCACAGGTGAGATTCAAATCATAGAAAGTTAGAGTGTCACTCCTCTTGTACTTAAGTCGGTTTTGTGCCTTTTGTATTAAATTTGTATGCAATTTCTGTGTTTCATCATCAATAAGAAGGTCCAAGGGATACAGTAAACATTAAGTGAAGCATCGGAATCAAAAACTGGACTCGCAGGAGAGGTTCAAATCATAGAATGTCAGAGTGTCAGTCCTCTTTTACTTAAGTCGGCATTGTGCCTTTTGTATTAAATTCCGATGCAATTTCTGTGTTTCATCGTCAATAAGAAGGTCCAAGGGATACAGTAAACCTGAAGTGAAGCATCAGAATCTAAAACTGGACTCACAGGAGAGGTTCAAATCATAGAAAGTTTGAGTGTCAGTCCTCATTTACTTAAGTCGGCATTGTGCCTTTTGTATTAAATTCCGATGCAATTTCGGTGTTTCATCGTCAATCAGAAGGTGCAAGGTATACAGAAAACCAGAAGTGAAGCATAGGAATCTAAAACTGGACTCACAGGAGAGGTTCAAATCATAGAAAGTGAGAGTGTCAGTCCTCTTGTACTTAAGTCGGCATTGTTAAATTTGTATTAAAAACGGATGCGATTTCTGTGTTTCATCGTCAATAAGAAGGTCCGAGGGATACAGTAAATCTGAAGTGAAGCATCGGAATCTAAAGCTTTCCTCACAGGAGAGGTTCGAATCATAGAAAGTGAGAGTGTCAGCCCTCTTCTACTTAAGGCGGCATTGTGCCATTTGTATTAAATTCGGATGCAATTTCTGTGTTTCATCGTCAATAAGAAGGTCCAAGGGATGCAGTAAACCTGAGGGGAAGCATCGGAATCTAAAACTGGACTCACAGGAGAGGTTCAAATCATAG
Organism: Schistocerca americana; assembly: GCF_021461395.2. Lineage (NCBI taxonomy): Eukaryota > Metazoa > Arthropoda > Insecta > Orthoptera > Acrididae > Schistocerca > Schistocerca americana. Next base: position 5,712,424 of record NW_025725906.1, read on the forward strand.
AAAGTGAGAGTGTCAGTCCTCTTATACTTAAGTCGCCATTGTGCATTTTGTATTAAATTCGGATGCAATTTTTGTGTTTCATCGTCAATAAGAAGGTCCTAGGGATACAGTAAACCTGAAGTGAAGCATCGGAATCCAAAACTGGACTCACAGGACAGGTTCATATCATAGAAAATTAGTGTGTCAGTCCTCTTGTACTTAAGTCGGCATTGTGCCTTTTGTATTAATTTCGGATGCAAACTCTGTGTTTCATCGTCAATAAGAAGGTCCAAGGGATACAGTACACCTGAAGTGAAGCATCGGAATCTAAAACCGGACTCACAGGAGAGGTTCAAATCATAGAAAGTTAGATTGTCGGTCCTCTTGTACTTCAGTCGGCATTGTGCCTTTTGAATTTAATTCCGATGCAATTTCTGTGTTTCATCGTCCATAAGAAGGTCCAAGGGATACAGTAAACCTGAAGTGAAGCAGCGGAATCTAAAACTGGACTCACAGGAGAGGTACAAATCATAGAAAGTGAGAGTGTCAGTCCTCTTTAACTTAAGTCGGCATTGTGCGTTTTGAATTTAAATCCGATGCAATTTCTGTGTTTCATCGTCAATAAGAAGGTCCAAGGGATGCAGTAAACCTGAAGTGAAGCATCGGAATCTAAAACTGGACTCCCAGGAGATGTTCAAATCATAGAAAGTGAGATTGTCAGTCCTCTTGTACTTAAGTCTCCATTGTGATTTTTGTATTAAATTCGGATGCAATTTCTGTGTTTCATCGTCAATAAGAAGGTCCAAGGGATACAGTAAACCTGAAGTGAAGCATCGGATTCTAAAACTAGACTTACAGGAGAGGTTCAAATCATAGATAGTTAGAGTGTCAGTCCTCTTGTACTTAAGTCGGTATTGTACCTTTTGTATTAAATTCGGATGCAAACTCTGTGTTTCATCATCAATTAGAAGGTGCAAGGGATACAGTAAACCTGAAGTGAAGCATCGGAATCTAAAACTGGACTCACAGGAGAGGTTCAAATCATAGAAAGTGAGAGTGTCAGTCCTCTTGTACTTAAGACGGCATTGTGCTTTTTCAATTTAATTCCGATGCAATTTCTGTGTTTCATCATCAATAAGAAGGTGCAAGGTATACAGTAATCCTGGAGTGAAGCATCAGAATCTAAATCTGACCTCAAAGGAGAGGTTCGAATCATAGAAAGTGAGAGTGTCTGTCCTCTTGTACTTAAGTCGGCATTGTGCCATTTGTATTAAATTCGGATGCAATTTCTGTATTTCATCGTCAATAAGAAGGTACAAGGGATATTGTAAACCTGAAGTGAAGCATCGGAATCTAAAACTGGGCTCACACGAGAGGTTCAAATCATAGAAAGTTAGAGTGTCAGTCCTCTTGTACCTAAGTCAGCATTGTGCCTTTTGAATTTAATTCCGATGCTATTTCTGTGTTTCATTGTCAATATGAAGATCCAAGGGATACAGTAAACCTGAAGTGAAGCATCGGAATCTAAAACTGGTCTCACAGGAGAGGTTCAAATCATAGAAAGTTAGAATGTCACTCCTCTTGTACTTAAGTCGACATTGTGCCATTTGTATTAAATTCGGATGCAATTTCTGTGTTTCATCGTCAATAAGAAGGTCCAAGGGATACAGTAAACCTGAAGTGAAGCTTCGGAATCTAAAACTGGACTCACAGGAGAGGTTCAAATCATAGAAAGTGAGAGTGTCAGTCCTCTTCTACTTAGGTCGGCATTGTGCCTTTTGAATTTAATTCCGATGCAATTTCTGTGTTTCATCGTCAATAAGAAGGTCCATAGGATACAGTAAACCTGAAGTGAAGCATCGGAATCAAAAACTGGACTCACAGGTGAGATTCAAATCATAGAAAGTTAGAGTGTCACTCCTCTTGTACTTAAGTCGGTTTTGTGCCTTTTGTATTAAATTTGTATGCAATTTCTGTGTTTCATCATCAATAAGAAGGTCCAAGGGATACAGTAAACATTAAGTGAAGCATCGGAATCAAAAACTGGACTCGCAGGAGAGGTTCAAATCATAGAATGTCAGAGTGTCAGTCCTCTTTTACTTAAGTCGGCATTGTGCCTTTTGTATTAAATTCCGATGCAATTTCTGTGTTTCATCGTCAATAAGAAGGTCCAAGGGATACAGTAAACCTGAAGTGAAGCATCAGAATCTAAAACTGGACTCACAGGAGAGGTTCAAATCATAGAAAGTTTCAGTGTCAGTCCTCATTTACTTAAGTCGGCATTGTGCATTTTGTACTAAATTCCGATGCAATTTCGGTGTTTCATCGACAATCAGAAGGTGCAAGGAATACAGTAAACCAGAAGTGAAGCATCGGAATCTAAAACTGGACTCACAGGAGAGGTTCAAATCATAGAAAGTGAGAGTGTCAGTCCTCTTGTACTTAAGTCGGCATTGTTAAATTTGTATTAAAAACGGATGCGATTTCTGTGTTTCATCGTCAATAAGAAGGTCCGAGGGATACAGTAAACCTGAAGTGAAGCATCGGAATCTAAAGCTTTCCTCACAGGAGAGGTTCGAATCATAGAAAGTGAGAGTGTCAGCCCTCTTGTACTTAAGGGGGCATTGTGCCATTTGTATTGAATTCGGATGCAATTTCTGTGTTTCATCGTCAATAAGAAGGTCCAAGGGATGCAGTAAACCTGAGGGGAAGCATCGGCATCTAAAACTGGACTCACAGGAGAGGTTCAAATCATAGAAAGTGAGAGTGTCAGTCCTCTTATACTTAAGTCGCCATTGTGCATTTTGTATTAAATTCGGATGCAATTTTTGTGTTTCATCGTCAATAAGAAGGTCCAAGGGATAGAGTAAACCTGAAGTGAAGCATCGGAATCCAAAACTGGACTCACAGGACAGGTTCATATCATAGAAAGTTAGTGTGTCAGTCCTCTTGTACTTAAGTCGGCATTGTGCCTTTTGTATTAAATTCGGATGCAAACTCTGTGTTTCATCGTCAATAAGAAGGTCCAAGGGATACAGTAAACCTGAAGTGAAGCATCGGAATCTAAAACCGGACTCACAGGAGAGTTTCAAATCATAGAGAGTTAGATTGTCAGTCCTCTTGTACTTAAGTCGGCATTGTGCCTTTTGAATTTAATTCCGATGCAATTTCTGTGTTTCATCGTCCATAAGAAGGTCCAAGGAATACAGTAAACCTGAAGTGAAGCATCGGAATCTAAAACTGGACTCACAGGAGAGGTTCAAATCATAGAAAGTGAGAGTGTCAGTCCTCTTTAACTTAAGTCGGCATTGTGCGTTTTGAATTTAAATCCGATGCAATTTCTGTGTTTCATCGTCAATAAGAAGGTCCAAGGGATACAGTAAACCTGAAGTGAAGCATCGGAATCTACAACTGAACTACAGGAGATGTTCAAATCATAGAAAGTGAGATTGTCAGTCCTCTTGTACTTAAGTCGCCATTGTGATTTTTGTATTAAATTCGGATGCAATTTCTGTGTTTCATCGTCAATAAGAAGGTCCAAAGGATACAGTACACCTGAAGTGAAGCATCGGAATCTAAAACTAGACTCACAGGAGAGGTTCAAATCATAGAAAGTTAGAGTGTCAGTCCTCTTGTACTTAAGTCGGTATTGTACCTTTTGTATTAAATTCGGATGCAAACTCTGTGTTTCATCATCAATTAGAAGGTGCAAGGGATACAGTAAACCTGAAGTGAAGCATCGGAATCTAAAACTGGACTCACAGGAGAGGTTCAAATCATAGAAAGTGAGAGTGTCAGTCCTCTTGTACGTAAGACGGCATTGTGCCTTTTGAATTTAATTCCGATGCAATTTCTGTGTTTCATCATCAATAAGAAGGTGCAAGGTATACAGTAATCCTGGAGTGAAGCATCGGAATCTAAATCTGACCTCAAAGGAGAGGTTCGAATCATAGAAAATGAGAGTGTCTGTCCCCTTGTACTTAAGTCGGCATTGTGCCATTTGTATTAAATTCGGATGCAATTTCTGTGTTTCATCGTCAATAAGAAGGTCCAAGGGATACTGTTAACCTGAAGTGAAGCATCGGAATCTAAAACTGGACTCACACGAGAGGGTCAAATCATAGAAAGTTAGAGTGTCAGTCCTCTTGTACCTAAGTCGGCATTGTGCATTTTGAATTTAATTCCGATGCTATTTCTATGTTTCATTGTCAATATGAAGATCCAAGGGATACAGTAAACCTGAAGTGAAGCATCGGAATCTAAAACAGGACTCTCAGGAGAGGTTCAAATCATAGAAAGTTAGAATGTAACTCCTCTTGTACTTAAGTCGGCATTGTGCCTTTTGTATTAAATTCGGATGCAATTTCTCTGTTTCATCGTCAATAAGAAGGCGCAAGGTATACAGTAAACCTGAAGTGAAGCATCGGAATCTAAAACTGGATTCACAGGTGAGGTTCAAATCATAGAAAGTGAGAGTGTCAGTCCTCTTGTACTTAAGTCGATATTGTGCCATTTGTATTAAATTCGGATGCAATATCTGTGTTTCATCGTCAATAAGAAGGTCCAAGGGATACAGTAAACCTGAAGTGAAGCATCGGAATCTAAAACTGGACTCACAGGAGAGGTTCAAATCATAGAAAGTTAGAGTGTCAGTCCTCTTTTACTTAAGTCGGCATTGTGCCTTTTGAATTTAATTCCGATGCTATTTCTGTGTTCCATTGTCAATAAGAAGGTCCAAGGGATACAGTAAACCTGAAGTGAAGCATCGGAATCTAAAACAGGACACACAGGAGAGGTTCTAATCATAGAAAGTTAGAATGTCAGTCCTCTTGTACTTAAGTCGGCATTGTGCCTTTTGTATTACATTCGGATGCAATTTCTGTGTTTCATCGTCAATACGAACGTGCAAGGTATACAGTAAACCTGAAGTGAAGCAACGTAATCTACAACTGGACTCACAGGAGAGGTTCAAATCATAGAAGGTGAGAGTGTCAGTCCTCTTGTACTTAAGTCGCCATTGTGCCTTTTGTATTAAATTCGGATGCAATTTCTGTGTTTCATAGTCAATAAGAAGGTCCAAGGGATACAGTAAACCTGAAGTGAAGCATCGGAATCTAAAACTGGACTCACAGGAAAGGTTCAAATCATAGAAAGAGAGAGTGTCAGTCCTCTTGTACTTATGTCGGCATTGTGGCATTTGTATCAAATTCGGATGCATTTTCTGTGTTTCATCGTCAATAAGAAGGTCCAAGGGATACATTAAACCAGAAGTGAAGCATCGGAATGTAAAACTGAAGTCACAGGAGAGGTTCAAATCATAGAATGTGAGAGTGTCAGTTCTTTTCTACTTAGGTCGGCATTGTGCCTTTTCAATTTAATTCCGATGCAATTTCTATGTTTCATCGTCAATAAGAAGGTCCAAAGGATACAGTAAAACTTAAGTGAAGCATCGGAATCTGAAACTGGACTCACAGGAGAGATTCAAATCATAGAAAGTTAGAGTGTCTCTCCTCTTGTACCTAATTCGGTATTGTGCCTTTTGTATTAAATTCCGATGCAGTTTGTGTGTTTCATCGTCAATAAGAAGGTCCAAGGGATACAGTAAACCTGAAGTGAAGCATCGTAATCTAAAACTGGACTCACAGGAGAGGTTGAAATCATAGAATGTGAGAGTGTCAGTCCTCTTGTACTTAAGTCGGCATTGTGCCATTTGTATTAAATTCGGGTGCAATTTCTGGGTTTCATCGTCAATAAGAAAGTCCAAGGGGTACAGTAAACCTGAAGTGAAGCATCGGAATCAAAAACTTGACTCAGAGGAAGGTTCAAATCATAGAAAGTGAGAGTGTCAGTCCTCTTGTACTTAAGTCGGCATTGTGGCATTTGTATTAAATTCGGGTGCAATTTCTGTGTGTCATCGTCAATAAGAAGGTCCAAAGCATACAGTAAAACTGAAGTGAAGCATCGGACTCTAAAACTGGACTCACAGGAGAGGTTCAAATCATAGAAAGTTAGAATGTCAGTCCTCTTGTACTTAAGTCGGCATTGTGCCTCTTGTATTAAATTCGGATGCAATTTCTGTGTTTCATCGTCAATAAGAAGGTGCAAGGTATACAGTAAACCTGAAGTGAAGCATCGGAATCTAAACCTGGACTCACAGGAAAGGTTCAAATCATAGAAATGGAGAGTGTCAGTCCTCTTGTACTTATGTCGGCATTGTGGCATTTGTATCAAATTCGGATGCATTTTCTGTGTTTCATCGTCAACAAGAAGGTCCAAGGGATACATTAAACCTGAAGTGAAGCATCGGAATCTGAAACTGGACTCACAGGAGAGGTTCAAATCTTAGAAAGTTAGTGTGTCAGTCCTCTTGTACTTAAGTCGGCATTGTGCCTTTTGTATTAAATTCGGATGCAAACTCTGTGATTCATCGTCAGTAAGAATGTCCAAGGGATACAGTAAACCTGAAGTGAAGCATCGGAATCTAAAACTGGACTCACAGGAGAGCTTCAAACCATAGAAAGTTAGAGTATCAGTCCTCTTGTACTTAACGCGGTATTGTACCTTTAGTATTACATTCGGATGCAAACTCTGTGTTTCATCATCAATTACAAGGTCCAAGGGAGACAGTAAACCTAAATTGAAGCATCGGAATCTAAAACTGGACTCACAGGAGAGGTTCAAATCATAGAAAATGAGAGTGTCAGTCCTCTTGTACTTAAGACGGCATTGTGCCTTTTGAATTTAATTCCGATGCAATTTCTGTGTTTCATCATCAATAAGAAGGTGCAGGGTATACAGTAATCCTGGAGTGACACATCGGAATCTAAAACTGGACTCACACGATAGGTTCGAATCATAGAAAGTTAGAAAGTCAGTCCTCTTGTACCTAAGTCGGCATTGTGCCTTTTGAATTTAATTCCGATGCTATTTCTGTGTTTCATTGTCAATATGAAGATCCAAGGGATACAGTAAACCTGAAGTGAAGCATCGGATCTAAAACTGGACTCACAGGAGAGGTTCAAATCATAGAATGTGAGAGTGTCAGTTCTTTTCTACTTAGGTCGGCATTGCGCCTTTTCAATTTAATTCCGATGCAATTTCTGTGTTTTATCGTCAATAAGAAGGTCCAAAGGATACAGTAAAACTTAAGTGAAGCATCGGAATCTGAAACTGGACTCACAGGAGAGATTCCAATCATAGAAAGTTAGAGTGTCAGTCCTCTTGTACTTAAGTCGGCATTGTACCTTTTGTATAAAATTCAGATGCAAACTCTGTGTTTCATCGTCAATTAGAAGGTCCAAGGGATACAGTAAACCTCAAGTGAAGCATCGGAATCTAAAACTGGACTCACAGGAGAGGTTCAAATCAGAGAAAGTGAGAGTTTCAGTCCTCCTGTACTTAAGTCGGAATTGTGCCTTTTGAATTTAATTCCGAAGCAAATTCTGTGTTTCATCGTCAATAAGAAGGTGCAAGGTATACAGTAAACCTGAAGTGAAGCATCGGAATCTAAATCTGACCTCACAGGAGAAGTTCGAATCATGGAAAGTGAGAGTGTCAGTGCTCTTGTATTCAAGTCGGCATTGTGCCATTTGTATTATATTCGGATGCAATTTCCGTGTTTCATCGTCAATAAGAAGGTCCAAGGGATACAGTAAACCTGAAGTGAACCATCGGAATCTAAAACTGGACTCACAGGAGATGTTCAAATCATAGAAAGTGAGATTGTCAGTCCTCTTGTACTTAAGTCGCCATTGTGATTTTTGTATTAACATCGGATGCAATTTCTGTGTTTCATCGACAATAAGAAGGTCCAAGGGATACAGTAAACCTGAAGTGAAGCATCGGAATCTAAAACTGGACTCACAGGAGAGGTTCAAATCATAGAAAGTTAGAGTGTCAGTCGTCTTGTACTTAACGCGGTATTGTACGTTTTGTATTAAATTCGGATGCAAACTCTGTGTTTCATCATCAGTTAGAAGGTCCAAGGGATACAGTAAACTTGAAGTGAAGCTTCGGAATCTAAAACTGGACTCACAGGAGAGGTTCAAATCATAGAAAGTGAGAGTGTCAGTCCTCTTCTACTTAGGTCGGCATTGTGCCTTTTGAATTTAATTCCGATGCAATTTCTGTGTTTCATCGTCAATAAGAAGGTCCATAGGATACAGTAAACCTGAAGTGAAGCATCGGAATCAAAAACTGGACTCACAGGTGAGATTCAAATCATAGAATGTTAGAGTGTCACTCCTCTTGTACTTAAGTCGGTTTTGTGCCTTTTGTATTAAATTTGTATGCAGTTTCTGTGTTTCATCATCAATAAGAAGGTCCAAGGGATACAGTAAACATTAAGTGAAGCATCGGAATCAAAAACTGGACTCGCAGGAGAGGTTCAAATCATAGATTGTCAGAGTGTCAGTCCTCTTTTACTTAAGTCGGCATTGTGCCTTTTGTATTAAATTCCGATGCAATTTCTGTGTTTCATCGTCAATAAGAAGGTCCAAGGGATACAGTAAACCTGAAGTGAAGCATCAGAATCTAAAACTGGACTCACAGGAGAGGTTCAAATCATAGAAAGTTTGTGTGTCAGTCCTCATTTACTTAAGTCGGCATTGTGCCTTTTGTATTAAATTCCGATGCAATTTCGGTGTTTCATCGTCAATCAGAAGGTGCAAGGTATACAGAAAACCAGAAGTGAAGCATCGGAATCTAAAACTGGACTCACAGGAGAGGTTCAAATCATAGAAAGTGAGAGTGTCAGTCCTCTTGTACTTAAGTCGGCATTGTTAAATTTGTATTAAAAACGGATGCGATTTCTGTGTTTCATCGTCAATAAGAAGGTCCGAGGGATACAGTAAACCTGAAGTGAATCATCGGAATCTAAAGCTTTCCTCACAGGATAGGTTCGAATCATAGAAAGTGAGTGTGTCAGCCCTCTTGTACTTAAGGGGGCATTGTGCCATTTGTATTAAATTCGGATGCAATTTCTGTGTTTCATCGTCAATAAGAAGGTCCAAGGGATGCAGTAAACCTGAGGGGAAGCATCGGCATCTAAAACTGGACTCACAGGAGACGTTCAAATCATAGAAAGTGAGAGTGTCAGTCCTCTTATACTTAAGTCGCCATTGTGCATTTTGTATTAAATTCGGATGCAATTTTTGTGTTTCATCGTCAATAAGAAGGTCCAAGGGATAGAGTAAACCTGAATCGAAGCATCGGAATCCAAAACTGGACTCACAGGACAGGTTCATATCATAGAAAGTTAGTGTGTCAGTCCTCTTGTACTTAAGTCGGCATTGTGCCTTTTGTATTAAATTCGGATGCAAACACTGTGTTTCATCGTCAGTAAGAAGGTCCAAGGGATACTGTTAACCTGAAGTGAAGCATCGGAATCTAAAACTGGACTCACACGAGAGGTTCAAATCATAGAAAGTTAGAGTGTCAGTCCTCTTGTACCTAAGTCGGCATAGTGCATTTTGAATTTAATTCCGATGCTATTTCTGTGTTTCATTGTCAATATGAAGATCCAAGGGATACAGTAAACCTGAAGTGAAGCATCGGAATCTAAAACAGGACTCTCAGGAGAGGTTCAAATCATAGAAAGTTAGAATGTCACTCCTCTTGTACTTAAGTAGGCATTGTGCCTTTTGTATTAAATTCGGATGCAATTTCTGTGTTTCATCGTCAATAAGAAGGCGCAAGGTATACAGTAAACCTGAAGTGAAGCATCGGAATCTAAAACTGGATTCACAGGTGAGGTTCAAATCATAGAAAGTGAGAGTGTCAGTCCTCTTGTACTTAAGTCGACATTGTGCCATTTGTATTAAATTCGGATGCAATATCTGTGTTTCATCGTCAATAAGAAGGTCCAAGGGATACAGTAAACCTGAAGTGAAGCATCGGAATCAAAAACTGGACTCACAGGAGAGGTTCAAATCATAGAAAGTTAGAGTGTCAGTCCTCTTTTACTTAAGTCGGCATTGTGCCTTTTGAATTTAATTCCGATGCTATTTCTGTGTTCCATTGTCAATAAGAAGGTCCAAGGGATACAGTAAACCTGAAGTGAAGCATCGGAATCTAAAACAGGACACACAGGAAAGGTTCTAATCATAGAAAGTTAGAATGTCAGTCCTCTTGTACTTAAGTCGGCATTGTGCCTTTTGTATTACATTCGGATGCAATTTCTGTGTTTCATCGTCAATACGAACGTGCAAGGTATACAGTAAACCTGAAGTGAAGCAACGTAATCTACAACTGGACTCACAGGAGAGGTTCAAATCATAGAAAGTGAGAGTGTCAGTCCTCTTGTACTTAAGTCGCCATTGTGCCTTTTGTATTAAATTCGGATGCAATTTCTGTGTTTCATCGTCAATAAGAAGGTCCAAGGGATACAGTAAACCTGAAGTGAAGCATCGGAATCTAAAACTGGACTCACAGGAAAGGTTCAAATCATAGAAAGAGAGAGTGTCAGTCCTCTTGTACTTATGTCGGCACTGTGGCATTTGTATCAAATTCGGATGCATTTTCTGTGTTTCATCGTCAGTAAGAAGGTCCAAGGGATACATTAAACCTGAAGTGAAGCATCGGAATGTAAAACTGAAGTCAATGGAGAGGTTCAAATCATAGAATGTGAGAGTGTCAGTTCTTTTCTACTTAGGTCGGCATTGTGCCTTTTCAATTTAATTCCGATGCAATTTCTGTGTTTCATCGTCAATAAGAAGGTCCAAAGGATACAGTAAAACTTAAGTGAAGCATCGGAATCTGAAACTGGACTCACAGGAGTGATTCAAATCATAGAAAGTTAGAGTGTCTCTCCTCTTGTACCTAATTCGGTATTGTGCCTTTTGTATTACATTCCGATGCATTTTGTGTGTTTCATCGTCAATAAGAAGGTCCAAGGGATACAGTAAACCTGAAGTGAAGCATCGTAATCTAAAACTGGACTCACAGGAGAGGTTGAAATCATAGAAAGTGAGAATGTCAGTCCTCTTGTACTTAAGTCGGCATTGTGCCATTTGTATTAAATTCGGGTGCAATTTCTGGGTTTCATCGTCAATAAGAAAGTCCAAGGGGTACAGTGAACCTGAAGTGAAGCATCGGAATCAAAAACTTGACTCACAGGAAAGGTTCAAATCATAGAAAGTGAGAGTGTCAGTCCTCTTGTACTTAAGTCGGCATTGTGGCATTTGTATTAAATTTGGATGCAATTTCTGTGTTTCATCGTCAATAAGAAGGTCCAAGGGATACAATAAACCTGAAGTCAAGCATCGGAATCTAAAACTGGACTCACAGGAGAGGTTCAAATCATAGAAAGTTAGAGTGTCACTCCTCTTGTACTTGAGTCGGTATTGTGCCTTTTGTATTAAATTCGGGTGCAATTTCTGTGTGTCATCGTCAATAAGAAGGTCCAAAGCATACAGTAAACCTGAAGTGAATCATCGGACTCTAAAACTGGACTCACAGGAGAGGTTCAAATCATAGAAAGTTAGAATGTCAGTCCTCTTGTACTTAAGTCGGCATTGTGCCTCTTGTATTAAATTCGGATGCAATTTCTGTGTTTCATCGTCAATAAGAAGGTGCAAGGTATACAGTAAACCTGAAGTGAAGCATCGGAATCTAAAACTGGACTCACAGGAAAGGTTCAAATCATAGAAATGGAGAGTGTCAGTCCTCTTGTACTTATGTCGGCATTGTGGCATTTGTATCAAATTCGGATGCATTTTCTGTGTTTCATCGTCAACAAGAAGGTCCAAGGGATACATTAAACCTGAAGTGAAGCATCGGAATCTGAAACTGGACTCACAGGAGAGGTTCAAATCTTAGAAAGTTAGTGTGTCAGTCCTCTTGTACTTAAGTCGGCATTGTGCCTTTTGTATTCAATTCGGATGCAAACTCTGTGATTCATCGTCAGTAAGAAGGTCCAAGGGATACAGTAAACCTGAAGTGAAGCATTGGAATCTAAAACTGGACTCACAGGAGATGTTCAAATCATAGAAAGTGAGATTGTCTGTCCTGTTGTACTTAAGTCGCCATTGTGATTTTTGTATTAAATTCGGATGCAATTTCTGTAATTCATCGTCAATAAGAAGGTCCAAGGGATACAGTAAACCTGAAGTGAAGCATCGGAATCTAAAACTGGACTCACAGGAGAGCTTCAAACCATAGAAAGTTAGAGTGTCAGTCCTCTTGTACTTAACGCGGTATTGTACCTTTTGTATTAAATTCGGATGCAAACTCTGTGTTTCATCATCAATTAGAAGGTCCAAGGGATACAGTAAACCTGAAGTGAAGCATCGGAATCTAAAACTGGACTCACAGGAGAGGTTCAAATCATAGAAAGTGAGAGTGTCAGTCCTCTTGTACTTAAGACGGCATTGTGCCTTTTGAATTTAATTCCGATGCAATTTCTGTGTTTCATCATCAATAAGAAGGTGCAGGGTATACAGTAATCCTGGAGTGACACATCGGAATCTAAAACTGGACTCACACGATAGGTTCGAATCATAGAAAGTTAGAAAGTCAGTCCTCTTGTACCTAAGTCGGCATTGTGCCTTTTGAATTTAATTCCGATGCTATTTCTGTGTTTCATTGTCAATATGAAGATCCAAGGGATACAGTAAACCTGAAGTGAAGCATCGGATCTAAAACTGGACTCACAGGAGAGGTTCAAATCAGAGAAAGTGAGAGTTTCAGTCCTCCTGTACTTAAGTCGGAATTGTGCCTTTTGAATTTAATTCCGAAGCAAATTCTGTGTTTCATCGTCAATAAGAAGGTGCAAGGTATACAGTAAACCTGAAGTGAAGCATCGGAATCTAAATCTGACCTCACAGGAGAAGTTCGAATCATGGAAAGTGAGAGTGTCAGTGCTCTTGTATTTAAGTCGGCATTGTGCCATTTGTATTATATTCGGATGCAATTTCCGTGTTTCATCGTCAATAAGAAGGTCCAAGGGATACAGTAAACCTGAAGTGAACAATCGGAATCTAAAACTGGACTCACAGGAGAGGTTGAAATCATAGAAAGTTAGAGTGTCAGTCCTCTTTTACTTAAGTCGGCATTGTGCCTTTTGAATATAATTCCGATGCTATTTCTGTGTTTCATTGTCAATGAGAAGGTCCAAGGGATACAGTAAAGCTGAAGTGAAGCATCGGAATCTAAAACAGGACTCACAGAAGAAGTTCTAATCATAGAAAGTTAGAATGTCTGTCCTCTTGTACTTAAGTCGGCATTGTGCCTTTTGTATTAAATTCGGATGCAATTTCTGTGTTTCATCGTCAATAAGAAGGTGCAAGGTATACAGTAAACCTGAAGTGAAGCTTCGGAATCTAATACTGGACTCACAGGAAAGGTTCAAATCATAGAAATGGAGAGTGTCAGTCCTCTTGTACTTATGTCGGCATTGTGGCATTTGTATTAAATTCGGATGCATTTTCTGTGTTTCATCGTCAATAAGAAGGTCCAAGGGATACATTAAACCTGAAGTGAAGCATCGGAATCTAAAACTGGACTCACAGGAGAGGTTCAAATCATAGAAAGTTAGTGTGTCAGTCCTCTTGTACTTAAGTCGGCATTGTGCCTTTTGTATTAAATTCGGATGCAAACTCTGTGATTCATCGTCAGTAAGAAGGTCCAAGGGATACTGTTAACCTGAAGTGAAGCATCGGAATCTAAAACTGGACTCACACGAGAGGTTCAAATCATAGAAAGTTAGAGTGTCAGTTCTCTTGTACCTAAGTCGGCATTGTGCATTTTGAATTTAATTCCGATGCTATTTCTGTGTTTCATTGTCAATATGAAGATCCAAGGGATACAGTAAACCTGAAGTGAAGCATCGGAATCTAAAACTGGACTCACAGGAGAGGTTCAAATCATAGAAAGTTAGAATGTCACTCCTCTTGTACTTAAGTCGGCATTGTGCCTTTTGTATTAAATTCGGATGCAATTTCTGTGTTTCATCGTCAATAAGATGGCGCAAGGTATACAGTAAACCTGAAGTGAAGCATCGGAATCTAAAACTGGATTCACAGGTGAGGTTCAAATCATAGAAAGTGAGAGTGTCAGTCCTCTTGTACTTAAGTCGACATTGTGCCATTTGTATTAAATTCGGATGCAATATCTGTGTTTCATCGTCAATCGTAAAGTCCAAGGGATACAGTAAACCTGAAGTGAAGCATCGGAATCTAAAACTGGACTCACAGGAGAGGTTCAAATCATAGAAAGTTAGAGTGTCAGTCCTCTTTTACTTAAGTCGGCAATGTGCCTTTTGAATTTAATTCCGATGCTACTTCTGTTTTTCATTGTCAATAAGAAGGTCCAAGGGATACAGTAAACCTGAAGTGAAGCATCGGAATCTAAAACAGGACACACAGGAGAGGTTCTAATCATAGAAAGTTATAATGTCAGTCCTCTTGTACTTAAGTCGGCATTGTGCCTTTTGTATTACATTCGGATGCAACTTCTGTGTTTCATCGTCAATAAGAACGTGCAAGGTATACAGTAAACCTGAAGTGAAGCATCGGAATCTAATACTGGACTCACAGGAAAGGTTCAAATCATAGAAATGGAGAGTGTCAGTCCTCTTGTACTTATGTCGGCATTGTGGCATTTGTATTAAATTCGGATGCATTTTCTGTGTTTCATCGTCAATAAGAAGGTCCAAGGGATACATTAAACCTGAAGTGAAGCATCGGAATCTAAAACTGGACTCACAGGAGAGGTTCAAATCATAGATAGTTAGTGTGTCAGTCCTCTTGTACTTAAGTCGGCATTGTGCCTTTTGTATTAAATTCGGATGCAATCTCTGTGATTCATCGTCAGTAAGAAGGTCCAAGGGATACAGTAAACCTGAAGTGAAGCATCGGAATCTAAATCCGGACTCACAGGAGAGGTTCAAATCATAGAAAGTTAGATTGTCAGTCCTCTTGTACTTAAGTCGGCATTGTGCCTTTTGAATTTAATTCCGATGCAATTTCTGTGTTTCATCGTCCATAAGAAGGTCCAAGGGATACAGTAAACCTGAAGTGAACCATCGGAATCTAAAACTGGACTCACAGGAGATGTTCAAATCATAGAAAGTGAGATTGTCAGTCCTCTTGTACTTAAGTCGCCATTGTGATTTTTGTATTAAAATCGGACAAAATTTCTGTGTTTCATCGTCAATAAGAAGGTCCAAGGGATACAGTTAACCTGAAGTGAAGCATCGGAATCTAAAACTGGACTCACAGGAGAGGTTCAAATCATAGAAAGTTAGAGTGTCAGTCGTCTTGTACTTAACGCGGTATTGTACCTTTTGTATTAAATTCGGATGCAAACTCTGTGTTTCATCATCAGTTAGAAGGTCCAAGGGATACAGTAAACCTGAAGTGAAGCATCGGAATCTAAAACTGGTCTCACAATATAGGTTCAAATCATAGAAAGTGACAGTGTCAGTCCTCTTGTACCTAAGTCGGCATTTTGCCTTTTGAATTTAATTCCGATGCAATTTCTGTGTTTCATCATCAATAAGAAGGTGCAAGGTATACAGTAATCCTGGAGTGAAGCATCGGAATCTAAATCTGACCTCAAAGGAGAGGTTCGAATCATAGAAAATGAGAGTGTCTGTCCTCTTGTACTTAAGTCGGCATTGTGCCATTTGTATTAAATTCGGATGCAATTTCTGTGTTTCATCGTCAATAAGAAGGTCCAAGGGATACTGTTAACCTGAAGTGAAGCATCGGAATCTAAAACTGGACTCACACGAGAGGTTCAAATCATAGAAAGTTAGAGTGTCAGTTCTCTTGTACCTAAGTCGGCATTGTGCATTTTGAATTTAATTCCGATGCTATTTCTGTGTTTCATTGTCAATATGAAGATCCAAGGGATACAGTAAACCTGAAGTGAAGCATCGGAATCTAAAACTGGACTCACAGGAGAGGTTCAAATCATAGAAAGTTAGAATGTCACTCCTCTTGTACTTAAGTCGGCATTGTGCCTTTTGTATTAAATTCGGATGCAATTTCTGTGTTTCATCGTCAATAAGAAGGCGCAAGGTATACAGTAAACCTGAAGTGAAGCATCGGAATCTAAAACTGGATTCACAGGTGAGGTTCAAATCAAAGAAAGTGAGAGTGTCAGTAATCTTGTATTTAAGTCGGCATAGTGCCACTTGCATTAAATTCGGATGCAAACTCTGTGTTTCATCGTCCATAAGAAGGTCCATGGGATACAGTAAACCTGAAGTGAAGCATCGGAATCTAAAACTGGACTTACAGGAAAGGTTCAAATCATAGAAAGAGAGAATGTCAGTCCTCTTGTACTTATGTCGGCATTGTGGCATTTGTATCAAATTCGGATGCATTTTCTGTGTTTCATCGTCAATAAGAAGGTCCAATGGGTAACATTAAACCTGAAGTGAAGCATCGGAATCTAAAACTGAAGTCACAGGAGAGGTTCAAATCATAGAATGTGAGAGTGTCAGTTCTTTTCTACTTAGGTCGGCATTGAGCCTTTTCAATTTAATTCCGATGCAATTTCTGTGTTTCATCGTCAATAAAAGGGTCCAAAGGATACAGTAAAACTTAAGTGAAGCATCGGAATCTGAAACTGGACTCACAGGAGAGATTCAAATCATAGAAAGTTAGAGTGTCTCTCCTCTTGTACCTAATTCGGTATTGTGCCTTTTGTATTAAATTCCGATGCATTTTGTGTGTTTCATCGTCAATAAGAAGGTCCAAGGGATACAGTAAACCTGAAGTGAAGCATCGTAATCTAAAACTGGACTCACAGGAGAGGTTGAAATCATAGAAAGTGAGAGTGTCAGTCCTCTTGTACTTAAGTCGGCATTGTGGCATTTGTATTAAATTTGGATGCAATTTCTGTTTTTCATCGTCAATAAGAAGGTCCAAGGGATACAATAAACCTGAAGTCAAGCATCGGAATCTAAAACTGGACTCACAGGAGAGGTTCAAATCATAGAAAGTTAGAGTGTCACTCCTCTTGTACTTGAGTCGGTATTGTGCCTTTTGTATTAAATTCTGGTGCAATTTCTGTGTGTCATCGTCAATAAGAAGGTCCAAAGGATACAGTAAACCTGAAGTGAAGCATCGGACTCTAAAACTGGACTCACAGGAGAGGTTCAAATCATAGAAAGTTAGAATGTCAGTCCTCTTGTACTTAAGTCGGCATTGTGCCTCTTGTATTAAATTCGGATGCAATTTCTGTGTTTCATCGTCAATAAGAAGGTGCAAGGTATACAGTAAACCTGAAGTGAAGCATCGGAATCTAAAACTGGACTCACAGGAAAGGTTCAAATCATAGAAATGGAGAGTGTCAGTCCTCTTGTACTTATGTCGGCATTGTGGCATTTGTATCAAATTGGGATGCATTTTCTGTGTTTCATCGTCAATAAGAAGGTCCAAGGGATACATTAAGCCTGAAGTGAAGCATCGGAATCTGAAACTGGACTCACAGGAGAGGTTCAAATCATAGAAAGTTAGTGTGTCAGTCCTCTTGTACTTAAGTCGGCATTGTGCCTTTTGTATTAAATTCGGATGCAAACTCTGTGATTCATCGTCAGTCAGAAGGTCCAAGGGATACAGTAAACCTGAAGTGAAGCATCGGAATCAAACCTGGACTCACAGGAGATGTTCACATCATAGAAAGTGAGATTGTCTGTCCTGTTGTACTTAAGTCGCCATTGTGATTTTTGTATTAAATTCGGATGCAATTTCTGTAATTCATCGTCAATAAGAAGGTCCAAGGGATACAGTAAACCTGAAGTGAAGCATCGGAATCTAAAACTGGACTCACAGGAGAGCTTCAAACCATAGAAAGTTAGAGTGTCAGTCCTCTTGTACTTAACGCGGTATTGTACCTTTTGTATTAAATTCGGATGCAAACTCTGTGTTTCATCATCAATTAGAAGGTCCAAGGGATACAGTAAACCTGAAGTGAAGCATCGGAATCTAAAAATGGACTCACAGGAGAGGTTCAAATCATAGAAAGTGAGAGTGTCAGTCGTCTTGTACTTAAGACGGCATTGTGTCTTTTGAATTTAATTCCGATGCAATTTCTGTGTTTCATCATCAATAAGAAGGTGCAGGGTATACAGTAATCCTGGAGTGACACATCGGAATCTAAAACTGCACTCACACGATAGGTTCGAATCATAGAAAGTTAGAAAGTCAGTCCTCTTGTACCTAAGTCGGCATTGTGCCTTTTGAATTTAATTCCGATGCTATTTCTGTGTTTTATTGTCAATATGAAGATCCAAGGGATACAGTAAACCTGAAGTGAAGCATCGGATCTAAAACTGGACTCACAGGAGAGGTTCAAATCATAGAATGTGAGAGTGTCAGTTCTTTTCTACTTAGGTCGGCATTGTGCCTTTCCAATTTAATTCCGATGCAATTTCTGTGTTTCATCGTCAATAAGAAGGTCCAAAGGATACAGTAAAACTTAAGTGAAGCATCGGAATCTGAAACTGGACTCACAGGAGAGATTCAAATCATAGAAAGTTAGAGTGTCAGTCCTCTGGTACTTAAGTCGGCATTGTACCTTTTGTATTAAATTCAGATGCAAACTCTGTGTTTCATCGTCAATTAGAAGGTCCAAGGGATACAGTAAACCTGAAGTGAAGCATCGGAATCTAAAACTGGACTCACAGGAGAGGTTCAAATCAGAGAAAGTGAGAGTGTCAGTCCTCTTGTACTTAAGTCGGAATTGTGCCTTTTGAATTTAGTTCCGATGCAATTTCTGTGTTTCATCGTCAATAAGAAGGTGCAAGGTATACAGTAAACCTGAAGTGAAGCATCGGAATCTAAATCTGACCTCACAGGAGAAGTTCGAATCATGGAAAGTGAGAGTGTCAGTGCTCTTGTATTTAAGTCGGCATTGTGCCATTTGTATTATATTCGGATGCAATTTCCGTGTTTCATCGTCAATAAAAAGGTCCAAGGGATACAGTAAACCTGAAGTGAACAATCGGAATCTAAAACTGGACTCACAGGAGAGGTTGAAATCATAGAAAGTTAGAGTGTCAGTCCTCTTTTACTTAAGTCGGCATTGTGCCTTTTGAATATAATTCCGATGCTATTTCTGTGTTTCATTGTCAATGAGAAGGTCCAAGGGATACAGTAAACCTGAAGTGAAGCATCGGAATCTAAAACAGGACTCACAGAAGAAGTTCTAATCATAGAAAGTTAGAATGTCTGTCCTTTTGTACTTAAGTCGGCATTGTGCCTTTTGTATTAAATTCGGATGCAATTTCTGTGTTTCATCGTCAATAAGAAGGTGCAAGGTATACAGTAAACCTGAAGTGAAGCATCGGAATCTAATACTGGACTCACAGGAAAAGTTCATATCATAGAAATTCAGAGTGTCAGTCCTCTTGTACTTATGTCGGCATTGTGGTATTTGTATTAAATTCGGATGCATTTTCTGTGTTTCATCGTCAATAAGAGGGTCCAAGGGATACATTAAACCTGAAGTGAAGCATCGGAATCTAAAACTGGACTCACAGGAGAGGTTCAAATCATAGAAAGTTAGTGTGTCAGTCCTCTTGTACTTAAGTCGGCATTGTGCCTTTTGTATTAAATTCGGATGCAAACTCTGTGATTCATCGTCAGTAAGAAGGTAAAAGGGATACAGTAAACCTGAAGTGAAGCATCGGAATCTAAATCCGGACTCACAGGAGAGGTTCAAATCATAGAAAGTTAGATTGTCAGTCCTCTTGTACTTAAGTCGGCATTGTGCCTTTTGAATATAATTCCGATGCTATTTCTGTGTTTCATTGTCAATGAGAAGGTCCAAGGGATACAGTAAACCTGAAGTGAACCATCGGAATCTAAAACTGGACTCACAGGAGATGTTCAAATCATAGAAAGTGAGATTGTCAGTCCTCTTGTACTTAAGTCGCCATTGTGATTTTTGTATTAAAATCGGACAAAATTTCTGTGTTTCATCGTCAATAAGAAGGTCCAAGGGATACTGTTAACCTGAAGTGAAGCATCGGAATCTAAAACTGGACTCACACGAGAGGTTCAAATCATAGAAAGTTAGAGTGTCAGTTCTCTTGTACCTAAGTCGGCATTGTGCATTTTGAATTATATTCCGATGCTATTTCTGTGTTTCATTGTCAATATGAAGATCCAAGGGATACAGTAAACCTGAAGTGAAGCATCGGAATCTAAAACTGGACTCACAGGAGAGGTTCAAATCATAGAAAGTTAGAATGTCACTCCTCTTGTACTTAAGTCGGCATTGTGCCTTTTGTATTAAATTCGGATGCAATTTCTGTGTTTCATCGTCAATAAGAAGGCGCAAGGTATACAGTAAACCTGAAGTGAAGCATCGGAATCTAAAACTGGATTCACAGGTGAGGTTCAAATCAAAGAAAGTGAGAGTGTCAGTAATCTTGTATTTAAGTCGGCATAGTGCCACTTGCATTAAATTCGGATGCAAACTCTGTGTTTCATCGTCCATAAGAAGGTCCATGGGATACAGTAAACCTGAAGTGAAGCATCGGAATCTAAAACTGGACTTACAGGAAAGGTTCAAATCATAGAAAGAGAGAATGTCAGTCCTCTTGTACTTATGTCGGCATTGTGGCGTTTGTATCAAATTCGGATGCATTTTCTGTGTTTCATCGTCAATAAGAAGGTCCAATGGGTAACATTAAACCTGAAGTTAAGCATCGGAATCTAAAACTGAAGTCACAGGAGAGGTTCAAATCATAGAATGTGAGAGTGTCAGTTCTTTACTACTTAGGTCGGCATTGTGCCTTTTCAATTTAATTCCGATGCAATTTCTGTGTTTCATCGTCAATAAAAAGGTCCAAAGGATACAGTAAAACTCAAGTGAAGCATCGGAATCTGAAACTGGACTCACAGGAGAGATTCAAATCATAGACAGTTAGAGTGTCTCTCCTCTTGTACCTAATTCGGTATTGTGCCTTTTGTATTAAATTCCGATGCATTTTGTGTGTTTCATCGTCAATAAGAAGGTCCAAGGGATACAGTAAACCTGAAGTGAAGCATCGTAATCTAAAACTGGACTCACAGGAGAGGTTGAAATCATAGAAAGTGAGAGTGTCAGTCCTCTTGTACTTAAGTCGGCATTGTGGCATTTGTATTAAATTTGGATGCAATTTCTGTTTTTCATCGTCAATAAGAAGGTCCAAGGGATACAATAAACCTGAAGTCAAGCATCGGAATCTAAAACTGGACTCACAGGAGAGGTTCAAATCATAGAAAGTTAGAGTGTCACTCCTCTTGTACTTGAGTCGGTATTGTGCCTTTTGTATTAAATTCTGGTGCAATTTCTGTGTGTCATCGTCAATAAGAAGGTCCAAAGGATACAGTAAACCTGAAGTGAAGCATCGGACTCTAAAACTGGACTCACAGGAGAGGTTCAAATCATAGAAAGTTAGAATGTCAGTCCTCTTGTACTTAAGTCGGCATTGTGCCTCTTGTATTAAATTCGGATGCAATTTCTGTGTTTCATCGTCAATAAGAAGGTGCAAGGTATACAGTAAACCTGAAGTGAAGCATCGGAATCTAAAACTGGACTCACAGGAAAGGTTCAAATCATAGAAATGGAGAGTGTCAGTCCTCTTGTACTTATGTCGGCATTGTGGCATTTGTGTCAAATTGGGATGCATTTTCTGTGTTTCATCGTCAATAAGAAGGTCCAAGGGATACATTAAGCCTGAAGTGAAGCATCGGAATCTGAAACTGGACTCACAGGAGAGGTTCAAATCATAGAAAGTTAGTGTGTCAGTCCTCTTGTACTTAAGTCGGCATTGTGCCTTTTGTATTAAATTCGGATGCAAACTCTGTGATTCATCGTCAGTAAGAAGGTCCAAGGGATACAGTAAACCTGAAGTGAAGCATCGGAATCAAACCTGGACTCACAGGAGATGTTCAAATCATAGAAAGTGAGATTGTCTGTCCTGTTCTACTTAAGTCGCCATTGTGATTTTTGTATTAAATTCGGATGCAATTTCTGTAATTCATCGTCAATAAGAAGGTCCAAGGGATACAGTAAACCTGAAGTGAAGCATCGGAATCTAAAACTGGACTCACAGGAGAGCTTCAAACCATAGAAAGTTAGAGTGTCAGTCCTCTTGTACTTAACGCGGTATTGTACCTTTTGTATTAAATTCGGATGCAAACTCTGTGTTTCATCATCAATTAGAAGGGCCAAGGGATACAGTAAACCTGAAGTGAAGCATCGGAATCTAAAACTGGACTCACAGGAGAGGTTCAAATCATAGAAAGTGAGAGTGTCAGTCCTCTTGTACTTAAGACGGTATTGTGTCTTTTGAATTTAATTCCGATGCAATTTCTGTGTTTCATCATCAATAAGAAGGTGCAGGGTATACAGTTATCCTGGAGTGACACATCGGAATCTAAAACTGCACTCACACGATAGGTTCGAATCATAGAAAGTTAGAAAGTCAGTCCTCTTGTACCTAAGTCGGCATTGTGCCTTTTGAATTTAATTCCGATGCTATTTCTGTGTTTTATTGTCAATATGAAGATCCAAGGGATACAGTAAACCTGAAGTGAAGCATCGGATCTAAAACTGGACTCACAGGAGAGGTTCAAATCATAGAATGTGAGAGTGTCAGTTCTTTTCTACTTAGGTCGGCATTGTGCCTTTCCAATTTAATTCCGATGCAATTTCTGTGTTTCATCGTCAATAAGAAGGTCCAAAGGATACAGTAAAACTTAAGTGAAGCATCGGAATCTGAAACTGGACTCACAGGAGAGATTCAAATCATAGAAAGTTAGAGTGTCAGTCCTCTGGTACTTAAGTCGGCATTGTACCTTTTGTATTAAATTCAGATGCAAACTCTGTGTTTCATCGTCAATTAGAAGGTCCAAGGGATACAGTAAACCTGAAGTGAAGCATCGGAATCTAAAACTGGACTCACAGGAGAGGTTCAAATCAGAGAAAGTGAGAGTGTCAGTCCTCTTGTACTTAAGTCGGAATTGTGCCTTTTGAATTTAGTTCCGATGCAATTTCTGTGTTTCATCGTCAATAAGAAGGTGCAAGGTATACAGTAAACCTGAAGTGAAGCATCGGAATCTAAATCTGACCTCACAGGAGAAGTTCGAATCATGGAAAGTGAGAGTGTCAGTGCTCTTGTATTTAAGTCGGCATTGTGCCATTTGTATTATATTCGGATGCAATTTCCGTGTTTCATCGTCAATAAAAAGGTCCAAGGGATACAGTAAACCTGAAGTGAACAATCGGAATCTAAAACTGGACTCACAGGAGAGGTTGAAATCATAGAAAGTTAGAGTGTCAGTCCTCTTTTACTTAAGTCGGCATTGTGCCTTTTGAATATAATTCCGATGCTATTTCTGTGTTTCATTGTCAATGAGAAGGTCCAAGGGATACAGTAAACCTGAAGTGAAGCATCGGAATCTAAAACAGGACTCACAGAAGAAGTTCTAATCATAGAAAGTTAGAATGTCTGTCCTTTTGTACTTAAGTCGGCATTGTGCCTTTTGTATTAAATTCGGATGCAATTTCTGTGTTTCATCGTCAATAAGAAGGTGCAAGGTATACAGTAAACCTGAAGTGAAGCATCGGAATCTAATACTGGACTCACAGGAAAAGTTCATATCATAGAAATTCAGAGTGTCAGTCCTCTTGTACTTATGTCGGCATTGTGGTATTTGTATTAAATTCGGATGCATTTTCTGTGTTTCATCGTCAATAAGAAGGTCCAAGGGATACATTAAACCTGAAGTGAAGCATCGGAATCTGAAACTGGACTCACAGGAGAGGTTCAAATCATAGAAAGTTAGTGTGTCAGTCCTCTTGTACTTAAGTCGGCATTGTGCCTTTTGTATTAAATTCGGATGCAAACTCTGTGATTCATCGTCAGTAAGAAGGTAAAAGGGATACAGTAAACCTGAAGTGAAGCATCGGAATCTAAATCCGGACTCACAGGAGAGGTTCAAATCATAGAAAGTTAGATTGTCAGTCCTGTTGTACTTAAGTCGGCATTGTGCCTTTTGAATTTAATTCCGATGCTATTTCTGTGTTTCATTGTCAATATGAAGATCCAAGGGATACAGTAAACCCGAAGTGAAGCATCGGAATCTAAAACTGGACTCACAGAAGAAGTTCTAATCATAGAAAGTTAGAATGTCTGTCCTCTTGTACTAAAGACGGCATTGTGCCTTTTGAATTTAATTCAGATGCAATTTCTGTGTTTCATCATCAATAAGTAGGTGCAGGGTATACAGTAATCCTGGAGTGAAGCATCGGAATCTAAAACTGGACTCACACGAGAGGTTCAAATCATAGAAAGTTAGAGTGTCACTCCTCTTGTACTTGAGTCGGTATTGTGCCTTTTGTATTAAATTCTGGTGCAATTTCTGTGTGTCATCGTCAATAAGAAGGTCCAAAGGATACAGTAAACCTGAAGTGAAGCATCGGACTCTAAAACTGGACTCACAGGAGAGGTTCAAATCATAGAAAGTTAGAATGTCAGTCCTCTTGTACTTAAGTCGGCATTGTGCCTCTTGTATTAAATTCGGATGCAATTTCTGTGTTTCATCGTCAATAAGAAGGTGCAAGGTATACAGTAAACCTGAAGTGAAGCATCGGAATCTAAAACTGGACTCACAGGAAAGGTTCAAATCATAGAAATGGAGAGTGTCAGTCCTCTTGTACTTATGTCGGCATTGTGGCATTTGTGTCAAATTGGGATGCATTTTCTGTGTTTCATCGTCAATAAGAAGGTCCAAGGGATACATTAAGCCTGAAGTGAAGCATCGGAATCTGAAACTGGACTCACAGGAGAGGTTCAAATCATAGAAAGTTAGTGTGTCAGTCCTCTTGTACTTAAGTCGGCATTGTGCCTTTTGTATTAAATTCGGATGCAAACTCTGTGATTCATCGTCAGTAAGAAGGTCCAAGGGATACAGTAAACCTGAAGTGAAGCATCGGAATCAAACCTGGACTCACAGGAGATGTTCAAATCATAGAAAGTGAGATTGTCTGTCCTGTTCTACTTAAGTCGCCATTGTGATTTTTGTATTAAATTCGGATGCAATTTCTGTAATTCATCGTCAATAAGAAGGTCCAAGGGATACAGTAAACCTGAAGTGAAGCATCGGAATCTAAAACTGGACTCACAGGAGAGCTTCAAACCATAGAAAGTTAGAGTGTCAGTCCTCTTGTACTTAACGCGGTATTGTACCTTTTGTATTAAATTCGGATGCAAACTCTGTGTTTCATCATCAATTAGAAGGGCCAAGGGATACAGTAAACCTGAAGTGAAGCATCGGAATCTAAAACTGGACTCACAGGAGAGGTTCAAATCATAGAAAGTGAGAGTGTCAGTCCTCTTGTACTTAAGACGGCATTGTGTCTTTTGAATTTAATTCCGATGCAATATCTGTGTTTCATCATCAATAAGAAGGTGCAGGGTATACAGTTATCCTGGAGTGACACATCGGAATCTAAAACTGCACTCACACGATAGGTTCGAATCATAGAAAGTTAGAAAGTCAGTCCTCTTGTACCTAAGTCGGCATTGTGCCTTTTGAATTTAATTCCGATGCTATTTCTGTGTTTTATTGTCAATATGAAGATCCAAGGGATACAGTAAACCTGAAGTGAAGCATCGGATCTAAAACTGGACTCACAGGAGAGGTTCAAATCATAGAATGTGAGAGTGTCAGTTCTTTTCTACTTAGGTCGGCATTGTGCCTTTCCAATTTAATTCCGATGCAATTTCTGTGTTTCATCGTCAATAAGAAGGTCCAAAGGATACAGTAAAACTTAAGTGAAGCATCGGAATCTGAAACTGGACTCACAGGAGAGATTCAAATCATAGAAAGTTAGAGTGTCAGTCCTCTGGTACTTAAGTCGGCATTGTACCTTTTGTATTAAATTCAGATGCAAACTCTGTGTTTCATCGTCAATTAGAAGGTCCAAGGGATACAGTAAACCTGAAGTGAAGCATCGGAATCTAAAACTGGACTCACAGGAGAGGTTCAAATCAGAGAAAGTGAGAGTGTCAGTCCTCTTGTACTTAAGTCGGAATTGTGCCTTTTGAATTTAGTTCCGATGCAATTTCTGTGTTTCATCGTCAATAAGAAGGTGCAAGGTATACAGTAAACCTGAAGTGAAGCATCGGAATCTAAATCTGACCTCACAGGAGAAGTTCGAATCATGGAAAGTGAGAGTGTCAGTGCTCTTGTATTTAAGTCGGCATTGTGCCATTTGTATTATATTCGGATGCAATTTCCGTGTTTCATCGTCAATAAAAAGGTCCAAGGGATACAGTAAACCTGAAGTGAACAATCGGAATCTAAAACTGGACTCACAGGAGAGGTTGAAATCATAGAAAGTTAGAGTGTCAGTCCTCTTTTACTTAAGTCGGCATTGTGCCTTTTGAATATAATTCCGATGCTATTTCTGTGTTTCATTGTCAATGAGAAGGTCCAAGGGATACAGTAAACCTGAAGTGAAGCATCGGAATCTAAAACAGGACTCACAGAAGAAGTTCTAATCATAGAAAGTTAGAATGTCTGTCCTTTTGTACTTAAGTCGGCATTGTGCCTTTTGTATTAAATTCGGATGCAATTTCTGTGTTTCATCGTCAATAAGAAGGTGCAAGGTATACAGTAAACCTGAAGTGAAGCATCGGAATCTAATACTGGACTCACAGGAAAAGTTCATATCATAGAAATTCAGAGTGTCAGTCCTCTTGTACTTATGTCGGCATTGTGGTATTTGTATTAAATTCGGATGCATTTTCTGTGTTTCATCGTCAATAAGAAGGTCCAAGGGATACATTAAACCTGAAGTGAAGCATCGGAATCTGAAACTGGACTCACAGGAGAGGTTCAAATCATAGAAAGTTAGTGTGTCAGTCCTCTTGTACTTAAGTCGGCATTGTGCCTTTTGTATTAAATTCGGATGCAAACTCTGTGATTCATCGTCAGTAAGAAGGTAAAAGGGATACAGTAAACCTGAAGTGAAGCATCGGAATCTAAATCCGGACTCACAGGAGAGGTTCAAATCATAGAAAGTTAGATTGTCAGTCCTCTTGTACTTAAGTCGGCATTGTGCCTTTTGAATTTAATTCCGATGCTATTTCTGTGTTTCATTGTCAATATGAAGATCCAAGGGATACAGTAAACCCGAAGTGAAGCATCGGAATCTAAAACTGGACTCACAGAAGAAGTTCTAATCATAGAAAGTTAGAATGTCTGTCCTCTTGTACTAAAGACGGCATTGTGCCTTTTGAATTTAATTCAGATGCAATTTCTGTGTTTCATCATCAATAAGTAGGTGCAGGGTATACAGTAATCCTGGAGTGAAGCATCGGAATCTAAAACTGGACTCACACGAGAGGTTCGAATCATAGAAAGTTAGAGTGTCAGTCCTCTTGTACCTAAGTCGGCATTGTGCCTTTTGAATTTAATTCCGATGCTATTTCTGTGTTTCATTGTCAATATGATGATCCAAGGGATACAGTAAACCCGAAATGAAGCATCGGAATCTAAAACTGGACTCACAGGAGAGGTTCAAATCATAGAAAAATAGAATGTCACTCCTCTTGTACTGAATTCGGCATTGTGCCTTTTGTATTAAATTCGGATGCAATTTTTGTGTTTCATCGTCATTAAGAAGGCGCAAGGTATACAGTAAACTTGAAGTGAAGCATCGGAATCTAAAACTGGATTCACAGGAGAGGTTCAAATCATAGAAAGTGAGAGTGTCAGTCCTCTTGTACTTAAGTCGACATTGTGCCATTTGTATTAAATTCGGATGCAATATCTGTGTTTCATCGTCAATAAGAAGGTCCAAGGGATACAGTAAACCTGAAGTGAAGCATCGGAATCTAAAACTGGACTCACAGGAGAGGTTCAAATCATAGAAAGTTAGAGTGTCAGTCCTCTTGTACTTAAGTCGACATTGTGCCATTTGTATTAAATTCGGATGCAATTTCTGTGTTTCATCGTCAATAAGAAGGTCCAAGGGATAAAGTAAACCT
The DNA here is from genome assembly GCF_021461395.2 of Schistocerca americana. Lineage (NCBI taxonomy): Eukaryota > Metazoa > Arthropoda > Insecta > Orthoptera > Acrididae > Schistocerca > Schistocerca americana. The sequence continues at coordinate 5,740,406 of NW_025725906.1, forward strand.
AAAGTGAAGCATCGGAATCTAAAACTAGACTCACAGGAGAGGTTCTAATCATAGAAAGTTAGAATGTCATTCCTCTTGTACTTAAGTCGGCATTGTGCCTTTTGTATTACATTCGGATGCAATTTCTGTGTTTCATCGTCAATAAGAACGTGCAAGGTATACAGTAAACCTGAAGTGAAGCATCGTAATCTACAACTGGACTCACAGGAGAGGTTCAAATCATAGAAAGTGAGAGTGTCAGTCCTCTTGTACTGAAGTCGCCATTGTGCCTTTTGGTATAAATTCGGATGCAATTTCTGTGTTTCATCGTCATTAAGAAGGTCCAAGGGATACAGTAAACCTGAAGTGAAGCATCGGAATCCAAAACTGGACTCACAGGAGAGGTTCAAATCATAGAAAGTTAGAGTGTCAGTCCTCTTGTACTTAAGTCGACATTGTGCCATTTGTATTAAATTCGGATGCAATTTCTGTGTTTCATCGTCAATAAGAAGGTCCAAGGGATACAGTAAACCTGAAGTGAAGCATCGGAATCTAAAACTGTACTCACAGGAGAGGTTGAAATCATAGAAAGTTAGAGTGTCAGTCCTCTTTTACTAAAGTCGGCATTGTGCCTTTTGAATTTACTTCCGATGCTATTTCTGTGTTTCATTGTCAATAAGAAGGTCCAAGGGATACAGTAAACCTGAAGTGAAGCATCGGAATCTAAAACAGGACACACAGGAGAGGTTCTAATCATAGAAAGTTAGAATGTCAGTCCTCTTGTACTTAAATCGGCATTGTGCCTTTTGTATTAAATTCGGATGCAATTTCTGTGTTTCATCGTCAATAAGAAGGTGCTAGGTAGACAGTAAACCTGAAGTGAAGCATCGGAATCTAAAACTGGACTCACAGGAAAGGTTCAAATCATAGAAAGAGAGAATGTCAGTCCTCTTGTACTTATGTCGGCATTGTGGCATTTGTATCAAATTCGGATGCATTTTCTGAGTTTCATCGTCAATAAGAAGGATTAAGGGATACATTAAACCTGAAGTGAAGCATCGGAATCTAAAACTGGACTCACAGGAGAGGTTCAAATCATAGAAAGTGAGAGTGTCAGTCCTCTTGTACTTAAGACGGCATTGTGTCTTTTGAATTTAATTCCGATGCAATTTCTGTGTTTCATCATCAATAAGAAGGTGCAGGGTATACAGTAATCCTGGAGTGACACATCGGAATCTAAAACTGCACTCACACGATAGGTTCGAATCATAGAAAGTTAGAAAGTCAGTCCTCTTGTACCTAAGTCGGCATTGTGCCTTTTGAATTTAATTCCGATGCTATTTCTGTGTTTTATTGTCAATATGAAGATCCAAGGGATACAGTAAACCTGAAGTGAAGCATCGGATCTAAAACTGGACTCACAGGAGAGGTTCAAATCATAGAATGTGAGAGTGTCAGTTCTTTTCTACTTAGGTCGGCATTGTGCCTTTCCAATTTAATTCCGATGCAATTTCTGTGTTTCATCGTCAATAAGACGGTCCAAAGGATACAGTAAAACTTAAGTGAAGCATCGGAATCTGAAACTGGACTCACAGGAGAGATTCAAATCATAGAAAGTTAGAGTGTCAGTCCTCTGGTACTTAAGTCGGCATTGTACCTTTTGTATTAAATTCAGATGCAAACTCTGTGTTTCATCGTCAATTAGAAGGTCCAAGGGATACAGTAAACCTGAAGTGAAGCATCGGAATCTAAAACTGGACTCACAGGAGAGGTTCAAATCAGAGAAAGTGAGAGTGTCAGTCCTCTTGTACTTAAGTCGGAATTGTGCCTTTTGAATTTAGTTCCGATGCAATTTCTGTGTTTCATCGTCAATAAGAAGGTGCAAGGTATACAGTAAACCTGAAGTGAAGCATCGGAATCTAAATCTGACCTCACAGGAGAAGTTCGAATCATGGAAAGTGAGAGTGTCAGTGCTCTTGTATTTAAGTCGGCATTGTGCCATTTGTATTATATTCGGATGCAATTTCCGTGTTTCATCGACAATAAGAAGATCCAAGGGATACAGTAAACCTGAAGTGAGCAATCGGAATCTAAAACTGGACTCACAGGAGAGGTTGAAATCATAGAAAGTTAGAGTGTCAGTCCTCTTTTACTTAAGTCGCCATTGTGCCTTTTGAATATAATTCCGATGCTATTTCTGTGTTTCATTGTCAATGAGAAGGTCCAAATGATACAGTAAACCTGAAGTGAAGCATCGGAATCTAAAACAGGACTCACAGAAGAAGTTCTAATCATAGAAAGTTAGAATGTCTGTCCTTTTGTACTTAAGTTGGCATTGTGCCTTTTGTATTAAATTCGGATGCAATTTCTGTGTTTCATCGTCAATAAGAAGGTGCAAGGTATACAGTAAACCTGAAGTGAAGCATCGGAATCTAAATCCGGACTCACAGGAGAGGTTCAAATCATAGAAAGTTAGATTGTCAGTCCTCTTGTACTTAAGTCGGCATTGTGCCTTTTGAATTTAATTCCGATGCTATTTCTGTGTTTAATTGTCAATATGAAGATCCAAGGGATACAGTAAACCCGAAGTGAAGCATCGGAATCTAAAACTGGACTCACAGAAGAAGTTCTAATCATAGAAAGTTAGAATGTCTGTCCTCTTGTACTAAAGACGGCATTGTGCCTTTTGAATTTAATTCAGATGCAATTTCTGTGTTTCATCATCAATAAGTAGGTGCAGGGTATACAGTAATCCTGGAGTGAAGCATCGGAATCTAAAACTGGACTCACACGAGAGGTTCGAATCATAGAAAGTTAGAGTGTCAGTCCTCTTGTACCTAAGTCGGCATTGTGCGTTTTGAATTTAATTCCGATGCTATTTCTGTGTTTCATTGTCAATATGAAGATCCAAGGGATACAGTAAACCCGAAATGAAGCATCGGAATCTAAAACTGGACTCACAGGAGAGGTTCAAATCATAGAAAAATAGAATGTCACTCCTCTTGTACTGAAGTCGGCATTGTGCCTTTTGTATTAAATTGGGATGCAATTTTTGTGTTTCATCGTCATTAAGAAGGCGCAAGGTATACAGTAAACTTGAAGTGAAGCATCGGAATCTAAAACTGGATTCACAGGAGAGGTTCAAATCATAGAAAGTGAGAGTGTCAGTCCTCTTGTACTTAAGTCGACATTGTGCCATTTGTATTAAATTCGGATGCAATATCTGTGTTTCATCGTCAATAAGAAGGTCCAAGGGATACAGTAAACCTGAAGTGAAGCATCGGAATCTAAAACTGGACTCACAGGAGAGGTTCAAATCATAGAAAGTTAGAGTGTCTGTCCTCTTTTACTTAAGTCGGCATTGTGCCTTTTGAATTTAATTCCGATGCTATTTCTGTGTTTCATTGTCAATAAGAAGGTCCAAGGGATAAAGTAAACCTAAAGTGAAGCATCGGAATCTAAAACTAGACTCACAGGAGAGGTGCTAATCATAGAAAGTTAGAATGTCATTCCTCTTGTACTTAAGTCGGCATTGTGCCTTTTGTATTACATTCGGATGCAATTTCTGTGTTTCATCGTCAATAAGAACGTGCAAGGTATACAGTAAACCTGAAGTGAAGCATCGTAATCTACAACTGGACTCACAGGAGAGGTTCAAATCATAGAAAGTGAGAGTGTCAGTCCTCTTGTACTGAAGTCGCCATTGTGCCTTTTGGTATAAATTCGGATGCAATTTCTGTGTTTCATCGTCATTAAGAAGGTCCAAGGGATACAGTAAACCTGAAGTGAAGCATCGGAATCCAAAACTGGACTCACAGGAGAGGTTCAAATCATAGAAAGTTAGAGTGTCAGTCCTCTTGTACTTAAGTCGACATTGTGCCATTTGTATTAAATTCGGATGCAATTTCTGTGTTTCATCGTCAATAAGAAGGTCCAAGGGATACAGTAAACCTGAAGTGAAGCATCGGAATCTAAAACTGTACTCACAGGAGAGGTTCAAATCATAGAAAGTTAGAGTGTCAGTCCTCTTTTACTACAGTCGGCATTGTGCCTTTTGAATTTACTTCCGATGCTATTTCTGTGTGTCATTGTCAATAAGAAGGTCCAAGGGATACAGTAAACCTGAAGTGAAGCATCGGAATCTAAAACAGGACACACAGGAGAGGTTCTAATCATAGAAAGTTAGAATGTCAGTCCTCTTGTACTTAAATTGGCATTGTGCCTTTTGTATTAAATTCGGATGCAATTTCTGTGTTTCATCGTCAATAAGAAGGTGCTAGGTAGACAGTAAACCTGAAGTGAAGCATCGGAATCTAAAACTGGACTCACAGGAAAGGTTCAAATCATAGAAAGAGAGAGTGTCAGTCCTCTTGTACTTATGTCGGCATTGTGGCATTTGTATCAAATTCGGATGCATTTTCTGAGTTTCATCGTCAATAAGAAGGATTAAGGGATACATTAAACCTGAAGTGAAGCATCGGAATCTAAAACTGAAGTCACAGGAGAGGTTCAAATCATAGAATGTGAGAGTGTCAGTTCTTTTCTACTTAGGTCGGCATTGTGCCTTTTCAATTTAATTCCGATGCAATTTCTGTGTTTCATCGTCAATAAGAGGGTCCAAAGGATACAGTAAAACTTAAGTGAAGCATCGGAATCTGAAACTGGACTCACAGGAGAGATTCAAATCATAGCAAGTTAGAGTGTCTCTCCTCTTGTACCTAATTCGGTATTGTGCCTTTTGTATTAAATTCCGATGCATTTTCTGTGTTTCATCGTCAATAAGAAGGTCCAAGGGATACAGTAAACCTGAAGTGAAGCATGGTAATCTAAAACTGGACTCACAGGAGAGGTTGAAATCATAGAAAGTGAGAGTGTCAGTCCTCTTGTACTTAAGTCGGCATTGTGCCATTTGTATTAAATTCGGGTGCAATTTCTGGGTTTCATCGTCAATAAGAAGGTCCAAGGGGTACAGTAAACCTGAAGTGAAGCATCGGAATCAAAAACTTGACTCACAGGAGAGGTTCAAATCATAGAAAGTGAGAGTGTCAGTCCTCTTATACTTAAGTCGGCATTGTGGCTTTTGTATTAAATTTGGATGCAATTTCTGTGTTTCATCGTCAATAAGAAGGTCCAAGGGATACAATAAACCTGAAGTCAAGCATCGGAATCTAAAACTGGACTCACAGGAGAGGTTCAAATCATAGAAAGTTAGATTGTCACTCCTCTTGTACTTGAGTCGGTATTGTGCCTTTTGTATTAAATTCGATTGCAATTTCTGTGTGTCATCGTCAATAAGAAGGTCCAAGGGATACAGTAAACCTGAAGTGAAGCATCGGAATCTAAAACTGGACTCACAGGAGAGGTTCAAATCATAGAAAGTTAGAGTGTCAGTCCTCTTTTACTTAAGTCGGCATTGTGCCTTTTGAATCTAATTCCGATGCTATTTCTGTGTTTCATTGTCAATAAGAAGGTCCAAGGGATACACTAAACCTGAAGTGAAGCATCGGAATCTAAAACTGGACTCACAGGAGAGGTTCTAATCACAGAAAGTTAGAATGTCATTCCTCTTGTACTTAAGTCGGCATTGTGCCTTTTGTATTACATTCGGATGCAATTTCTCTGTTTCATCGTCAATAAGAACGTGCAAGGTATACAGTAAACCTGAAGTGAAGCATCATAATCTAAAACTGGACTCACAGGAGAGGTTCAAATCATAGAAAGTGAGAGTGTCAGTCCTCTTGTACTTAAGTCGCCATTGTGCCTTTTGTATTAAATTCGGATGCAATTTCTGTGTTTCATCGTCAATAAGAAGGTCCAAGGGATACAGTAAACCTGAAGTGAAGCATCGTAATCTAAAACTGGACTCACAGGAGAGGTTCAAATCATAGAAAGTGAGAGTGTCAGTCCTCTTTTACTTAAGTCGGCATTGTGCCTTTTGAATATAATTCTGATGCTATTTCTGTGTTTCATTGTCAATGAGAAGGTCCAAGGGATACAGTAAACCTGAAGTGAAGCATCGGAATCTAAAACAGGACTCACAGGAGAGGTTCTAATCATAGAAAGTTAGAATGTCTGTCCTCTTGTACTTAAGTCGGCACTGTGCCTTTTGTATTAAATTCGGATGCAATTTCTGTGTTTCATCGTCAATAAGAAGGTGCAAGGTATACAGTAAACCTGAAGGGAAGCATCGGAATCTAAAACTGGACTTACAGGAAAGGTTCAAATCATAGAAATGGAGAGTGTCAGTCCTCTTGTACTTATGTCGGCATTGTGGCATTTGTATCAAATTCGGATACAAACTCTGTGATTCATCGTCAGTAAGAAGGTCCAAGGGATACAGTAAAATTGAAGTGAAGCATCGGAATCTAAAACCGGACTCACAGGAGAGGTTCAAATCATAGAAAGTTAGATTGTCAGTCCTCTTGTACTTAAGTCGACATTGTGCCTTTTGAATTTAATTCCGATGCAATTTCTGTGTTTCATCGTCCATAAGAAGGTCCAAGGGATACAGTAAACCTGAAGTGAAGCATCAGAATCTAAAACTGGACTCACAGGAGACGTTCAAATCATAGAAAGTGAGATTGTCAGTCCTCTTCTACTTAAGGCGCCATTGTGATATTTGTATTAAATTCGGATGCAATTTCTGTGTTTCATCGTCAATAAGAAGGTCCAAGGGATACAGTAAACCTGAAGTGAAGCATCGGAATCTAAAACTGGACTCACAGGAGAGGTTCAAATCATAGAAAGTTAGAGTGTCAGTCCTCTTGTACTTAACGCGGTATTGTACCTTTTGTATTAAATTCGGATGCAAACTCTGTGTTTCATCATCAATTAGAAGGTCCAAGGGATACAGTAAACCTGAAGTGAAGCATCGGAATCTAAAACTGGACTCACAGGAGAGGTTCAAATCACAGAAACTGAGAGTGTCAGTCCTCTTGTACTTAAGACGGCATTGTGCCTTTTGAATTTAATTCCGATGCAATTTCTGTGTTTCATCATCAATAAGAAGGTGCAAGGTATACAGTAATCCTGGAGTGAAGCAGCGGAATCTAAAACTGGACTCACACGAGAGGTTCGAATCATAGAAAGTTAGAGTGTCAGTCCTCTTGTACCTAAGTCGGCATTGTGCCTTTTGAATTTAATTCCGACGCTATTTCTGTGTTTCATTGTCAATAAGAAGATCCAAGGGATACAGTAAACCTGAAGTGAAGCATCGGAATCTAAAACTGGACTCACAGGAGAGGTTCAAATCATAGAAAGTTAAAATGTCAGTCCTCTTGTACTTAACGCGGTATTGTGCCATTTGTATTAAATTCGGATGCAAGCTCTGTGTCTCATCATCAATTAGAAGGTCCAAGGGATACAGTAAACCTGAAGTGAAGCATCGGAATCTAAAACTGGACTCACAGGAGAGGTTCAAATCATAGAAAGTTAGAGTGTCAGTCCTCTTTTACTTAAGTCGGCATTGTGCCTTTTGAATATAATTCCGATGCTATTTCTGTGTTTCATTGTCAATGAGAAGGTCCAAGGGATACAGTAAACCTGAAGTGAAGCATCGGAATCTAAAACAGGACTCACAGGAGAGGTTCTAATCATAGAAAGTTAGAAAGTCTGTCCTCTTGCACTTAAGTCGGCCTTGTGCCTTTTGTATTAAATTCGGATGCAATTTCTGTATTTCATCGTCAATAAGAAGGTGCAAGGTATACAGAAAACCTGAAGTGAAGCATCGGAATCTAAAACTGGACTTACAGGAAACGTTCAAATCATAGAAAGGGAGAGTGTCAGTCCTCTTGTACTTATGTCGGCATTGTGGCATTTGTATCAAATTCGGATGCATTTTCTGTGTTTCATCGTCAATAAGAAGGTCCAAGGGATACATTAAACCTGAAGTGAAGCATCGGAATCTAAAACTGGACTCACAGGAGAGCTTCAAATCATAGAAAGTTAGAGTGTCAGTCCGCTTGTACTTAAGTCGGCATTGTGCCTTTTGTATTAAATTCGGATGCAAACTCCGTGATTCATCGTCAATAAGAAGGTCCAAGGGATACAGCAAACCTGAAGTGAAGCATCGGAATCTAAAACTGGACTCACAGGAGATGTTCAAATCATAGAAAGTGAGATTGTCAGTCCTCTTGTACTTAAGGCGCCATTGTGATTTTTGTATTAAATTCGGATGCAATTTCTGTGTTTCATCGTCAATAAGAAGGTCCAAGCGATACAGTAAACCTGAAGTGAAGCATCGGAATCTAAAACTGGACTCACAGGAGAGGTTCAAATCAGAGAAAGTTAGAGTGTCAGTCCTCTTGTACTTAAGTCGGCATTGTGCCTTTTGAATTTAATTCCGATGCAATTTCTGTGTTTCATCGTCCATAAGAAGGTCCAAGGGATACAGTAAACCTGAAGTGAAGCATCGGAATCTAAAACTGGACTCACAGGAGATGTTCAAATCATAGAAAGTGAGATTGTCAGTCCTCTTGTACTTAAGGCGCCATTGTGATTTTTGTATTAAATTCGGATGCAATTTCTGTGTTTCATCGTCAATAAGAAGGTCCAAGGGATACAGTAAACCTGAAGTGAAGCATCGGAATCTAAAACTGGACTCACAGGAGAGGTTCAAATCATAGAAAGTTAGAGTGTCAGTCCTCTTGTACTTATGTCGGCAGTGTGGCATTTGTATCGAATTCGGATGCAAACTCTGTGATTCATCGTCAGTAAGAAGGTCCAAGGGATAAAGTAAACCTGAAGTGAAGCATCGGAATCTAAAACCGGACTCACAGGTGAGGTTCAAATCATACAAAGTTAGATTGTCAGTCCTCTTGTACTTAAGTCGGCATTGTGCCTTTTGAATTTAATTCCGATGCAATTTCTGTGTTTCATCGTCCATAAGAAGGTCCAAGGGATACAGTTAACCTGAAGTGAAGCATCGGAATCTAAAAGTGGACTCACAGGAGATGTTCAAATCATAGAAAGTGAGATTGTCAGTCCTCTTGTACTTAAGGCGCCATTGTGATTTTTGTATTAAATTCGGATGCAATTTCTGTGTTTCATCGTCAATAAGAAGGTCCAAGGGATACAGTAAACCTGAAGTGAAGCATCGGAATCTAAAACTGGACTCACAGGAGAGGTTCAAATTATAGAGAGGTAGAGTGTCAGTCCTCTTGTACTTAACGCGGTATTGTACCTTTTGTATTAAATTCGGATGCAAACTCTGTGTTTCATCATCAATTAGAAGGTCCAAGGGATACAGTAAACCTTAGGTGAAGCATCGGAATCTAAAACTGGACTCACAGGAGAGGTTCAAATCATAGAAAGTGAGAGTGTCAGTCCTCTTGTACTTAAGACGCCATTGTGCCTTTTGAATTTAATTCCGATGCAATTTCTGTGTTTCATCATCAATAAGAAGGTGCAAGGTATACAGTAATCCTGGAGTGAAGCATCGGAATCTAAAACTGGACTCACAGGAGAGGTTCGAATCATAGAAAGTTAGAGTGTCAGTCCTCTTGTACCTAAGTCGGCATTGTGCCTTTTGAATTTAATTCCGATGCTATTTCTGTGTTTCATTGTCAATAGGAAGATCCAAGGGATACAGTAAACCTGAAGTGAAGCATCGGAATCTAAAACTGGACTCACAGGAGAGGTTCAAATCATAGAAAGTTAGAATGTCACTCCTCTTGTACTTAAGTCGGCATTGTGCCTTTTGTATTAGATTCGGATGCAATTTCAGTGTTTCATCGTCAATAAGAAGGCGCAAGGTATACAGTAAACCTGAAGTGAAGCATCGGAATCTAAAACTGGATTCACAGGAGAGGTTCAAATCATAGAAACTGAGAGTGTCAGTCCTCTCGTACTTAAGTCGACATTGTGCCATTTGTATTAAATTCGGATGCAATATCTGTGTTTCATCGTCAATAAGAAGGTCCAAGGGATACAGTAAACCTGAAGTGAAGCATCGGAATCTAAAACTGGACTCACAGGAGAGGTTCAAATGATAGAAAGTTAGAGTGTCAGTCCTCTTTTACTTAAGTCGGCATTGTGCCTTTTGTATTAAATTCGGATGCAAACTCTGTGATTCATCGTCAATAAGAAGGTCCAAGGGATACAGTAAACCTGAAGTCAAGCATCGGAATCTAAAACTGGACTCACCGGAGAGGTTCAAATCATAGAAAGTTAGAGTGTCAGTCCTCTTTTACTTAAGCCGGCATTGTGCATTTTGAATTTAATTCCGATGCTATTTCTGTGTTTCATTGTCAATGAGAAGGTCCAAGGGATACATTAAACCTGAAGTGAAGCATCGGAATCTAAAACTGGACTCACAGGAGAGCTTCAAATCATAGAAAGTTAGAGTGTCAGTCCGCTTGTACTTAAGTCGGCATTGTGCCTTTTGTAGTAAATTCGGATGCAAACTCTGTGATTCATCGTCAATAAGAAGGTCCAAGGGATACAGTAAACCTGAAGTGAAGCATCGGAATCTAAAACCGGTCTCACAGGAGAGGTTCAAATCATAGAAAGTTAGATTGTCAGTCCTCTTGTACTTAAGTCGGCATTGTGCCTTTTGTATTAAATTCGGATGCAAACTCTGTGATTCATTGTCAATAAGAAGGACCAAGGGATACAGTACACCTGAAGTCAAGCATCGGAATCTAAAACTGGACTCACCGGAGAGGTTCAAATCATAGAAAGTTAGAGTGTCACTCCTCTTCTACTTGAGTCGGTATCGTGCCTTTTGTATTAAATTCGGGTGCAATTTCTGTGTGACATTGACAATAAGAAGGTCCAAGGGATACAGTAAACCTGAAGTGAAGCATCGGAATCTAAAACTGGACTCACAGGAGAGGTTCAAATCATAGAAAGTGAGAGTGTCAGTCCTCTTGTACTTAAGACGGCATTGTGCCTTTTGAATTTAATTCCGATGCAATTTCTGTGTTTCATCATCAATAAGAAGGTGCAAGGTATACAGTAATCCTGGAGTGAAGCATCGGAATCTAAATCTGACCTCACAGGAGAGGTTCGAATCATAGAAAGTGAGAGTGTCTGTCCTCTTGTACTTAAGTCGGCATTGTGCCATTTGTATTAAATTCGGATGCAATTTCTGTATTTCTTCGGCAATAAGAAGGTCCAAGGGATACTGTAAACCTGAAGTGAAGCATCGGAATCTAAAACTGGACTCACACGAGAGGTTCAAATCATAGAAAGTTAGAGTGTCAGTCCTCTTGTACCTAAGTCGGCATTGTGCCTTTTGAATTTAATTCCGATGCTATTTCTGTGTTTCATTGTCAATAAGAAGATCCAAGGGATACAGTAAACCTGAAGTGAAGCATCGGAAACTAAAACTGGACACACAGGAGAGGTTCTAATCATAGAACGTTAGAATGTCATTCCTCTTGTACTTAAGTCGGCATTGTGCCTTTTGTATTACATTCGGATGCAATTTTTGTGTTTCATCGTCAATAAGAACGTGCAAGGTATACAGTAAACCTGAAGTGAAGCATCGTAATCTAAAACTGGACTCACAGGAGAGGTTCAAATCATAGAAAGTGAAAGTGTCAGTCCTCTTGTACTTAAGTCGCCATTGTGCCTTTTGTATTAAATTCGGGTGCAATTTCTGTGTGTCATCGTCAATAAGAAGGTCCAAGGGATACAGTAAACCTGAAGTGAAGCATCGGACTCTAAAACTGGACTCACAGGAGAGGTTCAAATCATAGAAAGTTAGAATGTCAGTCCTCTTGTACTTAAGTCGGCATTGTGCCTCTTGTATTGAATTCGGGTGCAATTTCTGTGTTTCATCGTCAATAAGAAGGTGCAAGGTATACAGTAAACCTGAAGAGAAGCATCGGAATCTAAAACTGGACTCACTGGAGAGGTTCAAATCATAGCAAGTGAGAGTGTCAGTCCTCTTGTACTTAAGTCGACATTGTGCCATTTGCATTAAATTCGGATACAATTTCTGTGTTTCATCGTCAATAAGAAGGTCCAAGGGATACAGTAAACCTGAAGTGAAGCATCTGAATCTAAAAGTGGACTCACAGGAGAGTTTCAAATCATAGAAAGTTAGAGTGTCAGTCCTCTTTTACTTAAGTTGGCATTGTGCCTTTTGAATATAATTCCGATGCTATTTCTGTGTTTCATTGTCAATGACAAGGTCCAAGGGATACAGTCAACCTGAAGTGAAGCATCGGAATCTAAAACAGGACTCACAGGAGAGGTTCTAATCATAGAAACTTAGAGTGTCAGTCCGCTTGTACTTAAGTCGGCATTGTACCTTTTGTATTAAATTCGGATGCAAACTCTGTGATTCATCGTCAATAAGAAGGTCCAAGGGATACAGTATACCTGAAGTGAAGCATCGGAATCTAAAACTGGACTCACAGAAAAGGTTCAAATCATAGAACGGGAGAGTGACAGTCCTTTTGTACTTATGTCGGCATAGTGGCATTTATATCAAATTCGGATGCATTTTCTGTGTTTCATCGTCAATAAGAATGTCCAAGGGATACATTAAACCTGAAGTGAAGCATCGGAATCTAAAACTGGACTCACAGGAGAGCTTCAAATCATAGAAAGTTAGAGTGTCAGTCCGCTTGTACTTAAGTCGGCATTGTACCTTTTGTACTAAATTCGGATGCAAACTCTGTGATTCATCGTCAATAAGAAGGTCCAAGGGATACAGTATACCTGAAGTGAAGCATCTGAATCTAAAACCGGTCTCACAGGAGAGGTTCAAATCATAGAAAGTTAGATTGTCAGTCCTCTTGTACTTAAGGTGGCATTGTGCCTTTTGTATTAAATTCGGATGCAAACTCTGTGATTCATCGTCAATAAGAAGGTCCAAGGAATACAGTAAACCTGAAGTCAAGCATCGGAATCTAAAACTGGACTCACCGGAGAGGCTCAAATCATAGAAAGTTAGAGTGTCACTCCTCTTCTACTTGAGTCGACATTGTGCATTTTGTATTAAATTCGGGTGCAATTTCTGTGTGACATTGTCAATAAGAAGGTCCAAGGGATACAGTAAACCTGAAGTGAAGCATCGGAATCTAAAACTGGACTCACAGGAGAGGTTCAAATCATAGAAAGTTAGAGTGTCAGTCCTCTTGTACTTAACGCGGTATTGTACCTTTTGTATTAAATTCGGATGCAAACTCTGTGTTTCATCATCAATTAGAAGGTCCAAGGGATACAGTAAACCTGAAGTGAAGCATCGGAATCTAAAACTGGACTCACAGGAGAGGTTCAAATCATAGAAAGTTAGAATGTCACTCCTCTTGTACTTAAGTCGGCATTGTACTTTTTGTATTAAATTCGGATGCAATTTCTGTGTTTCATCGTCAATAAGAAGGCGCAAGGTATACAGTAAACCTGAAGTGAAGCATCGGAATCTAAAACTGGATTCACAGGCGAGGTTCAAATCATAGAAAGTGAGAGTGTCTGTCCTCTTGTACTTAAGTCGTCATTGTGCCATTTGTATTAAATTCGGATGCAATATCTGTGTTTCATCGACAATAAGAAGCTCCAAGGGATACAGTATACCTGAAGTGAAGCATCGGAATCTAAAACTGGACTCACAGAAAAGGTTCAAATCATAGAAAGGGAGAGTGACAGTCCTTTTGTACTTATGTCGGCATAGTGGCATTTATATCAAATTCGGATGCATTTTCTGTGTTTCATCGTCAATAAGAATGTCCAAGGGATACATTAAACCTGAAGTGAAGCATCGGAATCTAAAACTGGACTCACAGGAGAGCTTCAAATCATAGAAAGTTAGAGTGTCGGTCCGCTTGTACTTAAGTCGGCATTGTACCTTTTGTATTAAATTCGGATGCAAACTCTGTGATTCATCGTCAATAAGAAGGTCCAAGGGATACAGTATACCTGAAGTGAAGCATCTGAATCTAAAACCGGTCTCACAGGAGAGGTTCAAATCATAGAAAGTTAGATTGTCAGTCCTCTTGTACTTAAGGTGGCATTGTGCCTTTTGTATTAAATTCGGATGCAAACTCTGTGATTCATCGTCAATAAGAAGGTCCAAGGAATACAGTAAACCTGAAGTCAAGCATCGGAATCTAAAACTGGACTCACCGGAGAGGCTCAAATCATAGAAAGTTAGAGTGTCACTCCTCTTCTACTTGAGTCGGTATTGTGCATTTTGTATTAAATTCGGGTGCAATTTCTGTGTGACATTGTCAATAAGAAGGTCCAAGGGATGCAGTAAACCTGAAGTGAAGCATCGGAATCTAAAACTGGACTCACAGGAGAGGTTCAAATCATAGAAAGTTAGAGTGTCAGTCCTCTTGTACTTAACGCGGTATTGTACCTTTTGTATTAAATTCGGATGCAAACTCTGTATTTCATCATCAATTAGAAGGTCCAAGGGATACAGTAAACCTGAAGTGAAGCATAGGAATCTAAAACTGGACTCACAGGAGAGGTTCAAATCATAGAAAGTTAGAATGTCACTCCTCTTGTACTTAAGTCGGCATTGTACTTTTTGTATTAAATTCGGATGCAATTTCTGTGTTTCATCGTCAATAAGAAGGCGCAAGGTATACAGTAAACCTGAAGTGAAGCATCGGAATCTAAAACTGGATTCACAGGAGAGGTTCAAATCATAGAAAGTGAGAGTGTCTGTCCTCTTGTACTTAAGTCGTCATTGTGCCATTTGTATTAAATTCGGATGCAATATCTGTGTTTCATCGACAATAAGAAGCTCCAAGGGATACAGTAAACCTGAAGTAAAGCATCGGAATCTAAAACTGGACTCACAGGAGAGGTTCAAATCATAGAAAGTTAGAGTGTCAGTCCTCTTGTACTTATGTCGGCAGTGTGGCATTTGTATCGAATTCGGATGCAAACTCTGTGATTCATCGTCAGTAAGAAGGTCCAAGGGATACAGTAAACCTGAAGTGAAGCATCGGAATCTAAAACCGGACTCACAGGTGAGGTTCAAATCATAGGAAGTTAGATTGTCAGTCCTCTTGTACTTAAGTCGGCATTGTGCCTTTTGAATTTAATTCCGATGCAATTTCTGTGTTTCATCGTCCATAAGAAGGTCCAAGGGATACAGTAAACCTGAAGTGAAGCATCGGAATCTAAAAGTGGACTCACAGGAGATGTTCAAATCATAGAAAGTGAGATTGTCAGTCCACTTGTACTTAAGGCGCCATTGTGATTTTTGTATTAAATTCGGATGCAATTTCTGTGTTTCATCGTCAATAAGAGGGTCCAAGGGATACAGTAAACCTGAAGTGAAGCATCGGAATCTAAAACTGGACTCACAGGAGAGGTTCAAATTATAGAGAGGTAGAGTGTCAGTCCTCTAGTACTTAACGCGGTATTGTACCTTTTGTATTAAATTCGGATGCAAACTCTGTGTTTCATCATCAATTAGAAGGTCCAAGGGATACAGTAAACCTTAGGTGAAGCATCGGAATCTAAAACTGGACTCACAGGAGAGGTTCAAATCATAGAAAGTGAGAGTGTCAGTCCTCTTGTACTTAAGACGCCATTGTGCCTTTTGAATTTAATTCCGATGCAATTTCTGTGTTTCATCATCAATAAGAAGGTGCAAGGTATACAGTAATCCTGGAGTGAAGCATCGGAATCTAAAACTGGACTCACAGGAGAGGTTCGAATCATAGAAAGTTAGAGTGTCAGTCCTCTTGTACCTAAGTCGGCATTGTGCCTTTTGAATTTAATTCCGATGCTATTTCTGTGTTTCATTGTCAATAAGAAGATCCAAGGGATACAGTAAACCTGAAGTGAAGTTCGGAATCTAAAACTGGATTCACAGGAGAGGTTCAAATCATAGAAAGTGAGAGTGTCAGTCCTCTTGTACTTAAGTCGACATTGTGCCATTTGTATTAAATTCGGATGCAATATCTGAGTTTCATCGTCAATAAGAAGGTCCAAGGGATACAGTAAACCTGAAGTGAAGCATCGGAATCTAAAACTGGACTCACAGGAAAGGTTCAAATCATAGAAAGTTAGAGTGTCAGTCCTCTTTTACTTAAGTCGGCATTGTGCCTTTTGAATTTAATTCCGATGCTATTTCTGTGTTTCATTGTCAATGAGAAGGTCCAAGGGATACATTAAACCTGAAGTGAAGCATCGGAATCTAAAACTGGACTCACAGGAGAGCTTCAAATCATAGAAAGTTAGAGTGTCAGTCCGCTTGTACTTAAGTCGGCATTGTGCCTTTTGTAGTAAATTCGGATGCAAACTCTGTGATTCATCGTCAATAAGAAGGTCCAAGGGATACAGTAAACCTGAAGTGAAGCATCGGAATCTAAAACCGGTCTCACAGGAGAGGTTCAAATCATAGAAAGTTAGATTGTCAGTCCTCTTGTACTTAAGTCGGCATTGGGCCTTTTGTATTAAATTCGGATGCAAACTCTGTGATTCATTGTCAATAAGAAGGACCAAGGGATACAGTAAACCTGAAGTCAAGCATCGGAATCTAAAACTGGACTCACCGGAGAGGTTCAAATCATAGAAAGTTAGAGTGTCACTCCTCTTCTACTTGAGTCGGTATCGTGCCTTTTGTATTAAATTCGGGTGCAATTTCTGTGTGACATTGACAATAAGAAGGTCCAAGGGATACAGTAAACCTGAAGTGAAGCATCGGAATCTAAAACTGGACTCACAGGAGATGTTCAAATCATAGAAAGTTAGTGTGTCAGTCCTCTTGTACTTAACGCGGTATTGTACCTTTTGTATTAAATTCGGATGCAAACTCTGTGTTTCATCATCAATTAGAAGGTCCAAGGGATACAGTAAACCTGAAGTGAAGCATCGGAATCTAAAACTGGACTCACAGGAGAGGTCAAATCATAGAAAGTGAGAGTGTCAGTCCTCTTGTACTTAAGACGGCATTGTGCCTTTTGAATTTAATTCCGTAGCAATTTCTGTGTTTCATCATCAATAAGAAGGTGCAAGGTATACAGTAATCCTGGAGTGGAGCATCGGAATCTAAATCTGACCTCACAGGAGAGGTTCGAATCATAGAAAGTGAGAGTGTCTGTCCTCTTGTACTTAAGTCGGCATTGTGCCATTTGTATTAAATTCGGATGCAATTTCTGTATTTCTTCGGCAATAAGAAGGTCCAAGGGATACTGTAAACCTGAAGTGAAGCATCGGAATCTAAAACTGGACTCACACGAGAGGTTCAAATCATAGAAAGTTAGAGTGTCACTCCTCTTGTACCTAAGTCGGCATTGTGCCTTTTGAATTTAATTCCGATGCTATTTCTGTGTTTCATTGTCAATAAGAAGATCCAAGGGATACAGTAAACCTGAAGTGAAGCATCGGAAACTAAAACTGGACACACAGGAGAGGTTCTAATCATAGAAAGTTAGAATGTCATTCCTCTTGTACTTAAGTCGGCATTGTGCCTTTTGTATTACATTCGGATGCAATTTTTGTGTTTCATCGTCAATAAGAACGTGCAAGGTATACAGTAAACCTGAAGTGAAGCATCGTAAACTAAAACTGGACTCACAGGAGAGGTTCAAATCATAGAAAGTGAAAGTGTCAGTCCTCTTGTACTTAAGTCGCCATTGTGCCTTTTGTATTAAATTCGGGTGCAAATTCTGTGTGTCATCGTCAATAAGAAGGTCCAAGGGATACAGTAAACCTGAAGTGAAGCATCGGACTCTAAAACTGGACTCACAGGAGAGGTTCAAATCATAGAAAGTTAGAATGTCAGTCCTCTTGTACTTAAGTCGCCATTGTGCCTCTTGTATTGAATTCGGGTGCAATTTCTGTGTTTCATCGTCAATAAGAAGGTGCAAGGTATACAGTAAACCTGATGAGAAGCATCGGAATCTAAAACTGGACTCACTGGAGAGGTTCAAATCATAGAAAGTGAGAGTGTCAGTCCTCTTGTACTTAAGTCGATATTGTGCCATTTGCATTAAATTCGGATACAATTTCTGTGTTTCATCGTCAATAAGAAGGTCCAAGGGATACAGTAAACCTGAAGTGAAGCATCGGAATCTAAAACTGGACTCACAGGAGAGGTTCAAATCATAGAAAGTTAGAGTGTCAGTCCTCTTTTACTTAAGTTGGCATTGTGCCTTTTGAATATAATTCCGATGCTATTTCTGTGTTTCATTGTCAATGACAAGGTCCAAGGGATACAGTAAACCTGAAGTGAAGCATCGGAATCTAAAACAGGACTCACAGGAGAGGTTCTAATCATAGAAAGTTAGTAAGTCTGTCCTCTTGCACTTCAGTCGGCATTGTGCCTTTTGTTTTAAATTCGGATGCAATTTCTGTGTTTCATCGTCAATAAGAAGGTGCAAGGTATACAGAAAACCTGAAGTGAAGCATCGGAATCTAAAACTGGACTCACAGAAAAGGTTCAAATCATAGAAAGTGAGAGTGACAGTCCTTTTGTACTTATGTCGGCATAGTGGCATTTATATCAAATTCGGATGCATTTTCTGTGTTTCATCGTCAATAAGAAGGTCCAAGGGATACATTAAACCTGAAGTGAAGCATCGGAATCTAAAACTGGACTCACAGGAGAGCTTCAAATCATAGAAAGTTAGAGTGTCAGTCCGCTTGTACTTAAGTCGGCATTGTACCTTTTGTATTAAATTCGGATGCAAACTCTGTGATTCATCGTCAATAAGAAGGTCCAAGGGATACAGTAAACCTGAAGTGAAGCATCTGAATCTAAAACCGGTCTCACAGGAGAGGTTCAAATCATAGAAAGTTAGATTGTCAGTCCTCTTGTACTTAAGTTGGCATTGTGCCTTTTGTATTAAATTCGGATGCAAACTCTGTGATTCATCGTCAATAAGAAGGTCCAAGGAATACAGTAAACCTGAAGTCAAGCATCGGAATATAAACTGGACTCACCGGAGAGGCTCAAATCATAGAAAGTTAGAGTGTCACTCCTCTTCTACTTGAGTCGGTATTGTGCATTTTGTATTAAATTCGGGTGCAATTTCTGTGTGACATTGTCAATAAGAAGGTCCAAGGGATACAGTAAACCTGAAGTGAAGCATCGGAATCTAAAACTGGACTCACAGGAGAGGTTCAAATCATAGAAATTTAGAGTGTCAGTCCTCTTGTACTTAACGCGGTATTGTACCTTTTGTATTAAATTCGGATGCAAACTCTGTGTTTCATCATCAATTAGAAGGTCCAAGGGATACAGTAAACCTGAGGTGAAGCATCGGAATCTAAAACTGGACTCACAGGAGAGGTTCATATCATAGAAAGTTAGAATGTCACTCCTCTTGTACTTAAGTCGGCATTGTACTTTTTGTATTAAATTCGGATGCAATTTCTGTGTTTCATCGTCAATAAGAAGGCGCAAGGTATACAGTAAACCTGAAGTGAAGCATCGGAATCTAAAACTGGACTCACAGGAGAGGTTCAAATCATAGAAAGTTAGAATGTCACTCCTCTTGTACTTAAGTCGGCATTGTACTTTTTGTATTGAATTCGGATGCAATTTCTGTGTTTCATCGTCAATAAGAAGGCGCAAGGTGTACAGTAAACCTGAAGTGAAGCATCGGAATCTAAAACTGGACTCACAGGAGAGGTTCAAATCATAGAAAGTTAGAGTGTCAGTCCTCTTTTACATAAATCGGCATTGTGCTTTTGAATTTAATTCCGATGCTATTTCTGTGTTTCATTGTTAATAAGAAGGTCCAAGGGATACAGTAAACCTGAAGTGAAGCATCGGAATCCAAAACTGGACACACAGGAGAGGTTCTAATCATAGAAAGTTAGAATGTCATTCCTCTTGTACTTAAATCGGCATTGTGCCTTTTGTATTACATTCGGATGCAATTTCTGTGTTTCATCGTCAATAAGAACGTTCAAGGTATACAGTAAACCTGAAGTGAAGCATCGTAATCTAAAACTGGACTCACAGGAGGGGTTCAAATCATAGAAAGTGAAAGTGTCAGTCCTCTTGTACTTAAGTCGCCATTGTGCCTTTTGTATTAAATTCGGGTGCAATTTTTGTGTGTCATCGTCAATAAGAAGGTCCAAGGGATACAGTAAACCTGAAGTGAAGCATCGGACTCTAAAACTGGACTCACAGGAGAGGTTCAAATCATAGAAAGTTAGAATGTCAGTCCTCTTGTACTTAAGTCGGCATTGTGCCTCTTGTATTGAATTCGGGTGCAATTTCTGTGTTTCATCGTCAATAAGAAGGTGCAAGGTATACAGTAAACCTGAAGATAAGCATCGGAATCTAAAACTGGACTCACTGGAGAGGTTCAAATCATAGAAAGTGAGAGTGTCAGTCCTCTTGTACTTAAGTCGACATTGTGCCATTTGCATTAAATTCGGATACAATTTCTGTGTTTCATCGTCAATAAGAAGGTCCAAGGGATACAGTAAACCTGAAGTGAAGCATCGGAATCTAAAACTGGACTCACAGGAGAGGTTCAAATCATAGAAAGTTAGAGTGTCAGTCCTCTTTTACTTAGGTTGGCATTGTGCCTTTTGAATATAATTCCGATGCTATTTCTGTGTTTCATTGTCAATGAGAAGGTCCAAGGGATACAGTAAACCTGAAGTGAAGCATCGGATTCTAAAACAGGACTCACAGGAGAGGTTCTAATCATAGAAAGTTAGAAAGTCTGTCCTCTTGCACTTAAGTCGGCATTGTGCCTTTTGTATTAAATTCGGATGCAATTTCTGTGTTTCATCGTCAATAAGAAGGTGCAAGGTATACAGAAAACCTGAAGTGAAGCATCGGAATCTAAAACTGGACTCACAGAAAAGGTTCAAATCATAGAAAGGGAGAGTGTCAGTCCTCTTGTACTTAAGTCGGCATTGTACCTTTTGTATTAAATTCGGATGCAAACTCTGTGATTCATCGACAATAAGAAGGTCCAAGGGATACAGTAAACCTGAAGTGAAGCATCTGAATCTAAAACCGGTCTCACAGGAGAGGTTCAAATCATAGAAAGTTAGATTGTCAGTCCTCTTGTACTTAAGTCGGCATTGTGCCTTTTGTATTAAATTCGGATGCAAACTCTGTGATTCATCGTCAATAAGAGGGTCCAAGGAATACAGTAAACCTGAAGTCAAGCATCGGAATCTAAAACTGGACTCACCGGAGAGGTTCAAATCATAGAAAGTTAGAGTGTCACTCCTCTTCTACTTGAGTCGGTATTGTGCCTTTTGTATTAAATTCGGGTGCAATTTCTGTGTGACATTGTCAATATGAAGGTCCAAGGGATACAGTAAACCTGAAGTGAAGCATCGGAATCTAAAACTGGACTCACAGGAGAGGTTCAAATCATAGAAAGTGAGAGTTTCAGTCCTCTTGTACTTAAGACGGCATTGTGCCTTTTTAATTTCATTCCGATGCAATTTCTGTGTTTCATCATCAATAAGAAGGTGCAAGGTATACAGTAATCCTGGAGTGAAGCATCGGAATCTAAAACTGGACTCACACGAGAGGTTCGAATCATAGAAAGTTAGAGTGTCAATCCTCTTGTACCTAAGTCGGCATTGTGCCTTTTGAATTTAATTCCGATGATATTTCTGTGTTTCATTGTCAATAAGATGATCCAAGGGATACAGTAAACCTGAAGTGAAGCATCGGAATCTAAAACTGGACTCACAGGAGAGGTTCAAATCATAGAAAGTTAGAATGTCACTCCTCTTGTACTTAAGTCGCCATTGTGCCTTTTGTATTAAATTCGGATGCAATTTCTGTGTTTCATCGTCAATAAGAAGGCGCAAGGTATACAGTAAACCTGAGGTGAAGCATCGGAATCTAAAACTGGATTCACAGGAGAGGTTCAAATCATAGAAAGTGAGAGTGTCAGTCCTCTTGTACTTAAGTCGCCATTGTGCCATTTGTATTAAATTCGGATGCAATATCTGTGTTTCATCGTCAATAAGAAGGTCCAAGGGATACAGTAAACCTGAAGTGAGGCATCGGAATCTAAAACTGGACTCACAGGAGAGGGTCAAATCATAGAAAGCTAGAGTGTCAGTCCTCTTTTACTTAAGTCGGCATTGTGCCTTTTGAATTTAATTCCGATGCTATTTCTGTGTTTCATTGTCATTAAGAAGGTCCAAGGGATACAGTAAACCTGAAGTGAAGCATCGGAATCTAAAACTGGACTCACAAGAGAGGTTCTAATCATAGAAAGTTAGAATGTCATTCCTCTTGTACTTAAGTCGGCATTGTGCCTTTTGTATTACATTCGGATGCAATTTCTGTGTTTCATCGTCAATAAGAACGTGCAAGGTATACAGTAAACCTGAAGTGAAGCATCGTAATCTAAAACTGGACTCACAGGAGAGGTTCAAATCATAGAAAGTTAGAGTGTCAGTCCTCTTGTACTTAAGTCGACATTGTGCCATTTGTATTAAATTCGGATGCAATTTCTGTGTTTCTTCGTCAATAAGAAGATCCAAGGGATACAGTAAACCTGAAGTGAAGCATCGGAATCTAAAACTGGACTCACAGGAGAGGTTAAAATCATAGAAAGTTAGAGTGTCAGTCCTCTTTTACTTAAGTCGGCATTGTACCTTTTGAATTTAATTCCGATGCTATTTCTGTGTTTCATTGTCAATGAGAAGGTCCAAGGGATACAGAAAACCTGAAGTGAAGCATCGGAATCTAAAACTGGACTCACAGGAAAGGTTCAAATCATAGAAAGGGAGGGTGTCAGTCCTCTTGTACTTATGTCGGCATTGTGGCATTTGTATCAAATTCGTATGCATTTTCTGTGTTTCTTCGTCAATAAGAAGGTCCAAGGGATACATTAAACCTGAAGTGAAGCATCGGAATCTAAAACTGGACTCACAGGAGAGCTTCAAATCATAGAAAGTTAGAGTGTCAGTCCGCTTGTACTTAAGTCGGCATTGTGCCTTTTGTATTAAATTCGGATGCAAACTCTGTGATTCATCGTCAATAAGAAGGTGAGAGGGATACAGTAAACCTGAAGTCAAGCATCGGAATCTAAAACCGGTCTCACAGGAGAGGTTCAAATCATAGAAAGTTAGATTGTCAGTCCTCTTGTACTTAAGTCGGCATTGTGCCTTTTGTATTAAATTCGGATGCAAACTCTGTGATTCATCGTCAATAAGAAGGTCCAAGGGATACAGTAAACCTGAAGTGAAGCATCGGAATCTAAAACTGGACTCACAGGAGAGGTTCAAATCATAGAAAGTGAGAGTGTCAGTACTCTTGTACTTAAGAAGGCATTGTGCCTTTTGAATTTAATTCCGATGCAATTTCTGTGTTTCATCATCAATAAGAAGGTGCAAGGTATACAGTAATCCTGGAGTGAACCATCGGAATCTTAATCTGACCTCACAGGAGAGGTTCGAATCATAGAAAGTGAGAGTGTCTGTCCTCTTGTACTTAAGTCGGCATTGTGACATTTGTATTAAATTCGGATGCAATTTCTGTATTTCATCGGCAATAAGAAGGTCCAAGGGATACTGTAAACCTGAAGTGAAGAATCGGAATCTAAAACTGGACTCACACGAGAGGTTCAAATCATAGAGAGTTAGAGTGTCAGTCCTCTTGTACCTAAGTCGGCATTGTGCCTTTTGAATTTAATTCCGAAGCTATTTTATTGTTTCATTGTCAATAAGAAGATCCAAGGGATACAGTAAACCTGAAGTGAAGCATCGGAATCTAAAACTGGACTCACAGGAGAGGTTCAAATCATAGAAAGTTAGAATGTCACTCCTCTTGTACTTAACGCGGTATTATACCTTTTGTATTAAATTCGGATGCAAACTCTGTGTTTCATCATCAATTAGAAGGTCCAAGGGATACAGTAAACCTGAAGTGAAGCATCGGAATCTAAAACTGGACTCACAGGAGAGGTTCAAATCATAGAAAGTGAGAGTGTCAGTCCTCTTGTACTTAAGACGGCATTGTGCCTTTTGAATTTAATTCCGATGCAATTTCTGTGTTTCATCATCAATATGAAGATGCAAGGTATACAGTAATCCTGGAGTGAACCATCGGAATCTTAATCTGACCTCACAGGAGAGGTTCGAATCATAGAAAGTGAGAGAGTCTGTCCTCTTGTACTTAAGTCGGCATTGTGACATTTGTATTAAATTCGGATGCAATTTCTGTATTTCATCGGCAATAAAAAGGTCCAAGGGATTCTGTAAACCTGAAGTGAAGAATCGGAATCTAAAACTGGACTCACAGGAGAGGTTCAAATCATAGAAAGTTAGAGTGTCAGTCCTCTTGTACCTAAGTCGGCATTGTGCCTTTTGAATTTAATTCCGATGCTATTTCTGTGTTTCATTGTCAATAAGAAGATCCAAGGGATACAGTAAACCTGAAGTGAAGCATCGGAATCCAAAACTGGACTCACAGGAGAGGTTCAAATCATAGAAAGTTAGAATGTCACTCCTCTTGTACTTAAGTCGGCATTGTACCTTTTGTATTAAATTCGGATGCAATTTTTGTGTTTCATCGTCAATAAGAAGGCGCAAGGTATACAGTAAACCTGAAGTGAAGCATCGGAATCTAAAACTGGATTCACAGGAGAGGTTCAAATCATAGAAAGTGAGAGTGTCAGTCCTCTTGTACTTAAGTCGACATTGTGCCATTTGTATTAAATTCGGACGCAATATCTGTGTTTCATCGTCAATAAGAAGCTCCAAGGGATACAGTAAACCTGAAGTAAAGCATCGGAATCTAAAACTGGACTCACAGGAGAGGTTCAAATCATAGAAAGTTAGAGTGTCAGTCCTCTTTTACTTAAGTCGGCATTATGCCTTTTGAATTTAATTCCGATGCTATTTCTGTGTTTCATTGTCAATAAGAAGGTCCAAGGGATACAGTAAACCTGAAGTGAGGCATCGGAATCTAAAACTGGACACACAGGAGAGGTTCTAATCATAGAAAGTTAGAATGACATTCCTCTTGTACTTAAGTCGGCATTGTGCCTTTTGTATTACATTCGGATGCAATTTCTGTGTTTCATCGTCAATAAGAACGTGCAAGGTATACAGTAAACCTGAAGTGAAGCATCGTAATCTAAAACTGGACTCACAGGAGAGGTTCAAATCATAGAAAGTGAGAGTGTCAGACCTCTTGTACTTAAGTCGCCATTGTGCCTTTTGTATTAAATTCGGGTGCAATTTCTGTGTGTCATCGTCAATAAGAAGGTCCAAGGTATACAGTAAACCTGAAGTGAAGCATCGGACTCTAAAACTGGACTCACAGGAGAGGTTCAAATCATAGAAAGTTAGAATGTCAGTCCTCTTGTACTTAAGTCGGCATTGTGCCTCTTGTATTGAATTTGGGTGCAATTTCTGTGTTTCATCGTCAATAAGAAGGTGCAAGGTATACAGTAAACCTGAAGAGAAGCATCGGAATCTAAAACTGGACTCACTGGAGAGGTTCAAATCATAGAAAGTGAGAGTGTCAGTCCTCTTGTACTTAAGTCGACATTGTGCCATTTGTGTTAAATTCGGATGCAATTTCTGTGTTTCATCGTCAATAAGAAGGTCCAAGAGATACTGTAAACCTGAAGTGAAGTATCTGAATCTAAGACTGGACTCACAGGAGAGGTTCAAAACATAGAAAGTTAGAGTGTCAGTCCTCTTTTACTTAAGTTGGCATTGTGCCTTTTGAATATAATTCCGATGCTATTTCTGTGTTTCATTGTCAATGAGAAGGTCCAAGGGATACAGTAAACCTGAAGTGAAGCATCGGAATCTAAAACAGGACTCACAGGAGAGGTTCTAATCATAGAAAGTTAGAAAGTCTGTCCTCTTGCACTTAAGTCGGCATTGTGCCTTTTGTATTAAATTCGGATGCAATTTCTGTGTTTCATCGTCAATAAGAAGGTGCAAGGTAAACAGAAGACCTGAAGTGAAGCATCGGAATCTAAAAGTGGACTCACAGAAAAGGTTCAAATCATAGAAAGGGAGAGTGTCAGTCCTCTTGTACTTATGTCGGCATTGTGGCATTTGTATCAAATTCGGATGCATTTTCTGCGTTTCATCGTCAATAAGAAGGTCCAAGGGATACATTAAACCTGAAGTGAAGCATCGGAATCTAAATCTGGACTCACAGGAGAGCTTCAAATCATAGAAAGTTAGAGTGTCAGTCCGCTTGTACTTAAGTCGGCATTGTGCCTTTTGTATTAAATTCGGATGCAAACTCTGTGATTCATCGTCAATAAGAAGGTCCAAGGGATACAGTAAACCTGAAGTGAAGCATCTGAATCTAAAACCGGTCTCACAGGAGAGGTTCAAATCATAGAAAGTTAGATTGTCAGTCCTCTTGTACTTAAGTCGGCATTGTGCCTTTTGTATTAAATTCGGATGCAAACTCTGTGATTCATCGTCAATAAGAAGGTCCAAGGGATACAGTAAACCTGAAGTGAAGCATCGGAATCTAAAACTGGACTCACAGGAGAGGTTCAAATCATAGAAAGTGAGAGTGTCAGTCCTCTTGTACTTAAGACGGCATTGTGCCTTTTGAATTTAATTCCGATGCAATTTCTGTGTTTCATCATCAATAAGAAGGTGCAAGGTATACAGTAATCCTGGAGCGAAGCATCGGAATCTAAAACTGGACTCACACGAGAGGTTCGAATCATAGAAAGTTAGAGTGTCAGTCCTCTTGTACATAAGTCGGCATTGTGCCTTTTGTATTAAATTCGGATGCAATTTCTGTGTTTCATCGTCAATAAGAAGGCGCAAGGTATACAGTAAAGCTGAAGTGAAGCATCGGAATCTAAAACTGGATTCACAGGAGAGGTTCAAATCAGAAAAAGAGACTGTCAGTCCTCTTGTACTTAAGTCGACATTGTGCCATTTGTATTAATTTCGGATGCAATATCTGTGTTTCATCGTCAATAAGAAGGTCCAAGGGATACAGTAAACCTGAAGTGAAGCATCGGAATATAAAACTGGACTCACAGGAGAGGTTCAAATCATAGAAAGTTAGAGTGTCAGTCCTCTTTTACTTAAGTCGGCATTGTGCCTTTTGAATTTAATTCCAATGCTATTTCTGTGTTTCATTGTCAATAAGAAGGTCCAAGGGGTACAGTAAACCTGAAGTGAAGCATCGGAATCTAAAACTGGACTCACAAGAGAGGTTCTAATCATAGAAAGTTAGAATGTCATTCCTCTTGTACTTAAGTCGGCATTGTGCCTTTTGTATTACATTCGGATGCAATTTCTGTGTTTCATCGTCAATAAGAACGTGCAAGGTATACAGTAAACCTGAAGTGAAGCATCGTAATCTAAAACTTGACTCACAGGAGAGGTTCAAATCATAGAAAGTTAGAGTGTCACTCCTCTTGTACTTGAGTCGGTATTGTGCCTTTTGTATTAAATTC
This sequence comes from Schistocerca americana, assembly GCF_021461395.2. Lineage (NCBI taxonomy): Eukaryota > Metazoa > Arthropoda > Insecta > Orthoptera > Acrididae > Schistocerca > Schistocerca americana. The sequence continues at coordinate 5,767,702 of NW_025725906.1, forward strand.
GGGTGCAATTTCTGTGTGTCATCGTCAATAAGAAAGTGCAAGGGATACAGTAAACCTGAGGTGAAGCATCGGACTCTAAAACTGGACTCACAGGAGATGTTCAAATCATAGAAAGTTAGAATGTCAGTCCTCTTGTACTTAAGTCGGCATTGTGCCTCTTGTATTGAATTCGGGTGCAATTTCTGTGTTTCATCGTCAATAAGAAGGTGCAAGGTATACAGAAAACTTGAAGTGAAGCATCGGAATCTAAAACTGGACTCACAGGAAAGGTTCAAATCATAGAAAGGGAGAGTGTCAGTCCTCTTGTACTTATGTCGGCATTGTGGCATTTGTATCAAATTCGGATGCATTTTCTGTGTTTCTTCGTCAATAAGAAGGTCCAAGGGATACAGTAATCCTGGAGTGAAGCATCGGAATCTAAATATGACCTCACAGGAGAGGTTCGAATCATAGAAAGTGAGAGTGTCTGTCCTCTTGTACTTAAGTCGGCATTGTGACATTTGTATTAAATTCGGATGCAATTTCTGTATTTCATCGTCAATAAGAAGGTCCAAGGGATACTGTAAACCTGAAGTGAAGCATCGGAATCTAAAACTGGACTCACACGAGAGGTTCAAATCATAGAAAGTTAGAGTGTCAGTCCTCTTGTACCTAAGTCGGCTTTGTGCCATTTGAATTTAATTCCGATGCTATTTCTGTGTTTCATTGTCAATAAGAAGATCCATGGGATACAGTAAACCTGAAGTGAAGCATCGGAATCTAAAACTGCACTCACAGGAGAGGTTCAAATCATAGAAAGATAGAATGTCACTCCTCTTGTACTTAAGTCGGCATTGTACCTTTTGTATTAAATTCGGATGCAATTTCTGTGTTTCATCGTCAATAAGAAGGCGCAAGGTATACAGTGAACCTGAAGTGAAGCATCGGAATCTAAAACTGGATTCACAGGAGAGGTTCAAATCATAGAATGTGAGAGTGTCAGTCCTCTTGTACTTAAGTCGACATTGTGCCATTTGTATTAAATTCGGATGCAATATCTGTGTTTCATCGTCAATAAGAAGCTCCAAGGGATACAGTAAACCTGAAGTGAAGCATCGGAATCAAAAACTTGACTCACAGGAAAGGTTCATATCATAGAAAGTGAGAGAGTCAGTCCTCTTGTACTTAAGTCGGCAATGTGCCATTTGTATTAAATGCGGATGCAATTTCTGTGTTTCATCGCCGATAAGAAGGTCTCAAGGGATACAGTAAACCTGAAGTGAAGCATCGGAATCTAAAACTGGACTCACAGGAGAGGTTCAAATCATAGAAAGTTAGAGTGCCAGTCCTCTTGTACTTGAGTCGGCATTGTGCCTTTTGTATTAATTTCGGATACAAACTCTGTGTTTCATCGTCAATAAGAAGGTCCAAGGGATACAGTAAACCTGAAGTGAAGCATCGGAATCTAAAACTGGACTCACAGAAGAAGTTCAAATCATAGAAAGTTAGAGTGTCAGTCCTCTTGTACTTAAGTCGGCATTGTGCCTTTTGTATTGAATTCGGGTGCAATTTCTGTGTTTCATCGTCAATAAGAAGGTGCAAGGTATACAGTAAACCTGAAGAGAAGTACCGGAATCTAAAACTGGTCTCACTGGAGAGGTTCAAATCATAGAAAGTGAGAGTGTCAGTCCTCTTGTACTTATGTCGGCATTGTGGCATTAGTATTAAATTCGGATGCAATTTCTGTGTTTCATCGTCAATAAGAAGGTCCAAGGGATACAGTAAACCTGAAGTGAAGCATCGGAATCCAAAACTGGACTCACAGGAGAGGTTCAAATCATAGAAAGTTAGAGTGTGAGTCCTCTTGTATTTAAGTCGGCATTGTGCCTTTTGTATTTAATTCGGATGCAAACTCTGTGTTTCATCGTCAATAAGAACGTGCAAGGTATACAGTAAACCTGAAGTGAAGCATCGCAATCTAAAACTCGACTCACAGGAGAGGTTCAAATCATAGAAAGTTAGACTGTCAGTCCTCTTGTACTTAAGTCGCCATTGTGCCTTTTGTATTAAATTCGGATGCAATTTCTGTGTTTCATCGTCAAGAAGGAAGTCCAAGGGATACATTAAACCTGAAGTGAAGCATCGGAATCTAAAACTGAACTCACAGGAGAGGTTCAAATCATAGAATGTGGGAGTGTCAGTTCTTTTCTACTTAGGTCGGCATTGTGCCTTTTCAATTTAATACCGATGCAATTTCTGTGTTTCATCGTCAATAAGAAGGTCCAAAGGATACAGTAAAACTTAAGTGAAGCATCGGAATCTGAAACTGGACTCACAGGAGAGATTCAAATCATAGAAAGTTAGAGTGTCTCTCCTCTTGTACCTAATTCGGTATTGTGCCTTTTGTATTAAATTCCGATGCAATTTCTTTGTTTCATCGTCAATAAGAAGGTCCAAGGGATACAGTAAACCTGAAGTGAAGCATCGTAATCTAAAACTGGACTCACAGGAGAGGTTGAAATCATAGAAAGTGAGAGTGTCAGTCCTCTTGTACTTAAGCCGGCAGTGTGCCATTTGTATTAAATTCGGGTGCAATTTCTGGGTTTCATCGTCAATAAGAAGGTCCAAGGGGTACAGTAAACCTGAAGTGAAGCATCGGAATCAAAAACGTGACTCACAGGAAAGGTTCATATCATAGAAAGTGAGAGAGTCAGTCCTCTTGTACTTAAGTCGGCATTGTGGCATTTGTATTAAATTTGGATGCATTTTGTGTGTTTCATCGTCAATAAGAAGATCCAAGGGATACAATAAACCTGAAGTCAAGCATCGGAATCTAAAACTGGACTCACAGGAGAGATTCAAATCATAGAAAGTTAGAGTGTCACTCCTCTTGTACTTGAGTCGGTATTGTGCCTTTTGTATTAAATTCGGGTGCAATGTCTGTGTGTCATCGTCAATAAGAAGGTCCAAGGGATACAGTAAACCTGACGTGAAGCATCGGATTCTAAAACTGGACTCACAGGAGAGGTTCAAATCATAGAAAGTTAGAATGTCAGTCCTCTTGTACTTAAGTCGGAATTGTGCCTCTTGTATTGACTTCGGGTGCAATTTCTGTGTTTCATCGTCAATAAGAAGGTGCAAGGTATACAGTAAACCTGAAGAGAAGCATCGGAATCTAAAACTGGACTCACAGGAGATGTTCAAATCATAGAAAGTAAGAATGTCAGTCCTCTTGTACTTAAGTCGGCATTGTGCCTCTTGTATTGAATTCGGGTGCAATTTCTGTGTTTCATCGTCAATAAGAAGGTGCAAGGTATACAGAAAACCTGAAGTGAAGCATCGGAATCTAAAACTGGACTCACAGGAAAGGTTCAAATCATAGAAAGGGAGAGTGTCAGTCCTCATGTACTTATGTCGGCATTGTGGCATTTGTATCAAATTCGGATGCATTTTCTGTGTTTCTTCGTCAATAAGAAGGTCCAAGGGATACATTAAACCTGAAGTGAAGCATCGGAATCTAAAACTGGACTCACAGAAGAGCTTCAAATCATAGAAGATTAGAGTGTCAGTCCGCTTGTACTTAAGTCGGCATTGTGCCTTTTGTATTACATTCGGATGCAAACTCTGTGATTCATCGTCAATAAGAATGTCCAAGGGATACAGTAAACCTGAAGTGAAGCATCGGAATCTAAAACCGGTCTCACAGGAGAGGTTCAAATCATAGAAAGTTAGATTGTCAGTCCTCTTGTACTTAAGTCGGCATTGTGCCTTTTGTATTTAATTACGATGCAATTTCTGTGTTTCATCATCAATAAGAAGGTGCAAGGTATACAGTAATCCTGGAGTGAAGCATCGGAATCTAAATATGACCTCACAGGAGAGGTTCGAATCATAGAAAGTGAGAGTGTCTGTCCTCTTGTACTTAAGTCGGCATTGTGACATTTGTATTAAATTCGGATGCAATTTCTGTATTTCATCGTCAATAAGAAGGTCCAAGGGATACTGTAAACCTGAAGTGAAGCATCGGAATCTAAAACTGGACTCACACGAGAGGTTCAAATCATAGAAAGTTAGAGTGTCAGTCCTCTTGTACCTAAGTCGGCATTGTGCCATTTGAATTTAATTCCGATGCTATTTCTGTGTTTCATTGTCAATAAGAAGATCCATGGGATACAGTAAACCTGAAGTGAAGCATCGGAATCTAAAACTGCACTCACAGGAGAGGTTCAAATCATAGAAAGATAGAATGTCACTCCTCTTGTACTTAAGTCGGCATTGTACCTTTTGTATTAAATTCGGATGCAATTTCTGTGTTTCATCGTCAATAAGAAGGCGCAAGGTATACAGTGAACCTGAAGTGAAGCATCGGAATCTAAAACTGGATTCACAGGAGAGGTTCAAATCATAGAATGTGAGAGTGTCAGTCCTCTTGTACTTAAGTCGACATTGTGCCATTTGTATTAAATTCGGATGCAATATCTGTGTTTCATCGTCAATAAGAAGCTCCAAGGGATACAGTAAACCTGAAGTGAAGCATCGGAATCAAAAACTTGACTCACAGGAAAGGTTCATATCATGGAAAGTGAGAGAGTCAGTCCTCTTGTACTTAAGTCGGCAATGTGCCAGTTGTATTAAATGCGGATGCAATTTCTGTGTTTCATCGCCGATAAGAAGGTCTCAAGGGATACAGTAAACCTGAAGTGAAGCATCGGAATCTAAAACTGGACTCACAGGAGGGGTTCAAATCATAGAAAGTTAGAGTGCCAGTCCTCTTGTACTTAAGTCGGCATTGTGCCTTTTGTATTAATTTCGGATACAAACTCTGTGTTTCATCGTCAATAAGAAGGTCCAAGGGATACAGTAAACCTGAAGTGAAGCATCAGAATCTAAAACTGGACTCACAGAAGAAGTTCAAATCATAGAAAGTTAGAGTGTCAGTCCTCTTGTACTTAAGTCGGCATTGTGCCTTTTGTATTAATTTCGGATGCAAACCCTGTGTTTCGTCGTCAATAAGAAGGTCCAAGGGATACAGTAAACCTGAAGTGAAACATCGGAATCTAATACTGGAATCACAGGAGAGGTTCAAATCATAGAAAGTTAGAATGTCAGTCCTCTTGTACTTAAGTCGGCATTGTGCCTTTTGTATTGAATTCGGGTGCAATTTCTGTGTTTCATCGTCAATAAGAAGGTGCAAGGTATACAGTAAACCTGAAGAGAAGTATCGGAATCTAAAACTGGTCTCACTGGAGAGGTTCAAATCATAGAAAGTGAGAGTGTCAGTCCTCTTGTACTTAAGTCGGCATTGTGGCATTAGTATTAAATTCGGATGCAATTTCTGTGTTTCATCGTCAATAAGAAGGTCCAAGGGATACAGTAAACCTGAAGTGAAGCATCGGAATCCAAAACTGGACTCACAGGAGAGGTTCAAATCATAGAAAGTTAGAGTGTGAGTCCTCTTGTATTTAAGTCGGCATTGTGCCTTTTGTATTTAATTCGGATGCAAACTCTGTGTTTCATCGTCAATAAGAACGTGCAAGGTATACAGTAAACCTGAAGTGAAGCATCGCAATCTAAAACTCGACTCGCAGGAGAGGTTCAAATCATAGAAAGTTAGACTGTCAGTCCTCTTGTACATAAGTCGCCATTGTGCCTTTTGTATTAAATTCGGATGCAATTTCTGTGTTTCATCGTCAAGAAGGAAGTCCAAGGGATACATTAAACCTGAAGTGAAGCATCGGAATCAAAACTGAACTCACAGGAGAGGTTCAAATCATAGAATGTGGGAGTGTCAGTTCTTTTCTACTTAGGTCGGCATTGTGCCTTTTCAATTTAATACCGATGCAATTTCTGTGTTTCATCGTCAATAAGAAGGTCCAAAGGATACAGTAAAACTTAAGTGAAGCATCGGAATCTGAAACTGGACTCACAGGAGAGATTCAAATCATAGAAAGTTAGAGTGTCTCTCCTCTTGTACCTAATTCGGTATTGTGCCTTTTGTATTAAATTCCGATGCAATTTCTTTGTTTCATCGTCAATAAGAAGGTCCAAGGGATACAGTAAACCTGATGTGAAGCATCGTAATCTGAAACTGGACTCACAGGAGAGGTTGAAATCATAGAAAGTGAGAGTGTCAGTCCTCTTGTACTTAAGCCGGCAGTGTGCCATTTGTATTAAATTCGGGTGCAATTTCTGGGTTTCATCGTCAATAAGAAGGTCCAAGGGGTACAGTAAACCTGAAGTGAAGCATCGGAATCAAAAACGTGACTCACAGGAAAGGTTCATATCATAGAAAGTGAGAGAGTCAGTCCTCTTGTACTTAAGTCGGCATTGTGGCATTTGTATTAAATTTGGATGCATTTTGTGTGTTTCATCGTCAATAAGAAGATCCAAGGGATACAATAAACCTGAAGTCAAGCATCGGAATCTAAAACTGGACTCACAGGAGAGATTCAAATCATAGAAAGTTAGAGTGTCACTCCTCTTGTACTTGAGTCGGTATTGTGCCTTTTGTATTAAATTCGGGTGCAATGTCTGTGTGTCATCGTCAATAAGAAGGTCCAAGGGATACAGTAAACCTGACGTGAAGCATCGGATTCTAAAACTGGACTCACAGGAGAGGTTCAAATCATAGAAAGTGAGAGTGTCAGTCCTCTTGTACTTAAGTCGACATTGTGCCATTTGTATTAAATTCGGATGCAATTCCTGTGTTTCTTCGTCAATAAGTAGGTCCAAGGGATACAGTAAACCTGAAGTGAAGCATCGGAATCTAAAACTGGACTCACAGGAGAGCTTCAAATCATAGAAAGTTAGAGTGTCAGTCCGCTTGTACTTAAGTCGGCATTGTGCCTTTTGTATTAAATTCGGATGCAAACTCTGTGATTCATCGTCAATAAGAAGGTCCAAGGTATACAGTAAACCTGAAGTGAAGCATCGGAATCTAAAACCGGTCTCACACGAGAGGTTCAAATCATAGAAAGTTAGATTGTCAGTCCTCTTGTACTTAAGTCGGCATTGTGCCTTTTGTATTTAATTACGATGCAATTTCTGTGTTTCATCATCAATAAGAAGGTGCAAGGTATACAGTAATCCAGGAGTGAAGCATCGGAATCTAAATATGACCTCACAGGAGAGGTTCGAATCATAGAAAGTGAGAGTGTCTGTCCTCTTGTACTTAAGTCGGTATTGTGACATTTGTATTAAATTGGGATGCAATATCTGTATTTCATCGTCAATAAGAAGGTCCAAGGGATACTGTAAACCTGAAGTGAAGCATCGGAATCTAAAACTGGACTCACACGAGAGGTTCAAATCATAGAAAGTTAGAGTGTCAGTCCTCTTGTACCTAAGTCGGCATTGTGCCATTTGAATTTAATTCCGATGCTATTTCTGTGTTTCATTGTCAATAAGAAGATCCAAGGGATACAGTAAACCTGAAGTGAAGCATCGGAATCTAAAACTGGACTCACAGGAGAGGTTCAAATCATAGAAAGATAGAATGTCACTCCTCTTGTACTTAAGTCGGCATTGTACCTTTTGTATTAAATTCGGATGCAATTTCTGTGTTTCATCGTCAATAAGAAGGCGCAAGGTATACAGTGAACCTGAAGTGAAGCATCGGAATCTAAAACTGGATTCACAGGAGAGGTTCAAATCATAGAAAGTGAGAGTGTCAGTCCTCTTGTACTTAAGTCGACATTGTGCCATTTGTATTAAATTCGGATGCAATATCTGTGTTTCATCGTCAATAAGAAGCTCCAAGGGATACAGTAAACCTGAAGTAAAGCATCGGAATCTGAAACTGGACTCACAGGAGAGATTCAAATCATAGAAAGTTAGAGTGTCTCTCCTCTTGTACCTAATTCGGTATTGTGCCTTTTGTATTAAATTCCGATGCAATTACTTTGTTTCATCGTCAATAAGAAGGTCCAAGGGATACAGTTAACCTGAAGTGAAGCATCGTAATCTAAAACTGGACTCACAGGAGAGGTTGAAATCATAGAAAGTGAGAGTGTCAGTCCTCTTGTACTTAAGCCGGCATTGTGCCATTTGTATTAAATTCGGGTGCAATTTCTGGGTTTCATCGTCAATAAGAAGGTCCAAGGGGTACAGTAAACCTGAAGTGAAGCATCGGAATGAAAAAATTGACTCACAGGAAAGGTTCATATCATAGAAAGTGAGAGAGTCAGTCCTCTTGTACTTAAGTCGGCATTGTGGCATTTGTATTAAATTTGGATGCATTTTCTGTGTTTCATCGTCAATAAGAAGATCCAAGGGATACAATAAACCAGAAGTCAAGCATCGGAATCTAAAACTGGACTCACAGGAGAGATTCAAATCATAGAAAGTTAGAGTGTCAGTCCTCTTGTACTTGAGTCGGTATTGTGCCTTTTGTATTAAATTCGGGTGCAATTTCTGTGTGTCATCGTCAATAAGAAGGTCCAAGGGATACAGTAAACCTGAAGTGAAGCATCGGACTCTAAAACTGGACCCACAGGAGAGGTTCAAATCATAGAAAGTTAGAATGTCAGTCCTCTTGTACTTAAGTCGGCATTGTGCCTCTTGTATTGAATTCGGGTGCAATTTCTGTGTTTCATCGTCAATTAGAAGGTGCAAGGTATACAGTAAACCTGAAGAGAAGCATCGGAATCTAAAACTGGACTCACTGGAGAGGTTCAAATCATAGAAAGTGAGAGTGTCAGTCCTCTTGTACTTAAGCCGACATTGTGCCATTTGTATTAAATTCGGATGCAATTTCTGTGTTTCTTCGTCAATAAGAAGGTCCAAGGGATACAGTAAACCTGAAGTGAAGCATCGGAATCTAAAACTGGACTCACAGGAGAGGTTAAAATCATAGAAAGTTAGAGTGTCAGTCCTCTTTTACTTAAGTCGGCAGTGTGCCTTTTGAATTTAATTCCGATGCTATTTCTGTGTTTAATTGTCAATGAGAAGGTCCAAGGGATACAGTAAACCTGAAGTGAAGCATCGGAATCTAAAACAGGACTCATAGGAGAGGTTCTAATCATAGAAAGTTAGAATGTCTGTCCTCTTGTACTTAAGTCGGCATTGTGCCTTTTGTATCAAATTCGGATGCAATTTCTGTGTTTCATCGTCAATAAGAAGATGCAAGGTATACAGTAAACCTGAAGTGAAGCATCGGAATCTAAAACTGGACTCACAGGAAAGGTTCAAATCATAGAAAAGGAGAGTGTCAGTCCTCTTGTACTTATGTCGGCATTGTGGCATTTGTATCAAATTCGGATGCATTTTCTGTGTTTCATCGTCAATAATAAGATCCAAGGGATACGTTAAAACTGAAGTGAAGCATCGGAACCTAAAACTGGACTCACAGGAGAGGTTCAAATCATAGAAATTGAGAGTGTCAGATCTTTTCTACTTAGGTCGGCATTGTGCCTTTTGAATCTAATTCCGATGCAATTTCTGTGTTTCATCGTCAATAAGAAGGTCCAAAGGATACAGTAAAACTGAAGTGAAGCATCGGAATCTAAGACTGGACTCACTGGAGAGGTACAAATCATAGAAAGTGAGAGTGTCAGTCCTCTTGTACTTAAGTCGGCATTGTGCCATTTGTATTAAATTCGGGTGCAATTTCTGGGTTTCATCGTCAATAAGAAGGTCCAAGGGGTACAGTAAACCTGAAGTGAGCATCGGAATCAAAAACTTGACTCACAGGTAAGGTTCAAATCATAGAAAGTGAGGGTGTCAGTCCTCTTGTACTTAAGTCGACATTGTGCCATTTGTATTAAATTCGGATGCAATTTTTGTTTTTCATCGTCAATAAGAAGGTCCAAGTGATACAGTAAACCTGAAGTGAAGCATCGGAATCTAAAACTGGACTCACACGAGGGGTTCAAATCATAGAAAGTCAGAGTGTCAGTCCTCTTTTACTTAAGTCGGCATTGTGCCTTTTGAATTTCATTCCGATGCTGTTTCTGTGTTCCATTGTCAATAAGAAGGTCCAAGGGATGCAGTAAACCTGAAGTGAAGCATCGGAATCTAAATCAGGACTCACAGGAGAGGTTCTAATCATAGAAAATTAGAATGTCTGTCCTCTTGTACTTAAGTCGGCATTGTGCCTTTTGTATTAAATTCGGATGTAATTTCTGTGTTTCATCGTCAATAAGAAGGTGCAAGGTATACAGTAAACCTGAAGTGAAGCATCGGAATCAAAAACTTGACTCACAGGAAAGGTTCAAATCATAGAAAGTGAGAGTGTCTGTCCTCTTGTACTTAAGTCTGCATTGTGGCATTTGTATTAAATTCGGATGAAATTTCAGTGTTTCATCGTCAATAAGAAGGTGCAAGGTATACAGTAAACCTGAAGTGAAGCATCGGAATCTAAAACTGGACTCACACGAGGGGTTCAAATCATAGAAAGTCAGAGTGTCAGTCCTCTTTTACTTAAGTCGGCATTGTGCCTTTTGAATTTCATTCCGATGCTATTTCTGTGTTCCATTGTCAATAAGAAGGTCCAAGGGATACAGTAAACCTGAAGTGAAGCATCGGAATCTAAAACTGGACTCGCAGGAGAGGTTGAAATCATAGAATGTCAGAGTGTCAGTCCTCTTTTACTTAAGTCGGCATTATGACTTTTGTATTAAATTCCGATGCAATTTCTGTGTTTCATCATCAATAAGATGGTCCAAGGGATACAGTAAACCTCAATTGAAGCATCAGAATCTAAAACTGGACTCACAGGAGAGGTTCAAATCATAGAAAATTAGAGTGTCAGTCCTCTTTTACTTAAGTCGGCATTGTGCCTTTTGTATTAAATTCCGATACAATTTCTCTGTTTCATCGTCAATCAGAAGGTGCAAGGTATACAGCAAACCTGAAGTGAAGCATCGGAATCTAAAACTGGACTCACAGGAGAGGTTCAAATCATAGAAAGTGAGTGTGTCAGTCCTGTTGTACTTAAGTCCGCATTGTGCCATTTGTATTAAATTCGGATGAAATTTCAGTGTTTCATCGTCAATAAGAAGGTCAAAGGGATACAGTAAACCTGAAGTGAAGCATAAGAATCTAAAACTGGACTCACAGGAGACGTTCAAATCATAGAAAGTTAGACTGTCAGTCCTCTTGTACTTAAGTCGGCATTGTGCCTTTTGTATTAAATTCGGATGGAATTTCTGTGTTTCATCGTAAATAAGAAGGAGCAAGGTATACAGTAAACCTGAAGTCAAGCATCGGAATCTAAAACTGGACTCACAGGAGAGGTTCAAATCATAGAAAGTGAGACTGTCAGTCCTCTTGTACTTAAGTCGACATTGTGCCATTTGTACTACATTCGGATGCAATTTCTGTGTTTCATCGTCAATAAGAAGGTCCAAGGGATACAGTAAACCTGAACAGAAGCATCGGAATCTAAAACTGGACTCACAGGAGAGTTTCAAATCTTAGAAAGTTAGAGTATCAGTCCTCTTTTACTTAAGTCGGCATTGTGCCTTTTGTATTAAATTCCGATGCAATCTCTATGTTTCATCGACAATAAGAAGGTGCAAGGTATACAGTAAACTTGAAGTGAAGCATCGGAATTTAGAACCGGTCTCACAGGAGAGGTTCAAATCATAGAAAGTGAAAGTGTCAGTCCTCTTGTACTTAAGTCGCCATTTTGCCTTTTGTATTAATTTCGGATGCAATTTCTGTGTTTCATCGTCAATAAGAAGGTCCAAGGGATACAGTAAACCTGAAGTGAAGCATCGGAAGCCAAACTGGACTTACAGGAGAGGTTAAAATCATAGAATTTTAGAGTGTCAGTCCTCTTGTACTTAAGTCGGCATTGTGCCTTTTGTATTAATTTCGGATGCAAACTCTGTGTTTCATCGTCAATAAGAATGTTGAAGGGAAACAGTAAACCTGATGTGAAGCATCGGAATCTAAAACTGGGTCCTCAGTAGAGGTTCAGATCATAGAAAGTGAGGGTGTCAGTCCTCTTGTACTTAAGACGGCATTGTGCCTTTTGAATTTAATTCCGATGCTTTTTCTGTGTTTCATTGTCAATAAGAAGGTCCAAGGGATACAGTAAACCTGAAGTGAAGCATCGGAATCTCAAACTGGACTCACAGGAGAGGTTCAAATCATAGAAAGTTACAATGTCAGTCCTCTTGTACTTAAGTCGGCATAGTGCCTTTTGTATTAAATTCGGATGTAATTTCTGTGTTTCATCGTCAATAAGAAGGTGCAAGGTATACAGCAAACCTGAAGTGAATCATCGGAATCTAAAACTGGACTCACAGGAGAGGTTCAAATCATAGAAAGTGAGAGTGTCAGTCCTCTTGTACTTAAGTCGACATTGTGCCATTTGTATTAAATTCGGATGCAATTTCTGTGTTTCATCGTCAATAAGAAGGTCCAAGGGATACAGTAAACCTGAAGTGAAGCATCGGAATCTAAAACTGAAGTCACAGGAGAGGTTAAAATAATAGAAAGTGAGAGTGTCAGTCGTCTTGTACTTAAGTCGCCATTGTGCTTTTGTACTAAATTCGGATTCAATTTCTGTGTTTCATCGTCAATAAGAAGGTCCAAGGGATACAGTAAACCTGAAGTGAAGCATCGGAATCCAAAACTGGACTCACAGGTGAGGTTCAAAACATAGAAAGTTAGAGTGTCAGTCCTCTTGTACTTACGTCGGTATTGTGCCTTTTGTATTAAATTCGGATGCAAACTCTGTGTTTCATCGTCAACAAGGAGGTCCAAGGGATACAGTAAACCTGAAGTGAAGCATCGGAATCTAAAACTGGACTCACAGGAGAGGTTCAAATCATAGAAAGTTAGAGTGTCAGTCCTCTTGTACTTAAGTCGGCATTGTGCCTTTTGATTTTAATTCCGATGCAATTTCTGTGTTTCATCGTCAATAAGAAGGTCCAAGAGATACAGTAGACCTGAAGTGAAGCATCGGAATCTAAAACTGGACTCACAGGAGACGTTCAAATCATAGAAAGTGAGAGTGTCAGTCCTCTTGTACTTAAGTCGCCCTTGTGCCTTTTGTATTAAATTCGGATGCAATTTCTGTGTTTCATCGTCAATAAGAAGGTCCAAGGAATACAGTTAACCTGAAGTGAAGCATCGGAATCCAAAACTGGACTCACAGGATAGGTGCAAATAAATAGAAAGTTAGAGTGTCAGTCCCCTTGTACTTAAGTCGGGATTGTACCTTTTGTATGAAATTCGGACGCAAACTCTGTGTTTCATCGTCAATTAGAAGGTCCAAGGGATACAGTAAATCTGAAGTGAAGCATCGGAATCTAAATCAGACCTCACAGGAGAGGTTCAAATCATAGAAAGTGAAAGTGTCAGTCCTCTTGTACTTAAGTCGCCATTTTGCCTTTTGTATTAATTTCGGATGCAATTTCTGTGTTTCATCGTCAATAAGAAGGTCCAAGGGATACAGTAAACCTGAAGTGAAGCATCGGAAGCCAAACTGGACTTACAGGAGAGGTTAAAATCATAGAATTTTAGAGTGTCAGTCCTCTTGTACTTAAGTCGGCATTGTGCCTTTTGTATTAATTTCGGATGCAAACTCTGTGTTTCATCGTCAATAAGAAGGTTGAAGGGAAACAGTAAACCTGATGTGAAGCATCGGAATCTAAAACTGGGTCCTCAGTAGAGGTTCAGATCATAGAAAGTGAGGGTGTCAGTCCTCTTGTACTTAAGACGGCATTGTGCCTTTTGAATTTAATTCCGATGCTTTTTCTGTGTTTCATTGTCAATAAGAAGGTCCAAGGGATACAGTAAACCTGAAGTGAAGCATCGGAATCTAAAACTGGACTCACAGGAGAGGTTCAAATCATAGAAAGTTACAATGTCAGTCCTCTTGTACTTAAGTCGGCATTGTGCCTTTTGTATTAAATTCGGATGTAATTTCTGTGTTTCATCGTCAATAAGAAGGTGCAAGGTATACAGCAAACCTGAAGTGAATCATCGGAATCTAAAACTGGACTCACAGGAGAGGTTCAAATCATAGAAAGTGAGAGTGTCAGTCCTCTTGTACTTAAGTCGACATTGTGCCATTTGTATTAAATTCGGATGCAATTTCTGTGTTTCATCGTCAATAAGAAGGTCCAAGGGATACAGTAAACCTGAAGTGAAGCATCGGAATCTAAAACTGAAGTCACAGGAGAGGTTAAAATAATAGAAAGTGAGAGTGTCAGTCGTCTTGTACTTAAGTCGCCATTGTGCTTTTGTACTAAATTCGGATTCAATTTCTGTGTTTCATCGTCAATAAGAAGGTCCAAGGGATACAGTAAACCTGAAGTGAAGCATCGGAATCCAAAACTGGACTCACAGGTGAGGTTCAAAACATAGAAAGTTAGAGTGTCAGTCGTCTTGTACTTACGTCGGTATTGTGCCTTTTGTATTAAATTCGGATGCAAACTCTGTGTTTCATCGTCAACAAGGAGGTCCAAGGGATACAGTAAACCTGAAGTGAAGCATCGGAATCTAAAACTGGACTCACAGGAGAGGTTCAAATCATAGAAAGTTAGAGTGTCAGTCCTCTTGTACTTAAGTCGGCATTGTGCCTTTTGATTTTAATTCCGATGCAATTTCTGTGTTTCATCGTCAATAAGAAGGTCCAAGAGATACAGTAGACCTGAAGTGAAGCATCGGAATCTAAAACTGGACTCACAGGAGACGTTCAAATCATAGAAAGTGAGAGTGTCAGTCCTCTTGTACTTAAGTCGCCCTTGTGCCTTTTGTATTAAATTCGGATGCAATTTCTGTGTTTCATCGTCAATAAGAAGGTCCAAGGAATACAGTTAACCTGAAGTGAAGCATCGGAATCCAAAACTGGACTCACAGGATAGGTGCAAATAAATAGAAAGTTAGAGTGTCAGTCCTCTTGTACTTAAGTCGGGATTGTACCTTTTGTATGAAATTCGGACGCAAACTCTGTGTTTCATCGTCAATTAGAAGGTCCAAGGGATACAGTAAATCTGAAGTGAAGCATCGGAATCTAAATCAGACCTCACAGGAGAGGTTCGAATCATAAAAGGTGACAGAGTCAGTCCTCTTGTACTTAAGTCGGCATTGTGCCATTTGTATTAAATTCGGATGCAATTTCTGTGTTTCATCGTCAATAAGAAGGTCCAAGAGATACAGTTAACCTGAGGTGAAGCATCGGAATCTAAAACTGGACTTACAGGAGAGGTTCAAATCATAGAAAGTGAGAGTGTCGGTCCTCTTGTACTTAAGTCACCATTGTGACTTTTGTATTAATTTCGGATGCAATTTCTGTGTTTCATCGTCAATAAGAAGGTCCAAGGGATACAGTAAACCTGAAGTGACGCATCGGAATCTAAAACTGGACTCACAGGAGAGGTTCAAATCATAAAAAGTTAGAGTGTCAGTCCTCTTGTACTTAAGTCGGCATTGTGCCTTTTGTATTAAATTCGGATGCAATTTCTGTGTGTCATCGTGAATAAGAAGGTCCAAGGGATACAGTAAACCTGAAGTAAAACATCGGAATCTAAAACTGGACTCACAGGAGAGGTTCAAATCATAGAAAGTTAGAGTGTCAGTCCTCTTGTACTTAAGTCGGCATTGTGCCTTTTGTATTAAATTCGGATGCAAACTCTGTGTTTCATCGTCAATAAGAAGGTCTAAGGGATACAGTAAACCTGAAGTGACGCACCGGAATCTAAAACTGGACTCACAGGATAGAATCAAATCATAGAAAGTTAGAGTGTCAGTCCTCTTGTACTTAAGTCGGCATTGTGCCTTCTGAATTTAATTCCGGTGCTATTTCTGTGTTTCATTGTCAATAAGAAGGTCCAAGGGATACAGTAAACCTGAAGTGAAGCATCGGAATCTAAATCTGACCTCACAGGAATGGTTGAAATCATAGAAAGTGAGAGTGTCAGTCCTCTTGTACTTAAGTCACCATTGTGACTTTTGTATTAATTTCGGATGCAATTTCTGTGTTTCATCGTCAATAAGAAGGTCCAAGGGATACAGTAAACCTGAAGTGACGCATCGGAATCTAAAACTGGACTCACAGGAGAAGTTCAAATCATAAAAAGTAAGAGTGTCAGTCCTCTTGTACTTAAGTCGGCATTGTGCCTTTTGTATTAAATTCGGATGCAATTTCTGTGTGTCATCGTGAATAAGACGGTCCAAGGGATACAGTAAACCTGAAGTAAAACATCGGAATCTAAAACTGGACTCACAGGAGAGGTTCAAATCATAGAAAGTTAGAGTGTCAGTCCTCTTGTACTTAAGTCGGCATTGTGCCTTTTGTATTAAATTTGGATGCAAACTCTGTGTTTCATCGTCAATAAGAAGGTCTAAGGGATACAGTAAACCTGAAGTGAAGCATCGGAATCTAAAACTGGACTCACAGGAGATGTTCAAATCATAGAAAGTGAGATTGTCGGTCCTCTTGTACTAAAGTCGCCATTGTGATTTTTGTATTAAATTCGGATGCAATTTCTGTGTTTCATAGTCAATAAGAAGGTCCAAGGGATACAGTAAACCTGAAGTGAAGCATCGGAATCTAAAACTGGACTCACAGGAGAGGTGCAAATCATAGAAATTTAGAGTGTCAGTCCTCTTGTACTTAAGTCGGCATTGTACCTTTTGTATTAAATTCGGATGCAAACTCTGTGTTTCATCGTCAATTAGAAGGTCCAAGGGATACAGTAAACCTGAAGTGAAGCATCGGAATCTAAATCAGACCTCACAGGAGAGGTTCGAATCATAAAAAGTGAGAGTGTCAGTCCTCTTGTACTTAAGTCGGCATTGTGCCTTTTGATTTTAATTCCGATGCAATTTCTGTGTTTCATCGTCAATAAGAAGGTCCAAGAGATACAGTAGACCTGAAGTGAAGCATCGGAATCTAAAACTGGACTCACAGGAGACGTTCAAATCATAGAAAGTGAGAGTGTCAGTCCTCTTGTACTTAAGTCGCCCTTGTGCCTTTTGTATTAAATTCGGATGCAATTTCTGTGTTTCATCGTCAATAAGAAGGTCCAAGGAATACAGTTAACCTGAAGTGAAGCATCGGAATCCAAAACTGGACTCACAGGATAGGTGCAAATAAATAGAAAGTTAGAGTGTCAGTCCCCTTGTACTTAAGTCGGGATTGTACCTTTTGTATGAAATTCGGACGCAAACTCTGTGTTTCATCGTCAATTAGAAGGTCCAAGGGATACAGTAAATCTGAAGTGAAGCATCGGAATCTAAATCAGACCTCACAGGAGAGGTTCAAATCATAGAAAGTGAAAGTGTCAGTCCTCTTGTACTTAAGTCGCCATTTTGCCTTTTGTATTAATTTCGGATGCAATTTCTGTGTTTCATCGTCAATAAGAAGGTCCAAGGGATACAGTAAACCTGAAGTGAAGCATCGGAAGCCAAACTGGACTTACAGGAGAGGTTAAAATCATAGAATTTTAGAGTGTCAGTCCTCTTGTACTTAAGTCGGCATTGTGCCTTTTGTATTAATTTCGGATGCAAACTCTGTGTTTCATCGTCAATAAGAAGGTTGAAGGGAAACAGTAAACCTGATGTGAAGCATCGGAATCTAAAACTGGGTCCTCAGTAGAGGTTCAGATCATAGAAAGTGAGGGTGTCAGTCCTCTTGTACTTAAGACGGCATTGTGCCTTTTGAATTTAATTCCGATGCTTTTTCTGTGTTTCATTGTCAATAAGAAGGTCCAAGGGATACAGTAAACCTGAAGTGAAGCATCGGAATCTAAAACTGGACTCACAGGAGAGGTTCAAATCATAGAAAGTTACAATGTCAGTCCTCTTGTACTTAAGTCGGCATTGTGCCTTTTGTATTAAATTCGGATGTAATTTCTGTGTTTCATCGTCAATAAGAAGGTGCAAGGTATACAGCAAACCTGAAGTGAATCATCGGAATCTAAAACTGGACTCACAGGAGAGGTTCAAATCATAGAAAGTGAGAGTGTCAGTCCTCTTGTACTTAAGTCGACATTGTGCCATTTGTATTAAATTCGGATGCAATTTCTGTGTTTCATCGTCAATAAGAAGGTCCAAGGGATACAGTAAACCTGAAGTGAAGCATCGGAATCTAAAACTGAAGTCACAGGAGAGGTTAAAATAATAGAAAGTGAGAGTGTCAGTCGTCTTGTACTTAAGTCGCCATTGTGCTTTTGTACTAAATTCGGATTCAATTTCTGTGTTTCATCGTCAATAAGAAGGTCCAAGGGATACAGTAAACCTGAAGTGAAGCATCGGAATCCAAAACTGGACTCACAGGTGAGGTTCAAAACATAGAAAGTTAGAGTGTCAGTCGTCTTGTACTTACGTCGGTATTGTGCCTTTTGTATTAAATTCGGATGCAAACTCTGTGTTTCATCGTCAACAAGGAGGTCCAAGGGATACAGTAAACCTGAAGTGAAGCATCGGAATCTAAAACTGGACTCACAGGAGAGGTTCAAATCATAGAAAGTTAGAGTGTCAGTCCTCTTGTACTTAAGTCGGCATTGTGCCTTTTGATTTTAATTCCGATGCAATTTCTGTGTTTCATCGTCAATAAGAAGGTCCAAGAGATACAGTAGACCTGAAGTGAAGCATCGGAATCTAAAACTGGACTCACAGGAGACGTTCAAATCATAGAAAGTGAGAGTGTCAGTCCTCTTGTACTTAAGTCGCCCTTGTGCCTTTTGTATTAAATTCGGATGCAATTTCTGTGTTTCATCGTCAATAAGAAGGTCCAAGGAATACAGTTAACCTGAAGTGAAGCATCGGAATCCAAAACTGGACTCACAGGATAGGTGCAAATAAATAGAAAGTTAGAGTGTCAGTCCTCTTGTACTTAAGTCGGGATTGTACCTTTTGTATGAAATTCGGACGCAAACTCTGTGTTTCATCGTCAATTAGAAGGTCCAAGGGATACAGTAAATCTGAAGTGAAGCATCGGAATCTAAATCAGACCTCACAGGAGAGGTTCGAATCATAAAAGGTGACAGAGTCAGTCCTCTTGTACTTAAGTCGGCATTGTGCCATTTGTATTAAATTCGGATGCAATTTCTGTGTTTCATCGTCAATAAGAAGGTCCAAGAGATACAGTTAACCTGAGGTGAAGCATCGGAATCTAAAACTGGACATACAGGAGAGGTTCAAATCATAGAAAGTGAGAGTGTCGGTCCTCTTGTACTTAAGTCACCATTGTGACTTTTGTATTAATTTCGGATGCAATTTCTGTGTTTCATCGTCAATAAGAAGGTCCAAGGGATACAGTAAACCTGAAGTGACGCATCGGAATCTAAAACTGGACTCACAGGAGAGGTTCAAATCATAAAAAGTTAGAGTGTCAGTCCTCTTGTACTTAAGTCGGCATTGTGCCTTTTGTATTAAATTCGGATGCAATTTCTGTGTGTCATCGTGAATAAGAAGGTCCAAGGGATACAGTAAACCTGAAGTAAAACATCGGAATCTAAAACTGGACTCACAGGAGAGGTTCAAATCATAGAAAGTTAGAGTGTCAGTCCTCTTGTACTTAAGTCGGCATTGTGCCTTTTGTATTAAATTCGGATGCAAACTCTGTGTTTCATCGTCAATAAGAAGGTCTAAGGGATACAGTAAACCTGAAGTGACGCACCGGAATCTAAAACTGGACTCACAGGATAGAATCAAATCATAGAAAGTTAGAGTGTCAGTCCTCTTGTACTTAAGTCGGCATTGTGCCTTCTGAATTTAATTCCGGTGCTATTTCTGTGTTTCATTGTCAATAAGAAGGTCCAAGGGATACAGTAAACCTGAAGTGAAGCATCGGAATCTAAATCTGACCTCACAGGAATGGTTGAAATCATAGAAAGTGAGAGTGTCAGTCCTCTTGTACTTAAGTCACCATTGTGACTTTTGTATTAATTTCGGATGCAATTTCTGTGTTTCATCGTCAATAAGAAGGTCCAAGGGATACAGTAAACCTGAAGTGACGCATCGGAATCTAAAACTGGACTCACAGGAGAAGTTCAAATCATAAAAAGTAAGAGTGTCAGTCCTCTTGTACTTAAGTCGGCATTGTGCCTTTTGTATTAAATTCGGATGCAATTTCTGTGTGTCATCGTGAATAAGACGGTCCAAGGGATACAGTAAACCTGAAGTAAAACATCGGAATCTAAAACTGGACTCACAGGAGAGGTTCAAATCATAGAAAGTTAGAGTGTCAGTCCTCTTGTACTTAAGTCGGCATTGTGCCTTTTGTATTAAATTTGGATGCAAACTCTGTGTTTCATCGTCAATAAGAAGGTCTAAGGGATACAGTAAACCTGAAGTGAAGCATCGGAATCTAAAACTGGACTCACAGGAGATGTTCAAATCATAGAAAGTGAGATTGTCGGTCCTCTTGTACTAAAGTCGCCATTGTGATTTTTGTATTAAATTCGGATGCAATTTCTGTGTTTCATAGTCAATAAGAAGGTCCAAGGGATACAGTAAACCTGAAGTGAAGCATCGGAATCTAAAACTGGACTCACAGGAGAGGTGCAAATCATAGAAATTTAGAGTGTCAGTCCTCTTGTACTTAAGTCGGCATTGTACCTTTTGTATTAAATTCGGATGCAAACTCTGTGTTTCATCGTCAATTAGAAGGTCCAAGGGATACAGTAAACCTGAAGTGAAGCATCGGAATCTAAATCAGACCTCACAGGAGAGGTTCGAATCATAAAAAGTGAGAGTGTCAGTCCTCTTGTACTTAAGTCGGCATTGTGCCATTTGTATTAAATTCGGATGCAATTTCTGTGTTTCATCGTCAATAAGAAGGTCCAAGGGATACAGTAAACCTGAAATGAAGCATCGGAATCTAAAACTGGACTCACAGGAGAGGTTCAATCATAGAAAGTGAGAGTGTCAGTCCTCTTGTACTTAAGTCACCATTGTGACTTTTGTATTAATTTCGGATGCAATTTCTGTGTTTCATCGTCAATAAGAAGGTCCAAGGGATACAGTAAACCTGAAGTGAAGCATCGGAATCTAAAACTGGACTCACAGAATAGGTTCAAATCATAAAAAGTTAGAGTGTCAGTCCTCTTGTACTTAAGTCGGCATTGTGACTTTTGAATTTAATTCCGATGCTATTTCTGTGTTTCATTGTCAATAAGAAGGTCCAAGGGATACCGCAAACCTGAAATGAAGCATCGGAATATAAAACTGGACTCACAGGAGAGATTCAAATCATAGATAGTGAGAGTGTCAGTCCTCTTTTACTTAAGTCGGCATTGTGCGTTTTAAATTTAATTCCGATGCATTATCTGTGTTTCATCGTCAATAAGAAGGTCCAAAGGATACAGTAATCCTGAAGTGAAGCATCGGAATTTAAAACCGGTCTCACTGGAGAGGTTCAAATCATAGAAAGTGCGAGTGTCAGTCCTCTTGTACTTAAGTCGGCATTGTGCCATTTGTATTAAATTCGGATGCGATTTCCGTGTTTTATCGTCAATAAAAAGGTCCAAGGGACACAGTAAACCTGAAGTGAAGCATCGGAATCTAAATCTGACCTCACAGGAGAGGTTCGAATCATAGAAAGTGAGAGTGTCAGCCCTCTTGTACTTAAGTCGGCATTGTGCCATTTGTATTAAATTCGGATGCAATTTCTGTGTTTCATCGTCAATAAGAATGTCGAAGGGATAAAGTTAACCTGAGGTGAAGCATCGGAATCTAAAACTGGACTCACAGGAGAGGTTCAAATCATAGAAAGTGAAAGTGTCAGTCCTCTTGTACTTAAGTCGCCATTGTGCCTTTTGTATTAAATTCGGATGCAATTTCTGTGTTTCATCGTCAATAAGATGGTCCAACGGATACAGTAAACCTGAAGTGAAGCATCGGAATCTAAAAGTGGACTCACAGGAGAGGTTCAAATCACAGAAAATTAGAGTGTCAGTCCTCTTGTACTTAAGTCGGCATTATGCCTGTTGTATTAAATTCGGATGCAAACTCTGTGTTTCATCGTCAATAAGAATGTCCAAGGGATACAGTAAACCTGAAGTGAAGCATCGGAATCTAAAACTGGACTCACAGGAGAGGTTCAAATCATAGAAAGTTAGGGTGTCAGTCCTCATGTACTTAAGTCGGCATTGTGCCTTTTGAATTTAATTCCGATGCAATTTCTGTGTTTCATCGTCAATAAGAAGGTCCAAGGGATACAGTAAACCTGAAGTGAAGCATCGGAATCTAAAACTGGACTCATAGGAGAGGTTCAAATCATAGAAAGTGAGAGTGTCAGTCCTCTTTTACTTATGTCGGCATTGTGCGTTTTGAATTTGATTCCGATGCAATTTCTGTGTTTCATCCTCAGTAAGAAAATCCAAGGGATACAGTAAACCAGAAGTGAAGCGTCGGAATCTAAAACTGGACTCACAGGAGATGTTCAAATTATAGAAAGTGAGAGTGTCAGTCCTCTTGTACTTAAGTCGCCATTATGATTTTTGTATTAAACTCGGATGCAATTTCTGTGTTTCATCGTCAATAACAAGGTCCAAGGGATACAGTAAACCTGAAGTGAAGCATCGGAATTTAAAACTGGACTCACAGGAGAGGTTCAAATTATAGAAAGTTAGAGTGTCAGTCGTCTTGTACTTAATGCGGGATTGTACCTTTTGTATTAAATTCGGATGCAAACTCTGTGTTTCATCGTCAATTAGAAGGTCCGAGGGATACAGTAAACCTGAAGTGAAGCATCGGAATCTAAATCAGACCTCACAGGAGAGGTTCGAATCATAAAAAGTGAGAGTGTCAGTCCTCTTGTACTTAAGTCGGCATTGTGCCATTTGTATTAAATTCGGATGCAATTTCTGTGTTTCATCGACTATAAGAAGGTCCAAGGCATACAGTAAACCTGAAGTGAAGCATCGGAATCTAAAACTGGACTCACAGGAGAGGTTCAAATCATAGAAAGTGAGAGTGTCAGTCCTCTTGTACTTAAGTCACCATTGTGACTTTTGTATTAATTTCGGATGCAATTTCTGTGTTTCATCGTCAATAAGAAGGTCCAAGGGATTCAGTAAACCTGAAGTGAAGCATCGGAATCTAAAACTGGACTCACAGGAGAGGTTCAAATCATAGAAAGTGAAAGTGTCAGTCCTCTTGTACTTAAGCCGCCATTATGCCTTTTGTATTAAGTTCGGATGCAATTTCTGTGTTTCATCGTCAATAAGAAGGTCCAAGGGATACAGTAAACCTGAAGTGAAGCATCAGAATCTAAAACTGGTCTCTTAGGAGAGGTTCAAATCATAGAAAGTTAGAATGTCAGTCCTCTTGTACTTTAGTCGCCATTGTGCCGTTTGTATTAAATTCGGATGCAATTTCTGTGTTTCATCGTCAATAAGAAGGTCCAAGGGATACAGTAAACCTGAAGTATAGCATCTGAATCTAAAACTGGACTCACAGGAGAGGTTCAAATCATAGAAAGTTAGAGTGTCAGTCCTCTTGTACTTAAGTCGGCATTGTGCCTTTTGTATTAAATTCGGATGCAATTTCTGTGTGTCATCGTGAATAAGAAGGTCCAAGGGATACAGTAAACCTGAAGTAAAACATCGGAATCTAAAACTGGACTCACAGGAGAGGTTCAAATCATAGAAAGTTAGAGTGTCAGTCCTCTTGTACTTAAGTCGGCATTGTGCCTTTTGTATTAAATTCGGATGCAAACTCTGTGTTTCATCGTCAATAAGAAGGTCTAAGGGATACAGTAAACCTGAAGTGACGCATCGGAATCTAAAACTGGACTCACAGGATAGGTTCAAATCATAGAAAGTTAGAGTGTCAGTCCTCTTGTACTTAAGTCGGCATTGTGCCTTCTGAATTTAATTCCGGTGCTATTTCTGTGTTTCATTGTCAATAAGAAGGTCCAAGGGATACAGTAAACCTGAAGTGAAGCATCGGAATCTAAATCTGACCTCACAGGAATGGTTGAAATCATAGAAAGTGAGAGTGTCAGTCCTCTTGTACTTTAGTCACCATTGTGACTTTTGTATTAATTTCGGATGCATTTTCTGTGTTTCATCGTCAATAAGAAGGTCCAAGGGATACAGTAAACCTGAAGTGACGCATCGGATCTAAAACTGGACTCACAGGAGAGGTTCAAATCATAAAAAGTAAGAGTGTCAGTCCTCTTGTACTTAAGTCGGCATTGTGCCTTTTGTATTAAATTCGGATGCAATTTCTGTGTGTCATCGTGAATAAGAAGGTCCAAGGGATACAGTAAACCTGAAGTAAAACATCGGAATCTAAAACTGGACTCACAGGAGAGGTTCAAATCATAGAAAGTTAGAGTGTCAGTCCTCTTGTACTTAAGTCGGCATTGTGCCTTTTGTATTAAATTTGGATGCAAACTCTGTGTTTCATCGTCAATAAGAAGGTCTAAGGGATACAGTAAACCTGAAGTGAAGCATCGGAATCTAAAACTGGACTCACAGGAGATGTTCAAATCATAGAAAGTGAGATTGTCGGTCCTCTTGTACTAAAGTCGCCATTGTGATTTTTGTATTAAATTCGGATGCAATTTCTGTGTTTCATAGTCAATAAGAAGGTCCAAGGGATACAGTAAACCTGAAGTGAAGCATCGGAATCTAAAACTGGACTCACAGGAGAGGTGCAAATCATAGAAAGTGAGAGTGTCAGCCCTCTTGTACTTAAGTCGGCATTGTGCCATTTGTATTAAATTCGGATGCAATTTCTGTGTTTCATCGTCAATAAGAATGTCGAAGGGATAAAGTTAACCTGAGGTGAAGCATCGGAATCTAAAACTGGACTCACAGGAGGGGTTCAAATCATAGAAAGTGAAAGTGTCAGTCCTCTTGTACTTAAGTCGCCATTGTGCCTTTTGTATTAAATTCGGATGCAATTTCTGTGTTTCATCGTCAATAAGATGGTCCAACCTATACAGTAAACCTGAAGTGAAGCATCGGAATCCAAAAGTGGACTCACAGGAGAGGTTCAAATCATAGAAAATTAGAGTGTCAGTCCTCTTGTACTTAAGTCGGCATTGTGCCTTTTGTATTAAATTCGGATGCAAACTCTGTGTTTCATCGTCAATAAGAATGTCCAAGGGATACAGTAAACCTGAAGTGAAGCATCGGAATCTAAAACTGGACTCACAGGAGAGGTTCAAATCATAGAAAGTTAGGGTGTCAGTCCTCATGTACTTAAGTCGGCATTGTGCCTTTTGAATTTAATTCCGATGCAATTTCTGTGTTTCATCGTCAATAAGAAGGTCCAAGGGATACAGTAAACCTGAAGTGAAGCGTCGGAATCTAAAACTGGACTCATAGGAGAGGTTCAAATCATAGAAAGTGAGAGTGTCAGTCCTCTTTTACTTATGTCGGCATTGTGCGTTTTGAATTTGATTCCGATGCAATTTCTGTGTTTCATCCTCAATAAGAAAATCCAAGGGATACAGTAAACCAGAAGTGAAGCGCCGGAATCTAAAACTGGACTCACAGGAGATGTTCAAATCATAGAAAGTGAGAGTGTCAGTCCTCTTGTACTTAAGTCGCCATTATGATTTTTGTATTAAACTCAGATGCAATTTCTGTGTTTCATCGTCAATAACAAGGTCCAAGGGATACAGTAAACCTGAAGTGAAGCATCGGAATTTAAAACTGGACTCACAGGAGAGGTGCAAATTATAGAAAGTTAGAGTGTCAGTCGTCTTGTACTTAATGCGGGATTGTACCGTTTGTATTAAATTCGGATGCAAACTCTGTGTTTCATCGTCAATTAGAAGGTCCGAGGGATACAGTAAACCTGAAGTGAAGCATCGGAATCTAAATCAGACCTCACAGGAGAGGTTCGAATCATAAAAAGTGAGAGTGTCAGTCCTCTTGTACTTAAGTCGGCATTGTGCCATTTGTATTAAATTCGGATGCAATTTCTGTGTTTCATCGACAATAAGAAGGTCCAAGGCATACAGTAAACCTGAAGTGAAGCATCGGAATCTAAAACTGGACTCACAGGAGAGGTTCAAATCATAGTAAGTGAGAGTGTCAGTCCTCTTGTTCTTAAGTCACCATTGTGACTTTTGTATTAATTTCGGATGCAATTTCTGTGTTTCATCGTCAATAAGAAGGTCCAAGGGATACAGTAAACCTGAAGTGAAGCATCGGAATCTAAAACTGGACTCACAGGAGAGGTTCAAATCATAGAAAGTGAAAGTGTCAGTCCTCTTGTACTTAAGCCGCCATTGTGCCTTTTGTATTAAGTTCGGATGCAATTTCTGTGTTTCATCGTCAATAAGAAGGTCCAAGGGATACAGTAAACCTGAAGTGAAGCATCTGAATCTAAAACTGGACTCACAGGAGAGGTTCAAATCATAGAAAGTGAGGGTGTCAGTCGTCTCGTACTTAAGACGGCATTGTGAATCTTGAATTTAATTCCGATGCAATTTCTGTGTTTCATCGTCAATAACAAGGTGCAAGGTATACAGTAAACCTAAAGTGAAGCATCGGAATCTAAATCTGACCTCACAGGAGAGGTTCGAATCATAGAGAGTGAGAGTGTCAGACCTCTTGTACTTATGTCGACATTGTGCCATTTGTATTAAATTTGGATGCAATTTCTGTGTTTCATCGTCAATAAGAAGGTCCAAGGGATACAGTAAACCTGAAGTGAAGCATCGGAATCTAAAACTGGACTCACAGGAGGGGTTAAAATCATAGAAAGTGAAAGTGTCAGTCCTCTTGTACTTAAGCCGCCATTGTGCCTTTTGTATTAAGTTCGGATGCAATTTCTGTGTTTCATCTTCAATAAGAAGGTCCAAGGGATACAGTATACCTGAAGTGAAGCATCGGAATCTAAAACTGGACTCACAGGAGAGGTTCAAATCATAGAAAGTTAGACTGTCAGTCCTCTTGTACTTAAGACGGCATTGTGCCCTTTGTATTAAATTCGAATGCAAACTCTGTGTTTCATCGTCAATAAGAAGGTCCAAGGGATACAGTAAACCTTAAGTGAAGCATCAGAATCTAAAACTGGTCTCTTAGGAGAGGTTCAAATCATAGAAAGTTAGAATGTCAGTCCTCTTGTACTTAAGTCGGCATTGTGCCTTTTGAATTTAATTCCGATGCTTTTTCTGTGTTTCATTGTCAATAAGAAGGTCCAAGGGATACAGTAAACCTGAAGTGAAGCATCGGAATCTAAAACTGGACTCACAGGAGAGGTTCAAATCATAGAAAGTTAGAATGTCAGTCCTCTTGTACTTAAGTCGGCATTGTGCCTTTTGTTTTATATTCGGATGCAATTTCTGTGTTTCATCTTCAATAAGAAGGTGCAAGGTATACAGCAAACCTGAAGTGAAGCATCGGAATCTAAAACTGGACTCACAGGAGAGTTTCAAATCATAGAAAGTGAGAGTGTCAGTCCTCGATTACTTAAGTCGACATTGTGCCATTTGTATTAAATTCGGACGCAATTTCTGTGTTTCCTCGTCAATAAGAAGGTCCAAGGGATACAGTAAACCTGAAGTGAAGCATCGGAATCTAAAACTGGACTCACAGGAGAGGTTCAAATCAGAGAAAGCGAGAGTGTCAGTCCTTTCGCACTTAAGTCGCCATTGTGACTTTTGTACTAAATTCGGATGCAATTTCTGTGTTTCATCGTCAATAAGAAGGTCCAAGGGATACAGTAAACCTGAAGTGAAGCATCGGAATCCAAAACTGGACTCAAATTAGAGGTTCAAATCATAGAAAGTTAGAGTGTCAGTCCTCTTGTACTTAAGTCGGCATTGTGCCTTTTGAATTTAATTCCGATACAATTTCTGTGTTTCATCGTCAATAAGAAGGTCCAAGGGATACAGTAAACCTGAAGTGAAGCATCGGAATCTATAACTGGACTCTCAGGAGAGGTTCAAATCATAGAAAGTGAGAGTGTCAGTCCTCTTGTACTTAAGTCGCCATTGTGCATTTTGTATTAAATTCGGATGCAATTTCTGTGTTTCATCGTCAATAAGAAGGTCCAAGGGATACAGTAAACCTGAAGTGAAGCATCGGAATCCAGAACTGGACTCACAGGAGTGGTTCAAGTCATAGAAAGTTAGAGTGTCAGTCCTCTTGTACTTAAGTCGGTATTGTGCCTTTTGTATTAAATTCGGATTCAAACTCTGTGTTTCATCGTCAATAAGAAGGTCCAAGGGATACAGTAAACCTGAAGTGAAGCATCGGAATCTAAAACTGGACTCACAGGAGAGGTTCAAATCATAGAAAGTTAGAGTGTCAGTCCTCTTGTACTTAAGTCGGCATTGTGCCTTTTGAATTTAATTCCGATTCAATTTCTGTGTTTCATCGTTAATAAGAAGGTCCAAGGGATACAGTAAACTTGAAGTGAAGCATCGGAATCTAAAACTGGACTCACAGGAGAGGTTCAAATCCTAGAAAGTGAGAGTGTCAGTCCTCTTTTGCTTAAGCCGGCATTGTGCGTTTTGAATTTAATTCCGATGCAATTTCTGTGTTTCATCGTCAATACGAAGGTCCAAGGGATACAGTAAACCTGAAGTGGAGCATCGGAATCTCAAACTGGACTCACAGGAGAAGTTCAAATCATAGAATGTGAGAGTGTCAGTCCTCTTGTACTTAAAACGGCATTGTGCCATTTGAATTTAATTCCGATGCATTTTCTGTGTTTTATCGTCAATAAGAAGGTGCAAGGTATACAGTAAACCTGAAGTGAAGCATCGGAATCTAAATCTGACCTCACAGGGGAGGTTCGAATCTTAGAAAGTGAGAGTGTCAGTCCTCTTGTACTTAAGTCGGCATTGTGCCTTTTGTATTAAATTCGGATGCAAACTCTGTGCTTCATCGTCAATAAGAAGGTCCAAGGGATACAGTAAACCTGAAGTGAAGCATTGGAATCTAAAACTGGACTCACAGGAGAGGTGCAAATCATAGAAAGTTAGAGTGTCAGTACTCTTGTACCTAAGTCGGCATTGTACCTTTTGTATTAAATTCGGATGCAAACTCTGTGTTTCATCGTCAATTACAGGGTCCAAGGGATACAGTAAACCTGAAGTGAAGCATCGGAATGTAAAACTGGACTCACAGGAGAGATGCAAATCTTAGAAAGTGAGAGTGTCAGTCCTCTTCTACTTAAGTCGGCGTGGTGCCTTTTGAATTTAATTCCGATGCAATTTCTGAGTTTCATCGTCAATAAGAACGGTCAAGGGATACAGTAAACCTGATGTGAAGCATCGGAATCTAAAACTGGACTCACAGGAGAGGTTCGAATCATAGAAAGTGAGAGTGTCAGTCCTCTTGTACTTAAGTCGGCATTGCGCCATTTGTATTAATTTCGGATGCAATTTCTGTGTTTCATCGTCAATAAGAAGGTCCAAGGGATACAGTAAATCTGAGGTGAAGCATCGGAATCTAAAACTGGACTCAGAGGAGATGTTCAAATCATATAAAGTGAGAGTGCCAGTCCTCATGCACATAAGTCACCATTGTGCCTTTTGTATTAAATTCGGATGCAATTTCTGTGTGTCATCGTCAATAAGAAGGTCCAAGGGATACAGTAAACCCGAACTAAAGCATCGGAATCTAAAACTGGACTCACAGGCGAGGTTCAAATCATTGAAAGTTACAGAGTCAGTCCTCTTGTACTTAAGTCGGCATTGTGACTTTTGTATTAAATTGGGATGCAAACTCTGTGTTTCATCGTCAATAAGAAGGTCCAAGGGATACAGTAAACCTGAAGTGAAGCATCGGAATCTAAAACTGGACTCACAGGAGAGGTTCAAATCATAGAAAGTTAGAGTGTCAGTCCTCTTTTACTTAAGACGGCATTGTGACATTTGTATTAAATTCGGATGCGATTTCTGTGTTTTATCGTCAACAATAAGGTCCAAGGGATACAGTAAACCTGAAGTGATGCATCGGAATCTAAATCTGACCTCACAGGAGAGGTTCAAATCATAGAAAGTGAGAGTGTCAGCCCTCTTGTACTTAAGTCGGCATTGTGCCATTTGTATTAAATTCGGATGCAATTTCTGTGTTTCTTCGTCAATGAGAAGGTCCAAGAGATACAGTAAACCTGAGGTGAAGCATCGGAATCTAAAACTGGACTCACAGGAGAGGTTCAAATCATAGAAAGTGAGAGTGTCAGTCCTCTTGTACTTAAGTCACCATTGTGACTTTTGTATTAATTTCGGATGCAATTTCTGTGTTTCATTGTCAATAAGAAGGTCCAAGGGATACAGTAAACCTGAAGTGAAGCATCGGAATCTAAAACTGGACTCACAGGAGAGATTCAAATCATAGATAGTGAGAGTGTCAGTCCTCTTTTACTTAAGTCGGCATTGTGCGTTTTAAATTTAATTCCGATGCATTATCTGTGTTTCATCGTCAATAAGAAGGTCCAAGGGATACAGTGAACCTGAAGTGAAGCATCGGATCCTAGAACTGGACTCACAGGAGATGATCAAATCATAGAAAGTGAGAGTGTCAGTCCTCTTGTACTTAAGCCGCCATTGTGATTTTTTTATTAAATTCGGATGCAATTTCTGTGTTTCATCGTCAATTAGAAGGTCCAAGGGTTACAGTAAACCTGAAGTGAAGCATCGGAATCTAAATCTGGAATCACAGGAGAGGTTCAAATCATAGAATGTGAGAGTGTCAGTCCTCTTGTACTTAAGACGGCATTGTGCCTTTTGAAATTAATTCCGATGCATTTTCTGTGTTTTATCGTCAATAAGAAGGTGCAAGGTATACAGTAAACCTGAAGTGAAGCATCGGAATCTAAATCTGACCTCACAGGAGAGGTTCGAATCATAGAAAGTGAGAGTGTCAGTCCTCTTGTACTTAAGTCGGCATTGTGCCATTTGAATTAAATTCGGATGCAATTTCTGTGTTTCGTCGTCAATAAGAAGGTCCAAGGGATACAGTAAACCTGAAGTGAAGCATCGGAATCTAAAACTGGACTCAAATTAGAGGTTCAAATCATAGAAAGTTAGAGTGTCAGTCCTCTTGTACTTAAGTCGGCATTGTGCCTTTTGAATTTAATTCCGATACAATTTCTGTGTTTCATCGTCAATAAGAAGGTCCAAGGGATACAGTAAACCTGAAGTGAAGCATCGGAATCTATAACTGGACTCTCAGGAGAGGTTCAAATCATAGAAAGTGAGAGTGTCAGTCCTCTTGTACTTAAGTCGCCATTGTGCCTTTTGTATTAAATTCGGATGCAATTTCTGTGTTTCATCGTCAATAAGAAGGTCCAAGGGATACAGTAAACCTGAAGTGAAGCATCGGAATCCAGAACTGGACTCACAGGAGTGGTTCAAGTCATAGAAAGTTAGAGTGTCAGTCCTCTTGTACTTAAGTCGGTATTGTGCCTTTTGTATTAAATTCGGATTCAAACTCTGTGTTTCATCGTCAATAAGAAGGTCCAAGGGATACAGTAAACCTGAAGTGAAGCATCGGAATCTAAAACTGGACTCACAGGAGAGGTTCAAATCATAGAAAGTTAGAGTGTCAGTCCTCTTGTACTTAAGTCGGCATTGTGCCTTTTGAATTTAATTCCGATTCAATTTCTGTGTTTCATCGTTAATAAGAAGGTCCAAGGGATACAGTAAACTTGAAGTGAAGCATCGGAATCTAAAACTGGACTCACAGGAGAGGTTCAAATCCTAGAAAGTGAGAGTGTCAGTCCTCTTTTGCTTAAGCCGGCATTGTGCGTTTTGAATTTAATTCCGATGCAATTTCTGTGTTTCATCGTCAATACGAAGGTCCAAGGGATACAGTAAACCTGAAGTGGAGCATCGGAATCTCAAACTGGACTCACAGGAGAAGTTCAAATCATAGAATGTGAGAGTGTCAGTCCTCTTGTACTTAAAACGGCATTGTGCCATTTGAATTTAATTCCGATGCATTTTCTGTGTTTTATCGTCAATAAGAAGGTGCAAGGTATACAGTAAACCTGAAGTGAAGCATCGGAATCTAAATCTGACCTCACAGGGGAGGTTCGAATCTTAGAAAGTGAGAGTGTCAGTCCTCTTGTACTTAAGTCGGCATTGTGCCTTTTGTATTAAATTCGGATGCAAACTCTGTGCTTCATCGTCAATAAGAAGGTCCAAGGGATACAGTAAACCTGAAGTGAAGCATTGGAATCTAAAACTGGACTCACAGGAGAGGTGCAAATCATAGAAAGTTAGAGTGTCAGTACTCTTGTACCTAAGTCGGCATTGTACCTTTTGTATTAAATTCGGATGCAAACTCTGTGTTTCATCGTCAATTACAGGGTCCAAGGGATACAGTAAACCTGAAGTGAAGCATCGGAATGTAAAACTGGACTCACAGGAGAGATGCAAATCTTAGAAAGTGAGAGTGTCAGTCCTCTTCTACTTAAGTCGGCGTGGTGCCTTTTGAATTTAATTCCGATGCAATTTCTGAGTTTCATCGTCAATAAGAACGTCCAAGGGATACAGTAAACCTGATGTGAAGCATCGGAATCTAAAACTGGACTCACAGGAGAGGTTCGAATCATAGAAAGTGAGAGTGTCAGTCCTCTTGTACTTAAGTCGGCATTGCGCCATTTGTATTAATTTCGGATGCAATTTCTGTGTTTCATCGTCAATAAGAAGGTCCAAGGGATACAGTAAATCTGAGGTGAAGCATCGGAATCTAAAACTGGACTCAGAGGAGATGTTCAAATCATATAAAGTGAGAGTGCCAGTCCTCATGCACATAAGTCACCATTGTGCCTTTTGTATTAAATTCGGATGCAATTTCTGTGTGTCATCGTCAATAAGAAGGTCCAAGGGATACAGTAAACCCGAACTAAAGCATCGGAATCTAAAACTGGACTCACAGGCGAGGTTCAAATCATTGAAAGTTACAGAGTCAGTCCTCTTGTACTTAAGTCGGCATTGTGACTTTTGTATTAAATTGGGATGCAAACTCTGTGTTTCATCGTCAATAAGAAGGTCCAAGGGATACAGTAAACCTGAAGTGAAGCATCGGAATCTAAAACTGGACTCACAGGAGAGGTTCAAATCATAGAAAGTTAGAGTGTCAGTCCTCTTTTACTTAAGACGGCATTGTGACATTTGTATTAAATTCGGATGCGATTTCTGTGTTTTATCGTCAACAATAAGGTCCAAGGGATACAGTAAACCTGAAGTGATGCATCGGAATCTAAATCTGACCTCACAGGAGAGGTTCAAATCATAGAAAGTGAGAGTGTCAGCCCTCTTGTACTTAAGTCGGCATTGTGCCATTTGTATTAAATTCGGATGCAATTTCTGTGTTTCTTCGTCAATGAGAAGGTCCAAGAGATACAGTAAACCTGAGGTGAAGCATCGGAATCTAAAACTGGACTCACAGGAGAGGTTCAAATCATAGAAAGTGAGAGTGTCAGTCCTCTTGTACTTAAGTCACCATTGTGACTTTTGTATTAATTTCGGATGCAATTTCTGTGTTTCATTGTCAATAAGAAGGTCCAAGGGATACAGTAAACCTGAAGTGAAGCATCGGAATCTAAAACTGGACTCACAGGAGAGATTCAAATCATAGATAGTGAGAGTGTCAGTCCTCTTTTACTTAAGTCGGCATTGTGCGTTTTAAATTTAATTCCGATGCATTATCTGTGTTTCATCGTCAATAAGAAGGTCCAAGGGATACAGTGAACCTGAAGTGAAGCATCGGATCCTAGAACTGGACTCACAGGAGATGATCAAATCATAGAAAGTGAGAGTGTCAGTCCTCTTGTACTTAAGCCGCCATTGTGATTTTTTTATTAAATTCGGATGCAATTTCTGTGTTTCATCGTCAATTAGAAGGTCCAAGGGTTACAGTAAACCTGAAGTGAAGCATCGGAATCTAAATCTGGAATCACAGGAGAGGTTCAAATCATAGAATGTGAGAGTGTCAGTCCTCTTGTACTTAAGACGGCATTGTGCCTTTTGAAATTAATTCCGATGCATTTTCTGTGTTTTATCGTCAATAAGAAGGTGCAAGGTATACAGTAAACCTGAAGTGAAGCATCGGAATCTAAATCTGACCTCACAGGAGAGGTTCGAATCATAGAAAGTGAGAGTGTCAGTCCTCTTGTACTTAAGTCGGCATTGTGCCATTTGAATTAAATTCGGATGCAATTTCTGTGTTTCGTCGTCAATAAGAAGGTCCAAGGGATACAGTAAACCTGAAGTGAAGCATCGGAATCTAAAACTGGACTCACAGGAGAGGTTCAAATCATAGAAAGTTAAGGTGTCAGTCCTCTTGTACTTAAGTCGGCATTGTGCCTTTTGTATTAAATTCGGATGCAAACTCTGTGCTTCATCGTCAATAAGAAAGTCCAAGGGATACAGTACACCTGACGTGAAGCATCGGAATCTAAAACTGGACTCAGAGGGGAGGTTCAAATCATAAAAAGTTAGAGTGTCAGTCCTCTTGTACTTAAGTCGGCATTGTGCCTTTTGTAATAAATTGGGATGCAAACTCTGTGTTTCATCGTCAATACGAAGGTCCAAGAGATACAGTAAACCTGAAGTGAAGCATCGGAATCTAAAACTGGACTCACAGGAGAGGTTCAAATCATAGAAAGTTAGAGTGTCAGTCCTCTTTTACTTAAGACGGCATTGTGACATTTGTATTAAATTCGGATGCGATTTCTGTGTTTTATCGTCAACAAGAAGGTCCAAGGGATACAGTAAACCTGAAGTGAAGCATCGGAACTTAAATCTGACCTCACAGGAGAGGTTCGAATCATAGAAAGTGAGAGTGTCAGCCCTCTTGTACTTAAGTCGGCATTGTGCCATTTGTATTAAATTCGGATGCAATTTCTGTGTTTCATCACCAATAAGAAGATCCAAGAGATACAATAACCTGAGGTGAAGCATCGGAATCTAAAATTGGACTCACAGGAGAGGTTCAAATCATAGAAAGTGAGAGTGTCAGTCCTCTTGTACTTAGGTCACCATTGTGACTTTTGTATTAATTTCGGATGCAATTTCTGTGTTTCATCGTCAACAAGAAGGTCCAAGGGATACTGTAAACCTGAAGTGAAGCATCGGAATCTAAAACTGAACTCACAGGAGAGGTTCAAATCATAAAAAGTTAGAGTGTCAGTCCTCTTGTACTTAAGTCGGCATTGTGCCTTTTGAATTTAATTCCGATGCTATTTCTGTGTTTCATCGTCAATAAGAAGGTCCAAGGGATACAGTAAACCTGAAGTGAAGCATCGGAATCTAAAACTGGACTCACAGGAGAGATTCAAATCATAGATAGTGAGAGTGTCAGTCCTCTTTTACTTAAGTCGGCATTGTGCGTTTTAAATTAATTTCCGATGCATTATCTGTGTTTCATCGTCAATAAGAAGGTCCAAGGGATACAGTGAACCTGAAGTGAAGCATCGGAATCTAGAACTGGACTCACAGGAGATGATCAAATCATAGAAAGTGAGAGTGTCAGTCCTCTTGTACTTAAGCCGCCATTGTGATTTTTCTATTAAATTCGGATGCAATTTCTGTGTTTCATCGTCAACAAGAAAGTCCAAGGGATACAGTAAACCTGAAGTGAAGCATCGGAATCTAAAACTGGACTCACAGGAGAGGTGCAAATCATAGAAAGTTAGAGTGTCAGTCCTCTTGTACTTAAGTCGGCATTGTACGTTTTGTATTAAATTCGGATGCAAACTCTGTGTTTCATCGTCAATTAGAAGGTCCAAGGGATACAGTAAACCTGAAGTGAAGCATCGGAATCCAAAACTGGACTCACAGGAGAGGTTCGAATCATAGAAAGTGAGAGTGTCAGTCCTCTTGTACTCAAGCCGACATTGCGCCATTTGTATTAAATTCGGATGCAATTTCTGTGTTTCATCGTCAATAAGAAGGTCCAAGGGATACAGTTAACCTGAGGTGAAGCATCGGAATCTAAAACTGGACTCAGAGGAGAGGTTCAAATCATATAAAGTAAGAGTGTCAGTCCTCTTGCACTTAAGTCACCATTGTGACTTTTATATTAATTTCGGATGCAATTTCTGTGTTTCATCGTCAATAAGAAGGTGCAAGGTATACAGTAAACATGAAGTGAAGCATCGGAATCAAAAACTGGACTCGCAGGAGAGTTTGAAATCATAGAAAGTTAAAGTGTCAGTCCTCTTGTACTTAAGTCGGCATTGTGCCTTTTGAATTTAATTCCGATGCTATTTCTGTGTTTCATTGTCAATAAGAAGGTCCAAGGGATACAGTAAACCTGAAGTGAAGCATCGGAATCTAAAACTGGACTCACAGGAGAGATTCAAATCATAGATAGTGAGAGTGTCAGTCCTCTTTTACTTAAGTCGGCATTGGCGTTTTACATTTAATTCCGATGCATTATCTGTGTTTCATCGTCAATAAGAAGGTCCAAGGGATACAGTGAACCT
This sequence comes from Schistocerca americana, assembly GCF_021461395.2. NCBI lineage: Eukaryota > Metazoa > Arthropoda > Insecta > Orthoptera > Acrididae > Schistocerca > Schistocerca americana. Next base: position 5,804,005 of record NW_025725906.1, read on the forward strand.
GAAGTGAAGCATCGGAGCCTAGAACTGGACTCACAGGAGATGATCAAATCATAGAAAGTGAGAGTGTCAGTCCTCTTGTACTTAAGCCGCCATTGTGATTTTTTTATTAAATTCGGATGCAATTTCTGTGTTTCATCGTCAATTAGAAGGTCCAAGGGTTACAGTAAACCTGAAGTGAAGCATCGGAATCTAAATCTGGAATCACAGGAGAGGTTCAAATCATAGAATGTGAGAGTGTCAGTCCTCTTGTACTTAAGACGGCATTGTGCCTTTTGAAATTAATTCCGATGCATTTTCTGTGTTTTATCGTCAATAAGAAGGTGCAAGGTATACAGTAAACCTGAAGTGAAGCATCGGAATCTAAATCTGACCTCACAGGAGAGGTTCGAATCATAGAAAGTGAGAGTGTCAGTCCTCTTGTACTTAAGTCGGCATTGTGCCATTTGAATTAAATTCGGATGCAATTTCTGTGTTTCGTCGTCAATAAGAAGGTCCAGGGGATACAGTAAACCTGAAGTGAAGCATCGGAATCTAAAACTGGACTCACAGGAGAGGTTCAAATCATAGAAAGTTAAGGTGTCAGTCCTCTTGTACTTAAGTCGGCATTGTGCCTTTTGTATTAAATTCGGATGCAAACTCTGTGCTTCATCGTCAATAAGAAAGTCCAAGGGATACAGTACACCTGACGTGAAGCATCGGAATCTAAAACTGGACTCAGAGGGGAGGTTCAAATCATAAAAAGTGAGAGTGTCAGTCCTCTTGTACTTAAGTCGACATTGTGACTTTTGTATTAATTTCGGATGCAATTTCTGTGTTTCATCGTCAATAAGAAGGTCCAAGGGTTACAGTAAACCTGAAGTGAAGCATCGGAATCTAAATCTGGAATCACAGGAGAGGTTCAAATCATAGAATGTGAGAGTGTCAGTCCTCTTGTACTTAAGACGGCATTGTGCCTTTTGAAATTAATTCCGATGCATTTTCTGTGTTTTATCGTCAATAAGAAGGTGCAAGGTATACAGTAAACCTGAAGTGAAGCATCGGAATCTAAATCTGACCTCACAGGAGAGGTTCGAATCATAGAAAGTGAGAGTGTCAGTCCGCTTGTACTTAAGTCGGCATTGTGCCATTTGAATTAAATTCGGATGCAATTTCTGTGTTTCGTCGTCAATAAGAAGGTCCAAGGGATACAGTAAACCTGAAGTGAAGCATCGGAATCTAAAACTGGACTCACAGGAGAGGTTCAAATCATAGAAAGTTAAGGTGTCAGTCCTCTTGTACTTAAGTCGGCATTGTGCCTTTTGTATTAAATTCGGATGCAAACTCTGTGCTTCATCGTCAATAAGAAAGTCCAAGGGATACAGTACACCTGACGTGAAGCATCGGAATCTAAAACTGGACTCAGAGGGGAGGTTCAAATCATAAAAAGTTAGAGTGTCAGTCCTCTTGTACTTAAGTCGGCATTGTGCCTTTTGTATTAAATTGGGATGCAAACTCAGTGTTTCATCGTCAATACGAAGGTCCAAGAGATACAGTAAACCTGAAGTGAAGCATCGGAATCTAAAACTGGACTCACAGGAGAGGTTCAAATCATAGAAAGTTAGAGTGTCAGTCCTCTTTTACTTAAGACGGCATTGTGACATTTGTATTAAATTCGGATGCGATTTCTGTATTTTATCGTCAACAAGAAGGTCCAAGGGATACAGTAAACCTGAAGTGAAGCATCGGAACTTAAATCTGACCTCACAGGAGAGGTTCGAATCATAGAAAGTGAGAGTGTCAGCCCTCTTGTACGTAAGTCGGCATTGTGCCATTTGTATTAAATTCGGATGCAATTTCTGTGTTTCATCGTCAATAAGAAGATCCAAGAGATACAATAACCTGAGGTGAAGCATCGGAATCTAAAATTGGGCTCACAGGAGAGGTTCAAATCATAGAAAGTGAGAGTGTCAGTCCTCTTGTACTTAGGTCACCATTGTGACTTTTGTATTAATTTCGGATGCAATTTCTGTGTTTCATCGTCAACAAGAAGGTCCAAGGGATACTGTAAACCTGAAGTGAAGCATCGGAATCTAAAACTGGACTCACAGGAGAGGTTCAAATCATAAAAAGTTAGAGTGTCAGTCCTCTTGTACTCAAGTCGGCATTGTGCCTTTTGAATTTAATTCCGATGCTATTTCTGTGTTTCATCGTCAATAAGAAGGTCCAAGGGATACAGTAAACCTGAAGTGAAGCATCGGAATCTAAAACTGGACTCACAGGAGAGATTCAAATCATAGATAGTGAGAGTGTCAGTCCTCTTTTACTTAAGTCGGCATTGTGCGTTTTAAATTTATTTCCGATGCATTATCTGTGTTTCATCGTCAATAAGAAGGTCCAAGGGATACAGTGAACCTGAAGTGAAGCATCGGAATCTAGAACTGGACTCACAGGAGATGATCAAATCATAGAAAGTGAGAGTGTCAGTCCTCTTGTACTTAAGCCGCCATTGTGATTTTTCTATTAAATTCGGATGCAATTTCTGTGTTTCATCGTCAACAAGAAGGTCCAAGGGATACAGTAAACCTGAAGTGAAGCATCGGAATCTAAAACTGGACTCACAGGAGAGGTGCAAATCATAGAAAGTTAGAGTGTCAGTCCTCTTGTACTTTGTCGGCATTGTACGTTTTGTATTAAATTCGGATGCAAACTCTGTGTTTCATCGTCAATTAGAAGGTCCAAGGGATACAGTAAACCTGAAGTGAAGCATCGGAATCCAAAACTGGACTCACAGGAGAGGTTCGAATCATAGAAAGTGAGAGTGTCAGTCCTCTTGTACTCAAGCCGACATTGCGCCATTTGTATTAAATTCGGATGCAATTTCTGTGTTTCATCGTCAATAAGAAGGTCCAAGGGATACAGTTAACCTGAGGTGAAGCATCGGAATCTAAAACTGGACTCAGAGGAGAGGTTCAAATCATATAAAGAAAGAGTGTCAGTCCTCTTGCACTTAAGTCACCATTGTGACTTTTATATTAATTTCGGATGCAATTTCTGTGTTTCATCGTCAATAAGAAGGTGCAAGGTATACAGTAAACATGAAGTGAAGCATCGGAATCAAAAACTGGACTCGCAGGAGAGGTTGAAATCATAGAAAGTTAAGGTGTCAGTCCTCTTGTACTTAAGTCGGCATTGTGCCTTTTGAATTTAATTCCGATGCTATTTCTGTGTTTCATTGTCAATAAGAAGGTCCAAGGGATACAGTAAACCTGAAGTGAAGCATCGGAATCTAAAACTGGACTCACAGGAGAGATTCAAATCATAGATAGTGAGAGTGTCAGTCCCCTTTTACTTAAGTCGGCATTGTGCGTTTTACATTTAATTCCGATGCATTATCTGTGTTTCATCGTCAATAAGAAGGTCCAAGGGATACAGTGAACCTGAAGTGAAGCATCGGAGCCTAGAACTGGACTCACAGGAGATGATCAAATCATAGAAAGTGAGAGTGTCAGTCCTCTTGTACTTAAGCCGCCATTGTGATTTTTTTATTAAATTCGGATGCAATTTCTGTGTTTCATCGTCAATTAGAAGGTCCAAGGGTTACAGTAAACCTGAAGTGAAGCATCGGAATCTAAATCTGGAATCACAGGAGAGGTTCAAATCATAGAATGTGAGAGTGTCAGTCCTCTTGTACTTAAGACGGCATTGTGCCTTTTGAAATTAATTCCGATGCATTTTCTGTGTTTTATCGTCAATAAGAAGGTGCAAGGTATACAGTAAACCTGAAGTGAAGCATCGGAATCTAAATCTGACCTCACAGGAGAGGTTCGAATCATAGAAAGTGAGAGTGTCAGTCCTCTTGTACTTAAGTCGGCATTTTGCCATTTGAATTAAATTCGGATGCAATTTCTGTGTTTCGTCGTCAATAAGAAGGTCCAAGGGATACAGTAAACCTGAAGTGAAGCATCGGAATCTAAAACTGGACTCACAGGAGAGGTTCAAATCATAGAAAGTTAAGGTGTCAGTCCTCTTGTACTTAAGTCGGCATTGTGCCTTTTGTATTAAATTCGGATGCAAACTCTGTGCTTCATCGTCAATAAGAAAGTCCAAGGGATACAGTACACCTGACGTGAAGCATCGGAATCTAAAACTGGACTCAGAGGGGAGGTTCAAATCATAAAAAGTGAGAGTGTCAGTCCTCTTGTACTTAAGTCGACATTGTGACTTTTGTATTAATTTCGGATGCAATTTCTGTGTTTCATCGTCAATAAGAAGGTCCAAGGGATACAGTAAACCTGAAGTGAAGCATCGGAATCTAAAACTGGACTCACAGGAGGGGTTCAAATCATAGAAAGTTAGAGTGTCAGTCCTCTAGTACTTAAGTCGGCATTGTGCCTTTTGTATTAAATTCAGGTGCACACTCTGTGTTTCATCGTCAATAAGAAGGTCCTAGGGATACAGTAAACCTGAAGTGAAACATCGGAATCTAAAACTGGACTCACAGGAGAGGATCAAATCATAGAAAGTTAGAATATCAGTCCTCTTGTACTTAAGTCGGCATTGTGCCTTGTGTATTAAATTCGGATGCAATTTCTGTGTTTCATCGTCAATAAGAAGGTGCAAGGTATACAGTAAACCTGAAGTGAAGCATCGGAATCTAAAACTGGACTCACAGGAGAGGTTCAAATCATAGAAAGTGAGAGTGTCAGTCCTCTTATACTTAAGTCACCATTGTGACTTTTGTATTAATTTCGGATGCAATTTCTGTGTTTCATCGTCAATAAGAAGGTCCAAGGAATACTGTAAACCTGAAGTGAAGCATCGGAATCTAAAACTGGACTCACAGGAGAGGTTCAAATCATAAAAAGTTAGAGTGTCAGTCCTCTTGTACTTAAGTCGGCATTGTGCCTTTTGAATTTAATTCCGATGCTATTTCTGTGTTTCATTGTCAATAAGAAGGTCCAAGGGATACAGTAAACCTGAAGTGAAACATCGGAATCTAAAACTGGACTCACAGGAGAGATTCAAATCATAGATAGTGAGAGTGTCAGTCCTCTTTTACTTAAGTCGGCATTGTGCGTTTTAAATTTAATTCCGATGCATTATCTGTGTTTCATCGTCAATAAGAAGGTCCAAGGGATACAGTGAACCTGAAGTGAAACATCGAAGCCTAGAACTGGACTCACAGGAGATGATCAAATCATAGAAAGTGAGAGTGTCAGTCCTCTTGTACTTAAGCCGCCATTGTGATTTTTTTATTAAATTCGGATGCAATTTCTGTGTTTCATCGTCAATTAGAAGGTCCAAGGGTTACAGTAAACCAGAAGTGAAGATCGGAATCTAAATCTGGAATCACAGGAGAGGTTCAAATCATAGAATGTGAGAGTGTCAGTCCTCTTGTACTTAAGACGGCATTGTGCCTTTTGAAATTAATTCCGATGCATTTTCTGTGTTTTATCGTCAATAAGAAGGTGCAAGGTATACAGTAAACCTGAAGTGAAGCATCGGAATCTAAATCTGACCTCACAGGAGAGGTTCGAATCATAGAAAGTGAGAGTGTCAGTCCTCTTGTACTTAAGTCGGCATTGTGCCATTTGAATTAAATTCGGATGCAATTTCTGTGTTTCGTCGTCAATAAGAAGGTCCAAGGGATACAGTAAACCTGAAGTGAAGCATCGGAATCTAAAACTGGACTCACAGGAGAGGTTCAAATCATAGAAAGTTAAGGTGTCAGTCCTCTTGTACTTAAGTCGGCATTGTGCCTTTTGTATTAAATTCGGATGCAAACTCTGTGCTTCATCGTCAATAAGAAAGTCCAAGGGATACAGTACACCTGACGTGAAGCATCGGAATCTAAAACTGGACTCAGAGGGGAGGTTCAAATCATAAAAAGTTAGAGTGTCAGTCCTCTTGTACTAAAGTCGGCATTGTGCCTTTTGTATTAAATTGGTATGCAAACTCTGTGTTTCATCGTCAATACGAAGGTCCAAGGGATACAGTAAACCTGAAGTGAAGCATCGGAATCTAAAACTGGACTCACAGGAGAGGTTCAAATCATAGAAAGTTATAGTGTCAGTCCTCTTTTACTTAAGACGGCATTGTGACATTTGTATTAAATTCGGATGCGATTTCTGTGTTTTATCGTCAACAAGAAGGTCCAAGGGATACAGTAAACCTGAAGTGAAGCATCGGAACTTAAATCTGACCTCACAGGACAGGTTCGAATCATAGAAAGTGAGAGTGTCAGCCCTCTTGTACTTAAGTCGGCATTGTGCCATTTGTATTAAATTCGGATGCAATTTCTGTGTTTCATCGTCAATAAGAAGATCCAAGAGATACAATAACCTGAGGTGAAGCATCGGAATCTAAAATTGGACTCACAGGAGAGGTTCAAATCATAGAAAGTGAGAGTGTCAGTCCTCTTGTACTTAGGTCACCATTGTGACTTTTGTATTAATTTCGGATGCAATTTCTGTGTTTCATCGTCAACAAGAAGGTCCAAGGGATACTGTAAACCTGAAGTGAAGCATCGGAATCTAAAACTGGACTCACAGGAGAGATTCAAATCATAGATAGTGAGAGTGTCAGTCCTCTTTTACTTAAGTCGGCATTGTGCGTTTTAAATTTATTTCCGATGCATTATCTGTGTTTCATCGTCAATAAGAAGGTCCAAGGGATACAGTGAACCTGAAGTGAAGCATCGGAATCTAGAACTGGACTCACAGGAGATGATCAAATCATAGAAAGTGAGAGTGTCAGTCCTCTTGTACTTAAGCCGCCATTGTGATTTTTCTATTAAATTCGGATGCAATTTCTGTGTTTCATCGTCAACAAGAAGGTCCAAGGGATACAGTAAACCTGAAGTGAAGCATCGGAATCTAAAACTGGACACACAGGAGAGATTCAAATCATAGAAAGTTAGAGTGTCAGTCCTCTTGTACTTAAGTCGGCATTGTGCCTTTTGAATTTAATTCCGATGCCATTTCTGTGTTTCATTGTCAATAAGAAGGTCCACGGGATACAGTAAACCTGAAGTGAAGCATCGGAATCTAAATCTGACCTCTCAGGAGAGGTTTAAATCATAGAAAGTGAGAGTGTCAGTCCTCTTGTACTTAAGTCGGCATTGTACGTTTTGTATTAAATTCGGATGCAAACTCTGTGTTTCATCGTCAATTAGAAGGTCCAAGGGATACAGTAAACCTGAAGTGAAGCATCGGAATCCAAAACTGGACTCACGGGAGAGGTTCGAATCATAGAAAGTGAGAGTGTCAGTCCTCTTGTACTTAAGCCGACATTGCGCCATTTGTATTAAATTCGGATGCAATTTCTGTGTTTCATCGTCAATAAGAAGGTCCAAGGGATACAGTAAACCTGAGGTGAAGCATCGGAATCTAAAACTGGACTCAGAGGAGAGGTTCAAATCATATAAAGAAAGAGTGTCAGTCCTCTTGCACTTAAGTCACCATTGTGACTTTTATATTAATTTCGGATGCAATTTCTGTGTTTCATCGTCAATAAGAAGGTGCAAGGTATACAGTAAACATGAAGTGAAGCATGGGAATCAAAAACTGGACTCGCAGGAGAGGTTGAAATCATAGAAAGTTAAAGTGTCAGTCCTCTTGTACTTGAGTCGGCATTGTGCCTTTTGAATTAAATTCGGATGCAAACTCTGTGTTTCATCGTCAATAAGAAGGTCTAAGGGATACAGTAAACCTGAAGTGAAGCATCGGAATCTAAAACTGGACACACAGGAGAGATTCAAATCAGAGAAAGTTAGAGTGTCAGTCCTCTTGTACTTAAGTCGGCATTGTGCCTTTTGAATTTAATTCCGATGCCATTTCTGTGTTTCATTGTCAATAAGAAGGTCCACGGGATACAGTAAACCTGAAGTGAAGCATCGGAATCTAAATCTGACCTCTCAGGAGAGGTTTAAATCATAGAAAGTGAGAGTGTCAGTCCTCATTTACTTAAGTCGGCATTGTGCGTTTTAAATTTAATTACGATGCAATATCTGTGTTTCGTCGTCAATAAGAAGGTCCAAGAGATACAGTGAACCTGAAGTGAAGCATCGGAATCTAAAGCTGGACTCACAGGAGAGGTTCAAACCATAGAAAGTGAGAGTGTCAGTCCTCTTGAACTTAAGTCGGCATTGTGCCTTTTGAATTTAATTCCGATGCTATTTCTGTGTTTCATTGTCAATAAGAAGGTCCAAGGGATACAGTAAACTTGAAATGAAGCATCGGAATCTAAAACTGGACTCACAGGAGAGTTTAAAATCATTGACAGTGAGAGTGTCAGTCCTCTTTTACTTAAGTCGGCATTGTACGTTTTAAATTTATTTCCGATGCATTTTCTGTGTTTCATCGTCAATAAAAAGGTCCAAGGGATACAGTAAACCTGAAGTGAAGCATCGGAATCTAAAACTGGACTCACAGGAGATGTTCAAATCATAGAAAGTGAGATTGTCGGTCCTCTTGTACTAAAGTCGCCATTGTGATTTTTGTATTAAATTCGGATGCAATATCTGTGTTTCATCGTCAATAAGAAGGTCCAAGGGATACAGTAAACCTGAAGTGAAGCATCGGAATCTAAAACTGGACTCACAGGAGACGTTCAAATCATAGAAAGTTAGAGTGTCTGTCCTCTTGTACTTAATGCGGGATTGTACCTTTTGTATTAAATTCGGATGCAAACTCTGTGTTTCATCGTCAATTAGAAGGTCCGAGGGATACAGTAAACCTGAAGTGAAGCATCGGAATCTAAAACTGGACTCACAGGAGAGGTTCAAATCATAGAATGTGAGGGTGTCAGTCCGCTTGTACTTAAGACGGCATTGTGCCTCTTGAATTTAATTCCGATGCAATTTCTGTGTTTCATCGTCAATAACAAGGTGCAAGGTATACAGTAAACCTGAAGTGAAGCATCGGAATCTAAATCTGACCTCACAGGAGAGGTTCGAATCATAGAGAGTGAGAGTGTCAGTCCTCTTGTACTTATGTCGGCATTGTGCCATTTGTATTAAATTCGGATGCAATTTCTGAGTTTCATCGTCAATAAGAAGGTCCAAGGGATACAATAAACCTGAAGTGAAGCATCGGAATCTAAAACTGGACTCACAGGAGAGGTTCAAATCATAGAAAGTGAAAGTGTCAGTCTTCTTGTACTTAAGCCGCCATTGTGCCTTTTGTATTAAGTTTGGATGCAATTTCTGTGTTTCATCGTCAATAAGAAGGTCCAAGGGATACAGTAAACCTGAAGTGAAGCATCGGAATCTAAAACTGGACTCACAGGAGAGGTTCAAATCATAGAAAGTGAGGGTGTCAGTCCTCTTGTACTTAAGACGGCATTGTGAATCTTGAATTTAATTCCGATGCAATTTCTGTGTTTCATCGTCAATAACAAGGTGCAAGGTATACAGTAAACCTGAAGTGAAGCATCGGAATCTAAATCTGACCTCACAGGAGAGGTTCGAGTCATAGAGAGTGAGAGTGTCAGTCCTCTTGTACTTATGTCGGCATTGTGCCATTTGTATTAAATTCGGATGCAATTTCTGTGTTTCATCGTCAACAAGAAGGTCCAAGGGATACAGTAAACCTGAAGTGAAGCATCGGAATCTAAAACTGGACTCACAGGAGAGGTTCAAATCATAGAAAGTGAAAGTGTCAGTCCTCTTGTACTTAAGCCGCCATTGTGCCTTTTGTATTAGGTTCGGATGCAATTTCTGTGTTTAATCGTCAATAAGAAGGTCCAAGGGATACAGTAAACCTGAAGTGAAGCATCGGAATCTAAAACTGGACTCACAGGAGAAGTTCAAATCATAGAAAGTTAGACTGTCAGTCCTCTTGTACTTAAGACGGCATTGTGCCCATTGTATTAAATTCGAATGCAAACTCTGTGTTTCGTCGTCAATAAGAAGGTCCAAGGGATACAGTAAACCTTAAGTGAAGCATCAGAATCTAAAACTGGTCTCTTAGGAGAGGTTCAAATCATAGAAAGTTAGAATGTCAGTCCTCTTGTACTTAAGTCGGCATTGTGCCTTTTGAATTTAATTCCGATGCTTTTTCTGAGTTTCATTGTCAATAAGAAGGTCCAAGGGATACAGTAAACCTAAAGTGAAGCATCGGAATCTAAAACTGGACTCATAGGAGAGGTTCAAATCATAGAAAGTTAGAATGTCAGTCCTCTTGTACTTAAGTCGGCATTGTGCCTTTTGAATTTAATTCCGATGCTTTTTCTGTGTTTCATTGTCAATAAGAAGGTCCAAGGGATACAGTAAACCTGAAGTGAAGCATCGGAATCTAAAACTGGACTCACAGGAGAGGTTCAAATCATAGAAAGTTAGAATGTCAGTCCTCTTGTACTTAAGTCGGCATTGTGCCTTTTGTATTAAATTCGGATGCAATTTCTGTGTTTCATCGTCAATAAGAAGGTGCAAGGTATACAGCAAACCTGAAGTGAAGCATCGGAATCTAAAACTGGACTCACAGGAGAGTTTCAAATCATAGAAAGTGAGAGTGTCAGTCCTCATTTACTTAAGTCGACATTGTGCCATTTGTATTAAATTCGGATGCAATTTCTGTGTTTCATCTTCAATAAGAAGGTCCCAGGGATACAGTAAACCGGAAGTGAAGCATCGGAAACTAAAACTGGACTCACAGGAGAGGTTCAGATCAAAGAAAGCGAGAGTGTCAGTCCTTTCGTACTTAAGTCGCCATTGTGACTTTTGTACTAAATTCGCATGCAATTTCTGTGTTTCATCGTCAATAAGAAGGTCCAAGGGATACAGTAGACCTGAAGTGAAGCATCGGAATCCAAAACTGGACTCACAGGTGAGGTTCAAATCATAGAAAGTTAGAGTGTCAGTCCTCTTGTACTTAAGTCGGTATTGTGCCTTTTGTATTAAATTCGGATGCAAACTCTGTGTTTCATCGTCAATAAGAAGGTCTCAAGGATACAGTAAACCTGAAGAGAAGCATCGGAATCTAAAACTGGACTTACAGGAGAGCTTCAAATCATAGAAAGTTAGAGTGTCAGTCCTCTTGTACCTAAGTCGGCATTGTGCCTTTTGAATTTAATTCCGATACAATTTCTGTGTTTCATCGTCAATAAGAAGGTCCAAGGGATACAGTAAACCTGAAGTGAAGCATCGGAATCTATAACTGGACTCTCAGGAAAGGTTCAAATCATAGAAAGTGAGAGTGTCAGTCCTCTTGTACTTAAGTCGCCATTGTGCCTTTTGTATTAAATTCGGATGCAATTTCTGTGTTTCATCGTCAATAAGAAGGTCCAAGGGATACAGTAAACCTGAAGTGAAGCATCGGAATCCAAAACTGGACTCACAGGAGAGGTTCAAGTCATAGAAAGTTAGAGTGTCAGTCCTCTTGTACTTAAGTCGGTATTGTGCCTTTTGTATTAAATTCGGATGCAAACTCTGTGTTTCATCGTCAATAAGAAGGTCCAAGGGATACAGTAAACCTGAAGTGAAGCATCGGAATCTAAAACTGGACTCACAGGAGAGGTTCAAATCATGGAAAGTGAGAGTGTCAGTCCTCTTTTGCTTAAGTTGGCATTGTACGTTTTGAATATAATTCCGATGCAATTTCTGTGTTTCATCGTCAATACGAAGGTCCAAGGGATACAGTAAACCTGAAGTGGAGCATCGGAATCTAAAACTGGACTCACAGGAGATGTTCAAATCATAGAAAGTGAGAGTGTCAGTCCTCTGGTACTTAAGTCGCCATTGTGATTTTTGTATTAAATTCGGATGCAATTTCTGTGTTTCATCGTCAATAAGAAGGTCCAAGGGATACAGTAAACCTGAGGTGAAGCATCAGATTCTAAAACTGGACTCACAGGAGAGGTTCAAATCATAGAAAGTTAGAGTGTCAGTCCTCTTGTACTTAAGTCGGCATTGTACCTTTTGTATTAAATTCGGATGCAAAGTCTGTGTTTCATCGTCAATTAGGAGGTCCAAGGGATACAGTAAACCTGAAGTGAAGCATCGGAATCTAAATCTGGAATCACAGGAGAGGTTCAAATCATAGAATGTGAGAGTGTCAGTCCTCTTGTACTTAAGACGGCATTGTGTCTTTTGAATTTAATTCCGATGCATTTTCTGTGTTTTATCGTCAATAAGAAGGTGCAAAGTATACAGTAAACCTGAAGTGAAGCATCGGAATCTAAATCTGACCTCTCAGGAGAGGTTCGAGTCATAGAAAGTGAGAGTGTCAGTCCTCTTGTACTTAAGTCGGCATTGCGCCATTTGTATTAAATTCGGATGCAATTTCTGTGTTTCATCGTCAATAAGAAGGTCCAAGGGATACAGTAAATCTGAGGTGAAGCATCGGAATCTAAAACTGGACTCAGAGGAGATGTTCAAATCATATAAAGTGAGAGTGTCAGTCCTCATGCTCATAAGTCACCATTGTGACTTTTGTATTAATTTCGGATGCAATTTCTGTGTTTCATCGTCAATAAGAAGGTCCAAGGGATACAGTAAACCTGAAGTGAAGCATCGGAATCTAAAACTGGACTCACAGGAGAGGTTCAAATCATAGAAAGTGAGAGTGTCAGTCCTCTTGTACTTAAGTCGCCATTGTGCCTTTTGTATTAAATTCGGATGCAATTTCTGTGTGTCATCGTCAATAAGAAGGTCCAAGGGATACAGTAAACCTGAACTAAAGCATCGGAATCTGAAACTGGACTCACAGGCGAGGTTCAAATCATAGAAAGGTACAGTGTCAGTCCTCTTGTACTTAAGTCGGCATTGTGCCTTTTGTATTAAATTGGGATGCAAACTCTGTGTTTCATCGTCAATAAGAAGGTCCAAGAGATACAGTAAACCTGAGGTGAAGCATCGGAATCTAAAACTGGACTCACAGGAGAGGTTCAAATCATAGAAAGTGAGAGTGTCAGTCCTCTTGTACTTAAGTCACCATTGTGACTTTTGTATTAATTTCGGATGCAATTTCTGTGTTTCATCGTCAATAAGAAGGTCCAAGGGATACTGTAAACCTGAAGTGAAGCATCGGAATCTAAAACTGGACTCACAGGATAGGTTCAAATCATAAAAAGTTAGAGTGTCAGTCCTCTTGTACTTAAGTCGGCATTGTGCCTTTTGAATTTAATTCCGATGCTATTTCTGTGTTTCGTTGTCAATAAGAAGGTCCAAGGGATACAGTAAACCTGAAGTGAAGCATCAGAATCTAAAACTGGACTCACAGGAGAGATTCAAATCATAGATAGTGAGAGTGTCAGTCCTCTTTTACTTAAGTCGGCATTGTGCGTTTTAATTTTAATTCCGATGCATTATCTGTGTTTCATCGTCAATAAGAAGGTCCAAGGGATACAGTGAACCTGAAGTGAAGCATCGGAATCTAGAACTGGACTCACAGGAGATGATCAAATCATAGAAAGTGAGAGTGTCAGTCCTCTTGTACTTAAGCCGCCATTGTGATTTTTTTATTAAATTCGGATGCAATTTCTGTGTTTCATCGTCAACTAGAAGGTCCAAGGGATACAGTAAACCTGAAGTGAAGCATCGGAATCTAAAACTGGACTCACAGGAGAGGTGCAAATCATAGAAAGTTAGAGTGTCAGTCCTCTTGTACTTAAGTCGGCATTGTACCTTTTGTATTACTTTCGGATGCAAACTCTGTGTTTCATCGTCAATTAGAAGATCCAAGGGCTACAGTAAACCTGAAGTGAAGCATCGGAATCCAAAACTGGACTCACAGGAGAGGTTCGATTCATAGAAAGTGAGAGTCTCAGTCCTCTTGTACTTAAGTCGGCATTGCGACATTTGTATTAAATTCGGATGCAATTTCTGTGTTTCATCGTCAATAAGAAGGTCCAATGGATACAGTAAACCTGAAGTGAAGCATCGGAATCTAAAACTGGACTCACAGGAGAGGTTCAAATCATAGAAAGTTAGAATGTCAGTCCTCTTGTACTTAAGTCGGCATTGTGCCTTTTGTATTAAATTCGGATGCAATTTCTGTGTTTCATCGTCAATAAGAAGGTGCAAGGTATACAGCAAACCTAAAGTGAAGCATCGGAATCTAAAACTGGACTCACAGGAGAGTTTCAAATCATAGAAAGTGAGAGTGTCAGTCCTCTTTTACTTAAGTCGACATTGTGCCATTTGTATTAAATTCGGATGCAATTTCTGTGTTTCATCGTCAATAAGAAAGTCCAAGGGATACAGTAAACCGGAAGTGAAGCATCGGAAACTAAAACTGGACTCACAGGAGAGGTTTAAATCAAAGAAAGCGAGAGTGTCAGTCCGTTCGTACTTAAGTCGCCATTGTGACTTTTTTACTAAATTCGGATGCAATTTCTGTGTTTCATCGTCAATAAGAAGGTCCAAGGGATGCAGTAAACCTGAAGTCAAGCATCGGAATCCAAAACTGGACTCACAGGTGAGGTTCAAATCGTAGAAAGTTAGAGTGTCAGTCCTCTTGTACTTAAGTCGGTATTGTGCCTTTTGTATTAAATTCGGATGCAAACTCTGTGTTTCATCGTCAATAAGAAGGTCTCAAGGATACAGTAAACCTGAAGTGAAGCATCGGAATCTAAAACTGGACTCACAGGAGAGCTTCAAATCATAGAAAGTTAGAGTGTCAGTCCTCTTGTACTTAAGTCGGCATTGTGCCTTTTGAATTTAATTCCGTTGCAATTTCTGTGTTTCATCGTCAATAAGAAGGTCCAAGGGATACAGTAAACCTGAAGTGAAGCATCGGAATCTAAAACTGGACTCACAGGAGAGGTTCAAATCATAGAAAGTGAGAGTGTCAGTCCTCTTTTGCTTAAGTCGGCATTGTACGTTTTGAATTTAATTCCGATGCAATTTCTGTGTTTCATCGTCAATACGAAGGTCCAAGGGATACAGTAAACCTGAAGTGAAGCATCGGAATCTAAAACTGGACTCACAGGAGAGGTTCAAATCATAGAAAGTTAAAGTGTCAGTCCTCTTGTACTTAAGTCGGCATTGTGCCTTTTGTATTAATTTCGGATGCAAACTCTGTGCTTCATCGTCAATAAGAAGGTCCAAGGGATACAGTACACCTGAAGTGAAGCATCGGAATCGAAAACTGGACTCACAGGGGAGTTTCAAATCATAAAAAGTTAGAGTGTCAGTCCTCTTGTACTTAAGTCGGCATTGTGCTTTTTGAATTTAATTCCGATGCTATTTCTGTGTTTCATTGTCAATAAGAATGTCCAAGGGATACAGTAAACCTGAAGTGAAGCATCGGAATCTAAAACTGGACTCACAGGAGAGGTGCAAATCATAGAGAGTTAGAGTGTCAGTCCTCTTGTACTTAAGTCGGCATTGTACCTTTTGTATTAAATTCGGATGCGAACTATGTGTTTCATCGTCAATTACAGGGTCCAAGGGATAAAGTAAACCAGAAGTGAAGCATCGGAATGTAAAACTGGACTCACAGGAGAGGTGCAAATCTTAGAAAGTGAGAGTGTCAGTCCTCTTTTACTTAAGTCGGCGTGGTGCCTTTTGAATTTAATTCCGATGCAATTTCTGTGTTTCATCGTCAATAAGAACGTCCAAGGGATACAGTAAACCTGATGTGAAGCATCGGAATCTAAAACTGGACTCACAGGAGAGGTTCGAATCATAGAAAGTGAGAGTGTCAGTCCTCTTGTACTTAAGTCGGCATTGCGCCATTTGTATTAAATTCGGATGCAATTTCTGTGTTTCATCGTCAATAAGAAGGTCCAAGGGATACAGTAAATCTGAGGTGAAGCATCGGAATCTAAAACTGGACTCAGAGGAGATGTTCAAATCATATAAAGTGAGAGTGTCAATCCTCATGCACATAAGTCACCATTGTGACTTTTGTATTAATTTCGGATGCAATTTCTGTGTTTCATCGTCAATAAGAAGGTCCAAGGGATACAGTAAACCTGAAGTGAAGCATCGGAATCTAAAACTGGACTCACAGGAGAGGTTCAAATCATAGAAAGTGAGAGTGTCAGTCCTCTTGTACTTAAGTCGCCATTGTGCCTTTTGTATTAAATTCGGATGCAATTTCTGTGTGTCATCCTCAATAAGAAGGTCCAAGGGATACAGTAAACCTGAACTAAAGCATCGGAATCTGAAACTGGACTCACAGGCGAGGTTCAAATCATAAAAAGTTAGAGTGTCAGTCCTCTTGTACTTAAGTCGGCATTGTGCTTTTGTATTAAATTGGGATGCAAACTCTGTGTTTCATCGTCAATAAGAAGGTCCAAGGGATACAGAAACCTGAAGTGAAGCATCGGAATCTAAAACTGGACTCACAGGAGAGGTTCAAATCATAGAAAGTTAGAGTGTCAGTCCTCTTTTACTTAAGACGGCATTGTGACATTTGTATTAAATTCGGATGCGATTTCTGTGTTTTATCGTCAACAAGAAGGTCCAAGGGATACAGTAAACCTGAAGTGAAGCATCGGAATCTAAATCTGACCTCACAGGAGAGGTTCGAATCATAGAAAGTGAGAGTGTCAGCCCTCTTGTACTTAAGTCGGCATTGTGCCATTTGTATTAAATTCGGATCAATTTCTGTGTTTCATCGTCAATAAGAAGGTCCAAGAGATACAGTAAACCTGAGGTGAAGCATCGGAATCTAAAACTGGACTCACAGGAGAGGTTCAAATCATAGAAAGTGAGAGTGTCAGTCCTCTTGTACTTATGTCACCATTGTGACTTTTGTATTAATTTCGGATGCAATTTCTGTGTTTCATCGTCAGTAAGAAGGTCCAAGGTATACTATAAACCTGAAGTGAAGCATCGGAATCTAAAACTGGACTCACAGGAGAGGTTCAAATCATAAAAAGTTAGAGTGTCAGTCCTCTTGTACTTAAGTCGGCATTGTGCCTTTTGAATTTAATTCCGATGCTATTTCTGTGTTTCGTTGTCAATAAGAATGTCTAAGGGATACAGTAAACCTGAAGTGAAGCATCGGAATCTAAAACTGGACTCACAGGAGAGATTCAAATCATAGATAGTGAGAGTGTCAGTCCTCTTTTACTTAAGTCGGCATTGTGCGTTTTAAATTTAATTCCGATGCATTATCTGTGTTTCATCGTCAATAAGAAGGTCCAAGGGATACAGTGAACCTGAAGTGAAGCATCGGAATCTAGAACTGGACTCACAGGAGATGATCAAATCATAGAAAGTGAGAGTGTCAGTCCTCTTGTACTTAAGCCGCCATTGTGATTTTTTTATTAAATTCGGATGCAATTTCTGTGTTTCATCGTCAACTAGAAGTTCCAAGGGATACAGTAAACCTGAAGTGAAGCATCGGAATCTAAAACTGGACTCACAGGAGAGGTGCAAATCATAGAAAGTTAGAGTGTCAGTCCTCTTGTACTTAAGTCGGCATTGTACCTTTTGTATTACATTTGGATGCAAACTCTGTGTTTCATCGTCAATTAGAAGATCAAAGGGATACAGTAAACCTGAAGTGAAGCATCGGAATCCAAAACTGGACTCACAGGAGAAGTTCGAATCATAGAAAGTGAGAGTCTCAGTCCTCTTGTACTTAAGTCGGCATTGCGCCATTTGTATTAAATTCGGATGCAATTTCTGTGTTTCATCGTCAATAAGAAGGTCCAAGGGATACAGTAAACCTGAGGTGAAGCATCGGAATCTAAAACTGGACTCAGAGGAGAGGTTCAAATCATATAAAGGAAGAGTGTCAGTCCTCTTGTACTTAAGTCACCATTGTGACTTTTGTATTAATTTCGGATGCAATTTCTGTGTTTCATCGTCAATAACAAGGTCCAAGGGATACAGTAAACCTGAAGTGAAGCATCGGAATCTAAAACTGGTCTCACAGGAGAGATTCAAATCATAGAAAGTGAGAGTGTCAGTCCTCTTGTACTTAAGTCGCCATTGTGCCTTCTGTATTACATTCGGATGCAAATTCTGTGTGTCATCCTCAATAGGAAGGTCCAAGGGATACAGTAAACCTGAAGTAAAGCATCGGAATCTAAAACTGGACTCACACGAGAGGTTGAAATCATAGAAAGTTAAAGTGTCAGTCCTCTTGTACTTAAGTCGGCATTGTGCCTTTTGTATTAAATTCAGATGCAAACTCTGTGTTTCATCGTCAATAAGAAGGTCCAAGGGATACAGTAAACCTGAAGTGAAGCATCGGAATCTAAAACTGGACTCACAGGAGAGGTTCAAATTATAAAAAGTTAGAGTGTCAGTCCTCTTGTACTTAAGTCGGCATTGTGCCTTTTAATTTAATTCCGATGCTATTTCTGTGTTTCATTGTCAATAAGAAGGTCCACGGGATACAGTAAACCTGAAGTGAAGCATCGGAATCTAAATCTGACCTCTCAGGAGAGGTTTAAATCATAGAAAGTGAGAGTGTCAGTCCTCTTTTACTTAAGTTGGCATTGTGCGTTTTAAATTTAATTACGATGCAATATCTGTGTTTCATCGTCAATAAGAAGGTCCAAGGGATACAGTGAACCTGAAGTGAAGCATCGGAATCTAAAACTGGACTCACAGGTTATGTTCAAATCATAGAAAGTGAAATTGTCGGTCCTCTTGTACTAAAGTCGCCATTGTGATTTTTGTATTAAATTCGGATGCAATTTCTGTGTTTCATCGTCAATAAGAAGGTCCAAGGGATACAGTAAACCTGAAGTGAAGCATCGGAATCTAAAACTGGACTCAGAGGAGAGGTTCAAATCATAAAAAGTTAGAGTGTCAGTCCTCTTGTACTTAAGTCGGCATTGTGCCCTTTGAATTTAATTCCGATGCTATTTCTGTGTTTCATTGTCAATAAGATGGTCCAAGGGATACAGTAAACCTGAAATGAAGCATCGGAATCCAAAACTGGACTCACAACAGAGTTTCAAATCATAGATAGTGAGAGTGTTAGTCCTCTTTTACTTAAGTCGGCATTGTGCGTTATAAATTTAATTCCGATGCATTTTCTGTGTTTCATCGTCAATAAGAAGGTCGAAGGGATACAGTAAACCTGAAGTGAAGCATCGGAATCTAAAACTGGACTCACAGGAGGTGTTCAAGTCATAGAAAGTGAGATTGTCGGTCCTCTTGTACTAAAGTCGCCATTGTGATTTTTGTATTAAATTCGGATGCAATTTCTGTGTTTCATCGTCAATAAGAAGGTCCAAGGGATACAGTAAACCTGAAGTGAAGCATCGGAATCTAAAACTGGACTCTCAGGAGAGGTTCAAATCATAGAAAGTTAGAGTGTCAGTCCTCTTGTACTTCAGTCGGCATTGTGCCTTTTGTATTAAATTCGGATGCAAACTCTGTGTTTCTTCGTCAAAATAGAAGGTCCAAGGGATACAGTAAACCTGAAGTGAAGCATCGGAATCTAAAACTGAACTCACAGGAGAGGTTCAAATGATAGAAAGTGAGAGTGTCAGTCCTCTTTTACTTAAGTCGGCATTGTGCGTTTTAAATTTAATTCCGATGCAATATCTGTTTTTCATCGTCAATAAGAAGGTCCAAGGGATACAGTAAACCTGAAGTGAAGCATCGGAATCTAAAACTGGACTCACAGGTGAGATTCAAATCATAGAAAGTGAGAGTGTCAGTCCTCTTGTACTTAAGTCGCCATTGTGCCTTTTGTATTAAATTCGGATGCAAATTCTGTGTGTCATCGTCAATAAGAATTTCCAAGGGATACAGTAAACCTGAAGTAAACCATCGGAATCTAAAACTGAACTCACAGGAGAGGTTCAAATCATAGAAAGTGAGAGTGTCAGTCCTCTTTTACTTAAGTCGGCATTGTGCCTTTTGAATTTAATTCCGATGCAATTTCTGTGTTTCATCGTCAATAAGAAGGTGCAAGGTATACAGTAAACCTGAAGTGAAGCATCGGAATCTAAAACTGGACTCACACGATAGGTTCAAATCATAGAAAGTGAGAGTGTCAGTCCACTTGTACTTAAGTCGGCATTGTGCCTTTTGAATTTAATTCCGATGCAATTTCTGTGTTTCATCGTCAATAAGAAGGTGCAAGGTATACAGTAAACCTGAAGTGAAGCATCGGAATCCAAAAGTGGACTCGCAGGAGAGGTTGAAATCATAAAAATTTAAAGTGTCAGTCCTCTTGTACTTAAGTCGGCATTGTGCCTTTTGTATTAAATTCGGATGCAAACTCTGTGTTTCATCGTCAATAAGAAGGTCTAAGGGATACAGTAAACCTGAAGTGAAGCATCGGAATCTAAAACTGGACTCACAGGAGAGGTTCAAATCATAGAAAGTTAGAGTGTCAGTCCTCTTGTACTTAAGTCGGCATTGTGCCTTTTGAATTTAATTCCGATGCTATTTCTGTGTTTCATTGTCAATAAGAAGGTCCAAGGTATACAATAAATCTGAAATGAAGCATCAAAATCCAAAACTGGACTCACAGGAGAGTTTCAAATCATAGATAGTGAGAGTGTCAGTCCTCTTTTACTTAAGTCGGCATTGTGCGTTTTAAATTTAATTCCGATGCATTTTCTGTGTTTCATCGTCAATAAGAAGGTCCAAGGGATACAGTAAACCTGAAGTGAAGCATCGGAATCTAAAACAGGACTGACAGGAGATGTTCAAATCATAGAAAGTGAGATTGTCGGTCCTCTTGTACTAAAGTCGCCATTGTGATTTTTGTATTCAATTCGGATGCAATTTCTGTGTTTCATCGTCAATAAGAAGCTCCAAGGAATACAGTAAACCTGAAGTGAAGCATCGGATTCTAAAACTCTACTCACAGGAAAGGTTCAAATCATAGAAAGTTAGAGTGGCAATCCTCGTGTACTTAAGTCGGCATTGTGCCTTTTGTATTAAATTCGGATGCAAACTCTGTGTTTCTTCGTCAATAAGAAGGTCCAAGGGATACAGTAAACCTGAAGTGAAGCATCGGAATCTAAAAGTGAACTCACAGGAGAGGTTCAAATCATAGAAAGTGAGAGTGTCAGTCCTCTTTTACTTAAGTCGGCATTGTGCGTTTTAAATTTAATTCCGATGCAATATCTGTTTTTCATCGTCAATAAGAAGGTCCAAGGGATACAGTAAACCTGAAGTGAAGCATTGGAATCTAAAACTGGACTCACAGGAGAGATTCAAATCATAGAATGTGAGAGTGTCAGTCCTCTTGTATTTAAGTCGCCATTGTGCCTCTTGTATTAAATTTGGATGCAATTTCTGTTTTTCATCGTCAATAAGAAGGTCCAAGGGATACAGTAAACCTGAAGTGAAGCATCGGAATCTAAAACTGGACTCACAGGAGAGGTTCAAATCATAGAAAGTTAGAGTGTCAGTCCTCTTGTACTTAAGTCGGCATTGTGCCTTTTGTATTAAATTCGGATGCAAACTCTGTGTTTCTTCGTCAATAAGAAGGTCCAAGGGATACAGTAAACCTGAAGTGAAGCATCAAAATCTAAAACTGGACTCACAGGAGAGTTTCAAATCATAGATAGTGCGAGTGTCAGTCCTCTTTTACTTAAGTCGGCATTGTGCGTTTTAAATTTAATTCCGATGCATTTTCTGTGTTTCATCGTCAATAAGAAGGTCCAAGGGATACAGTAAACCTGAAGTGAAGCATCGGAATCTAAAACTGGACTCACAGGAGATGTTCAAATCATAGAAAGTGATATTGTCGGTCCTCTTGTACTAAAGTCGCCATTGTGATTTTTGTATTAAATTCGGATGCAATTTCTGTGTTTCGTCGTCAATAAGAAGGTCCAAGGGATATAGTAAACCTGAAGTGAAGCATCGGAATCTAAAACTGGACTCACAGGAGAGGTTCAAATCATAGAAAGTTAGAGTGTCAGTCCTCTTTTAGTTAAGTCGGCATTGTGCCTTTTGTATTAAATTCGGATGCAAAGTCTGTGTTTCTTCGTCAATACGAAAGGTCCAAGGGATACAGTAAGCCTGAAGTGAAGCATCGGAATCTAAAACTGAACTCAGAGGAGAGGTTCAAATCATAGAAAGTGAGAGTGTCAGTCCTCTTTTACTTAAGTCGGCATTGGGCGTTTTAAATTTAATTCCGATGCAAAATCTGTTTTTCATCGTCAATAAGAAGGTCCAAGGGTTACAGTAAACCTGAAGTGAAGCATCTGAATCTAAAACTGGACTCACAGGAGATGTTCAAATCATGGCTAAAATGGTTCAAATGGCTCTGAGCACTATGGGACTTAACATCTATGGTCATCAGTCCCCTAGAACTTAGAACTACTTAAACCGAACTAACCTAAGGACAGCACACAACACCCAGCCATCACGAGGCAGAGAAAATCCCTGACCCCGCCGGGAATCGAACCTGGGAACCCGTCCATGGTAAGCGAGAACGCTACCGCACGACCACGAGATGCGGGCGTTCAAATCATAGAAAGTAAGATTTACGGTCCTCTTGTACTAAAGTCGCAATTGTGATTTTTGTATTAAATTCGGATGCAATTTCTGTGTTTCATCGTCAATAAGAAGGTGCAAGGTATACAGTAAACCTGAAGTGAAGCATCGGAATCTAAAACTGGATTCACAGGATAGGTTCAAATCATAGAAAGTGAGAGTGTTAGTCGTCTTCTACTTAGGTCGGCACTGTGCCTTTTGAATTTAATTCCGATGCAATTTCTGTGTTTCATCGTCAATAAGAACGTCCAAGGGATACAGAAACCTGAAGTGATGCATCGGAATCTGAAACTGGACTCACAGGAGAGGTTAAAACCATAGAAAGTGAGAGTGTCAGTCCTCTTGTACTTAAGTCACCATTGTGACTTTTGTATTAATTTCGGATGCAATTTCTGTGTTTCATCGTCAATAAGAAGGTCCAAGGGATACAGTAAACCTGAAGTGAAGCATCGGAATCAAAAACTGGACCCACAGGAGAGGTTCAAATCATAGAAAGTGAGACTGTCAGTCCTCTTGTACTTAAGTCGCCATTGTGCCTTTTGTATTAAATTCGGATGCAATTTCTGTGTGTCATCGTCAATAAGAAGGTCGAATGGCTACAGTAAACCTGAAGTAAAGCATCGGAATCTAAAACTGGACTCACAGGAGAGGTTCAAATTATAGAAAGTGAGAGTGTCAGTCCTCTTGTACTTAAGTCGCCATTGTGCCTTTTGTATTGAATTCGGATGCAATTTCTGTGTGTCATCGTCAATAAGAAGGTCGAAGGGATACAGTAAACCTGAAGTAAAGCATCGGAATCTAAAACTGGACTCACATGAGAGGATCAAATCATAGAAAGTGAGAGTGTCAGTCCTCTTTTACTTAAGTCGGCATTGTGCGTTTTAAATTTAATTCCGATGCAATATCTGTTTTTCATCGTCAATAAGAATGTCCAAGGGATACAGTAAACCTGAAGTGAAGCATCGGAATCTAAAACTGGACTCACAGGAGATGTTCAAATCATAGAAAGTGATATTGTCGGTCCTCTTGTACTAAAGTCGCTATTGTGATTTTTGTATTAAATTCGGATGCAATTTCTGTGTTTCATCGTCAATAAGAACGTCCAAGGGATACAGTAAACCTGAAGTGAAGCATCGGAATCTAAAACTGGACTCTCAGGAGAGGTTCAAATCATAGAAAGTTAGAGTGTCAGTTTTCTTGTACTTAAGTCGGCATTGTGCCATTTGTATTAAATTCGGATGCAAACTCTGTGTCTCTTCGTCAATAAGAAGGTAAAAGGGATACAGTAAACCTGAAGTGAAGCATCGGAATCTAAAACTGAACTCACAGGAGAGGTTCAAATCATAGAAAGTGGGAGTGTCAGTCCTCTTTTACTTAAGTCGGCATTGTGCGTTTTAAATTTAATTCCGATGCAATATCTGTTTTTCATCGTCAATAAGAAGGTCCAAGGGATACAGTAAACCTGAAGTGAAGCATCGGAATCTAAAACTGGACTCACAGGTGAGATTCAAATCATAGAAAGTGAGAGTGTCAGTCCTCTTGTACTTAAGTCGCCATTGTGCCTTTTGTATTAAATTCGGATGAAAATTCTGTGTGTCATCGTCAATAAGAATTTCCAAGGGATACAGTAAACCTGAAGTAAAGCATCGGAATCTAAAACTGGACTCACACGAGAGGTTCAAATCATAGGAAGTGAGAGTGTCAGTCCACTTGTACTTAAGTCGGCATTGTGCCTTTTGAATTTAATTCCGATGCAATTTCTGTGTTTCATCGTCAATAAGAAGGTGCAAGGTATACAGTAAACCTGAAGTGAAGCATCGGAATCTAAAACTGGACTCGCAGGAGAGGTTGAAATCATAGAAAGTTAAAGTGTCAGTCCTCTTGTACTTAAGTCGGCATTGTGCCTTTTGTATTAAATTCGGATGCAAACTCTGTGTTTCATCGTTAATAAGAAGGTCTAAGGGATAGAGTAAACCTGAAGTGAAGCATCGGAATCTAAAACTGGACTCACAGGAGAGGTTCAAATCATAGAAAGTTAGAGAGTCTGTCCTCTTGTACTTAAGTCGGCATTGTGCCTTTTGAATTTAATTCCGATGCTATTTCTGTGTTTCATTGTCAATAAGAAGGTCCAAGGGATACAATAAACCTGAAATGAAGCATCAAAATCCAAAACTGGACTCACAGGAGAGTTTTAAATCATAGATAGTGAGAGTGTCAGTCCTCTTTTACTTAAGTCGGCATTGTGCGTTATAAATTTAATTCCGATGCATTTTCTGTGTTTCATCGTCAATAATAAGGTCCAAGGGATACAGTAAACCTGAAGTGAAGCATCGGAATCTAAAACTGGACCCACAGGAGAGGTTCAAATCATAGAAAATGAGATTGTCGGTCCTCTTGTACTAAAGTCGCCATTGTGATTTTTGTATTAAATTCGGATGCAATTTCTGTGTTTCATCGTCAATAAGAAGGTCCAAGGGATACAGTAAACCTGAAGTGAAGCATCGGAATCTAAAACTGGACTCACATTAGAGGTTCAATCATAGAAAGTGAGAGTGTCAGTCGTCTTGTACTTAAGTCGGCAATGTGCCTTTTGTATTAAATTCGGATGCAAACTCTGTGTTTCTTCGTCAATAAGAAGGTCCAAGGGATTCAGTAAACCTGAAGTGAAGCATCAAAATCTAAAACTGGACTCACAGGAGAGTTTCAAATCATAGATAGTGAGAGTGTCAGTCCTCTTTTACTTAAGTCGGCATTGAGCGTTTCAAATTTAATTCCGATGCATTTTCTGTGTTTCATCGTCAATAAGAAGGTCCAAGGGATACAGTAAACTTGAAGTGAAGCATCGGAATTGAAAACTGGACTCACAGGAGATGTTCAAATCATAGAAAGTGATATTGTCGGTCCTCTTGTACTAAAGTCGCCATTGTGATTTTTGTATTAAATTCGGATGCAATTTCTGTGTTTCATCGTCACTAAGAAGGTCCAAGGGATACAGTAAACCTGAAGTGAAGCATCGGAATCTAAAACTGGACTCACAGGAGAGGTTCAAATCATAGAAGGTTAGAGTGTCAGTCCTCTTGTACTTAAGTCGGCATTGTGCCTTTTGTATTAAATTCGGATGCAAACTCTGTTTTTCTTCGTCAATACGAAAGGTCCAAGGGATAGAGTAAACCTGAAGTGAAGCATCGGAATCTAAAACTGAACTCACAGGAGAGGTTCAAATCATAGAGAGTGAGAGTGTCATTCCTCTTTTACTTTAGTCGGCATTGGGCGTTTTAAATTTAATTCCGATGCAATATCTGTTTTTCATCGTCAATAAGAAGGTCCAAGGGATACAGTAAACCTGAAGTGAAGCATCTGAACCTAAAACTGGACTCACAGGAGATGTTCAAATCATGGCTAAAATAGTTCAAATGGCTCTGAACACTATGGTACTTAACATCTATGGTCATCAGTCCCCTAGAACTTAGAACTACTTAAACCGAACTAACCTAAGGACAGCACACAACACCCAGCCAACACGAGGCAGAGAAAATCCCTGACCCCGCCGGGAATCGAACCCGGGAACCCGGGCAAGGTAAGCGAGAACGCTACCGCACCACCATGAGATGCGGGCGTTCAAATCATAGAAAGTGAGATTGTCGGTCCTCTTGTACTAAAGTCGCAATTGTGATTTTTGTGTTAAATTCGGATGCAATTTCTGTGTTTCATCGTCAATAAGAACGTCCAAGGGATACAGTAAACCTGAAGTGAAGCATCGGAATCTGAAACTGGACGCACAGGAGAGGTTCAAATCATAGAAAGAGAGAGTGTCAGTCCTCTTGTACTTAAGGCACCATTGTGACTTTTGTATTAATTTCGGATGCAATTTCTGTGTTTCATCGTCAATAAGAAGGTCCAAGGGATACAGTAAACCTGAAGTGAAGCATCGGAATCTAAAACTTAACTCACAGGAGAGGTTCAAATCATAGAATGTGAGAGTGTCAGTCCTCTTGTACTTACGTCGCCATTGTGCCTTTTGTATTAAATTCGGATGCAATTTCTGTGTGTCATCGTCAATAAGAAGGTCGAAGGGATACAGTAAACCTAAAGTATAGCATCGGAATCTAAAACTGGACTCACAGGAGAGGTTCAAATCATAGAAAGTGAGAGTGTCAGTCCTCTTGTACTTAAGTCGCCATTGTGCATTTTGTATTAAATTCGGATGCAATTTCTGTGTGTCATCGTCAATAAGACGGTCGAAGGGATACAGTAAACCTGAAGTAAAGCATCGGAATCTAAAACTGGACTCACAGGAGAGGTTCAAATCATAGAAAGTGACGGTGTCAGTCCTCTTTTACTTAAGTCGGCATTGTGCGATTTAAATTTAATTCCGATGCAATATCTGTTTTTCATCGTCAATACGAATGTCCAAGGGATACAGTAAACCTGAAGTGAAGCATCGGAATCTAAAACTGGACTCACAGGAGATGTTCAAATCATAGAAAGTGATATTGTCGGTCCTCTTGTACTAAAGTCGCTATTGTGATTTTTGTATTAAATTCGGATGCAATTTCTGTGTTTCATCGTCAATAAGAACGTCCAAGGGATACAGTAAACCTGAAGTGAAGCATCGGAATCTAAAACTGGACTCACAGGAGAGGTTCAAATCATAGAAAGTGAGAGTGTCAGTCCTCTTGTACTTAAGTCGCAATTGTGCCTTTTGTATTAAATTCGGATGCAATTTCTGTGTGTCATCGTCAATAAGAAGGTCGAAGGGATACAGTAAACCTGAAGTAAAGCATCGGAATCTAAAACTGGACTCACAGGAGAGGTTCAAATCATAGAAAGTGAGAGTGTCAGTCCTCTTGTACTTAAGTCGCCATTGTGCCTTTTGTATTAAATTCCGATGCAATTTCTGTGTGTCATCGTCAATAAGAAGGTCCAAGGGATACAGTAAACCTGAAGTGAAGCATCGGAATCTAAAACTGGACTCACAGGAGAGGTTCAAATCATAGAAAGTGAGGGTGTCAGTCCTCTTGTACTTAAGTCGGCATTGTGCGATTTAAATTTAATTCCGATGCAATATCCGTTTTTCATCGTCAATAAGAATGTCCAATGGATACAGTAAACCTGAAGTGAAGCATCGGAATCTAAAACTGGACTCACAGGAGATGTTCAAATCATAGAAAGTGATATTGTCGGTCCTCTTGTACTAAAGTCGCTATTGTGATTTTTGTATTAAATTCGGATGCAATTTCTGTGTTTCATCGTCAATAAGAACGTCCAAGGGATACAGTAAACCTGAAGTGAAACATCGGAATCTAAAACTGGACTCACAGGAGAGGTTCAAATCATAGAAAGTTAGAGTGTCAGTCCTCATGTACTTAAGTCGGCATTGTGCCTTTTGTATTAAATTCGGATGCAAACTCTGTGTTTCTTCGTCAATAAGAAGGTCCAAGGGATACAGTAAACCTGAAGTGAAGCATCGGAATCTAAAACTGAACTCACAGGAGAGGTTCAAATCATAGAAAGTGAGAGTGTTAGTCGTCTTCTACTTAGGTCGGCACTGTGCCTTTTGAATTTAATTCCGATGCAATTTCTGTGTTTCATCGTCAATAAGAACATCCAAGGGATACAGTAAACCTGAAGTGAAGCATCGGAATCTGAAACTGGACGCACAGGAGAGGTTCAAATCATAGAAAGAGAGAGTGTCAGTCCTCTTGTACTTAAGTCACCATTGTGACTTTTGTAATAATTTCGGATGCAATTTCTGTGTTTCATCGTCAATAAGAAGGTCCAAGGGATACAGTAAACCTGAAGTGAAGCATCGGAATCTAAAACTGAACTCACAGGAGAGGTTCAAATCATAGAATGTGAGAGTGTCAGTCCTCTTGTACTTACGTCGCCATTGTGCCTTTTGTATTAAATTCGGATGCAATTTCTGTGTGTCATCGTCAATAAGAAGGTCGAAGGGATACAGTAAACCTGAAGTAAAGCATCGGAATCTAAAACTGGACTCACAGGAGAGGTTCAAATCATAGAAAGTGAGAGTGTCAGTCCTCTTGTACTTAAGTCGCCATTGTGCCTTTTGTATTAAATTCGGATGCAATTTCTGTGTGTCATCGTCAATAAGAAGGTCGAAGGGATACAGTAAACCTGAAGTAAAGCATCGGAATCTAAAACTGGACTCACAGGAGAGGTTCAAATCATAGAAAGTGACAGTGTCAGTCCTCTTTTACTTAAGTCGGCATTGTGCGATTTAAATTTAATTTCGATGCAATATCTGTTTCTCATCGTCAATAAGAATGTCCAAGGGATACAGTAAACCTGAAGTGAAGCATCGGAATCTAAAACTGGACTCACAGGAGATGTTCATATCATAGAAAGTGATATTGTCGGTCCTCTTGTACTAAAGTCGCCATTGTGATTTTTGTATTAAATTCGTATGCAATTTCTGTGTGTCATCGTCAATAAGAAGGGCCAAGAGATACAGTAAACCTGAAGTGAAGCATCGGAATGTAAAACTGGACTCACAGGAGAGGTTCAAATGATAGAAAGTTAGAGTGTGAGTGCTCTTGTACTTAAGTCGGCATTGTGCCTTTTGTATTAAATTCGGATGCAAACTCTGTGTTTCTTCGTCAATAAGAAGGTCCAAGGGATACAGTAAACCCGAAGTGAAGCATCGGAATCTAAAACCGAACTCCCAGGAGAGGTTCAAATCATAGAAAGTGAGAGTGTCAGTCCTCTTGTACTTAACTCGACATTGTGCCATTTGTATTAAATTCGGATGAAATTTCTGTGTTTCATCGTCACAAAGAAGGTCCAAGGGATACAGTAAACCTGAAGTGAAGCATCGGAATCTAAAACTGGACTCACAGGAGAGGTTTAAATCATAAAAAGTGAGAGTGTCAGTCCTCTTGTACTTACGTCGCCATTGTGCCTTTTGTATTAAACTCGGATGCAATTTCTGTGTGTCATCGTCAATAAGAAGGTCGAAGGGATACAGTAAACCTGAAGTAAAGCATCGGAATCTAAAACAAGACTCACAGGAGAAGTTCAAATCATAGAAAGTGAGAGTGTCAGTCCTCTTGTACTTAAGTCGCCATTGTGCCTTTTGTATTAAATTCGGATGCAATTTCTATGTGTCATCGTCAATAAGAAGGTCGAAGGGTTACAGTAAACCTGAAGTAAAGCATCGGAATCTAAAACTGGACTCACAGGAGAGGTTCAAATCATAGAAAGTGAGAGTGTCAGTCCTCTTTTACTTAAGTCGGCATTGTGCGTTTTAAATTTAATTCCGATGAAATTTCTGTTTTTCATCGTCAATAAGAATGTCCAAGGGATACAGTAAACCTGAAGTGAAGCATCGGAATCTAAAACTGGACTCACAGGAGATTTTCAAATCATAGAAAGTGATATTGTCGGTCCTCTTGTACTAAAGTCGCCATTGTGATTTTTGTATTAAATTCGGATGCAATTTCTGTGTTTCATCGTCAATAAGAAGGTCCAAGGGATACAGTAAACCTGAAGTGAAACATCGGAATTTAAAACTGGACTCACAGGAGAGGTTCAAATCATAGAAAGTTAGAGTGTCAGTCCTCTTGTACTTAAGTCGCCATTGTGCCTTTTGTATTAAATTCGGATGCAATTTCTGTGTGTCATCGTCAACAAAAAGGTCGAAGGGATACAGTAAACCTGAAGTAAAGCATCGGAATCTAAAACTGGACTCACAGGAGAGGTTCAAATCATAGAAAGTGAGAGTGTCAGTCCTCTTGTACTTAAGTCGCCATTGTGCCTTTTGTATTAAATTCAGATGCAATTTCTGTGTGTCATCGTCAATAAGAAGGTCGAAGAGATACAGTAAACCTGAAGTAAAGCATCGGAATCTAAAACTGGACTCACAGGAGAGGTTCAAATCATAGAAAGTGACAGTGTCAGTCCTCTTTTACTTAAGTCGGCATTGTGCGATTTAAATTTAATTCCGATGAAATTTCTGTTTTTCCTCGTCAATAAGAATGTCCAAGGGATACAGTAAACCTGAAGTGAAGCATCGGAATCTAAAACTGGACTCACAGGAGATGTTCAAATCATAGAAAGTGATATTGTCGGTCCTCTTGTACTAAAGTCGCTATTGTGATTTTTGTATTAAATTCGGATGCAATTTCTGTGTTTCATCGTCAATAAGAACGTCCAAGGGATACAGTAAACCTGAAGTGAAAGATCGGAATCTAAAACTGGACTCACAGGAGAGGTTCAAATCATAGAAAGTGAGAGTGTCAGTCCTCTTGTACTTAAGTCGCCATTGTGCCTTTTGTATTAAATTCGGATGCAATTTCTGTGTGTCATCGTCAATAAGAAGGTCCAAGGGATACAGTAAACCTGAAGTAAAGCATCGGAATCTAAAACTGGACTCACAGGAGAGGTTCAAATCATAGAAAGTGAGAGTGTCAGACCTCTTGTACTTAACTCGACATTGTGCCATTTGTATTAAATTCGGATGAAATTTCTGTGTTTCATCGTCACAAAGAAGGTCCAAGGGATACAGTAAACCTGAAGTGAAGCATCGGAATCTAAAACTGGACTCACAGGAGAGGTTTAAATCATAAAAAGTGAGAATGTCAGTCCTCTTGTACTTACGTCACCATTGTGCCTTTTGTATTAAACTCGGATGCAATTTCTGTGTGTCATCGTCAATAAGAAGGTCGAAGGGATACAGTAAACCTGAAGTAAAGCATCGGAATCTAAAACAAGACTCACAGGAGAAGTTCAAATCATAGAAAGTGAGAGTGTCAGTCCTCTTGTACTTAAGTCGCCATTGTGCCTTTTGTATTAAATTCGGATGCAATTTCTATGTGTCATCGTCAATAAGAAGGTCGAAGGGTTACAGTAAACCTGAAGTAAAGCATCGGAATCTAAAACTGGACTCACAGGAGAGGTTCAAATCATAGAAAGTGAGAGTGTCAGTCCTCTTTTACTTAAGCCGGCATTGTGCGTTTTAAATTTAATTCCGATGAAATTTCTGTTTTTCATCGTCAATAAGAATGTCCAAGGGATACAGTAAACCTGAAGTGAAGCATCGGAATCTAAAACTGGACTCACAGGAGATTTTCAAATCATAGAAAGTGATATTGTCGGTCCTCTTGTACTAAAGTCGCCATTGTGATTTTTGTATTAAATTCGGATGCAATTTCTGTGTTTCATCGTCAATAAGAAGGTCCAAGGGATACAGTAAACCTGAAGTGAAACATCGGAATTTAAAACTGGACTCACAGGAGAGGTTCAAATCATAGAAAGTTAGAGTGTCAGTCCTCTTGTACTTAAGTCGCCATTGTGCCTTTTGTATTAAATTCGGATGCAATTTCTGTGTGTCATCGTCAACAAAAAGGTCGAAGGGATACAGTACACCTGAAGTAAAGCATCGGAATCTAAAACTGGACTCACAGGAGAGGTTCAAATCATAGAAAGTGAGAGTGTCAGTCCTCTTGTACTTAAGTCGCCATTGTGCCTTTTGTATTAAATTCAGATGCAATTTCTGTGTGTCATCGTCAATAAGAAGGTCCAAGGGATACAGTAAACCTGAAGTAAAGCATCGGAATCTAAAACTGGACTCACAGGAGAGGTTCAAATCATAGAAAGTGAGAGTGTCAGACCTCTTTTACTTAAGTCGGCATTGTGCGTTTTAAATTTAATTCCGATGCAATATCTGATTTTCATCGTCAATAGGAATGTCCAAGGGATACAGTAAACCTGAAGTGAAGCATCGGAATCTAAAACTGGACTCACAGGAGATGTTCAAATCATAGAAAGTGATATTGTCGGTCCTCTTGTACTAAAGTCGCGATTGTGAATTTTGTATTAAATTCGGATGCAATTTCTGTGTTTCATCGTCAATAAGAAGGTCCAAGGGATACAGTAAACCTGAAGTGAAACATCGGAATCTAAAACTGGACTCACAGGAGAGGTTCAAATCATAGAAAGTTAGAGTGTCAGTCCTCTTGTACTTAAGTCGGCATTGTGCCTTTTGTATTAAATTCGGCTGCAAACTCTGTGTTTCTTCGTCAATAAGAAGGTCCAAGGGATACAGTAAACCTGAAGTGAAGCATCGGAATCTAAAACTGAACTCACAGGAGAGGTTCAAATCATAGAAAGTGAGAGTGTTAGTCGTCTTCTACTTAGGTCGGCACTGTTCCTTTTGAATTTAATTCCGATGCAATTTCTGTGTTTCATCGTAAATAAGAACGTCCAAGGGATACAGTAAACCTGAAGTGAAGCATCGGAATCTGAAACTGGACTCACAGGAGAGGTTCAAATCATAGAGATTGAGAGTGACAGTCCTCTTGTACTTAAGTCACCATTGTGACTTTTGTATAAATTTCGGATGCAATTTCTGTGTTTCATCGTCAATAAGAAGGTCCAAGGGATACAGTAAACCTGAAGTGAAGCATCGGAATCTGAAACTGGACTCACAGAAGAGGTTCAAATCATAGAAAGTGAGAGTGTCAGTCCTCTTGTACTTAAGTCGCCATTGTGCCTTTTGTATTAAATTCGGATGCAATTTCTGTGTGTCATCGTCAACAAGAAGGTCGAAGGGATACAGTAAACCTGAAGTAAAGCATCGGAATCTAAAACTGGACTCACAGGAGAGGTTCAAATCATAGAAAGTGAGAGTGTCAGTCCTCTTGTACTTAAGTCGCCATTGTGCCTTTTGTATTAAATTCAGATGAAATTTCTGTGTGTCATCGTCAATAAGAAGGTCGAAGGGATACAGTTAACCTGAAGTAAAGCATCGGAATCTAAAACTGGACTCACAGGAGAGGTTCAAAACATAGAAAGTGAGAGTGTCAGTCCTCTTTTACTTAAGTCGGCATTGTGCGTTTTAAATTTAATTCCGATGCAATATCTGTTTTTCATCGTCAATAAGAATGTCCAAGGGATACAGTAAGCCTGAAGTGAAGCATCGGAATCTAAAACTGGACTCACAGGAGATGTTCAAATCATAGAAAGTGATATTGTCGGTCCTCTTGTACTAAAGTCGCTATTGTGATTTTTGTATTAAATTCGGATGCAATTTCTGTGTTTCATCGTCAATAAGAAGGTCGAAGGGATACAGTAAACCTGAAGTGAAACATCGGAATCTAAAACTGGACTCACAGGAGAGGTTCAAATCATAGAAAGTTAGAGTGTCAGTCCTCATGTACTTAAGTCGGCATTGTGCCTTTTGTATTAAATTCGGATGCAAACTCTGTGTTTCTTCGTCAATAAGAAGGTCCAAGGGATACAGTAAACCTGAAGTGAAGCATCGGAATCTAAAATTGAACTCACAGGAGAGGTTCAAATCATAGAAAGTGAGAGTGTTAGTCGTCTTCTACTTAGGTCGGGACTGTGCCTTTTGAATTTAATTCCGATGCAATTTCTGTGTTTCATCGTCAATAAGAACGTCCAAGGGATACAGTAAACCTGAAGTGAAGCATCGGAATCTGAAACTGGACGCACAGGAGAGGTTCAAATCATAGAAAGAGAGAGTGTCAGTCCTCTTGTACTTAAGTCACCATTGTGACTTTTGTATTAATTTCGGATGCAATTTCTGTGTTTCATCGTCAATAAGAAGGTCCAAGGGATACAGTAAACCTGAAGTGAAGCATCGGAATCTAAAACTGAACTCACAGGAGAGGTTCAAATCATAGAATGTGAGAGTGTCAGTCCTCTTGTACTTACGTCGCCATTGTGCCTTTTGTATTAATTTCGGATGCAATTTCTGTGTGTCATCATCAATAAGAAGGTCGAAGGTATACAGTAAACCTGAAGTAAAGCATCGGAATCTAAAACTGGACTCACAGGAGAGGTTCAAATCATAGAAAGTGAGAGTGTCAGTCCTCTTGTACTTAAGTCGCCATTGTGCCTTTTGTGTTAAATTCGGATGCAATTTCTGTGTGTCATCGTCAATAAGAAGGTCGAAGAGATACAGTAAACCTGAAGTAAAGCATCGGAATCTAAAACTGGACTCACAGGAGAGGTTCAAATCATAGAAAGTGACAGTGTCAGTCCTCTTTTACTTAAGTCGGCATTGTGCGATTTAAATTTAATTCCGATGAAATTTCTGTTTTTCATCGTCAATAAGAATGTCCAAGGGATACAGTAAACCTGAAGTGAAGCATCGGAATCTAAAACTGGACTCACAGGAGATGTTCAAATCATAGAAAGTGATATTGTCGGTCCTCTTGTACTAAAGTCGCTATTGTGATTTTTGTATTAAATTCGGATGCAATTTCTGTGTTTCATCGTCAATAAGAACGTCCAAGGGATACAGTAAACCTGAAGTGAAACATCGGAATCTAAAACTGGACTCACAGGAGAGGTTCAAATCATAGAAAGTTAGAGTGTCAGTCCTCATGTACTTAAGTCGGCATTGTGCCTTTTGTATTAAATTCGGATGCAAACTCTGTGTTTCTTCGTCAATAAGAAGGTCCAAGGGATACAGTAAACCTGAAGTGAAGCATCGGAATCTAAAATTGAACTCACAGGAGAGGTTCAAATCATAGAAAGTGAGAGTGTTAGTCGTCTTCTACTTAGGTCGGCACTGTGCCTTTTGAATTTAATTCCGATGCAATTTCTGTGTTTCATCGTCAATAAGAACGTCCAAGGGATACAGTAAACCTGAAGTGAAGCATCGGAATCTGAAACTGGACGCACAGGAGAGGTTCAAATCATAGAAAGAGAGAGTGTCAGTCCTCTTGTACTTAAGTCACCATTGTGACTTTTGTATTAATTTCGGATGCAATTTCTGTGTTTCATCGTCAATAAGAAGGTCCAAGGGATACAGTAAACCTGAAGTGAAGCATCGGAATCTAAAACTGAACTCACAGGAGAGGTTCAAATCATAGAATGTGGGAGTGTCAGTCCTCTTGTACTTACGTCGCCATTGTGCCTTTTGTATTAAATTCGGATGCAATTTCTGTGTGTCATCATCAATAAGAAGGTCGAAGGGATACAGTAAACCTGAAGTAAAGCATCGGAATCTAAAACTGGACTCACAGGAGAGGTTCAAATCATAGAAAGTGAGAGTGTCAGTCCTCTTGTACTTAAGTCGCCATTGTGCCTTTTGTATTAAATTCGGATGCAATTTCTGTGTGTCATCGTCAATAAGAAGGTCGAAGGGATACAGTAAACCTGAAGTAAAGCATCGGAATCTAAAACTGGACTCACAGGAGAGGTTCAAATCATAGAAAGTGACAGTGTCAGTCCTCTTTTACTTAAGTCGGCATTGTGCGATTTAAATTTAATTTCGATGCAATATCTGTTTCTCATCGTCAATAAGAATGTCCAAGGGATACAGTAAACCTGAAGTGAAGCATCGGAATCTAAAACTGGACTCACAGGAGATGTTCATATCATAGAAAGTGATATTGTCGGTCCTCTTGTACTAAAGTCGCCATTGTGATTTTTGTATTAAATTCGTATGCTATTTCTGTGTTTCATCGTCAATAAGAAGGTCCAAGGGATACAGTAAACCTGAAGTGAAGCTTCGGAATCTAAAACTGGACTCACAGGAGAGGTTCAAATGATAGAATGTTAGAGTGTGAGTGCTCTTGTACTTAAGTCGGCATTGTGCCTTTTGTATTAAATTCGGATGCAAACTCTGTGTTTCTTCGTCAATAAGAAGGTCCAAGGGATACAGTAAACCTGAAGTGAAGCATCGGAATCTAAAACTGAACTCCCAGGAGAGGTTTAAATCATAGAAAGTGAGAGTGTCAGTCCTCTTTTACTTAAGTCGACATTGTGCCATTTGTATTAAATTCGGATGAAATTTCTGTGTTTCATCGTCAATAAGAAGGTCCAAGGGATACAGTAAACCTGAAGTGAAGCATCGGAATCTAAAACTGGACTCACAGGAGAGGTTCAAATCATAGAAAGTGAGAGTGTCAGTCCTATTGGACTTAAGTCGCCATTGTGCCTTTTGTATTAAATTCGGATGCTATTTCTGTGTTTCATCGGCAATAAGAAGGTCCAACGGATACGGTAAATCTGAAGTGAAGCATCGGAATCTGAAACTGGACTCACAGGAGAGGTTCAAATCATAGAAAGTGAGAGAGTCAGTCCTCTTGTACTTAAGTCACCATTGTGACTTTTGTATTAATTTCGGATGCAATTTCTGTGTTTCATCGTCAAAAAGAAGGTCCAAGGGATACAGTAAACCTGAAGTGAAGCATCGGAATCTAAAACTGGACTCACAGGAGAGGTTTAAATCATAAAAAGTGAGAGTGTCAGTCCTCTTGTACTTACGTCGCCATTGTGCCTTTTGTATTAAACTCGGATGCAATTTCTGTGTGTCATCGCCAATAAGAAGGTCGAAGGGATACAGAAAACCTGAAGTAAAGCATCGGAATCTAAAACAGGACTCACAGGAGAGGTTCAAATCATAGAAAGTGAGAGTGTCAGTCCTCTTGTACTTAAGTCGCCATTGTGCCTTTTGTATTAAATTCGGATGCAATTTCTGTGTGTCATCGTCAATAAGAAGGTCGAAGGGTTACAGTAAACCTCAAGTAAAGCATCGGAATCTAAAACTGGACTCACAGGAGAGGTTCAAATCATAGAAAGTGAGAGTGTCAGTCCTCTTTTACTTAAGTCGGCATTGTGCGTTTTAAATTTAATTCCGATGAAATTTCTGTTTTTCATCGTCAATAAGAATGTCCAAGGGATACAGTAAACCTGAAGTGAAGCATCGGAATCTAAAACTGGACTCACAGGAGATTTTCAAATCATAGAAAGTGATATTGTCGGTCCTCTTGTACTAAAGTCGCCATTGTGATTTTTGTATTAAATTCGGATGCAATTTCTGTGTTTCATCGTCAATAAGAAGGTCCAAGGGATACAGTAAACCTGAAGTGAAACATCGGAATCAAAAACTGGACTCACAGGAGAGGTTCAAATCATAGAAAGTTAGAGTGTCAGTCCTCTTGTACTTAAGTCGCCATTGTGCCTTTTGTATTAAATTCGGATGCAATTTCTGTGTGTCATCGTCAACAAAAAGGTCGAAGGGATACAGTAAACCTGAAGTAAAGCATCGGAATCTAAAACTGGACTCACAGGAGAGGTTCAAATCATAGAAAGTGAGAGTGTCAGTCCTCTTGTACTTAAGTCGCCATTGTGCCTTTTGTATTAAATTCAGATGTAATTTCTGTGTGTCATCGTCAATAAGAAGGTCCAAGGGATACAGTAAACCTGAAGTAAAGCATCGGAATCTAAAACTGGACTCACAGGAGAGGTTCAAATCATAGAAAGTGAGAGTGTCAGACCTCTTTTACTTAAGTCGGCATTGTGCGTTTTAAATTTAATTCCGATGCAATATCTGATTTTCATCGTCAATAAGAACGTCCAAGGGATACAGTAAACCTGAAGTGAAGCATCGGAATCTGAAACTGGACGCACAGGAGAGGTTCAAATCATAGAAAGAGAGAGTGTCAGTCCTCTTGTACTTAAGTCACCATTGTGACTTTTGTATTAATTTCGGATGCAATTTCTGTGTTTCATCGTCAATAAGAAGGTCCAAGGGATACAGTAAACCTGAAGTGAAGCATCGGAATCTAAAACTGAACTCACAGGAGAGGTTCAAATCATAGAATGTGAGAGTGTCAGTCCTCTTGTACTTACGTCGCCATTGTGCCTTTTGTATTAATTTCGGATGCAATTTCTGTGTGTCATCATCAATAAGAAGGTCGAAGGTATACAGTAAACCTGAAGTAAAGCATCGGAATCTAAAACTGGACTCACAGGAGAGGTTCAAATCATAGAAAGTGAGAGTGTCAGTCCTCTTGTACTTAAGTCGCCATTGTGCCTTTTGTATTAAATTCGGATGCAATTTCTGTGTGTCATCGTCAATAAGAAGGTCGAAGGGATACAGTAAACCTGAAGTAAAGCATCGGAATCTAAAACTGGACTCACAGGAGAGGTTCAAATCATAGAAAGTGACAGTGTCAGTCCTCTTTTACTTAAGTCGGCATTGTGCGATTGAAATTTAATTCCGATGAAATTTCTGTTTTTCATCGTCAATAAGAATGTCCAAGGGATACAGTAAACCTGAAGTGAAGCATCGGAATCTAAAACTGGACTCACAGGAGATGTTCAAATCATAGAAAGTGATATTGTCGGTCCTCTTGTACTAAAGTCGCTATTGTGATTTTTGTATTAAATTCGGATGCAATTTCTGTGTTTCATCGTCAATAAGAACGTCCAAGGGATACAGTAAACCTGAAGTGAAACATCGGAATCTAAAACTGGACTCACAGGAGAGGTTCAAATCATAGAAAGTTAGAGTGTCAGTCCTCATGTACTTAAGTCGGCATTGTGCCTTTTGTATTAAATTCGGATGCAAACTCTGTGTTTCTTCGTCAATAAGAAGGTCCAAGGGATACAGTAAACCTGAAGTGAAGCATCGGAATCTAAAATTGAACTCACAGGAGAGGTTCAAATCATAGAAAGTGAGAGTGTTAGTCGTCTTCTACTTAGGTCGGCACTGTGCCTTTTGAATTTAATTCCGATGCAATTTCTGTGTTTCATCGTCAATAAGAACGTCCAAGGGATACAGTAAACCTGAAGTGAAGCATCGGAATCTGAAACTGGACGCACAGGAGAGGTTCAAATCATAGAAAGAGAGAGTGTCAGTCCTCTTGTACTTAAGTCACCATTGTGACTTTTGTATTAATTTCGGATGCAATTTCTGTGTTTCATCGTCAATAAGAAGGTCCAAGGGATACAGTAAACCTGAAGTGAAGCATCGGAATCTAAAACTGAACTCACAGGAGAGGTTCAAATCATAGAATGTGAGAGTGTCAGTCCTCTTGTACTTACGTCGCCATTGTGCCTTTTGTATTAAATTCGGATGCAATTTCTGTGTGTCATCATCAATAAGAAGGTCGAAGGGATACAGTAAACCTGAAGTAAAGCATCGGAATCTAAAACTGGACTCACAGGAGAGGTTCAAATCGTAGAAAGTGAGAGTGTCAGTCCTCTTGTACTTAAGTCGCCATTGTGCCTTTTGTATTAAATTCGGATGCAATTTCTGTGTGTCATCGTCAATAAGAAGGTCGAAGGGATGCAGTAAACCTGAAGTAAAGCATCGGAATCTAAAACTGGGCTCACAGGAGAGGTTCAAATCATAGAAAGTGACAGTGTCAGTCCTCTTTTACTTAAGTCGGCATTGTGCGATTTAAATTTAATTTCGATGCAATATCTGTT
The DNA here is from genome assembly GCF_021461395.2 of Schistocerca americana. Taxonomy (NCBI): domain Eukaryota; kingdom Metazoa; phylum Arthropoda; class Insecta; order Orthoptera; family Acrididae; genus Schistocerca; species Schistocerca americana. The sequence continues at coordinate 5,843,576 of NW_025725906.1, forward strand.
TCTCATCGTCAATAAGATTGTCCAAGGGATACAGTAAACCTGAAGTGAAGCATCGGAATCTAAAACTGGACTCACAGGAGATGTTCATATCATAGAAAGTGATATTGTCGGTCCTCTTGTACTAAAGTCGCCATTGTGATTTTTGTATTAAATTCGTATGCAATTTCTGTGTTTCATCGTCAATAAGAAGGTCCAAGGGATACAGTAAACCTGAAGTGAAGCATCGGAATCTAAAACTGGACTCACAGGAGAGGTTCAAATGATAGAATGTTAGAGTGTGAGTGCTCTTGTACTTAAGTCGGCATTGTGCCTTTTGTATTAAATTCGGATGCAAACTCTGTGTTTCTTCGTCAATAAGAAGGTCCAAGGGATACAGTAAACCTGAAGTGAAGCATCGGAATCTAAAACTGAACTCCCAGGAGAGGTTTAAATCATAGAAAGTGAGAGTGTCAGTCCTCTTGTACTTAAGTCGACATTGTGCCATTTGTATTAAATTCGGATGAAATTTCTGTGTTTCATCGTCAATAAGAAGGTCCAAGGGATACAGTAAACCTGAAGTGAAGCATCGGAATCTAAAACTGGACTCACAGGAGAGGTTCAAATCATAGAAAGTGAGAGTGTCAGTCCTATTGGACTTAAGTCGCCATTGTGCCTTTTGTATTAAATTCGGATGCTATTTCTGTGTTTCATCGGCAATAAGAAGGTCCAACGGATACGGTAAATCTGAAGTGAAGCATCGGAATCTGAAACTGGACTCACAGGAGAGGTTCAAATCATAGAAAGTGAGAGAGTCAGTCCTCTTGTACTTAAGTCACCATTGTGACTTTTGTATTAATTTCGGATGCAATTTCTGTGCTTCATCGTCAAAAAGAAGGTCCAAGGGATACAGTAAACCTGAAGTGAATATCGGAATCTAAAACTGGACTCACAGGAGAGGTTTAAATCATAAAAAGTGAGAGTGTCAGTCCTCTTGTACTTACGTCGCCATTGTGCCTTTTGTATTAAGCTCGGATGCAATTTCTGTGTGTCATCGCCAATAAGAAGGTCGAAGGGATACAGAAAACCTGAAGTAAAGCATCGGAATCTAAAACAGGACTCACAGGAGAGGTTCAAATCATAGAAAGTGAGAGTGTCAGTCCTCTTGTACTTAAGTCGCCATTGTGCCTTTTGTATTAAATTCGGATGCAATTTCTGTGTGTCATCGTCATTAAGAAGGTCGAAGGGTTACAGTAAACCTGAAGTAAAGCATCGGAATCTAAAACTGGACTCACAGGAGAGGTTCAAATCATAGAAAGTGAGAGTGTCAGTCCTCTTTTACTTAAGTCGGCATTGTGCGTTTTAAATTTAATTCCGATGCAATATCTGATTTTCATCGTCAATAGGAATGTCCAAGGGATACAGTAAACCTGAAGTGAAGCATCGGAATCTAAAACTGGACTCACAGGAGATGTTCAAATCATAGAAAGTGATATTGTCGGTCCTCTTGTACTAAAGTCGCGATTGTGAATTTTGTATTAAATTCGGATGCAATTTCTGTGTTTCATCGTCAATAAGAAGGTCCAAGGGATACAGTAAACCTGAAGTGAAACATCGGAATCTAAAACTGGACTCACAGGAGAGGTTCAAATCATAGAAAGTTAGAGTGTCAGTCCTCTTGTACTTAAGTCGGCACTGTGCCTTTTGTATTAAATTCGGATGCAAACTCTGTGTTTCTTCGTCAATAAGAAGGTCCAAGGGATACAGTAAACCTGAAGTGAAGCATCGGAATCTAAAACTGAACTCACAGGAGAGGTTCAAATCATAGAAAGTGAGAGTGTTAGTCGTCTTCTACTTAGGTCGGCACTGTTCCTTTTGAATTTAATTCCGATGCAATTTCTGTGTTTCATCGTAAATAAGAACGTCCAAGGGATACAGTAAACCTGAAGTGAAGCATCGGAATCTGAAACTGGACTCACAGGAGAGGTTCAAATCATAGAGAGTGAGAGTGACAGTCCTCTTGTACTTCAGTCACCATTGTGACTTTTGTATAAATTTCGGATGCAATTTCTGTGTTTCATCGTCAATAAGAAGGTCCAAGGGATACAGTAAACCTGAAGTGAAGCATCGGAATCTGAAACTGGACTCACAGGAGAGGTTCAAATCATAGAAAGTGAGAGTGTCAGTCCTCTTGTACTTAAGTCGCCATTGTGCCTTTTGTATTAAATTCGGATGCAATTTCTGTGTGACATCGTCAACAAGAAGGTCGAAGGGATACAGTAAACCTGAAGTAAAGCATCGGAATCTAAAACTGGACTCACAGGAGAGGTTCAAATCATAGAAAGTGAGAGTGTCAGTCCTCTTGTACTTAAGTCGCCATTGTGCCTTTTGTATTAAATTTAGATGCAATTTCTGTGTGTCATCGTCAATAAGAAGGTCGAAGGGATACAGTAAACCTGAAGTAAAGCATCGGAATCTAAAACTGGACTCACAGGAGAGGTTCAAATCATAGAAAGTGAGAGTGTCAGTCCTCTTTTACTTAAGTCGGCATTGTGCATTTTAAATTTAATTCCGATGCAATATCTGTTTTTCATCGTCAATAAGAATGTCCAAGGGATACAGTAAGCCTGAAGTGAAGCATCGGAATCTAAAACTGGACTCACAGGAGATGTTCAAATCATAGAAAGTGATATTGTCGGTTCTCTTGTACTAAAGTCGCCATTGTGATTTTTGTATTAAATTCGGATGCAATTTCTGTGTTTCGTCGTCAATAAGAAGGTCCATGGGATACAGTAAACCTGAAGTGAAGCATCGGAATCTAAAACTGGACTCACAGGAGAGGTTCAAATCATAGAAAGTTAGAGTGTCAGTCCTCTTGTACTTAAGTCGGCATTGTGCCTTTTGTATTAAATTCGGATGCAAACTCTGTGTTTCTTCGTCAATACGAAGGTCCAAGGGATACAGTAAACCTGAAGTAAAGCATCGGAATCTAAAACTGGACTCACAGGAGAGGTTCCAATCATAGAAAGTGAGGGTGTCATTCCTCTTGTACTTAAGTCGCCATTGTGCCTTTTGTATTAAATTCGGATGCAATTTCTGGGTGTCATCGTCAATAAGAAGGTCGAAGGGATACAGTAAACCTGAAGTAAAGCATCGGAATCTAAAACTGGACTCACAGGAGAGGTTCAAATCATAGAAAGTGACAGTGTCAGTCCTCTTTTACTTAAGTCGGCATTGTGCGATTTAAATTTAATTCCGATGCAATATCTGTTTTTCATCGTCAATAAGAATGTCCAAGGGATACAGTAAACCTGAAGTGAAGCATCGGAATCTAAAACTGGACTCACAGGAGATGTTCAAATCATAGAAAGTGATATTGTCGGTCCTCTTGTACTAAAGTCGCCATCGTGATTTTTGTATTAAATTCGTATGCAATTTCTGTGTTTCATCGTCAATAAGAAGGTCCAAGGGATACAGTAAACCTGAAGTGAAGCATCGGAATCTAAAACTGGACTCACAGGAGAGGTTCAAATGATAGAAAGTTAGAGTGTGAGTGCTCTTGTACTTAAGTCGGCATTGTGCCTTTTGTATTAAATTCGGATGCAAACTCTGTGTTTCTTCGTCAATAAGAAGGTCCAAGGGATACAGTAAACCTGAAGTGAAGCATCGGAATTTAAAACTGAACTCCCAAGAGAGGTTCAAATCATAGAAAGTGAGAGTGTCTGTCCTCTTGTACTTAAGTCGACATTGTGCCATTTGTATTAAATTCGGATGCAATTTCTGTGTTTCATCGTCAATAAGAAGGTCCAAGGGATACAGTAAACCTGAAGTGAAGCATTGGAATCTAAAACTGGACTCACAGGAGAGGTTCAAATCATAGAAAGTGAGAGTGTCAGTTCTATTGGACTTAAGTCGCCATTGTGCATTTGTATTAAATTCGGATGCTATTTCTGTGTTTCATCGGCAATAAGAAGGTCCAAGGGATACAGTAAATCTGAAGTGAAGCATCGGAATCTGAAACTGGACTCACAGGAGAGGTTCAAATCATAGAAAGTGAGAGAGTCAGTCCTGTTGTACTTAAGTCACCATTGTGACTTTTGTATTAATTTCGGATGCAATTTCTGTGTTTCATCGTCAAAAAGAAGGTCCAAGGGATACAGTAAACCTGAAGTAAAGCATCGGAATCTAAAACTGGACTCACAGGAGAGGTTTAAATCATAAAAAGTGAGAGTGTCAGTCCTCTTGTACTTAAGTCGCCATTGTGCCTTTTGTATTAAACTCGGATGCAATTTCTGTTTGTCATCGTCAATAAGAAGGTCGAAGGGATACAGTAAACCTGAAGTAAAGCATCGGAATCTAAAACAGGACTCACAGGAGAGGTTCAAATCATAGAAAGTGAGAGTGTCAGTCCTCTTGTACTTAAGTCGCCATTGTGCCTTTTGTATTAAATTCGGATGCAATTTCTGTGTGTCATCGTCAATAAGAAGGTCGAAGGAATACAGTAAACCTGAAGTAAAGCATCGGAATCTAAAACTGGACTCACAGGAGAGGTTCAAATCATAGAAAGTGAGAGAGTCAGTCCTCTTTTACTTAAGTCGGCATTGTGCGTTTTAAATTTAATTCCGATGAAATATCTGTTTTTCATCGTCAATAAGAATGTCCAAGGGATACAGTAAACCTGAAGTGAAGCATCGGAATCCAAAACTGGACTCACAGGAGATTTTCAAATCATAGAAAGTGATATTCTCGGTCCTCTTGTACTAAAGTCGCCATTGTGATTTTTGTATTAAATTCGGATGCAATTTCTGTGTTTCATCGTCAATAAGAAGGTCCAAGGGATACAGTAAACCTGAAGTGAAACATCGGAATCTAAAACTGGACTCACAGGAGAGGTTCAAATCAAAGAAAGTTAAAGTGTCAGTCCTCTTGTACTGACGTCGCCATTGTGCCTTTTGTATTAAATTCGGATGCAATTTCTGTGTGTCATCGTCAACAAGAAGGTCGAAGGGATACAGTAAACCTGAAGTAAAGCATCGGAATCTAAAACTGGACTCACAGGAGAGGTTCAAATCATAGAAAGTGAGAGTGTCAGTCCTCTTGTACTTAAGTCGCCATTGTGCCTTTTGTATTAAATTCGGATGCAATTTCTGTGTGTCATCGTCAATAAGAAGGTCCAAGGGATACAGTAAACCTGAAGTAAAGCATCGGAATCTAAAACTGGACTCACAGAAGAGGTTCAAATCATAGAAAGTGAGAGTGTCAGACCTCTTTTACTTAAGTCGGCATTGTGCGTTTTAAATTTAATTCCGATGCAATATCTGATTTTCATCGTCAATAGGAATGTCCAAGGGATTCAGTAAACCTGAAGTGAAGCATCGGAATCTAAAACTGGACTCACAGGAGATGTTCAAATCATAGAAAGTGATATTGTCGGTCCTCTTGTACTAAAGTCGCGATTGTGAATTTTGTATTAAATTCGGATGCAATTTCTGTGTTTCATCGTCAATAAGAAGGTCCAAGGGATACAGTAAACCTGAAGTGAAACATCGGAATTTAAAACTGGACTCACAGGAGAGGTTCAAATCATAGAAAGTTAGAGTGTCAGTCCTCTTGTACTTAAGTCGGCATTGTGCCTTTTGTATTAAATTCGGATGCAAACTCTGTGTTTCTTCGTCAATAAGAAGGTCCAAGGGATACAGTAAACCTGAAGTGAAGCATCGGAATCTAAAACTGAACTCACAGGAGAGGTTCAAATCATAGAAAGTGAGAGTGTTAGTCGTCTTCTACTTAGGTCGGCACTGTTCCTTTTGAATTTAATTCCGATGCAATTTCTGTGTGTCATCGTCAATAAGAACGTCCAAGGGATACAGTAAACCTGAAGTGAAGCATCGGAATCTGAAACTGGACTCACAGGAGAGGTTCAAATCATAGAGACTGAGAGTGTCAGTCCTCTTGTACTTAAGCCACCATTGTGACTTTTGTATAAATTTCGGATGCAATTTCTGTGTTTCATCGTCAATAAGAAGGTCCAAGGGATACAGTAAACCTTAAGTGAAGCATCGGAATCTGAAACTGGTCTCACAGGAGAGGTTCAAATCATAGAAAGTGAGAGTGTCAGTCCTCTTGTACTTAAGTCGCCATTGTGCCTTTTGTATTAAATTCGGATGCAATTTCTGTGTGTCATCGTCAACAAGAAGGTCGAAGGGATACAGTAAACCTGAAGTAAAGCATCGGAATCTAAAACTGGACTCACAGGAGAGGTTCAAATCATAGAAAGTGAGAGTGTCAGTCCTCTTGTACTTAAGTCGCCATTGTGCCTTTTGTATTAAATTCAGATGCAATTTCTGTGTGTCATCGTCAATAAGATGGTCGAAGGGATACAGTAAACCTGAAGTAAAGCATCGGAATCTAAAACTGGACTCACAGGAGAGGTTCAAATCATAGAAAGTGAGAGTGTCAGTCCTCTTTTACTTAAGTCGGCATTGTGCGTTTTAAATTTAATTCCGATACAATATCTGTTTTTCATCGTCAATAAGAATGTCCAAGGGATACAGTAAGCCTGAAGTGAAGCATCGGAATCTAAAACTGGACTCACAGGAGATGTTCAAATCATAGAAAGTGATATTGTCGGTTCTCTTGTACTAAAGTCGCCATTGTGATTTTTGTATTAAATTCGGATGCAATATCTGTGATTCATCGTCAATAAGAAGGTCAAGGGATACAGTAAACCTGAAGTGAAGCATCGGAATCTAAAACTGGACTCACAGGAGAGGTTCAAATCATAGAAAGTGAGAGTGTCAGTCCACTTGTACTTAAGTCGGCTTTGTGCCTTTTGTATTAAATTCGGATGCAAACTCTGTGTTTCTTCGTCAATACGAAGGTCCAAGGGATACAGTAAACCTGAAGTGAAGCATCGGAATCTAAAACTGAACTCACAGGAGAGGTTCAAATTATAGAAAGTGAGAGTGTCAGTCCTCATTTACTTAAGTCGGCATTGTGCGTTTTAAATGTAATTCCGATGCAATATCTGTTTTTCATCGTCAATAAGAAGGTCCAAGGGATACAGTAAACCTAAAGTGAAGCATCGGAATCTAAAACTGGACTCACAGGAGATGTTCAAATCATAGAAAGTGAGATTGTCGGTCCTCTTGCACTAAAGTCGCCATTGTGATTTTTGTATTAAATTCGGATGCAATTTCTGTGTTTCCTCGTCAATAAGAAGGTCCAAGGGATACAGTAAACCTGAAGTGAAGCATCGGAATCTAAAACTGGACTCACAGGAGAGGTGCAAATCATAGAGAGTTAGAGTGTCAGTCCTCTTGTACTTAAGTCGGCATTGTACCTTTTGTATTAAATTCGGATGCAAACTCTGTGTTTCATCGTCAATTAGAAGGTCCAAGGGATACAGTAAACCTGAAGTGAAGCATCGGAATGTAAAACTGGACTCACAGGAGAGGTTCAAATCATAGAAAGTGAGAGTGTCAGTCCTCTTGTACTTAAGTCGGCATTGTGCCTTTTGAATTTAATTCCGATGCAATTTCTGTGTTTCATCGTCAATAAGAACGTCCAAGGGATACAGTAAACCTGAAGTGAGGCATCGGAATCTAAAACTGGACTCACTGGAGAGGTTCAAATCATAGAAAGTTAGAGTGTCAGTCCTCTTGTACTTAATTCGGCATTGTACCTTTTCTATTAAATTCGGATGCAAACTCTGTGTTTCATCGTCAATTAGAAGGTCGAAGGGATACAGTAAACCTGAAGTGAAGCATCGGAATCTAAAACTGGACTCACAGGAGAGGTTCAAATCAGAGGAAGTGAGAGTGTCAGTCCTCTTGTACTTAAGTCGGAATTCTGCCTTTTGAATTTAATTCCGATGCAATTTCTGTGTTTCATCGTCAATAAGAAGGTGCAAGGTATACAGTAAACCAGAAGTGAGGCATCGGAATCTAAATCTGATCTCACAGGAGAGGTTCGAATCATGGAAAGTGAGAGTGTCAGTGCTCTTGTACTTAAGTCGGCATTGTGCCATTTGTATTAAATTCGGATGCAATTTCTGTGTTTCATCGTCAATTAGAAGGTCCAAGGGATACAGTAAACCTGAAGTGAAGCATCGGAATCTAAAATTGGACTCACAGCAGGGGTTCAAATCATAGAAAGTTAGAGTGTCAGTCCTCTTGTACTTAAGTCGGCATTGTGCCTATTGAATTTAATTCCGATGCCTTTTCTGTGTTTATTTGCCAAAAAGAAGGTCCAAGGGATATAGTAAACCTAAAGTGAAGCATCGGAATCTAAAACTGGACTCACAGGAGAGGTTCAAATCATAGAAAATTAGAGTGTCAATCCTCTTGTACTTAAGTCGGCATCGGAATCCAAAACTGGACTCACAGGTGAGGTTCAAATCATAGAAAATTAGAGTGTCAGTCCTCTTGTACTTATGTCAGCATTGTGCCTTTTGTATTAAATTAGGATACAAACTCTGTGTTTCGTCGTCAATAAGAAGGTCCAAGGGATACAGTAAACCTGAAGTGAAGCATCGGAATCTAAAACTGGACTCACAGGAGAGGTTCAAATCATAGAAAGTTAGAGTGGCAGTCCTCTTGTACTTAAGTCGGCATTGTGCCATTTGCATTCAATTCGGATGCAATTTCTGTGTTTCGTCGTCAACAAGAAGGTCCAAGGGATACAGTAAACCTGAAGTGAAGCATCGGAATCTAAAACTGGACTCACAGGGGAGGTTCAAATCATAGAAAATGAGAGTGTCAGTCCTCTTGTACATAAGTCGCAATTGTGCCATTTGCATTCAATTCGGATGCAATTTCTGTGTTTCGTCGTCAATAAGAAGGTCCAAGGGATACAGTAAACCTGAAGTGAAGCATCGGAATCTAAAACTGGACTCACAGGGGAGGTTCAAATCATAGAAAGTGAGAGTGCCAGTCCTCTTGTACTTAAGTCGCCATTGTGCCTTTTGTATTAAATTCGGATGCAATTTCTGTTTTCATCGTCAATAAGAAGGTCCAAGGTATACAGTAAACCTGAAGTGAAGCATCGGAATCTAAATCTGACCTCACAGGAGAGGTTCAAATCATAGAAAGTGAGAGTGTCAGTCCTCTTGTACTTAAGTCGCCATTGTGATTTTTGTATTAAATTCGGATGCAAACTCTGTGTTTCGTCGTCAATAAGAAGGTCCAAGGGATACAGCAAACCTGAAGTGAAGCATCGGAATCTAAAACTGGACTCACAGGAGAGGTTCAAATCATAGAAAGTGAGAGTGTCAGTCCTCTTGTAATTAAGTCGCCATTGTGCCTTTTGTATTAAATTCGGATGCAATTTCTGTGTTTCATCGTCAATAAGAAGGTCCAAGGGATACAGTAAACCTGAAGTGAAGCATCGGAAACCAAAACTGGACTCACAGGTGAGGTTCAAATCATAGAAAGTTAGAGTGTCAGTCCTCTTGTACTTAAGTCGGCATTGTGCTTTTTGTATTAAATTCGGATGCAAACTCTGTGTTTCGTCGTCAATAAGAAGGTCCAAGGGATACAGCAAACCTGAAGTGAAGCATCGGAATCTAAAACTGGACTCACAGTAGAGGTTCTAATCATAGAAAGTTAGAGTGTCAGTCCTCTTGTACTTACGTCGGCATTGTACCTTTTGTATTAAATTCGGATGCAAACTCTGTGTTTCATCGTCAATTAAAAGGTCCAAGGGATACAGTAAACCTGAAGTGAAGCATCGGAAACTAAAACTGGACTCACAGGAGAGGTTCAAATCATAGAAAGTGAGAGTGTCAGTCCTCTTGTACTTAAGACGGCATTGTGCCTTTTGAATTTAATTCCGATGCAATTTCTGTGTTTCGTCGTCAATAAGAAGGTCCAAGGGATACAGTAAACCTGAAGTGAAGCATCCGAATCTAAAACTGGACTCACAGGGGAGGTTCAAATCATAGAAAGTGAGAGTGTCAGTCCTCTTGCACTTAAGTCGCCATTGTGCCTTTTGTATTAAATTCGGATGCAATTTCTGTTTTCATCGTCAATAAGAAGGTCCAAGGTATACAGTAAACCTGAAGTGAAGCATCGGAATCTAAATCTGACCTCACAGGAGAGGTTCAAATCATATAAAGTGAGAGTGTCAGTCCTCTTGTGCTTAAGTCGCCATTGTGATTTTTGTATTAAATTCGGATGCAATTTCTGTGTTTCATCGTCAATAAGAAGGTCCAAGGGATACAGTAAACCTGATAGGAAGGCATCGGAATCTAAAACTGGATTCACTGGAGAGGTTCAAATCATAGAAAGTTAGAGTGTCAGTGCTCTTGTACTTAAGTCGGCATTGTAACTTTTGTATTAAATTCGGATGCAAACTCTGTGTTTCATCGACAATTAGAAGGTCCAAGGGATACAGTAAACCTGAAGTGAAGCATCGGAATCTAAAACTGGACTCACAGGAGAGGTTCAAATCATAGAAAGTGAGAGTGTCAGTCCTCTTTTACTTAAGACGGCATTGTGCGTTTTAAATTTAATTCCGATGCAATATCTGTTTTTCATCGTCAATAAGAATGTCCAAGGGATACAGTAAGCCTGAAGTGAAGCCTCGGAATCTAAAACTGGACTCACAGGAGATGTTCAAATCATAGAAAGTGATATTGTCGGTTCTCTTGTACTAAAGTCGCCATTGTGATTTTTGTATTAAATTCGGATGCAATTTCTGTGTTTCATCGTCAATACGAAGGTCCAAGGGATACAGTAAACCTGAAGTGAAGCATCGGAATCTAAAACTGGACTCACAGGAGAGGTTCAAATCATAGAAAGTTAGAGTGTCAGTCCTCTTGTACTTAAGTCGGCATTGTGCCTTTTGTATTAAATTCGGATGCAAACTCTGTGTTTCTTCGTCAATACGAAGGTCCAAGGGATACAGTAAACCTGAAGTGAAGCATCGGAATCTAAAACTGAACTCACAGGAGAGGTTCAAATTATAGAAAGTGAGAGTGTCAGTCCTCATTTACTTAAGTCGGCATTGTGCGTTTTAAATTTAATTCCGATGCAATATCTGTTTTTCATCGTCAATAAGAAGGTCCAAGGGATACAGTAAACCTAAAGTGAAGCATCGAAATCTAAAACTGGACTCACAGGAGAGGTTCAAATCATAGAACGTTAGAGTGTCAGTTCTCCAGTACTTAAGTCGGCATTGTGCCTTTTGAATTTAATTCCGATACTTTTTCTGTGTTTCATCGTCAATAAGAAGGTGCAAGGTATACAGTAAACCTGAAGTGAAGCATCGGTATCTAAATCTGACCTCACAGGAGAAGTTCGAATCATGGAAAGTGAAAGTGTCAGTGCTCTTGTACTTAAGTCGGCATTGTGCCATTTGTATTAAATTCGGGTGCAATTTCTGTGTTTCATCGTCAATAAGAAGGTCCAAGGGATACAGTAAACCTGAACTGAAGCATCGGAATCTAAAACTGGACTCACAGGAGAGGTTCAAATCATAGAACGTTAGAGTGTCAGTTCTCCAGTACTTAAATCGGCATTGTGCCTTTTGAATTTAATTCCGATACTTTTTCTGTGTTTCATTGTCAATAAGAAGGTCCAAGGGATATAGTAAACCTGAAGTGAGGCATCGGAATCTAAAACTGAACCCACAGGAGAGGTTCAAATCATAGAAAGTTAGAATGTCAGTCCTCTTGTACTTAAGTCGGCATTTTTCCTTGTGTATTAAATTCGGATGCAATATCTGTGTTTCATCGTCAATAAGAAGGTGCAAGGTATACAGTAAACCGGATGTGAAGCATCGGAATCTAAAACTGGACTCACAGGAGAGGTTCAAATCATCGAAAGTGAGAGTGTCAGTCCTCTTGTACTTAAGTCGACATTGGGCCATTTGTATTAAATTCGGATGCAATTTCTGTGTTTCATCGTCAATAAGAAGGTCCAAGGGATACAGTAAACCTGAAGTGAAGCATCGTAAACTAAAACTGGACTCACTGGAGAGGTTCAAATCATAGAAAGTGAGAGTGTCAGTCCTCTTGTACTTAAGTCGCCATTGTGCCTTTTGTATTAAAATCGGATGCTAGTTCTGTGTTTCATCGTCAATAAGAAGGTCCAAGGAATACAGTAAACCTGAAGTGAAGCATCGGAAACCAAAACTGGACTCACAGGTGAGGTTCAAATCATAGAAAGTTAGAGTGTCAGTCCTCTTGTACTTAAGTCGGCATTGTGCTTTTTGTATTAAATTCGGATGCAAACTCTGTGTTTCGTCGTCAATAAGAAGGTCCAAGGGATACAGCAAACCTGAAGTGAAGCATCGGAATCTAAAACTGGACTCACAGGAGAGGTTCTAATCATAGAAAGTTAGAGTGTCAGTCCTCTTGTACTTAAGTCGACATTGGGCCATTTGTATTAAATTCGGATGCAATTTCTGTGTTTCATCGTCAATAAGAAGGTCCAAGGGATACAGTAAACCTGAAGTGAAGCATCGTAAACTAAAACTGGACTCACTGGAGAGGTTCAAATCATAGAAAGTGAGAGTGTCAGTCCTCTTGTACTTAAGTCGCCATTGTGCCTTTTGTATTAAAATCGGATGCTAGTTCTGTGTTTCATCGTCAATAAGAAGGTCCAAGGAATACAGTAAACCTGAAGTGAAGCATCGGAAACCAAAACTGGACTCACAGGTGAGGTTCAAATCATAGAAAGTTAGAGTGTCAGTCCTCTTGTACTTAAGTCGGCATTGTGCTTTTTGTATTAAATTCGGATGCAAACTCTGTGTTTCGTCGTCAATAAGAAGGTCCAAGGGATACAGCAAACCTGAAGTGAAGCATCGGAATCTAAAACTGGACTCACAGGAGAGGTTCTAATCATAGAAAGTTAGAGTGTCAGTCCTCTTGTACTTACGTCGGCATTGTACCTTTTGTATTAAATTCGGATGCAAACTCTGTGTTTCATCGTCAATTAAAAGGTCCAAGGGATACAGTAAACCTGAAGTGAAGCATCGGAAACTAAAACTGGACTCACAGGAGAGGTTCAAATCATAGAAAGTGAGAGTGTCAGTCCTCTTGTACTTAAGACGGCATTGTGCCTTTTGAATTTAATTCCGATGCAATTTCTGTGTTTCATCGACAATTAGAAGGTCCAAGGGATACAGTAAACCTGAAGTGAAGCATCGGAATCTAAAACTGGACTCACAGGAGAGGTTCAAATCATAGAAAGTTAGAGTGTCAGTCCTCTTGTACTTAAGTCGGCATTGTGCCTTTTGTATTAAATTCGGATGCAAACTCTGTGTTTCTTCGTCAATACGAAGGTCCAAGGGATACAGTAAACCTGAAGTGAAGCATCGGAATCTAAAACTGAACTCACAGGAGAGGTTCAAATTATAGAAAGTGAGAGTGTCAGTCCTCATTTACTTAAGTCGGCATTGTGCGTTTTAAATTTAATTCCGATGCAATATCTGTTTTTCATCGTCAATAAGAAGGTCCAAGGGATACAGTAAACCTAAAGTGAAGCATCGAAATCTAAAACTGGACTCACAGGAGAGGTTCAAATCATAGAACGTTAGAGTGTCAGTTCTCCAGTACTTAAGTCGGCATTGTGCCTTTTGAATTTAATTCCGATACTTTTTCTGTGTTTCATCGTCAATAAGAAGGTGCAAGGTATACAGTAAACCTGAAGTGAAGCATCGGTATCTAAATCTGACCTCACAGGAGAAGTTCGAATCATGGAAAGTGAAAGTGTCAGTGCTCTTGTACTTAAGTCGGCATTGTGCCATTTGTATTAAATTCGGGTGCAATTTCTGTGTTTCATCGTCAATAAGAAGGTCCAAGGGATACAGTAAACCTGAACTGAAGCATCGGAATCTAAAACTGGACTCACAGGAGAGGTTCAAATCATAGAACGTTAGAGTGTCAGTTCTCCAGTACTTAAATCGGCATTGTGCCTTTTGAATTTAATTCCGATACTTTTTCTGTGTTTCATTGTCAATAAGAAGGTCCAAGGGATATAGTAAACCTGAAGTGAGGCATCGGAATCTAAAACTGAACCCACAGGAGAGGTTCAAATCATAGAAAGTTAGAATGTCAGTCCTCTTGTACTTAAGTCGGCATTTTTCCTTGTGTATTAAATTCGGATGCAATATCTGTGTTTCATCGTCAATAAGGAGGTGCAAGGTATACAGTAAACCGGATGTGAAGCATCGGAATCTAAAACTGGACTCACAGGAGAGGTTCAAATCATCGAAAGTGAGAGTGTCAGTCCTCTTGTACTTAAGTCGACATTGGGCCATTTGTATTAAATTCGGATGCAATTTCTGTGTTTCATCGTCAATAAGAAGGTCCAAGGGATACAGTAAACCTGAAGTGAAGCATCGTAAACTAAAACAGGACTCACTGGAGAGGTTCAAATCATAGAAAGTGAGAGTGTCAGTCCTCTTGTACTTAAGTCGCCATTGTGCCTTTTGTATTAAAATCGGATGCTAGTTCTGTGTTTCATCGTCAATAAGAAGGTCCAAGGAATACAGTAAACCTGAAGTGAAGCATCGGAAACCAAAACTGGACTCACAGGTGAGGTTCAAATCATAGAAAGTTAGAGTGTCAGTCCTCTTGTACTTAAGTCGGCATTGTGCTTTTTGTATTAAATTCGGATGCAAACTCTGTGTTTCGTCGTCAATAAGAAGGTCCAAGGGATACAGCAAACCTGAAGTGAAGCATCGGAATCTAAAACTGGACTCACAGGAGAGGTTCTAATCATAGAAAGTTAGAGTGTCAGTCCTCTTGTACTTAAGTCGACATTGGGCCATTTGTATTAAATTCGGATGCAATTTCTGTGTTTCATCGTCAATAAGAAGGTCCAAGGGATACAGTAAACCTGAAGTGAAGCATCGTAAACTAAAACTGGACTCACTGGAGAGGTTCAAATCATAGAAAGTGAGAGTGTCAGTCCTCTTGTACTTATGTCGCCATTGTGCCTTTTGTATTAAAATCGGATGCTAGTTCTGTGTTTCATCGTCAATAAGAAGGTCCAAGGAATACAGTAAACCTGAAGTGAAGCATCGGAAACCAAAACTGGACTCACAGGTGAGGTTCAAATCATAGAAAGTTAGAGTGTCAGTCCTCTTGTACTTAAGTCGGCATTGTGCTTTTTGTATTAAATTCGGATGCAAACTCTGTGTTTCGTCGTCAATAAGAAGGTCCAAGGGATACAGCAAACCTGAAGTGAAGCATCGGAATCTAAAACTGGACTCACAGGAGAGGTTCTAATCATAGAAAGTTAGAGTGTCAGTCCTCTTGTACTTACGTCGGCATTGTACCTTTTGTATTAAATTCGGATGCAAACTCTGTGTTTCATCGTCAATTAAAAGGTCCAAGGGATACAGTAAACCTGAAGTGAAGCATCGGAAACTAAAACTGGACTCACAGGAGAGGTTCAAATCATAGAAAGTGAGAGTGTCAGTCCTCTTGTACTTAAGACGGCATTGTGCCTTTTGAATTTAATTCCGATGCAATTTCTGTGTTTCATCGACAATTAGAAGGTCCAAGGGATACAGTAAACCTGAAGTGAAGCATCGGAATCTAAAACTGGACTCACAGGAGAGGTTCAAATCAGAGAAAGTGAGAGTGTCAGTCCTCTTGTACTTAAGTCGGAATTGTACCTTTTAAATTTAATTCCGATGCAATTTCTTTGTTTCATCGTCAATAAGAAGGTGCAAGGTATACAGTAATCCTGAAGTGAAGCATCGGAATCTAAATCTGATCTCACAGGAGAAGTTCGAATCATGGAAAGTGAGAGTTTCAGTGCTCTTGTACTTATGTCGCCATTGTGCCTTTTGTATTAAATTCGGATGCAATTTCTGTGTTTCATCGTCAATAAGAAGGTCCAAGGCATACAGTAAACCTGAAGTGAAGCATCGGAATCTGAAACTGGACTCACAGGGGGGGTTCAAATCATAGAAAGTGAGAGTGTCAGTCCTCTTGTACTTAAGTCGCCATTGTGCCTTTTGTATTAAATTCGGATGCAATTTCTGTGTGCCATCGTCAACAAGAAGGTCGAAGGGATACAGTAAACCTGAAGTAAAGCATCGGAATCTAAAACTGGACTCACAGGAGAGGTTCAAATCATAGAAAGTGAGAGTGTCAGTCCTCTTTTACTTAAGTCGGCATTGTGCGTTTTAAATTTAATTCCGATGCAATATCTGTTTTTCATCGTCAATAAGAATGTCCAAGGGATACAGTAAGCCTGAAGTGAAGCATCGGAATCTAAAACTGGACTCACAGGAGATGTTCAAATCATAGAAAGTGATATTGTCGGTTCTCTTGTACTAAAACCGCCATTGTGATTTTTGTATTAAATTCGGATGCAATTTCTGTGTTTCATCGTCAATAAGAAGGTCCAAGGGATACAGTAAACCTGAAGTGAAGCATCGGAATCTAAAACTAGACTCACAGGAGAGGTTCAAATCATAGAAAGTTAGAGTGTCAGTCCTCTTGTACTTAAGTCGGCATTGTGCCATTTGTATTAAATTCGGATGCAAACTCTGTGTTTCTTCGTCAATACGAAGGTCCAAGGGATACAGTAAACCTGAAGTGAAGCATCGGAATCTAAAACTGAACTCACAGGAGAGGTTCAAATTATAGAAAGTGAGAGTGTCAGTCCTCATTTACTTAAGTCGGCATTGTGCGTTTTAAATTTAATTCCGATGCAATATCTGTTTTTCATCGTCAATAAGAAGGTCCAAGGGATACAGTAAATATGAAGTGAAGCATCGGAATATGAAACTGGACTCACAGGAGATGTTCAAATCATAGAAAGTGAGAGTGTCAGTCCTCTTGTACTTAAGTCGCCATTCTAATTTTTGTATTAAATTCGGATGCAATTTCTGTGTTTCATCGTCAATAAGAAGGTCCAAGGGATACAGTAAACCTGAAGTGAGGCATCGGAATCTAAAACTGGACTCACTGAAGAGGTTCAGATCATAGAAAGTTAGAGTGTCAGTCCTCTTGTACTTAAGTCGGCATTGTACCTTTTCTATTAAATTCGGATGCAAACTCTGTGTTTCATCGTCAATTAGAAGGTCGAAGGGATACTGTAAACCTGAAGTGAAGCATCGGAATCTAAAACTGGACTCACAGGAGAGGTTCAAATCAGAGAAAGTGAGAGTGTCAGTCCTCATTTACTTAAGTCGGCATTGTGCGTTTTAAATTTAATTCCGATGCAATTTCTGTGTTTCATCGTCAATAAGAAGGTGCAAGGTATACAGTAAACCTGAAGTGAGGCATCGGAATCTAAATCTGATCTCACAGGAGAAGTTCGAATCATGGAAAGTGAGAGTGTCAGTGCTCTTGTACTTAAGTCGGCATTGTGCCATTTGTATTAAATTCGGATGCAATTTCTGTGTGTCATCGTCAACAAGAAGGTCGAAGGGATACAGTAAACCTGAAGTAAAGCATCGGAATCAAAAACTGGACTCACAGAAGAGGTTCACATCATAGAAAGTGAGAGTGTCAGTCCTCTTGTACATAAGTCGCCATTGTGCCTTTTGTATTAAATTCAGAAGCAATTTCTGTGTGTCATCGTCAATAAGAAGGTCGAAGGGATACAGTAAACCTGAAGTAAAGCATCGGAATCTAAAACTGGACTCACAGGAGAGGTTCAAATCATAGAAAGTGAGAGTGTCAGTCCTCTTTTACTTAAGTCGGCATTGTGCGTTTTAAATTTAATTCCGATGCAATATCTGTTTTTCATCGTCAATAAGAATGTCCAAGGGATACAGTAAGCCTGAAGTGAAGCATCGGAATCTAAAACTGGACTCACAGGAGATTTTCAAATCATAGAAAGTGATATTGTCGGTTCTCTTGTACTAAAACCGCCATTGTGATTTTTGTATTAAATTCGGATGCAATTTCTGTGTTTCATCGTCAATAAGAAGGTCCAAGGAATACAGTAAACCTGAAGTGAAGCATCGGAATCTAAAACTGGACTCACAGGAGAGGTTCAAATCATAGAAAATTAGAGTGTCAGTCCTCTTGTACATAAGTCGGCATTGTGCCTTTTGTATTAAATTCGGATGCAAACTCTGTGTTTCGTCGTCAATACGAAGGTCCAAGGGATACAGTAAACCTGAAGTGAAGCATCGGAATCTAAAACTGAACTCACAGGAGAGGTTCAAATTATAGAAAGTGAGAGTGTCAGTCCTCATTTACTTAAGTCGGCATTGTGCGTTTTAAATTTAATTCCGATGCAATATCTGTTTTTCATCGTCAATAAGAAGGTCCAAGGGATACAGTAAACCTAAAGTGAAGCATCGGAATCTAAAACTGGACTCACAGGAGATGTTCAAATCATAGAAAGTGAGATTGTCGGTCCTCTTGTACTAAAGTCGCCATTGTGATTTTTGTATTAAATTCGGATGCAATTTCTGTGTTTCCTCGTCAATAAGAAGGTCCAAAGGATACAGTAAACCTGAAGTGAAGCATCGGAATCTAAAACTGGACTCACAGGAGAGGTGAAAATCATAGAGAGTTAGAGTGTCAGTCCTCTTGTACTTAAGTCGGCATTGTACCTTTTGTATTAAATTCGGATGCAAACTCTGTGTTTCATCGTCAATTAGAAGGTCCAAGGGATACAGTAAACCTGAAGTGAAGCATCGGAATGTAAAACTGGACTCACAGGAGAGGTTCAAATCATAGAAAGTGAGAGTGTCAGTATTCTTGTACTTAAGTCGGCATTGTGCCTTTTGAATTTAATTCCGATGCAATTTCTGTGTTTCATCGTCAATAAGAAGGTGCAAGGTATACAGTAAACCTGAAGTGAAGCATCAGAATCTAAAACTGGACTCACAGGATAGGTTCAAATCATAGAAAGCGAGAGTATTAGTCGTCTACTACTTAGGTCGGCACTGTGAATTTTTAATTTAATTCCGATGCAATTCCTGTGTTTCATCGTCAATAAGAACGTCCAAGGGATACAGTAAACCTGAAGTGAAGCATCGGAATCTAAAACTGGACTCACAGGAGATGTTCAAATCAAAGAAAGTGAGAGTGTCAGTTTTCTTGTACTTAAGTCACCATTGTAACTTTTGTATTAATTTCGGATGCAATTTCTGTGTTTCATCGTCAATAAGAAGGTCCAAAGGATACAGTAAACCTGAAGTGAAGCATCGGAATCTAAAACTAGACTCACAGGAGAGGTTCAAATCATAGAAAGTGAGAGTGTCAGTCATCTTGTACTTAAGTCGACATTCTGCCATTTGTATTAAATTCGGATGCAATTTCTGTGTTTCATCGTCAATAAGACGGTCCAAGGGATACAGTAAACCTGAAGTGAAGCATCGGAATCTAAAACAGGACTCACAGGAGAGGTTCAAATCAAAGAAAGTGAAAGTGTCAATCCTATTGTACTTAAGACGCCATTGTGCCTTTTGTATTAAATTCGGATGCTATTTCTGTGTTTCATCGTCAATAAGAAGGTCCAAGGGATACAGTAAATATGAAGTGAAGCATCGGAATCCGAAACTGGACTCACAGGAGATGTTCAAATCATAGAAAGTGAGAGTGTCAGTCCTCTTGTACTTAAGTCGCCATTGTAATTTTTGTATTAAATTCGGATGCAATTTCTGTGTTTCATCGTCAATAAGAAGGTCCAAGGGATACAGTAAACCTGAAGTGAGGCATCGGAATCTAAAACTGGACTCACTGGAGAGGTTCAAATCATAGAAAGTTAGAGTGTCAGTCCTCTTGTACTTAAGTCGGCATTGTACCTTTTCTATTAAATTCGGATGCAAACTCTGTGTTTCATCGTCAATTAGAAGGTCGAAGGGATACTGTAAACCTGAAGTGAAGCATCGGAATCTAAAACTGGACTCACAGGAGAGGTTCAAATCAGAGAAAGTGAGAGTGTCAGTCCTCTTGCACTTAAGTCGGCATTGTGCCTATTGAATTTAATTCCGATGCTTTTTCTGTGTTTATTTGCCAATAAGAAGGTCCAAGGGATATAGTAAACCTAAAGTGAAGCATCGGAAAACTAAAACTGGACTCACAGGAGAGGTTCAAATCATAGAAAATTAGAGTGTCAGTCCTCTTGTACTTAAGTCGGCATCGGAATCCAAAACTGGACTCACAGGTGAGGTTCAAATCATAGAAAATTAGAGTGTCAGTCCTCTTGTACTTAAGTCAGCATTGTGCCTTTTGTATTAAATTAGGATACAAACTCTGTGTTTCGTCGTCAATAAGAAGGTCCAAGGGATACAGTAAACCTGAAGTGAAGCATCGGAATCTAAAACTGGACTCACAGGAGAGGTTCAAATCATAGAAAGTTAGAGTGGCAGTCCTCTTGTACGTAAGTCGGCATTGTACCTTTTGTATTAAATTCGGATGCAAACTCTGTGTTTCATCGTCAATTAGAAGGTCCAAGGGATACAGTAAACCTGAAGTGAAGCATCGGAATCTAAAACTGGACTCAGAGGAGAGGTTCAAATCAGAGTAAGTGAGAGTGTCAGTCCTCTTGTACTTAAGTCGGCATTGTGCCATTTGTATTAAATTCGGATGCAATTTCTGTGTTTCATCGTCAATAAGAAGGTCCAAGGGATACAGTAAACCTGAAGTGAAGCATCGGAATCTAAAACTGGACTCACAGGAGAGGTTCAAATCATAGAAAGTTAGAGTGTCAGTTCTCCGGTACTTAAGTCGGCATTGTGCCTTTTGAATTTAATTCCGATGCTTTTTCTGTGTTTCATTGTCAATAAGAAGGCCCAAGGGATATAGTAAACCTGAAGTGAGGCATCGGAATCTAAAACTGGACTCACAGGAGAGGTTCAAATCATAGAAAGTGAGAGTGTCAGTACTCTTGTACTTAAGTCGCCATTGTGCCTATTGTATTAAATTCGGATGCAATATCTGTGTTTCATCGTCAATAAGATGGTCCAAGGGATACAGTAAACCTGAAGTGAAGCATCGGAAACTAAAACTGGACTCACAGGTGAGGTTCAAATCATAGAAAGTTAGAGTGTCAGTCCTCTTGTACTTAAGTCGGCATTGTGCTTTTTGTATTAAATTCGGATGCAATTTCTGTGTTTCATCGTCAATAAGAAGGTCCAAGGGATACAGTAAACCTGAAGTGCAGCATCGGAATCTAAAACTGGACTCACAGGAGAGGTTCAAATCATCGAAAGTGATAGTGTCAGTCCTCTTGTACTTACGTCGGCATTGTACCTTTTGTATTAAATTCGGATGCAAACTCTGTGTTTCATCGTCAATTAAAAGGTCCAAGGGATACAGTAAACCTGAAGTGAAGCATCGGAAACTAAAACTGGACTCACAGGAGAGGTTCAAATCATAGAAAGTGAGAGTATCAGTCATCTTGTACTTAAGACGGCATTGTGCCTTTTGAATTTAATTCCGATGCAATTTCTGTGTTTCATCGTCAATAAGAAGGTGCAAGGTATACAGTAAACCTGAAGTGAAGCATCGGAATCTAAATCTGATCTCACAGGAGGGGTTCGAATCATAGAAAGTGAGAGTGTCAGTCCCCTTATACATAAGTCGCAATTGTGCCATTTGCATTCAATTCGGATGCAATTTCTGTGTTTCGTCGTCAATAAGAAGGTCCAAGGGATACAGTAAACCTGAAGTGAAGCATCGGAATCTAAAACTGGACTCACAGGGGAGGTTCAAATCATAGAAAGTGAGAGTGTCAGTCCTCTTGTACTTAAGTCGCCATTGTGCCTTTTGTATTAAATTCGGATGCAATTTCTGTTTTCATCGTCAATAAGAAGGTCCAAGGTATACAGTAAACCTGAAGTGAAGCATCGGAATCTAAATCTGACCTCACAGGAGAGGTTCAAATCATAGAAAGTGAGAGTGTCAGTCCTCTTGTACTTAAGTCGGCATTGTGCTTTTTGTATTAAATTCGGATGCAAACTCTGTGTTTCGTCGTCAATAAGAAGGTCCAAGGGATACAGCTAACCTGAAGTGAAGCATCGGAATCTAAAACTGGACTCACAGGAGAGGTTCAAATCATAGAAAGTGAGAGTGTCAGTCCTCTTGTACATAAGTCGCAATTGTGCCATTTGTATTCAATTCGGATGCAATTTCTGTGTTTCGTCGTCAATAAGAAGGTCCAAGGGATACAGTAAACCTGAAGTGAAGCATCGGAATCTAAAACTGGACTCACAGGAGAGGTTCAAATCAGAGTAGGTGAGAGTGTCAGTCCTCTTGTACTTAAGTCGGAATTGTGCCTTTTGAATTTAATTCCGATGGAATTTCTGTGTTTCATCGTCAATAAGAAGGTGCAAGGTATACAGTAAACCTGAAGTGAAGCATCGGTATCTAAATCTGACCTCACAGGAGAAGTTCGAATCATGGAAAGTGAGAAAGTCAGTGCTCTTGTACTTAAGTCGGCATTGTGCCATTTGTATTAAATTCGGATGCAATTTCTGTGTTTCATCGTCAATAAGAAGGTCCAAGGGATACAGTAAACCTGAACTGAAGCATCGGAATCTAAAACTGGACTCACAGGAGAGGTTCAAATCATAGTAAGAGTGTCAGTTCTCCGGTACTTAAGTCGGCATTGTGCCTTTTGAATTTAATTCCGATACTTTTTCTGTGTTTCATTGTCAATAAGAAGGTCCAAGGGATGTAGTAAACCTGAAGAGAGGCATCGGAATCTAAAACTGGACCCACAGGAGAGGTTCAAATCATAGAAAGTTAGAATGTCAGTCCTCTTGTACTTAAGTCGGCATTTTGCCTTGTGTATTAAATTCGGATGCAATATCTTTGTTTCATCGTCAATAAGAAGGTGCAAGGTATACAGTAAACCGGACGTGAAGCATCGGAATGTAAAACTGGACTCACAGGAGAGGTTCAAATCATCGAAAGTGAGAGTGTCAGTCCTCTTGTACTTAAGTCGACATTGGGCCATTTGTATTAAATTCGGATGCAATTTCTGTGTTTCATTGTCAATAAGAAGGTCCAAGGTATACAGTAAACCTGAATGGAAGCATCGGAAACTAAAACTGGACTCACTGGAGAGGTTCAAATCATAGAAAGTGAGAGTGTCAGTCCTCTTGTACTTAAGTCGCCATTGTGCCTTTTGTATTAAAATCGGATGCAAGTTCTGTGTTTCATCGTCAATAAGAAGGTCCAAGGAATACAGTAAACCTGAAGTGAAGCATCGGAAACCAAAACTGGACTCACAGGTGAGGTTCAAATCATAGAAAGTTAGAGTGTCAGTCCTCTTGTACTTAAGTCGGCATTGTGCTTTTTGTATTAATCTCGGATGCAAATTCTGTGTTTCGTCGTCAATAAGAAGGTCCAAGGGATACAGCAAACCTGAAGTGAAGCATCGGAATCTAAAACTGGACTCACAGGAGAGGTTCTAATCATTGAAAGTTAGAGTGTCAGTCCTCTTGTACTTACGTCAACATTGTACCTTTTGTATTAAATTCGGATGCAAACTCTGTGTTTCATCGTCAATTAAAAGGTCCAAGGGATACAGTAAACCTGAAGTGAAGCATCGGAAACTAAAACTGGACTCACAGGAGAGGTTCAAATCATAGAAAGTGAGAGTGTCAGTCCTCTTGTACTTAAGACGGCATTGTGCCTTTTGAGTTTAATTCCGATGCAATTTCTGTGTTTCGTCGTCAATAAGAAGGTCCAAGGGATACAGTAAACCTGAAGTGAAGCATCTGAATCTAAAACTGGACTCACAGGGGAGGTTCAAATCATAGAAAGTGAGAGTGTCAGTCCCATTGTACTTAAGTCGCCATTGTGATTTTTGTATTAAATTCGGATGCAATTTCTGTGTTTCATCGTCAATAAGAAGGTCCAAGGGATGCAGTAAACCTGAAAGGAAGGCATCGGAATCTATTAACTGGACTCACTAGAGAGGTTCAAATCATAGAAAGTTAGAGTGTCAGTCCTCTTGTACTTAAGTCGGCATTGTACCTTTTGTATTAAATTCGGATGCAAACTCTGTGTTTCATCGTCAATTAGAAGGTCCAAGGGATACAGTAAACCTGAAGTGAAGCATCGGAATCTAAAACTGGACACACAGGAGAGGTTCAAATGAGAGAAAGTGAGAGTGTCAGTCCTCTTGTACTTATGTCGGAATTGTACCTTTTAAATTTAATTCCGATGCAATTTCTTTGTTTCATCGTCAATAAGCAGGTGCAAGGTATACGGTAAACCTGAAGTGAAGCATCGGAATCTAAATCTGATCTCACAGGAAAAGTTCGAATCATGGAAAGTGAGACTGTCAGTGCTCTTGTATTTAAGTCGGCATTGTGCCATTTGTATTAAATTTGGATGCAATTTCTGTGTTTCATCGTCAATAAGAATGTCCAAGGGATACAGTAAACCTGCAGTGAAGCATCGGAATCTAAAACTGGACTCACAGGAGAGGTTCAAATCATAGAAAGTTAGAGTGTCAGTCCTCTTGTACTTAAGTCGCCATTGTGCCTTTTGTATTAAATTCGGATGCAGTTTCTGTGTTTCATCGTCAATAAGAAGGTCCAAGGGATACAGTAAACCTGAAGTGAAGCATCGGAATCTAAAACTGGACTCACAGGAGATGTTCAAATCATAGAAATTGAGATTTTCGGTCCTCTTGTACTAAAGTCGCCATTGTGATTTTTGTATTAAATTCGGATGCAATTTCTGTGTTTCATCGTCAATAAGACGATCCAAGGGATACAGTTAACCTGAAGTGAAGCATCGGAATCTAAAACTGGACTCACAGGAGAGGTTCAAATCATAGAAAGTGAGAGTGTCAGTCCCATTGTACTTAAGTCGCCATTGTGCCTTTTGTATTAAATTCGGATGCAATTTCTGTGTTTCATCGTCAATAAGAAGGTCCAAGGGATACAGTAAACCTGAAGTGAGGCATCGGAATCTAAAACTGGACTCACTGGAGAGGTTCAAATCATAGAAAGTTAGAGTGTCAGTCCTCTTGTACTTAATTCGGCATTGTACCTTTTCTATTAAATTCGGATGCAAACTCTGTGTTTCATCGTCAATTAGAAGGTCCAAGGGATACAGTAAACCTGAAGTGAAGCATCGGAATCTAAAACTGGACTCACAGGAGAGGTTCAAATCAGAGAAAGTGAGAGTGTCAGTCCTCTTGTACTTAGGTCGGAATTGTACCTTTTGAATTTAATTCCGATGCAATTTCTGTGTTTCATCGTCAATAAGAAGGTGCAAGGTATACAGTAAACCTGAAGTGAAGCATCGGAATCTAAATCTGATCTCACAGGAGAAGTTCGAATCATGGAAAGTGAGAGTGTCAGTGCTCTTGTACTTAAGTCGGCATTGTGCCATTTGTATTAAATTCGGATGCAATTTCTGTGTTTCATCGTCAATAAGAAGGTCCAAGTGATACAGTAAACCTGAAGTGAAGCATCGGAATCTAAAACTCGACTCACAGGAAGGGTTCAAATCATAGAAAGTTAGAGTGTCAGTCTTCTT
Source organism: Schistocerca americana (assembly GCF_021461395.2). NCBI lineage: Eukaryota > Metazoa > Arthropoda > Insecta > Orthoptera > Acrididae > Schistocerca > Schistocerca americana. Next base: position 5,868,987 of record NW_025725906.1, read on the forward strand.
GTACTTAAGTCGGCATTATGCCTTTTGAATTTAATTCCGATGCTTTTTCTGTGTTTATTTGCCAATAACAAGGTCCAAGGGATACAGCAAACCTGAAGTGAAGCATCGGAATCTAAAACTGGACTCACAGGAGAGGTTCAAATCATAGAAAGTGAGAGTGTCAGTCCTCTTGTACTTAGGTCGACATTGTGCCATTTGTATTAAATTCGGATGCAATTTCTGTGTTTCATCGTCAATAAGAAGGTCCAAGGGATACAGTAAACCTGAAGTGAAGCATCGGAATCTAAAACTGGACTCACAGGAGAGGTTCAAATCATAGAAACTGAGAGTGTCAGTCCTCTTGTACTTAAGACGCCATTGTGCCTTTTGTATTAAATTCGGATGCAATTTCTGTGTTTCATCGTCAATAAGAAGGTCCAAGGGATACAGTAAACCTGAAGTGAAGCATCGGAATCCAAAACTGGACTCACAGGAGAGGTTCAAATCATAGAAAATTAGAGTGTCAGTCCTCGTGTACTTAAGTCGGAATCGGAATCCAAAACTGGACTCACTGGAGAGGTTCAAATCATAGAAAATTAGAGTGTCAGTCCTCTTGTACTTAAGTCGGCATTGTGCCTTTTGTAATAAATTAGGATACAAACTCTGTGTTTCGTCGTCAATAAGAAGGTCCAAGGGATACAGTAAACCTGAAGTGTAGCATCGGAATCTTAAACTGGACTCACTGGAGAGGTTCAAATCATAGAGAGTTAAAGTGTCAGTCCTCTTGTACGTAAGTCGGCATTGAACCTCTTGTATTAAATTCGGATGCAAACTCTGTGTTTCATCGTCAATTAGAAGGTCCAAGGGATATAGTAAACCTGAAGTGTAGCATCGGAATCTAAAACTGGACTCACAGGAGAGGTTCAAATCATAGAAAGTTAGAATGTCAGTCCTCTTGTACTTAAGTCGGCATTTTGCCTTGTGTATTAAATTCGGATGCAATATCTGTGTTTCATCGTCAATAAGAAGGTGCAAGGTATACAGTAAACCTGAAGCGAAGCATCGCAATCTAAAACTGGACCCACAGGAGAGGTTCAAATCATCGAAAGTGAGAGTGTCAGTCCTCTTGTACTTAAGTCGACATTGGGCCATTTGTATTAAATTCGGATGCAATTTCTGTGTTTCATCGTCAATAAGATGGTCCAAGGGATACAGTAAACCTGTAGTGAAGCATCGGAAACTAAAACTGGACTCACAGGAGAGGTTCAAATCGTAGAAAGTGAGAGTGTCAGTCCTCTTGTGTTTAAGTCGCCATTGTGCATTTTTTATTAAATTCGGATGCAATTTCTGTGTTTCATCGTCAATAAGAAGGTCCAAGGGATACAGTAAACCTGAAGTGAAGCATCGGAAACCAAAACTGGACTCACAGGAGAGGTTCAAATCATAGAATGTTATAGTGTCAGTCCTCTTGTACTTAAGTCGGCATTGTGCTTTTTGTATTAAATTCAGATGCAAACTCTGTGTTTCGTCGTCAATAAGAAGGTCCAAGGGATACAGCAAACCTGAAGTGAAGCATCGGAATCTAAAACTGGACTCACAGGAGAGCTTCAAATCATAGAAAGTTAGAGTGTCAGTCCTCTTGTACTTACGTCGGCATTGTACCTTTTGTATTAAATTCGGATGCAAACTCTGTGTTTCATCGTCAATTAAAAGGTCCAAGGGATACAGAAAACCTGAAGTGAAGCATCGGAAACTAAAACTGGACTCACAGGAGAAGTTCGAATCATGGAAAGTGAGAGTGTCAGTGCTCTTGTATTTAAGTCGGCATTGTGCCATTTGTATTAAATTCGGATGCAATTTCTGTGTTTCATCGTCAATAACAAGGTCCAAGGGATACAGTAAACCTGCAGTGAAGCATCGGAATCTAAAACTGGACTCACAGGAGAGGTTCAAATCATAGAAAGTTAGAGTGTCAGTCCTCTTGTACTTAAGTCGCCATTGTGCCTTTTGTATAAAATTCGGATGCAATTTCTGTGTTTCATCGTCAATAAGATGGTCCAAGGGATACAGAAACCTGAAGTGAAGCATCGGAATCCAAAACTGGACTCACAGGAGAGGTTCAAATCATAGAAAGTTAGAGTGTCAGTCCTCTTGTACTTAAGTCGGCATTGTGCCTTTTGTATTAAATTTGGATGCAAACTCTGTGTTTCGTCGTCAATAAGAAGGTCCAAGGGATACAGTAAACCAGAAGTGAAGCAACGGAATCTAAAACTGGACACACAGGAGAGGTTCAAATCATCGAAAGTGAGAGTGTCAGTCCTCTTGTACTTAAGTCGACATTGGGCCATTTGTATTAAATTCGGATGCAATTTCTGTGTTTCATCGTCAATAAGAAGGTCCAAGGTATACAGTAAACCTGAATGGAAGCATCGGAAACTAAAACTGGACTCACTGGAGAGGTTCAAATCATAGAAAGTGAGAGTGTCAGTCCTCTTGTACTTAAGTCGCCATTGTGCCTTTTGTATTAAAATCGGATGCAAGTTCTGTGTTTCATCGTCAATAAGAAGGTCCAAGGAATACAGTAAACCTGAAGTGAAGCATCGGAAACCAAAACTGGACTCACAGGTGAGGTTCAAATCATAGAAAGTTAGAGTGTCAGTCCTCTTGTACTTAAGTCGGCATTGTGCTTTTTGTATTAATCTCGGATGCAAACTCTGTGTTTCGTCGTCAATAAGAAGGTCCAAGGGATACAGCAAACCTGAAGTGAAGCATCGGAATCTAAAACTGGACTCACAGGAGAGGTTCTAATCATTGAAAGTTAGAGTGTCAGTCCTCTTGTACTTACGTCAACATTGTACCTTTTGTATTAAATTCGGATGCAAACTCTGTGTTTCATCGTCAATTAAAAGGTCCAAGGGATACAGTAAACCTGAAGTGAAGCATCGGAAACTAAAACTGGACTCACAGGAGAGGTTCAAATCATAGAAAGTGAGAGTGTCAGTCCTCTTGTACTTAAGACGGCATTGTGCCTTTTGAGTTTAATTCCGATGCAATTTCTGTGTTTCGTCGTCAATAAGAAGGTCCAAGGGATACAGTAAACCTGAAGTGAAGCATCTGAATCTAAAACTGGACTCACAGGGGAGGTTCAAATCATAGAAAGTGAGAGTGTCAGTCCTCTTGTACTTAAGTCGCCATTGTGATTTTTGTATTAAATTCGGATGCAATTTCTGTGTTTCATCGTCAATAAGAAGGTCCAAGGGATGCAGTAAACCTGAAAGGAAGGCATCGGAATCTATTAACTGGACTCACTAGAGAGGTTCAAATCATAGAAAGTTAGAGTGTCAGTCCTCTTGTACTTAAGTCGGCATTGTACCTTTTGTATTAAATTCGGATGCAAACTCTGTGTTTCATCGTCAATTAGAAGGTCCAAGGGATACAGTAAACCTGAAGTGAAGCATCGGAATCTAAAACTGGACACACAGGAGAGGTTCAAATGAGAGAAAGTGAGAGTGTCAGTCCTCTTGTACTTATGTCGGAATTGTACCTTTTAAATTTAATTCCGATGCAATTTCTTTGTTTCATCGTCAATAAGCAGGTGCAAGGTATACGGTAAACCTGAAGTGAAGCATCGGAATCTAAATCTGATCTCACAGGAAAAGTTCGAATCATGGAAAGTGAGACTGTCAGTGCCCTTGTATTTAAGTCGGCATTGTGCCATTTGTATTAAATTTGGATGCAATTTCTGTGTTTCATCGTCAATAAGAAGGTCCAAGGGATACAGTAAACCTGCAGTGAAGCATCGGAATCTAAAACTGGACTCACAGGAGAGGTTCAAATCATAGAAAGTTAGAGTGTCAGTCCTCTTGTACTTAAGTCGCCATTGTGCCTTTTGTATTAAATTCGGATGCAGTTTCTGTGTTTCATCGTCAATAAGAAGGTCCAAGGGATACAGTAAACCTGAAGTGAAGCATCGGAATCTAAAACTGGACTCACAGGAGATGTTCAAATCATAGAAATTGAGATTTTCGGTCCTCTTGTACTAAAGTCGCCATTGTGATTTTTGTATTAAATTCGGATGCAATTTCTGTGTTTCATCGTCAATAAGACGATCCAAGGGATACAGTTAACCTGAAGTGAAGCATCGGAATCTAAAACTGGACTCACAGGAGAGGTTCAAATCATAGAAAGTGAGAGTGTCAGTCCCATTGTACTTAAGTCGCCATTGTGCCTTTTGTATTAAATTCGGATGCAATTTCTGTGTTTCATCGTCAATAAGAAGGTCCAAGGGATACAGTAAACCTGAAGTGAGGCATCGGAATCTAAAACTGGACTCACTGGAGAGGTTCAAATCATAGAAAGTTAGAGTGTCAGTCCTCTTGTACTTAATTCGGCATTGTACCTTTTCTATTAAATTCGGATGCAAACTCTGTGTTTCATCGTCAATTAGAAGGTCCAAGGGATACAGTAAACCTGAAGTGAAGCATCGGAATCTAAAACTGGACTCACAGGAGAGGTTCAAATCAGAGAAAGTGAGAGTGTCAGTCCTCTTGTACTTAGGTCGGAATTGTACCTTTTGAATTTAATTCCGATGCAATTTCTGTGTTTCATCGTCAATAAGAAGGTGCAAGGTATACAGTAAACCTGAAGTGAAGCATCGGAATCTAAATCTGATCTCACAGGAGAAGTTCGAATCATGGAAAGTGAGAGTTTCAGTGCTCTTGTACTTAAGTCGGCATTGTGCCATTTGTATTAAATTCGGATGCAATTTCTGTGTTTCATCGTCAATAAGAAGGTCCAAGTGATACAGTAAACCTGAAGTGAAGCATCGGAATCTAAAACTCGACTCACAGGAAGGGTTCAAATCATAGAAAGTTAGAGTGTCAGTCTTCTTGTACTTAAGTCGGCATTATGCCTTTTGAATTTAACTCCGATGCTTTTTCTGTGTTTATTTGCCAATAACAAGGTCCAAGGGATACAGCAAACCTGAAGTGAAGCATCGGAATCTAAAACTGGACTCACAGGAGAGGTTCAAATCATAGAAAGTGAGAGTGTCAGTCCTCTTTACTTAGGTCGACATTGTGCCATTTGTATTAAATTCGGATGCAATTTCTGTGTTTCATCGTCAATAAGAAGGTCCAAGGGATACAGTAAACCTGAAGTGAAGCATCGGAATCTAAAACTGGACTCACAGGAGAGGTTCAAATCATAGAAACTGAGAGTGTCAGTCCTCTTGTACTTAAGACGCCATTGTGCCTTTTGTATTAAATTCGGATGCAATTTCTGTGTTTCATCGTCAATAAGAAGGTCCAAGGGATACAGTAAACCTGAAGTGAAGCATCGGAATCCAAAACTGGACTCACAGGAGAGGTTCAAATCATAGAAAATTAGAGTGTCAGTCCTCTTGTACTTAAGTCGGCATTGTGCCTTTTGTAATAAATTAGGATACAAACTCTGTGTTTCGTGGTCAATAAGAAGGTCCAAGGGATACAGTAAACCTGAAGTGTAGCATCGGAATCTTAAACTGGACTCACTGGAGAGGTTCAAATCATAGAGAGTTAAAGTGTCAGTCCTCTTGTACGTAAGTCGGCATTGATCCTCTTGTATTAAATTCGGATGCAAACTCTGTGTTTCATCGTCAATTAGAAGGTCCAAGGGATATAGTAAACCTGAAGTGTAGCATCGGAATCTAAAACTGGACTCACAGGAGAGGTTCAAATCATAGAAAGTTAGAATGTCAGTCCTCTTGTACTTAATTCGGCATTGTACCTTTTCTATTAAATTCGGATGCAAACTCTGTGTTTCATCGTCAATTAGAAGGTCCAAGGGATACAGTAGACCTGAAGTGAAGCATCGGAATCTAAAACTGGACTCACAGGAGAGGTTCAAATCAGAGAAAGTGAGAGTGTCAGTCCTCTTGTACTTAGGTCGGAATTGTACCTTTTGAATTTAATTCCGATGCAATTTCTGTGTTTCATCGTCAATAAGAAGGTGCAAGGTATACAGTAAACCTGAAGTGAAGCATCGGAATCTAAATCTGATCTCACAGGAGAAGTTCGAATCATGGAAAGTGAGAGTGTCAGTGCTCTTGTACTTAAGTCGGCATTGTGCCATTTGTATTAAATTCGGATGCAATTTCTGTGTTTCATCGTCAATAAGAAGGTCCAAGTGATACAGTAAACCTGAAGTGAAGCATCGGAATCTAAAACTCGACTCACAGGAAGGGTTCAAATCATAGAAAGTTAGAGTGTCAGTCTTCTTGTACTTAAGTCGGCATTATGCCTTTTGAATTTAATTCCGATGCTTTTTCTGTGTTTATTTGCCAATAACAAGGTCCAAGGGATACAGCAAACCTGAAGTGAAGCATCGGAATCTAAAACTGGACTCACAGGAGAGGATCAAATCATAGAAAGTGAGAGTGTCAGTCCTCTTTACTTAGGTCGACATTGTGCCATTTGTATTAAATTCGGATGCAATTTCTGTGTTTCATCGTCAATAAGAAGGTCCAAGGGATACAGTAAACCTGAAGTGAAGCATCGGAATCTAAAACTGGACTCACAGGAGAGGTTCAAATCATAGAAACTGAGAGTGTCAGTCCTCTTGTACTTAAGACGCCATTGTGCCTTTTGTATTAAATTCGGATGCAATTTCTGTGTTTCATCGTCAATAAGAAGGTCCAAGGGATACAGTAAACCTGAAGTGAAGCATCGGAATCCAAAACTGGACTCACAGGAGAGGTTCAAATCATAGAAAATTAGAGTGTCAGTCCTCTTGTACTTAAGTCGGCATTGTGCCTTTTGTAATAAATTAGGATACAAACTCTGTGTTTCGTGGTCAATAAGAAGGTCCAAGGGATACAGTAAACCTGAAGTGTAGCATCGGAATCTTAAACTGGACTCACTGGAGAGGTTCAAATCATAGAGAGTTAAAGTGTCAGTCCTCTTGTACGTAAGTCGGCATTGATCCTCTTGTATTAAATTCGGATGCAAACTCTGTGTTTCATCGTCAATTAGAAGGTCCAAGGGATATAGTAAACCTGAAGTGTAGCATCGGAATCTAAAACTGGACTCACAGGAGAGGTTCAAATCATAGAAAGTTAGAATGTCAGTCCTCTTGTACTTAAGTCGGCATTTTGCCTTGTGTATTAAATTCGGATGCAATATCTGTGTTTCATCGTCAATAAGAAGGTGCAAGGTATACAGTAAACCTGAAGCGAAGCATCGCAATCTAAAACTGGACCCACAGGAGAGGTTCAAATCATCGAAAGTGAGAGTGTCAGTCCTCTTGTACTTAAGTCGACATTGGGCCATTTGTATTAAATTCGAATGCAATTTCTGTGTTTCATCGTCAATAAGAAGGTCCAAGGGATACAGTAAACCTGTAGTGAAGCATCGGAAACTAAAACTGGACTCACAGGAGAGGTTCAAATCGTAGAAAGTGAGAGTGTCAGTCCTCTTGTGTTTAAGTCGCCATTGTGCATTTTTTATTAAATTCGGTTGCAATTTCTGTGTTTCATCGTCAATAAGAAGGTCCAAGGGATACAGTAAACCTGAAGTGAAGCATCGGAAACCAAAACTGGACTCACAGGAGAGGTTCAAATCATAGAATGTTATAGTGTCAGTCCTCTTGTACTTAAGTCGGCATTGTGCTTTTTGTATTAAATTCAGATGCAAACTCTGTGTTTCGTCGTCAATAAGAAGGTCCAAGGGATACAGCAAACCTGAAGTGAAGCATCGGAATCTAAAACTGGACTCACAGGAGAGCTTCAAATCATCGAAAGTGAGAGTGTCAGTCCTCTTGTACTTAAGTCGACATTGGGCCATTTGTATTAAATTCGAATGCAATTTCTGTGTTTCATCGTCAATAAGAAGGTCCAAGGGATACAGTAAACCTGTAGTGAAGCATCGGAAACTAAAACTGGACTCACAGGAGAGGTTCAAATCGTAGAAAGTGAGAGTGTCAGTCCTCTTGTACTTAAGTCGCCATTGTGCCTTTTGTATTAAAATCGGATGCAAGTTCTGTGTTTCATCGTCAATAAGAAGGTCCAAGGAATACAGTAAACCTGAAGTGAAGCATCGGAAACCAAAACTGGACTCACAGGTGAGGTTCAAATCATAGAAAGTTAGAGTGTCAGTCCTCTTGTACTTAAGTCGGCATTGTGCTTTTTGTATTAATCTCGGATGCAAACTCTGTGTTTCGTCGTCAATAAGAAGGTCCAAGGGATACAGCAAACCTGAAGTGAAGCATCGGAATCTAAAACTGGACTCACAGGAGAGGTTCTAATCATTGAAAGTTAGAGTGTCAGTCCTCTTGTACTTACGTCAACATTGTACCTTTTGTATTAAATTCGGATGCAAACTCTGTGTTTCATCGTCAATTAAAAGGTCCAAGGGATACAGTAAACCTGAAGTGAAGCATCGGAAACTAAAACTGGACTCACAGGAGAGGTTCAAATCATAGAAAGTGAGAGTGTCAGTCCTCTTGTACTTAAGACGGCATTGTGCCTTTTGAGTTTAATTCCGATGCAATTTCTGTGTTTCGTCGTCAATAAGAAGGTCCAAGGGATACAGTAAACCTGAAGTGAAGCATCTGAATCTAAAACTGGACTCACAGGGGAGGTTCAAATCATAGAAAGTGAGAGTGTCAGTCCTCTTGTACTTAAGTCGCCATTGTGATTTTTGTATTAAATTCGGATGCAATTTCTGTGTTTCATCGTCAATAAGAAGGTCCAAGGGATGCAGTAAACCTGAAAGGAAGGCATCGGAATCTATTAACTGGACTCACTAGAGAGGTTCAAATCATAGAAAGTTAGAGTGTCAGTCCTCTTGTACTTAAGTCGGCATTGTACCTTTTGTATTAAATTCGGATGCAAACTCTGTGTTTCATCGTCAATTAGAAGGTCCAAGGGATACACTAAACCTGAAGTGAAGCATCGGAATCTAAAACTGGACACACAGGAGAGGTTCAAATGAGAGAAAGTGAGAGTGTCAGTCCTCTTGTACTTATGTCGGAATTGTACCTTTTAAATTTAATTCCGATGCAATTTCTTTGTTTCATCGTCAATAAGCAGGTGCAAGGTATACGGTAAACCTGAAGTGAAGCATCGGAATCTAAATCTGATCTCACAGGAAAAGTTCGAATCATGGAAAGTGAGACTGTCAGTGCCCTTGTATTTAAGTCGGCATTGTGCCATTTGTATTAAATTTGGATGCAATTTCTGTGTTTCATCGTCAATAAGAAGGTCCAAGGGATACAGTAAACCTGCAGTGAAGCATCGGAATCTAAAACTGGACTCACAGGAGAGGTTCAAATCATAGAAAGTTAGAGTGTCAGTCCTCTTGTACTTAAGTCGCCATTGTGCCTTTTGTATTAAATTCGGATGCAGTTTCTGTGTTTCATCGTCAATAAGAAGGTCCAAGGGATACAGTAAACCTGAAGTGAAGCATCGGAATCTAAAACTGGACTCACAGGAGATGTTCAAATCATAGAAATTGAGATTTTCGGTCCTCTTGTACTAAAGTCGCCATTGTGATTTTTGTATTAAATTCGGATGCAATTTCTGTGTTTCATCGTCAATAAGACGATCCAAGGGATACAGTTAACCTGAAGTGAAGCATCGGAATCTAAAACTGGACTCACAGGAGAGGTTCAAATCATAGAAAGTGAGAGTGTCAGTCCCATTGTACTTAAGTCGCCATTGTGCCTTTTGTATTAAATTCGGATGCAATTTCTGTGTTTCATCGTCAATAAGAAGGTCCAAGGGATACAGTAAACCTGAAGTGAGGCATCGGAATCTAAAACTGGACTCACTGGAGAGGTTCAAATCATAGAAAGTTAGAGTGTCAGTCCTCTTGTACTTAATTCGGCATTGTACCTTTTCTATTAAATTCGGATGCAAACTCTGTGTTTCATCGTCAATTAGAAGGTCCAAGGGATACAGTAAACCTGAAGTGAAGCATCGGAATCTAAAACTGGACTCACAGGAGAGGTTCAAATCAGAGAAAGTGAGAGTGTCAGTCCTCTTGTACTTAGGTCGGAATTGTACCTTTTGAATTTAATTCCGATGCAATTTCTGTGTTTCATCGTCAATAAGAAGGTGCAAGGTATACAGTAAACCTGAAGTGAAGCATCGGAATCTAAATCTGATCTCACAGGAGAAGTTCGAATCATGGAAAGTGAGAGTGTCAGTGCTCTTGTACTTAAGTCGGCATTGTGCCATTTGTATTAAATTCGGATGCAATTTCTGTGTTTCATCGTCAATAAGAAGGTCCAAGTGATACAGTAAACCTGAAGTGAAGCATCGGAATCTAAAACTCGACTCACAGGAAGGGTTCAAATCATAGAAAGTTAGAGTGTCAGTCTTCTTGTACTTAAGTCGGCATTATGCCTTTTGAATTTAATTCCGATGCTTTTTCTGTGTTTATTTGCCAATAACAAGGTCCAAGGGATACAGCAAACCTGAAGTGAAGCATCGGAATCTAAAACTGGACTCACAGGAGAGGTTCAAATCATAGGAAGTGAGAGTGTCAGTCCTCTTTACTTAGGTCGACATTGTGCCATTTGTATTAAATTCGGATGCAATTTCTGTGTTTCATCGTCAATAAGAAGGTCCAAGGTATACAGTAAACCTGAAGTGAAGCATCGGAATCTAAAACTGGACTCACAGGAGAGGTTCAAATCATAGAAACTGAGAGTGTCAGTCCTCTTGTACTTAAGACGCCATTGTGCCTTTTGTATTAAATTCGGATGCAATTTCTGTGTTTCATCGTCAATAAGAAGGTCCAAGGGATACAGTAAACCTGAAGTGAAGCAATGGAATCCAAAACTGGACTCACAGGAGAGGTTCAAATCATAGAAAATTAGAGTGTCAGTCCTCTTGTACTTAAGTCGGCATTGTGCCGTTTGTAATAAATTAGGATACAAACTCTGTGTTTCGTGGTCAATAAGAAGGTCCAAGGGATACAGTAAACCTGAAGTGTAGCATCGGAATCTTAAACTGGACTCACTGGAGAGGTTCAAATCATAGAGAGTTAAAGTGTCAGTCCTCTTGTACGTAAGTCGGCATTGATCCTCTTGTATTAAATTCGGATGCAAACTCTGTGTTTCATCGTCAATTAGAAGGTCCAAGGGATATAGTAAACCTGAAGTGTAGCATCGGAATCTAAAACTGGACTCACAGGAGAGGTTCAAATCATAGAAAGTTAGAATGTCAGTCCTTTTGTACTTAATTCGGCATTGTACCTTTTCTATTAAATTCGGATGCAAACTCTGTGTTTCATCGTCAATTAGAAGGTCCAAGGGATACAGTAAACCTGAAGTGAAGCATCGGAATCTAAAACTGGACTCACAGGAGAGGTTCAAATCAGAGAAAGTGAGAGTGTCAGTCCTCTTGTACTTAGGTCGGAATTGTACCTTTTGAATTTAATTCCGATGCAATTTCTGTGTTTCATCGTCAATAAGAAGGTGCAAGGTATACAGTAAACCTGAAGTGAAGCATCGGAATCTAAATCTGATCTCACAGGAGAAGTTCGAATCATGGAAAGTGAGAGTGTCAGTGCTCTTGTACTTAAGTCGGCATTGTGCCATTTGTATTAAATTCGGATGCAATTTCTGTGTTTCATCGTCAATAAGAAGGTCCAAGTGATACAGTAAACCTGAAGTGAAGCATCGGAATCTAAAACTCGACTCACAGGAAGGGTTCAAATCATAGAAAGTTAGAGTGTCAGTCTTCTTGTACTTAAGTCGGCATTATGCCTTTTGAATTTAATTCCGATGCTTTTTCTGTGTTTATTTGCCAATAACAAGGTCCAAGGGATACAGCAAACCTGAAGTGAAGCATCGGAATCTAAAACTGGACTCACAGGAGAGGTTCAAATCATAGAAAGTGAGAGTGTCAGTCCTCTTTACTTAGGTCGACATTGTGCCATTTGTATTAAATTCGGATGCAATTTCTGTGTTTCATCGTCAATAAGAAGGTCCAAGGGATACAGTAAACCTGAAGTGAAGCATCGGAATCTAAAACTGGACTCACAGGAGAGGTTCAAATCATAGAAACTGAGAGTGTCAGTCCTCTTGTACTTAAGACGCCATTGTGCCTTTTGTATTAAATTCGGATGCAATTTCTGTGTTTCATCGTCAATAAGAAGGTCCAAGGGATACAGTAAACCTGAAGTGAAGCATCGGAATCCAAAACTGGACTCACAGGAGAGGTTCAAATCATAGAAAATTAGAGTGTCAGTCCTCTTGTACTTAAGTCGGCATTGTGCCTTTTGCAATAAATTAGGATACAAACTCTGTGTTTCGTGGTCAATAAGAAGGTCCAAGGGATACAGTAAACCTGAAGTGTAGCATCGGAATCTTAAACTGGACTCACTGGAGAGGTTCAAATCATAGAGAGTTAAAGTGTCAGTCCTCTTGTACGTAAGTCGGCATTGATCCTCTTGTATTAAATTCGGATGCAAACTCTGTGTTTCATCGTCAATTAGAAGGTCCAAGGGATATAGTAAACCTGAAGTGTAGCATCGGAATCTAAAACTGGACTCACAGGAGAGGTTCAAATCATAGAAAGTTAGAATGTCAGTCCTCTTGTACTTAAGTCGGCATTTTGCCTTGTGTATTAAATTCGGATGCAATATCTGTGTTTCATCGTCAATAAGAAGGTGCAAGGTATACAGTAAACCTGAAGCGAAGCATCGCAATCTAAAACTGGACCCACAGGAGAGGTTCAAATCATCGAAAGTGAGAGTGTCAGTCCTCTTGTACTTAAGTCGACATTGGGCCATTTGTATTAAATTCGAATGCAATTTCTGTGTTCCATCGTCAATAAGAAGGTCCAAGGGATACAGTAAACCTGTAGTGAAGCATCGGAAACTAAAACTGGACTCACAGGAGAGGTTCAAATCGTAGAAAGTGAGAGTGTCAGTCCTCTTGTGTTTAAGTCGCCATTGTGCATTTTTTATTAAATTCGGTTGCAATTTCTGTGTTTCATCGTCAATAAGAAGGTCCAAGGGATACAGTAAACCTGAAGTGAAGCATCGGAAACCAAAACTGGACTCACAGGAGAGGTTCAAATCATAGAATGTTATAGTGTCAGTCCTCTTGTACTTAAGTCGGCATTGTGCTTTTTGTATTAAATTCAGATGCAAACTCTGTGTTTCGTCGTCAATAAGAAGGTCCAAGGGATACAGCAAACCTGAAGTGAAGCATCGGAATCTAAAACTGGACTCACAGGAGAGCTTCAAATCATCGAAAGTGAGAGTGTCAGTCCTCTTGTACTTAAGTCGACATTGGGCCATTTGTATTAAATTCGAATGCAATTTCTGTGTTTCATCGTCAATAAGAAGGTCCAAGGGATACAGTAAACCTGTAGTGAAGCATCGGAAACTAAAACTGGACTCACAGGAGAGGTTCAAATCGTAGAAAGTGAGAGTGTCAGTCCTCTTGTACTTAAGTCGCCATTGTGCCTTTTGTATTAAAATCGGATGCAAGTTCTGTGTTTCATCGTCAATAAGAAGGTCCAAGGAATACAGTAAACCTGAAGTGAAGCATCGGAAACCAAAACTGGACTCACAGGTGAGGTTCAAATCATAGAAAGTTAGAGTGTCAGTCCTCTTGTACTTAAGTCGGCATTGTGCTTTTTGTATTAATCTCGGATGCAAACTCTGTGTTTCGTCGTCAATAAGAAGGTCCAAGGGATACAGCAAACCTGAAGTGAAGCATCGGAATCTAAAACTGGACTCACAGGAGAGGTTCTAATCATTGAAAGTTAGAGTGTCAGTCCTCTTGTACTTACGTCAACATTGTACCTTTTGTATTAAATTCGGATGCAAACTCTGTGTTTCATCGTCAATTAAAAGGTCCAAGGGATACAGTAAACCTGAAGTGAAGCATCGGAAACTAAAACTGGACTCACAGGAGAGGTTCAAATCATAGAAAGTGAGAGTGTCAGTCCTCTTGTACTTAAGACGGCATTGTGCCTTTTGAGTTTAATTCCGATGCAATTTCTGTGTTTCGTCGTCAATAAGAAGGTCCAAGGGATACAGTAAACCTGAAGTGAAGCATCTGAATCTAAAACTGGACTCACAGGGGAGGTTCAAATCATAGAAAGTGAGAGTGTCAGTCCTCTTGTACTTAAGTCGCCATTGTGATTTTTGTATTAAATTCGGATGCAATTTCTGTGTTTCATCGTCAATAAGAAGGTCCAAGGGATGCAGTAAACCTGAAAGGAAGGCATCGGAATCTATTAACTGGACTCACTAGAGAGGTTCAAATCATAGAAAGTTAGAGTGTCAGTCCTCTTGTACTTAAGTCGGCATTGTACCTTTTGTATTAAATTCGGATGCAAACTCTGTGTTTCATCGTCAATTAGAAGGTCCAAGGGATACAGTAAACCTGAAGTGAAGCATCGGAATCTAAAACTGGACACACAGGAGAGGTTCAAATGAGAGAAAGTGAGAGTGTCAGTCCTCTTGTACTTATGTCGGAATTGTACCTTTTAAATTTAATTCCGATGCAATTTCTTTGTTTCATCGTCAATAAGCAGGTGCAAGGTATACGGTAAACCTGAAGTGAAGCATCGGAATCTAAATCTGATCTCACAGGAAAAGTTCGAATCATGGAAAGTGAGACTGTCAGTGCCCTTGTATTTAAGTCGGCATTGTGCCATTTGTATTAAATTTGGATGCAATTTCTGTGTTTCATCGTCAATAAGAAGGTCCAAGGGATACAGTAAACCTGCAGTGAAGCATCGGAATCTAAAACTGGACTCACAGGAGAGGTTCAAATCATAGAAAGTTAGAGTGTCAGTCCTCTTGTACTTAAGTCGCCATTGTGCCTTTTGTATTAAATTCGGATGCAGTTTCTGTGTTTCGTCGTCAATAAGAAGGTCCAAGGGATACAGTAAACCTGAAGTGAAGCATCGGAATCTAAAACTGGACTCACAGGAGATGTTCAAATCATAGAAATTGAGATTTTCGGTCCTCTAGTACTAAAGTCGCCATTGTGATTTTTGTATTAAATTCGGATGCAATTTCTGTGTTTCATCGACAATAAGACGATCCAAGGGATACAGTTAACCTGAAGTGAAGCATCGGAATCTAAAACTGGACTCACAGGAGAGGTTCAAATCATAGAAAGTGAGAGTGTCAGTCCCATTGTACTTAAGTCGCCATTGTGCCTTTTGTATTAAATTCGGATGCAATTTCTGTGTTTCATCGTCAATAAGAAGGTCCAAGGGATACAGTAAACCTGAAGTGAGGCATCGGAATCTAAAACTGGACTCACTGGAGAGGTTCAAATCATAGAAAGTTAGAGTGTCAGTCCTCTTGTACTTAATTCGGCATTGTACCTTTTCTATTAAATTCGGATGCAAACTCTGTGTTTCATCGTCAATTAGAAGGTCCAAGGGATACAGTAAACCTGAAGTGAAGCATCGGAATCTAAAACTGGACTCACAGGAGAGGTTCAAATCAGAGAAAGTGAGAGTGTCAGTCCTCTTGTACTTAGGTCGGAATTGTACCTTTTGAATTTAATTCCGATGCAATTTCTGTGTTTCATCGTCAATAAGAAGGTGCAAGGTATACAGTAAACCTGAAGTGAAGCATCGGAATCTAAATCTGATCTCACAGGAGAAGTTCGAATCATGGAAAGTGAGAGTGTCAGTGCTCTTGTACTTAAGTCGGCATTGTGCCATTTGTATTAAATTCGGATGCAATTTCTGTGTTTCATCGTCAATAAGAAGGTCCAAGTGATACAGTAAACCTGAAGTGAAGCATCGGAATCTAAAACTCGACTCACAGGAAGGGTTCAAATCATAGAAAGTTAGAGTGTCAGTCTTCTTGTACTTAAGTCGGCATTATGCCTTTTGAATTTAATTCCGATGCTTTTTCTGTGTTTATTTGCCAATAACAAGGTCCAAGGGATACAGCAAACCTGAAGTGAAGCATCGGAATCTAAAACTGGACTCACAGGAGAGGTTCAAATCATAGAAAGTGAGAGTGTCAGTCCTCTTTACTTAGGTCGACATTGTGCCATTTGTATTAAATTCGGATGCAATTTCTGTGTTTCATCGTCAATAAGAAGGTCCAAGGGATACAGTAAACCTGAAGTGAAGCATCGGAATCTAAAACTGGACTCACAGGAGAGGTTCAAATCATAGAAACTGAGAGTGTCAGTCCTCTTGTACTTAAGACGCCATTGTGCCTTTTGTATTAAATTCGGATGCAATTTCTGTGTTTCATCGTCAATAAGAAGGTCCAAGGGATACAGTAAACCTGAAGTGAAGCATCGGAATCCAAAACTGGACTCACAGGAGAGGTTCAAATCATAGAAAATTAGAGTGTCAGTCCTCTTGTACTTAAGTCGGCATTGTGCCTTTTGTAATAAATTAGGATACAAACTCTGTGTTTCGTGGTCAATAAGAAGGTCCAAGGGATACAGTAAACCTGAAGTGTAGCATCGGAATCTTAAACTGGACTCACTGGAGAGGTTCAAATCATAGAGAGTTAAAGTGTCAGTCCTCTTGTACGTAAGTCGGCATTGATCCTCTTGTATTAAATTCGGATGCAAACTCTGTGTTTCATCGTCAATTAGAAGGTCCAAGGGATATAGTAAACATGAAGTGTAGCATCGGAATCTAAAACTGGACTCACAGGAGAGGTTCAAATCATAGAAAGTTAGAATGTCAGTCCTCTTGTACTTAATTCGGCATTGTACCTTTTCTATTAAATTCGGATGCAAACTCTGTGTTTCATCGTCAATTAGAAGGTCCAAGGGATACAGTAAACCTGAAGTGAAGCATCGGAATCTAAAACTGGACTCACAGGAGAGGTTCAAATCAGAGAAAGTGAGAGTGTCAGTCCTCTTGTACTTAGGTCGGAATTGTACCTTTTGAATTTAATTCCGATGCAATTTCTGTGTTTCATCGTCAATAAGAAGGTGCAAGGTATACAGTAAACCTGAAGTGAAGCATCGGAATCTAAATCTGATCTCACAGGAGAAGTTCGAATCATGGAAAGTGAGAGTGTCAGTGCTCTTGTACTTAAGTCGGCATTGTGCCATTTGTATTAAATTCGGATGCAATTTCTGTGTTTCATCGTCAATAAGAAGGTCCAAGTGATACAGTAAACCTGAAGTGAAGCATCGGAATCTAAAACTCGACTCACAGGAAGGGTTCAAATCATAGAAAGTTAGAGTGTCAGTCTTCTTGTACTTAAGTCGGCATTATGCCTTTTGAATTTAATTCCGATGCTTTTTCTGTGTTTATTTGCCAATAACAAGGTCCAAGGGATACAGCAAACCTGAAGTGAAGCATCGGAATCTAAAACTGGACTCACAGGAGAGGTTCAAATCATAGAAAGTGAGAGTGTCAGTCCTCTTTACTTAGGTCGACATTGTGCCATTTGTATTAAATTCGGATGCAATTTCTGTGTTTCATCGTCAATAAGAAGGTCCAAGGGATACAGTAAACCTGAAGTGAAGCATCGGAATCTAAAACTGGACTCACAGGAGAGGTTCAAATCATAGAAACTGAGAGTGTCAGTCCTCTTGTACTTAAGACGCCATTGTGCCTTTTGTATTAAATTCGGATGCAATTTCTGTGTTTCATCGTCAATAAGAAGGTCCAAGGGATACAGTAAACCTGAAGTGAAGCATCGGAATCCAAAACTGGACTCACAGGAGAGGTTCAAATCATAGAAAATTAGAGTGTCAGTCCTCTTGTACTTAAGTCGGCATTGTGCCTTTTGTAATAAATTAGGATACAAACTCTGTGTTTCGTGGTCAATAAGAAGGTCCAAGGGATACAGTAAACCTGAAGTGTAGCATCGGAATCTTAAACTGGACTCACTGGAGAGGTTCAAATCATAGAGAGTTAAAGTGTCAGTCCTCTTGTACGTAAGTCGGCATTGATCCTCTTGTATTAAATTCGGATGCAAACTCTGTGTTTCATCGTCAATTAGAAGGTCCAAGGGATATAGTAAACCTGAAGTGTAGCATCGGAATCTAAAACTGGACTCACAGGAGAGGTTCAAATCATAGAAAGTTAGAATGTCAGTCCTCTTGTACTTAAGTCGGCATTTTGCCTTGTGTATTAAATTCGGATGCAATATCTGTGTTTCATCGTCAATAAGAAGGTGCAAGGTATACAGTAAACCTGAAGCGAAGCATCGCAATCTAAAACTGGACCCACAGGAGAGGTTCAAATCATCGAAAGTGAGAGTGTCAGTCCTCTTGTACTTAAGTCGACATTGGGCCATTTGTATTAAATTCGAATGCAATTTCTGTGTTTCATCGTCAATAAGAAGGTCCAAGGGATACAGTAAACCTGTAGTGAAGCATCGGAAACTAAAACTGGACTCACAGGAGAGGTTCAAATCGTAGAAAGTGAGAGTGTCAGTCCTCTTGTGTTTAAGTCGCCATTGTGCATTTTTTATTAAATTCGGATGCAATTTCTGTGTTTCATCGTCAATAAGAAGGTCCAAGGGATACAGTAAACCTGAAGTGAAGCATCGGAAACCAAAACTGGACTCACAGGAGAGGTTCAAATCATAGAATGTTATAGTGTCAGTCCTCTTGTACTTAAGTCGGCATTGTGCTTTTTGTATTAAATTCAGATGCAAACTCTGTGTTTCGTCGTCAATAAGAAGGTCCAAGGGATACAGCAAACCTGAAGTGAAGCATCGGAATCTAAAACTGGACTCACAGGAGAGCTTCAAATCATAGAAAGTTAGAGTGTCAGTCCTCTTGTACTTACGTCGGCATTGTACCTTTTGTATTAAATTCGGATGCAAACTCTGTGTTTCATCGTCAATTAAAAGGTCCAAGGGATACAGTAAACCTGAAGTGAAGCATCGGAAACTAAAACTGGACTCACAGGAGAAGTTCGAATCATGGAAAGTGAGAGTGTCAGTGCTCTTGTATTTAAGTCGGCATTGTGCCATTTGTATTAAATTCGGATGCAATTTCTGTGTTTCATCGTCAATAAGAAGGTCCAAGGGATACAGTAAACCTGCAGTGAAGCATCGGAATCTAAAACTGGACTCACAGGAGAGGTTCAAATCATAGAAAGTTAGAGTGTCAGTCCTCTTGTACTGAAGTCGCCATTGTGCCTTTTGTATAAAATTCGGATGCAATTTCTGTGTTTCATCGTCAATAAGATGGTCCAAGGGATACAGAAACCTGAAGTGAAGCATCGGAATCCAAAACTGGACTCACAGGAGAGGTTCAAATCATAGAAAGTTAGAGTGTCCGTCCTCTTGTACTTAAGTCGGCATTGTGCCTTTTGTATTAAATTTGGATGCAAACTCTGTGTTTCGTCGTCAATAAGAAGGTCCAAGGGATACAGTAAACCAGAAGTGAAGCAACGGAATCTAAAACTGGACTCACAGGAGAAGTTCAAATCACAGAAAGTTAGAGTGTCAGTCCTCTTGTACTTAAGTCGCATTGTGCCATTTGAAATTAATTCCGAAGCAATTTCTGTGTTTCATCGTCAATATGAAGGTCCAAGGGATACAGTAAATCGGAAGTGAAGCATAGGAATCTGATACTGGACTCACAGGAGATGTTCAAATCATAGAAAGTGAGAGTGTCAGTCCTCTTGTACTTAAGTCGCCATTGTAATTTTTGTATTAAATTCGGATGCAATTTCTGTGTCTCATCGTCAATAAGAAGGTCCAAGGGATACAGTAAACCTGACGTGAGGCATCGGAATCTAAAACTGGACTCACTGGAGAGGTTCAAATCATAGAAAGTTAGAGTGTCAGTCCTCTTGTACGTAAGTCGGCATTGTACCTTTTGTATTAAATTCGGATGCAAACTCTGTGTTTCATCGTCAATTACAAGGTCCAAGGGATACAGTAAACCTGAAGTGAAGCATCGGAATCTAAAACTGGACTCACAGGAGAGGTTCAAATCATAGAAAGTTAGAGTGTCAGTCCTCTTGTACTTAAGTCGGCATTGTGCCATTTGAATTAAATTCCGATGCAATTTCTGTGTTTCATCGTCAATAAGAAGGTCCAAGGGATACAGTAAACCTGAAGTGAAGCATCGGATCCTAAAACTGGACTCACAGGAGAGGTTCAAATCATAGAAAGTGAGAGTGTCAGTCCTCTTTTGCGTATGTCGGCATTGTGCGTTTTGTATTTAATTCCGATACAATGTCTGTGTTTCATCGTCAGTAAGAAGGTTCAAGGGGTACAGTAATTTTGAAGTGAAGATTCGGAATCTAAAACTGGACTCACAGGAGATGTTCAAATCATAGAAAGTGAGAGAGTCAGTCCTCTTGTACTTAAGTCGCCATTGTGATTTTGGTATTAAATTCGGATGCAATTTCTGTGTTTCATCGTCAATAAGAAGGTCGAAGGGATACAGTAAACCTGAAGTGAAGCATCGGAATCTTAAACTGGACTCACAAGAGAGGTTCAAATCATAGAAAGTTAGAGTGTCAGTCCTCTTGTACTTACGTCGGTATTGTACCTTTTGTATTAAATTCGGATGCAAACTCTGTGTTTCATCGTCAGTTAGAAGGCCAAGGGATACAGTAAACCTGAAGTGAAACATCGGAATCTAAAACTGGACTCACAGGAGAGGTTCAAATCATAGAAAGTGAGAGTGTCAGTCCTCTTGTACTTAAGACGGCATTGTGCCTTTTGAATTTAATTCTGATGCAATTTCTGTGTTTCATCGTCAATAAGAAGGTGCAAGTTATACAGTAAACTTGGAGTGAAGCATCGGAATCTAAATCTGACCTCACAGGAGAGGTTCGAATCATAGAAAGTGACAGAGTCAGTCCTCTTGCACTTAAGTCGCAATTGTGCCATTTGTATTGAATTCGGATGCAATTTCTGTGTTTCGTCGCCAATAAGACGATCCAAGGGATACAGTTAACCTGAAGTGAAGCATCGGAATCTAAAACTGGACTCACGGGAGAGGTTCAAATCATAGAAAGTGAGAGTGTCAGTGCTCTTGTATTTAAGTCGGCATTGTGCCATTTGTATTAAATTCGGATGCAATTTCTGTGTTTCATCGTCAATAAGAAGGTCCAAGGGATACAGTAAACCTGCAGTGAAGCATCGGAATCTAAAACTGGACTCACAGGAGAGGTTCAAATCATAGAAAGTTAGAGTGTCAGTCCTCTTGTACTTAAGTCGCCATTGTGCCTTTTGTATAAAATTCGGATGCAATTTCTGTGTTTCATCGTCAATAAGATGGTCCAAGGGATACAGAAACCTGAAGTGAAGCATCGGAATCCAAAACTGGACTCACAGGAGAGGTTCAAATCAAAGAAAGTGAAAGTGTCAATCCTATTGTACTTAAGACGCCATTGTGCCTTTTGTATTAAATTCGGATGCTATTTCTGTGTTTCATCGTCAATAAGAAGTTCCAAGGGATACAGTAAATATGAAGTGAAGCATCGGAATCCGAAACTGGACTCACAGGAGATGTTCAAATCATAGAAAGTGAGAGTGTCAGTCCTCTTGTACTTAAGTCGCCATTGTACCTTTTCTATTAAATTCGGATGCAAACTCTGTGTTTCATCGTCAATTAGAAGGTCCAAGGGATACAGTAAACCTGAAGTGAAGCATCGGAATCTAAAACTGGACTCACAGGAGAGGTTCAAATCAGAGAAAGTGAGAGTGTCAGTCCTCTTGTACTTAGGTCGGAATTGTACCTTTTGAATTTAATTCCGATGCAATTTCTGTGTTTCATCGTCAATAAGAAGGTGCAAGGTATACAGTAAACCTGAAGTGAAGCAACGGAATCTAAATCTGATCTCACAGGAGAAGTTCGAATCATGGAAAGTGAGAGTGTCAGTGCTCTTGTACTTAAGTCGGCATTGTGCCATTTGCATTAAATTCGGATGCAATTTCTGTGTTTCATCGTCAATAAGAAGGTCCAAGTGATACAGTAAACCTGAAGTGAAGCATCGGAATCTAAAACTCGACTCACAGGAAGGGTTCAAATCATAGAAAGTTAGAGTGTCAGTCTTCTTGTACTTAAGTCGGCATTATGCCTTTTGAATTTAATTCCGATGCTTTTTCTGTGTTTATTTGCCAATAACAAGGTCCAAGGGATACAGCAAACCTGAAGTGAAGCATCGGAATCTAAAACTGGACTCACAGGAGAGGTTCAAATCATAGAAAGTGAGAGTGTCAGTCCTCTTGTACTTAGGTCGACATTGTGCCATTTGTATTAAATTCGGATGCAATTTCTGTGTTTCATCGTCAATAAGAAGGTCCAAGGGATACAGTAAACCTGAAGTGAAGCATCGGAATCTAAAACTGGACTCACAGGAGAGGTTCAAATCATAGAAACTGAGAGTGTCAGTCCTCTTGTACTTAAGACGCCATTGTGCCTTTTGTATTAAATTCGGATGCAATTTCTGTGTTTCATCGTCAATAAGAAGGTCCAAGGGATACAGTAAACCTGAAGTGAAGCATCGGAATCCAAAACTGGACTCACAGGAGAGGTTCAAATCATAGAAAATTAGAGTGTCAGTCCTCTTGTACTTAAGTCGGAATCGGAATCCAAAACTGGACTCACAGGAGAGGTTCAAATCATAGAAAATTAGAGTGTCAGTCCTCTTGTACTTAAGTCGGCATTGTGCCTTTTGTAATAAATTAGGATACAAACTCTGTGTTTCGTCGTCAATAAGAAGGTCCAAGGGATACAGTAAACCTGAAGTGTAGCATCGGAATCTTAAACTGGACTCACTGGAGAGGTTCAAATCATAGAGAGTTAGAGTGTCAGTCCTCTTGTACGTAAGTCGGCATTGAACCTCTTGTATTAAATTCGGATGCAAACTCTGTGTTTCATCGTCAATTAGAAGGTCCAAGGGATATAGTAAACCTGAAGTGTAGCATCGGAATCTAAAACTGGACTCACAGGAGAGGTTCAAATCATAGAAAGTTAGAATGTCAGTCCTCTTGTACTTAAGTCGGCATTTTGCCTTGTGTATTAAATTCGGATGCAATATCTGTGTTTCATCGTCAATAAGAAGGTGCAAGGTATACAGTAAACCTGAAGCGAAGCATCGGAATCTAAAACTGGACCCACAGGAGAGGTTCAAATCATCGAAAGTGAGAGTGTCAGTCCTCTTGTACTTAAGTCGACATTGGGCCATTTGTATTAAATTCGGATGCAATTTATGTGTTTCATCGTCAATAAGAAGGTCCAAGGGATACAGTAAACCTGTAGTGAAGCATCGGAAACTAAAACTGGACTCACAGGAGAGGTTCAAATCGTAGAAAGTGAGAGTGTCAGTCCTCTTGTGTTTAAGTCGCCATTGTGCATTTTTTATTAAATTCGGATGCAATTTCTGTGTTTCATCGTCAATAAGAAGGTCCAAGGGATACAGTAAACCTGAAGTGAAGCATCGGAAACCAAAACTGGACTCACAGGAGAGGTTCAAATCATAGAATGTTATAGTGTCAGTCCTCTTGTACTTAAGTCGGCATTGTGCTTTTTGTATTAAATTCAGATGCAAACTCTGTGTTTCGTCGTCAATAAGAAGGTCCAAGGGATACAGCAAACCTGAAGTGAAGCATCGGAATCTAAAACTGGACTCACAGGAGAGCTTCAAATCATAGAAAAATTTAGAGTGTCAGTCCTCTTGTACTTACGTCGGCATTGTACCTTTTGTATTAAATTCGGATGCAAACTCTGTGTTTCATCGTCAATTAAAAGGTCCAAGGGATACAGTAAACCTGAAGTGAAGCATCGGAAACTAAAACTGGACTCACAGGAGAAGTTCGAATCATGGAAAGTGAGAGTGTCAGTGCTCTTGTATTTAAGTCGGCATTGTGCCATTTGTATTAAATTCGGATGCAATTTCTGTGTTTCATCGTCAATAAGAAGGTCCAAGGGATAAAGTAAACCTGCAGTGAAGCATCGGAATCTAAAACTGGACTCACAGGAGAGGTTCAAATCATAGAAAGTTAGAGTGTCAGTCCTCTTGTACTTAAGACGCCATTGTGCCTTTTGTATAAAATTCGGATGCAATTTCTGTGTTTCATCGTCAATAAGATGGTCCAAGGGATACAGAAACCTGAAGTGAAGCATCGGAATCCAAAACTGGACTCACAGGAGAGGTTCAAATCATAGAAAGTTAGAGTGTCAGTCCTCTTGTACTTAAGTCGGCATTGTGCCTTTTGTATTAAATTTGGATGCAAACTCTGTGTTTCGTCGTCAATAAGAAGGTCCAAGGGATACAGTAAACCAGAAGTGAAGCAACGGAATCTAAAACTGGACTCACAGGAGAAGTTCAAATCACAGAAAGTTAGAGTGTCAGTCCTCTTGTACTTAAGTCGCATTGTGCCATTTGAAATTAATTCCGAAGCAATTTCTGTGTTTCATCGTCAATATGAAGGTCCAAGGGATACAGTAAATCGGAAGTGAAGCATAGGAATCTGATACTGGACTCACAGGAGATGTTCAAATCATAGAAAGTGAGAGTGTCAGTCCTCTTGTACTTAAGTCGCCATTGTAATTTTTGTATTAAATTCGGATGCAATTTCTGTGTCTCATCGTCAATACGAAGGTCCAAGGGATACAGTAAACCTGACGTGAGGCATCGGAATCTAAAACTGGACTCACTGGAGAGGTTCAAATCATAGAAAGTTAGAGTGTCAGTCCTCTTGTACGTAAGTCGGCATTGTACCTTTTGTATTAAATTCGGATGCAAACTCTGTGTTTCATCGTCAATTACAAGGTCCAAGGGATACAGTAAACCTGAAGTGAAGCATCGGAATCTAAAACTGGACTCACAGGGGAGGTTCAAATCATAGAAAGTTAGAGTGTCAGTCCTCTTGTACTTAAGTCGGCATTGTGCCATTTGAATTAAATTCCGATGCAATTTCTGTGTTTCATCGTCAATAAGAGGGTCCAAGGGATAAAGTAAACCTGAAGTGAAGCATCGGATCCTAAAACTGGACTCACAGGAGAGGTTCAAATCATAGAAAGTGAGAGTGTCAGTCCTCTTTTGCGTAAGTCGGCATTGTGCGTTTTGTATTTAATTCCGATGCAATTTCTGTGTTTCATCGTCAATAAGAAGGTTCAAGGGGTACAGTAATTTTGAAGTGAAGATTCGGAATCTAAAACTGGACTCACAGGAGATGTTCAAATCATAGAAAGTGAGAGAGTCAGTCCTCTTGTACTTATGTCGCCATTGTGATTTTGGTATTAAATTCGGATGCAATTTCTGTGTTTCATCGTCAATAAGAAGGTCGAAGGGATACAGTAAACCTGAAGTGAAGCATCGGAATCTTAAACTGGACTCACAAGAGAGGTTCAAATCATAGAAAGTTAGAGTGTCAGTCCTCTTGTACTTACGTCGGTATTGTACCTTTTGTATTAAATTCGGATGCAAACTCTGTGTTTCATCGTCAGTTAGAAGGCCAAGGGATACAGTAAACCTGAAGTGAAACATCGGAATCTAAAACTGGACTCACAGGAGAGGTTCAAATCATAGAAAGTGAGAGTGTCAGTCCTCTTGTACTTAAGACGGCATTGTGCCTTTTGAATTTAATTCCGATGCAATTTCAGTGTTTCATCGTCAATAAGAAGGTGCAAGGTATACAGTAAACTTGAAGTGAAGCATCGGAATCTAAATCTGACCTCACAGGAGAGGTTCGAATCATAGAAAGTGACAGTGTCAGTCCTCTTGTACTTAAGTCGCATTTGTGCCATTTGTATTGAATTCGGATGCAATTTCTGTGTTTCGTCGCCAATAAGAAGGTCCAAGGGATACAGTAAACCTGAAGTGAAGCATCGGATTCTAAAACTAAACTCACAGGGGAGGTTCAAATCATAGAAAGTGAAAGTGTCAGTCCTCTTGTACTTAAGTCGCCATTGTGCCTTTTGCATTAAATTCGGATGCAATTTCTGTTTTCATCGTCAATAAG
Source organism: Schistocerca americana (assembly GCF_021461395.2). Lineage (NCBI taxonomy): Eukaryota > Metazoa > Arthropoda > Insecta > Orthoptera > Acrididae > Schistocerca > Schistocerca americana. The sequence goes on from NW_025725906.1 coordinate 5,894,861, forward strand.
AAGGTCCAAGGGATACAGTAAACCTGAAGTAAAACATCGGAATCTAAAACTGGACACACAGGAGCGGATCAAATCATAGAAAGTTAGAGTGTCAGTCCTCTTGTACTTGAGTCGGCATTGTGCTTTTTGTATTAAATTCCGATGCTATTTCTGTGTTTCATTGTCAATAAGAAGGTCCAAGGGATACAGTAAACCTGAAGTGAAGCATCGGAACCTAAAACTGGACTCACAGGAGAGATTCAAATCATAGAAAGTGAGAGTGTCTGTCCTCTTGTACTTAAGTCGCCATTGTGCCATTTGTATTAAATTCGGATGCAATTTCTGTGTTTCGTCGTCAATAAGAAGGTCCAAGGGATACAGTAAACCTGATGTGAAGCATCGGAATCTAAAACTGGACTCACAGGAGAGGTTCAAATCATAGAAAGCGAGAGTGTCAGTCCTTTTGTACTTAAGTCGCCATTGTGCCTTTTGTACTAAATTCGGATGCAATTTCTGTGTTTCATCGTCAATAAGAAGGTCCAAGGGATACAGTAAACCTGAAGTGAAGCATCGGAATCCAAAACTGGACTCACAGGTGAGGTTCAAATCATAGAAAGTTAGAGTGTCAGTCCTCATGTACATAAGTCGGTATTGTGCCTTTTGTATTAAATTCGGATGCAAACTCTGTGTTTCATCGTCAATAAGAAGGTCCCAGGGATACAGTAAACCTGAAGTGAAGCATCGGAATCTAAAACTGGACTCACAGGAGAGGTTCAAATCATAGAAAGTGTGAGTGTCAGTCCTCTTTTGCTTAAGTCGGCATTGTGCGTTTTGAATTTAATTCCGATGCAATTTCTGTGTTTCATCGTCAATAAGAAGGTCCAAGGGATACAGTAAACCTGAAGTGAAGCATCGGAATCTAAAACTGGACTCACAGGAGATGTTCAAATCGTAGAAAGTGAGAGAGTCAGTCCTCTTGTACATAAGTCGCCATTGTGATTTTTTTATTAAATTCGGATGCAATTTCTGTGTTTCATCGTCAATAAGAAGGTCGAAGGGATACAGTAAACCTGAAGTGAAGCATCGGAATCTAAAACTGGACTCACAGGAGAGGTTCAAGTCATAGAAAGTTAGAGTGTCAGTCCTCTTGAACTTACGTCGGTATTGTACCTTTTGTATTAAATTCGGATGCAAACTCTGTGTTTCATCGTCAATTTGAAGGTCCAAGGGATGCAGTAAACCTGAAGTGAAGCATCGGAATCTAAAACTGGACTCACAGGACAGGTTCAAATCATAGAAAGTGGGAGTGTCAGTCCTCTTGTACTTAAGACGGCATTGTGCCTTTTGAATTTAATTCCGATGCAATTTCTGTGTTTCTTCGTCAATAAGAAGGTGCAAGGTATACAGTAAACCCAAAGTGAAGCATCGGAATCTAAATCTGACCTCACAGGAGAGGTTCGAATCATAGAAAGTGAGAGTGTCAGTCCTCTTGTACTCAAGTCGCAATTGTGCCATTTGTATTGAATTCGGATGCAATTTCTGTGTTTCGTCGTCAATAATAAGGTCCAAGGGATACAGTAAACCTGAAGAGAAGCATCGGAATCTAAAACTGGACTCACAGGGGAGGTTCAAATCATAGAAAGTGAGAGTGTCAGTCCTCTTGTACTTAAGTCGCCATTGTGCCTTTTGTATTAAATTCGGATGCAATTTCTGTTTTCATCGGCAATAAGAAGGTCCAAGGGATACAGTAAACTTGAAGTAAACCATCGGAATCTAAAACTGGACTCACAGGAGAGGTACAAATCATAGAAAGTTAGAGAGTCAGTCCTCTTGTACTTAAGTCGGCATTGTGCCTTTTGAATTTAATTCCGATGCTTTTTCTGTGTTTCATTGTCAATAAGAAGGTCCAAGGGATACAGTAAACCTGAAGTGAAGCATCGGAATCTAAAACTGGACTCACAGGAGAGGTTCAAATCATAGATAGTTAGAATGTCACTCCTCTTGTACTTAAGTCGGCATTGTGCCTTTTGTATTAAATTCGGATGCAATTTCTATGTTTCATCGTCAATAAGAAGGTGCAAGGCATACAGCAAACCTGAAGTGAAGCATCGGAATCAAAAACTGGACTCACAGGAGAGTTTCAAATCATAGAAAGTGAGAGTGTCAGTCCTCTTTTACTTTAGTCGACATTATGCCATTTGCATTAAATTCGGATGCAATTTCTGTCTTTCATCGTCAATAAGAAGGTCCAAGGGATACAGTAAACCTGAAGTGAAGCATCGGAATCCAAAACTGGACTCACAGGTGAGGTTCAAATCATAGAAAGTTAGAGTGTCAGTCCTCTTGTACTTAAGTCGGTATTGTGCCTTTTGTATTAAATTCGGATGCAAACTCTGTGTTTCATCGTCAATAAGAAGGTCCCAGGGATACAGTAACCTGAAGTGAAGCATCGGAATCTAAAACTGGACTCACAGGATAGGTTCAAATCATAGAAAGTGAGAGTGTCAGTCCTCTTTTGCTTTAGTCGGCATTCTGCGTTTTGAATTTCATTCCGATGCAATTTCTGTGTTTCATCATCATTAAGAAGGTCCAAGGGATACAGTAAACCTGAAGTGAAGCATCGGAATCTAAAACTGGACTCCCAGGAGATGTTCAAATCATAGAAAGTGAGAGAGTCAGTCCTCTTGTACTTAAGTCGCCATTGTGATTTTGGTATTAAATTCGGATGCAATTTCTGTGTTTCATCGTCAATAAGAAGGTAGAAGGGATACAGTAAACCTGAAGTGAAGCATCGGAATCTAAAACTGGACTCACAGGAGAGGTTCAAATCATAGAAAGTTAGAGTGTCAGTCCTCTTGTACTTACGTCGGTATTGTACCTTTTGTATTAAACTCGGATGCAAACTCTGTCTTTCATCGTCAATTAGAAGGTCCAAGGGATGCAGTAAACCTGAAGTGAAGCATCGGAATCTAAAACTGGACTCACAGGAGAGGTTCAAATCATAGAAAGTGAGAGTGTCAGTCCTCTTGTACTTAAGACGGCATTGTGCCTTTTGAATTTAATTCCGATGCAATTTCTGTGTTTCATCGTCAATAAGAAGGCTCAAGGTATACAGTAAACCTGAAGTGAAGCATCGGAATCTAAATGTGACCTCACAGGAGAGGTTCGAATCATAGAAAGTGAGAGTGTCAGTTCTCTTGTACTTAAGTCGCAATTGTGCCATTTGTATTGAATTCGGATGCAATTTCTGTGTTTCGTCGTGAATAAGAAAGTCCAGGGGATACAGTAAACCTGAAGTGAAGCATCGGAATCTAAAACTGGACTCACAGGGGAGGTTCAAATCATAGAAAGTGAGAGTGTCAGTCCTCCTGTACTTAAGTCGCCATTGTGCCTTTTGTATTAAATTCGGATGCAAATTCTGTTTTCATCATCAATAAGAAGGTCCAAGGGATACAGTAAACCTGAAGTAAACCATCGGAATCTAAAACTTGACTCACAGGAGAGGTTCAAATCATAGAAAGTTAGAATGTCAGTCCTCTTGTACTTAAGTCGGCATTGCGACTTTTGTATTAAATTCCGATGCAATTTCTGTGTTTCATCGTCAATAAGAAGGTCCAAGGGATACAGTAAACCTGAAGTGAAGCATCGGATCCTAAAACTGGACTCACAGGAGAGGTTCAAATCATAGAAAGTGAGAGTGTCAGTCCTCTTTTGCGTAAGTCGGCATTGTGCGTTTTGAATTTAATTCCGATGCAATTTCTGTGTTTCATCGTCAATAAGAAGGTTCAAGGGGTACAGTAATTTTGAAGTGAAGATTCGGAATCTAAAACTGGACTCACAGGAGATGTTCAAATCATAGAAAGTGAGAGAGTCAGTCCTCTTGTACTTAAGTCGCCATTGTGATTTTGGTATTAAATTCGGATGCAATTTCTGTGTTTCATCGTCAATAAGAAGGTCGAAGTGATACAGTAATCCTGAAGTGAAGCATCGGAATCTTAAACAGGACTCACAAGAGAGGTTCAAATCATAGAAAGTTAGAGTGTCAGTCCTCTTGTACTTACGTCGGTATTGTACCTTTTGTATTAAATTCGGATGCAAACTCTGTGTTTCATCGTCAGTTAGAAGGCCAAGGGATACAGTAAACCTGAAGTGAAACATCGGAATCTAAAACTGGACTCACAGGAGAGGTTCAAATCATAGAAAGTGAGAGTGTCAGTCCTCTTGTACTTAAGACGGCATTGTGCCTTTTGAATTTAATTCCGATGCAATTTCTGTGTTTCATCGTCAATAAGAAGGTGCAAGGTGTACAGTAAACTTGAAGTGAAGCATCGGAATCTAAATCTGACCTCACACGAGAGGTTCGAATCATAGAAAGTGACAGTGTCAGTCCTCTTGTACTTAAGTCGCAATTGTGCCATTTGTATTGAATTCGGATGCAATTTCTGTGTTTCGTCGCCAATAAGAAGGTCCAAGGGATACAGTAAACCTGAAGTGAAGCATCGGAATCTAAAACTGGACTCACAGGGGAGGTTCAAATCATAGAAAGTGAAAGTGCCAGTCCTCTTGTACTTAAGTCGCCATTGTGCCTTTTGCATTAAATTCGGATGCAATTTCTGTTTTCATCGTCAATAAGAAGGTCCAAGGGATACAGTAAACCTGAAGTAAAACATCGGAATCTAAAACTGGACACACAGGAGCGGATCAAATCATAGAAAGTTAGAGTGTCAGTCCTCTTGCACTTGAGTCGGCATTGTGCCTTTTGTATTAAATTCCGATGCTATTTCTGTGTTTCATTGTCAATAAGAAGGTCCAAGGGATACAGTAAACCTGAAGTGAAGCATCGGAACCTAAAACTGGACTCACAGGAGAGATTCAAATCATAGAAAGTGAGAGTGTCAGTCCTCTTGTACTTAAGTCGCCATTGTGCCATTTGTATTAAATTCGGATGCAATTTCTGTGTTTCGTCGTCAATAAGAAGGTCCAAGGGATACAGTAAACCTGATGTGAAGCATCGGAATCTAAAACTGGACTCACAGGAGAGGTTCAAATCATAGAAAGCGAGAGTGTCAGTCCTTTTGTACTTAAGTCGCCATTGTGCCTTTTGTACTAAATTCGGATGCAATTTCTGTGTTTCATCGTCAATAAGAAGGTCCAAGGGATACAGTAAACCTGAAGTGAAGCATCGGAATCCAAAACTGGACTCACAGGTGAGGTTCAAATCATAGAAAGTTAGAGTGTCAGTCCTCTTGTACTTAAGTCGGTATTGTGCCTTTTGTATTAAATTCGGATGCAAACTCTGTGTTTCATCGTCAATAAGAAGGTCCCAGGGATACAGTAAACCTGAAGTGAAGCATCGGAATCTAAAACTGGACTCACAGGAGAGGTTCAAATCGTAGAAAGTGTGAGTGTCAGTCCTCTTTTGCTTAAGTCGGCATTGTGCGTTTTGAATTTAATTCCGATGCAATTTCTGTGTTTCATCGTCAATAAGAAGGTCCAAGGGATACAGTAAACCTGAAGTGAAGCATCGGAATCTAAAACTGGACTCACAGGAGATGTTCAAATCATAGAAAGTGAGAGAGTCAGTTCTCTTGTACTTAAGTCGCCATTGTGATTTTTTTATTAAATTCGGATGCAATTTCTGTGTTTCATCGTCAATAAGAAGGTCGAAGGGATACAGTAAACCTGAAGTGAAGCATCGGAATCTAAAACTGGACTCACAGGAGAGGTTCAAGTCATAGAAAGTTAGAGTGTCAGTCCTCTTGAACTTACGTCGGTATTGTACCTTTTGTATTAAATTCGGATGCAAACTCTGTGTTTCATCGTCAATTTGAAGGTCCAAGGGATGCAGTAAACCTGAAGTGAAGCATCGGAATCTAAAACTGGACTCACAGGACAGGTTCAAATCATAGAAAGTGAGAGTGTCAGTCCTCTTGTACTTAAGACGGCGTTGTGCCTTTTGAATTTAATTCCGATGCAATTTCTGTGTTTCATCGTCAATAAGAAGGTGCAAGGTATACAGTAAACCCAAAGTGAAGCATCGGAATCTAAATCTGACCTCACAGGAGAGGTTCGAATCATAGAAAGTGAGAGTGTCAGTCCTCTTGTACTCAAGTCGCAATGGTGCCATTTGTATTGAATTCGGATGCAATTTCTGTGTTTCGTCGTCAATAATAAGGTCCAAGGGATACAGTAAACCTGAAGAAAAGCATCGGAATCTAAAACTGGACTCACAGGGGAGGTTCAAATCATAGAAAGTGAGAGTGTCAGTCCTCTTGTACTTAAGTCGCCATTGTGCCTTTTGTATTAAATTCGGATGCAATTTCTGTTTTCATCATCAATAATAAGGTCCAAGGGATACAGTAAACTTGAAGTAAACCATCAGAATCTAAAACTGGACTCACAGGAGAGGTTCAAATCATAGAAAGTTAGAGAGTCAGTCCTCTTGTACTTAAGTCGGCATTGTGCCTTTTGTATTAAATTTGGATGCAATTTCTGTGTTTCATCGTCAATAAGAAGGTCCAAGATATACAGTAAACCTGAAGTGAAGCCTCGACATCTAAAACTGGACTCACAGGAGAGGTTCAAATCATAGCAAATTAGAGTGTCTGTCCTCTTGTACTTAAGTCGGCATTGTGCCTTTTGTATTAAAATCGGATGTAATTTATGTGCTTCATCGTCAATAAGAAGGTCCAAGGGATACAGTAAACCTGAAGTGAAGCATCGGAATCTCAAACTGGACTCAATGGAGAGGTTCAAATAAGAGAAACTGAGAGTTTCAGTCCTCTCGTACTTAAGTCGGCATTGTGCCTTTTGTATTAAATTCGGATGAAATTTCTGTGTTTCAGCGGCAATATGAAGGTCCAAGGGATACAGTAAACCTGACGTGAAGCATCGGAATCTAAAACTGGACTCACAGGTGAGGTTCAAATCATAGAAAGTTTGAGTGTCAGTCCTCTTGTACTTAAGTCGGCGTTGTTCCTTTTGTATTAAAATCGGATGCGATTTCTGTGCTTCATCGTCAATAAGAAGGTCCAAGGGGTACAGTAAACCTGAAGTGAAGCATCGGAATCTAATACTGGACTCACAGGTGAGGTTCAAATCATAGATCGTTAGAATGTCACTCCTCTTGTACTTAAGTCGGCATTGTGCCTTTTGTATTAAATTCGGATGCAATTTCTATGTTTCATCGTCAATAAGAAAGTGCAAGGCATACAGCAAACCTGAAGTGAAGCATCGGAATCAAAAACTGGACTCACAGGAGAGTTTCAAATCATAGAAAGTGAGAGTGTCAGTCCTCTTCTACTTTAGTCGACATTATGCCATTTGCATTAAATTCGGATGCAATTTCTGTCTTTCATCGTCAATAAGAAGGTCCAAGGGATACAGTAAACCTGAAGTGAAGCATCGGAATCCAAAACTGGACTCACAGGTGAGGTTCAAATCATAGAAAGTTAGAGTGTCAGTCCTCTTGTACTTAAGTCGGTATTGTGCCTTTTGTATTAAATTCGGATGCAAACTCTGTGTTTCATCGTCAATAAGAAGGTCCCAGGGATACAGTAACCTGAAGTGAAGCATCGGAATCTAAAACTGGACTCACAGGATAGGTTCAAATCATAGAAAGTGAGAGTGTCAGTCCTGTTTTGCTTAAGTCGGCATTCTGCGTTTTGAATTTCATTCCGATGCAATTTCTGTGTTTCATCATCATTAAGAAGGTCCAAGGGATACAGTAAACCTGAAGTGAAGCATCGGAATCTAAAACTGGACTCCCAGGAGATGTTCAAATCATAGAAAGTGAGAGAGTCAGTCCTCTTGTACTTAAGTCGCCATTGTGATTTTGGTATTAAATTCGGATGCAATTTCTGTGTTTCAACGTCAATAAGAAGGTAGAAGGGATACAGTAAACCTGAAGTGAAGCATCGGAATCTAAAACTGGACTCACAGGAGAGGTTCAAATCATAGAAAGTTAGAGTGTCAGTCCTCTTGTACTTACGTCGGTATTGTACCTTTTGTATTAAACTCGGATGCAAACTCTGTCTTTCATCGTTAATTAGAAGGTCCAAGGGATGCAGTAAACCTGAAGTGAAGCATCGGAATCTAAAACTGGACTCACAGGAGAGGTTCAAATCATAGAAAGTGAGAGTGTCAGTCCTCTTGTACTTAAGACGGCATTGTGCCTTTTGAATTTAATTCCGATGCAATTTCTGTGTTTCATCGTCAATAAGAAGGCTCAAGGTATACAGTAAACCTGAAGTGAAGCATCGGAATCTAAATGTGACCTCACTGGAGAGGTTCAAATCATAGAAAGTGAGAGTGTCAGTCCTCTTGTACTTAAGACGGCATTGTGCCTTTTGAATTTAATTCCGATGCAATTTCTGTGTTTCATCGTCAATAAGAAGGTGCAAGGTATACAGTAAACTTGAAGTGAAGCATCGGAATCTAAATCTGACCTCACACGAGAGGTTCGAATCATAGAAAGTGACAGTGTCAGTCCTCTTGTACTTAAGTCGCAATTGTGCCATTTGTATTGAATTCGGATGCAATTTCTGTGTTTCGTCGCCAATAAGAAGGTCCAAGGGATACAGTAAACCTGAAGTGAAGCATCGGAATCTAAAACTGGACTCACAGGGGAGGTTCAAATCATAGAAAGTGAAAGTGTCAGTCCTCTTGTACTTAAGTCGCCATTGTGCCTTTTGCATTAAATTCGGATGCAATTTCTGTTTTCATCGTCAATAAGAAGGTCCAAGGGATACAGTAAACCTGAAGTAAAACATCGGAATCTAAAACTGGACACACAGGAGCGGATCAAATCATAGAAAGTTAGAGTGTCAGTCCTCTTGCACTTGAGTCGGCATTGTGCCTTTTGTATTAAATTCCGATGCTATTTCTGTGTTTCATTGTCAATAAGAAGGTCCAAGGGATACAGTAAACCTGAAGTGAAGCATCGGAACCTAAAACTGGACTCACAGGAGAGATTCAAATCATAGAAAGTGAGAGTGTCAGTCCTCTTGTACTTAAGTCGCCATTGTGCCATTTGTATTAAATTCGGATGCAATTTCTGTGTTTCGTCGTCAATAAGAAGGTCCAAGGGATACAGTAAACCTGATGTGAAGCATCGGAATCTAAAACTGGACTCACAGGAGAGGTTCAAATCGTAGAAAGCGAGAGTGTCAGTCCTTTTGTACTTAAGTCGCCATTGTGCCTTTTGTACTAAATTCGGATGCAATTTCTGTGTTTCATCGTCAATAAGAAGGTCCAAGGGATACAGTAAACCTGAAGTGAAGCATCGGAATCCAAAACTGGACTCACAGGTGAGGTTCAAATCATAGAAAGTTAGAGTGTCAGTCCTCTTGTACTTAAGTCGGTATTGTGCCTTTTGTATTAAATTCGGATGCAAACTCTGTGTTTCATCGTCAATAAGAAGGTCCCAGGGATACAGTAAACCTGAAGTGAAGCATCGGAATCTAAAACTGGACTCACAGGAGAGGTTCAAATCGTAGAAAGTGTGAGTGTCAGTCCTCTTTTGCTTAAGTCGGCATTGTGCGTTTTGAATTTAATTCCGATGCAATTTCTGTGTTTCATCGTCAATAAGAAGGTCCAAGGGATACAGTAAACCTGAAGTGAAGCATCGGAATCTAAAACTGGACTCACAGGAGATGTTCAAATCGTAGAAAGTGAGAGAGTCAGTCCTCTTGTACTTAAGTCGCCATTGTGATTTTTTTATTAAATTCGGATGCAATTTCTGTGTTTCATCGTCAATAAGAAGGTCGAAGGGATACAGTAAACCTGAAGTGAAGCATCGGAATCTAAAACTGGACTCACAGGAGAGGTTCAAGTCATAGAAAGTTAGAGTGTCAGTCCTCTTGAACTTACGTCGGTATTGTACCTTTTGTATTAAATTCGGATGCAAACTCTGTGTTTCATCGTCAATTTGAAGGTCCAAGGGATGCAGTAAACCTGAAGTGAAGCATCGGAATCTAAAACTGGACTCACAGGACAGGTTCAAATCATAGAAAGTGAGAGTGTCAGTCCTCTTGTACTTAAGACGGCGTTGTGCCTTTTGAATTTAATTCCGATGCAATTTCTGTGTTTCATCGTCAATAAGAAGGTGCAAGGTATACAGTAAACCCAAAGTGAAGCATCGGAATCTAAATCTGACCTCACAGGAGAGGTTCGAATCATAGAAAGTGAGAGTGTCAGTCCTCTTGTACTCAAGTCGCAATGGTGCCATTTGTATTGAATTCGGATGCAATTTCTGTGTTTCGTCGTCAATAATAAGGTCCAAGGGATACAGTAAACCTGAAGAAAAGCATCGGAATCTAAAACTGGACTCACAGGGGAGGTTCAAATCATAGAAAGTGAGAGTGTCAGTCCTCTTGTACTTAAGTCGCCATTGTGCCTTTGTATTAAATTCGGATGCAATTTCTGTTTTCATCATCAATAATAAGGTCCAAGGGATACAGTAAACTTGAAGTAAACCATCAGAATCTAAAACTGGACTCACAGGAGAGGTTCAAATCATAGAAAGTTAGAGAGTCAGTCCTCTTGTACTTAAGTCGGCATTGTGCCTTTTGTATTAAATTTGGATGCAATTTCTGTGTTTCATCGTCAATAAGAAGGTCCAAGATATACAGTAAACCTGAAGTGAAGCCTCGACATCTAAAACTGGACTCACAGGAGAGGTTCAAATCATAGCAAATTAGAGTGTCTGTCCTCTTGTACTTAAGTCGGCATTGTGCCTTTTGTATTAAAATCGGATGTAATTTATGTGCTTCATCGTCAATAAGAAGGTCCAAGGGATACAGTAAACCTGAAGTGAAGCATCGGAATCTCAAACTGGACTCAATGGAGAGGTTCAAATAAGAGAAACTGAGAGTTTCAGTCCTCTCGTACTTAAGTCGGCATTGTGCCTTTTGTATTAAATTCGGATGAAATTTCTGTGTTTCAGCGGCAATATGAAGGTCCAAGGGATACAGTAAACCTGACGTGAAGCATCGGAATCTAAAACTGGACTCACAGGTGAGGTTCAAGTCATAGAAAGTTTGAGTGTCAGTCCTCTTGTACTTAAGTCGGCGTTGTTCCTTTTGTATTAAAATCGGATGCGATTTCTGTGCTTCATCGTCAATAAGAAGGTCCAAGGGGTACAGTAAACCTGAAGTGAAGCATCGGAATCTAATACTGGACTCACAGGTGAGGTTCAAATCATAGATCGTTAGAATGTCACTCCTCTTGTACTTAAGTCGGCATTGTGCCTTTTGTATTAAATTCGGATGCAATTTCTATGTTTCATCGTCAATAAGAAAGTGCAAGGCATACAGCAAACCTGAAGTGAAGCATCGGAATCAAAAACTGGACTCACAGGAGAGTTTCAAATCATAGAAAGTGAGAGTGTCAGTCCTCTTCTACTTTAGTCGACATTATGCCATTTGCATTAAATTCGGATGCAATTTCTGTCTTTCATCGTCAATAAGAAGGTCCAAGGGATACAGTAAACCTGAAGTGAAGCATCGGAATCCAAAACTGGACTCACAGGTGAGGTTCAAATCATAGAAAGTTAGAGTGTCAGTCCTCTTGTACTTAAGTCGGTATTGTGCCTTTTGTATTAAATTCGGATGCAAACTCTGTGTTTCATCGTCAATAAGAAGGTCCCAGGGATACAGTAACCTGAAGTGAAGCATCGGAATCTAAAACTGGACTCACAGGATAGGTTCAAATCATAGAAAGTGAGAGTGTCAGTCCTGTTTTGCTTAAGTCGGCATTCTGCGTTTTGAATTTCATTCCGATGCAATTTCTGTGTTTCATCATCATTAAGAAGGTCCAAGGGATACAGTAAACCTGAAGTGAAGCATCGGAATCTAAAACTGGACTCCCAGGAGATGTTCAAATCATAGAAAGTGAGAGAGTCAGTCCTCTTGTACTTAAGTCGCCATTGTGATTTTGGTATTAAATTCGGATGCAATTTCTGTGTTTCAACGTCAATAAGAAGGTAGAAGGGATACAGTAAACCTGAAGTGAAGCATCGGAATCTAAAACTGGACTCACAGGAGAGGTTCAAATCATAGAAAGTTAGAGTGTCAGTCCTCTTGTACTTACGTCGGTATTGTACCTTTTGTATTAAACTCGGATGCAAACTCTGTCTTTCATCGTCAATTAGAAGGTCCAAGGGATGCAGTAAACCTGAAGTGAAGCATCGGAATCTAAAACTGGACTCACAGGAGAGGTTCAAATCATAGAAAGTGAGAGTGTCAGTCCTCTTGTACTTAAGACGGCATTGTGATTTTTGAATTTAATTCCGATGCAATTTCTGTGTTTCATCGTCAATAAGAAGGCTCAAGGTATACAGTAAACCTGAAGTGAAGCATCGGAATCTAAATGTGACCTCACTGGAGAGGTTCGAATCATAGAAAGTGAGAGTGTCAGTCCTCTTGTACTTAAGTCGCAATTGTGCCATTTGTATTGAATTCGGATGCAATTTCTGTGTTTCGTCGTGAATAAGAAAGTCCAAGGGATACAGTAAACCTGAAGTGAAGCATCGGAATCTAAAACTGGACTCACAGGGGAGGTTCAAATCATAGAAAGTGAGAGTGTCAGTCCTCTTGTACTTTAGTCGCCATTGTGCCTTTTGTATTAAATTCGGATGCAAATTCTGTTTTCATCATCAATAAGAAGGTCCAAGGGATACAGTAAACCTGAAGTAAACCATCGGAATCTAAAACTGGACTCACAGGAGAGGTTCAAATCATAAAAAGTTAGAGTAGCAGTCCTCTTGTACTTAAGTCGGCATTGTGCCTTTTGAATTTAATTCCGATGCTATTTCTGTGTTTCATTGTCAATAAGAAGGTCCAAGGGATACGGTAAACCTGAAATGAAGCATCGGAATCTAAAACTGGACTCACAGGAGATGTTCAAATCATAGAAAGTGAGAGGAGTCAGTCCTCTTGAACCTACGTCGGTATTGTACCTTTGGTATTAAATTCGGATGCAAACTCTGTGTTTCATCGTCAATTAGAAGGTCCAAGGGATGCAGTAAACCTGAAGTGAAGCATCGGAATCTAAAACTGGACTCACAGGAGAGGTTCATATCACAGAAAGTGAGAGTGTCAGTCCTCTTGTACTTAAGTCACCATTGTGACTTTTGTATTAATGTCGGATGCAATTTCAGTGTTTCATCGTCAATAAGAAGGTCCAAGGGATACAGTAAACCTGAGGTGATGCATCGGAATCTAAAACTGGACTCACAGGAGAGGTTCAAATCATAGAAAGTGAGAGTGTCAGTCCTCTTGTACTTAAGTCGGCATTGTGCCTTTTGAATTTAATTCCGATGCTTTTTCTGTGTTTCATTATCAATAAGAAGGTCCAAGGGATACAGTAAACCTGAAGTGAATCATCGGAATCTAAAACTGGACTCACAGGAGAGGTTGAAATCATAGATAGTTAGAATGTCCGTCCTCTTGTACTTAAGTCGGCATTGTGCCTTTTGTATTAAATTCGGATGCAATTTCTATGTTTCATCGTCAATAAGAAGGTGCAAGGTATACAGCAAACGTGAAGTGGAGCATCGGAATCAAAAACGGGACTCACAGGAGAGGTTCATATCACAGAAAGTGAGAGTGTCAGTCCTCTTGTACTTAAGTCACCATTGTGACTTTTGTATTAATGTCGGATGCAATTTCAGTGTTTCATCGTCAATAAGAAGGTCCAAGGGATACAGTAAACCTGAGGTGATGCATCGGAATCTAAAACTGGACTCACAGGAGAGGTTCAAATCATAGAAAGTGAGAGTGTCAGTCCTCTTTTGCTTAAGTCGGCATTGTTCGTTTTGAATTTAATTCCGATGCAATTTCTGTGTTTCATCGTCAATAAGAAGGTCCAAGGGATACAGTAAACCTGAAGTGAAGAATCGGAATCTAAAACTGGACTCACAGGAGATGTTCAAATCATAGAAAGTGAGAGGAGTCAGTCCTCTTGTACTTAAGTCGCCATTTTAATTTTGGTATTAAATTCGGATGCAATTTCTGTGTTTCATCGTCAATAAGAAGGTCGAAGGGATACAGTAAACCTTAAGTGAAGCATCGGAATCTAAAACTGGACTCACAGGAGAGGTTCAAGTCATAGAAACTTAGAGTGTCAGTCCTCTTGAACTTACGTCGGTATTGTACCTTTGGTATTAAATTCGGATGCAAACTCTGTGTTTCATCGTCAATTAGAAGGTCCAAGGGATGCAGTAAACCTGAAGTGAAGCATCGGAATCTAAAACTGGACTCACAGGAGAGGTTCATATCATAGAAAGTGAGAGTGTCAGTCCTCTTGTACTTGAGACGGCATTGTGCCTTTTGAATTTAATTCCCATGCAATTTCTGTGTTTCATCGTCAATAAGAAGGTGCAAGGTATACAGTAAACCCGAAGTGAGCATCGGAATCTAAATCTGACCTCACAGGAGAGGTTCGAATCATAGAAAGTGAGAGTGTCAGTCCTCTTGTACTTAAGTCGCAATTGGGCCATTTGTATTGAATTCGGATGCAATTTCTGTGTTTCGTCGTCAATAAGAGGGTCGAAGGGATACAGTAAACCTGAAGTGAAGCATCGGAATCTAAAACTGGACTCATAGGAGAGGTTCAAGTCATAGAAAGTTAGAGTGTCAGTCCTCTTGTACTTAAGTCGGCATTGTGCCTTTTGAATTTCATTCCGATGCTTTTTCTGTGTTTCATTGTCAATAAGAAGGTCCAACGGATACAGTAAACCTGAAGTGTAGCATCGGAATCTAAAACTGGACTCACAGGAGAGGTTGAAATCATAGATAGTTAGAATGTCCGTCCTCTTGTATTTAAGTCGGCATTGTGCCTTTTGCATTAAATTCGGATGCAATTTCTATGTTTCATCGTCAATAAGAAGGTGCAAGGTATACAGCAGACGTGAAGTGGAGCATCGGAATCAAAAACTGGACTCACAGGAGAGTTTCAAATCATAGAAAGTGAGAGTGTCAGTCCTCTTTTACTTAAGTCGACATTGTGCCATTTGCATTAAATTCGGATGCAATTTCTGTGTTTCATCGTCAATAAGATGGTCCAAGGGATACAGTAAACCTGAAGTGAAGCATCGGAATCCAAAACTGGACTCACAGGTGAGGTTCAAATCATAGAAAGTTAGAGTGTCAGTCCTCTTGTACTTAAGTCGGTATTGTGCCTTTTGTATTAAATTCGGAAGCAAACTCTGTGTTTCATCGTCAATAAGAAGTTCCCAATGATACAGTAAACCTGAAGTGAAGCTTCAGAATCTAAAACTGGACTCACAGGAGAGGTTCAAATCATAGAAAGTGAGAGTGTCAGTCCTCTTTTGCTTAAGTCGGCATTCTGCGTTTTGAATTTAATTCCGATGCAATTTCTGTGTTTCATCATCAATAAGAAGGTCAAAGGGATACAGTATACCTGAAGTGAAGCATCGGAATCTAAAACTGGACTCACAGGAGATGTTCAAATCATAGAAAGTGAGATTGTCGGTCCTCTTGGACTAAAGTCGCCATATGATTTTTGTATAAAATTCGGATGCAATTTCTGTGTTTCATCGTCAATAAGAAGGTCCAAAGAATACAGTAAACCTGAAGTGAATCATCGGAATCTAAAACTGGACTCACAGGAGAGGTTCAAATCATAGAAAGTTAGTGTGTCAGTCCTCTTGTACTTACGTCGGTATTGTACCTTTTGTATTAAATTCGGATGCAAACTCTGTGTTTCATCGTCAATTAGAAGGTCCAAGGGATGCAGTAAACCTGAAGAGAAGCATCGGAATCTAAAACTGGACTCACAGGAGAGGTTCAAATCATAGAAAGTTAGAGTGTCAGTCCTCTTGAACTTACGTCGGTATTGTACCTTTTGTATTAAATTCGGATGCAAACTCTGTGTTTCATCGTCAATTAGAAGGTCCAAGGGATGCAGTAAACCTGAAGTGAAGCATCGGAATCTAAAACTGGACTCACAGGAGAGGTTCAAATCATAGAAAGTGAGAGTGTCAGTCCTCTTGTACTTAAGACGGCATTGTGCCTTTTGAATTTAATTCCGATGCAAATTCTGTGTTTCATCGTCAATAAGAAGGTGCAAGGTATACAGTAAACCTGAAGTGAAGCATCGGAATCTAAATCTGACCTCACAGGAGAGGTTCGAATCATAGAAAGTGAGAGTGTCAGTCCTCTTGTACTTAAGTCGCAATTGTGCCATTTGTATTGAATTCGGATGCAATTTCTGTGTTTCGTCGTCAATAGGAAGGTCCAAGGGATACAGTAAACCTGAAGTGAAGCATCGGAATCTAAAACTGGACTCACAGGAGACGTTCAAATCATAGATAGTTAGAATGTCAGTCCTCTTGTACTTAAGTCGGCATTGTGCCTCTTGTATTAAATTCGGATGCAATTTCTATGTTTCATCGTCAATAAGAAGGTGCAAGGTATACAGCAAACCTGAAGTGAAGCATCGGAATCAAAAACTGGACTCACAGGAGAGTTTCAAATCATAGAAAGTGAGAGTGTCAGTCCTCTTTTACTTAAGTCGACATTGTGCCATTTGCATTAAATTCGGATGCAATTTCTGTGTTTCATCGTCAATAAGAAGGTCCAAGGGGTACAGTAAACCTGAAGTGAAGCATCGGAATCTAAAACTGGACTCACAGGAGATGTTCAAATCATAGAAAGTGAGAGTGTCAGTCCTCTTTTGCTTAAGTCGGCATTCTGCGTTTAGAATTTAATTCCGATGCAATTTCTGTGTTTCATCATCAATAAGAAGGTCCAAGGGATACAGTAAACCTGAAGAGAAGCGTCGGAATCTAAAACTGGACTCACAGGAGATGTTCAAATCATAGAAAGTGAGAGAGTCAGTCCTCTTGTACTTAAGTCGCCATTGTGATTTTGGTATTAAATTCGGATGCAATTTCTGTGTTTCATCGTCAATAAGAAGGTCGAAGGAATACAGCAAACCTGAAGTGAAGCATCGGAATCTAAAACTGGACTCACAGTAGAGGTTCAAATCATAGAAAGTTAGAGTGTCAGTCCTCTTGTACTTACGTCGGTATTGTACCTTTTGTATTAAATTCGGATGCAAACTCTGTGTTTCATCGTCAATTAGAAGGTCCAAGGGATGCAGTAAACATGAAGTGAAGCATCGGAATCTAAAACTGGACTCACAGGAGAGGTTCAAATCATAGAAAGTGAGAGTGTCAGTCCTCTTGTACTTAAGACGGCATTGTGCCTTTTGAATTTAATTCCGATGCAATTTCTGTGTTTCATCGTCAATAAGAAGGTGCAAGGTATACAGTAAACCTGAAGTGAAGCATCGGAATCTAAATGTGACCTCACAGGAGAGGTTCGAATCATAGAAAGTGAGAGTGTCAGTCCTCTTGTACTTAAGTCGCAATTGTGCCATTTGTATTGAATTCGGATGCAATTTCTGTGTTTCGTCGTCAATAAGAAGGTCCGAGGGATACAGTAAACCTGAAGTGAAGCATCGGAATCTAAAACTGGACTCACAGGGGAGGTTCAAATCATAGAAAGTGAGAGTGTCAGTCCTCTTGTACTTAAGTCGCCATTGTGTCTTTTGTATTAAATTCGGATGCAATTTCTGTTTTCATCATCAATAAGAAGGTCCAAGGGATACCGTAAACCTGAAGTAAACCATCGGAATCTAAAACTGGACTCACAGGAGAGGTTCAAATCATAGAAAGTTAGATTGTCAGTCCTCTTGTACTTAAGTCGCAATTGTGCCATTTGTATTGAATTCGGATGCAATTTCTGTGTTTCGTCGTCAATAAGAAGGTCGAAGGGATACAGTAAACCTGAAGTGAAGCATCGGAATCTAAAACTGGACTCACAGGAGAGGTTCAAGTCATAGAAAGTTAGAGTGTCAGTCCTCTTGTACTTAAGTCGGCATTGTGCCTTTTGAATTTAATTCCGATGCTTTTTCTGTGTTTCATTATCAATAAGAAGGTCCAAGGCATACAGTAAACCTGAAGTGTAGCATCGGAATCTAAAACTGGACTCACAGGAGAGGTTGAAATCATAGATAGTTAGATTGTCCGTCCTCTTGTACTTAAGTCGGCATTGTGCCTGTTGTATTAAATTCGGATGCAATTTCTATGTTTCACCGTCAATAAGAAGGTGCAAGGTATACAGCAAACGTGAAGTGGAGCATCGGAATCAAAAACTGGACTCACAGGAGAGGTTCATATCACAGAAAGTGAGAGTGTCAGTCCTCTTGTACTTAAGTCACCATTGTGACTTTTGTATTAATGTCGGATGCAATTTCTGTGTTTCATCGTCAATAAGAAGGTCCAAGGGATACAGTAAACCTGAAGTGAAGCATCGGAATCTAAAACTGGACTCACAGGAGAGATTCAAATCATAGAAAGTGAGAGTGTCAGTCCTCTTGTACTTAAGTCGGCATTGTGGCATTTGCACTAAATTCGGATGCAATTTCTGTGTTTCATCGTCAATAAGAAGGTCCAAGGGATACAGTAAACCTGTGGTGATGCATCGGAATCTAAAACTCGACTCACAGGAGAGGTTCAAATCATAGAAAGTGAGAGTGTCAGTCCTCTTGTACTTGAGACGGCATTGTGCCTTTTGAATTTCATTCCGATGCAATTTCTGTGTTTCATCGTCAATAAGAAGGTGCAAGGTATACAGTAAACCTGAAGAGAAGCGTCGGAATCTAAAACTGGACTCACAGGAGATGTTCAAATCATAGAAAGTGAGAGAGTCAGTCCTCTTGTACTTAAGTCGCCATTGTGATTTTGGTATTAAATTCGGATGCAATTTCTGTGTTTCATCGTCAATAAGAAGGTCGAAGGAATACAGCAAACCTGAAGTGAAGCATCGGAATCTAAAACTGGACTCACAGTGGAGGATCAAATCATAGAAAGTTAGAGTGTCAGTCCTCTTGTACTTACGTCGGTATTGTACCTTTTGTATTAAATTCGGATGCAAACTCTGTGTTTCATCGTCAATTAGAAGGTCCAAGGGATGCAGTAAACATGAAGTGAAGCATCGGAATCTAAAACTGGACTCACAGGAGAGGTTCAAATCATAGAAAGTGAGAGTGTCAGTCCTCTTGTACTTAAGACGGCATTGTGCCTTTTGAATTTAATTCCGATGCAATTTCTGTGTTTCATCGTCAATAAGAAGGTGCAAGGTATACAGTAAACCTGAAGTGAAGCATCGGAATCTAAATGTGACCTCACAGGAGAGGTTCGAATCATAGAAAGTGAGAGTGTCAGTCCTCTTGTACTTAAGTCGCAATTGTGCCATTTGTATTGAATTCGGATGCAATTTCTGTGTTTCGTCGTCAATAAGAAGGTCCGAGGGATACAGTAAACCTGAAGTGAAGCATCGGAATCTAAAACTGGACTCACAGGGGAGGTTCAAATCATAGAAAGTGAGAGTGTCAGTCCTCTTGTACTTAAGTCGCCATTGTGTCTTTTGTATTAAATTCGGATGCAATTTCTGTTTTCATCATCAATAAGAAGGTCCAAGGGATACCGTAAACCTGAAGTAAACCATCGGAATCTAAAACTGGACTCACAGGAGAGGTTCAAATCATAGAAAGTTAGATTGTCAGTCCTCTTGTACTTAAGTCGCAATTGTGCCATTTGTATTGAATTCGGATGCAATTTCTGTGTTTCGTCGTCAATAAGAAGGTCGAAGGGATACAGTAAACCTGAAGTGAAGCATCGGAATCTAAAACTGGACTCACAGGAGAGGTTCAAGTCATAGAAAGTTAGAGTGTCAGTCCTCTTGTACTTAAGTCGGCATTGTGCCTTTTGAATTTAATTCCGATGCTTTTTCTGTGTTTCATTATCAATAAGAAGGTCCAAGGCATACAGTAAACCTGAAGTGTAGCATCGGAATCTAAAACTGGACTCACAGGAGAGGTTGAAATCATAGATAGTTAGATTGTCCGTCCTCTTGTACTTAAGTCGGCATTGTGCCTGTTGTATTAAATTCGGATGCAATTTCTATGTTTCACCGTCAATAAGAAGGTGCAAGGTATACAGCAAACGTGAAGTGGAGCATCGGAATCAAAAACTGGACTCACAGGAGAGGTTCATATCACAGAAAGTGAGAGTGTCAGTCCTCTTGTACTTAAGTCACCATTGTGACTTTTGTATTAATGTCGGATGCAATTTCTGTGTTTCATCGTCAATAAGAAGGTCCAAGGGATACAGTAAACCTGAAGTGAAGCATCGGAATCTAAAACTGGACTCACAGGAGAGATTCAAATCATAGAAAGTGAGAGTGTCAGTCCTCTTGTACTTAAGTCGGCATTGTGCCATTTGTACTAAATTCGGATGCAATTTCTGTGTTTCATCGTCAATAAGAAGGTCCAAGGGATACAGTAAACCTGTGGTGATGCATCGGAATCTAAAACTCGACTCACAGGAGAGGTTCAAATCATAGAAAGTGAGAGTGTCAGTCCTCTTGTACTTGAGACGGCATTGTGCCTTTTGAATTTCATTCCGATGCAATTTCTGTGTTTCATCGTCAATAAGAAGGTGCAAGGTATACAGTAAACCTGAAGTGAAGCATCGGAATCTAAATCTGACCTCACAGGAGAGGTTCGAGTCATAGAAAGTTAGAGTGTCAGTCCTCTTGTACTTAAGTCGGCATTGTGCCTTTTGAATTTAATTCCGATGCTTTTTCTGTGTTTCATTGTCAATAAGAAGGTCCAAGGGATACAGTAAACCTGAAGTGTAGCATCGGAATCTAAAACTGGACTCACAGGAGAGGTTGAAATCATAGATAGTTAGAATGTCCGTCCTCTTGTACTTAAGTCGGCATTGTGCCTTTTGTATTAAATTCGGATGCAATTTCTATGTTTCATCGTCAATAAGAAGGTGCAAGGTATACAGCAAACGTGAAGTGGAGCATCGGAATCAAAAACTGGACTAACAGGAGAGTTTCAAATCATAGAAAGTTAGAGTGTCAGTCCTCTTTTACTTAAGTCGACATTGTGCCATTTGCATTAAATTCGGATGCAATTTCTGTGTTTCATCGTCAATAAGAAGGTCCAAGGAATACAGTAAACCTGAAGTGAAGCATCGGAATCCAAAACTGGACTCACAGGTGAGGTTCAAATCATAGAAAGTTAGAGTGTCAGTCCTCTTGTACTTAAGTCGGTATTGTGCCTTTTGTATTAAATTCGGATGCAAACTCTGTGTTTCATCGTCAATAAGAAGTTCCCAGGGATACAGTAAACCAGAAGTGAAGCATCGGAATCTAACACTGGACTCACAGGAGAGGTTCAAATCATAGAAAGTGAGAGTGTCAGTCCTCTTTTGCTTAAGTCGGCATTCTGCGTTATGAATTTAATTCCGATGCAATTTCTGTGTTTCATCATCAATAAGAAGGTCCAAGGGATACAGTAAACCTGAAGTGAAGCATCGGAATCTAAAACTGGACTCACAGGAGATGTTCAAATCATAGAAAGTGACATTGTCGGTCCTCTTGTACTAAAGTCGCCATTGTGATTTTTGTATTAAATTCGGATGCAATTTCTGTGTTTCATCGTCAATAAGAAGGTCCAAAGAATACAGTAAATCTGAAGTGAATCATCGGAATCTAAAACTGGACTCACAGGAGAGGTTCAAATCATAGAAAGTTAGAGTGTCAGTCCTCTTGAACTTACGTCGGTATTGTACCTTTTGTATTAAATTCGGATGCAAACTCTGTGTTTCATCGTCAATTAGAAGGTCCAAGGGATTCAGTAAACCTGAAGTGAAGCATCGGAATCTAAAACTGGACTCACAGGAGAGGTTCAAATCATAGAAAGTGAGAGTGTCAGTCCTCTTGTACTTAAGACGGCATTGTGCCTTTTGAATTTAATTCCGATGCAAATTCTGTGTTTCATCGTGAATACGAAGGTGCAAGGTATACAGTAAACCTGAAGTGAAGCATCGGAATCTAAATCTGACCTCACAGGAGAGGTTCGAATCATAGAAAGTGAGAGTGTCAGTCCTCTTGTACTTAAGTCGCAATTGTGCCATTTGTATTGAATTCGGATGCAATTTCTGTGTTTCGTCGTCAATAAGAAGGTCCAAGGCCTACAGTAAACCTGAAGTGAGGCATCGGAATCTAAAACTGGTCTCACAGGGGAGGTTCAAATCATAGAAAGTGAGAGTGTCAGTCCTCTTGTACTTAAGTCGCCATTGTGCCTTTTGTATTAAATTCGGATGCAATTTCTGTTTTCATCATCAATAAGAAGGTCCAAGGGATACAGTAAACCTGAAGTAAACCATCGGAATCTAAAACTGGACTCACCGGAGAGGGTCAAATCATAGAAAGTTAGAGTGTCAGTCCTCTTGTACTTAAGTCGGCATTGTGCCTTTTGAAATTAATTCCGATACTTTTTCTGTGTTTTATTGTCAGTAAGAAGGTCCAAGGGATACAGTAAACCTGAAGTGAAGCATCGGAATCTAAAACTGGACTCACAGGAGAGGTTCAAATCATAGATAGTTAGAATGTCAGTCCTCTTGTACTTAAGTCGGCATTGTGCCTTTTGTATTAAATTCTAATGCAATTTCTATGTTTCATCGTCAATAAGAAGGTGCAAGGTATACAGCAAACCTGAAGTGAAGCATCGGAATCAAAAACTGGACTCACAGGAGAGTTTCAAATCATAGAAAGTGAGAGTGTCAGTCCTCTTTTACTTAAGTCGACATTGTGCCATTTGCATTAAATTCGGATGCAATTTCTGTGTTTCATCGTCAATAAGAAGGTCCAAGGGATACAGTAAACCTGAAGTGAAGCATCGGAATCTAAAACTGGACTCACAGGAGAGGTTCACATCATAGAAAGTGAGAGTGTCAGTCCTCTTTTGCTTAAGTCGGCATTCTGCGTTTAGAATTTAATTCCGATGCAATTTCTGTGTTTCATCATCAATAAGAAGGTCCAAGGGATACAGTTAACCTGAAGTGAAGCATCGGAATCTAAAACTGGACACACATTAGATGTTCAAGTCATAGAAAGTGAGAGAGTCAGTCCTCTTGTACATAAGTCGCCATTGTGATTTTGGTATTAAATTCGGATGCAATTTCTGTGTTTCATCGTCAATAAGAAGGTCGAAGGGATACAGTAAACCTGAAGTGAAGCATCGGAATCTAAAACTGGACTCACAGGAGAGGTTCAAATCATAGAAAGTAGAGTGTCAGTCCTCTTGTACTTACGTCGGTATTGTACCTTTTGTATTAAATTCGGATGCAAACTCTGTGTTTCATCGTCAATTAGAAGGTCCAAGGGATGCAGTAAACCTGAAGTGAAGCATCGGAATCTAAAACTGGACTCACAGGAGAGGTTCAAATCATAGAAAGTGAGAGTGTCAGTCCTCTTGTACTTAAGACGGCATTGTGCCTTTTGAATTTAATTCCGATGCAATTTCTGTGTTTCATCGTCAATAAGAAGGTGCAAGGTATACAGTAAACCTGAAGTGAAGCATCGGAATCTAAATCTGACCTCACAGGAGAGGTTCGAATCATAGAAAGTGAGAGTGTCAGTCCTCTTGTACTTAAGTCGCAATTGTGCCATTTGTATTAAATTCGGATGCAATTTCTTTGTTTCATCGTCAATAAGAAAGTCCAAGGGATACAGTAAACCGAGGTGAAGCATCGGAATCTAAAACTGGACTCACAGGAGTGGTTCAAATCATAGAAAGTGAGAGTGTCAGTCCTCTTGTACCTAAGTCACCATTGTGACTTTTGTATTAATGTCGGATGCAATTTCTGTGTTTCATCGCCAATAAGAAGGTCCAAGGGATACAGTAAACCCGAAGTGAAGCATCGGAATCTAAAACTGGACTCACAGGAGATGTTCAAATCATAGAAAGTGAGATTGTCGGTCCTCTTGTACTAAAGTGGCCATTGTGATTTTTGTATTAAATTCGGATGCAATTTCTGTGTCTCATCGTCAATAAGAAGGTCCAAGGGATACAGTAAACCTGAAGTGAAACATCGGAACCTAAAACTGGACTCACAGGAGAGATTCAAATCATAGAAAGTGAGAGTGTCGGTGCTCTTGTACTTAAGTCGGCATTGTGCCATTTGTATTAAATTCGGATGAAATTTCTGTGTTTCATCGTCAATAGGAAGGTCCAAGGGATATAGTAAACCTGAGGTGATGCACCGGAATCTAAAACTGGACTCACAGTTGAGGTTCAAATCAAAGAAAATGAGAGAGTCAGTCCTCTTGTACTTAAGTCGCAATTGAGCCATTTGTATTGAATTCGGATGCAATTTCTGTGTTTCGTCGTCAATAAGAAGGTCCAAGGGATACAGTAAACCTGAAGTGAAGCATCGGAATCTAAAACTGGACTCACAGGGGGGGTTCAAATCATAGAAAGTGAGAGTGTCAGTCCTCTTGTACTTAAGTCGCCATTGTGCCTTTTGTATTAAATTCGGATGCAATTTCTGTTTTCATCGTCAATATGAAGGTCCAAGGGATACAGTAAACCTGAAGTAAAACATCGGGATCTAAAACTGGACTCACAGGAGAGGACCAAATCATAGAAAGTTAGAGTGTCAGTTCTCTTGTACTTAAGTCGGCATTGTGCATTTTGTATTAAATTTCGATGCTATTTCTGTGTTTCATTGTCAATAAGAAGGTCCAAGGGATACAGTAAACCTGAAGTGAAGCATCGGAACCTAAAACTGGACTCACAGGAGAGATTCAAATCATAGAAAGTGAGAGTGTCAGTCCTCTTGTACTTAAGTCGGCATTGTGCCGTTTGTATTAAATTCGGATGCAATTTCTGTGTTTCATCGTCAATAAGAAGGTCCAAGGGATACAGTAATCCTGAGGTGAAGCATCGGAATCTAAAACTGGACTCACAGGAGAGGTTCAAATCATAGATAGTTAGAATGTCAGTCCTCTTGTACTTAAGTCGGCATTGTGCCTTTTGTATTAAATTCGGATGCAATTTCTGTGTATCATCGTCAATTAGAAGGTGTAAGATATACAGCAAAACTGAAGTGAAGCATCGGAATCAAAAACTGGTTTCACAGGAGAGTTTCAAATCATAGAAAGTGAGAGTGTCAGTCCTCTTTTACTTAAGTCGACATTGTGCCACTTGCATTAAATTCGGATGCAATTTCTGTGTTTCATCGTCAATAAGAAGGTCCAAGGGATACAGTAAACCTGAAGTGAAGCATCGGAATCTAAAACTGGACTCACAGGAGAGGTTCAAATCATAGAAAGCGAGAGTGTCTGTCCTTTTGTACTTAAGTCGCCATTGTGCCTTTTGTACTAAATTTGGATGCGATTTCTGTGTTTCATCGTCAATAAGAAGGTCCAAGGGATACAGTAAACCAGAAGTGAAGCATCGGAATCCAAAACTGGACTCACAGGAGAGGTTCAAATCACAGAAAGTTGGAGTGTCAGTCCTCTTGTACTTATGTCGGTATTGTGCCTTTTGTATTAAATTCGGATGCAAACTCTGTGTTTCATCGTCAATAAGAAGGTCCAAGGGATACAGTAAACCTGAAGTGAAGCATCGGAATCTAAAACTGGACTCACAGGAGATGTTCAAATCATAGAAAGTGAGAGTGTCAGTGTTCTTGTACTTAAGTCGCCATTGTGATTTTTGTATTAAATTCGGATGCAGTTTCTGTGTTTCATCGTCAATAAGAAGGTCCAAGGGATACAGTAAACCTGAAGTGAAGCATCGGAATCTAAAAGTGGACTCACAGGAGAGGTTCAACTCATAGAAAGTTAGAGTGTCAGTCCTCTTGTACTTAAGTCGGCATTGTACCTTTTGTATTAAATTCGGATGCAAACTCTGTGTTTCATCCTCAATTTGAAGGTCCTAGGAATACAGTAAACCTGAAGTGAAGTATCGGAATCTAAAACTGGAATCACAGGAGAGGTTCAAATCATAGAAAGTGAGAGTGTCAGTCCTCTTGTACTTGAGACGGCATTGTGCCTTTTGAATTTAATTCGGATGCATTTTCTGTGTTTCATCGTCAATAAGAAGGTGCAAGGTATACAGTAAACCTGAAGTGAAGCATCGGAATCTAAATCTGACCTCACAGGAGAGGTTCGAATCTTAGAAAGTGAGAGTGTCAGTCCTCTTGTACTTAAGTCGGCATTGTGCCATTTGAATTAAATTCGGATGCAATTTCTGTGTTTCGTCGTCAGTAAGAAGATCCAAGGGATACAGTAAACCTGAAGTGAAGCATCGGAATCTAAAACTGGACTCACAGGGGCGGTTCAAATCATAGAAAGTGAGAGTGTCAGTCCTCTTGTACTTAAGTCGCCATTGTGCCTTTTGTATTAAATTCGTATGCAATTTCTGTTTTCATCGTC
Organism: Schistocerca americana; assembly: GCF_021461395.2. Lineage (NCBI taxonomy): Eukaryota > Metazoa > Arthropoda > Insecta > Orthoptera > Acrididae > Schistocerca > Schistocerca americana. The sequence continues at coordinate 5,921,170 of NW_025725906.1, forward strand.
AATAAGACGGTCCAAGGGATACAGTTAATCTGAAGTAAAGCATCGGAATCTAAAACTGGACTCACAGGAGAGGTTCAAATCATAGAAAGTTAAAGTGTCAGTCCTCTTGTACTTAAATCGGCATTGCGCCTTTTGTATTAAATTCGGATGCAAACTCTGGGCTTCATCGTCAATAAGAAGGTCCAAGGGATACAATAAACCTGAAGTGAAGCATCGGAATCTAAAACTGGACTCACCGGAGATTTTCAAATCATAAATAGTTAGAGTGTCAGTCCTCTTGTACATAAGTCGGCATTGTGCCTTTTTAATTTAATTCCGATGCTATTTCTGTGTTTCATTGTCAATAAGAAGGTCCAAGGGATACAGTAAACCTGAAGTGAAGCATCGGAATCTAAAACTGGACTCACAGGAGTGATTCAAATCACAGAATGTGAGAGTGTCAGTCCTCTTTTACTTAAGTCGGCATTGTGCGTTTCAAATTTAATTCCGATGCTATATCTGTGTGTCATCGTCAATAAGAAGATCCAAGGGATACAGTAAACCTGAAGTGAAGCATCGAAATCTAGAACTTGACTCACAGGAGATGTTCAAATCATAGAAAGTGAGAGTGTCAGTCCTCTTGTACTTAAGCCGCCATTGTGATTTTTGTATTAAATACGGATGCAATATCTGTGTTTCATCGTCAATTAGAAGGTCCAAGGGATACAGTAAACTTGAAGTGAAGCATCGGAATGTAAAACTGGACTCACAGGAGAGGTTCAAATCATAGAAAGTGGGAATGTCAGTCCTCTTGTACTCAAGTCGGCATTGTGCTTTTTGAATTTAATTCCGATGCAATTTCTGTGTTTCATCGTCAATAAGAAGCTGCATGGTATACACTAAACCTGAAGTGAAGCATCGGAATCTAAAACTGGACTCACAGGATAGGTTCAAATCATAGAAAGTGAGAGTGTTAGTCCTCTTCTACTTAGGTCTCTACTGTGCCTTTTGAATTTAATTCCGATGCAATTTCTGTGTTTCATCGCCAGTAAGAACGTCCAAGGGAAACAGTAAACCTGAAGTGAAGCATCGGAATCTAGAACTGGAATCACAGGAGATGTTCAAATCATAGAAAGTGAGAGTGTCAGTCCTCTTGTACTTAAGCTTCCATTGTGATTTTTGTATTAAATTCGGATGCAATTTCTGTGTTTCATCGTCAATAAGAAGGTCCAAGGGATACAGTAAACCTGATGTGAAGCATCGGAATCTAAAACTGGACTCACAGGAGAGGTTCGAATCATAGAAAGTGAGAGTGTCAGTCCTCTTGTACTTACGTCGGCATTGTACCTTTTGTATTAAATTCGGATGCAAACTCTGTGTTTCATCGTCAATTTGAAGGTCCAAGGGATACAGTAAACCTGAAGTGAAGCATCGGAATCTAATACTGTACTCACAGGAGAGGTTCAAATCATAGAAAGTGAGAGTGTCAGTCCTCTTGTACTTAAGTCGGCATTGTGCCTTTTGAATTTAATTCCGATGCAATTTCTGTGTTTCATCGTCAATAAGAAGGTGCAAGGTATACAGTAAACCTGAAGTGAAGCATCGGAATCTAAAACTGGACTCACAGGATAGGTTCAAATCATAGAAAATGAGAGTGCTAGTAGTCTTCTACTTAGGTCGGCACTGTGCCTTTTCAATTTAATTCCGATGCAATTTCTGTGTTTCATCGTCAATAAGAACGTCCAAGAGATACAGAAAACCTGAAGTGAAGCATCGGAATCTGAAACTGGCCTCACAGGAGATGTTCAAATCAAAGAAAGTGAGAGTGTCAGTCGTCTTGTACTTAAGTCACCATTGTGACTTTTGTATTAATTTTAGTTGCAATTTCTGTGTTTCATCGTCAATAAGAAGGTCCAAGGGATACAGTAAACCTGAAGTGAAGCATCGGAATCTAAAACTAGACTCACAGGAGAGATTCAAATCATAGAAAGTGAGAGTATCAGTCCTCTTGTACTTAAGTCGACATTGTGGCATTTGTATTAAATTCGGATGCAATTTCTGTGTTTCATCGTAAATAAGAAGGTCCAAGGGACACAGTAAACCTGAAGTGAAGCATCGGAATCTAAAACTGGACTAACAGGAGAGGTTCAAATCATAGAAAGTGAGAGTGACAGTCCTATTTTACTTAAGTCGCCATTGCGCCTTTTGTATTAAATTCGGATGCAATTTCTGTGTTTCATCGTCAATAAGAAGGTCCAAGGGATACAGTAAACCTGAAGTGAAGCATCGGAATCGAAAACTGGACTCACAGGAGAGGTTCAAATCAGAGAAAGTGAGAGTGTCTGTCCTCTTGTACTTAAGTCGGAATTGTGCCTTATGAATTTAATTCCGATGCAATTTCTGTGTTTCATCGTCAATAAGAAGGTGCATGGTATACAGTAAACCTGAAGTGAAGCATAGGAATCTAAATCTGACCTCACAGGAGAAGTTCGAATCATGGAAAGTGAGAGTGTCAGTGCTCTTGTACTTTAGTCGGCATTGTGCCATTTGCATTAAATTCGGATGCAATTTCTGTGTTTCATCGTCAATAAGAAGGTCCAAGGGATACAGTAAACCTGAAGTGAAGCATCGGAATCTAAAACTTGACTCACAGGAGAGGTTCAAATCATAGAAAGTTAGAGTGTCAGTCCTCTTGTACTTAAGTCGGCATTGTGCCTTTTGAATTTAATTCCGATGCTTTTTCTGTGTTTATTTGTCAATAAAAAGGTCCAAGGGATACAGTAAACCTGAAGTGAAGCATCGGGATCTGAAACAGGACTCACAGGAGAGGTTCAAATCAGAGAAAGTGAGAGTGTCTGTCCTCTTGTACTTAAGTCGGAATTGTGCCTTTTGAATTTAATTCCGATGCAATTTCTGTGTTTCATCGTCAATAACAAGGTCCAAGGGATACAGTAAACCTGAAGTGAAGCATCGGAATCTAAAACTGGACTCACAGGAGATGTTCAAATCACAGAAAGTGAGAGTGTCAGTGCTCTTGTACTTTAGTCGGCATTGTGCCATTTGCATTAAATTCGGATGCAATTTCTGTGTTTCATCGTCAATAAGAAGGTCCAAGGGATACAGTAAACCTGAAGTGAAGCATCGGAATCTAAAACAGGACTCACAGGAGAGGTTCAAATCATAGAAAGTGAGAGTGGCAGTCCTCTTGTACTTAAGTCGACATTGTGCCATTTGTATTAAATTCGGATGCAATTTCTGTGTTTCATCGTCAATAACAAGGTCCAAGGGATACAGTAAACCTGAAGTGAAGCATCGGAATCTAAAACTGGACTCACAGGAGATGTTCAAATCATAGAAAGTGAGAGTGTCAGTCCTCTTGTACTTAAGACGGCATTGTGCCTTTTGAATTTAATTCCGATGCAATTTCTGTGTTTCATCGTCAATAAGAAGGTGCAAGGTATACAGTACACCGGAAGTGAAGCATCGGAATCTAAATCTGACCTCACATTAGAAGTTCGAATCATGGAAAGTGAGAGTGTCAGTGCTCTTGTATTTAAGTCGGCATTGTGCCGTTTGTATTAAATTCGGATGCAATTTCTGTGTTTCATCGTCAATAAGAAGGTCCAAGGGATACAGTAAACCTGAAGTGAACAATCGGAATCTAAAACTGGACTCACAGGAGAGGTTCAAATCATAGAAAGTTAGAGTGTCAGTCCTCCAATACTTAAGTCGCCATTGTGCCTTTTGTATTCAATTCGGATGCAATTTCTGTGTTTCATCGTCAATAAGAAGGTCCAAGGGATACAGGAAATCTGAAGTGAAGCATTGGAATCTCAAACTGGACTCACAGGAGATGTTCAAATCATAGAACATGAGAGTGTCAGTCCTCTTGTACTTAAGTCGCCATTGTGATTTTTGTATTAAACCTGGATGCAATTTCTGTGTTTCATCGTCAATACGAAGCTCCAAGGCATACAGTAAACCTGACGTGAGGCAACCGGAATCTAAAACTGGACTCACTGGAGAGGTTCAAATCATAGAAAGTTAGAGTGTCAGTCCTCTTGTACGTAAGTCGGCATTGTACCTTTTGTATTAAATTCGGATGCAAACTCTGTGTTTCATCGTCAATTAGAAGGTCCAAGGGATACAGTAAACCTGAAGTGAAGCATCGGAATCTAAAACTGGACTCACAGGAGAGGTTCAAATCAGAGAAAGTGAGAGTGTCAGTCCTCTTGTACTTAAGACGGAATTGTGTCTTTTGAATTTAATTCCGATGCAATTTCTGTGTTTCATCGTCAATAAGAAGGTGCAAGGTATACAGTAAACCTGAAGTGAAGCATCGGAATCTAAATCTGACCTCACAGGAGAAGTTCGAATCATGGAAAGTGAGGGTGTCAGTGCTCTTGTACTTAAGTCAGCATTGTGCCATTTGTATTAAATTCGGATGCAATTTCTGTGTTTCATCGTCAATAAGAATGTCCAAGGGATACAGTAAACCTGAAGTGAAGCATCCGAATCTAAAACTGGACTCACAGGAGAGGTTCAAATCATAGAAAGTTAGTGTGTCAGTTTTCCTGTACTTAAGTCAGCATTGTGCCTTTTGAATTTAATTCCGATGCTTTTTCTGTGTTTCATTGTCAATAAGAAGGTGCAAGGTATACAGTAAACCTGAAGTGAAGCATCGGAATCTAAATCTGTACTCACAGGAGAGGTTCGAATCATAGAAAGTGAGAGTGTCCGTCCTCTTGTACTTAAGTCGCAATTGTGCCATTTGTATTGAATTCGGATGCTATTTCTGTCTTTCGTCGTCAATAAGAAGGTCCGAAGGAAACAGTAAACCTGAAGTGAAGCATCGGAATCTAAAACTGTACTCACAGGGGAGGTTCAAATCATAGAAAGTGAGTGTGTCAGTCCTCTAGTACTTAAGTCGCCATTGTGCCTTTTTTTTAAATTCGGATGCAATTTCTGTTTTCATCGTCAATAAGAGGGTCCAAAGTATACAGTAAACCTGAAGTGAAGCATCGGAATCTAAATCTGACCTCACAGGAGAGGTTCAAATCATAGAAAGTGAGAGTGTCAGTCCTCTTGTACTTAAGTCGCCATTGTGATTTTTGTATTCAATTCGGATGCAATTTCTGTGTTTCATCGTCAATAAGAAGGTCCAAGGGTTACAGTAAACCTGAAGTGAGGCATCGGAATCCAAAACTGGATTCACTGGAGAGGTTCAAATCAGAGAAAGTTAGAGTGTCAGTCCTCTTGTACTTAAGTCGGCATTGTACCTTTTGTATTAAATTCGGATGCAAACTCTGTGTTTCATCGTCAATTAGAAGGTCCAAGGGATACAAGAAACCTGAAGTGAAGCATCGGAATCTAAAACTGGACTCACAGGAGAGGTTCAAATCAGAGAAAGTGAGAGTGTCACTCCTCTTGTACTTAAGTCGGAATTGTGCCTTTTGAATTTAATTCCGTTACAATTTCTGTGTTTCATCGTCAATAAGAAGGTGCAAGGTATACAGTACACCGGAAGTGAAGCATCGGAATCTAAATCTGACCTCACAGGAGAAGTTCGAATCATGGAAAGTGAGAGTGTCAGTGCTCTTGTATTTAAGTCGGCATTGTGCCGTTTGTATTAAATTCGGATGCAATTTCTGTGTTTCATCGTCAATAAGAAGGTCCAAGGGATACAGTAAACCTGAAGTGAACAATCGGAATCTAAAACTGGACTCACAGGAGAGGTTCAAATCATAGAAAGTTAGAGTGTCAAACCTCCAATACTTAAGTCGCCATTGTTCCTTTTGTATTCAATTCGGATGCAATTTCTGTGTTTCATCGTCAATAAGAAGGTCCAAGGGATACAGGAAATCTGAAGTGAAGCATCGGAATCTCAAACTGGACTCACAGGAGATGTTCAAATCATAGAACATGAGAGTGTCAGTCCTCTTGTACTTAAGTCGCCATTGTGATTTTTGTATTAAACTCGGATGCAATTTCTGTGTTTCATCGTCAATAAGAAGGTCCAAGGGATACAGTAAACCTGACGTGAGGCATCGGAATCTAAAACTGGACTCACTGGAGAGGTTCAAATCATAGAAAGTTAGAGTGTCAGTCCTCTTGTACGTAAGTCGGCATTGTACCTTTTGTATTAAATTCGGATGCAAACTCTGTGTTTCATCGTCAATTAGAAGGTCCAAGGGATACAGTAAACCTGAAGTGAAGCATCGGAATCTAAAACTGGACTCACAGGAGAGGTTCAAATCAGAGAAATTGAGAGTGTCAGTCCTCTTGTACTTAAGACGGAATTGTGTCTTTTGAATTTAATTCCGATGCAATTTCTGTGTTTCATCGTCAATAAGAAGGTGCAAGGTATACAGTAAACCTGAAGTGAAGCATCGGAATCTAAATCTGACCTCACAGGAGAAGTTCGAATCATGGAAAGTGAGAGTGTCAGTGCTCTTGTACTTAAGTCAGCATTGTGCCATTTGTATTAAATTCGGATGCAATTTCTGTGTTTAATCGTCAATAAGAATGTCCAAGGGATACAGTAAACCTGAAGTGAAGCATCCGAATCTAAAACTGGACTCACAGGAGAGGTTCAAATCATAGAAAGTTAGTGTGTCAGTTTTCCTGTACTTAAGTCAGCATTGTGCCTTTTGAATTTAATTCCGATGCTTTTTCTGTGTTTCATTGTCAATAAGAAGGTCCAAGGGATATAGTAAACCTGAAGTGTAGCATCGGAATGTAAAACTGTACTCACAGGAGAGGTTCAAATCATAGAAAGTTAGAATGTCAGTCCTCTTGTACTTAAGTCGGCATTGTGCCTTGTGTATTTAATTCGGATGCAATTTCTGTGTTTCATCGTCAATAAGAAGGTGCAAGGTATACAGTAAACCTGAAGTGAAGCATCGGAATCTAAAACTGGACTCACAGGAGAGGTTCAAATCATAGAAAGTGAGAGTGTCAGTCCTCTAGTACTTAAGTCGACATTGTGCCATTTGTAATAAATTCGGATGGAATTTCTGTGTTTCATCGTCAATAAGAAGGTCCAAGGGATACAGTAAACCTGAAGTGAAGCATCGGAATCTAATACTGGACTCACAGGAGAGGTTCAAATCATAGAAAGTGAGAGTGTCAGTCTTCTTGTACTTAAGTCGCCATTGTGATTTTTGTATTAAATTCGGATGCAATTTCTGTGTTTCATCGTCAATAAGAAGGTCCAAGGGATACAGTAAACCTGAAGTGAAGCATCGGAATCCAACACTGGACTCACAGGAGAGGTTCAAATCATAGAAAGTTAGAGTGTCAGTCCTCTTGTACTTAAGTCGGCATTGTGCCTTTTGTATTAAATTCGGATGCAAACTCTGTGTTTCGTCGTCAATAAGAAGGTCCAAGGGTTACAGTAAACCTGAAGTGAAGCATCGGAATCTAAAACTAGACTCACAGGAGAGGTTCAAATCATAGAAAGTTAGAGTGTCAGTCCTCTTGTACTTAAGTCGCCATTGTGCCTTTTGTATTAAATTCGGATGCAATTTCTGTGTTTCATCGTCAATAAGAAGGTCCAAGGGATACAGTAAACCTGAAGTGAAGCATCGGAATCTAAAACTGGACTCACAGGAGAGGTTCAAATCATAGAAAGTTAGACTGTCAGTCCTCTTGTACTGAAGTCGGCATTGTGCCTTTTGTATTAAATTCGGATGCACACTCTGTGTTTCGTCGTCAATAAGAAGGTCCAAGGGATACAGTAAACCTGAAGTGAAGCATCGGAATCTAAAACTGGACTCACAGGAGAGGTTCAAATCATAGAAAGTGAGAGTTTCAGTCCTCTTTTTCTTAAGTCGGAATTGTGCCTTTTGAATTTAATTCCGATGCATTTTCTGTGTTTCATCGTCAATAAGAAGGTCCAAGGGATACAGTAAACCTGAAGTGAAGCATCGGAATCTAAATCTGGACTCACAGGAGAGGTTCAAATCATAGAAAGTGAGAGTGTCAGTCCTCTTTTGCTTAAGTCGGCATTGTGCGTTTTGAATTTAATTCCGATGCAATTTGTGTGTTTCATCGTCAATAAGAAGGTCCAAGGGATACAGTAACCCTGAAGTGAAGGCTCGGAATCTAAAACTGGACTCACAGGAGATGTTCAAATCACTGAAAGTAAGAGAGTCAGTATTCTTGTACTTAAGTCGCCATTGTGATTTTGGTATTAAATTCGAATGCAATTTCTGTGTTTCATCGTCAATAAGAAGGTCGAAGGGATACAGTAAACCTGAAGTGATGCATCGGAATCTAAAACTGGACTCACAGGAGAGGTTCAAATCATAGAAAGTGAGAGTGACAGTCCTCTTGTACTTAAGTCGGAATTGTGCCTTTTGAATATAATTCCGATGCAATTTCTGTGTTTCATCGTCAATAAGAAGGTGCAAGGTATACGGTAAACCTGAAGTGAAGCATCGGAATCTAAATCTGACCTCACAGGAGAAGTTCGAATCATGGAAAGTGAGAGCGTCAGTGCTCTTGTATTTAAGTCGGCATTGTGCCATTTGTATTAAATTCGGATGCAATTTCTGTGTTTCATCGTCAATAAGAAGGTCCAAGGGATACAGTAAACCTGAAGTGAAGCATCGGAATCTAAAACTGGACTCACAGGAGAGGTTCAAATTATAGAAAGTTAGAGTGTCAGTCCTACAGTACTTAAGTCGCCATTGTGATTTTGTATTAAATTCGGATGCAATTTCTGTGTTTCATCGTCAATAAGAAGGTCCAAGGGATACAGTAAACCTGAAGTGAAGCATCGGAATCCAAAACTGGACTCACAGGAGAGGTTCAAATCATAGAAAGTTAGAGTGTCAGTCCTTTTGTACTTAAGTCTGCATTGTGCCTTTTGTATTAAATTCGGATGCAAACTCTGTGTTTCGTCGTCAATAAGAAGGTCCAAGGGATACAGTAAATCTCAAGTGAAGCATCGGAATCTGAAACTGGACTCACAGGAGATGTCCAAATCATAGAAAATGAGAGTGTCAGTCCTCTTGTACTTAAGTCGCCATTGAGATTTTTGTATTAAATTCGGATGCAATTTCTGTGTTTCATCGTCAATAAGAAGGTCCAAGGGATACAGTAAACCTGACGTGAGGCATCGGAATCTAAAACTGGACTCACTGGAGAGGTTCTAATCATAGAAAGTTAGAGTGTCAGTCCTCTTGTACGTAAGTCGGCATTGTACCTTTTGTATTAAATTCGGATGCAAACTCTGTGTTTCATCGTCAATTAGAAGGTCCAAGGGATACAGTAAACCTGAAGTGAAGCATCCGAATCTAAAACTGGACTCACAGGAGAGGTTCAAATCGTAGAAAGTTAGTGTGTCAGTTCTCCTGTACTTAAGTCGGCATTTTGCCTTTTGAATTTAATTCCGATGCTTTTTCTGTGTTTCATTGTCAATAAGAAGGTCCAAGGGATATAGTAAATCTGAAGTGTAGCATCGGATGTAAAACTGTACTCACAGGAGAGGTTCAAATCATAGAAAGTTAGAATGTCAGTCCTCTTGCACTTAAGTCGGCATTGTGCCTTGTGTATTAAATTCGGATGCAATTTATGTGTTTCATCGTCAATAAGAAGGTGCAAGGTATACGGTAAACCTGAAGTGAAGCATCGGAATCTAAAACTGGACTCACAGGAGAGGTTCAAATCATAGAAACTGAGAGTGTCAGTCCTCTTGTACTTAAGTCGACATTGTGCCATTTGTAATAAATTCGGATGCAATTTCTGTGTTTCATCGTCAATAAGAAGGTCCAAAAGATACAGTAAACCTGAAGTGAAGCATCGGAATCTAAAACTGGACTCACAGGAGAGGTTCAAATCATAGAAAGTGAGAGTGTCAGTCCTCTTGTACTTAAGTCGCCATTGTGCCTTTTGTATTAAATTCGGATGCAATTTCTGTGTTTCATCGTCAATAAGATGGTCCAAGGGATACAGTAAACCTGAAGTGAAGCATCGGAATCCAACACTGGACTCACAGGAGAGGTTCAAATCATAGTAAGTTAGAGTGTCAGTCCTCTTGTACTTAAGTCGCCATTGTGCCTTTTGTATTAAATTCGGATGCAATTTCTGTGTTTCATCGTCAATAAGATGGTCCAAGGGATACAGTAAACCTGAAGTGAAGCATCGGAATCCAAAACTGGACTCACAGGAGAGGTTCAAATCATAGAAAGTTAGAGTGTCAGTCCTCTTGTACTTAAATCGGCATTGTGCCTTTTGTATTAAATTCGGATGCAAACTCTGTGTTTCGTCGTCAATAAGAAGGTCAAGGGATACAGTAAACCTGAAGTGAAGCATCGGAATCTAAAACTGGACTCACAGGAGAGGTTCAAATCATAGAAAGTGAGAGTGTCAGTCCTCTTGTACTTAAGTCGGAATTGTGCCTTTTGAATTTAATTCCGATGCAATTTCTGTGTTTCATCGTCAATAAGAAGGTCCAAGGGATACAGTGAACCTGAAGTGAAGCATCGGAATCCAAATGTGGACTCACAGGAGAGGTGCAAATCATAGAAAGTGAGAGTGTCAGTCCTCTTTTGCTTAAGTCGGCATTGTGCGTTTTGAATTTAATTCCGATGCAATTTGTGTGTTTCATCGTCAATAAGAAGGTCCAAGGGATACAGTAAACCAGAAGTGAAGCATCGGAATCTAAAACTGGACTCACAGGAGATGTTCAAATCATAGAAAGTGAGAGAGTCAGCCCTCTTGTACTTAAGTCGCCATTGTGATTTTGGTATTAAATTCGAATGCAATTTCTGTTTTCATTGTCAATAAGAATGTCCAAGGGATACAGTAAACCTGTAGTAAAGCATCGGAATCTAAAACTGTACTCACAGGAGAGGTTCAAATCATAGAAAGTTAGAGTGTCAGTCCACTTGTACTTAAGTCGGCATTGTGCCTTTTGTATTAAATTCGGATGCAAACTCTGTGTTTCATCGTCAATAAGAAGGTCCAAGGGATACAGTAATCCTGAAGTGAAGCATCAGAATCTAAAACTGGACTCACAGGAGAGGTTCAAATCATAAAAAGTTAGAGTAGCAGTCCTCTTGTACTTAAGTCGGCATTGTGCTTTTTGAATTTAATTCCGATGCTATTTCTGTGTTTCATTGTCAATAAGAAGGTCGAAGGGATACAGTAAACCTGAAGTGAAGCATCGGAACCTAAAACTGGACTCACAGGAGAGATTCAAATCATAGAAAGTGAGAGTGTCAGTCCTCTTGTACTTAAGTCGGCATTGTGCCATTTGTATTAAATTCGGATGCAATTTCTGTGTTTCATCATCAATAAGAAGGTCCAAGGGATACAGGAAACCTGAGGTGAAGCATCGGAATCTAAAACTGGACTCACAGGAGAGGTTCAAATCATAGAAAGTAAGAGTGTCAGTCCTCTTGTACTTAAGTCACCATTGTGACATTTGTATTAATTTCGGATGCAATTTCTGTGTTTCATCGTCAATAAGAAGGTCCAAGGGATACAGTTAACCTGAAGTGAAGCATCGGAATCTAAAACTGGACTTACAGGAGATATACAAATCATAGAAAGTGAGATTGTCGGTCCTCTTGTACTAAAGGGGCCATTGTGATTTTTGTATTAAATTAGGATGCAATGTCTGTGTTTCATCGTCAATAAGAAGGTCCAAGGTATACAGTAAACCTGAAGTGAAGCATCGGAATCTAAAACTGGATTCACAGGAGAGGTGCAAATCATAGAAAGTTAGAGTGTCAGTCCTCTTGTACTTAAGTCGGCATTGTACATTTTGTATTAAATTCGGATGCAAACTCTGTGTTTCATCGTCAATTAGAAGGTCCAAGGGATACAAGATACCTGAAGTGAAGCATCGGAATCTAAAACTGGACTCACAGGAGAGGTTCAAATCAGAGAAAGTGAGAGTGTCACTCCTCTTGTACTTAAGTCGGAATTGTGCCTTTTGAATTTAATTCCGATGCAATTTCTGTGTTTCATCGTCAATAAGAAGGTGCAAGGTATACAGTACACCGGAAGTGAAGCATCGGAATCTAAATCTGACCTCACAGGAGAAGTTCGAATCATGGAAAGAGAGAGTGTCAGTGCTCTTGTATTTAAGTCGGCATTGTGCCGTTTGTATTAAATTCGGATGCAATTTCTGTGTTTCATCGTCAATAAGAAGGTCCAAGGGATACAGTAAACCTGAAGTGAACAATCGGAATCTAAAACTGGACTCACAGGAGAGGTTCAAATCATAGAAAGTTAGAGTGTCAGTCCTCCAATACTTAAGTCGCCATTGTGCCTTTTGTATTCAATTCGGATGCAATTTCTGTGTTTCATCGTCAATAAGAAGGTCCAAGGGATACAGGAAATCTGAAGTGAAGCATCGGAATCTCAAACTGGACTCACAGGAGATGTTCAAATCATAGAACATGAGAGTGTCAGTCCTCTTGTACTTAAGTCGCCATTGTGATTTTTGTATTAAACCTGGAAGCAATTTCTGTGTTTCATCGTCAATAAGAAGCTCCAAGGGATACAGTAAACCTGACGTGAGGCAACCGGAATCTAAAACTGGACTCACTGGAGAGGTTCAAATCATAGAAAGTTAGAGTGTCAGTCCTCTTGTACGTAAGTCGGCATTGTACCTTTTGTATTAAATTCGGATGCAAACTCTGTGTTTCATCGTCAATTAGAAGGTCCAAGGGATACAGTAAACCTGAAGTGAAGCATCGGAATCTAAAACTGGACTCACAGGAGAGGTTCAAATCAGAGAAAGTGAGAGTGTCAGTCCTCTTGTACTTAAGACGGAATTGTGTCTTTTGAATTTAATTCCGATGCAATTTCTGTGTTTCATCGTCAATAAGAAGGTGCAAGGTATACAGTAAACCTGAAGTGAAGCATCGGAATCTAAATCTGACCTCACAGGAGAAGTTCGAATCATGGAAAGTGAGAGTGTCAGTGCTCTTGTACTTAAGTCAGCATTGTGCCATTTGTATTAAATTCAAATGCAATTTCTGTGTTTCATCGTCAATAAGAATGTCCAAGGGATACAGTAAACCTGAAGTGAAGCATCCGAATCTAAAACTGGACTCACAGGAGAGGTTCAAATCATAGAAAGTTAGTGTGTCAGTTTTCCTGTACTTAAGTCAGCATTGTGCCTTTTGAATTTAATTCCGATGCTTTTTCTGTGTTTCATTGTCAATAAGAAGGTGCAAGGTATACAGTAAACCTGAAGTGAAGCATCGGAATCTAAATCTGTACTCACAGGAGAGGTTCGAATCATAGAAAGTGAGAGTGTCCGTCCTCTTGTACTTAAGTCGCAATTGTGCCATTTGTATTGAATTCGGATGCTATTTCTGTCTTTCGTCGTCAATAAGAAGGTCCGAAGGAAACAGTAAACCTGAAGTGAAGCATCGGAATCTAAAACTGTACTCACAGGGGAGGTTCAAATCATAGAAAGTGAGTGTGTCAGTCCTCTAGTACTTAAGTCGCCATTGTGCCTTTTTTTTAAATTCGGATGCAATTTCTGTTTTCATCGTCAATAAGAAGGTCCAAAGTATACAGTAAACCTGAAGTGAAGCATCGGAATCTAAATCTGACCTCACAGGAGAGGTTCAAATCATAGAAAGTGAGAGTGTCAGTCCTCTTGTACTTAAGTCGCCATTGTGATTTTTGTATTCAATTCGGATGCAATTTCTGTGTTTCATCGTCAATAAGAAGGTCCAAGGGTTACAGTAAACCTGAAGTGAGGCATCGGAATCCAAAACTGGATTCACTGGAGAGGTTCAAATCAGAGAAAGTTAGAGTGTCAGTCCTCTTGTTCTTAAGTCGGCATTGTACCTTTTGTATTAAATTCGGATGCAAATTCTGTGTTTCATCGTCAATTAGAAGGTCCAAGGGATACAAGAAACCTGAAGTGAAGCATCGGAATCTAAAACTGGACTCACAGGAGAGGTTCAAATCAGAGAAAGTGAGAGTGTCACTCCTCTTGTACTTAAGTCGGAATTGTGCCTTTTGAATTTAATTCCGATGCAATTTCTGTGTTTCATCGTCAATAAGAAGGTGCAAGGTATACAGTACACCGGAAGTGAAGCATCGGAATCTAAATCTGACCTCACAGGAGAAGTTCGAATCATGGAAAGTGAGAGTGTCAGTGCTCTTGTATTTAAGTCGGCATTGTGCCGTTTGTATTAAATTCGGATGCAATTTCTGTGTTTCATCGTCAATAAGAAGGTCCAAGGGATACAGTAAACCTGAAGTGAACAATCGGAATCTAAAACTGGACTCACAGGAGAGGTTCAAATCATAGAAAGTTAGAGTGTCAAACCTCCAATACTTAAGTCGCCATTGTGCCTTTTGTATTCAATTCGGATGCAATTTCTGTGTTTCATCGTCAATAAGAAGGTCCAAGGGATACAGGAAATCTGAAGTGAAGCATCGGAATCTCAAACTGGACTCACAGGAGATGTTCAAATCATAGAACATGAGAGTGTCAGTCCTCTTGTACTTAAGTCGCCATTGTGATTTTTGTATTAAACTCGGATGCAATTTCTGTGTTTCATCGTCAATAAGAAGGTCCAAGGGATACAGTAAACCTGACGTGAGGCATCGGAATCTAAAACTGGACTCACTGGAGAGGTTCAAATCATAGAAAGTTAGAGTGTCAGTCCTCTTGTACGTAAGTCGGCATTGTACCTTTTGTATTAAATTCGGATGCAAACTCTGTGTTTCATCGTCAATTAGAAGGTCCAAGGGATACAGCAAACCTGAAGTGAAGCATCGGAATCTAAAACTGGACTCACACGAGAGGTTCAAATCAGAGAAAGTGAGAGTGTCAGTCCTCTTGTACTTAAGACGGAATTGTGTCTTTTGAATTTAATTCCGATGCAATTTCTGTGTTTCATCGTCAATAAGAAGGTGCAAGGTATACAGTAAACCTGAAGTGAAGCATCGGAATCTAAATCTGACCTCACAGGAGAAGTTCGAATCATGGAAAGTGAGAGTGTCAGTGCTCTTGTACTTAAGTCAGCATTGTGCCATTTGTATTAAATTCGGATGCAATTTCTGTGTTTCATCGTCAATAAGAATGTCCAAGGGATACAGTAAACCTGAAGTGAAGCATCCGAATCTAAAACTGGACTCACAGGAGAGGTTCAAATCATAGAAAGTTAGAATGTCAGTCCTCTTGTACTTAAGTCGGCATTGTGCCTTGTGTATTAAATTCGGATGCAATTTCTGTGTTTCATCGTCAATAAGAAGGTGCAAGGTATACAGTAAACCTGAAGTGAAGCATCGGAATCTAAAACTGGACTCACAGGAGAGGTTCAAATCATAGAAAGTGAGAGTGTCAGTCCTCTAGTACTTAAGTCGACATTGTGCCATTTGTAATAAATTCGGATGGAATTTCTGTGTTTCATCGTCAATAAGAAGGTCCAAGGGATACAGTAAACCTGAAGTGAAGCATCGGAATCTAAAACTGGACTCACAGGAGAGGTTCAAATCATAGAAAGTGAGAGTGTCAGTCTTCTTGTACTTAAGTCGCCATTGTGATTTTTGTATTAAATTCGGATGCAATTTCTGTGTTTCATCGTCAATAAGAAGGTCCAAGGGATACAGTAATCCTGAAGTGAAGCATCGGAATCCAACACTGGACTCACAGGAGAGGTTCAAATCATAGAAAGTTAGAGTGTCAGTCCTCTTGTACTTAAGGCGGCATTGTGCCTTTTGTATTAAATTCGGATGCGAACTCTGTGTTTCGTCGTCAATAAGAAGGTCCAAGGGTTACAGTAAACCTGAAGTGAAGCATCGGAATCTAAAACGAGACTCACAGGAGAGGTTCAAATCATAGAAAGTTAGAGTGTCAGTCCTCTTGTACTTAAGTCGCCATTGTGCCTTTTGTATTAAATTCGGATGCAATTTCTGTGTTTCATCGTCAATAAGAAGGTCCAAGGGATACAGTAAACCTGAAGTGAAGCATCGGAATCTAAAACTGGACTCACAGGAGGGGTTCAAATCATAGAAAGTTAGACTGTCAGTCCTCTTGTACTGAAGTCGGCATTGTGCCTTTTGTATTAAATTCGGATGCAAACTCTGTGTTTCGTCGTGAATAAGAAGGTCCAAGGGATACAGTAAACCTGAAGTGAAGCATCGGAATCTAAAACTGGACTCACAGGAGAGGTTCAAATCATAGAAAGTGAGAGTTTCAGTCCTCTTTTTCTTAAGTCGGAATTGTGCCTTTTGAATTTAATTCCGATGCATTTTCTGTGTTTCATCGTCAATAAGAAGGTCCAAGGGATACAGTAAACCTGAAGTGAAGCATCGGAATCTAAATCTGGACTCACAGGAGAGGTTCAAATCATAGAAAGTGAGAGTGTCAGTCCTCTTTTGCTTAAGTCGGCATTGTGCGTTTTGAATTTAATTCCGATGCAATTTGTGTGTTTCATCGTCAATAAGAAGGTCCAAGGGATACAGTAACCCTGAAGTGAAGCATCGGAATCTAAAACTGGACTCACAGGAGATGTTCAAATCACTGAAAGTAAGAGAGTCAGTATTCTTGTACTTAAGTCGCCATTGTGATTTTGGTATTAAATTCGAATGCAATTTCTGTGTTTCATCGTCAATAAGAAGGTCGAAGGGATACAGTAAACCTGAAGTGATGCATCGGAATCTAAAACTGGACTCACAGGAGAGGTTCAAATCATAGAAAGTGAGAGTGGCAGTCCTCTTGTACTTAAGTCGGAATTGTGCCTTTTGAATATAATTCCGATGCAATTTCTGTGTTTCATCGTCAATAAGAAGGTGCAAGGTATACGGTAAACCTGAAGTGAAGCATCGGAATCTAAATCTGACCTCACAGGAGATGTTCGAATCATGGAAAGTGAGAGCGTCAGTGCTCTTGTATTTAAGTCGGCATTGTGCCATTTGTATTAAATTCGGATGCAATTTCTGTGTTTCATCGTCAATAAGAAGTCCAAGGGATACAGTAAACCTGAAGTGAAGCATCGGAATCCAAAACTGGACTCACAGGAGAGGTTCAAATCATAGAAAGTTAGAGTGTCAGTCCTTTTGTACTTAAGTCTGCATTGTGCCTTTTGTATTAAATTCGGATGCAAACTCTGTGTTTCGTCGTCAATAAGAAGGTCCAAGGGATACACTAAATCTCAAGTGAAGCATCGGAATCTGAAACTGGACTCACAGGAGATGTTCAAATCATAGAAAATGAGAGTGTCAGTCCCTTGTACTTAAGTCGCCATTGAGATTTTTGTATTAAATTCGGATGCAATTTCTGTGTTTCATCGTCAATAAGAAGGTCCAAGGGATACAGTAACCTGACGTGAGGCATCGGAATCTAAAACTGGACTCACTGGAGAGGTTCTAATCATAGAAAGTTAGAGTGTCAGTCCTCTTGTACGTAAGTCGGCATTGTACCTTTTGTATTAAATTCGGATGCAAACTCTGTGTTTCATCGTCAATTAGAAGGTCCAAGGGATACAGTAAACCTGAAGTGAAGCATCCGAATCTAAAACTGGACTCACAGGAGAGGTTCAAATCGTAGAAAGTTAGTGTGTCAGTTCTCCTGTACTTAAGTCGGCATTTTGCCTTTTGAATTTAATTCCGATGCTTTTTCTGTGTTTCATTGTCAATAAGAAGGTCCAGGGATATAGTAAATCTGAAGTGTAGCATGCGATGTAAAACTGTACTCACAGGAGAGGTTCAAATCATAGAAAGTTAGAATGTCAGTCCTCTTGCACTTAAGTCGGCATTGTGCCTTGTGTATTAATTCGGATGCAATTTATGTGTTTCATCGTCAATAAGAAGTGCAAGGTATAACGCGTAAACCTGAAGTGAAGCATCGAATCTAAAACGGGACTCACAGGAGAGGTTCAAATCATAGAAACTGAGAGTGTCAGTCCTCTTGTACTTAAGTCGACATTGTGCCATTTGTAATAAATTCGGATGCAATTTCTGTGTCTCATCGTCAATAAGAAGGTCCAAAAGATACAGTAAACCTGAAGTGAAGCATCGGAATCTAAAACTGGACTCACAGGAGAGGTTCAAATCATAGAAAGTGAGAGTGTCAGTCCTCTTGTACTTAAGTCGCCATTGTGCCTTTTGTATTAAATTCGGATGCAATTTCTGTGTTTCATCGTCAATAAGATGGTCCAAGGGATACAGTAAACCTGAAGTGAAGCATCGGAATCCAACACTGGACTCACAGGAGAGGTTCAAATCATAGTAAGTTAGAGTGTCAGTCCTCTTGTACTTAAGTCGCCATTGTGCCTTTTGTATTAAATTCGGATGCAATTTCTGTGTTTCATCGTCAATAAGATGGTCCAAGGGATACAGTAAACCTGAAGTGAAGCATCGGAATCCAAAACTGGACTCACAGGAGAGGAGGTTCAAATCATAGAAAGTTAGAGTGTCAGTCCTCTTGTACTTAAATCGGCATTGTGCCTTTTGTATTAAATTCGGATGCAAACTCTGTGTTTCGTCGTCAATAAGAAGGTCAAGGGATACAGTAAACCTGAAGTGAAGCATCGGAATCTAAAACTGGACTCACAGGAGAGGTTCAAATCATAGAAAGTTAGAGTGTCAGTCCTCTTGTACTTAAGTCGGAATTGTGCCTTTTGAATTTAATTCCGATGCAATTTCTGTGTTTCATCGTCAATAAGAAGGTCCAAGGGATACAGTGAACCTGAAGTGAAGCATCGGAATCCAAATGTCGACTCACAGGAGAGGTGCAAATCATAGAAAGTGAGAGTGTCAGTCCTCTTTTGCTTAAGTCGGCATTGTGCGTTTTGAATTTAATTCCGATGCAATTTGTGTGTTTCATCGTCAATAAGAAGGTCCAAGGGATACAGTAAACCAGAAGTGAAGCATCGGAATCTAAAACTGGACTCACAGGAGATGTTCAAATCATAGAAAGTGAGAGAGTCAGTCCTCTTGTACTTAAGTCGCCATTGTGATTTTGGTATTAAATTCGAATGCAATTTCTGTTTTCATTGTCAATAAGAATGTCCAAGGGATACAGTAAACCTGTAGTAAAGCATCGGAATCTAAAACTGGACTCACAGGAGAGGTTCAAATCATAAAAAGTTAGAGTGTCAGTCCACTTGTACTTAAGTCGGCATTGTGCCTTTTGTATTAAATTCGGATGCAAACTCTGTGTTTCATCGTCAATAAGAAGGTCCAAGGGATACAGTAATCCTGAAGTGAAGCATCAGAATCTAAAACTGGACTCACAGGAGAGGTTCAAATCATAAAAAGTTAGAGTAGCAGTCCTCTTGTACTTAAGTCGGCATTGTGCTTTTTGAATTTAATTCCGATGCTATTTCTGTGTTTCATTGTCAATAAGAAGGTCGAAGGGATACAGTAAACCTGAAGTGAAGCATCGGAACCTAAAACTGGACTCACAGGAGAGATTCAAATCATAGAAAGTGAGAGTGTCAGTCCTCTTGTAGTTAAGTTGGCATTGTGCCATTTGTATTAAATTCGGATGCAATTTCTGTGTTTCATCATCAATAAGAAGGTCCAAGGGATACAGGATACCTGAGGTGAAGCATCGGAATCTAAAACTGGACTCACAGGAGAGGTTCAAATCATAGAAAGTGAGAGTGTCAGTCCTCTTGTACTTAAGTCACCATTGTGACATTTGTATTAATTTCGGATGCAATTTCTGTGTTTCATCGTCAATAAGAAGGTCCAAGGGATACAGTTAACCTGAAGTGAAGCATCGGAATCTAAAACTGGACTTACAGGAGATGTACAAATCATAGAAAGTGAGATTGTCGGTCCTCTTGTACTAAAGGGGCCATTGTGATTTTTGTATTAAATTAGGATGCAATGTCTGTGTTTCATCGTCAATAAGAAGGTCCAAGGTATACAGTAAACCTGAAGTGAAGCATCGGAATCTAAAACTGGACTCACAGGAGAGGTGCAAATCGTAGAAAGTTAGAGTGTCAGTCCTCTTGTACTTAAGTCGGCATTGTACATTTTGTATTAAATTCGGATGCAAACTCTGTGTTTCATCGTCAATTAGAAGGTCCAAGGGATACAGTAAACCTAAAGTGAAGCATCGGAATGTAAAACTGGACTCAGAGGAGAGGTTCAAATCATAGAAAGTGAGAGTGTCAGTCCTCTTGTACTTAAGTCAGCATAGTGCGTTTTGTATTAAATTCGAATGCAATTTCTGTGTTTCATCGTCAATCAGAAGGTCCAAGGGATACAGTAAACCTGAAGTGAAGCATCGGAATGTAAAACTGGACTCAGAGGAGAGGTTCAAATCATAGAAAGTGAGAGTGTCAGTCCTCTTGTACTTAAGTCGGCATTGTGTCTTTTGTATTAAATAAGGATGCAAACTCTGTGTTTCATCGTCAATAAGAAGGTCCAAGGGATACAGTAATCTGAAGTGAAGCATCAGAATCAAAAACTGGACTCATAGGAGAGGTTCAAATCATAGAAAGTTAGAGTGTCAGTCCTCTTGTACTTAAGTCGGCATTGTGCCTTTTGAATTTAATTCCGAAGCTATTTCTGTGTTTCATTGTCAATAAGATGGTCCAAGGGATACAGTAAACCTGAAGTGAAGCATCGGAATCTAAAACTGGACTCACAGGAGAGGTTCAAATCATAGAAAGAGAGAGTGTCAGTCCTCTTTTACTTAAGTCGGCATTGTGCGCTTTAAATTTACTTCCGATGCAATATCTGTGTTTCATCGTCAATACGAAGGTCCAAGGGATACAGTAACCCGGAAGTGAAGCATCGGAATCTAAAAGTGGACTCACAGGAGACGTTCAAATCATTGAAAGTCAGATTGTCGGTCCTCTTGTACTATAGTGGCCTTTGTGATTTTTGTATTAAATTCGGATGCAATTTCTGTGTTTCATCGTCAATAAGAAGGTCCAAGGGATACAGTAAACCTGAAGTGAAGCATCGGAATCTAAAACTGGACTCACAGCAGATGTGCAAATCATAGAAAGTTAGAGTGTCAGTCCTCTTGTACTTAAGTCGGCATTGTACCTTTTGTATTAAATTCGGATGCAAACTCTGTGTTTCATCGTCAATTAGAAGGTCCAAGGGATACAGGAAACCTGAAGTGAAGCATCTGAATGTAAAACTGGACTCACAGGAGAGGTTCAAATCATAGAAAGTGAGAGTGTCAGTCCTTTTGTACTTAAGACGGCATTGTGCTTTTTGAATTTAATTCCGATGCAACTTCTGTGTTTCATCGTCAATAAGAAGGTGCAAGGTATACAGTAAACGTGAAGTGAAGCATCGGAATCTAAATCTGACCTCACAGGAGAGGTTCGAATCATAGAAAGTGAGAATGTCAGTCATCTTGTACTTAAGTCGCAATTGTGCCATTTGTATTGAATTCGGATGCAATTTCTGTGTTTCGTCGTCAATAAGAAGGTCCAAGGGATACAGTAAACCTGAAGTGTAGCATCGGAATCTAAAACTGGACTCACAGGGGAGGTTCAAATCATAGAAAGTTAGAGTGTCAGTCCTCTTGTACTTAAGTCGCCATTGTGCCTTTTGTATTAAATTTGGATGCAATTTCTGTTTTCATCGTCAATAAAAAGGTCCAAGGGATACAGTAAACCTGAAGTAAAGCATCAGAATCTAAAACTTGACTCACAGGAGAGGTTCAAATCATAAAAAGTTAGAGTAGCAGTCCTCTTGTACTTAAGTCGGCATTGTGCCTTTTGAATTTAATTCCGATGCTATTTCTGTGTTTCATTGTCAATAAGAAGGTCCAAGGGATACAGTAAACCTGAAGTGAAGCATCGGAACCTAAAACTGGACTCACAGGAGAGATTCAAATCATAGAAAGTGGGAGTGTCAGTCCTCTTGTACTTAAGTCAGCATTGTGCCTTTTGTATTAAATTCGAATGCAATTTCTGTGTTTCATCGTCAATCAGAAGGTCCAAGGGATACAGTAAACCTGAAGTAAAGCATCGGAATCTAAAACTGCACTCACAGGAGAGGTCCAAATCATAGAAAGTTAGAGTGTCAGTCCTCTTGTACTTAAGTCGGCATTGTGCCTTTTGTATTAATCCCGGATGCAAACTCTGTGTTTCATCGTCAATAAGAAGGTCCAAGGGATACAGTAATCCTGAAGTGAAGCATCGGAATCTAAAACTGGACTCACAGGAGAGGTTCAAATCATAGAAAGTTAGAGTGTCAGTCCTCTTGTACTTAAGTCGGCATTGTGCCTTTTCAATTTAATTCCGATGCTATTTCTGTGTTTCATTGTCAATAAGAAGGTCCAAGGGATACAGTAAACCTGAAGTGAAGCATCGGAATCTAAAACTGGACTCACAGGAGAGGTTCAAATCATAGAAAGTGAGAGTGTCAGTCCTCTTTTACTTAAGTCGGCATTGTGCGTTTTAAATTTATTTCCGTTGCAATATCTGTGTTTCATCGTCAATACGAAGGTCCAAATGATACAGTAAACCTAAAGTGAAGCATCGGAAACTAAAACTGGACTCACAGGAGAGGTTCAAATCATAGAAAGTGAGAGTGTTAGTCGTCTTCTACTTAGGTCGGCACCGTGCCTTTTGAATTTAATTCCGCTTCAATTTCTTTGTTTCATCGTCAATAAGAACGTCCAAGGTATACAGTAAACCTGAAGCGAAGCATCGGATCTAAAACTGGACTCACAAGAGAGATTCAATTCATAGAAAGTTAGAGTGTCAGTCCTCTTTTACTTAAGACGGCATTGTGCCATTTGAATTAAATTCGGATGCGATTTCTGTGTTTTATCGTCAACAAGAAGGTCCAAGGGATACAGTAAACCTGAAGTGAGGCATCGGAATCTAAATCTGACCGCACAGGAGAGGTTCGAATCATAGAAAGTGAGAGTGTCAGACCTCTTGTACTTAAGCCGGCATTGTGCCATTTGTATTAAATTCGGATGCAATTTCTGTGTTTCATCGTCCATAAGAAGGTCCAAGAGATACAGTAAACCTGAGGTGAAGCATCGGAATCTAAAACTGGACTCACAGGAGAGGTTCAAACCATAGAAAGTGAGAGTGTCAGTGCTCTTGTACTTAAGTGGGCAATGTGCCATTTGTATTAAATGCGGATGCAATTTCTGTGTTTCATCGCCGATAAGAATGTCTCAAGGGGTACAGTAAACATGAAGTGAAGCATCAGAATCTAAAACTGGACTCACAGGAGAGGTTCAAATCATAGAAAGTGAGAGTGTCAGTCCTCTTGTACTTAAGTCGGCATTGTGCCACTTGTATTAAATTCGGTTGCAATATCTGTGTTTCATCGTCAATAAGAAGGTCTAAGGGATACAGTAAGCCTGAAGTGAGGCATCGGAATCTTAAACTGGAGTCACAGGAGAGGTTCCAATCATAGAAAGTTAGAGTGTCAGTCCTCTTGTACTTAAGTCGGCATTGTGCCTTTTGAATTTCTTTCCGATGCAATTTCTGTGTTTCATCGTCAATAAGGAGGTGCAAGGTATACAGTAAACCTGAAGTGAAGCATCGGAATCTAAAACTGGACTCACAGGAGAGGTTCAAATCATAGAAAGTGAGAGTGTCAGTCCTCTTGTACTTAAGCTGGCATTGTGCCATTTGTATTAAATTCGGATGCAATTTCTGTGTTTCATCGTCAATAAGAAGGTCTAAGGGATACAGTAAACCTGAAGTGAAGCATCGGAATCTAAAACTGGACCCACAGGAGAGATTCAAATCATAGAAAGTGAGAGTGTCATTCCTCTTGTACTTAAGTCGGCATTGTGATATTTGTATTAATTCCGGATGCAATTTCTGTGTTTCATCGTCAATAAGTAGGTCCAAGGGATACAGTAAACCTGAAGTGAAGCATCGGAATACAAAACTGGACTCACAGGAGAGGTTCAAATCATATAAAAGTGAGAGTTTCAGTCCTCTTGTACTTAAGTCGGCATTGTCCCGTTTGTATTTAATTCGGACGCAATTTCTGTGTTTCATCGTCAATAAGATGGTGCTAGGTGTACAGTAAACCTGAAGTGAAGCATCGGAATCTAAAACTGGACTCACAGGAGAGGTTCAAATCATAGAAAGTGAGAGTGTCAGTCCTCTTGTTCTTAAGTTGGCATTGTGCCTTTTGTATTAAATTCGGATGCAATTTCTGTGTTTCATCGTCAATAAGAAGGTCCAAGGAGTGCAGTAAACCTGAAGTGAAGCAGCAGAATCTAAAACTGGACTCACAGGAGAGGTTCAAATCATAGAGAGTTAGAGTGTCACTCCTCATGTACTTAAGTCGGTATTGTGCCTTTTGTATTAAATTCGGATGCAATTTCTGTGTTTCATCGTCAATAAAAAGGTCCAAGGGATACAGTAAACCTGAAGTGAAGCATCGGAATCTGAAACTGAACTCACAGGAGAGGTTCAAATCATTGATAGTTAGAGTGTCAGTCCTCTTGTACTTAAGTCGGCGAGGTGCCTTTTGAATTTAATTCCGATGCAACTTCTGTGTTTCATCGTCAATAAGAAGGTCCAAGGTATACAGTAAACCTGAAGTGAAGCATCGGAATCTAAAACTGGACTCACAGGAGAGGTTCAAATCATAGAAAGTGAGAGTGTCAGTCCTCTAGTACTTAAGTCGCCATTGTGCCTTTTGTATTAAATTCGGATGCAATTTCTGTGTTTCATCGTCAATAAGTAGGTCCAAGGGATACTGTAAACCTGAAGTGAAGCATCGGAATCCAAAAGTGGACTCACAGGACAGGTCCAAATCATAGAAATTTAGGGTGGTAGTCCTCTTGTACTTAAGTCGGCATTGTGCCTTTTGTAATAAATTCGGATGCAAACTCTGTGTTTCATCGTCAATAAGAAGGTCCAAGGGATACAGTAAACCTGAAGTGAAGCATCGGAATCGAAAACTGGACTCAAAGGAGAGGTTCACATCATAGAAAGTTTGAGAGTCAGTCCTCATGTACTTAAGTCATCATTGTGCCTTTTGAATTTAATTCCGATGCAATTTCTGTGTTTCATCGTCAATAAGAAGGTCCAAGGGATACAGCAAACCTCAAGTAAAGCATCGGAATCTAAAACTGGACTCGTAGGAGAGGTTCAAATCATAGAAGTTGAGAGTGTCGGTCCTCTTGTACTTAAGTCGGCATTGTGCCATTTGTATTAAATTCGGATGCAATTTCTGTGTTTCATCCACAATAAGAAGGTCCAAGGGATACAGTAAACCTGAAGTGAAGCATCATAATCTAAAACTGGACTCACAGGAGAGGTTCAAACCATAGAAAGTTAGAGTGTCACTCCTCTTGTACTTAAGTCGTTATTGTACCATTTGTATTAAATACGGATGCAAGTTCTGTGTTTTTTCGTCAATAACAAGGTCCAAGGGTTACAGTAAACCTGAAGTGAAGCATCCGAATCTAATACTGACCTCACAGGAGAGGTTCGAACCATAGAAAGTGAGAGAGTCACTCCTCTTGTACTTAAGTCGGCATTGTGCCATTTGTATTAAATTCGGATGGAATTTCTGTGTCTCATCGTCAATAAGAAGGTCCAAGGGATACAGTAAACCTGAAGTGAAGCATCGGAATCTAAAACTGGACTCACAGGAGAGGTTCAAATCATAGAAAGTTAGAGTGTCAGTCCAATTGCACTTAAGTCGGCATTGTGCCTTTTGTATTACATTCGGATGCAAACCCTGTGTTTCATCGTCAATAAGAAGGTGCAAGGTATACAGTAAACCTGAAGTGAAGCATCGGAATGTAAAACTGGACTCACAGGAGAGGTTCAAATCATAGAAAGTGAGAGTGTCACTCCTCTTGTACTTAAGTCGATATTGTGCCACTTGTATTAAATACGGATGCAATTTCTGTGTTTTTTCGTCAATAAGAAGGTCCAAGGGATACAGTTAACCTGAAGTGAAGCATCCGAATCTAAAACTGCCTCACAGGAGAGGTTCGTATCATAGAAAGTAAGAGTGTCAGTCCTCTTGTACTTATGTCGGCGTGGTGCCTTTTGAATTTAATTCCGATGCAACTTCTGTGTTTCATCGTCAGTAAGAAGGTGCAAGGTATACAGTTAACCTGAAGTGAAGCATCGAAACCTAAAACTGGACTCACAGGAGAGATTCAAATCATAGATAGTTAGAGTGTCAGTCCTCTTGTACTTAAGTGGGTATTGTGCCTTTTGTATTAAATCCGGATGCAATTTCTGTGTTTCATCGTCAATAAGAAGGTCCAAAGGATACAGTAAACCTGAAGTGAGGAATCGGAATCTAAAACTGGACTCACAGGAGAGGTTCAAATCATAGAATGTGAGAGTGTCAGTCGTCTTGTACTTATGTCGGCATTGTGCCATTTGTATTAAATTCGGAGGCAATTCCTGTGAATCATAGTCAATAAGAAGGTCCAAGGGATACAGTAAACCTGAAGTGAAACATCGGAATCTAAAACTGGACTCACAGGAGAGGTTCAAATCATAGAAAGTTAGAGTGTCACTCCTCTTGTATTTAAGTCGCTATTGTGCCACTTGTATTAAATACGGATGCAATTTCTGTGTTTTTTCGTCAATAAGAAGGTCCAAGGGATACAGTTAACCTGAAGTGAAGCATCCGAATCTAAAACTGCCTCACAGGAGAGGTTCGTATCATAGAAAGTAAGAGTGTCAGTCCTCTTGTACTTAAGTCGGCATTGTGCCATTTGTATTAAATTCGGATGCAATTTCGGTGTTTCATCGTCAATAAGAAGGTCCAAGGGATGCAGTAAACCTGAAGTGAAGCATCGGAATCTGAAACTGGACTCACAGGAGAGGTTCAAATCATAGAAAGTGAGAGTGTCAGTCCTCTTGTACTTAAGTCGGCATTGTGCCATTTGTATTAAATTCGGATGCAATTTCCGTGTTTCATCTTCAATAAGAAGGTCCAAGGGATACAGTAAACCTGAAGTGAAGCATCGGAATCTAAAACTAGACTCACAGGAGAGGTTCAAATCATAGAAAGTTAGAATGTCAGTCCTCTTGCACGTAAGTCGGAATTGTGCCTTTTGTATTAAATTCGGATGCAAACTCTGTGTTTCATCGTCAAAAAGAAGGTCCAAGGGATACAGTAAACCTGAAGTGAAGCGTCGGAATCTAAAACTGGAATCACAGGAGAGGTTCAAATCATAGAAAGTTTGAGTGTCAGTCCTCTTTTACTTAAGTCGGCATTGTGCCTTTTGAATTTAATCCCGGTGCAATTTCTGTGTTTCATCGTCAATAAGAAGGTCCAAGGGAAACATTAAACCTCAAGTGAAGTATCGGAATCTAAAACTGTACACACAGGAGAGGTTCAAATCATAGAAAGTGAGAGTGTCGGTCCTCTTGTACTTAAGTCGGCATTGTGCCATGTGTATTACATTCGGATGCAATTTCTGTGTTTCATCGTCAATAAGAAGGTCCAAGGGATACAGTAAACCTGAAGTGAAGCATCGGAATCTAAAACTGGACTCACAGGAGAGATTCAAATCATAGATATAGTGTCACTCCTCTGATACTTAAGACGGTAATCTGCCTTTTGAATTAAATTCGGATGCAATTTTTGTTTTTAATCGTCAATAAGAAGGTCCAAGGGATACAGTAAAGCTTAAGCGACGCATCGGAATCTAAAACTGGACTCACAGGAGAGGTTCAAATCATAGAAAGTGAGAGTGTCAGTCCTCTTGTACTTAAGTCGGCATTGTGCCATTTGTATTAAATTCGGATGCACTTTCTGCGTTTCATCGTCAATAACAAGGTCCTAAGGATACAGTAAACCTGAAGTGAAGCATCGGAACCTAAAACAGGACTAACAGGAGAGATTCAAATCATAGATAGTTAGGGTGTCTGTCCTCTTGTACTTAAGTCGCCATTGTGCCATTTGTATTAAATTCGGATGCAATTTCTGTGTTTCACCGTCAATAAGAAGGTCCAAGGGATACAGTAAACCTGAGGTGAAGCATCGGAATCTAAAACTGGACTCACAGGAGAGATTCAAATCATAGATATAGTGTCACTCCTCTTGTACTTAAGTCGGTGTTCTGCGCTTTGTATTAAATTCGGATGCAATTTCTGTGTTTCATTGATAATAATAAGGTCCAAGGGATACAGTAAACCTGAAGTGAAGCATCGAAATCTAAAACTGGACTCACAGGAGAGGTTCAAATCAAAGAAAGTTAGAGTGTCACTCCTCTTGTACTTAAGTCGCTATTGTGCCACTTGTATTAAATACGGATGCAATTTCTGTGTTTTTTCGTCAATAACAAGGTCCAAGGGATATAGTTTGCCTGAAGTGAAGCATCCGAATCTAAAACTGACCTCACAGGAGAGGTTCGAATCATAGAAAGTAAGAGTGTCAGTCCTCTTGTACTTAAGTCGGCATTGTGCCATTTGTATTAAATTCGGATGCTAATTCGGTGTTTCATCGTCAATAAGAAGGTCCAAGGGATGCAGTAAACCTGAAGTGAAGCATCGGAATCTAAAACTGGACTCACAGGAGAAGTTCAAATCATAGAAAGTGAGAGTGTTAGTACTCTTGTACTTAAGTCGGCATTGTGCCATTTGTATTAAATTCAGATGCAATTTCTGTGTTTCATCTTCAATAAGAAGGTCCAAGGGATACAGTAAACCTGAAGTGAAGCATCGGAATCTAAAACTAGACTCGCTGGAGAGGTTCAAATCATAGAAAGTTAGAGTGTCAGTCCTCTTGCACGTAAGTCGGCATTGTGCCTTTTGTATTAAATTCGGATGCAAACTCTGTGTCTCATCGTCAATAAGAAGGTCCAAGGGATACAGTAAACCTGAAGTGAAGCATCGGAATCTAAAACTAGACTCACAGGAGAGGCTCAAATTATAGAAAGTAGAGTGTCAGTCCTCTTGTACTTAAGTCGGCGTGGTGCCTTTTGAATTTAATTCCGATGCAACTTCTGTGTTTCATCGTCAATAAGAAGGTGCAGGGTATACAGTAAACCTGAAGTGAAGCACCGGAATCTAAAACTGGGCTCACAGCAGAGGTTCAAATCATAGAAAGTGAGAGTGTCAGTCCTCTTGTACTTTAGTCGCCATTGTGCCGTTTGTATTAAATTCGGATGCAATTTCTGTGTTTCATCGTCAATAAGAAGGTCCAAGGGATACAGTAAACCTGAAGTATAGCATCGGAATCTAAAACTGGACTCACAGGAGAGGTTCAAATCATAGAAAGTTATAGTGTCACTCCTCTTGTACTTAAGTCGGTGTTCTGCGCTTTGTATTAAATTCGGATGCAATTTCTGTGTTTCATTGACAACAATAAGGTCCAAGGGATACAGTAAACCTGAAGTAAAGCATCGGAATCTAAAACTGGACTTACCGGAGAGGTTCAAATCATAGAAAGTTAGAGTGTCAGTCCTCTTTTACTTAGGTCATAATTGTGCCTTTTGTATTAACTTCCGATGCAATTTCTATGTTTCATCGTCAATAAGAAGGTGCA
Source organism: Schistocerca americana (assembly GCF_021461395.2). NCBI lineage: Eukaryota > Metazoa > Arthropoda > Insecta > Orthoptera > Acrididae > Schistocerca > Schistocerca americana. The sequence goes on from NW_025725906.1 coordinate 5,950,573, forward strand.
AGATATACAGTAAACCTGAAGTGAAGCATCGGAATCTAAAACCGGACTCACAGGAGAGGTTCAAATCATAGAAAGTGAGACTGTCAGTCCTCTTGTACTTAAGTTGGCATTGTGCTATTTGTATTAAATTCGGAGGCAATTTCTGTGTTTCGTCGTCAATAAGAAGGTCCAAGGGATACAGTAAACCTGAAGTGAAGCATCGAAATCTAAAAATGGACTCACAGGAGAGGTTCAAATCATAGAAAGCGAGAGTGTCAGTCCTCTTGTACTTAAGTCGGCATTGTGCCATTTGTATTATATTCGGATGCACTTTCTGTGTTTCATCTTCAATAAGAAGGTCCAAGGGATACAGTAAACTTGAAGTGAAGCATCGGAATCTAAAACGGAACTCACAGGAGAGGTTCCAATCATAGAAAGTGAGAGTGTCAGTCCACTTGTACTTAAGTCGGCATTGTGACTTTTGTATTAAAATCGGATGCAATTTCTGTGATTCTTCGTCAATAAGAAGGTCCAAGGGATACAGTAAACCTGAAGTGAAGCATCAGAAATTAAAACTGGACTCACAGGAGAGGTTAAAATCATAGAAAGCGAGAGTATCTGTCCTCTTTTACTTAAGTCGGCATTGTGCGTTTTGAATTTAATTCCGATGCAATTTCTGTGTTTCATCGTCAATATGAAGGTCCAAGGGATACAGTAAACCTGAAGTGAAGCATCGGATTCTAAAACTGGACTAACAGGAGAGGTTCAAATCATAGAAAGTGAGAGTGTCAGTCCTCTTGTACTTATGTCGGCCTTGTGCCATTTGTATTAAATTCGGGTGCAATTTCTGTGTTTCATCGTCAATAAGAAGGTCCAAGGAATACAGTAAACCTGAAGTGAAGCATCGGAATCTAAAACTGAACTCACTGGAAAGGTTCAAATCATAGAAACTGAGAGTGTCAGTCCTCTTGTACTTAAGTCGGCATTCTGGCATTTGTATAAAATTCGGATGCAATTTCTGTGTTTCATCGCCAATAAGAAGGTCCAAGGGATATAGTTTGCCTGAAGTGAAGCATCCGAATCTAAAACTGACCTCACAGGAGAGGTTCGAATCATAGAAAGTAAGAGTGTCAGTCCTCTTGTACTTAAGTCGGCATTGTGCCATTTGTATTAAATTCGGATGCTATTTCGGTGTTTCATCGTCAATAAGAAGGTCCAAGGGATGCAGTAAACCTGAAGTGAAGCATCGGAATCTAAAACTGGACTCGCAGGAGAAGTTCAAATCATAGAAAGTGAGAGTGTCAGTGCTCTTGTACTTAAGTCGGCATTGTGCCATTTGTATTAAATTCAGATGCAATTTCTGTGTTTCATCTTCAATAAGAAGGTCCAAGGGATACAGTAAACCTGAAGTGAAGCATCGGAATCTAGAACTAGACTCGCAGGAGAGGTTCAAATCATAGAAAGTTAGAGTGTCAGTCCTCTTGCACGTAAGTCGGCATTGTGCCTTTTCTATTAAATTCGGATGCAAACCCTGTGTTTCATCGTCAATAAGAAGGTGCAAGGGATACAGTAAACCTGAAGTGAAGCATCGGAATCTAAAACTAGACTCACAGGAGAGGCTCAAATTATAGAAAGTAGAGTGTCAGTCCTCTTGTACTTAAGTCGGCGTGGTGCCTTTTGAATTTAATTCCGATGCAACTTCTGTGTTTCATCGTCAATACGAAGGTGCAGGGTATACAGTAAACCTGAAGTGAAGCACCGGAATCTAAAACTGGGCTCACAGCAGAGGTTCAAATCATAGAAAGTGAGAGTGTCAGTCCTCTTGTACTTTAGTCGCCATTGTGCCATTTGTATTAAATTCGGATGCTATTTCGGTGTTTCATCGTCAATAAGAAGGTCCAAGGGATGCAGTAAACCTGAAGTGAAGCATCGGAATCTAAAACTGGACTCACAGGAGAAGTTCAAATCATAGAAAGTGAGAGTGTCAGTACTCTTGTACTTAAGTCGGCATTGTGCCATTTGTATTAAATTCGGGTGCAATTTCTGTGTTTCATCGTCAATAAGAAGGTCCAAGGAATACAGTAAACCTGAAGTGAAGCATCGGAGTCTAAAACTGAACTCACTGGAAAGGTTCAAATCATAGAAACTGAGAGTGTCAGTCCTCTTGTACTTAAGTCGGCATTCTGGCATTTGTATAAAATTCGGATGCAATTTCTGTGTTTCATCTTCAATAAGAAGGTCCAAGGGATACAGTAAACCTGAAGTGAAGCATCGGAATCTAAAACGGAACTCACAGGAGAGGTTCCAATCATAGAAAGTGAGAGTGTCAGTCCACTTGTACTTAAGTCGGAATTGTGACTTTTGTATTAAAATCGGATGCAATTTCTGTGATTCTTCGTCAATAAGAAGGTCCAAGGGATACAGTAAACCTGAAGTGAAGCATCAGAAATTAAAACTGGACTCACAGGAGAGGTTAAAATCATAGAAAGCGAGAGTATCTGTCCTCTTTTACTTAAGTCGGCATTGTGCGTTTTGAATTTAATTCCGATGCAATTTCTGTGTTTCATCGTCAATATGAAGGTCCAAGGGATACAGTAAACCTGAAGTGAAGCATCGGATTCTAAAACTGGACTAACAGGAGAGGTTCAAATCATAGAAAGTGAGAGTGTCAGACCTCTTGTACTTATGTCGGCCTTGTGCCATTTGTATAAAATTCGGGTGCAATTTCTGTGTTTCATCGTCAATAAGAAGGTCCAAGGAATACAGTAAACCTGAAGTGAAGCATCGGAATCTAAAACTGAACTCACTGGAAAGGTTCAAATCATAGAAACTGAGAGTGTCAGTCCTCTTGTACTTAAGTCGGCATTCTGGCATTTGTATAAAATTCGGATGCAATTTCTGTGTTTCATCGTCAATAAGAAGGTCCAAGGGATACAGTTAACCTGAAGTGAAGCATCCGAATCTAAAACTGCCTCACAGGAGAGGTTCGTATCATAGAAAGTAAGAGTGTCAGTCCTCTTGTACTTAAGTCGGCATTGTGCCATTTGTATTAAATTCGGATGCAATTTCGGTGTTTCATCGTCAATAAGAAGGTCCAAGGGATGCAGTAAACCTGAAGTGAAGCATCGGAATCTGAAACTGGACTCACAGGAGAGGTTCAAATCATAGAAAGTGAGAGTGTCAGTCCTCTTGTACTTAAGTCGGCATTGTGCCATTTGTATTAAATTCGGATGCAATTTCCGTGTTTCATCTTCAATAAGAAGGTCCAAGGGATACAGTAAACCTGAAGTGAAGCATCGGAATCTAAAACTAGACTCACAGGAGAGGTTCAAATCATAGAAAGTTAGAATGTCAGTCCTCTTGCACGTAAGTCGGAATTGTGCCTTTTGTATTAAATTCGGATGCAAACTCTGTGTTTCATCGTCAAAAAGAAGGTCCAAGGGATACAGTAAACCTGAAGTGAAGCATCGGAATCTAAAACTGGAATCACAGGAGAGGTTCAAATCATAGAAAGTTTGAGTGTCAGTCCTCTTTTACTTAAGTCGGCATTGTGCCTTTTGAATTTAATCCCGGTGCAATTTCTGTGTTTCATCGTCAATAAGAAGGTCCAAGGGAAACATTAAACCTCAAGTGAAGTATCGGAATCTAAAACTGTACACACAGGAGAGGTTCAAATCATAGAAAGTGAGAGTGTCGGTCCTCTTGTACTTAAGTCGGCATTGTGCCATGTGTATTACATTCGGATGCAATTTCTGTGTTTCATCGTCAATAAGAAGGTCCAAGGGATACAGTAAACCTGAAGTGAAGCATCGGAATCTAAAACTGGACTCACAGGAGAGATTCAAATCATAGATATAGTGTCACTCCTCTGATACTTAAGACGGTAATCTGCCTTTTGAATTAAATTCGGATGCAATTTTTGTTTTTAATCGTCAATAAGAAGGTCCAAGGGATACAGTAAAGCTTAAGCGACGCATCGGAATCTAAAACTGGACTCACAGGAGAGGTTCAAATCATAGAAAGTGAGAGTGTCAGTCCTCTTGTACTTAAGTCGGCATTGTGCCATTTGTATTAAATTCGGATGCACTTTCTGCGTTTCATCGTCAATAACAAGGTCCTAAGGATACAGTAAACCTGAAGTGAAGCATCGGAACCTAAAACAGGACTAACAGGAGAGATTCAAATCATAGATAGTTAGGGTGTCTGTCCTCTTGTACTTAAGTCGCCATTGTGCCATTTGTATTAAATTCGGATGCAATTTCTGTGTTTCACCGTCAATAAGAAGGTCCAAGGGATACAGTAAACCTGAAGTGAAGCATCGGAATCTAAAACTGGACTCACAGGAGAGATTCAAATCATAGATATAGTGTCACTCCTCTTGTACTTAAATCGGTGTTCTGCGCTTTGTATTAAATTCGGATGCAATTTCTGTGTTTCATTGATAATAATAAGGTCCAAGGGATACAGTAAACCTGAAGTGAAGCATCGAAATCTAAAACTGGACTCACAGGAGAGGTTCAAATCAAAGAAAGTTAGAGTGTCACTCCTCTTGTACTTAAGTCGCTATTGTGCCACTTGTATTAAATACGGATGCAATTTCTGTGTTTTTTCGTCAATAACAAGGTCCAAGGGATATAGTTTGCCTGAAGTGAAGCATCCGAATCTAAAACTGACCTCACAGGAGAGGTTCGAATCATAGAAAGTAAGAGTGTCAGTCCTCTTGTACTTAAGTCGGCATTGTGCCATTTGTATTAAATTCGGATGCTAATTCGGTGTTCCATCGTCAATAAGAAGGTCCAAGGGATGCAGTAAACCTGAAGTGAAGCATCGGAATCTAAAACTGGACTCACAGGAGAAGTTCAAATCATAGAAAGTGAGAGTGTTAGTACTCTTGTACTTAAGTCGGCATTGTGCCATTTGTATTAAATTCAGATGCAATTTCTGTGTTTCATCTTCAATAAGAAGGTCCAAGGGATACAGTAAACCTGAAGTGAAGCATCGGAATCTAAAACTAGACTCGCTGGAGAGGTTCAAATCATAGAAAGTTAGAGTGTCAGTCCTCTTGCACGTAAGTCGGCATTGTGCCTTTTGTATTAAATTCGGATGCAAACTCTGTGTCTCATCGTCAATAAGAAGGTCCAAGGGATACAGTAAACCTGAAGTGAAGCATCGGAATCTAAAACTAGACTCACAGGAGAGGCTCAAATTATAGAAAGTAGAGTGTCAGTCCTCTTGTACTTAAGTCGGCGTGGTGCCTTTTGAATTTAATTCCGATGCAACTTCTGTGTTTCATCGTCAATAAGAAGGTGCAGGGTATACAGTAAACCTGAAGTGAAGCACCGGAATCTAAAACTGGGCTCACAGCAGAGGTTCAAATCATAGAAAGTGAGAGTGTCAGTCCTCTTGTACTTTAGTCGCCATTGTGCCGTTTGTATTAAATTCGGATGCAATTTCTGTGTTTCATCGTCAATAAGAAGGTCCAAGGGATACAGTAAACCTGAAGTATAGCATCGGAATCTAAAACTGGACTCACAGGAGAGGTTCAAATCATAGAAAGTTATAGTGTCACTCCTCTTGTACTTAAGTCGGTGTTCTGCGCTTTGTATTAAATTCGGATGCAATTTCTGTGTTTCATTGACAACAATAAGGTCCAAGGGATACAGTAAACCTGAAGTGAAGCATCGGAATCTAAAACTGGACTTACCGGAGAGGTTCAAATCATAGAAAGTTAGAGTGTCAGTCCTCTTTTACTTAGGTCATAATTGTGCCTTTTGTATTAACTTCCGATGCAATTTCTATGTTTCATCGTCAATAAGAAGGTGCAAGATATACAGTAAACCTGAAGTGAAGCATCGGAATCTAAAACCGGACTCACAGGAGAGGTTCAAATCATAGAAAGTGAGACTGTCAGTCCTCTTGTACTTAAGTTGGCATTGTGCTATTTGTATTAAATTCGGAGGCAATTTCTGTGTTTCGTCGTCAATAAGAAGGTCCAAGGGATACAGTAAACCTGAAGTGAAGCATCGAAATCTAAAAAATGGACTCACAGGAGAGGTTCAAATCATAGAAAGCGAGAGTGTCAGTCCTCTTGTACTTAAGTCGGCATTGTGCCATTTGTATTATATTCGGATGCACTTTCTGTGTTTCATCTTCAATAAGAAGGTCCAAGGGATACAGTAAACTTGAAGTGAAGCATCGGAATCTAAAACGGAACTCACAGGAGAGGTTCCAATCATAGAAAGTGAGAGTGTCAGTCCACTTGTACTTAAGTCGGCATTGTGACTTTTGTATTAAAATCGGATGCAATTTCTGTGATTCTTCGTCAATAAGAAGGTCCAAGGGATACAGTAAACCTGAAGTGAAGCATCAGAAATTAAAACTGGACTCACAGGAGAGGTTAAAATCATAGAAAGCGAGAGTATCTGTCCTCTTTTACTTAAGTCGGCATTGTGCGTTTTGAATTTAATTCCGATGCAATTTCTGTGTTTCATCGTCAATATGAAGGTCCAAGGGATACAGTAAACCTGAAGTGAAGCATCGGATTCTAAAACTGGACTAACAGGAGAGGTTCAAATCATAGAAAGTGAGAGTGTCAGTCCTCTTGTACTTATGTCGGCCTTGTGCCATTTGTATTAAATTCGGGTGCAATTTCTGTGTTTCATCGTCAATAAGAAGGTCCAAGGAATACAGTAAACCTGAAGTGAAGCATCGGAATCTAAAACTGAACTCACTGGAAAGGTTCAAATCATAGAAACTGAGAGTGTCAGTCCTCTTGTACTTAAGTCGGCATTCTGGCATTTGTATAAAATTCGGATGCAATTTCTGTGTTTCATCGCCAATAAGAAGGTCCAAGGGATATAGTTTGCCTGAAGTGAAGCATCCGAATCTAAAACTGACCTCACAGGAGAGGTTCGAATCATAGAAAGTAAGAGTGTCAGTCCTCTTGTACTTAAGTCGGCATTGTGCCATTTGTATTAAATTCGGATGCTATTTCGGTGTTTCATCGTCAATAAGAAGGTCCAAGGGATGCAGTAAACCTGAAGTGAAGCATCGGAATCTAAAACTGGACTCACAGGAGAGGTTCAAATCATAGAAAGTTAGAGTGTCAGTCCTCTTGCACGTAAGTCGGCATTGTGCCTTTTCTATTAAATTCGGATGCAAACCCTGTGTTTCATCGTCAATAAGAAGGTGCAAGGGATACAGTAAACCTGAAGTGAAGCATCGGAATCTAAAACTAGACTCACAGGAGAGGCTCAAATTATAGAAAGTAGAGTGTCAGTCCTCTTGTACTTAAGTCGGCGTGGTGCCTTTTGAATTTAATTCCGATGCAACTTCTGTGTTTCATCGTCAATAAGAAGGTGCAGGGTATACAGTAAACCTGAAGTGAAGCACCGGAATCTAAAACTGGGCTCACAGCAGAGGTTCAAATCATAGAAAGTGAGAGTGTCAGTCCTCTTGTACTTTAGTCGCCATTGTGCCATTTGTATTAAATTCGGATGCTATTTCGGTGTTTCATCGTCAATAAGAAGGTCCAAGGGATGCAGTAAACCTGAAGTGAAGCATCGGAATCTAAAATTGGACTCACAGGAGAAGTTCAAATCATAGAAAGTGAGAGTGTCAGTACTCTTGTACTTAAGTCGGCATTGTGCCATTTGTATTAAATTCGGGTGCAATTTCTGTGTTTCATCGTCAATAAGAAGGTCCAAGGAATACAGTAAACCTGAAGTGAAGCATCGGAATCTAAAACTGAACTCACTGGAAAGGTTCAAATCATAGAAGCTGAGAGTGTCAGTCCTCTTGTACTTAAGTCGGCATTCTGGCATTTGTATAAAATTCGGATGCAATTTCTGTGTTTCATCGTCAATAAGAAGGTCCAAGGGATATAGTTTGCCTGAAGTGAAGCATCCGAATCTAAAACTGACCTCACAGGAGAGGTTCGAATCATAGAAAGTAAGAGTGTCAGTCCTCTTGTACTTAAGTCGGCATTGTGCCATTTGTATTAAATTCGGATGCTATTTCGGTGTTTCATCGTCAATAAGAAGGTCCAAGGGATGCAGTAAACCTGAAGTGAAGCATCGGAATCTAAAACTGGACTCACAGGAGAAGTTCAAATCATAGAAAGTGAGAGTGTCAGTACTCTTGTACTTAAGTCGGCATTGTGCCATTTGTATTAAATTCAGATGCAATTTCTGTGTTTCATCTTCAATAATAAGGTCCAAGCGATACAGTAAACCTGAAGTGAAGCATCGGAATCTAAAACTGGACTTACCGGAGAGGTTCAAATCATAGAAAGTTAGAGTGTCAGGCCTCTTTTACTTAAGTCATAATTGTGCCTTTTGTATTAACTTCCGATGCAATTTCTATCTTTCATCGTCAATAAGAAGGTGCAAGATATACAGTAAACCTGAAGTGAAGCATCGGAATCTAAAACCGGACTCACAGGAGAGGTTCAAATCGTAGAAAGTGAGACTGTCAGTCCTCTTGTCCTTAAGTCGGCATTGTGCTATTTGTATTAAATTCGGAGGCAATTTCTGTGTTTCGACGTCAATAAGAAGGTCCAAGGGATACAGTAAACCTGAAGTGAAGCATCGAAATCTAAAACGGAAGTCACAGGAGAGGTTCCAATCATAGAAAGTGAGAGTGTCAGTCCACTTGTACTTAAGTCAGCATTGTGACCTGTTGTATTAAAATCGGATGCAATTTCTGTGATTCTTCGTCAATAAGAAGGTCCAAGGGATACAGTAAACCTGAAGTGAGGCATCAGAAATTAAAACTGGACTCACAGGAGAGGTTAAAATCATAGAAAGCGAGAGTGTCTGGTCTCTTTTACTTAAGTCGGCATTGTGCGTTTTGAATTTAATTCCGATGCAATTTCTGTGTTTCATCGTCAATAAGAAGGTCCAAGGGGTACAGTAAACCTGAAGTGAAGCATCGGATTCTAAAACTGGACTAACAGGAGAGGTTCCAATCATAGAAAGTGAGAGTGTCAGTCCTCTTGTACTTATGTCGGCATTGTGCCATTTGTATTAAATTCGGGTGCAATTTCTGTGTTTCATCGTCAATAAGAAGGTCCAAGGAATACAGTAAACCTGAAGTGAAGCATCGGAATCTAAAACTGAACTCACTGGAAAGGTTCAAATCATAGAAACTGAGAGTGTCAGTCCTCTTGTACTTAAGTCGGCATTCCGGCATTTGTATAAAATTCGGTTGCAATTTCTGTGTTTCATCGTCAATAAGAAGGTCCAAGGGATACAGTAAACCTGAAGAGAAGCATCGGATTCTAAAACTGGACCCACAGGAGAGGTTCAAATCATAGAAAGTTGAAGTATCAGTCCTCTTGTACTTAAGTCGGCATTGTGCATTTTGAACTTAATTCCCATGCAATTTCTGTGTTTCATCGTCAATAAGAAGGTGCAAGGTATTCAGTAAACCTGAAGTGAAGCATCGGAATCTGAATTTGGAATCACAGGAGAGTTTCAAATCATAGAAAGTGAGAGTGTCAGTCCTCTTGTACTTAAGTCGCCATTGTGCCTTTGAATTAAATTCGGATGCAATATCTGTGTTTCATCGTCAATAAGAAGGTCCAAAGGATACAGTAAACCTGAAGTGAAGCATCGGAATCTGAAACTGGACTCACAGGAAAGGTTCAAATCATAGAAAGATAGAGTATCAGTCCTCTTGTACTTAAGTCGGCATTGTGACTTTTGTATTAAAATCGGATGCAATTTCTGTGATTCTTCGTCAATACGAAGGTCCTAGGGATACAGTAAACCTGACGTGAAGCATCATGAAGTTAAAACTGGACTCACAGGGGAGGTTAAAATCATAGAGAGCGAGAGTGTCAGTCCTCTTTTACTTAAGTCGGCATTGTGCGTTTTGAATTTAATTCCGATGCAATTTCTGTGTTTCATCGTCAACAAGAAGGTCCAAGGGATACAGTAAACCTGAAGTGAAGCATCGGAATCTAAAACTGAACTCACTGGAAAGGTTCAAATCATAGAAAGTGAGAGTGTCAGTCCTCTTGCACTTAAGTTGGCATTGTGCCTTTTGTATTAAATTCGGATGCAAACCCTGTGTTTCATCGTCAATAAGAAGGTCCAAGGGATACAGTAAACCTGAAGTGAAGCATCGGAATCTAAAACTGGACTCACAGGAGAGGTTCAAATCATAGAAAGTTAGAGTGTCAGTCCTCTTGTACTTAAGTCGGCGTGGTGCCTTTTGAATTTAATTCCCATGCAACTTCTGTGTTTCATCGTCAATAAGAAGGTGCAAGGTATACAGTAAACCTGAAGTGAAGAATCGGAATCTAAAACTGGACTCACAGGAGAGGTTCAAATCATAGAAAGTGAGAGTGTCAGTCCTCGTGTACTTAAGTCGCCATTGTGCCTTTTGTATTAAATTCGGATGCAATTTCTGTGTTTCATCGTCAATAAGAAGGTATAAGGGATACAGTAAACCTGAAGTGAAGCATCGGAATCTAAAAGTGGACTCAGAGAAGAGGTTCAAACCATAGAAAGTTAGAGTGGTAGTCCTCTTGTACTTAAGTCCGCATTGTGCCTTTTGTATTAAATTCGGATGCAAACTCTGTGTTTCATCGTCAATAAGAAGGTCCAAGGGATACAGTAAACCTGAAGTGAAGCATCGGAATCTAAAACTGGAATCACAGGAGAGGTTAAAATCATAGAAAATTTGAGTGTCAGTCCTCTTGTACTTAAGTCGGCATTGTGCCTTTTGAATTTAATTCCGATGCAATTTCTGTGTATCATCGTCAATAAGATGGTCCAAGGGATACAGTAAACCTGAAGTGAAGCACCGGAATCTAAAACTGGGCTCACAGGAGAGGTTCAACTGTAGAAAGTGAGAGTGTCAGTCCTCTTGTACTTTAGTCGCCATTGTGCCGTTTGTATTAAATTCGGATGTAATTTCTGTGTTTCACCGTCAATAAGAAGGTCCAAGTGTTACAGTAAACCTGAAGTATAGCATCGGAATCTAAAACTGGACTCACAGGAGAGGTTCAAATCATAGAGAGTGAGAGTGTCAGTCCACTTTTACTTAAGTCGGCATTGTGCCTTTTGAATTTAATTCTGATGCAATTTCTGTGTTTCATCGTCAATAAGAAGGTCCAAGGGATACGGTAAACCTCAAGTGAAGTATCGGAATCTAAAACTGTACTCACAGGAGAGGTTCAAATCATAGAAAGTGAGAGTGTCGGTCCTCTTGTACTTAAGTCGGCATTGTGCCATCTGTACTAAATTCGGATGCAATTTCTGTGTTTCATCGTCAATAAGAAGGTCCAAGGGATACAGTATACCTGAAGTGAAGCATCGGAATCTAAAACTGGACACACAGGAGATATTCAAATCATAGATATAGTGTCACTCCTCTTGTACTTAAGTCGGTATTGTGCCTTTTGTATTAAATTCGGATGCAATTTCTGTGTTTCATCGTCAATAAGAAAGTCCAAGGGATACAGTAAACCTGAAGTGAAGCATCGGAATCTAAAACTGGACTCACAGGAGAGGCTCAAATAATAGAAAGTTAGAGTTTCAGTCCTCTTTTACTTAAGTCATCATTGTGCTTTTGTATTAAATTCGGATGCAATTTCTATGTTTCACCGTCAATAAGAAGGTGCAAGGTATACAGTAAACCTGAAGTGAAGCATTGGAATCTAAATCCGGACACACAGGAGAGGTTCAAATCATAGAAAGTGAGAGTGTAAGTCCTCTTGTACTTAAATCGGCATTGTGCCATTTGTATTAATTTCGGATGCACTTTCTGTGTTTCATCTTCAATAAGAAGGTCCACGGAATACAGTAAACCTGAAGTGAAGCATCGGAATCTAAAACTGGAATCAAAGGAGAGGTTCCAATCATAAAAAGTTAGAGTGTCAGTCCGCTTGTACTTAAGTCGGGATTGTGCCTTTTGTATTAAATTCGGATGTAAACTCTGTGTTTCATCGTCAATAAGAAGGTCCAAGGGATACAGTAAACCTGAAGTGAAGCATCGGAATCTAAAACTGGAATCACAGGAGAGGTTCAAATCATAAAAAGTTTGTGTGTCAGTCCTCTTGTACTTAAGTCGGCATTGTGCCTTTTGAATTTAATTCCGATGCAATTTCTGTGTATCATCGTCAATAAGATGGTCCAAGGGATACAGTAAACCTGAAGTGAAGCACCGGAATCTAAAACTGGGCTCACAGGAGAGGTTCAACTGTAGAAAGTGAGAGTGTCAGTCCTCTTGTACTTTAGTCGCCATTGTGCCGTTTGTATTAAATTCGGATGTAATTTCTGTGTTTCACCGTCAATAAGAAGGTCCAAGTGTTACAGTAAACCTGAAGTATAGCATCGGAATCTAAAACTGGACTCACAGGAGAGGTTCAAATCATAGAGAGTGAGAGTGTCAGTCCACCTTTACTTAAGTCGGCATTGTGCCTTTTGAATTTAATTCTGATGCAATTTCTGTGTTTCATCGTCAATAAGAAGGTCCAAGGGATACGGTAAACCTAAAGTGAAGTATCGGAATCTAAAACTGTACTCACAGGAGAGGTTCAAATCATAGAAAGTGAGAGTGTCGGTCCTCTTGTACTTAAGTCGGCATTGTGCCATCTGTATTAAATTCGGATGCAATTTCTGTGTTTCATCGTCAATAAGAAGGTCCAAGGGATACAGTAAACCTGAAGTGAAGCATCGGAATCTAAAACTGGACACACAGGAGATATTCAAATCATAGATATAGTGTCACTCCTCTTGTACTTAAGTCGGTATTGTGCCTTTTGTATTAAATTCGGATGCAATTTCTGTGTTTCATCGTCAATAAGAAAGTCCAAGGGATACAGTAAACCTGAAGTGAAGCATCGGAATCTAAAACTGGACTCACAGGAGAGGTTCAATTCATAGAAAGTTAGAGTGTCAGTCCTCTTTTACTTAAGTCATCATTGTGCCTTTTGTATTAAATTCCGATGTAATTTCTATGTTTCATCGTCAATAAGAAGGTGCAAGGTATACAGTAAACCTGAAGTAAAGCATCGGAATCTAAAACCGGACTCACAGCTGAGGTTCAAATCATAGAAAGTGAGAGTGTCAATCCTCTTGTACTTAAGTCGGCATTGTGCGTTTTGAATTTAATTCCGATGCAATATCTGTGTTTCATCGTCAATAAGAAGGTCCAAGGGATACAGTAAACCTGAAGTCAAGCATCGGAATCTAAAACTGGACTAACAAGAGAGGTTCAAATCATAGAAAGTGAGAGTGTCAGTCCTCTTGTACTTAAGTCGGCATTGTGCCATTTGTATTAAATTCGGGTGCAATTTCTGTGTTTCATCGTCAATAGGAAGGTCCTAGGGATACAGTAAACCTGAAGTGAAGCATCGGAATCTAAAACTGGACTCACAGGAAAGGTTCAAATCATAGAAAGTGAAAGTGTCAGTCCTCTTGTACTTAAGCCGCCATTGTGCCTTCTGAATTAATTTCGGATGCAATTTCTGTGTTTCATCATCAATAAGAAGGTCCAAGGGATACAGTAAACCTGAAGTGAAGCATCGGAATCTAAAACTGGACTCACTTGATAAGTTCATATCATAGAAAGTTAGAGTGTCAGTCCTCTTGTACTTAAGTCGGCATTGTGCCCTTTGTATTAAATTCGAATGCAAACTCTGTGTTTCATCGTCAATAAGAATGTCCAAGGGATACAGTAAACCTTAAGTGAAGCATCGGAATCTAAAACTGGACTCTTAGGAGAGGTTCAAATCATAGAAAGTTAGAATGTCAGTCCTCTTGTACTTAAGTCGTCATTGTGCCTTTTGAATTTAATTCCTGATGCTTTTTCTGTGTTTCATTGTCAATAAGAAGGTCCAGGGGATACAGTAAACCTAAAGTAAAGCATCGGAATCTAAAACTGGTCTCACAGGAGAGGTTCAAAACATAGATAGAGTGTCACTCCTCTTGTACTTAAGTCGGTATTGTGCCATTTGTATTTAATTCGGGTGCAATTTCTGTATGTCATCGTCAATAAGAAGGTCCAAGGGATACAGTAAACCTGAAGTGAAGCATCGGAATCTAAAACTGGACTCACAGGAGAGGTTCTAATCATAGAAAGTGAGAGAGTCAGTCCTCTTGTACTTAAGTCGGCATTGTGCCATTTGTATTAAATTCGGATGCAATTTCTGTGTTTCATCTTCAATACGAAGGTCCAAGGGATACAGTAAACCTGAAGTGAAGCATCGGAATCTAAAACTAGACTCACAGGAGAGGTTCAAATCATAGAAAGTTAGAGTGTCAGTCCTCTTGCACGTAAGTCGGCATTGTGCCTTTTGTATTAAAGTCGGATGCAAACTCTGTGTTTCATTGTCAATTAGAAGGTCCAAGGTATACAGTAAACCTGAAGTGAAGCATCGGAATCTAAAACTGGACTCACAGGAGAGGTTCAAAATATAGAATGTTAGAGTGTCAGTCCTCTTGTAGCTAAGTCGGCTTGGAGCATTTTGATATTAATTCCGATGCAACTTCTGTGTCTCATCGTCAATAAGAAGGTGCAAGGTATACAGTAAACCTGAAGTGAAGCACCGGAATCTAAAACTGTACTCACAGGAGCGGTTCAAATCATAGAAAGTGAGAGTGTCGGTCCTCTTGTACTTAAGTCGGCATTGTGCCATCTGTATTAAATTCGGATGCAATTTCTGTGTTTCATCGTCAATAAGAAGGTCCAAGGGATACAGTAAACCTGAAGTGAAGCATCGGAATCTAAACCTGGACACACAGGAGATATTCAAATCATAGATATAGTGTCACTCCTCTTGTACTTAAGTTGGTATTGTGCCTTTTGTATTAAATTCGGATGCAATTTCTGTGTTTCATCGTCAATAAGAAGGTCCAAGGGATACAGTGCACCTGAAGTGAAGCATCGGAATCTAAAACTGGACTCACAGGAGAGGTTCAATTCATAGAATGTTAGAGTGTCAGTCCTCTTTTACTTAAGTCATCATTGTGCCTTTTGTATTTAATTCCGATGCAATTTCTATGTTTCATCGTCAATAAGAAGGTGCAAGGTATACAGTAAACCTGAAGTGAAGCATCGGAATCTAAAAATGGACTCACAGTAGAGGTTAAAATCATAGAAAGTGAGAGTGTCAGTCCTCTTGTACTTAAGTCGGTATTGTGCCATTTGTATTAAATTCGGATGCACTTTCTGTGTTTCATCTTCAATAAGAAGGTCCAGGGGATACAGTAAACCTGAAGTGAAGCATCGGAATCTAAAACTGGACTCACAGGAGAGGTTCCAATCATAGAAAGTGAGAGTGTCAGTCCTCTTGTACTTAAGTCGGCATTGTGCCATTTGTATTAAATTCCGATGCAATTTCCGTGTTTCATCTTCAATAAGAAGGTCCAAGGGATACAGTAAACCTGAAGTGAAGCATCGGAATCTAAAACTAGACTCACAGGGGAGGTTCAATTCATAGTGAGTTAGAGTGCCTCTCCTCTTGTACTTAAGTCGGTATTGTGCCTTTTGTATTACATTCGGATGCTATTTCTGTACTTCCTCGTCAATAAGAAGGTCCAAGGGATATAGTAAACCTGAAGTGAAGCATCGGAATCCAAAACTGGACTCACAGGAGAGGTTCAAATCATACAAAGTGAGAGTATCAGTCCTCTTGTACTTAAGTCGGCATTGTGACTTTTGTATTAAAATCGGATGCAATTTCTGTGATTCTTCGTCAATAAGAAGGTCCAAGGGATACAGTACACCTGAAGTGAAGCATCAGAAGTTAAAACGGGACTCACAGGAGAGGTTAAAATCATAGAATGTGAGAGTGTTAGTCCTCTTTTACTTAAGTCGGCATTGTGCCTTTTGAATTTAATTCCTGATGCTTTTTCTGTGTTTCATTGTCAATAAGAAGGTCCAGGGGATACAGTAAACCTGAAGTGAAGCATCGGAATCTAAAACCGGACTCACAGGAGAGGTTCAAAACATTGATAGAGTGTCACTCCTCTTGTACTTATGTCGGTATTGTGCCTTTTGTATTAAATTCGGTTGAAATTTCTGTGTTTCATCGTCAGTTAGAAGGTTCAAGGGATACATTAAACCTGAAGAGAAGCATCGGAATCTAAAACCGGACTCACAGGAGAGGTTCAAATCATAGAAAGTGACGGTGTCAGTCCTCTTATACTTAAGTCGGCATTGTGCCATTTGTATTTAATTCGGGTGCAATTTCTGTGTGTCATCGTCAATAAGAAGGTCCAAGGGATACAGTAAACCTGAAGTGAAGCATCGGAATCTAAAACTGGACTCACAGGAGAGGTTCTAATCATAGAAAGTGAGAGAGTCAGTCCTCTTGTACTTAAGTCGGCATTGTGCCATTTGTATTAAATTCGGATGCAATTTCTGTGTTTCATCTTCAATACGAAGGTCCAAGGGATACAGTAAACCTGAAGTGAAGCATCGGAATCTAAAACTAGACTCACAGGAGAGGTTCAAATCATAGAAAGTTAGAGTGTCAGTCCTCTTGCACGTAAGTTGGCATTGTGCCTTTTGTATTAAATTCGGATGCAAACTCTGTGTTTCATTGTCAATTAGAAGGTCCAAGGGATACAGTAAACCTGAAGTGAAGCATCGGAATCTAAAACTGGACTCACAGGAGAGGTTCAAAAAATAGAAAGTTAGAGTGTCAGTCCTCTTGTACTTATGTCGGCTTGGTGCATTTTGAATTTAATTCCGATGCAACTTCTGTGTTCATCGTCAATAAGAAGGTGCAAGGTATACAGTAAACCTGAAGTGAAGCACCGGAATCTAAAACTGGGCTCACAGGAGAGGTTCAAATGTAGAAAGTGAGAGTGTCAGTCCTCTTGTACTTTAGTCGCCATTGGGCCGTTTGTACTAAATTCGGATGCAATTTCTGTGTTTCATCGTCAATAAGAAGGTCCAAGGGTTACAGTAAACCTGAAGTATAGCATCGGAATCTAAAACTGGACTCACAGGAGAGGTTCAAATCATAGAGAGTGAGAGTGTCAGTCCACTTTTACTTATGTCGGCATTGTGCCTTTTGAATTTAATTCTGATGCAATTTCTGTGTTTCATCGTCAATAAGAAGGTCGAAGGGATACAGTAAACCTGAAGTGAAGTATCGGAATTTAAAACTGTACTCACAGGAGAGGTTCAAATCATAGAAAGTGAGAGTGTCGGTCCTCTTGTACTTAAGTCGGCATTGTGCCATCTGTATTAAATTCGGATGCAATTTCTGTGTTTCATCGTCAATAAGAAGGTCCAAGGAATACAGTAAACCTGAAGTGAATCATCGAAATCTAAACCTGGACACACAGGAGATATTCAAATCATAGATATAGTGTCACTCCTCTTGTACTTAAGTCGGTATTGTGCCTTTTGTATTAAATTCGGATGCAATTTCTATGTTTCATCGTCAATAAGAAGGTGCAAGGTATACAGTAAACCTGAAGTGAAGCATCGGAATCTAAAACCGGACTCACAGGAGAGGTTCAAATCATAGAAAGTGAGAGTGTCAGTCCTCTTGTACTTAAATCGGCGTTGTGCCATTTGTATTAAATTCGGATCCAATTCCTGTGTTTCATCGTCAATAAGAAGGTCCAAGGGATACAGTAATCCTGAAGTGAAGCATCGGAATCTAAAAATGGACTCACAGGAGAGGTTCAAATCATAGAAAGTGAGAGTGTCAGTCCTCTTGTACTTAAGTCGGCATTGTGCCATTTGTATTAAATTCGGATGCACTTTCTGTGTTTCATCTTCAATAAGAAGGTCCACGGGATACAGTAAACCTGAAGTGAAGCATCGGAATCTAAAACTGGACTCACAGGAGAGGTTCCAATCATAGAAAGTTAGAGTGTCAGTCCTCTTGTACGTAAGTCGGAATTGTGCCTTTTGCATTAAATTCGGATGCAAACTCTGTGTTTCATCGTCAATAAGAAGGTCCAAGGGATACAGTAAACCTTAAGCGAAGCATCGGAATCTAAAACTGGACTCACAGGAGAGGTTCAAATCATAGAGAGTGAGAGTGTCAGTCCACTTTTACTTAAGTCATCATTGTGCCTTTTGTATTAAATTCCGATCCAATTTCTATGCTTCATCGTCAATAGGAAGGTGCAAGGTATACAGTAAACCTCAAGTGAAGCATCGGAATCTAAAACCGGACTCACAGGTGAGGTTCAAATCATAGAAAGTGAGAGTGTCAATCCTCTTGTACTTAAGTCGGCATTGTGCTATTTATATTAAATTCGGATGCAATTTCTATGATTCTTCGTCAATAAGAAGGTCCAAGGGATACAGTAAACCTGAAGTGAAGCATCAGAATCTAAAACTGGACTCACAAGGGAGGTTCAAATCATAGTGAGTTAGAGTGTCTCTCCTCTTGTACTTAAGTCGGTATTGTGCCTTTTGTATTACATTCGGATGCTATTTCTGTGCTTCCTCGTCAATAAGAAGGTCCAAGGGATATAGTAAACCTGAAGTGAAGCATCGGAATCTAAAACTAGACTCACAGGAGAGGTTCAAATCATACAAAGTTAGAGTATCAGTCCTCTTGTACTTAAGTCGGCATTCTGACTTTTGTATTAAAATCGGATGCAATTTCTGTGATTCTTCGTCAATAAGAAGGTCCAAGAGATACAGTAAACCTGAAGTGAAGCATCAGAAGTTAAAACGGGACTCACAGGAGAGGTTAAAATCATAGAAAGTGAGAGTGTTAGTCCTCTTTTACTTAAGTCGGAATTGTGCGTTTTGAATTTAATTCCGATGCAATAACTGTGTTTCATCGTCAATAAGAAGGTCCAAGGGATACAGTAAACCTGAAGTCAAGCATCGGTATCTAAAACTGGACTAACATGAGAGGTTCAAATCATAGAAAGTGAGAGTGTCAGTCCTCTTGTACTTAAGTCGGCATTGTGCCATTTGTATTAAATTCGGGTGCAATTTCTGTGTTTCATCGTCAATAGGAAGGTCCTAGGGATACAGTAAACCTGAAGTGAAGCATCGGAATCTGAAACTGGACTCACAGGAAAGGTTCAAATCATAGAAAGTGAAAGTGTCAGTCCTCTTGTACTTAAGCCGCCATTGTGCCTTTTGAATTAAATTCGGGTGCAATTTCTGTGTTTCATCGTCAATAAGAAGGTCCAAGGGATACAGTAAACCTGAAGTGAAGCATCGGAATCTAAAACTGGACTCACAGGAGAGGTTCATATCATAGAAAGTTAGAGTGTCAGTCCTCTTGTACTTAAGTCGGCATTGTGCCCTTTGTATTAAATTCGAATGCAAACTCTGTGTTTCATCGTCAATAAGAAGGTCCAAGGGATACAGTAAACCCTAAGTGAAGCATCGGAATCTAAAACTGGACTCTTAGGACAGGTTCAAATCATAGAAAGTTAGAATGTCAGTCCTCTTGTACTTAAGTCGGCATTGTGCCTTTTGAATTTAATTCCTGATGCTTTTTCTGTGTTTCATTGTCAATACGAAGGTCCAGGGGATACAGTAAACCTGAAGTGAAGCATCGGAATCTAAAACTGGACTCACAGGAGAGGTTCCAATCATAGAAAGTGAGAGTGTCTGTCCTCTTGTACTTGAGTCGGCATTGTGCCATTTGTATTAAATTCGGATGCAATTTCCGTGTTTCATCTTCAATAAGAAGGTCCAAGGGATACAGTAAACCTGAAGTGAAGCATCGGAATCTAAAACTGGACTCACAGGGGAGGTTCAATTCTTAGTGAGTTAGAGTGTCTCTCCGCTTGTACTTAAGTCGGTATTGTGCCTTTTGTATTACATTCGGATGCTATTTCTGTGCTTCCTCGTCAATAAGAAGGTCCAAGGGATATAGTAAACCTGAAGTGAAGCATCGGAATCCAAAACTGGACTCACAGGAGAGGTTCAAATCATACAAAGTTAGAGTATCAGTCCTCTTGCACGTAAGTCTGCATTGTGCCTTTTGTATTAAATTCGGATGCAAACTCTGTGTTTCATTGTCAATTAGAAGGTCCAAGGGATACAGTAAACCTGAAGTGAAGCATCGGAATCTAAAACTGGACTCACAGGAGAGGTTCAAAAAATAGAAAGTTAGAGTGTCAGTCCTCTTGTACTTGAGTCGGCTTGGTGCATTTTGAATTTAATTCCGATGCAACTTCTGTGTTTCATCGTCAATAAGAAGGTGCAAGGTATACAGTAAACCTGAAGTGAAGCACCGGATTCTTAAACTGGGCTCACAGGAGAGGTTCAAATGTAGAAAGTGAGAGTGTCAGTCCCCTTGTACTTTAGTCGCCATTGGGCCGTTTGTACTAAATTCGGATGCAATTTCTGTGTTTCATCGTCAATAAGCAGGTCCAAGGGATACAGTAAACCTGAAGTATAGCATCGGAATCTAAAACTGGACTCACAGGAGAGGTTCAAATCATAGAGAGTGAGAGTGTCAGTCCACTTATACTTAAGTCGGCTTGTGCCTTTTGAATTTAATTCTGATGCAATTTCTGTGTTTCATCGTCAATAAGAAGGTCCACGGGATACAGTAAACCTGAAGTGAAGCATCGGAATCTAAAACTGGACTCACAGGAGAGGTTCCAATCATAGAAAGTTAGAGTGTCAGTCCTCTTGTACTTAAGTCGGAATTGTGCCTTTTGTATTAAATTCGGATGCAAACTCTGTCTTTCATTGTCAATTAGAAGGTCCAAGGGATACAGTAAACCTGAAGTGAAGCATCGGAATCTAAAACTGGACTCACAGGAGAGGTTCAAAAAATAGAAAGTTAGAGCGTCAGTCCTCTTGTACTTAAGTCGGCTTGGTGCATTTTGAATTTAATTCCGATGCAACTTCTGTGTTCATCGTCAATAAGAAGGTGCAAGGTATACAGTAAACCTGAAGTGAAGCACCGGAATCTAAAACTGGGCTCACAGGAGAGGTTCAAATGTAGAAAGTGAGAGTGTCAGTCCTCTTGTACTTTAGTCGCCATTGGGCCGTTTGTACTAAATTCGGATGCAATTTCTGTGTTTCATCGTCAATAAGAAGGTCCAAGGGTTACAGTAAACCTGAAGTATAGCATCGGAATCTAAAACTGGACTCACAGGAGAGGTTCAAATCATAGAGAGTGAGAGTGTCAGTCCACTTTTACTTATGTCGGCATTGTTCCTTTTGAATTTAATTCTGATGCAATTTCTGTGTTTCATCGTCAATAAGAAGGTCGAAGGGATACAGTAAACCTGAAGTGAAGTATCGGAATTTAAAACTGTACTCACAGGAGAGGTTCAAATCATAGAAAGTGAGAGTGTCGGTCCTCTTGTACTTAAGTCGGCATTGTGCCATCTGTATTAAATTCGGATGCAATTTCTGTGTTTCATCGTCAATAAGAAGGTCCAAGGGATACAGTAAACCTGAAGTGAATCATCGGAATCTAAACCTGGACACACAGGAGATATTCAAATCATAGATATAGTGTCACTCCTCTTGTACTTAAGTCGGTATTGTGCCTTTTGTATTAAATTCGGATGCAATTTCTATGTTTCATCGTCAATAAGAAGGTGCAAGGTATACAGTAAACCTGAAGTGAAGCATCGGAATCTAAAACCGGACTCACAGGAGAGGTTCAAATCATAGAAAGTGAGAGTGTCAGTCCTCTTGTACTTAAATCGGCGTTGTGCCATTTGTATTAAATTCGGATCCGATTCCTGTGTTTCATCGTCAATAAGAAGGTCCAAGGGATACAGTAAACCTGAAGTGAAGCATCGGAATCTAAAACCGGACTCACAGGAGAGATTCAAATCATAGAAAGTGAGGGTGTCAGTCCTCTTGTACTTATGTCGGCATTGTTCCTTTTGAATTTAATTCTGATGCAATTTCTGTGTTTCATCGTCAATAAGAAGGTCGAAGGGATACAGTAAACCTGAAGTGAAGTATCGGAATTTAAAACTGTACTCACAGGAGAGGTTCAAATCATAGAAAGTGAGAGTGTCGGTCCTCTTGTACTTAAGTCGGCATTGTGCCATCTGTATTAAATTCGGATGCAATTTCTGTGTTTCATCGTCAATAAGAAGGTCCAAGGGATACAGTAAACCTGAAGTGAATCATCGGAATCTAAACCTGGACACACAGGAGATATTCAAATCATAGATATAGTGTCACTCCTCTTGTACTTAAGTCGGTATTGTGCCTTTTGTATTAAATTCGGATGCAATTTCTATGTTTCATCGTCAATAAGAAGGTGCAAGGTATACAGTAAACCTGAAGTGAAGCATCGGAATCTAAAACCGGACTCACAGGAGAGGTTCAAATGTAGAAAGTGAGAGTGTCAGTCCTCTCGTACTTAAGTCAGCATTGTGGCATTTGTATTAAATTCGGATGCAATTTCTGTGCTTCATCGTCAATAAGAAGGTCCAAGGGATACAGTAAACGTGAAGTGAAGCATCGGAATCTGAAACTGGACTCACAGGAGAGACTTCAATCATAGAAAGTGAGAGTGTCAGTCCTCTTTTACTTAAGTCGGCATTGTGCATTTTGAATTTAATTCCGATGCAATTTCTGTCTTTCATCGTCAATAAGAAGGTCCAAGGGATACAGCAAACCTGAAGTGAAGCATCGGAATCTAAAACTGGACTCGCAGGAGAGGTTCAAATCAGAGAAAGTGAGAATGTCAGTCCTCTTGTACTTAAGTCGGCATTCTGCCATTTGTATTAAATTCGGATGCAATTTCTGTGTTTCATCGTCAATAAGAAGGTCCAAGGGATACAGTAAACCTGAAGTGAAGCATCGGAATCTAAAACTGGACTCACAGGAGATATCTAAATCATAGAAAGTGAGAGTGTCAGTCCTCTTTTACATAAGTCGGCATTGTGCCTTTTTAATTTAATTCCGATGCAATTTCTGTGTTTCATCGTCAATAAGAAGGTGCAAGGTGTACAGTAAACCTGAAGTGAAGCATCGGAATCTAAAACCGGACTCACAGCTGAGGTTCAAATCATAGAAAGTGAGAGTGTCAATCCTCTTGTACTTAAGTCGGCATTGTGCTATTTGTATTAAATTCGGATGCAATTTCTGAGTTTCATCGTCAATAAGAAGGTCCGAGGGATACAGTAAACCTGAAGTGAAGCATCGGAATCTAAAAATGGACTCACAGTAGAGGTTCAAATCATAGAAAGTGAGAGTGTCAGTCCTCTTGTACTTAAGTCGGCATTGCGCCATTTGTATTAAATTCGGATGCAATTTCTGTGTTTCATCGTCAATAAGAAGGTCCAAGGGATACAGTTAACCTGAAGTGAAGCATCAGAATCTAAAACTGGACTCACAGGGGAGGTTCAAATCATAGTGAGTTAGAGTGTCTCTCCTCTTGTACTTAAGTCGGTATTGTGCCTTTTGTATTACATTCGGATGCTATTTCTGTGCTTCCTCGTCAATAATAGGTCCAAGGGATATAGTAAACCTGAAGTGAAGCATCGGAATCTAAAATTGGACTCACAGGAGATGTTCAAATCATACAAAGTTAGAGTATCAGTCCTCTTGTACTTAAGTCGGCATTGTGACATTTGTATTAAAATCGGATGCAATTTCTGTGATTCTTCGTCAATAAGAAGGTCCAAGGGATGCAGTAAACCTGAAGTGAAGCATCAGAAGTTATAACTGGACTCAAAGGAGAGGTTAAAATCATAGAAAGTGAGAGTGTTAGTCCTCTTTTACTTAAGTCGGCATTGTGCGTTTTGAATTTAATTCCGATGCAATATCTGTTTTTCATCGTCAATAAGAAGGTCCAAGGGATACAGTAAACCCGAAGTCAAGCATCGGAATCTCAAACTGGACTAACAGGAGAGGTTCAAATCATAGAAAGTGAGAGTGTCAGTCCTTTTGTACTTAAGTCGGCATTGTGCTATTTGTATTAAATTCGGGTGCAATTTCTTTGTTTCGTCGTCAATAGGAAGGTCCTAGGGATACAGTAAACCTGAAGTGAAGCATCGGAATCTAAAACTGGACTCACAGGAAAGGTTCAAATCATAGAAAGTGAAAGTGTCAGTCCTCTTGTACTTAAGCCGCCATTGTGCCTTATGAATTAAATTCGGATGCAATTTCTGTGTTTCATCGTCAATAAGAAGGTCCAAGGGATACAGTAAACTTGAAGTGAAGCATCGGAATCTAAAACTGGACTCACAGGAGAAGTTCATATCATAGAAAGTTAGAGTGTCAGTCCTCTTGTACTTAAGTCGGCATTGTGCCCTTTGTATTAAATTCGAATGCAAACTCTGTGTTTCATCGTCAATAAGAAGGTCCAAGGGATACAGTAAACCTTAAGTGAAGCATCGGAATCTAAAACTGGACTCTTAGGAGAGGTTCAAATCATAGAAAGTTAGAATGTCAGTCCTCTTGTACTTAAGTCGGCATTGTGGCTTTTGAATTTAATTCCTGATGCTTTTTCTGTGTTTCATTGTCAATAAGAAGGTCCCGGGGGTACAGTAAACCTGAAGTGAAGCATCGGAATCTAAAACTGGACTCACATGAGAGGTTCAAAACATAGATAGAGTGTCACTCCTCTTGTACTTAAGTTGGTATTGTGCCTTTTGTATTAAATTCGGATGCAATATCTGTGTTTCATCGTCAGTTAGAAGGTCCAAGGGTACAGTAAACCTGAAGAGAAGCATCGGAATCTAAAACTGGACTCACAGGAGAGGTTCAAAGCATAGAAAGTTAGCGTGTCGGTCCTCTTTTACTTAAGTCAGCATTTTGCCTTTTGTATTAAATTCCGATGCAATTTCTATGTTTCATCGTCAATAAGAAGGTGCAAGGTATACAGTAAACCTGAAGTGAAGCATCGGAATCTAAAACCGGACTCACAGGAGAGGTTCAAATCATAGAAAGTGAGGGTGTCAGTCCTCTTGTACATAAGTCGGCATTGTGCCATTTGTATTTAATTCGGGTGCAATTTCTGTGTGTCATCGTCAATAAGAAGGTCCAAGGGATACAGTGAACCTGAAGTGAAGCATCGGAATCTAAAACTGGACTCACAGGAAAGGTTCAAATCATAGAAAGTGAGAGTGTCAGTCCTCTTGTACTTAAGTCAGCATTGTGGCATTTGTATTAAATTCGGATGCAATTTCTGTGCTTCATCGTCAATAAGAAGGTCCAAGGGATACAGTAAAACTGAAGTGAAGCATCGGAATCTTAAACTGGACTCACAGGAGAGATTTCAATCATAGAAAGTGAGAGTGTCAGTCCTCTTTTACTTAAGTCGGCATTGTGCATTTTGAATTTAATTAGGATGCAATGTCTGTGTTTCATCGTCAATAAGAAGGTCCAAGGGATACAGCAAACCTGAAGTGAAGCATCGGAATCTAAAACTGGACTCACAGGGGAGGTTCAAATCATAGTGAGTTAGAGTGTCTCTCCTCTTGTACTTAAGTCGGTATTATGCCTTTTGTATTACATTCGGATGCTATTTCTGTGCTTCCTCGTCAATATGAAGGTCCAAAGGATATAGTAAACCTGAAATGAAGCATCGGAATCTAAAACTGGACTCACAGGAGAGGTTCAAATCATAGAAAGTGAGAGTGTCAGTCCTCTTGTACTTAAGTCGGCATTGTGCCATTTGTATTAAATTCGGGTGCAATTTCTGTGTTTCATCGTCAATAGGAAGGTCCTAGGGATACAGTAAACCTGAAGTGAAGCATCGGAATCTAAAACTGGACTCACAGGAAAGGTTCAAATCATAGAAAGTGAAAGTGTCAGTCCTCTTGTACTTAAGCCGCCATTGTGCCTTTTGAATTAAATTCGGATGCAATTTCTGTGTTTCATCGTCAATAAGAAGGTCCAAGGGATACAGTAAACCTGAAGTGAAGCATCGGAATCTAAAACTGGACTCACAGGAGAGGTTCATATCATAGAAAGTTAGAGTGTCAGTCCTCTTGTACTTAAGTCGGCATTGTGCCCTTTGTATTAAATTCGATTGCAAACTCTGTGTTTCATCGTCAATAAGAAGATCCAAGGGATACAGTAAACCTTAAGTGAAGCATCGGAATCTAAAACTGGACTCTTAGGAGAGGTTCAAATCATAGAAAGTTAGAATGTCAGTCCTCTTGTACTTAAGTCGGCATTGTGCCTTTTGAATTTAATTCCTGATGCTTTTTCTGTGTTTCATTGTCAATACGAAGGTCCAGGGGATACAGTAAACCTGAAGTGAAGCATCGGAATCTAAAAATGGACTCACAGTAGAGGTTCAAATCATAGAAAGTGAGAGTGTCAGTCCTCTTGTACTTAAGTCGGCATTGTGCCATTTGTATTAAATTCGGATGCACTTTCTGTGTTTCATCTTCAATAAGAAGGTCCAAGGGATACAGTAAACCTGAAGTGAAGCATCGGAATCTAAAAGTGGACTCACAGGAGAGGTTCCAATCATAAAAAATGAGTGTCAGTCCTCTTGTACTTAAGTCGGCATTGTGACTTTTGTATTAAAATAGGATGCAATTTTTGTGATTCTTCGTCAAGAAGAAGGTCCAAGGGATACAGTAAACCTGAAGTGAAGCATCAGAATCTAAAACTGGACTCACAGGGGGGTTCAAATCATAGTGAGTTAGAGTGTCTCTCCTCTTGTACTTAAGTCGGTATTGTGCCTTTAGTATTACATTCGGATGCTATTTCTGTGCTTCCTCGTCAATAAGAAGGACCAAGGGATATAGTAAACCTGAAGTGAAGCATCGGAATCTAAAACTGGACTCACAGGAGAGGTTCAAATCATACAAAGTTAGAGTATCAGTCCTCTTGTACTTAAGTCGGCATTGTGACTTTTGTATTAAAATCGGATGCAATTTCTGTGATTCTTCGTCAATAAGAAGGTCCAAGGGATACAGTAAACCTGAAGTGAAGCATCAGAAGTTAAAACTGGACTCAAAGGAGAGGTTAAAATCATAGAAAGTGAGAGTGTTAGTCCTCATTTACTTAAGTCGGCATTGTGCGTTTTGAATTTAATTCCGATGCAATATCTGTTTTTCATCGTCAATAAGAAGGTCCAAGGGATACAGTAAACCCGAAGTCAAGCATCGGAATCTAAAACTGGACTAACAGGAGAGGTTCAAATCATAGAAAGTGAGAGTGTCAGTCCTCTTGTACTTAAGTCGGCATTGTGCCATTTGTATTAAATTCGGGTGCAATTTCTGTGTTTCATCGTCAATAGGAAGGTCCTAGGGATACAGTAAACCTGAAGTGAAGCATCGGAGTCTAAAACTGGACTCACAGGAAAGGTTCAAATCATAGAAAGTGAAAGTGTCAGTCCTCTTGTACTTAAGCCGCCATTGTGCCTTTTGAATTAAATTCGGATGCAATTTCTGTGTTTCCTCGTCAATAAGAAGGTCCAAGGGATACAGTAAACCTGAAGTGAAGCATCGGAATCTAAAACTGGACTCAAAGGAGAGGTTCATATCATAGAAAGTTAGAGTGTCAGTCCTCTTGTACTTAAGTCGGCATTGTGCCCTTTGTATTAAATTCGAATGCAAACTCTGTGTTTCATCGTCAATAAGAAGGTGCAAGGTATACAGTAAACCTGAAGTGAAGCATCAGAATCTAAAACCGGACTCACAGGTGAGGTTCAAATCATAGAAAGTGAGAGTGTCAATCCTCTTGTACTTAAGTCGGCATTGTGCTATTTGTATTAAATTCGGATGCTATTTCTGTGTTTCATCGTCAATAAGAAGGTCCAAGGGATACAGTAAACCTGAAGTGAAGCATCGGAATCTAAAACTGGACTCACAGGAGAGGTTCAAATCATACAAAGTTAGAGTATCAGTCCTCTTGTACTTAAGTCGGCATTGTGCCTTTTGTATTAAAATCGGATGCAATTTCTGTGATTCTTCGTCAATAAGAAGGTCCAAGGGATACAGTAAACCTGAAGTGAAGCATCAGAAGTTAAAACTGGACTCACAGGAGAGGTTAAAATCATAGAAAGTGAGAGTGTTAGTCCTCTTTTACTTAAGTCGGCATTGTGCGTTTTGAATTTAATTCCGGTGCAATGTCTGTTTTTCATCGTCAATAAGAAGGTCCAAGGGATACAGTAAACCCGAAGCCAAGCATCGGAATCTAAAACTGGACTAACAGGAGAGGTTCATATCATAGAAAGTGAGAGTGTCAGTCCTCTTGTACTTAAGTCTGCATTCTGCCATTTGTATTAAATTCGGGTGCAATTTCTGTGTTTCACCGTCAATAGGAAGGTCCTAGGGATACAGTAAACCTGAAGTGAAGCATCGGAATATAAAACTGGACTCACAGGAAAGGTTCAAATCATAGAAAGTAAAAGTGTCAGTCCTCTTGTACTTAAGCCGCCATTGTGCCTTTTGAATTAAATTCGGATGCAATTTCTGTGTTTCATCGTCATTAAGAAGGTCCAAGGGATACAGTAAACCTTAAGTGAAGCATCGGAATCTAAAACTGGACTCTTAGGAGAGGTTCAAATCACAGAAAGTTAGAATGTCAGTCCTCTTGTACTTAAGTCGGCATTGTGCCTTTTGAATTTAATTTCCGATGCTTTTTCTGTGTTTCATTGTCAATAAGAAGGTCCAGGGGATACAGTAAACCTGAAGTGAAGAATCGGAATCTAAAACTGGACTCACAGGAGAGGTTCAAAACATAGATAGAGTGTCACTCCTCTTGTACTTAAGTCGGTATTGTGCCTTTTGTATTAAATTCGGATGCAATTTCTGTGTTTCATCGTCAGTTAGAAGGTCCAAGGGATACAGTAAACCTGAAGAGAAGCATAGGAATCTAAAACTGGACTCACAGGAGAGGTTCAAAACATAGAAAGTTAGCGTGTCGGTCGTCTTTTACTTAAGTCAGCATTTTGCCTTTTGTATTAAATTCCGATGCAATTTCTATGTTCAATCGTCAATAAGAAGGTGCAAGGTATACAGTAAACCTGAAGTGAAGCATCGGAATCTAAAATCGGACTCACAGGAGAGGTTCAAATCATAGAAAGTGAGGGTGTCAGTACTCTTGTACTTAAGTCGGCATTGTGCCATTTGTATTTAATTCGGGTGCAATTTCTATGTGTCATCGTCAATAAGAAGGTCCAATGGATACAGTAAACCTGAAGTGAAGCATCGGAATCTAAAACTGGACTCACAGGAGAGGTTCCAATCATAAAAGATGAGAGTTTCAGTCCTCTTGTACTTAAGTCGGCATTGTGACTTTTGTTTAAAAATAGGATGCAATTTCTGTGATTCTTCGTCAATAAAAGGGTCCAAGGGATATAGTAAACCTGAAGTGAAGCATCGGAATCTAAAACTGGACTCACAGGAGAGGTTCAAATCATACAAAGTTAGAGTATCAGTCCTCTTGTACTTAAGTCGGCATTGTGACTTTTGTATTAAAACCGGATGCAATTTCTGTGATTCTTCGTCAATAAGAAGGTCCAAGGGATACAGTAAACCTTAAGTGAAGCATCAGAAGTTAAAACTGGACTCACAGGAGAGGTTAAAATCATAGAAAGTGAGAGTGTTAGTCCTCTTTTACTTAAGTCGGCATTGTCCGTTTTGAATTTAATTCCGATGCAATATCTGTGTTTCATCGTCAATAAGAAGGTCCAAGGGATACAGTAAACCTGAAGTCAAGCATCGGATTCTAAAACTGGACTAACAGGAGAGGTTCAAACCATAGAAAGTGAGAGTGTCAGTCCTCTTGTACTTAAGTCGGCAATTTGCCATTTGTATTAAATTCAGGTGCAATTCCTGTGTTTCATCGTCAATAGGAAGGTCCTAGGGATACAGTAAACCTGAAGTGAAGCATCGGAATCTAAAACTGGACTCAAAGGAAAGGTTCAAATCATAGAAAGTGAAAGTGTCAGTCCTCTTGTACTTAAGCCGCCATTCTGCCTTTTGAATTAAATTCGGATGCGATTTCTGTGTTTCATCGTCAATAAAAAGGTCCAAGGGATACAGTAAACCTGAAGTGAAGCATCGGAATCTAAAACTGGACTCACAGGAGAGGTTCATATCATAGAAAGTTAGTGTGTCAGTCCTCTTGTACTTAAGTCGGCATTGTGCCCTTTGTATTAAATTCGAATGCCAACTCTGTGTTTCATCGTCAATAAGAAGGTCCAAGGGATACAGTAAACCTTAAGTGAAGCATCGGAATCTAAAACTGGACTCTTAGGAGAGGTTCAAATCATAGAAAGTTAGAATGTCAGTCCTCTTGTACTTAAGTCGGCATTGTGCCTTTTGAATTTACTTCCCGATGCTTTTTCTGTGTTTCATTGTCAATAAGAAGGTCCAGGGGATACAGTAAACCTGAAGTGAAGCATCGGAATCTAAAACTGGACTCACAGTAGAGGTTCAAAACATAGATAGAGTGTCACTCCTCTTGTACTTATGTCGGTTTTGTGTATTTTGTATTAAATTCGGATGCAATTTCTGGGTTTCATCGTCAGTTAGAAGGTCCAAGGGATACAGTAATCCTGAAGAGAAGCATCGGAATCTAAAACTAGACTCACAGGAGAGGTTCAAAACATAGAAAGTTAGCGTGTCGGTCCTCTTTTACTTAAGTCAGCATTTTGCCTTTTGTATTAAATTCCGATGCAATTTCTATGTTTCATCGTCAATAAGAAGGTGCAAGGTATACAGGAAACCTGAAGAGAAGCATCGGAATCTAAAACTGGACACACACGAGAGGTTCAAGTCATTGAAAGTGAGAGTGTCAGCCCTCTTGTACTTAAGCCGCCATTGTGATTTTTGCATTAAATTCGGATGCAATTTCTGTGTTTCATCGTCAATAAGATGGTCCAAGGGATACAGTAAACCTGAAGCGAAGCTTTGGAATCTCAAACTGGACTCACAGGAGAGGATCAAATCATAGAAAATGAGAGTGTCAGTCCTCTTTTAGTTAAGTCGGCATTGTGCCTTTTCAATTTAATTCCGATGCAATTTCTGTGATTCATCGTCAATAAGAAGGTCCAAGGGATACAGTAAACCTGAAGTGAAGCATCGGAATCTAAAACTGGACTCACAGGAGAGGTTCAAATCATAGAAAGTGAGAGTGTCGGTCCTCTTGTACTTAAGTCGGCATTGTGCCATTTGTATTAAATTCGGATGCAATTTCTGAGTTTCATCGTCAATAAGAACGTCCAAGGGATACAGTAAACCTGTAGTGTAGTATCGGATTCTAAAACTGGACTCACAGGAGAGATTCAAATCATAGATAGTTAGAGTGTCACTCCTCTTGTACTTAAGTCGGTATTGTGCCTTTTGTATTAAATTCGGATGCAATTTCTGTGTTTCATCGTCAGCTAGAAGGTCCAAGGGATACAGTAAACCTGAAGAGAAGCATCGGAATCTAAAACTGGACTCACAGGAGAGGTTCAAAACATAGAAAGTTAGCGTGTCGGTCGTCTTTTACTTAAGTCAGCATTTTGCCTTTTGTATTAAATTCCGATGCAATTTCTATATTCAATCGTCAATAAGAAGGTGCAAGGTATACAGTAAACCTGAAGTGAAGCATCGGAATCTAAAATCGGACTCACAGGAGAGGTTCAAATCATAGAAAGTGAGGGTGTCAGTCCTCCTGTACTTAAGTCGGCATTGTGCCATTTGTATTTAATTCGGGTGCAATTTCTGTGCGTCATCATCAATAAGAAGGTCCAAGGGATACAGTAAACCTGAAGTGGAGCATCGGAATCTAAAACTGGACTCACAGGAAAGGTTCAAATCATAGAAAGTGAGAGTGTCAGTCCTCTTGCACTTAAGTCAGCATTGTGGCATTTGTATTAAATTCGGATGCAATTTCTGTGCTTCATCGTCAATAAGAAGGTCCAAGGGATGCAGTAAACCTGAAGTGAAGCATCGGAATCTGAAACTGGACTCACAGGAGAGATTTCAATCATAGAAAGTGAGAGTGTCAGTCTTTATTTACTTAAGTCGGCATTGTGAATTTTGAATTTAATTCCGATGCAATTTCTGTGTTTCATCGTCAATAAGAAAGTCCAAGGGATACAGCAAACCTGAAGTGAAGCATCGGAATCTAAAACTGGACTCGCAGGAGAGGTTCAAATCAGAGAAAGTGAGAGTGTCAGTCCTCTTGTACTTAAGTCGGCATTGTGTCATTTATATTAATTTCGGATGCAATTTCTGTGTTTCATCGTCAATAAGAAGGTCCAAGGGATACAGTAAACCTGAAGTGAAGCATCGGAATCTAAAACTGGACTCACAGGAGATATCTAAATCATAGAAAGTGAGAGTGTCAGTCCTCTTTTACTTAAGTCGGCATTGTGCCTTTTGAATTTAATTCCGATGCAATTTATGTGTTTCATCGTCAATAAGAAGGTCCAAGGGATACAGAAAACCTGAAGTGAAGCATCGGAATCTAAAACTGGACAGCATGCGAGGTTCAAATCAGAGAAAGTGAGAGTGTCGGTCCTGTTGTACTTGAGTCGGCATTGTGCCATTTGTATTAAGTTCGGATGCAATTTCTGTGTTTCATCGTCTATAAGAAGGTCCAAGGGATACAGTGAAACTGAAGTGAAGCATCGGAATCTAAAACTGGACTCACAGGAGAGGTTCCAATCATAGAAAGTTAGAGTGTCAGTCCTCTTGTACAGATGTCGGCATTGTGCCTTTTGTATTAAATTCTGATGCAAACTCTGTGTTTCATCGTCAATAAGAAGGTCGAAGGGATACAGTAAACCTGAGTGTAGCATCGGAATCTAAAACTGAACTCACAGGAGAGGTTCAATTCATAGAAAGTTAGAGTGTCAGTCCTCTTTTACTTAAGTCATCATTGTGCCTTTTGTATTAAATTTTGATGCAATTTCTATGTTTCATCGTCAATAAGAAGGTGCAAGGTATACAGTAAACCTGAAGTGTAGCATCGGAATCTAAAACCGGACTCACAGGTGATGTTCAAATCATAGAAAGTGAGAATGTCAATCCTCTTGTACTTAAGTCGGCATTGTGCTATTTGTATTAAATTCGGATGCCATTTCTGTGTTTCATCGTCAATAAGAAGGTCCAAGGGTACAGTAAACCTGATGTGAAGCATCGGAATCTAAAAATGGACTCACAGTAGAGGTTCAAATCATAGAAAGTGAGAGTGTCAGTCCTCTTGTACTTAAGTCGGCATTGTGCCATTTGTATTAAATTTGGATGCACTTTCTGTGTTTCATCTTCAATAAGAAGGTCCAATGGATACAGTAAACCTGAAGTGAAGCATCGGAATCTAAAACTGGACTCACAGGAGAGGTTCCAATCATAAAAAATGAGAGTTTCAGTCCTCTTGTACTTAAGTCGGCATTGTGACTTTTGTATTAAAATAGGATGCAATTTCTGTGATTCTTCGTCAATAAAAAGGTCCAAGGGATATAGTAAACCTGAAGTGAAGCATCGGAATCTAAAACTGGACTCACAGGAGAGGTTCAAATCATACAAAGTTAGAGTATCAGTCCTCTTGTACTTAAGTCGGCATTGTGACTTTTGTATTAAAACCGGATGCAATTTCTGTGATTCTTCGTCAATAAGAAGGTCCAAGGGATGCAGTAAACCTGAAGTGAAGCATCAGAAGTTAAAACTGGACCCACAGGAGAGGTTAAAATCATATAAAGTGTGAGTGTTAGTCCTCTTTTACTTAAGTCGGCATTGTCCGTTTTGAATTTAATTCCGATGCAATATCTGTGTTTCATCGTCAATAAGAAGGTCCAAGGGATACAGTAAACCTGAAGTCAAGCATCGGATTCTAAAACTGGACTAACAGGAGAGGTTCAAATCATAGAAAGTGAGAGTGTCAGTCCTCTTGTACTTAAGTCGGCAATTTGCCATTTGTATTAAATTCAGGTGCAATTCCTGTGTTTCATCGTCAATAGGAAGGTCCTAGGGATACAGTAAACCTGAAGTGAAGCATCGGAATCTAAAACTGGACTCAAAGGAAAGGTTCAAATCATAGAAAGTGAAAGTGTCAGTCCTCTTGTACTTAAGCCGCCATTCTGCCTTTTGAATTAAATTCGGATGCGATTTCTGTGTTTCATCGTCAATAAGAAGGTCCAAGGGATACAGTAAACCTGAAGTGAAGCATCAGAATCTAAAACTGGACTCACAGGAGAGGTTCATATCATAGAAAGTTAGAGTGTCAGTCCTCTTGTACTTAAGTCGGCATTGTGCCCTTTGTATTAAATTCGAATGCCAACTCTGTGTTTCATCGTCAATAAGAAGGTCCAAGGGATACAGTAAACCTTAAGTGAAGCATCGGAATCTAAAACTGGACTCTTAGGAGAGGTTCAAATTATAGAAAGTTAGAATGTCAGTCCTCTTGTACTTAAGTCGGCATTGTGCCTTTTGAATTTAATTCCCGATGCTTTTTCTGTGTTTCATTGTCAATAAGAAGGTCCAGGGGATACAGTAAACCTGAAGTGAAGCATCGGAATCTAAAACTGGACTCACAGTAGAGGTTCAAAACATAGATTGAGTGTCACTCCTCTTGTACTTATGTCGGTTTTGTGTATTTTGTATTAAATTCGGATGCAATTTCTGTGTTTCATCGTCAATAAGAAGGTCCAAGGGATACAGTAAACCTGAAGTGAAGCATCGGAATCTAGAACTGGACTCGCAGTTGAGGTTCAAATCATAGGAAGTTAGAGTGTCAGTCCTCTTGTACTTAAGTCGGCGTGGTGCCTTTTGAATTTAATTCCGAAGCAACTTCTGTGTTTCATCGTCAATAAGAAGGTGCAAGGTATACAGGAAACCTGAAGAGAAGCATCGGAATCTAAAACTAGACTCACAGGAGAGGTTCAAAACATAGAAAGTTAGCGTGTCGGTCCTCTTTTACTTAAGTCTGCATTTTGCCTTTTGTATTAAATTCCGATGCAATTTCTATGTTTCATCGTCAATAAGAAGGTGCAAGGTATACAGTAAACCTGAAGTGAAGCATCGGAATCTAAAACCGGACTCACAGGAGAGGTTCAAATCATAGAAAGTGAGGGCGTCAGTCCTCTTGTACTTAAGTTGGCATTGTGCCATTTGTATTTAATTCGGGTGCAATTTCTGTGTGTCATCGTCAATAAGAAGGTCCAAGGGATACAGTGAACCCAAAGTGAAGCATCGGAATCTAAAACTGGACTCACAGGAAAGGTTCAAATCATAGAAAGTGAGAGTGTCAGTCCTCTTGTACTTAAGTCGGCATTGTGCCATTTGTATTAAATTCGGGTGCAATTTCTGTGTTTCATCGTCAATAAGAAGGTCCAAGGGATACAGTAAACCTGAAGTGAAGCATCGGAATCTAGAACTGGACTCGCAGTTGAGGTTCAAATCATAGGAAGTTAGAGTGTCAGTCCTCTTGTACTTAAGTCGGCGTGGTGCCTTTTGAATTTAATTCCGAAGCAACTTCTGTGTTTCATCGTCAATAAGAAGGTGCAAGGTATACAGGAAACCTGAAGAGAAGCATCGGAATCTAAAACTGGACACACACGAGAGGTTCAAGTCATTGAAAGTGAGAGTGTCAGTCCTCTTGTACTTAAGCCGCCATTGTGATTTTTGCATTAAATTCGGATGCAATTTCTGTGTTTCATCGTCAATAAGATGGTCCAAGGGATACAGTAAACCTGAAGCGAAGCTTTGGAATCTCAAACTGGACTCACAGGAGAGGATCAAATCATAGAAAATGAGAGTGTCAGTCCTCTTTTAGTTAAGTCGGCATTGTGCCTTTTCAATTTAATTCCGATGCAATTTCTGTGATTCATCGTCAATAAGAAGGTCCAAGGGATACAGTAAACCTGAAGTGAAGCATCGGAATCTAAAATTGGACTCACAGGAGAGGTTCAAATCATAGAAAGTGAGAGTGTCGGTCCTCTTGTACTTAAGTCGGCATTGTGCCATTTGTATTAAATTCGGATGCAATTTCTGTGTTTCATCGTCAATAAGAACGTCCAAGGGATACAGTAAACCTGTAGTGTAGTATCGGAATCTAAAACTGAACTCACAGGAGAGATTCAAATCATAGATAGTTAGAGTGTCACTCCTCTTGTACTTAAGTCGGTATTGTGCCTTTTTTATTAAATTCGGATGCAATTTATGTGTTTCATCGTCAATAAGATGGTCCAAGGAATACAAAAAACCTGAAAAGAAGCATCGGAATCTAAAGCTGGACTCACAGGAGTGGTTCAAATCATAGAAAGTTAAAGTGTCAGTCCTCTTTTACTTAAGTCAGCATTGTGCCTTTTGTATTAAATTCCGATGCAATTTCTATGTTTCATCGTAAATAAGAAGGTGCAAGGTATACAGTAAACCTGAAGTGAAGCATCGTAGTCCAAAACCGGACTCACAGGAGAGGTTCAAATCATAGAAAGTGGGAGTGTCAGTCCTCTTGTACTTAAGTCGGCATTGTGCCATTTGTATTAAATTCGGATGTAATTTCTGTGTTTCATCGTCAATAAGAAGGTCCAAGGGATACAGTAAACCTGAAGTGAAGCAACGGAATCTAAAACTGGACTCACAGGAAAGGTTCAAATCATAGAAAGTGAGAGTGTCAGTCCTCTTGCACTTAAGTCAGCATTGTGGCATTTGTATTAAATTCGGATGCAATTTCTGTGCTTCATCGTCAATAAGAAGGTCCAAGGGATACAGTAAACCTGAAGTGAAGCATCGGAATCTGAAACTGGACTCACAGGAGAGATTTCAATCATAGAAAGTGAGAGTGTCAGTCTTCTTTTACTTAAGTCGGCATTGTGCATTTTGAATTTAATTCCGATGCAATTTCTGTGTTTCATCGTCAATAAGAAAGTCCAAGGGATACAGCAAACCTGAAGTGAAGCATCGGAATCTAAAACTGGACTCCCAGGAGAGGTTCACATCAGAGAAAGTGAGAGTGTCAGTCCTCTTTTACTTAAGTCGGCATTGTGCCTTTTGAATTTAATTCCGATGCAATTTATGAGTTTCATCGTCAATAAGAAGGTCCAAGGGATACAGAAAACCTGAAGTGAAGCATCGGAATCTAAAACTGGACAGCAGGAGAAGTTCAAATCAGAGAAAGTGAGAGTGTCGGTCCTCTTGTACTTGAGTCGGCATTGTGCCATTTGTATTAAGTTCGGATGCAATTTCTGTGTTTCATCGTCTATAAGAAGGTCCAAGTGATACAGTGAAACTGAAGTGAAGCATCGGAATCTAAAACTGGACTCACAGGAGAGGTTCAAATCA
This sequence comes from Schistocerca americana, assembly GCF_021461395.2. Taxonomy (NCBI): domain Eukaryota; kingdom Metazoa; phylum Arthropoda; class Insecta; order Orthoptera; family Acrididae; genus Schistocerca; species Schistocerca americana. The sequence goes on from NW_025725906.1 coordinate 5,987,679, forward strand.
TAGATAGTTAGAGTGTCAGTCCTCTTGTACATATGTCGGCATTGTGCCTTTTGTTTTAAAATCAGATGCGAACTCTGTGTTTCATCGTCAATAAGAAGGTTGAAGGGATACAGTAAACCTGAAGTGAAGCATCGGAATCTAAAACTGAACTCACAGGAGAGGTTCAATTCATAGAAAGTTAGAGTGTCAGTCCTCTTTTACTTAAGTCATCATTTTGCCTTTTGTATTAAATTTTGATGCAATTTCTATGTTTCATCGTCAATAAGAAGGTGCAAGGTATACAGTAAACCTGAAGTGAAGCATCGGAATCTAAAACCGGACTCACAGGTGATGTTCAAATCATAGAAAGTGAGAATGTCAATCCTCTTGTACTTAAGTCGGCATTGTGCTATTTGTATTAAATTCGGATGCCATATCTATGTTTCATCGTCAATAAGAAGGTCCAAGGGATACAGTAAACCTGATGTGAAGCATCGGAATCTTAAAACGGACTCACAGTAGAGGTTCAAATCATAGAAAGTGAGAGTGTCAGTCCTCTTGTACTTAAGTCGGCATTGTGCCATTTGTATTAAATTTGGATGCACTTTCTGTGTTTCATCTTCAATAAGAAGGTCCAATGGATACAGTAAACCTGAAGTGAAGCATCGGAATCTAAAACTGGACTCACAGGAGAGGTTACAATCATAAAAAATGAGAGTTTCAGTCCTCTTGTACTTAAGTCGGCATTGTGACTTTTGTATTAAAATAGGATGCAATTTCTGTGATTCTTCGTCAATAAAAAGGTCAAAGGGATATAATAAACCTGAAGTGAAGCATCGGAATCTAAAACTGGACTCACAGGAGAGGTTCAAATGATACAAAGTTAGAGTATCAGTCCTCTTGTACTTAAGTCGGCATTGTGACTTTTGTATTAAAACCGGATGCAATTTCTGTGATTCTTCGTCAATAAGAAGGTCCAAGGCATACAGTAAACCTTAAGTGAAGCATCAGAAGTTAAAACTGGACTCACAGGAGAGGTTAAAATCATAGAAAGTGAGAGTGTCAGTCCTCTTGTACTTAAGTCGGCAATTTGCCATTTGTATTAAATTAAGCTGCAATTCCTGTGTTTCATCGTCAATAGGAAGGTCCTAGGGATACAGTAAACCTGAAGTGAAGCATCGGAATCTAAAACTGGACTCAAAGGAAAGGTTCAAATCATAGAAAGTGAAAGTGTCAGTCCTCTTGTACTTAAGCCACCATTCTGCCTTTTGAATTAAATTCGGATGCGATTTCTGTGTTTCATCGTCAATAAGAAGGTCCAAGGGATACAGTAAACCTGAAGTGAAGCATCGGAATCTAAAACTGGACTCACAGGAGAGGTTCATATCATAGAAAGTTAGAGTGTCAGTCCTCTTGTACTTAAGTCGGCCTTGTGCCCTTTGTATTAAATTCGAATGCCTACTCTGTGTTTCATCGTCAATAAGAAGGTCCAAGGGATACAGTAAACCTTAAGTGAAGCATCGGAATCTAAAACTGGACTCTTAGGAGAGGTTCAAATCATAGAAAGTTAGAATGTCAGTCCTCTTGTACTTAAGTCGGCATTGTGCCTTTTGAATTTAATTCCCGATGCAATTTCTGTGTTTCATCGTCAATAAGAAGGTCCAAGGGATACAGCAAACCTGAAGTGAAGCATCGGAATCTAAAACTGGACTCACAGGAGAGGTTCAAATCATAGAAAGTGAGAGTGTCGGTCCTCTTGTACTTAAGTCGGCATTGTGCCATTTGTATTAAATTCGGGTGCAATTTCTGTGTTTCATCGCCAATAAGAACGTCCAAGGGATATAGTAAACCTGTAGTGAAGCATCGGAATCTAAAACTGGACTCACAGGAGAGATTCAAATCATAGATAGTTAGAGTGTCACTCCTCTTGTACTTAAGTCGGTATTGTGCCTTTTTTATTAAATTCAGATGCAATTTATGTGTTTCATCGTCAATACGAAGGTCCAAGGAATACAAAAAACCTGAAGTGAAGCTTCGGAATCTAAAACTGGACTCGCAGGAGAGGTTCAAATCAGAGAAAGTGAGAGTGTCAGTCCTCTTGTACTTAAGTCGGCATTGTGCCATTTGTATTAAATTCGGATGCAATTTCTGTGTTTCATCGTCAATAAGAAGGTCCAAGGGATACAGTAAACCTGAAGTGAAGCATCGGGATCTAAAACAGGACTCGCAGTAGAGGTTCAAATCATAGGAAGTTAGAGTGTCAGTCCTCTTGTACTTAAGTCGGCGTGGTGCCTTTTGAATTTAATTCCGATGCAACTTCTGTGTTTCATCGTCAATAAGAAGGTGCAAGGTATACAGGAAACCTGAAGAGTAGCATCGGAATCTAAAACTGGACACACACGAGAGGTTCAAGTCATTGAAAGTGAGAGTGTCAGTCCTCTTGTACTTAAGCCGCCATTGTGCTTTTTGCAATAAATTCGGATGCAATTTCTGTGTTTCATCGTCAATAAGATGGTCCAAGGGATACAGTAAACCTGAAGCGAAGCTTTGGAATCTCAAACTGGACTCACAGGAGAGGATCAAATCATAGAAAATGAGAGTGTCAGTCCTCTTTTAGTTAAGTCGGCATTGTGCCTTTTCAATTTAATTCCGATGCAATTTCTGTGATTCATCGTCAATAAGAAGGTCCAAGGGATACAGTAAACCTGAAGTGAAGCATCGGAATCTAAAACTGGACTCACAGGAGAGGTTCAAATCATAGAAAGTGAGAGTGTCGGTCCTCTTGTACTTAAGTCGGCATTGTGCCATTTGTATTAAATTCGGGTGCAATTTCTGTGTTTCATCGCCAATAAGAACGTCCAAGGGATATAGTAAACCTGTAGTGAAGCATCGGAATCTAAAACTGGACTCACAGGAGAGATTCAAATCATAGATAGTTAGAGTGTCACTCCTCTTGTACTTAAGTCGGTATTGTGCCTTTTTTATTAAATTCAGATGCAATTTATGTGTTTCATCGTCAATAAGAAGGTCCAAGGAATACAAAAAACCTGAAGTGAAGCATCGGAATCTAAAGCTGGACTCACAGGAGTGGTTCAAATCATAGAAAGTTAGAGTGTCACTCCTCTTGTACTTAAGTCGGTATTGTGCCTTTTTTATTAAATTCAGATGCAATTTATGTGTTTCATCGTCAATAAGAAGGTCCAAGGAATACAAAAAACCTGAAGTGAAGCATCGTAGTCCAAAACCGGACTCACAGGAGAGGTTCAAATCATAGAAAGTGAGAGTGTCAGTCCTCTTGTACTTAAGTCGGCATTGTGCCATTTGTATTAAATTCGGATGTAATTTCTGTGTTTCATCGTCAATAAGTAGGTCCAAGGGATACAGTAAACCTGAAGTGAAGCATCGGAATCTAAAACTGGACTCACAGGAGAGGTTCAAATCATAGAAAGTGAGAGTGTCAGTCCTCTTGTAGTTAAGTCGGCATTGTGCCATTTGTATTAAATTCGGATGCAATTTCTGCGTTTCATCTTCAATAAGAAGGTCCAAGGGATACAGTAAACCTGAAGTGAAGCATCGGAATCTAAATCTGGACTCACAGGAGAGGTTCCAATCATAGAAAGTGAGAGTGTCAGTCCTGTTGTACTTAAGTCGGCTTTGTGCCTTTTGTATTAAATTCGGATGCAATTTCTGTGATTCTTCGTTAATACGAAGGTTTAAGGGATACAGGAAACCTGAAGTGAAGCATCAGAATCTAAAACTGGACTCACAGGAGGGGTTCAAATCATAGAGAGTTAGAGTGTCAGTCCTCTTGTACTTTAGTCGGCATTGTGCCTTTTGAAATTAATTCCGATGTAATTTCTGTGTTTCATCGTTAATAAGAAGGTACAAGGTATACAGTTAACCTGAAGTGAAGCATCAGAATCTAAAACTGGACTCACAGGAAAGGTTCAAATCACAGAAAGTGAAAGTGTCAGTCCTCTTGTACTTAAGTCGGCATTGTGGCATTTGCATTAAATTCGGATGCAATTTCTGTGTTTCATTGTCAATAAGAAGGTCCAAGGGAATGAGTAAACCTGAAGTGAAGCATCGGAATCTAAAACTGGACTCACAGGAAAAGTTCAAATCATAGACAGTGAGAGTATCAGTGCTCTTTTACTTAAGTCGGCATTGTGCGTTTTAATTTAATTCCGATGCAATTTCTGTGTTTCATCGTCAATAAGAAGGTTCAAGGGAAACAGAAACCTGAAGTGAAGCATCGGAATCTAAAACTGGACTCACAGGAGAGGTTCAAATCATAGAAAGTGAGAGTGTCAGTCCTCTTGTACTTAAGTCGGCATTGTGCCATTTGTATTAAATTCGGGTGCAATTTCTGTGTTTCATCATCAATAAGAAGGTCCAAGGGATACAGTAAACCTGAAGTGAAGCATCGGAATCAAAAACTGCACTCACAGGAGAGATTCAAATCATAGAAAGTTAGAGAGTCAGTCCTCTTGTACTTAAGTCGGCATTGTGACTTTTATAATAAATTCGGATGCAAACTCTGTGTTTCATCGTCAATAAGAAGGTCGAAGGGATACAGTAAACTTGAAGTGAAGCATCGGAATCTAAAACCGGACTCACAGGAGAGGTTCAAATCATAGAAAGCTTGAGTGTAAGTCCTGTTGTACTTAAGTCTTCATTGTGCCTTTTGAATTTAATTCCGATGCAATTTCTGTGTTTCATCGTCAATAAGATGGTGCAAGGGATACAGTAAACCTGAAGCGAAGCTTCGGAATCTAAAACTGGACTCACAGGAGAGGTTCAAATCATAGAAAATGAGAGTGTCAGTCCTCTTTTACTTAAGTCGGCATTGTGCCTTTTCAATTTAATTCCGATGCAATTTCTGTGATTCATCGTCAATAAGAAGGGCCAAGGGATACAGTAAACCTGAAGTGAAGCATCGGAATCTAAAACTGGACTCACAGGAAAGGTTCAAATCATAGAAAGTGAGAGTGTCAGTCCTCTTGTACTTAAGTCAGCATTGTGGCATTTGTATTAAATTCGGATGCAATTTCTGTGCTTCATTGTCAATAAGAAGGTCCAAGGGATACAGTAAACCTGAAGTGAAGCATCGGAATCTGAAACTGGACTCACAGGAGAGATTTTAATCATAGAAAGTGAGAGTGTCAGTCCTCTTTTACTTAAGTCGGCATTGTGCATTTTAAATTTAATTCCGATGCAATTTCTGTGTTTCATCGTCAATAAGAAGGTCCAAGGGATACAGCAAACCTGAAGTGAAGCATCGGAATCTAAAACTGGACTCGCAGGAGAGGTTCAAATCAGAGAAAGTGAGAGTGTCAGTCCTCTTGTACTTAAGTCGGCATTGTGCCATTTGTATTAAATTCGGATGCAATTTCTGTGTTTCATCGTCAATAAGAAGGTCCAAGGGATACAGTAAACCTGAAGTGAAGCATCGGGATCTAAAACTGGACTCGCAGTAGAGGTTCAAATCATAGGAAGTTAGAGTGTCAGTCCTCGTGTACTTAAGTCGGCGTGGTGCCTTTTGAATTTAATTCCGATGCAACTTCTGTGTTTCATCGTCAATAAGAAGGTGCAAGGTATACAGGAATCCTGAAGAGAAGCATCGGAATCTAAAACTGGACACACACGAGAGGTTCAAGTCATTGAAAGTGAGAGTGTCAGTCCTCTTGTACTTAAGCCGCCATTGTGCTTTTTGCATTAAATTCGGATGCAATTTCTGTGTTTCATCGTCAATAAGATGGTCCAAGGGATACAGTAAACCTGAAGCGAAGCTTTGGAATCTCAAACTGGACTCACAGGAGAGGATCAAATCATAGAAAATGAGAGTGTCAGTCCTCTTTTAGTTAACTCGGCATTGTGCCTTTTCAATTTAATTCCGATGCAATTTCTGTGATTCATCGTCAATAAGAAGGTCCAAGGGATACAGCAAACCTGAAGTGAAGCATCGGAATCTAAAACTGGACTCGCAGGAGAGGTTCAAATCAGAGAAAGTGAGAGTGTCAGTCCTCTTGTACTTAAGTCGGCATTGTGCCATTTGTATTAAATTCGGATGCAATTTCTGTGTTTCATCGTCAATAAGAAGGTCCAAGGGATACAGCAAACCTGAAGTGAAGCATCGGAATCTAAAACTGGACTCGCAGGAGAGGTTCAAATCAGAGAAAGTGAGAGTGTCAGTCCTCTTGTACTTAAGTCGGCATTGTGCCATTTGTATTAAATTCGGATGCAATTTCTGTGTTTCATCATCAATAAGAACGTCCAAGGGATACAGTAAACCTGTAGTGAAGCATCGGAATCTAAAACTGGACTCACAGGAGAGATTCAAATCATAGATAGTTAGAGTGTCACTCCTCTTGTACTTAAGTCGGTATTGTGCCTTTTTTATTAAATTCAGATGCAATTTATGTGTTTCATCGTCAATAAGAAGGTCCAAGGAATACAAAAAACCTGAAGTGAAGCATCGGAATCTAAAGCTGGACTCACAGGAGTGGTTCAAATCATAGAAAGATAGAGTGTCAGTCCTCTTTTACTTACGTCAGCATTGTGCCTTTTGTATTAAATTCCGATGCAATTTCTATGTTTCATCGTAAATTAGAAGGTGCAAGGTATACAGTAAACCTGAAGTGAAGCATCGTAGTCCAAAACCGGACTCACAGGAGAGGTTCAAATCATAGAAAGTGAGAGTGTCAGTCCTCTTGTACTTAAGTCGGCATTGTGCCATTTGTATTAAATTTGGATGCACTTTCTGTGTTTCATCTTCAATAAGAAGGTCCAATGGATACAGTAAACCTGAAGTGAAGCATCGGAATCTAAAACTGGACTCACAGGAGAGGTTACAATCATAAAAAATGAGAGTTTCAGTCCTCTTGTACTTAAGTCGGCATTGTGACTTTTGTATTAAAATAGGATGCAATTTCTGTGATTCTTCGTCAATAAAAAGGTCAAAGGGATATAATAAACCTGAAGTGAAGCATCGGAATCTAAAACTGGACTCACAGGAGAGGTTCAAATCATACAAAGTTAGAGTATCAGTCCTCTTGTACTTAAGTCGGCATTGTGACTTTTGTATTAAAACCGGATGCAATTTCTGTGATTCTTCGTCAATAAGAAGGTCCAAGGCATACAGTAAACCTTAAGTGAAGCATCAGAAGTTAAAACTGGACTCACAGGAGAGGTTAAAATCATAGAAAGTGAGAGTGTCAGTCCTCTTGTACTTAAGTCGGCAATTTGCCATTTGTATTAAATTAAGCTGCAATTCCTGTGTTTCATCGTCAATAGGAAGGTCCTAGGGATACAGTAAACCTGAAGTGAAGCATCGGAATCTAAAACTGGACTCAAAGGAAAGGTTCAAATCATAGAAAGTGAAAGTGTCAGTCCTCTTGTACTTAAGCCACCATTCTGCCTTTTGAATTAAATTCGGATGCGATTTCTGTGTTTCATCGTCAATAAGAAGGTCCAAGGGATACAGTAAACCTGAAGTGAAGCATCGGAATCTAAAACTGGACTCACAGGAGAGGTTCATATCATAGAAAGTTAGAGTGTCAGTCCTCTTGTACTTAAGTCGGCCTTGTGCCCTTTGTATTAAATTCGAATGCCAACTCTGTGTTTCATCGTCAATAAGAAGGTCCAAGGGATACAGTAAACCTTAAGTGAAGCATCGGAATCTAAAACTGGACTCTTAGGAGAGGTTCAAATCATAGAAAGTTAGAATGTCAGTCCTCTTGTACTTAAGTCGGCATTGTGCCTTTTGAATTTAATTCCCGATGCAATTTCTGTGTTTCATCGTCAATAAGAAGGTCCAAGGGATACAGCAAACCTGAAGTGAAGCATCGGAATCTAAAACTGGACTCACAGGAGAGGTTCAAATCATAGAAAGTGAGAGTGTCGGTCCTCTTGTACTTAAGTCGGCATTGTGCCATTTGTATTAAATTCGGGTGCAATTTCTGTGTTTCATCGCCAATAAGAACGTCCAAGGGATATAGTAAACCTGTAGTGAAGCATCGGAATCTAAAACTGGACTCACAGGAGAGATTCAAATCATAGATAGTTAGAGTGTCACTCCTCTTGTACTTAAGTCGGTATTGTGCCTTTTTTATTAAATTCAGATGCAATTTATGTGTTTCATCGTAAATAAGAAGGTCCAAGGAATACAAAAAACCTGAAGTGAAGCTTCGGAATCTAAAACTGGACTCGCAGGAGAGGTTCAAATCAGAGAAAGTGAGAGTGTCAGTCCTCTTGTACTTAAGTCGGCATTGTGCCATTTGTATTAAATTCGGATGCAATTTCTGTGTTTCATCGTCAATAAGAAGGTCCAAGGGATACAGTAAACCTGAAGTGAAGCATCGGGATCTAAAACAGGACTCGCAGTAGAGGTTCAAATCATAGGAAGTTAGAGTGTCAGTCCTCTTGTACTTAAGTCGGCGTGGTGCCTTTTGAATTTAATTCCGATGCAACTTCTGTGTTTCATCGTCAATAAGAAGGTGCAAGGTATACAGGAAACCTGAAGAGTAGCATCGGAATCTAAAACTGGACACACACGAGAGGTTCAAGTCATTGAAAGTGAGAGTGTCAGTCCTCTTGTACTTAAGCCGCCATTGTGCTTTTTGCAATAAATTCGGATGCAATTTCTGTGTTTCATCGTCAATAAGATGGTCCAAGGGATACAGTAAACCTGAAGCGAAGCTTTGGAATCTCAAACTGGACTCACAGGAGAGGATCAAATCATAGAAAATGAGAGTGTCAGTCCTCTTTTAGTTAAGTCGGCATTGTGCCTTTTCAATTTAATTCCGATGCAATTTCTGTGATTCATCGTCAATAAGAAGGTCCAAGGGATACAGTAAACCTGAAGTGATGCATCGGAATCTAAAACTGGACTCACAGGAGAGGTTCAAATCATAGAAAGTGAGAGTGTCGGTCCTCTTGTACTTAAGTCGGCATTGTGCCATTTGTATTAAATTCGGGTGCAATTTCTGTGTTTCATCGCCAATAAGAACGTCCAAGGGATATAGTAAACCTGTAGTGAAGCATCGGTATCTAAAACTGGACTCACAGGAGAGATTCAAATCATAGATAGTTAGAGTGTCACTCCTCTTGTACTTAAGTCGGTATTGTGCCTTTTTTATTAAATTCAGATGCAATTTATGTGTTTCATCGTCAATAAGAAGGTCCAAGGAATACAAAAAACCTGAAGTGAAGCATCGGAATCTAAAGCTGGACTCACAGGAGTGGTTCAAATCATAGAAAGTTAGAGTGTCACTCCTCTTGTACTTAAGTCGGTATTGTGCCTTTTTTATTAAATTCAGATGCAATTTATGTGTTTCATCGTCAATAAGAAGGTCCAAGGAATACAAAAAACCTGAAGTGAAGCATCGTAGTCCAAAACCGGACTCACAGGAGAGGTTCAAATCATAGGAAGTGAGAGTGTCAGTCCTCTTGTACTTAAGTCGGCATTGTGCCATTTGTATTAAATTCGGATGTAATTTCTGTGTTTCATCGTCAATAAGTAGGTCCAAGGGATACAGTAAACCTGAAGTGAAGCATCGGAATCTAAAACTGGACTCACAGGAGAGGTTCAAATCATAGAAAGTGAGAGTGTCAGTCCTCTTGTAGTTAAGTCGGCATTGTGCCATTTGTATTAAATTCGGATGCAATTTCTGCGTTTCATCTTCAATAAGAAGGTCCAAGGGATACAGTAAACCTGAAGTGAAGCATCGGAATCTAAATCTGGACTCACAGGAGAGGTTCCAATCATAGAAAGTGAGAGTGTCAGTCCTGTTGTACTTAAGTCGGCTTTGTGCCTTTTGTATTAAATTCGGATGCAATTTCTGTGATTCTTCGTTAATACGAAGGTTTAAGGGATACAGGAAACCTGAAGTGAAGCATCAGAATCTAAAACTGGACTCACAGGAGGGGTTCAAATCATAGAGAGTTAGAGTGTCAGTCCTCTTGTACTTTAGTCGGCATTGTGCCTTTTGAAATTAATTCCGATGTAATTTCTGTGTTTCATCGTTAATAAGAAGGTACAAGGTATACAGTTAACCTGAAGTGAAGCATCAGAATCTAAAACTGGACTCACAGGAAAGGTTCAAATCACAGAAAGTGAAAGTGTCAGTCCTCTTGTACTTAAGTCGGCATTGTGGCATTTGCATTAAATTCGGATGCAATTTCTGTGTTTCATTGTCAATAAGAAGGTCCAAGGGAATGAGTAAACCTGAAGTGAAGCATCGGAATCTAAAACTGGACTCACAGGAAAAGTTCAAATCATAGACAGTGAGAGTATCAGTGCTCTTTTACTTAAGTCGGCATTGTGCGTTTTAATTTAATTCCGATGCAATTTCTGTGTTTCATCGTCAATAAGAAGGTTCAAGGGAAACAGAAACCTGAAGTGAAGCATCGGAATCTAAAACTGGACTCACAGGAGAGGTTCAAATCATAGAAAGTGAGAGTGTCAGTCCTCTTGTACTTAAGTCGGCATTGTGCCATTTGTATTAAATTCGGGTGCAATTTCTGTGTTTCATCATCAATAAGAAGGTCCAAGGGATACAGTAAACCTGAAGTGAAGCATCGGAATCAAAAACTGCACTCACAGGAGAGATTCAAATCATAGAAAGTTAGAGTGTCAGTCCTCTTGTACTTAAGTCGGCATTGTGCCTTTTATATTAAATTCGGATGCAAACTCTGTGTTTCATCGTCAATAAGAAGGTCGAAGGGATACAGTAAACTTGAAGTGAAGCATCGGAATCTAAAACCGGACTCACAGGAGAGGTTCAAATCATAGAAAGCTTGAGTGTAAGTCCTGTTGTACTTAAGTCTTCATTGTGCCTTTTGAATTTAATTCCGATGCAATTTCTGTGTTTCATCGTCAATAAGATGGTGCAAGGGATACAGTAAACCTGAAGCGAAGCTTCGGAATCTAAAACTGGACTCACAGGAGAGGTTCAAATCATAGAAAATGAGAGTGTCAGTCCTCTTTTACTTAAGTCGGCATTGTGCCTTTTCAATTTAATTCCGATGCAATTTCTGTGATTCATCGTCAATAAGAAGGGCCAAGGGATACAGTAAACCTGAAGTGAAGCATCGGAATCTAAAACTGGACTCACAGGAAAGGTTCAAATCATAGAAAGTGAGAGTGTCAGTCCTCTTGTACTTAAGTCAGCATTGTGGCATTTGTATTAAATTCGGATGCAATTTCTGTGCTTCATTGTCAATAAGAAGGTCCAAGGGATACAGTAAACCTGAAGTGAAGCATCGGAATCTGAAACTGGACTCACAGGAGAGATTTTAATCATAGAAAGTGAGAGTGTCAGTCCTCTTTTACTTAAGTCGGCATTGTGCATTTTAAATTTAATTCCGATGCAATTTCTGTGTTTCATCGTCAATAAGAAGGTCCAAGGGATACAGCTAACCTGAAGTGAAGCATCGGAATCTAAAACTGGACTCGCAGGAGAGGTTCAAATCAGAGAAAGTGAGAGTGTCAGTCCTCTTGTACTTAAGTCGGCATTGTGCCATTTGTATTAAATTCGGATGCAATTTCTGTGTTTCATCGTCAATAAGAAGGTCCAAGGGATACAGTAAACCTGAAGTGAAGCATCGGGATCTAAAACTGGACTCGCAGTAGAGGTTCAAATCATAGGAAGTTAGAGTGTCAGTCCTCGTGTACTTAAGTCGGCGTGGTGCCTTTTGAATTTAATTCCGATGCAACTTCTGTGTTTCATCGTCAATAAGAAGGTGCAAGGTATACAGGAAACCTGAAGAGAAGCATCGGAATCTAAAACTGGACACACACGAGAGGTTCAAGTCATTGAAAGTGAGAGTGTCAGTCCTCTTGTACTTAAGCCGCCATTGTGCTTTTTGCATTAAATTCGGATGCAATTTCTGTGTTTCATCGTCAATAAGATGGTCCAAGGGATACAGTAAACCTGAAGCGAAGCTTTGGAATCTCAAACTGGACTCACAGGAGAGGATCAAATCATAGAAAATGAGAGTGTCAGTCCTCTTTTAGTTAACTCGGCATTGTGCCTTTTCAATTTAATTCCGATGCAATTTCTGTGATTCATCGTCAATAAGAAGGTCCAAGGGATACAGCAAACCTGAAGTGAAGCATCGGAATCTAAAACTGGACTCGCAGGAGAGGTTCAAATCAGAGAAAGTGAGAGTGTCAGTCCTCTTGTACTTAAGTCGGCATTGTGCCATTTGTATTAAATTCGGATGCAATTTCTGTGTTTCATCGTCAATAAGAAGGTCCAAGGGATACAGCAAACCTGAAGTGAAGCATCGGAATCTAAAACTGGACTCGCAGGAGAGGTTCAAATCAGAGAAAGTGAGAGTGTCAGTCCTCTTGTACTTAAGTCGGCATTGTGCCATTTGTATTAAATTCGGATGCAATTTCTGTGTTTCATCATCAATAAGAACGTCCAAGGGATACAGTAAGCCTGTAGTGAAGCATCGGAATCTAAAACTGGACTCACAGGAGAGATTCAAATCATAGATAGTTAGAGTGTCACTCCTCTTGTACTTAAGTCGGTATTGTGCCTTTTTTATTAAATTCAGATGCAATTTATGTGTTTCATCGTCAATAAGAAGGTCCAAGGAATACAAAAAACCTGAAGTGAAGCATCGGAATCTAAAGCTGGACTCACAGGAGTGGTTCAAATCATAGAAAGATAGAGTGTCAGTCCTCTTTTACTTACGTCAGCATTGTGCCTTTTGTATTAAATTCCGATGCAATTTCTATGTTTCATCGTAAATTAGAAGGTGCAAGGTATACAGTAAACCTGAAGTGAAGCATCGTAGTCCAAAACCGGACTCACAGGAGAGGTTCAAATCATAGAAAGTGAGAGTGTCAGGCCTCTTGTACTTAAGTCGGCATTGTGCCATTTGTATTAAATTCGGATGTAATTTCTGTGTTTCATCGTCAATAAGTAGGTCCAAGGGATACAGTAAACCTGAAGTGAAGCATCGGAATCTAAAACTTTACTCACAGGAGAGGTTCAAATCATAGAAAGTGAGTGAGTCAGTCCTCTTGTACTTAAGTCGGCATTGTGCCATTTGTATTAAATTCGGATGCAATTTCTGTGTTTCATCTTCAATAAGAAGGTCCAAGGGATACAGTAAACCTGAAGTGAAGCATCGGAATCTAAAACTGGACTCACAGGAGAGGTCCCAATCATAGAAAGTGAGAGTGTCAGTCCTGTTGTACTTAAGTCGGCTTTGTGCCTTTTGTATTAAATTCGGATGCAATTTCTGTGATTCTTCGTTAATAAGAAGGTTTAAGGGATACAGTAAACCTGAAGTGAAGCATCAGAATCTAAAACTGGACTCACAGGAGGGGTTCAAATCATAGAGAGTTAGAGTGTCAGTCCTCTTGTACTTAAGTCGGCATTGTGCCTTTTGAAATTAATTCCGATGTAATTTCTGTGTTTCATCGTCAATAAGAAGGTACAAGGTATACAGTTAACCTGAAGTGAAGCATCAGAATCTAAAACTGGACTCACAGGAAAGGTTCAAATCACAGAAAGTGAAAGTGTCAGTCCTCTTGTACTTAAGTCGGCATTGTGGCGTTTGTATTAAATTCGGATGCAATTTCTGTGTTTCATTGTCAATAAGAAGGTCCAAGGGAATGAGTAGACCTGAAGTGAAGCATCGGAATCTAAAACTGGACTCACAGGAAAAGTTCAAATCATAGACAGTGAGAGTATCAGTGCTCTTTTACTTAAGTCGGCATTGTGCGTTTGAATTTAATTCCGATGCAATTTCTGTGTTTCATCGTCAATAAGGAGGTCCAAGGGAAACAGAAACCTGAAGTGAAGCATCGGAATCTAAAACTGGACTCACAGGAGAGGTTCAAATCATAGAAAGTGAGAGTGTCCGTCCTCTTGTACTTAAGTCGGCATTGTGCCTTTTGTATTAAATTCCGATGCAATTTCTATGTTTCATCGCCAATAAGAAGGTGCAAGGTATACAGTAAACCTGAAGTGAAGCATCGGAATCTAAAACCGGACTCACAGGAGAGGTTCAAATCATAGAAAGTGAGGGTGTCAGACCTCTTGTACTTAAGTCGGCATTGTGCCATTTGTATTTAATTCGGGTGCAATTTCTGTGTGTCATCGTCAATAAGAAGGTCCAAGGGATACAGTAAACCTGAAGTGAAGCATCGGAATCTAGAACTGGACTCACAGGAAAGGTTCAAATCATAGAAAGTGAGAGTGTCCGTCCTCTTGTACTTAAGTCGGCATTGTGCCATTTGTATTAAATTCGGATGCAATTTCTGTGTTTCATCGTCAATAAGAAGGTCCAAGGGATACAGTAAACCTGAAGTGAAGCATCGGGATCTAAAACTGGACTCGCAGTAGAGGTTCAAATCATAGGAAGTTAGAGTGTCAGTCCTCTTGTACTTAAGTCGGCATGGTGCCTTTTGAATTTAATTCCGATGCAACTTCTGTGTTTCATCGTCAATAAGAAGGTGCAAGGTATACAGGAAACCTGAAGAGAAGCATCGGAATCTAAAACTGGACACACACGAGAGGTTCAAGTCATTGAAAGTGAGAGTGTCAGTCCTCTTGTACTTAAGCCGCCATTGTGCTTTTTGCATTAAATTCGGATGCAATTTCTGTGTTTCATCGTCAATAAGATGGTCCAAGGGATACAGTAAACCGGAAGCGAAGCTTTGGAATCTCAAACTGGACTCACAGGAGAGGATCAAATCATAGAAAATGAGAGTGTCAGTCCTCTTTTAGATAAGTCGGCATTGTGCCTTTTCAATTTAATTCCGATGCAATTTCTGTGATTCATCGTCAATAAGAAGGTGCAAGGGATACAGTAAACCTGAAGTGAATCATCGCAATCTAAAACTGGACTCACAGGAGAGGTTCAAATCATAGAAAGTGAGAGTGTCGGTCCTCTTGTACTTAAGTCGGCATTGTGCCATTTGTATTAAATTCGGATGCAATTTCTGTGTTTCATCGTCAATAAGAACGTCCAATGGATACAGTAAACCTGTAGTGAAGCATCGGAATCTAAAACTGGACTCACAGGAGAGATTCAAATCATAGATAGTTAGAGTGTCACTCCTCTTGTACTTAAGTCGGTATTGTGCCTTTTTTATTAAATTCAGATGCAATTTATGTGTTTCATAGTCAATAAGAAGGTCCAAGGAATACAAAAAACCTGAAGTGAAGCATCGGAATCTAAAGCTGGACTCACAGGAGTGGTTCAAATCATAGAAAGTTAGAGTGTCAGTCCTCTTTTACTTAAGTCAGCATTGTGCCTTTTGTATTAAATTCCGATGCAATTTCTATGTTTCATCGTAAATAAGAAGGTGCAAGGTATACAGTAAACCTGAAGTGAAGCATCGTAGTCCAAAACCGGACTCACAGGAGAGGTTCAAATCATAGAATGTGAGAGTGTCAGTCCTCTTGTACTCAAGTCGGCATTGTGCCATTTGTATTAAATTCGGATGTAATTTCTGTGTTTCATCGTCAATAAGTAGGTCCAAGGGATACAGTAAACCTGAAGTGAAGCATCGGAATCTAAAACTGGTCTCACAGGAGAGGTTCAAATCATAGAAAGTGAGAGTGTCAGTCCTCTTGTACTTAAGTCGGCATTGTGCCATTTGTATTAAATTCGGATGCAATTTCTGTGTTTCATCTTCAATAAGAAGGTCCAAGGGATACAGTATACCTGAAGTGAAGCATCGGAATCTAAAACTGGACTCACAGGAGAGGTTCCAATCATAGAAAGTGAGAGTGTCAGTCCTGTTGTACTTAAGTCGGCTTTGTGCCTTTTGTATTAAATTCGGATGCAATTTCTGTGATTCTTCGTTAATAAGAAGGTTTAAGGGATACAGTAAACCTGAAGTGAAGCATCAGATTCTAAAACTGGACTCACAGGAGGGGTTCAAATCATAGAGAGTTAGAGTGTCAGTCCTCTTGTACTTTAGTCGGCATTGTGCCTTTTGAAATTAATTCCGATGTAATTTCTGTGTTTCATCGTCAATAAGAAGGTACAAGGTATACAGTTAACCTGAAGTGAAGCATCATAATGTAAAACTGGACTCACAGGAAAGGTTCAAATCACAGAAAGTGAAAGTGTCAGTCCTCTTGTACTTAAGTCGGCATTGTGGCATTTGTATTAAATTCGGATGCAATTTCTGTGTTTCATTGTCAATAAGAAGGTCCAAGGGAATGAGTAAACCTGAAGTGAAGCATCGGAATCTAAAACTGGACTCACAGGAAAAGTTCAAATCATAGACAGTGAGAGTATCAGTGCTCTTTTACTTAAGTCGGCATTGTGCGTTTGAATTTAATTCCGATGCAATTTCTGTGTTTCATCGTCAATAAGAAGGTCCAAGGGAAACAGAAACCTGAAGTGAAGCATCGGAATCTAAAACTGGACTCACAGGAGAGGTTCAAATCATAGAAAGTGAGAGTGTCAGTCCTCTTGTACTTAAGTCGGCATTGTGCCATTTGTATTAAATTCGGGTGCAATTTCTGTGTTTCATCATCAATAAGAAGGTCCAAGGGATACAGTAAACCTGAAGTGAAGCGCCGGAATCAAAAACTGGACTCACAGGAGAGATTCAAATCATAGAAAGTTAGAGTGTCAGTCCTCTTGTACTTAAGTCAGCATTGTGCCTTTTATATTAAATTCGGATGCAAACTCTGTGTTTCATCGTCAATAAGAAGGTCGAAGGGATACAGTAAACCTGAAGTGAAGCATCGGAATCTAAAACCGGACTCACAGGAGAGGTTCAAATCATAGAAAGTTTGAGTGTCAGTCCTCTTTTACTTAAGTCAGCATTGTGCCTTTTGTATTAAATTCCGATGCAATTTCTATGTTTCATCGTAAATAAGAAGGTGCACGGTATACAGTAAACCTGAAGTGAAGCATCGGAGTCCAAAACCGGACTCACAGGAGAGGTTCAAATCATAGAAAGTGAGAGTGTCAGTCCTCTTGTACTTAAGTCGGCATTGTGCCATTTGTATTCAATTCGGATGCAATTTCTGTGTTTCATCGCCAATAAGTAGGTCCAAGGGATACAGTAAACCTGAAGTGAAGCATCGGAATCTAAAACTGGACTTACAGGTGAGGTTCAAATCATACAAAGTTTGAGTGTCAGTCCTCTTGTACTTAAGTCGGCATTGTGCCTTTTGAAATTAACTCCGATGCAATTTCTGTGTTTCATCGTCAATAAGAAGGTGCAAAGTATACAGTAAACCTGAAGTGAAGCATCGGAATCTGAAACTGGACTCACAGGAATGGTTCAAATCATAGAAAGTGAGAGTGTCATTCCTCTTGTACTTGAGTCGCCATTGTGCTTTTTGTATTAAATTCGGATGCAGTATCTGTGTTTCATCGTCAATAAGAAGGTCCAAGGGTTACAGTAAACCTGAAGTGAAGCATCGGAATCTAAAACTGGACTCACAGGAGAGGTTCAAATCATAGAAAATTATAATGTCAGTCCTCTTGTCCTTAAGTCGTCATTGTGCCTTTTGTATTAAATTCGGATGCATACTCTGTGTTTCATCTTCAATAAGAAAGTCCAAGGGATACAGTATACTTGAAGTGAAGAATCGGAATCTAAAACTGGACTCACAGGAGAGGATCAATTCATAGAATGTTAGAGTGTCAGTCCTCTTGTACTTAAGTCGGCATTGTGAATTTTGAATTTAATTCAGATGCAATTTCTGCGTTTCTTCGTCAATAAGAAGGTCCAAGGGATCCAGTAAACCTGAAGTTAAGCATCCGAATCTAAAAATGGACTCACAGGAGAGGTTCAAATCATAGAAACTTAGAGTGTAAGTCCTCTTTTACTTAAGTCGGCATTGTGCGTTTTGAATTTAATTCCGATGCAATTTCTGTGTTTCATCGTCAATAAGAAGGTCCAAGGGATACAGTAAACCTGAAGTGAAGCATCTTAATCTAAAACTGGACTCACAGGAGAGTTCAAATCATAGAAAGTTAGAATGTCAGTCCTCTTTTACTTAAGTCGGCATTGTGCCATTTGTATTAAATTCGGATTCAATTTCTGTGTTTCATCGTCAATAAGAAGGTGCAAGGTATACAGTAAACCTGAAGTGAAACATCGGAAACTAAAACTGGACTTACAGGAGAGGTTCAAATCATAGAAAGTGAGAGTGTCAGTACTCTTGTACTTGAGCCGGCATTGTAGCATTTGTATTAAATTCGGATGCAATTTCTGTGATTCATCGTCAATAAGAAGGTCCAAGCGATACAGTAAACCTGAACTAAAGCATCGGATCTAAAACTGGACTCACAGGAGAGGTTCAAATCAGAGGATGTGAGAGTGTCAGTCCTCTTGTACTTAAGTCGACATTGTGCCATTTGTATTAAATTCGGATGCAATTTCTGTGTTTCATCTTCAATAAGAAGGTCCAAGGGATACAGTAAACCTGAAGTGAAGCATCGGAATCTAAAACTGGACTCACAGGAGAGGTTCCAATCACAGAAAGTGAGAGTGTCAGTCCTCTTGTACTTATGTCGGCTTTGTGCCTTTTGTATTAATTTCGGATTCAATTTCTGTGATTCTTCGTTAATAAGAGGGTTTAAGGGATACAGTAAACCTGAAGTGAAGCATCAGAATCTAAAACTGGACTCACAGGAGAAGTTCAAATCATAGAGAGTTAGAGTGTCACTCCTCTTGTACCAAGTTGGTATTGTGCCGTTTGTATTAAATTCGGATGCAATTTCTGTGTTTCATCGTCAATAAGAAGGTCCAAGGGATACAGTAAACCTGAAGAGAAGCATCGGAATCTAAAACTGGACTCACAGGAGAGGTTCAAATCATAGTAAGTTAGAGTGTCAGTCCTCTTGTACTTAAGTCTGTATTGTGCCTTTTGAAATTAATTCCGATGCAATTTCTGTGTTTCATCGTCAATAAGAAGGTACAAGGTATACAGTTAACCTGAAGTGAAGCATCGGAATCTGAAACTGGAATCACGGGAAAGGTTCAAATCATAGAAAGTGAGAGTGTCAGTCCTCTTGTACTTAAGTCGCCATTGTGCCTTTTGTATTAAATTCGGATGCATACTCTGTGTTTCATCGTCAATAAGAAGGTCCAAGGGATACAGTAAACCTGAAGTGAAGCATCGGAATCTAAAACTGGACTCACAGGCGAGGATCAAATCATAGAATGTTAGAGCGTCAGTCCTCTTGTACTTAAGTCGGCATAGTGATTTTTGAATGTAATTCAGATGCAATTTCTGTGTTTCATCGTCAATAAGAAGGTCCAAGGGATACAGTAAACCTGAAGTTAAGCATCGGAATCTAAAACTGGACTCACAGGAGAGGTTCAAATCATAGAAAGTTAGAGTGTCAGTCCTCTTGTACTTATGTCGGCATTGTGCCATTTGTATTAAATTCGAGTGCAATTTCTGTGTCTCATCATGAATAAGAAGGTACAAGGGATACAGTAAACCTGATGTGAAGCATCGGAATTAAAAACTGGACTCACAGGAGAGATTCAAATCATAGAAAGTTAGAGTGCCACTCCTCTTGTACTTGATACGGTATTGTGCCTTTTGTTGAAATTCGGGTGCAATTTCTGTGTTTCATCGTCAATAAGGTGGTCCAAGGGATACAGTGAACCTAAAGTGAAGCATCGGAATCTAAAACTGGACTCACAGGAGAGTTCAGATAATAGAAAGTTAGAATGTCAGTCCTCTTGTACTTAAGACGGCATTGTGCCTTTTGTATTAAATTCGGATTCAATTTCTGTGTTTCATCGTCAATAAGAAGGTGCAAGGGATACAGTAAACCTGAAGTGAAGCATCGGAAACTAAAACTGGATTCACAGGAGAGGTTCAAATCATAGGAGGTGAGGGTGTCAGGCCTCTTGTACTTAAGTCGGCATTGTGACATTTGTATTAAATTCGGATGCAATTTCAGTGTTTCATCGTCAATAAGAAGGTCCAAGGGATACAGAAACCTGAAGTGAAGCATCGGAATCTAAAACTGGACTCACAGGAGAGGTTCAAATCATAGAAAGTGAGAGTGTCAGTCCTCTTGTACTTAAGTCGGCATTGTGCCATTTGTATTAAATTCGGGTGCAATTTCTGTGTTTCTCGTCAATAAGAATGTCCAAGGGATACAGTAAACCTGAAGTGAAGCATCGGAATCTAAAACTGGACTCACAGGAGAGGTTCGAATCATAGAAAGTGAGAGTGTCAGTCCTCGTTTACTTATGTCGGCATTGTGCGTTTTGAATTTAATTCCGGTGCAATTTCTGTGTTTCATCGTCAATAAGAAGGTCCAAGGGATACAGTAAACCTGAAGTGAAGCATCGGAATCTAAAACTGGACCCACAGGAGAGGTTCAAATCATATAAAGTGAGAGTGTCAGTCCTCTTGTACTTAAGTCGGCATTGTGCCATTTGTATTAAATTCGGGTGCAATTTCTGTGTTTCATCATCAATAAGAAGGTCCAAGGGATACAGTAAACCTGAAGTGAAGCATCGGAATCAAAAACTGGACTCACGGGAAAGGTTCATATCATAGAAAGTGAGAGTGTCAGTCCTCTTGTACTTAAGTCGCCATTGTGCCTTTTGTATTAAATTCGGATGCAGTATCTGTGTTTCATCGTCAATAAGAAGGTCCAAGGGATACAGTAAACCTGAAGTGAAGCATCGGAGTCTAAAACTGGACTCACAGGAGAGGTTCAAATCATAGAAAGTTAGAGTGTCAGTCCTCTTGTACTTAAGTCGGCATTGTGCCTTTTGTATTAAATTCGGATGCATACTCTGTGTTTCATCTTCAATAAGAAGGTCCAAGGGATACAGTAAACCCAAAGTGAAGCATCGGAATCTAAAACTGGACTCACAGGCGAGGATCAAATCATAGAATGTTAGAGCGTCTGTCCTCTTGTACTTAAGTCGGCATAGTGATTTTTGAATTTAATTCAGATGCAATTTCTGTGTTTCATCGTCAGTAAGAAGGTCCAAGGGATACAGTAAACCTGAAGTTAAGCATCGGAATCTAAAACTGGACTCACAGGAGAGGTTCAAATCATAGAAAGTTAGAGTGTCAGTCCTCTTGTACTTATGTCGGCATTGTGCCATTTGTTTTAAATTCAGGTGCAATTTCTGTGTTTCATCATCAATAAGAAGGTACAAGGGATACAGTAAACCTGAAGTGAAGCATCGGAATCAAAAACTGGACTCTCAGGAGAGATTCAAATCATAGAAAGTTAGAGTGCCACTCCTCTTGTACTTGAGACGGTATTGTGCCTTTTGTTGAAATTCGGGTGCAATTTCTGTGTTTCATCGTCAATAAGGTGGTCCAAGGGATACAGTGAACGTAAAGTGAAGCATCGGAATCTAAAACTGGACTCACAGGAGAGTTCAAATAATAGAAAGTTAGAATGTCAGTCCTATTGTACTTAAGACGGCATTGTGCCTTTTGTATTAAATTCGGATTCAATTTCTGTGTTTCATCGTCAATAAGAAGGTGCAAGGAATACAGTAAACCTGAAGTGAAGCATCGGAAACTAAAACTGGACTCACAGGAGAGGTTCAAATCATAGGAAGTGAGGGTGTCAGGCCTCTTGTACTTAATTCGGCATTGTGACATTTGTATTAAATTCGGATGCAATTTCAGTGTTTCATCGTCAATAAGAAGGTCCAAGGGATACAGTAAACCTGAAGTGAACCATCGGAATCTAAAACTGGACTCACAGGAGAGGTTCGAATCATAGAAAGTGAGAGTGTCAGTCCTCTTTTACTTAAGTCGGCATTGTGCCTTTTGAATTTAATTCCGATGCAATTTGTGTGTTTCATCGTCAATAAGAAGGTCCAAGGGATACAGTAAACTTGAAGTGAAGCATCGGAAACTAAAACTGGACTCACAGGAGAGGTTTAAATCATAGAAAGTGAAAGTGTCAGTCCTCTTGTACTTATGTCGGCATTGTGCCATTTGTATTAACTTCGGGTGCAATTTCAGTGTTTTATCGTCAATAAGAAGGTCCAAGGGATACAGTAAACCTGAAGTGAAGCATCGGAATCTAAACCTGGACTCACAGGAAAGGTTCAAATCAAAGAAAGTGAGAACGTCAGTCCTCTTGTACTTAAGTCGGCATTGTGGCATTTGTATTAAATTCAGATGCAATTTCTGTGTTTCATCGTCAATAAGAAGGTCCAAGGGATACAGTAAACCTGAAGTGAAGCATCGGAATCTAAAACTGGACTCACAGTAGAGGTTCAAATCATAGAAAGTTAGAGTGTCACTCCTCTTGTACTTGAGTTGGTATTGTGCCTGTTGTATTGAATTCGGGTGCAATTTCTGTGTTTCATCGTCAATACGAAGCTCCAAGGGCTACAGTAAACCTGAAGTGAAGCATCGGAATCTAAACCTGGACTCACAGGAGAGGTTTAAATCATAGAAAGTTAGAGTGTCTGTCCTCTTGTAATTTAGTCGGCATTGTGCTTTTTGTGTTAAATTCGGATGCAATTTCTGTGTTTCATCGTCAATAAGAAGGTGCAAGGTATACAGTAAACCTGAAGTGAAACATCGGAATCTAAATCTGGACTAACAGGAGAGGTTCAAATCATAGAAAATGAGAGTGTCAGTCCTCTTGTACTTAAGTCGGCATTGTGGCATTTGTATTAAATTCGGATGCAATTTCTGTGTTTCATCGTCAATAAGCAGGTCGTAGGGATACAGTAAACCTGAAGTGAAGCATCGGAATCTAAAACTGGACTCACAGGAGAGGTTCAAATCATAGAAAGTGAGAGTGTCAGTCCTCTTGTACTTAAGCCGCCATTGTGATTTTTGTATTAAATTCGGATGCAATTTCTGTGTTTCATCGTCAATAAGCAGGTCGTAGGGATACAGTAAACCTGAAGTGAAGCATCGGAATCTAAAACTGGACTCACAGGAGAGGTTCAAATCATAGAAAGTGAGAGTGTCAGTCCTCTTGTACTTAAGCCGCCATTGTGATTTTTGTATTAAATTCGGATGCAATTCCTGTGTTTCATCGTCAATCAGAAGGTCCAAGGGATACAGTAAACCTTAAGTGAAGCATCGGAATCTAAAACTTGACTTGCAGGAGAGGTTCAAATCATTGAAAGTGAGAGTGTCAGTCCTCTTTTACTTAAGTCGGCATTGTGCCTTTTGTATTAAATTCCGGTGCAATTTCTGTGTTTCATCGTCAATCAGAAGGTGCAAGGTATACAGTAAACCTAAAGTGAAGTACCGGAAACTGAAACTGGACTCACAAGAGAGGTTCAAATCATAGAAGGAGAGAGTGTCAGTCCTCTTGTACTTAAGTCGGCATTGTGGCATTTGTATTAAATTCGGATGCAATTTCTGTGTTTCATCGTCAATAAGCAGGTCGTAGGGATACAGTAAACCTGAAGTGAAGCATCGGAATCTGAAACTTTACTCACAGGAGAGGTTCAAATCATTGAAAGTGAGAGTGTCAGTCCTCTTTTACTTAAGTCGCCTTTGTGATTTTTGTATTAAATTCGGATGCAATTTCTGTGTTTCATCGTCAATAAGAAGGTCCAAGGGATACTGTAAACCTGAAGTGAAGCATCGGAATCTTAAACTAGACTCACAGGAGAGGTTTAAATCATAGAAAGGTAGAGTGTCTGTCCTCTTGAACTTAAGTCGGCATTGTAGCTTTTGTATTAAATTCGGTTGCAAACTCTGTGTTTCATCGACAATAAGAAGGTCCAAGGGATACAGCAAACCTGAAGTGAAACATCGGAATCTAAAACTGGACTCACAGGAGAGGTTCAAATCATAGAAAGTGAGAGTGTCAGTCCTCTTTACTTAAATCGGCATTGTGCCTTTTGAATTTAATTCCGATGCAATTTCTGTGTTTCATCGTCAATAAGAAGGTGCAAGGTATACAGTAAACCTGAAGTGAAGCATCGGAATCTAAAACCGGACAAACAGGAGAGGTTCAAATCATAGAAAGTGAGAGTGTCAGTCGTCTACTACTTAGGTCGGCATTGTGCATTTTGAATTTAATTCCGATGCAATTTCTGTGTTTCAACGTCAATAAGAAGGTCCAAGGGATACAGTAAACCTGAAGTGAAGCATCGGAATCTAAAACTGTACTCACAGGAGAGATTCAAATCATAGAAAGTTAGAGTGTCACTCCTCTTGTACTTAAATCGGTATTGTGCCTTTTCTATTAAATTCGGATGCAATTTCTGTGTTTCATCGTCAATAAGAAGGTCCAAGGGATACAGTAAACCTTAACTGAAGCATCGGAATCTAAAACTTGACTTGCAGGAGAGGTTTAAATCATAGAATGTTAGAGTGTCAGTCCTCTTTTAGTTAAGTCGGCATTGTGCCTTTTGTATTAAATTCGGATGCAATTTCTGTGTTTCATCGTCTATAAGAAGGTCCAAGGGATACAGTAAACCTGAAGTGAAGCATCGGAATCTAAAACTTGACTTGCAGGAGAGGTTTAAATCATAGAATGTTAGAGTGTCAGTCCTCTTTTACTTAAGTCGGCATTGTGCCTTTTGTATTAAATTCCGATGCAATTTCTGTGTTTCATCGTCAATCAGAAGGAGCAAGGTATACAGTAAACCTAAAGTGAAGCACCGGAATGTGAAACTGGACTCACAGGATAGGTTCAAATCGTAGAAAGTGAGAGTGTCGGTCCTCTTGTACTTAAGTCGCCATTGTGATTTTTGGATTAAATTCGGATGCAATTTCTGTGTTTCATCGTCAATAAGAAGGTCCAAGGGATACAGTAAACCTGAAGTGAAGCATCGGAATCGTAAACTGCACTCACAGGACAGGTTCAAAACATAGAAAGTTAGAGTGTCAGTCCTCTTGTACTTAAGTCGGCATTGTACCTTTTGCATTAAATTCGGATGCAAACACTGTGTTTCATCGTCAGTAAGAAGGTCCAAGGGATACAGCAAACCTGAAGTGAAGCATCGGAATCTAAAACTGGACTCACAGGAGAGTTTCAAATCATAGAAAGTGAGAGTGTCAGTCCTCTTGTACTTAAGTCGGCATTGTGCCTTTTGAATTTAATTCTGATGCAATTTCTGTGTTTCATCGTCAATAAGAAGGTGCAAGGTATACAGTAAACCTGAAGTGAACCATCGGAATCTAAAACTGGACTCACAGGAGGGGTTCAAATAATAGAAAGTGAGAGTGTCAATCCTCTTCTACTTCGGTCGGCATTGTGCCTTTTGAATTAAATTCCGATGCAATTTCTGTGTTTCATCGTCAATAAGTAGGTCCAAGGGATACAGTAAACATGAAGTGAAGCATCGGAATCTAAAACTGGACTCACAGGAGAGATTCAATCATAGAAAGTTAAAGTGTCACTCCTCTTGTACATAAGTCGGTATTGTGCCTTTTGTATTAAATTCGGATGCAATTTCTGTGTTTCATCGTCAATAAGAAGGTCCAAGGGATACAGTAAACCTTAAGTGAAGCATCGGAATCTAAAACTGGACTCACTGGACAGGTTCAAATCATAGAAAGTTAGAGTGTCAGTCCTCTTTTACTTAGGTCGGCATTGTGCCTTTTGTATTAAATTCCGATGCAATTTCTGTGTTTCATCGTCAATCAGAAGGTGCAAGGTATACAGTAAACCTGAAGTGAAGCATCGGAATCTAAAACTGCACTCAAAGGACAGGTTCAAATCATAGAAAGTGAGAGTGTCAGTCCTCTTGTACTTAAGACGGCATTGTGATATTTGTATTAAATTTGGATAAAATTTCTGTGTTTCATCGTCAATCAGATGGTCAAAGGTATACAGTAAACCTGAAGTGAAGCATCGGAATCTAAAACTGGACTCACAGGAGAGGTTCAAATCATAGTAAGTTAGAGTGCCACTCCTCTTGTACTTAAGTCGGTATTGTGCCATTTGTATTACATTCGGATGCAATTTCTGTGTTTCATCGTCAATAAGAAAGTCCAAGGGATACAGTAAACCTGAAGTGAAGCATCGGAATCTAAAACTGGACTCACAGGAGAGCTTCAAATCATAGAAAGTTAGAATGTCAGTCCTCTTGTACTTAAGTCACCATTGTGATTTTTGTATTAAATTCGGATGCAATTTCTGTGTTTCATCGTCAGTAAGAAGGTACAAGGGATACAGTAAACCTGTAGTGAAGCATCGGAATCTAAAACTGGACTCACAGGAGAGGTTCAAATCATAGAAAGTTAGAGTGTCAGTCCTCTTGTACTTAAGTCGGCATTGAACCTTTTGTATTAAATTCGGATGCAAACACTGTGTTTCATCGTCAATAAGAAGGTCCAAGGGATACAGTAAACCTGAAGTGAAGCTTCGGAATCAAAAACTGGACTCACAGGAGAGGTTCAAATCATAGAAAATTATAGTGTCAGTCCTCTTGTACTTAAGACGGCATTGTGCCTTTTGAATTTAATTCCGATGCAATTTCTGTGTTTCATCGTCAATAAGAAGTTCCAAGGGATACAGTAAACCTATAGTGAAGCATCGGAATCTAAAACTGGACTCACAGGAGGGGTTCAAATCATAGAAAGTTAGAGTGTCGTTACTCTTGTACTTAAGTCGGCATTGTGCCTCTTGTATTAAATTCGGATGCAAACACTGTGTTTCATCGTCAATAAGAAGGTCCAAGTGATACAGTAATCCTGAAGTGAAGCATTGGAATCTAAAACTGGTCTCACATTAGAGGTTAAAATCATAGATAGTGAGAGTGTCAGTCCTCTTGTACTTAATTCGTCATTGAACCATTTGTATTAAATTCGGATGCAAACACTGTGTTTCATCGTCAATAAGAAGGTCCAAGGGATACAGTAAACCTGAAGTGAAGCTTCGGAATCTAAAACTGGACTCACAAGAGAGGTTCAAATCATAGAAAGTGAGAGTGTCAGTCCTCTTGTACTTAAGTCGACATTGTGCCTTTTGAATTTAATTCCGATGCAATTTCTGTGTTTCATCGTCAATAAGAATTTGCAAGGTATACAGTAAACCTGAAGTGAAGCATCGGAATCTGAAACTGGACTCACAGGATAGGTTCAAAGCATTGAAAGTGAGAGTGTCAGTCCTCTTGTACTTAAGTCGCCATTGTGCCTTTTGTACTAAATTCGGATCCAATTTCTGTGTTTCATCGTCAATAAGAAGGTCCAAGAGATACAGTAAACCTGAAGTGAAACATCGGAATCTAAAACTGGACTCACAGGAGAGGTTCAAATCATAGAAAGTTAGAGTGTCATTACTCTTGTACTTAAGTCGGCATTGTGCCTTTTGTATTAAATTCGGATGCAAACTCTGTGTTTCATCGTCAATAAGAAGGTCCAAGTGATACAGTAAACCTGAAGTGAAGCATCGGAATCTAAAACTGGTCTCACATTAGAGGTTAAAATCATAGATAGTGAGAGTGTCAGTCCTCTTGTACTTAAGTCGGTATTGTGCCATTTGTATTAAATTCGGGTGCAATTTCTGTGTTTCATCGTCAGTAAGAAGGTCTAAGGGATACAGTTAACCTGAAGTGAAGCATCGGAATCTAAAACTGGACTCACAGGAAAGGTTCAAATCATAGAAAGTGACAGTGTCAGGCCTCTTGTACTTAAGTCGGCATTGTGGCATTTGTATTAAATTCGGATGCAATTTCTGTGTTTCATCGTCAATAAGAAGGTCCAAGGGATACTGTAAACCTGAAGTGAAGCATCGGAATCTTAAACTAGACTCACAGGAGAGGTTTAAATCATAGAAAGGTAGAGTGTCTGTCCTCTTGAACTTAAGTCGGCACTGTAGCTTATGTATTAAATTCGGTTGCAAACTCTGTGTTTCATCGACAATAAGAAGGTCCAAGGGATACAGCAAACCTGAAGTGAAACATCGGAATCTAAAACTGGACTCACAGGAGAGGTTCAAATCATAGAAAGTGAGAGTGTCAGTCCTCTTTACTTAAATCGGCATTGTGCCTTTTGAATTTAATTCCGATGCAATTTCTGTGTTTCATCGTCAATAAGAAGGTGCAAGGTATACAGTAAACCTGAAGTGAAGCATCGGAATCTAAAACCGGACAAACAGGAGAGGTTCAAATCATAGAAAGTGAGAGTGTCAGTCGTCTACTACTTAGGTCGGCATTGTGCATTTTGAATTTAATTCCGATGCAATTTCTGTGTTTCAACGTCAATAAGAAGGTCCAAGGGATACAGTAAACCTGAAGTGAAGCATCGGAATCTGAAACTGTACTCACAGGAGAGATTCAAATCATAGAAAGTTAGAGTGTCACTCCTCTTGTACTGAAATCGGTATTGTGCCTTTTCTATTAAATTCGGATGCAATTTCTGTGTTTCATCGTCAATAAGAAGGTCCAAGGGATACAGTAAACCTTAACTGAAGCATCGGAATCTAAAACTTGACTTGCAGGAGAGGTTTAAATCATAGAATGTTAGAGTGTCAGTCCTCTTTTACTTAAGTCGGCATTGTGCCTTTTGTATTAAATTCGGATGCAATT
Organism: Schistocerca americana; assembly: GCF_021461395.2. NCBI lineage: Eukaryota > Metazoa > Arthropoda > Insecta > Orthoptera > Acrididae > Schistocerca > Schistocerca americana. The sequence goes on from NW_025725906.1 coordinate 6,016,120, forward strand.
TCTGTGTTTCATCGTCTATAAGAAGGTCCAAGGGATACAGTAAACCTGAAGTGAAGCATCAGAATCTAAAACTGGACTCACAGGAGAGGTTCAAATCATAGAAAGTTGGAGTGTCAGTCCTCTTTTACTTAAGTCGGCATTGTGCCTTTTGTATTAAATTCCGATGCAATTTCTGTGTTTCATCGTCAATCAGAAGGAGCAAGGTATACAGTAAACCTAAAGTGAAGCACCGGAATGTGAAACTGGACTCACAGGATAGGTTCAAATCGTAGAAAGTGAGAGTGTCGGTCCTCTTGTACTTAAGTCGCCATTGTGATTTTTGGATTAAATTCTAATGCAATTTCTGTGTTTCATCGTCAATAAGAAGGTCCAAGGGATACAGTAAACCTGAAGTGAAGCATCGGAATCGTAAACTGCACTCACAGGACAGGTTCAAAACATAGAAAGTTAGAGTGTCAGTCCTCTTGTACTTAAGTCGGCATTGTACCTTTTGCATTAAATTCGGATGCAAACACTGTGTTTCATCGTCAGTAAGAAGGTCCAAGGGATACAGCAAACCTGAAGTGAAGCATCGGAATCTAAAACTGGACTCACAGGAGAGTTTCAAATCATAGAAAGTGAGAGTGTCAGTCCTCTTGTACTTAAGTCGGCATTGTGCCTTTTGAATTTAATTCTGATGCAATTTCTGTGTTTCATCGTCAATAAGAAGGTGCAAGGTATACAGTAAACCTGAAGAGAACCATCGGAATCTAAAACTGGACTCACAGGAGGGGTTCAAATAATAGAAAGTGAGAGTGTCAATCCTCTTCTACTTAGGTCGGCATTGTGCCTTTTGAATTAAATTCCGATGCAATTTCTGTGTTTCATCGTCAATAAGTAGGTCCAAGGGATACAGTAAACATGAAGTGAAGCATCGGAATCTAAAACTGGACTCACAGGAGAGATTCAATCATAGAAAGTTAAAGTGTCACTCCTCTTGTACATAAGTCGGTATTGTGCCTTTTGTATTAAATTCGGATGCAATTTCTGTGTTTCATCGTCAATAAGAAGGTCCAAGGGATACAGTAAACCTTAAGTGAAGCATCGGAATCTAAAACTGGACTCACTGGACAGGTTCAAATCATAGAAAGTTAGAGTGTCAGTCCTCTTTTACTTAGGTCGGCATTGTGCCTTTTGTATTAAATTCCGATGCAATTTCTGTGTTTCATCGTCAATCAGAAGGTGCAAGGTATACAGTAAACCTGAAGTGAAGCATCGGAATCTAAAACTGCACTCAAAGGAGAGGTTCAAATCATAGAAAGTGAGAGTGTCAGTCCTCTTGTACTTAAGACGGCATTGTGATATTTGTATTAAATTTGGATAAAATTTCTGTGTTTCATCGTCAATCAGATGGTCAAAGGTATACAGTAAACCTGAAGTGAAGCATCGGAATCTAAAACTGGACTCACAGGAGAGGTTCAAATCATAGTAAGTTAGAGTGCCACTCCTCTTGTACTTAAGTCGGTATTGTGCCATTTGTATTACATTCGGATGCAATTTCTGTGTTTCATCGTCAATAAGAAAGTCCAAGGGATACTGTAAACCTGAAGTGAAGCATCGGAATCTAAAACTGGACTCACAGGAGAGCTTCAAATCATATAAAGTTAGAATGTCAGTCCTCTTGTACTTAAGTCACCATTGTGATTTTTGTATTAAATTCGGATGCAATTTCTGTGTTTCATCGTCAGTAAGAAGGTACAAGGGATACAGTAAACCTGTAGTGAAGCATCGGAATCTAAAACTGGACTCACAGGAGAGGTTCAAATCATAGAAGGTTAGAGTGTCAGTCCTCTTGTACTTAAGTCGGCATTGAACCTTTTGTATTAAATTCGGATGCAAACACTGTGTTTCATCGTCAATAAGAAGGTCCAAGGGATACAGTAAACCTGAAGTGAAGCTTCGGAATCTAAAACTGGACTCACAGGAGAGGTTCAAATCATAGAAAATTATAGTGTCAGTCCTCTTGTACTTAAGACGGCATTGTGCCTTTTGAATTTAATTCCGATGCAATTTCTGTGTTTCATCGTCAATAAGAAGGTGCAAGTTATACAGTAAACCTGAAGTGAAGCATCGGAATCTGAAACTAAACTCACAGGAGAAGTTCAAATCGTTGAAAGTGAGAGTGTCAGTCCGCTTGTACTTAAGTCGCCATTGTGCCTTTTGTATTGAATTCGGATGCAATTTCTGTGTTTCATCGTCAATAAGAAGTTCCAAGGGATACAGTAAACCTGAAGTGAAGCATCGGAATCTAAAACTGAACTCACAGGAGGGGTTCAAATCATAGAAAGTTAGAGTGTCGTTACTCTTGTACTTAAGTCGGCATTGTGCCTCTTGTATTAAATTCGGATGCAAACACTGTGTTTCATCGTCAATAAGAAGGTCCAAGTGATACAGTAAACCTGAAGTGAAGCATTGGAATCTAAAACTGGTCTCACATTAGAGGTTAAAATCATAGATAGTGAGAGTGTCAGTCCTCTTGTACTTAATTCGTCATTGAACCATTTGTATTAAATTCGGATGCAAACACTGTGTTTCATCGTCAATAAGAAGGTCCAAGGGATACAGTAAACCTGAAGTGAAGCTTCGGAATCTAAAACTGGACTCGCAAGAGAGGTTCAAATCATAGAAAGTGAGAGTGTCAGTCCTCTTGTACTTAAGTCGACATTGTGCCTTTTGAATTTAATTCCGATGCAATTTCTGTGTTTCATCGTCAATAAGAATTTGCAAGGTATACAGTAAACCTGAAGTGAAGCATCGGAATCTGAAACTGGACTCACAGGATAGGTTCAAAGCATTGAAAGTGAAAGTGTGAGTCCTCTTGTACTTAAGTCGCCATTGTGCCTTTTGTACTAAATTCGGATCCAATTTCTGTGTTTCATCGTCAATAAGAAGGTCCAAGAGATACAGTAAACCTGAAGTGAAACATCGGAATCTATAACTGGACTCACAGGAGAGGTTCAAATCATAGAAAGTTAGAGTGTCATTACTCTTGTACTTAAGTCGGCATTGTGCCTTTTGTATTAAATTCGGATGCAAACTCTGTGTTTCATCGTCAATAAGAAGGTCCAAGTGATACAGTAAACCTGAAGTGAAGCATCGGAATCTAAAACTGGTCTCACATTAGAGGATAAAATCATAGATAGCGAGAGTGTCAGTCCTCTTGTACTTAAGTCGGTATTGTGCCATTTGTATTAAATTCGGGTGCAATTTCTGTGTTTCATCGTCAGTAAGAAGGTCTAAGGGATACAGTTAACCTGAAGTGAAGCATCGGAATCTAAAACTGGACTCACAGGAAAGGTTCAAATCATAGAAAGTGACAGTGTCAGGCCTCTTGTACTTAAGTCGGCATTGTGGCATTTGTATTAAATTCGGATGCAATTTCTGTGTTTCATCGTCAATAAGAAGGTCCAAGGGATATAGTAAACCTGAAGTTAAGCATCGGAATCTAAAACTGGACTCACGGGAGAGGTTCAAATCATAGAAAGTTAGAGTGTCAGTCCTCTTGTACTTAAGTCGGCATTGTGCCTTTTGTATTAAATTCGGATGTAATTTCTGTGTTTCATTGTCAATAAGAAGGTCCAAGGGATACAGTAAACATGAAGTGAAGCATCGGAATCCAAAACCAGACTCGCACGAGAGGTTCAAATCATAGAAAGTTAGAGTGTCAGTCCTCTTTTACTTAAGTCGGCATTGTGCCGTTTGTATTAAATTCGGATGAAATTTCTGTGTTTCATCGTCAATAAGAAGGTCCAAGGGATACAGTAAACCTGAAGTGAAGCATCAGAATCTAAAACTGGACTCACAGGAGAGGTTCAAATCATAAAAAAGAGAGTGTGTCAGTCCTCTTGTACTTAAGTCGCCATTGTGCCTTTTGTATTAAATTCGGATGCAATTACTGTGTTTCATCGTCAATATGAAGGTCCAAGGGATACAGTAAACCTGAAGTGCAGCATCGGAATCTAAAACTAGACTCACAGGAGAGGTTCAAATCATAGAAAATTAGAATGTCAGTCCTCTTGTACTTAAGTCGCCATTGTGAATTTTGTATTAAATTCGGATGCAATTTCTGTGTTTCATCGTAAATAAGAAGGTCCAAGGGATACAGTAAACCTGTAGTGAAGCATCGGAATCTAAAACTGGACTCACAGGAGAGGTTCAAATCATTGAAAGTGAGAGTGTCAGTCCTCTTGTACTTAAGTCGCCATTGTGCCTTTTGTATTAGATTCGGATCCAATTTCTGTGTTTCATCGTTAAAAAATAGGTCCAAGGGATACAGTAAACCTGAAGTGAAACATCGGAATCTAAAACTGGACTCACAGGAGAGGTTCAAATCATAGAAAGTTAGAGTGTCATTACTCTTGTACTTAAGTCGGCATTGTGCCTTTTGTATTAAATTCGGATGCAAACTCTGTGTTTCATCGTCAATAAGAAAGTCCAAGTGATACAGTAAACCTGAAGTGAAGCATCGGAATCTGAAACTGGTCTCACATTAGAGGTTAAAATCATAGATATTGAGAGTGTCAGTCCTCTTGTACTTAAGTCGGTATTGTGCCATTTGTATTAAATTCGGGTGCAATTTCTGTGTTTCATCGTCAGTAAGAAGGTCCAAGGGATACAGTAAACCTGAAGTGAAGCATCGGAATCTAAAACTGGACTCACAGGAAAGTTTCAAATCATAGAAAGTTACAGTGTCAGTCCTCTTGTACTTAAGTCGGCATTGTGGCATTTGTATTAAATTCGGATGCAATTTCTGTGTTTCATCGTCAATAAGAAGGTCCAAGGGATATAGTAAACCTGAAGTGAAGCATCGGAATCTAAAACTGGACTCACGGGAGAGGTTCAAATCATAGAAAGTTAGAGTGTAAGTCCTCTTGTACTTAAGTCGGCATTGTGCCTTTTGTATTAAATTCGGATGCAATTTCTGTGTTTCATTGTCAATAAGAAGGTCCAGGGGATACAGTAAACCTGAAGTGAAGCATCGGAATCCAAAACTAGACTAGCACGAGAGGTTCAAATCATAGAAAGTTAGAGTGTTTGTCCTCTTTTACTTAAGTCGGCATTGTGCCTTTTGTATTAAATTCCGATGCAATTTCTATGTTTCATCGTCAATAAGAAGGTGCAAGGTATACAGTAAACCTGGAGTGAAGCATCGGAAATTAAAACCGGACTCACAGGAGAGGTTCAAATCATAGAAAGAGAGAGTGTCAGTCCTCTTGTACTTAAGTCGGCATTGTGCCATTTGTATTAAATTCGGATGCAATTCCTGTGTTTCATAGTCAATAAGAAGGTCCAAGGGATACAGGAAACCTGAAGTGAAACAACGGAATCTAAAACTGGACTCACAGGAGAGATTCAAATCATTGAAAGTTAGAGTGTCACTCCTCTTGTACTTAAGTCGGTATTGTGCCTTTTGTATTAAATTCGGATGCAATTTCTGTGTTTTATCGCCAATAAGAAGGTCCAAGGTATACAGTAAACCTGAAGTGAAGCATCGGAATCTAAAACTGGACTCAAAGGGGAGGTTCGAATCATAGAAAGTTAGAGTGTCAGTCCTCTTTTACTTAAGTCGGCATTGTGCCGTTTGTATTAAATTCGGATGAAATTTCTGTGTTTCATCGTCAATAAGAAGGTCCAAGGGATACAGTAAACCTGAAGTGAAGCATCAGAATCTAAAACTGGACTCACAGGAGAGGTTCAAATCATAAAAAAGAGAGTGTGTCAGTCCTCTTGTACTTAAGTCGCCATTGTGCCTTTTGTATTAAATTCGGATGCAATTACTGTGTTTCATCGTCAATATGAAGGTCCAAGGGATACAGTAAACCTGAAGTGAAGCATCGGAATCTAAAACTAGACTCACAGGAGAGGTTCAAATCATAGAAAATTAGAATGTCAGTCCTCTTGTACTTAAGTCGCCATTGTGAATTTTGTATTAAATTCGGATGCAATTTCTGTGTTTCATCGTAAATAAGAAGGTCCAAGGGATACAGTAAACCTATAGTGAAGCATCGGAATCTAAAACTGGACTCACAGGAGAGGTTCAAATCATAGAAAGTGAGAGTGTGAGTCCTCTTGTACTTAAGTCGGCATTGAACCATTTGTATTAAATTCGGATGCAAACACTGTGTTTCATCGTCAATAAGAAGGTCCAAGGGATACAGTAAACCTGAAGTGAAGCTTCGGAATCTAAAACTGGACTTACAGGAGAGGTTCAAATCATAGAAAGTGAGAGTGTCAGTCCTCTGGTACTTAAGTCGGTATTGTGCCTTTTGAATTTAATTCCGATGCAATTTCTGTGTTTCATCGTCAATAAGAATTTACATGGTATACAGTAAACCTGAAGTGAAGCATCGGAATCTGAAACTGGACTCACAGGAGAGGTTCAAATCATTGAAAGTGAGAGTGTCAGTCCCCTTGTAGTTAAGTCCCCATTGTGCCTTCTGTATTAAATTCGGATCCAATTTCTGTGTTTCATCGTCAATAAGAAGGTCCAAGGGATACAGTAAAACTGAAGTGAAACATCGGAATCTAAAACTGGACTCACAGGAGCGGTTCAAATCATAGAAAGTTATAGTGTCATTACTCTTGTACTTAAGTCGGCATTGTGCCTTTTGTATTAAATTCGGATGCAAACTCTGTGTTTCATCGTCAATAAGAAGGTCCCAGTGATACAGTAAACCTGAAGTGAAGCATCGGAATCTAAAACTGGTCTCACATAGAGGTTAAAATCATAGATAGTGAGAGTGTCAGTCCTCTTGTACTTAAGTCGGTATTGTGCCATTTGTATTAAATTCGGGTGCAATTTCTGTATTTCATCGTCAGTAAGAAGGTCCAAGGGATACAGTAAACCTGAAGTGAAGCATCGGAATCTAAAACTGGACTCACAGGAAAGGTTCAAATCGTAGAAAGTGACAGTGTCAGTCCTCTTGTACTTAAGTCGGCATTGTGGCATTTGTATTAAATTCGGATGCAATTTCTGTGTTTCATCGTAAATAAGAAGGTCCAAGGGATATAGTAAACCTGAAGTGAAGCATCGGAATCTAAAACTGGACTCACGGGAGAGGCTCAAATCATAGAAATTTAGAGTGTTTGTCCTCTTTTACATAAGTCGGCATTGTGCCTTTTGTATTAAATTCCGATGCAATTTCTATGTTTCATCGTCAATAAGAAGGTGCAAGGTATACTGTAAACCTGGAGTGAAGCATCGGAAATTAAAACCGGACTCACAGGAGAGGTTCAAATCATAGAAAGAGAGAGTGTCAGTCCTCTTGTACTTATGTCGGCATTGTGCCATTTGTATTAAATTCGGATGCAATTCCTGTGTTTCATAGTCAATAAGAAGGTCCAAGGGATACAGGAAACCTGAAGTGAAACATCGGAATCTAAAACTGGACTCACAGGAGAGATTCAAATCATAGAAAGTTAGAGTGTCACTCCTCTTGTACTTAAGTCGATATTGTGCCTTTTGTATTAAATTCGGATGCAATTTCTGTGTTTTATCGTCAATAAGACGGTCCAAGGTATACAGTAAACCTGAAGTGAAGCATCGTAATGTAAAACTGGACTTGCAGGAGAGGTTCAAATCATAGAAAGTTAGAGTGTCAGTCCTCTTTTACTTAAGTCGGCATTGTGCCTTTTGTATTAAATTCGGATGAAATTTCTGTGTTTCATCGTCAATAAGAAGGTCCAAGGGATACAGTAAACCTGAAGTGAAGCATCAGAATCTAAAACTGGACTCACAGGAGAGGTTCAAATCATAGAAAGAGAGTGTGTCAGTCCTCTTGTACTTAAGTCGCCATTGCGCCTTTTGTATTAAATTCGGATGCAATTACTGTGTTTCATCGTCAATAAGAAGGTCCAAGGGATACAGTAAACCTGAAGTGACGCATCGGAATCCAAAACTAGACTCACAGGAGAGGTTCAAATCATAGAAAGTTAGAATGTCAGTCCTCTTGTACTTAAGTCGCTATTGTGATTTTTGTATTAAATTCGGATGCAATTTCTGTGTTTCATCGTCAATAAGAAGGTCCAAGGGATACAGTAAACCTGTAGTGAAGCATCGGAATCTAAAACTGGACTCACAGGAGAGGATCAAATCATTGGAAGTTAGAGTGTCAGTCCTCTTGTACTTAAGTCGGCTTTGTACCTTTTGTATTAAATTCGGATGCAATTACTGTGTTTCATCGTCAATAAGAGGGTCCAAGGGATACAGTAAACCTGAAGTGAAGCTTCGGAATCAAAAACTGGACTCACAGGAGAGGTTCAAATCATAGAAAGTGAGAGTGTCAGTCCTCTTGTACTTAAGTCGGCATTGTGCCTTTTGAATTTAATTCCTATGCAATTTCTGTGTTTCATCGTCAATAAGAAGGTACAAGGTATACAGTAAACCTGAAGTGAAGCATCGGAATCTGAAACTGGACTCACAGGAGAGGTTCGAATCATTGAAAGTGAGAGTGTCAGTCCTCTTGTACTTAAGTCGCCATTGTGCCTTTTGTATTAAATTCGGATCCAATTTCTGTGTTTCATCGTCAATAAGAAGGTCCAAGGGATACAGTAAACCTGAAGTGAAACATCGGAATCTAAAACTGGACTCACAGGAGGGGTATAAATCATAGAAAGTTATAGTGTCATTACTCTTGTACTTAAGTCGGCATTGTGCCTTTTGTATTAAATTCGGATGCAAACTTTGTGTTTCATCGTCAATAAGAAGGTCCAAGGGATATAGTAAACCTGAAGTGAAGCATCGGAATCCTAAACTGGACCCACGGGAGTGGTCAAATCATAGAATGTTAGAGTGTCAGTCCTCTTTTACTTAAGTCGGCATTGTGGGTTTTGTATTAAATTCCGATGCAATTTCTATGTTTCATCGTCAATAAGAAGGTGCAAGGTATACAGTAAACCTGGAGTGAAGCATCGGAAATTAAAACCGGACTCACAGGAGAGGTTCAAATCATAGAAAGAGAGAGTGTCAGTCCTCTTGTACTTAAGTCGGCATTGTGCCATTTGTATTAAATTCGGATGCCATTCCTGTGTTTCATAGTCAATAAGAATGTCCAAGGGATACAGGAAACCTGAAGTGAAACATTGGAATCTGAAACTGGACTCACAGAAGAGGTTCAAATCATAGAAAGAGAGTGTGTCAGTCCTCTTGTACTTAAGTCGCCATTGTGCCTTTTGTATTAAATTCGGATGCAATTACTGTGCTTCATCGTCAATAAGAAGGTCCAAGGATACAGTAAACTTGACGTGAAGCATCGGATTCTTAAACTGGACTCACAGGAGAGGTTCAAATCGTAGAAAGTTAGTGTGTCAGTCCACTTGTACTTAAGTCGGCATTGTACCTTTTGTATTTAATTCGTATGTAAACTCTGTTTTTCATCGTCAGTAAGCAGGTCCAAGGGATACAGCAAACCTGAAGTGAAGCATCGGAATCTAAAACTGGATTCACAGGAGAGGTTTAAATCATAGAAAGTGAGAGTGTCAGTCCTCTTGTACTTAAGTCGGCATTGTGCCTTTTGAATTTAATTCCGATGTAATTTCTGTGTTTCATCGTCAATAAGAAGGTGCAAGGTATACAGTAAACCTGAAGTGAAGCTTCGGAATCTAAAACTGGACTCACAGGAGAGGTTCAAATAGTAGAAAGTGAGAGTGTCAGTCCTCTTCTACTTAGGTCGGCATTGTGCCTTTTGAATTAAATTCCGATGCAATTTCTGTGTTTCATCGTCAATAAGTAGGTCCAAGAGATACAGTAAACATGAAGTGAAGCATCGGAATCTAAAACTGGACTCACAGGAGAGATTCAAATCATAGAAAGTTAAAGTGTCACTCCTCTTGTACATAAGTCGGTATTGTGCCTTTTGTATTAAATTCGGATGCAATTTCTGTGTTTCATCGTCAATAAGAAGGTCCAAGGGATACAGTAAACCTGAAGTGAAGCATCGGAATCTAAAACTGGACCCACAGGAGAGGTTCAAATCATAGAAAGTGAGAGTGTCAATCCTCTTGTACTTAATTCGGCATTGTGCCTTTTGAATTTAATTCCGATGCAATTTCTGTGTTTCATCGTTAATAAGAAGGAGCAAGGTATACAGTAAACCTGAAGTGAAGCATCGGAATCTGAAACTAGACTCACATGAAAGGTTCAAATCATAGAAAGTGAGAGTGTCAGTCCTCTTGTACTTAAGTCGCCATTGTGTCTTTTGTATTAAATTCGGATCCAATTTCTGTGTTTCATCGTCAATAAGAAGGTCCAAGGGATACAGTAAACCTGAAGTGAAGCATCGGAATCTAAAACTGGACGCACAGGAGGGGTTCAAATCATAGATAGTGAGAGTGTCAGTCCTCTTGTACTTAAGTCGGTATTGTGCCATTTGTATTAAATTCGGGTGCATTTTCTGTGTTTCATCGTCAATAAGAAGGTCCAAGGGATACAGTAAACCTGAAGTGAAGCATCAGAATCTAAAACTGGACTCACAGGAAAGGTTCAAATCATAGAAAGTGACAGTGTCAGTCCTCTTGTACTTAATTCGCCATTGTGCCTTTTGTATTAAATTCGGATGCAATTTCTGTGATTCATCGTCATTAAGAAGGTCCAAGGGATACAGTAAACCTGAAGTGAAGCATCGGATTCTTAAACTGGACCCACAGCAGAGGTTCAAAACATAGAAAGTTAGTGTGTCAGTCCTCTTGTACTTAAGTCGGCATTGTACCTTTTGTATTAAATTCGGATTCAAACTCTGTGTGTCATCGTCAATAAGAAGGTCCAAGGGATACAGTAAACCTGAAGTGAGGCATCGGATTCTTAAACTGGACTCACAGGAGAGGTTCAAATCATAGACAGTTAGTGTGTCAGTCCTCTTGTACTTAAGTCGGCATTGTGCCTTTTGTATTTAATTCCGATGCAATTTCTGTCTTTCACCGTCAATAAGAAGGTGCAGGGTATACAGTAAACCTGAAGTGAAGCATCGGAATCTAAAACTGGACTCACAGGAGAGGTTCAAATCATAGAAAGTTAGAGTGTCAGTTCTCTTGTACTTAAGTCGGCATTGTGCCTTTTGTATTAAATTCGGATGCAAACTCTGTGTTTCATCGTCAATAAGAAGGTCCAAGGGATACAGTAATCCTGAAGTGAAGCATCAGAATCTAAAACTGGACTCACAGGAGAGGTTCAAATCATAGAAAGTTATAGTGTCAGTCCTCTTGTACTTTAGTCGGCATTGTAATTTTTGAATTTAATTCCGATGCAATTTCTGTGTTTCATCGTCAATAAGAAGGAGCAAGGTATACAGTAAACCTGAAGTGAAGCATCGGATTCTTAAACTGGACTCACAGCAGAGGTTCAAAACATAGAAAGTTAGTGTGTCAGTCCTCTTGTACTTAAGTAGGCATTGTACCTTTTGTATTAAATTCGGATTCAAACTCTGTGTTTCATCGTCAATAAGAAGGTCCAAGGGATACAGTAAACCTGAAGTGAGGCATCGGATTCTTAAACTGGACTCACAGGAGAGGTTCAAATCATAGACAGTTAGTGTGTCAGTCCTCTTGTACTTAAGTCGGCATTGTGCCTTTTGTATTAAATTCCGATGCAATTCCTATGTTTCATCGTCAATAAGAAGGTGCAAGGTATACAGTAAACCTGGAGTGAAGCATCGGAATTTAAAACCGGACTCACAGGAGAGGTTCAAATCATAGAAAGAGAGAGTGTCAGTCCTCTTGTACTTAAGTCGGCATTGTGCTATTTGTATTAAATTCGGATGCAAATCCTGTGTTTCATAGTCAATAAGAAGGTCCAAGGGAAACAGTAAACCTGAAGTGAAACATCGGAATCTAAAACTGGACTCACAGGAGAGATTCAAATCATAGAAAGTTAGAGTGGCACTCCTCTTGTACTTAAGTCGGCGTTGTGCCTTTTTAATTTAATTCCGATGCAATTTCTGTGTTTCATCGTCAATAAGAAGGAGCAAGGTATACAGTAAACCTGAAGTGAAGCATCGGAATCTGAAACTGGACTCACAGGAAAGGTTCAAATCATTGAAAGTGAGAGTGTCAGTCCTCTTGTACTTATGTTGGCATTGTGCCTTTTGTATTAAATTCCGATGCAATTCCTCTGTTTCATCGTCAATAAGAAGGTCCAAGGGATACAGTAAACCTGAAGTGAAGCTTCGGAATCTAAAACTGGACTTACAGGAGAGGTTCAAATCATAGAAAGTGAGAGTGTCAGTCCTCTGGTACTTAAGTCGGTATTGTGCCTTTTGAATTTAATTCCGATGCAATTTCTGTGTTTCATCGTCAATAAGAATTTACATGGTATACAGTAAACCTGAAGTGAAGCATATGAATCTGAAACTGGACTCACAGGAGAGGTTCAAATCATTGAAAGTGAGAGTGTCAGTCCCCTTGTACTTAAGTCCCCATTGTGCCTTTTGTATTAAATTCGGATCCAATTTCTGTGTTTCATCGTCAATAAGAAGGTCCAAGGGATACAGTAAAACTGAAGTGAAACATCGGAATCTAAAACTGGACTCACAGGAGCGGTTCAAATCATAGAAAGTTATAGTGTCATTACTCTTGTACTTAAGTCGGCATTGTGCCTTTTGTATTAAATTCGGATGCAAACTCTGTGTTTCATCGTCAATAAGAAGGTCCAAGTGATACAGTAAACCTGAAGTGAAGCATCGGAATCTAAAACTGGTCTCACATAGAGGTTAAAATCATAGATAGTGAGAGTGTCAGTCCTCTTGTACTTAAGTCGGTATTGTGCCATTTGTATTAAATTCGGGTGCAATTTCTGTATTTCATCGTCAGTAAGAAGGTCCAAGGGATACAGTAAACCTGAAGTGAAGCATCGGAATCTAAAACTGGACTCACAGGAAAGGTTCAAATCATAGAAAGTGACAGTGTCAGTCCTCTTGTACTTAAGTCGGCATTGTGGCATTTGTATTAAATTCGGATGCAATTTCTGTGTTTCATCGTAAATAAGAAGGTCCAAGGGATATAGTAAACCTGAAGTGAAGCATCGGAATCTAAAACTGGACTCACGGGAGAGGCTCAAATCATAGAAATTTAGAGTGTTTGTCCTCTTTTACATAAGTCGGCATTGTGCCTTTTGTATTAAATTCCGATGCGATTTCTATGTTTCATCGTCAATAAGAAGGTGCAAGGTATACAGTAAACCTGGAGTGAAGCATCGGAAATTAAAACCGGACTCACAGGAGAGGTTCAAATCATAGAAAGAGAGAGTGTCAGTCCTCTTGTACTTATGTCGGCATTGTGCCATTTGTATTAAATTCGGATGCAATTCCTGTGTTTCATAGTCAATAAGAAGGTCCAAGGGATACAGGAAACCTGAAGTGAAACATCGGAATCTAAAACTGGACTCACAGGAGAGATTCAAATCATAGAAAGTTAGAGTGTCACTCCTCTTGTACTTAAGTCGATATTGTGCCTTTTGTATTAAATTCGGATGCAATTTCTGTGTTTTATCGTCAATAAGACGGTCCAAGGTATACAGTAAACCTGAAGTGAAGCATCGTAATGTAAAACTGGACTTGCAGGAGAGGTTCAAATCATAGAAAGTTAGAGTGTCAGTCCTCTTTTACTTAAGTCGGCATTGTGCCTTTTGTATTAAATTCGGATGAAATTTCTGTGTTTCATCGTCAATAAGAAGGTCCAAGGGATACAGTAAACCTGAAGTGAAGCATCAGAATCTAAAACTGGACTCACAGGAGAGGTTCAAATCATAGAAAGAGAGTGTGTCAGTCCTCTTGTACTTAAGTCGCCATTGCGCCTTTTGTATTAAATTCGGATGCAATTACTGTGTTTCATCGTCAATAAGAAGGTCCAAGGGATACAGTAAACCTGAAGTGACGCATCGGAATCCAAAACTAGACTCACAGGAGAGGTTCAAATCATAGAAAGTTAGAATGTCAGTCCTCTTGTACTTAAGTCGCTATTGTGATTTTTGTATTAAATTCGGATGCAATTTCTGTGTTTCATCGTCAATAAGAAGGTCCAAGGGATACAGTAAACCTGTAGTGAAGCATCGGAATCTAAAACTGGACTCACAGGAGAGGATCAAATCATAGGAAGTTAGAGTGTCAGTCCTCTTGTACTTAAGTCGGCTTTGTACCTTTTGTATTAAATTCGGATGCAATTACTGTGTTTCATCGTCAATAAGAGGGTCCAAGGGATACAGTAAACCTGAAGTGAAGCTTCGGAATCAAAAACTGGACTCACAGGAGAGGTTCAAATCATAGAAAGTGAGAGTGTCAGTCCTCTTGTACTTAAGTCGGCATTGTGCCTTTTGAATTTAATTCCTATGCAATTTCTGTGTTTCATCGTCAATAAGAAGGTACAAGGTATACAGTAAACCTGAAGTGAAGCATCGGAATCTGAAACTGGACTCACAGGAGAGGTTCAAATCATTGAAAGTGAGAGTGTCAGTCCTCTTGTACTTAAGTCGCCATTGTGCCTTTTGTATTAAATTCGGATCCAATTTCTGTGTTTCATCGTCAATAAGAAGGTCCAAGGGATACAGTAAACCTGAAGTGAAACATCGGAATCTAAAACTGGACTCACAGGAGGGGTATAAATCATAGAAAGTTATAGTGTCATTACTCTTGTACTTAAGTCGGCATTGTGCCTTTTGTATTAAATTCGGATGCAAACTTTGTGTTTCATCGTCAATAAGAAGGTCCAAGGGATATAGTAAACCTGAAGTGAAGCATCGGAATCCTAAACTGGACCCACGGGAGTGGTCAAATCATAGAATGTTAGAGTGTCAGTCCTCTTTTACTTAAGTCGGCATTGTGGGTTTTGTATTAAATTCCGATGCAATTTCTATGTATCATCGTCAATAAGAAGGTGCAAGGTATACAGTAAACCTGGAGTGAAGCATCGGAAATTAAAACCGGACTCACAGGAGAGGTTCAAATCATAGAAAGAGAGAGTGTCAGTCCTCTTGTACTTAAGTCGGCATTGTGCCATTTGTATTAAATTCGGATGCAATTCCTGTGTTTCATAGTCAATAAGAATGTCCAAGGGATACAGGAAACCTGAAGTGAAACATTGGAATCTGAAACTGGACTCACAGAAGAGGTTCAAATCATAGAAAGAGAGTGTGTCAGTCCTCTTGTACTTAAGTCGCCATTGTGCCTTTTGTATTAAATTCGGATGCAATTACTGTGCTTCATCGTCAATAAGAAGGTCCAAGGATACAGTAAACTTGACGTGAAGCATCGGATTCTTAAACTGGACTCACAGGAGAGGTTCAAATCGTAGAAAGTTAGTGTGTCAGTCCACTTGTACTTAAGTCGGCATTGTACCTTTTGTATTTAATTCGTATGTAAACTCTGTTTTTCATCGTCAGTAAGCAGGTCCAAGGGATACAGCAAACCTGAAGTGAAGCATCGGAATCTAAAACTGGACTCACAGGAGAGGTTTAAATCATAGAAAGTGAGAGTGTCAGTCCTCTTGTACTTAAGTCGGCATTGTGCCTTTTGAATTTAATTCCGATGTAATTTCTGTGTTTCATCGTCAATAAGAAGGTGCAAGGTATACAGTAAACCTGAAGTGAAGCTTCGGAATCTAAAACTGGACTCACAGGAGAGGTTCAAATAGTAGAAAGTGAGAGTGTCAGTCCTCTTCTACTTAGGTCGGCATTGTGCCTTTTGAATTAAATTCCGATGCAATTTCTGTGTTTCATCGTCAATAAGTAGGTCCAAGAGATACAGTAAACATGAAGTGAAGCATCGGAATCTAAAACTGGACTCACAGGAGAGATTCAAATCATAGAAAGTTAAAGTGTCACTCCTCTTGTACATAAGTCGGTATTGTGCCTTTTGTATTAAATTCGGATGCAATTTCTGTGTTTCATCGTCAATAAGAAGGTCCAAGGGATACAGTAAACCTGAAGTGAAGCATCGGAATCTAAAACTGGACTCACAGGAGAGGTTCAAATCATAGAAAGTGAGAGTGTCAATCCTCTTGTACTTAATTCGGCATTGTGCCTTTTGAATTTAATTCCGATGCAATTTCTGTGTTTCATCGTTAATAAGAAGGAGCAAGGTATACAGTAAACCTGAAGTGAAGCATCGGAATCTGAAACTAGACTGACATGAAAGGTTCAAATCATAGAAAGTGAGAGTGTCAGTCCTCTTGTACTTAAGTCGCCATTGTGTCTTTTGTATTAAATTCGGATCCAATTTCTGTGTTTCATCGTCAATAAGAAGGTCCAAGGGATACAGTAAACCTGAAGTGAAGCATCGGAATCTAAAACTGGACGCACAGGAGGGGTTCAAATCATAGATAGTGAGAGTGTCAGTCCTCTTGTACTTAAGTCGGTATTGTGCCATTTGTATTAAATTCGGGTGCATTTTCTGTGTTTCATCGTCAATAAGAAGGTCCAAGGGATACAGTAAACCTGAAGTGAAGCATCAGAATCTAAAACTGGACTCACAGGAAAGGTTCAAATCATAGAAAGTGACAGTGTCAGTCCTCTTGTACTTAATTCGCCATTGTGCCTTTTGTATTAAATTCGGATGCAATTTCTGTGATTCATCGTCATTAAGAAGGTCCAAGGGATACAGTAAACCTGAAGTGAAGCATCGGATTCTTAAACTGGACCCACAGCAGAGGTTCAAAACATAGAAAGTTAGTGTGTCAGTCCTCTTGTACTTAAGTCGGCATTGTACCTTTTGTATTAAATTCGGATTCAAACTCTGTGTTTCATCGTCAATAAGAAGGTCCAAGGGATACAGTAAACCTGAAGTGAGGCATCGGATTCTTAAACTGGACTCACAGGAGAGGTTCAAATCATAGACAGTTAGTGTGTCAGTCCTCTTGTACTTAAGTCGGCATTGTGCCTTTTGTATTTAATTCCGATGCAATTTCTGTCTTTCATCGTCAATAAGAAGGTGCAGGGTATACAGTAAACCTGAAGTGAAGCATCGGAATCTAAAACTGGACTCACAGGAGAGGTTCAAATCATAGAAAGTTAGAGTGTCAGTTCTCTTGTACTTAAGTCGGCATTGTGCCTTTTGTATTAAATTCGGATGCAAACTCTGTGTTTCATCGTCAATAAGAAGGTCCAAGGGATACAGTAAACCTGAAGTGAAGCATCAGAATCTAAAACTGGACTCACAGGAGAGGTTCAAATCATAGAAAGTTATAGTGTCAGTCCTCTTGTACTTTAGTCGGCATTGTGATTTTTGAATTTAATTCCGATGCAATTTCTGTGTTTCATCGTCAATAAGAAGGAGCAAGGTATACAGTAAACCTGAAGTGAAGCATCGGATTCTTAAACTGGACTCACAGCAGAGGTTTAAAACATAGAAAGTTAGTGTGTCAGTCCTCTTGTACTTAAGTAGGCATTGTACCTTTTGTATTAAATTCGGATTCAAACTCTGTGTTTCATCGTCAATAAGAAGGTCCAAGGGATACAGTAAACCTGAAGTGAGGCATCGGATTCTTAAACTGGACTCACAGGAGAGGTTCAAATCATAGACAGTTAGTGTGTCAGTCCTCTTGTACTTAAGTCGGCATTGTGCCTTTTGTATTAAATTCCGATGCAATTCCTATGTTTCATCGTCAATAAGAAGGTGCAAGGTATACAATAAACCTGGAGTGAAGCATCGGAATTTAAAACCGGACTCACAGGAGAGGTTCAAATCATAGAAAGAGAGAGTGTCAGTCCTCTTGTACTTAAGTCGGCATTGTGCTATTTGTATTAAATTCGGATGCAAATCCTGTGTTTTATAGTCAATAAGAAGGTCCAAGGGAAACTGTAAACCTGAAGTGAAACATCGGAATCTAAAACTGGACTCACAGGAGAGATTCAAATCATAGAAAGTTAGAGTGGCACTCCTCTTGTACTTAAGTCGGCGTTGTGCCTTTTTAATTTAATTCCGATGCAATTTCTGTGTTTCATCGTCATTAAGAAGGAGCAAGGTATACAGTAAACCTGAAGTGAAGCATCGGAATCTGAAACTGGACTCACAGGAAAGGTTCAAATCATTGAAAGTGAGAGTGTCAGTCCTCTTGTACTTATGTTGGCATTGTGCCTTTAGTATTAAATTCCGATGCAATTCCTCTGTTTCATCGTCAATAAGAAGGTGCAAGGTATACAGTAAACCTGGAGTGAAGCATCGGAATTTAAAACCGGACTCACAGGAGAGGTTCAAATAATAGAAAGAGAGAGTGTCAGTCCTCTTGTACTTAAGTCGGCATTGTGCTATTTGTATTAAATTCGGATGCAATTCCTGTGTTTCATAGTCAATAAGAAGGTCCAAGGGATACAGTAAACCTGAAGTGAAACATCGGAATCTAAAACTGGACTCACAGGAGAGATTCAAATCATAGAAAGTTAGAGTGTCACTCCTCTTGTACTTAAGTCGCCATTGTGATTTTTGTATTAAATTCGGATGCAAGTTCTGTGTTTCATCGTCAATAAGAAGGTCCAAGGGATACTTAAACCTGTAGTGAAGCATCGGAATCTAAAACTGGACTCACAGGAGAGGTTCAAGTCATAGAAAGTTAGAGTGTCAGTCCTCTTGTACTTAAGTCGGCATTGAACCTTTTGTGTCAAATTCGGATGCAAACACTGTGTTTCATCGTCAATAAGAAGGTCCAAGGGATACAGTAAACCTGAAGTGAAGCATCGGAATCTAAAACTGGACTCACAGGAGAGGTTCAAATCATAGAAAGTGAGAGTGTCAGTCCTCTTGTACTTAATTCGGCATTGTGCCTTTTGAATTTAATGATAATGCAATTTCTGTGTTTCATCGTTAATAAGAAGGAGCAAGGTATACAGTAAACCTGAAGTGAAGCATCGGAATCTGAAACTAGACTCACATGAAAGGTTCAAATCATAGAAAGTGAGAGTGTCAGTCCTCTTGTACTTAAGTCGCCATTGTGCCTTTTGTATTAAATTCGGATCCAATTTCTGTGTTTCATCGTCAATAAGAAGGTCCAAGGGATACAGTAAACCTGAAGTGAAGCATCGGAATCTAAAACTGGACGCACAGGAGGGGTTCAAATCATAGATAGTGAGAGTGTCAGTCCTCTTGTACTGAAGTCGGTATTGTGCCATTTGTATTAAATTCGGGTGCATTTTCTGTGTTTCATCGTCAATAAGAAGGTCCAAGGGATACAGTAAACCTGAAGTGAAGCAACAGAATCTAAAACTGGACTCACAGGAAAGGTTCAAATCATAGAAAGTGACAGTGTCAGTCCTCTTGTACTTAAGTCTGCAATGTGGCATTTGTATTAAATTCGGATGCAATTTCTGTGTTTCATCGTCAATAAGAAGATCCAATGGATATAGTAAACCTGAAATGAAGCATCGGAATCTAAAACTGGACTCACGGGAGAGGTTCAAATCATAGAAAGTTAGAGTGTCAGTCCTCTTGTACTTAAGATGGCATTGTGCCTTTTGTATTAAATTCGAATGCAATTTCTGTGTTTCATCGTCAATAAGAAGGTCCAAGGGATACAGTAAACCTGTAGTGAAGCATCAGAATCTAAAACTAGACTCACAGGAGAGGTTCAAATCATAGAGAGTTAGAGTGTTTGTCCTCTTTTACTTAAGTCGGCATTGTGCCTTTTGTATTAAATTCCGATGCAATTTCTATGTTTCATCGTCAATAAGAAGGTGCAAGGTATACAGTAAACCTGGAGTGAAGCATCGGAATTTAAAACCGGACTCACAGGGGAGGTTCAAATCATAGAAAGAGAGAGTGTCGGTCCTCTTGTACTTAAGTCGGTATTGAGTCATTTGTATTACATTCGGATGCAATTTCTGTGTTTCATCGTCAATAAGGAAGTCCAAGGGATACAGTAAACCTGAAGTGAAGCATCGGAATCTAAAACTGGACTCACAGGATATGTTCAAATCATAGAAAGTGAGAGTGTCAGTCCAATTGTACTTAAGTCGGCATTGTGATTTTTGTATTAAACTTGGATGCAATTTCTGTGTTTCATCGTCAATAAGAAGGTCCAAGGGATACAGTAAACCTGAAGTGATGCATCGGAATCTAACACTGGACTCACAGAAGAGCTTCAAATCATAGAAAGTGAGAGTGTCAGTCCTCTTGTACTTAAATCGCCATTGTGATTTTTGTATTAAATTCGGATGCAAACACTGTGTTTCATCGTCAATAAGAAGGTCCAAGGGATACAGTAAACCTGAAGTGAAGCTTCGGAAACTAAAAACTGGACTCACAGGAGAGGTTCAAATCATAGAAAGTGAGAGTGTCAGTCCCCTTGTACTTAAGTCGGCATTGTGCGTTTTGAATTTAATTCCGATGCAATTTCTGTGTTTCATCGTCAATAAGAAGGTGCAAGGTATACAGGAAACCTGAAGTGAAGCATCGGAATCTGAAACTGGACTCACAGGAAAGGTTAAAATCATTGAAAGTGAGAGTGTCAGTCCTGTTGTACTTACGTCGGCATTGTGCCTTTTGTATTAAATTCCGATGCAATTCCAATGTTTCATCGTCAATAAGAAGGTGCAAGGTATACAGTAAACCTGGAGTGAAGCATCGGAACTTAAAACCGGACTCACAGGAGAGGTTCAAATCATAGAAAGTTAGAGTGTCAGTCCTCTTGTACTTAAGTCGGCATTGTGCTATTTGTATTAAATTCGTATGCAATTCCTGTGTTTCATAGTCAATAAGAAGGTCCCAGGGATACTGTAAACCTGAAGTGAAACATCGGAATCTAAAACTGGACTCACAGGAGAGATTCAAATCATAGAAAGTTAGAGTGTCACTCCTCTTGTACTTAAGTCGGTATTGTGCCTTTTGGATTAAGTTCGGATGCAATTTCTGTGTTTTATCGTCAATAAGAAGGTCCAAGGTATACAGTAAACCTGAAGTGAAGCATCGGTATCTAAAACTGGACTTGCAGGAGAGGTTCAAATCATAGAAAGTTAGAAAGTCAGTCCTCTTGTACTTAAGTCGACATTGTGTCTTTTGTATTAAATTCGGATCCAATATCTGTGTTTCATCGTCAATAAGAAGGTCAAGGCATACAGTAAACGTGAAGTGAAGCATCGGAATCTATAACTGGACGCACAGGGGGGGGTCAAATCATAGATAGTGAGAGTGTCAGTCCTCTTGTACTTAAGTCGGTATTGTGCCATTTGTATTAAATTCGGGTGCAATTTCTGTGTTTCATCGTCAATAAGAAGGTATAGGTATACAGTAAACCTGAAGTGAAGCATCGGAATCTAAAACTGGACTTGTAGGAGGGGTCAAATCATAGAAAGTTAGAGTGTCAGTCCTCTTTTACTTAAGTTGGCATTGTGCTTTTTGTATTAAATTCGGATGAAATTTCTGTGTTTCATCGTCAATAAGGAGGTCCAAGGGATACAGTTAACCTGAAGTGAAGCATCAGAATCTAAAACTGGACTCACAGGAGAGGTTCAAATCATAGAAAGAGAGAGTGTCAGTCCTCTTGTACTTAAGTCGCCATTGTGCCTTTTGTAATAAATTCGGATGCAATTTCTGTGTTTCATCGTCATTAAGAAGGTCCAAGGGATACAGTAAACCTGAAGTGAAGCATCGGATTCTTAAACTGGACTCACAGCAGAGGTTCAAAACATAGGAAGTTACTGTGTCAGTCCTCTTGTACTTAAGTCGGCATTGTACCTTTTGTATTAAATTCGGATTCAAACTCTGTGTTTCATCGTCAATAAGTAGGTCCAAGGGATACAGTAAACCTGAAGTGAGGCATCGGATTCTTAAACTGGACTCACAGGAGAGGTTCAAATCATAGACAGTTAGTGTGTCAGTCCTCTTGTACTTAAGTCGGCATTGTGCCTTTTGAATTTAATTCCGATGCCATTTCTGTCTTTCATCGTCAATAAGAAGGTGCAGGGTATACAGTAAACCTGAAGTGAAGCATCGGAATCTAAAACTGGACTCACAGGAGAGGTTCAAATGATAGAAAGTTAGAGTGTCAGTCCTCTTGTACGTATGTTGGCATTGTGCCTTTTGTGTTAAATTCCGATGCAATTCCTCTGTTTCATCGTCAATAAGAAGGTGCAAGGTATACAGTAAACCTGGAGTGAAGCATCGGAATTTAAAACCGGACTCACAGGAGAGGTTCAAATAATAGAAAGAGAGAGTGTCAGTAATCTTGTACTTAAGTCGGCATTGCGCTATTTGTATTAAATTCGGATGCAATTCCTGTGTTTCATAGTCAATAAGAAGGTCCAAGCGATACAGTAAACCTGAAGTGAAACATCGGAATCTAAAACTGGACTCACAGGAGAGATTCAAATCATAGAAAGTTAGAGTATCACTCCTCTTGTACTTAAGTCGGTATTGTGCCATTTGTATTAAATTCGGGTGCATTTTCTGTGTTTCAACGTCAATAAGAAGGTCCAAGGGATACAGTAAACCTGAAGTGAAGCATCAGAATCTAAAACCGGACTCACAGGAAAGGTTCAAATCATAGAAAGTGACAGTGTCAGTCCTCTTGTACTTAAGTCTGCAATGTGGCATTTGTATTAAATTCGGATGCAATTTCTGTGTTTCATCGTCAATAAGAAGATCCAATGGATATAGTAAACCTGAAGTGAAGCATCGGAATCTAAAACTGGACTCACGGGAGAGGTTCAAATCATAGAAAGTTAGAGTGTCAGTCCTCTTGTACTTAAGTTGGCATTGTGCCTTTTGTATTAAATTCGGATGCAATTTCTGTGTTTCATCGTCAATAAGAAGGTCCAAGGGATACAGTAAACCTGTAGTGAAGCATCAGAATCTAAAACTAGACTCACAGGAGAGGTTCAAATCATAGAAAGTTAGAGTGTTTGTCCTCTTTTACTTAAGTCGGCATTGTGCCTTTTGTATTAAAATCCGATGCAATTTCTATGTTTCATCGTCAATAAGAAGGTGCAAGGTATACAGTAAACCTGGAGTGAAGCATCGGAATTTAAAACCGGACTCACAGGGGAGGTTCAAATCATAGAAAGAGAGAGTGTCGGTCCTCTTGTACTTAAGTCGGTATTGTGTCATTTGTATTACATTCGGATGCAATTTCTGTGTTTCATCGTCAATAAGAAAGTCCAAGGGATACAGTAAACCTGAAGTGCAGCATCGGAATCTAAAACTGGACTCACAGGATATGTTCAAATCATAGAAAGTGAGAGTGTCAGTCCTCTTGTACTTAAGTCGGCATTGTGATTTTTGTATTAAATTCGGATGCAATTTCTGTGTTTCATCGTCAATAAGAAGGTCCATGGGATACAGTAAACCTGAAGTGATGCATCGGAATCTAACACTGGACTCACAGAAGAGCTTCAAATCATAGAAAGTGAGAGTGTCAGTCCTCTTGTACTTAAGTCGCCATTGTGATTTTTGTATTAAATTCGGATGCAATTTCTGTGTTTCATCGTCAATAAGAAGGTCCAAGGGATACAGGAAACCTGTAGTGAAGCATCGGAATCTAAAACTGGACTCACAGGAGAGTTTCAAATCGTAGAATGTTGGAGTGTCAGCCCTCTTGTACTTACGTCGGCATTGTGCCTTTTGTATTAAATTCCGATGCAATTCCAATGTTTCATCGTCAATAAGAGGGTGCAAGGTATACAGTAAACCTGGAGTGAAGCATCGGAACTTAAAACCGGACTCACAGGAGAGGTTCAAATCATAGAAAGTTAGAGTGTCAGTCCTCTTGTACTTAAGTCGGCATTGTGCTATTTGTACTAAATTCGTATGCAATTCCTGTGTTTCATAGTCAATAAGAAGGTCCAAGGGATACTGTAAACCTGAAGTGAAACATCGGAATCTAAAACTGGACTCACAGGAGAGATTTAAATCATAGAAAGTTAGAGTGTCACTCCTCTTGTACTTAAGTCGGTATTGTGAATTTTGTATTAAGTTCGGATGCAATTTCTGTGTTTTATCGTCAATAAGAAGGTCCAAGGTATACAGTAAACCTGAAGTGAAGCATCGGAATCTAAAACTGGACTTGCAGGAGAGGTTCAAATCATAGAAAGTTAGAAAGTCAGTCCTCTTGTACTTAAGTCGACATTGTGCCTTTTGTATTAAATTCGGATCCAATATCTGTGTTTCATCGTCAATAAGAACGTCCAAGGCATACAGTAAACGGGAAGTGAAGCATCGGAATCTATAACTGGACGCACAGGAGGGGTTCAAATCATAGATAGTGAGAGTGTCAGTCCTCTTGTACTGAAGTCGGCATTGTGCTTTTTGTATTAAATTCGGATGAAATTTCTGTGTTTCATCGTCAATAAGGAGGTCCAAGGGATACAGTAAACCTGAAGTGAAGCATCAGAATCTAAAACTGGACTCACAGGAGAGGTTCAAATCATAGAAAGAGAGAGTGTCAGTCCTCTTGTACTTAAGTCGCCATTGTGCCTTTTGTATTAAATTCGGATGCAATTTCTGTGTTTCATCGTCATTAAGAAGGTCCAAGGGATACAGTAAACCTGAAGTGAAGCATCGGATTCTTAAACTGGACTCACAGCAGAGGTTCAAAACATAGAAAGTTAGTGTGTCAGTCCTCTTGTACTTAAGTCGGCATTGTACCTTTTGTATTAAATTCGGATTCAAACTCTGTGTTTCATCGTCAATAAGAAGGTCCAAGGGATACAGTAAACCTGAAGTGAGGCATCGTATTCTTAAACTGGACTCACAGGAGAGGTTCAAATCATAGACAGTTAGTGTGTCAGTCCTCTTGTACTTAAGTCGGCATTGTGCCTTTTGAATTTAATTCCGATGCAATTTCTGTCTTTCATCGTCAATACGAAGGTGCAGGGTATACAGTAAACCTGAAGTGAAGCATCGGAATCTAAAACTGGACTCACAGGAGAGGTTCAAATCATAGAAAGTTAGAGTGTCAGTCCTCTTGTACTTAAGTCGCCATTGTGCCTTTTGTATTAAATTCGGATGCAATTACTGTGCTTCATCGTCAATAAGAAGGTCCAAGGATACAGTAAACTTGACGTGAAGCATCGGATTCATAAACTGGACTCACAGGAGAGGTTCAAATCATAGAAAGTTAGTGTGTCAGTCCACTTGTACTTAAGTCGGCATTGTACCTTTTGTATTTAATTCGTATGTAAACTCTGTGTTTCATCGTCAGTAAGCAGGTCCAAGGGATACAGCAAACCTGAAGTGAAGCATCGGAATCTAAAACTGGACTCACAGGAGAGGTTTAAATCATAGAAAGTGAGAGTGTCAGTCCTCTTGTACTTAAGTCGGCATTGTGCCTTTTGAATTTAATCCCGATGTAATTTCTGTGTTTCATCGTCAATAAGAAGGTGCAAGGTATACAGTAAACCTGAAGTGAAGCATCGGAATCTAAAACTGGACTCACAGGAGAGGTTCAAATAATAGAAAGTGAGAGTGTCAGTCCTCTTCTACTTAGGTCGGCATTGTGCCCTTTGAATTAAATTCCGATGCAATTTCTGTGTTTCATCGTCAATAAGTAGGTCCAAGAGATACAGTAAACATGAAGTGAAGCATCGGAATCTAAAACTGGACTCACAGGAGAGGTTCAAATCATAGAAAGTGAGAGTGTCAGTCCTCTTGTACTTAAGTCGGTATTGTGCCATTTGTATTACATTCGGATGCGATATCTGTGTTTCATCGTCAATAAGAAAGTCCAATGGATACAGTAAACCTGAAGTGAAGCATCTGAATCTAAAACTGGACTCACAGGATAGGTTCAAATCATAGAAAGTTAGAGTGTCACTCCTCTTGTACTTAAGTCGGTATTGTGCCATTTGTATTACATTCGGTTGCAATTTCTGTGTTTTATCGTCAATAAGAAAGTCCAAGGGATACAGTGAACCAGAAGTGAAGCATCGGAATCTAAAACTGGACTCACAGGATAGGTTCAAATCATAGAAAGTTAGAATCTCAGTCCTCTTGTACTTAAGTCGGCATTGTGCCTTTTGTATTAAATTCGGATGCAATTTCTGTGTTTCATCGTCAATACGAAGGTGCAAGGTATACAGTAAACCTAAAGTTAAGCATCGGAATCTAAAACTGGACTCACAGGAGAGGTTCAAATCCTAGAAAGTTAGAGTGTCAGTCCTCTTGTACTTAAGTCGGCATTGTGACATTTGTAATAAATTCGGATGCAATTTCTGTGTTTCATCGTCAATAAGAAGGACCAAGGGATACAGTAAACCTGAAGTGATGCATCGGAATCTAACACTGGACTCAGAGAAGAGTTTCAAATCATAGAAAGTGAGAGTGTCAGTCCTCTTTTACTTAAGTCGCCATTGTGATTTTTGTATTAAATTCGGATGCAATTTCTGTGTTTCATCGTCAATAAGAAGGTCCAAGGGATACAGTAAACCTTTAGTGAAGCATCGGAATCTAAAACTGGACTCTCAGGAGAGTTTCAAATCATAGAATGTTGGAGTGTCAGCCCTCTTGTACTTAAGTCGGCATTGAAACTTTTGTATTAAATTCGGATGCAAACACTGTGTTTCATCGTCAATAAGAAGGTCCAAGGGAACCAGTAAACCTGAAG
This sequence comes from Schistocerca americana, assembly GCF_021461395.2. NCBI lineage: Eukaryota > Metazoa > Arthropoda > Insecta > Orthoptera > Acrididae > Schistocerca > Schistocerca americana. Next base: position 6,042,667 of record NW_025725906.1, read on the forward strand.
TGAAGCTTCGGAATCTAAAACTGGACTCACAGGAGAGGTTCAAATCATAGAAAGTGAGAGTGTCAGTCCCCTTGTACTTAAGTCGGCATTGTGCCTTTTGAATTTAATTCAGATGCAATTTCTGTGTTTCATCGTCAATAAGAAGGTGCAAGGTATACAGTAAACCTGAAGTGAAGCATCGGAATCTGAAACTGGACTCACAGGAAAGGTTCAAATCATTGAAAGTGAGAGTGTCAGTCCTCTTGTACTTATGTCGGCATTGTGCCTTTTGTATTAAATTCCGATGCAATTCCTATGTTTCATCGTCAATAAGAAGGTGCAAGGTATACAGTAAACCTGGAGTGAAGCATCGGAATTTAAAACCGGACTCACAGGAGAGGTTCAAATCATAGAAAGAGAGAGTGTCAGTCCTCTTGTACTTAAGTCGGCATTGTGCTATTTGTATTAAATTCGGATGCAAATCCTGCGTTTCATAGTCAATAAGAAGGTCCAAGGGAAACAGTAAACCTGAAGTGAAACATCGGAATCTAAAACTGGACTCACAGGAGAGATTCAAATCATAGAAAGTTAGAGTGGCACTCCTCTTGTACTTAAGTCGGTATTGTGCCTTTTGTATTAAATTCGGATGCAATTTCTGTGTTTTATCGTCAATAAGAAGGTCCACGGTATACAGTAAACCTGAAGTGAAGCATCGGAATCTAAAACTGGACTTGCAGGAGAGGTTCAAATCATAGAAAGTTAGAAAGTCAGTCCTCTTTTACTTAAGTCGGCATTGTGCCTTTTGAATTTAATTCCGATGCAATTTCTGTGTTTCATCGTCAATAAGAAGGAGCAAGGTATACAGTAAACCTGAAGTGAAGCATCGGAATCTGAAACTGGACTCACAGGAAAGGTTCAAATCATTGAAAGTGAGAGTGTCAGTCCTCTTGTACATATGTTGGCATTGTGCCTTTTGTATAAAATTCCGATGCAATTCCTCTGTTTCATCGTCAATAAGAAGGTGCAAGGTATACAGAAAACCTGGAGTGAAGCATCGGAATTTAAAACCGGACTCACAGGAGAGGTTCAAATAATAGAAAGAGAGAGTGTCAGTCCTCTTGTACTTAAGTCGGCATTGTGCTATTTGTATTAAATTCGGATGCAATTCCTGTGTTTCATAGTCAATAAGAAGGTCCAAGGGATACAGTAAACCTGAAGTGAATCATCGGAATCTAAAACTGGACTTACAGGAGAGATTCAAATCATAGAAAGTTAGAGTGTCGCTCCTCTTGTACTTAAGTCGCCATTGTGATTTTTGTATTAAATTCGGATGCAATTTCTGTGTTTCATCGTCAATAAGAAGGTCCAAGGGATACAGTAAACCCGTAGTGAAGCATCGGAATCTAAAACTGGACTCACAGGAGAGGTTCAAATCATAGAAAGTTAGAGTGTCAGTCCTCTTGTGCTTAAGTCGGCATTGAACTTTTTGTGTTAAATTCGGATGCAAACACTGTGTTTCATCGTCAATAAGAAGGTCCAAGGGATACAGTAAACCTGAAGTGAAGCATCAGAATCTAAAACTGGACTCACAGGAAAGGTTCAAATCATAGAAAGTGACAGTGTCAGTCCTCTTGTACTTAATTCGCCATTGTGCCTTTTGTATTAAATTCGGATGCAATTTCTGTGTTTCATCGTCATTAAGAAGGTCCAAGGGATACAGTAAACCTGAAGTGAAGCATCGGATTCTTAAACTGGACTCACAGCAGAGGTTCAAAACATAGAAAGTTAGTGTGTCAGTTTTCTTGTACTTAAGTCGGCATTGTACCTTTTGTATTAAATTCGGATTCAAACTCTGTGTTTCATCGTCAATAAGAAGGTCCAAGGGATACAGTAAACCTGAAGTGAGGCATCGGATTCTTAAACTGGACTCACAGGAGAGGTTCAAATCATAGACAGTTAGTGTGTCAGTCCTCTTGTACTTAAGTCGGCATTGTGCCTTTTGAATTTAATTCCGATGCAATTTCTGTCTTTCATCGTCAATAAGAAGGTGCAGGGTATACAGTAAACCTGAAGTGAAGCATCGGAATCTAAAACTGGACTCACAGGAGAGGTTCAAATCATAGAAAGTTAGAGTGTCAGTTCTCTTGTACTTAAGTCGGCATTGTGCCTTTTGTATTAAATTCGGATGCAAACTCTGTGTTTCATCGTCAATAAGAAGGTCCAAGGGATACAGTAAACCTGAAGTGAAGCATCGGAATCTAAAACTGGACTCACAGGAGAGGTTCAAATCATAGAAAGTTATAGTGTCAGTCCTCTTGTACTTAAGTCGGCATTGTGATTTTTGAATTTAATTCCGATGCAATTTCTGTGTTTCATCGTCAATAAGAAGGAGCAAGGTATACAGTAAACCTGAAGTGAAGCATCGGATTCTTAAACTGGACTCACAGCAGAGGTTCAAAACATAGAAAGTTAGTGTGTCAGTCCTCTTGTACTTAAGTCGGCATTGTACCTTTTGTATTAAATTCGGATTCAAACTCTGTGTTTTATCGTCAATAAGAAGGTCCAAGGTATACAGTAAACCTGAAGTGAAGCATCGGAATCTAAAACTGGACTTGCAGGAGAGGTTCAAATCATAGAAAGTTAGAAAGTCAGTCCTCTTTTACTTAAGTCGGCATTGTGCCTTTTGAATTTAATTCCGATGCAATTTCTGTGTTTCATCGTCAATAGGAAGGAGCAAGGTATACAGTAAACCTGAAGTGAAGCATCGGAATCTGAAACTGGACTCACAGGAAAGGTTCAAATCATTGAAAGTGAGAGTGTCAGTCCTCTTGTACTTATGTTGGCATTGTGCCTTTTGTATTAAATTCCGATGCAATTCCTCTGTTCCATCGTCAATAAGAAGGTGCAAGGTATACAGTAAACCTGGAGTGAAGCATCGGAATTTAAAACCGGACTCACAGGAGAGGTTCAAATAATAGAAAGAGAGAGTGTCAGTCCTCTTGTACTTAAGTCGGCATTGTGCTATTTGTATTAAATTCGGATGCAATTCCTGTGTTTCATAGTCAATAAGAAGGTCCAAGGGATACAGTAAACCTGAAGTGAAACATCGGAATCTAAAACTGGACTCACAGGAGGGATTCAAATCATAGAAAGTTAGAGTGTCACTCCTCTTGTACTTAAGTCGCCATTGTGATTTTTGTATTAAATTCGGATGCAATTTCTGTGTTTCACCGTCAATAAGAAGGTCCAAGGGATACAGTAAATCTGTAGTGAAGCATCGGAATCTATAACTTGACTCACAGGAGAGGTTCAAATCATAGAAAGTTAGAGTGTCAGTCCTCTTGTACTTAAGTCGGCATTGAACCTTTTGTGTTAAATTCGGATGCAAACACTGTGTTTCATCGTCAATAAGAAGGTCCAAGGGATACAGTAAACCTGAAGTGAAGCATCGGAATCTAAAACTGGACTCACAGGAGAGGTTCAAATCATAGAAAGTGAGAGTGTCAGTCCTCTTGTACTTAATTCGGCATTGTGCCTTTTGAATTTAATTCCGATGCAATTTCTGTGTTTCATAGTTAATAAGAAGGAGCAAGGTATACAGTAAACTTGAAGTGAAGCATCGGAATCTGAAACTAGACTCACATGAAAGGTTCAAATCATAGAAAGTGAGAGTGTCAGTCCTCTTGTACTTAAGTCGCCATTGTGCCTTTTGTATTAAATTCGGATCCAATTTCTGTGTTTCATCGTCAATAAGAAGGTCCAAGGGATACAGTAAACCTGAAGTGAAGCATCGGAATCTAAAACTGGACGCACAGGAGGGGTTCAAATCATAGATAGTGAGAGTGTCAGTCCTCTTGTACTTAAGTCGGTATTGTGCCATTTGTATTAAATTCGGGTGCATTTTCTGTGTTTCATCGTCAATAAGAAGGTCCAAGGGATACAGTAAACCTGAAAAGAAGCATCAGAATCTAAAACTGGACTCACAGGAAAGGTTCAAATCATAGAAGGTGACAGTGTCAGTCCTCTTGTACTTAAGTCGGCAATGTGGCATTTGTATTAAATTCGGATGCAATTTCTGTGTTTCATCGTCAATAAGAAGATCCAATGGATATAGTAAACCTGAAGTGAAGCATCGGAATCTAAAACTGGACTCTCGGGAGAGGTTCATATCATAGAAAGTTAGAGTGTCAGTCCTCTTGTACTTAAGTTGGCATTGTGCCTTTTGTATTAAATTCGGATGCAATTTCTGTGTTTCATCGTCAATAAGAAGGTCCAAGGGATACAGTAAACCTGTAGTGAAGCATCAGAATCTAAAACTAGACTCACAGGAGAGGCTCAAATCATAGAAAGTTAGAGTGTTTGTCCTCTTTTACTTAAGTCGGCATTGTGCCTTTTGTATTAAATTCCGATGCAATTTCTATGTTTCATCGTCAATAAGAAGGTACAAGGTATACAGTAAACCTGGAGTGAAGCATCGGAATTTAAAACCGGACTCACAGGGTTGGTTCAAATCATAGAAAGAGAGAGTGTCAGTCCTCTTGTACTTAAGTCGGTATTGTGTCATTTGTATTACATTCGGATGCAATTTCTGTGTTTCATCGTCAATAAGAAAGTCCTAGGGATACAGTAAACCTGAAGTGAAGCATCGGAATCTAAAACTGGACTCACAGGATATGTTCAAATCATAGAAAGTGAGAGTGTCAGTCCTCTTGTACTTAAGTGGGCATTGTGATTTTTGTATTAAATTCGGATGCAATTTCTGTGTTTCATCGTCAATAAGAAGGTCCAAGGGATACAGTAAACCTGAAGTGATGCATCGGAATCTAACACTGGACTCACAGAAGAGCTTCAAATCATAGAAAGTGAGAGTGTCAGTCCTCTTGTACTTAAGTCGCCATTGTGATTTTTGTATTAAATTCGGATGCAATTTCTGTGTTTCATCGTCAATAAGAAGGTCCAAGGGATACAGTTAACCTGTAGTGAAGCATCGGAATCTAAAACTGGACTCACAGGAGAGTTTCAAATCATAGAATGTTGGAGTGTCAGCCCTCTTATACTTAAGTCGGCATTGAACCTTTTGTATTAAATTCGGATGCAAACACTGTGTTTCATCGTCAATAAGAAGGTCCAAGGGATACAGTAAACCTGAAGTGAAGCTTCGGAAACTAAAACTGGACTCACAGGAGAGGTTCAAATCATAGAAAGTGAGAGTGTCAGTCCCCTTGTACTTAAGTCGGCATTGTGCGTTTTGAATTTAATTCCGATGCAATTTCTGTGTTTCATCGTCAATAAGAAGGTGCAAGGTATACAGTAAACCTGGAGTGAAGCATCGGAACTTAAAACCGGACTCACAGGAGAGGTTCAAATCATAGAAAGTTAGAGTGTCAGTCCTCTTGTACTTAAGTCGGCATTGTGCTATTTGTATTAAATTCGTATGCAATTCCTGTGTTTCATAGTCAATAAGAAGGTCCAAGGGATACTGTAAACCTGAAGTGAAACATCGGAATCTAAAACTGGACTCACAGGAGAGATTCAAATCATAGAAAGTTAGAGTGTCACTCCTCTTGTACTTAAGTCGGTATTGTGCCTTTTGTATTAAGTTCGGATGCAATTTCTGTGTTTTATCGTCAATAAGAAGGTCCAAGGTATACAGTAAACCTGAAGTGAAGCATCGGTATCTAAAACTGGACTTGCAGGAGAGGTTCAAATCATAGAAAGTTAGAAAGTCAGTCCTCTTGTACTTAAGTCGACATTGTGTCTTTTGTATTAAATTCGGATCCAATATCTGTGTTTCATCGTCAATAAGAAGGTCCAAGGCATACAGTAAACGTGAAGTGAAGCATCGGAATCTATAACTGGACGCACAGGAGGGGTTCAAATCATAGATAGTGAGAGTGTCAGTCCTCTTGTACTTAAGTCGGTATTGTGCCATTTGTATTAAATTCGGGTGCATTTTCTGTGTTTCATCGTCAATAAGAAGGTCCAAGGTATACAGTAAACCTGAAGTGAAGCATCGGAATCTAAAACTGGACTTGTAGGAGAGGTTCAAATCATAGAAAGTTAGAGTGTCAGTCCTCTTTTACTTAAGTCGGCATTGTGCTTTTTGTATTAAATTCGGATGAAATTTCTGTGTTTCATCGTCAATAAGGAGGTCCAAGGGATACAGTTAACCTGAAGTGAAGCATCAGAATCTAAAACTGGACTCACAGGAGAGGTTCAAATCATAGAAAGAGAGAGTGTCAGTCCTCTTGTACTTAAGTCGCCATTGTGCCTTTTGTATTAAATTCGGATGCAATTTCTGTGTTTCATCGTCATTAAGAAGGTCCAAGGGATACAGTAAACCTGAAGTGAAGCATCGGATTCTTCAACTGGACTCACAGCAGAGGTTCAAAACATAGAAAGTTAGTGTGTCAGTCCTCTTGTACTTAAATCGGCATTGTACCTTTTGTATTAAATTCGGATTCAAACTCTGTGTTTCATCGTCAATAAGAAGGTCCAAGGGATACAGTAAACCTGAAGTGAGGCATCGGATTCTTAAACTGGACTCACAGGAGAGGTTAAAATCATAGACAGTTAGTGTGTCAGTCCTCTTGTACTTAAGTCGGCATTTTGCCTTTTGAATTTAATTCCGATGCAATTTCTGTCTTTCATCGTCAATAAGAAGGTGCAGGGTATACAGTAAACCTGAAGTGAAGCATCGGAATCTGAAACTGGACTCACAGGAAAGTTTCAAATCATTGAAAGTGAGAGTGTCAGTCCTCTTGTACTTATGTTGGCATTGTGCCTTTTGTATTAAATTCCGATGCAATTCCTCTGTTTCATCGTCAATACGAAGGTGCAAGGTATACAGTAAACCTGGAGTGAAGCATCGGAATTTAAAACCGGACTCACAGGGGAGGTTCAAATCATAGAAAGAGAGAGTGTCAGTCCTCTTGTGCTTAAGTCGGTATTGTGTCATTTGTATTACATTCGGATGCAATTTCTGTGTTTCATCGTCAATAAGAAAGTCCAAGGGATACAGTAAACCTGAAGTGAAGCATCGGAATCTAAAAGTGGACTCACAGGATATGTTCAAATCATAGAAAGTGAGAGTGTCAGTCCTCTTGTACTTAAGTCGGCATTGTGATTTTTGTATTAAATTCGGATGCAATTTCTGTGTTTCATCGTCAATAAGAAGGTCCAAGGGATACAGTAAACCTGAAGTGATGCATCGGAATCTAACACTGGACTCACAGAAGAGCTTCAAATCATAGAAAGTGAGAGTGTCAGTCCTCTTGTACTTAAGTCGCCATTGTGATTTTTGTATTAAATTCGGATGCAATTTCTGTGTTTCATCGTCAATAAGAAGGTCCAAGGGATACAGTAAACCTGTAGTGAAGCATCGGAATCTAAAACTGGACTCACAGGAGAGTTTCAAATCATAGAATGTTGGAGTGTCAGCCCTCTTGTACTTAAGTCGGCAATGAACCTTTTGTATTAAATTCGGATGCAAACACTGTGTTTCATCGTCAATAAGAAGGTCCAAGGAATACTGTAAACCTGAAGTGAAGCTTCGGAAACTAAAACTGGACTCACAGGAGAGGTTCAAATCATAGAAAGTGAGAGTGTCAGTCCCCTTGTACTTAAGTCGGCATTGTGCGTCTTGAATTTAATTCCGATGCAATTTCTGTGTTTCATCGTCAATAAGAAGGTGCAAGGTATACAGGAAACCTGAAGTGAAGCATCGGAATCTGAAACTGGACTCACAGGAAAGGTTCAAATCATTGAAAGTTAGAGTGTCAGTCCTCTTGTACTTAAGTCGGCATTGTGCTATTTGTATTAAATTCGTATGCAATTCCTGTGTTTTATAGTCAATAAGAAGGTCCAAGGGATACTGTAAACCTGAAGTGAAACATCGGAATCTAAAACTGGACTCACAGGAGAGATTCAAATTATAGAAAGTTAGAGTGTCACTCCTCTTGTACTTAAGTCGGTATTGTGCCTTTTGTATTAAGTTCGGATGCAATTTCTGTGTTTTATCGTCAATAAGAAGGTCCAAGTTATACAGTAAACCTGAAGTGAAGCATCGGATTCTTAAACTGGACTCACAGCAGAGGTTCAAAGCATAGAAAGTTAGTGTGTCAGTCCTCTTGTACTTAAGTCGGCATTGTACCTTTTGTATTAAATTCGGATTCAAACTCTGTGTTTCATCGTCAATAAGAAGGTCCAAGGGATACAGTAAACCTGAAGTGAGGCATCGGATTCTTAAACTGGACTCACAAGAGAGGTTCAAATCATAGAAAGTTAGAGTGTCAGTCCTCTTGTACTTAAGTCGGCATTGTGCCTTTTGTATTAAATTCGGATGCAAACTCTGTGTTTCATCGTCAATAAGAAGGTCCAAGGGATACAGTAAACCTGAAGTGAAGCATCGGAATCTAAAACTGGACTCACAGGAGAGGTTCAAATCATAGAAAGTTATAGTGTCAGTCCTCTTGTACTTAAGTCGGCATTGTGATTTTTGAATTTAATTCCGATGCAATTTCTGTGTTTCATTGTCAATAAGTAGGTCTAAGTGATACAGTAAACCTGAAGTTAAGAATCAGAATCTAAAACTGGGCTCACAGGAGTGGTTCAAATCATAGAAAGTGAGAGTGTCAGTCCTCTTGTACTTAAGTCGGTATTGTGCCATTTGTATTACATTCGGATGCAATTTCTGTGTTTCATCGTCAATAAGAAATTCCAAGGGATACAGTAAACCTGAAGTGAAGCATCGGAATCTAAAACTGGACTCACAGGATAGGTTCAAATCATAGAAAGTTAGAGTGTCACTCCTCTTGTACTTAAGTCGGTATTGTGCGATTTGTATTACATTCGGATGCAATTTCTGTGTTTCATCGTCAATAAGAAAGTCCAAGGGTTACAGTAAACCTGAAGTGAAGCATCGGAATCTAAAACTGGACTCACAGGATAGGTTCAAATCATAGAAAGTTAGAATGTCAGTCCTCTTGTACTTAAGTTGGCATTGTGCCTTTTGTATTAAATTCGGATGCAATTTCTGTGTTTCATCGTCAATAAGAAGGTGCAAGGTATACAGTAAACCTAAAGTGAAGCATCTGAATCTAAAACTGGACTCACAGGAGAGGTTCAAATCATAGAAAGTGAGAGTGTCAGTCCTCTTGTACTTAAGTCGGCATTGTGGCATTTGTATTAAATTCGGATGCAATTTCTGTGTTTCATCGTCAATAAGAAGGTCCAAGGGATACAGTAAACCTGAAGTGATGCATCGGAATCTAACACTGGACTCACAGAAGAGTTTCAAATCATAGAAAGTGAGAGTGTCAGTCCTCTTGTACTTAAGTCGCCATTGTGATTTTTGTATTAAATTCGGATGCAATTTGTGTGTTTCATCGTCAATAAGAAGGTCCAAGGGATACAGTAAACCTGAAGTGAAGCATCGGAATCTAAAACTGGAATCACAGGAGAGTTTCAAATCATAGAATGTTGGAGTGTCAGCCCTCTTGTACTTAAGTCGGCATTGAACCTTTTGTATTAAATTCGGATGCAAACACTGTGTTTCATCGTCAATAAGAAGGTCCAAGGGATACAGTAAACCTGAAGTGAAGCTTCGGAATCTTAAACTGGACTCACAGGAGAGGTTCAAATCATAGAAAATGAGAGTGTCAGTCCCCTTGTACTTATGTCGGCATTGTGCCTTTTGAATTTAATTCCGATGCAATTTCTGTGTTTCATCGTCAATAAGAAGGTGCAAGGTATACAGTAAACCTGAAGTGAAGCATCGGAATCTGAAACTGGACTCACAGGAAAGGTTCAAATCATTGAAAGTGAGAGTGTCAGTCCTCTTGTACTTATGTCGGCATTGTGCTATTTGTATTAAATTCAGATGCAATTCCTGTGTTTCATAGTCAACAAGAAGGTCCAAGTGATACAGTAAACCTGAAGTGAAACATCGGAATCTAAAACTGGACTCACAGGAGAGATTCAAATCATAGAAAGTTAGAGTGTCACTGCTCTTGTACTTATGTCAGTATTGTGCCTTTTGTATTATATTCGGATGCAATTTCTGTGTTTTATCGTCAATAAGAAGATCCAAGGTATACAGTAAACCTGAAGTGAAGCATCGGAATCTAAAACTGGACTTGCAGGAGAGGTTCAAATCATAGAAAGTTAGAAAGTCAGTCCTCTTTTACTTAAGTCGGCATTGTGGCTTTTGTATTAAATTCGGATGAAATTTCTGTGTTTCATCGTTTATAAGAAGGTCCAAGGGGTACAGTAAACCTGAAGTGAAGCATCAGAATCTAATACTGGACGCACAGGAGAGGTTCAAATCATAGAAAGTTAATGTGTCAGTCCTCTTGTACTTAAGTCGGCATTGTACCTTTCGTATTAAATTCGGATGCAAACTCTGCGTTCCATCGTCAATAAGAAGGTCCAAGGGATACAGTAAACCTGAAGTGAAGCATCAGAATCTAAAACTGGACTCACAGGAGAGGTTCAAATCATAGAAAGTGAGAGTGTCAGTCCTCTTGTACTTATGTCGCCATTGTGAATTTTGTATTAAATTCGGATGCAATTTCTGTGTTTCATCGTCAATGAGAAGGTCCAAGGGATACAGTAAACCAGAAGTGAAGCTTCGGAATCTAAAACTGGACTAACAGGAGAGGTTCAAATCATAGAAAGTGAGAGTGTCAGTCCTCTTGTACTTAAGTCGGCATTGTGGCTTTAGAAATTAATTCCGATGCAATTTCTGTGTTTCATCGTCAATAAGAAGGTGCAAAGTATACAGTAAACCTGAAGTGAAGCATCGGAATCTGAAACTAGATTCACAGGAAAGGTTCAAATCATAGTAAGTGAGAGTGTCAGTCCTCTTGTACTTAAGTCGCCATTGTGCCTTTTGTATTAAATTCGGATCCAATTTCTGTGTTTCATCGTCAATAAGAAGGTCCAAGGGATACAGTAAACCTGAAGTGAAGCATCGGAATCTTAAACTGGACGCAAAGGAGGGGTTCAATTCATAGATAGTGGGAGTGTCAGTCCTCTTGTACTTAAGTCGGTATTGTGCCATTTGTATTAAATTCGGGTGCATTTTCTGTGTTTCATCGTCAATAAGAAGGTCCAAGGGATACAGTAAACCTGAAGTGAAGCATCAGAATCTAAAACTGGACTCACAGGAAAGGTTCAAATCGTAGAAAGTGACAGTGTCAGTCCTCTTGTACTTAAGTCGGCAATGTGGCATTTGTATTAAATTCGGATGCAATTTCTGTGTTTCATCGTCAATAAGAAGGTCCAATGGATATAGTAAACCTGAAATGAAGCATCGGAATCTAAAACTGGACTCACGGGAGAGGTTCAAATCATAGAAAGTTAGAGTGTTTGTCCTCTTTTACTTAAGTCGGCATTGTGCCTTTTGTATTAAATTCCGATGCAATTTCTATGTTTCATCGTCAATAAGAAGGTGCAAGGTATACAGTAAACCTGGAGTGAAGCATCGGAATGTAAAACCGTACTCACAGGGGAGCTTCAAATCATAGAAAGAGAGAGTGTCAGTCCTCTTGTACTTAAGTCGGCATTGTGCTATTTGTATTAAATTCGGATGCAATTCCTGTGTTTCATAGTCAATAAGAAGGTCCAAGGAATACAGTAAACCTGAAGTGAAACATCGGAATCTAAAACTGGACTCACAGGAGAGATTCAAATAATAGAAAGTTAGAGTGTCACTCCTCTTGACTTATGTCGGTATTGTGACTTTTGTATTAAATTCGGATGCAATTTCTGTGTTTTATCGTCAATAAGAAGGTCCAAGGTATACGGTAAACCTGAAGTGAAGCATCGGAATCTAAAACTGGACTTGTAGGAGAGGTTCAAATCATAGAAAGTTAGAGTATCAGTCCTCTTTTACTTAAGTCGGCATTGTGCCTTTTGTATTAAATTCGGATGAAATTTCTGTGTTTCATCGTCAATAAGAAGGTCCAAGGGATACAGTAAACCTAAAGTGAAGCATCAGAATCTAAAACTGGACTCACAGGAGAGGTTCAAATCATAGAAAGAGATAGTGTCAGTCCTCTTGTACTTAAGTCGCCATTGTGCCTTTTGTATTAAATTCGGATGCAATTTCTGTGTTTCATCGTCATTAAGAAGGTCCAAGGGATACAGTAAACCTGAAGTGAAGCATCGGATTCTTAAACTGGACTCACGGGAGAGGTTCAAATCATAGAAAGTTAGTGCGTCAGTCCTCTTGTACTTAAGTCGGCATTGTGGTTTTTGTATTAAATTCGGAAGCAATTTCTGTGTTTCATCGTCAATAAGAAGGTCCAAGAGATACAGTAAACCTCAAGTGAGGCATCGGATTCTTAAACTGGACTCACAGGAGAGGTTCAAATCATAGAAAGTTAGTGTGTCAGTCCCCTTGTACTAAGTCGGCATTGTACCTTTTGTATTAAATTCGGATGCAAACTCTGTGTTTCATCGCCAATAAGAAGGTCCAAGGGATACAGTAAACCTAAAGTGAAGCATCGGAATCTAAAACTGGATTCACAGGAGAGGTTCAAATCATAGAAAGTGAGAGTGTCAGTCCTCTTGTACTTAAGTCGGCAATGTGCCTTTTGAATTTAATTCCGATGCTATTTCTGTCTTTCATCGTCGATAAGAAGGTGCAGGGTATACAGTAAACCTGAAGTGAAGCATCGGAATCTAAAACTGGACTCACAGGAGAGGTTCAAATCATAGAAAGTTAAAGTGTCAGTCCTCTTGTAGTTAAGTCGGCATTGTGCTTTTTGTATTAAATTCGGATGCAAACTCTGTGTTTCATCGTTAATAAGAAGGTCCAAGGGATACAGTAAACCTGAAGTGAAGAATCGGATTCTAAAACTGGACTCACAGGAGAGGTTCAAATCATAGAAAGTTATAGTGTCAGTCCTCTTTTACTTAAGTCGGCATTGTGAGTTTCGAAATTAATTCGGATGCAATTTCTGTGTTTCATCGTCAATAAGAAGGTCCAAGGGATACAGTAAACCTGAAGTGAAGCATCGGAATCTGAAACTGGACTCCCAGGAGAGGTTCAAATCATAGAAAGTGAGAGTGTCAGTCCTCTTGTACTTAAGTCAGCATTGTGCCTTTTGAATTTAATTCCGATGCAATTTCTGTGTTTCATCGTCAATAAGTAGGTCCAAGGGATACAGTAAACCTAAAGTGAAGCATCGGAATCTAAAACTGGATTCACAGGAGAGGTTCAAATCATAGAAAGTGAGAGTGTCAGTCCTCTTGTACTTAAGTCGGCAATGTGCCTTTTGAATTTAATTCCGATGCTATTTCTGTCTTTCATCGTCGATAAGAAGGTGCAGGGTATACAGTAAACCTGAAGTGAAGCATCGGAATCTAAAACTGGACTCACAGGAGAGGTTCAAATCATAGAAAGTTAAAGTGTCAGTCCTCTTGTAGTTAAGTCGGCATTGTGCTTTTTGTATTAAATTCGGATGCAAACTCTGTGTTTCATCGTTAATAAGAAGGTCCAAGGGATACAGTAAACCTGAAGTGAAGAATCGGATTCTAAAACTGGACTCACAGGAGAGGTTCAAATCATAGAAAGTTATAGTGTCAGTCCTCTTTTACTTAAGTCGGCATTGTGAGTTTCGAAATTAATTCGGATGCAATTTCTGTGTTTCATCGTCAATAAGAAGGTCCAAGGGATACAGTAAACCTGAAGTGAAGCATCGAATCTGAAACTGGACTCCCAGGAGAGGTTCAAATCATAGAAAGTGAGAGTGTCAGTCCTCTTGTACTTAAGTCAGCATTGTGCCTTTTGAATTTAATTCCGATGCAATTTCTGTGTTTTCATCGTCAATAACAAGGTGCAAGGTATACAGTAAACCTGAAGTGAAGCATCGGAATCTGAAACTGTACTCACAGGAGAGGATCAAATCATTGAAAGTGAGAGTGTCAGTCCTCTTGTACTTAAGTCGCCATTGTGCCTTTTGTATTAAATTAGGATCCAATTTTCTGTCTCATCGTCAATAAGAAGGTCCAAGGGATACAGTAAACCTGAAGTGAAGCATCGGAATCTAAATCTGGACTTGTAGGAGAGGTTCAAATCATAGAAAGTTAGAGTGTCAGTCCTCTTTTACTTAAGTCGGCATTGTGACTTTTGTATTAAATTCGGATGAAATTTCTGTGTTTCATCGTCAATAAGAAGGTCCAAGGGATACAGTAAACCTGAAGTGAAGCATCAGAATCTAAAACTGGACTCACAGGAGAGGTTCAAATCATAGAAAGAGAGAGTGTCCGTCCTCTTGTACTTAAGTCGCCATTGTGCCTTTTGTATTAAATTCGGATGCAATTCCTGTGTTTCATCGTCATTAAGAAGGTCCAAGGGGTTCAGTAAACCTGAAGTGAAGCATCGAATTCTTAAACTGGAATCACAGGAGAGGTTCAAATCATAGAAAGTTAGTGTGTCAGTCCTCTTGTACTTAAGTCGGCATTGTACCTTTTGTATTAAATTCGGATGCAAACTCTGTGTTTCATCGTTAATAAGAAGGTCCAAGGGATACAGTAAACCTGAAGTGAAGCATCAGAATCTAAAACTGGACTCACAGGAGAGTTTCAAATCATAGAAAGTGAGAGTGTCAGTCCTCTTGTACTTAAGTCGTCATTGTGATTTTTGTATTAAATTCGGAAGCAATTTCTGTGTTTCATCGTCAATAAGAAGGTCCAAGGGATACAGTAAACCTGAAGTGAGGCATCGGATTCTTAAACTGGACTCACAGGAGAGGTTCAAATCATAGAAAGTTAGTGTGTCAGTCCTCTTGTACTTAAGTCGGCATTGTACCTTTTGTATTAAATTCGGATGCAAACTCTGTGTTTCATCGCCAATAAGAAGGTCCAAGGGATACAGTTAACCTAAAGTGAAGCATCGGAATCTAAAACTGGATTCACAGAAGAGGTTCAAATCATAGAAAGTGAGAGTGTCAGTCCTCTTGTACTTAAGTCGCATTGTGCCTTTTGAATTTAATTCCGATGCAATTTCTGTCTTTCATCGTCGACAAGAAGGTGCAGGGTATACAGTAAACCTGAAGTAAAAAATCGGAATCTAAAACTGGACCTCACAGGAGAGGGTCAAATCATAGAAAGTTAGAGTGTCAGTCCTCTTGTACTTAAGTCGGCATTGAGATTTTTGAATTTAATTCCGATGCAATTTCTGTGTTTCATTGTCAATAAGTAGGTCTAAGTGATCCTGTAAACCTGAAGTTAAGCATCAGAATCTAAAACTGGGCTCACAGGAGTGGTTCAAATCATAGAAAGTGAGAGTGTCAGTCCTCTTTTGCTTAAGTCGGCATTGTGAGTTTAGAATTTAATTCCGATGCAATTTCTTTGTTTCATCGTCAATAAGAAGGTCCAAGGGATACAGCAAACCTGAAGTGAAGCATCGGAATTTAAAACTGGACTCACAGGAGAGGTTCAAATCATAGAAAGTGCGAGTGTCAGTCCTCTTTTACTTAAGTCGGCATTGTGAGTTTCGAAATTCATTCCGATGCAATATCTGTGTTTCATCGTCAATAAGAAGGTCCAAGGGATACAGTGAACCTGAAGTGAAGCATCGGAATCTAAAACTGGACTCCCAGGAGACGTTCATATCATAGAAAGTGAGAGTGTCAGTCCTCTTGTACTTAAGTCGGCATTGTGCCTTTTGAATTTAATTCCGATGCAAACTCTGTGTTTCATCGCCAATAAGAAGGTCCAAGGGATACAGTAAACCTAAAGTGAAGCATCAGAATCTAAAACTGGACTCACAGGAGAGGTTCAAATCATAGAAAGAGATAGTGTCAGTCCTCTTGTACTTAAGCCGCCATTGTGCCTTTTGTATTAAATTCGGATGCAATTTCTGTGTTTCATCGTCATTAAGAAGGTCCAAGGGATACAGTAAACCTGAAGTGAAGCATCGGATTCGTAAACTGGACTCACGGGAGAGGTTCAAATCATAGAAAGTTAGTGTGTCAGTCCTCTTGTACTTAAGTCGGCATTGTGATTTTTGTATTAAATTCGGAAGCAATTTCTGTGTTTCATCGTCAATAAGAAGGTCCAAGGGATACAGTAAACCTGAAGTGAGGCATCGGATGCTTAAACTGGAATCACAGAGAGGTTCAAATCATAGAAACTTAGTGTGTCAGTCCTCTTGTACTTAAGTCGGCATTGTACCTTTTGTATTAAATTCGGATGCAAACTCTGTGTTTCATCGTTAATAAGAAGGTCCAAGGGATACAGTAAACCTGAAGTGAAGCATCAGAATCTAAAACTGGACTCACAGGAGAGTTTCAAATCATAGAAAGTGAGAGTGTCAGTCCTCTTGTACTTAAGTCGTCATTGTGATTTTTGTATTAAATTCGGAAGCAATTTCTGTGTTTCATCGTCAATAAGAAGGTCCAAGGGATACAGTAAACCTGAAGTGAAGCATCGGAATCTGAAACTGGACTCCCAGGAGAGGTTCAAATCATAGAAAGTGAGAGTGTCAGTCCTCTTGTACTTAAGTCGGCATTGTGCCTTTTGTATTAAATTCGGATGCAATTCCTGTGTTTCATCGTCATTAAGAAGGTCCAAGGGGTTCAGTAAACCTGAGTGAAGCATCGGATTCTTAAACTGGAATCACAGAAGAGGTTCAAATCATAGAAAGTGAGAGTGTCAGTCCTCTTGTACTTAAGTCGGCATTGTGCCTTTTGAATTTAATTCCGATGCAATTTCTGTCTTTCATCGTCGACAAGAAGGTGCAGGGTATACAGTAAACCTGAAGTGAAAATCGGAATCTAAAACTGACTCACAGGAGAGGGTCAAATCATAGAAAGTTAGAGTGTCAGTCCTCTTGTAGTTAAGTCGGCATTGTGCCTTTTGTATTAAATTCGGATGCAAACTCTGTGTTTCATCGTCAATAAGAAGGTCCAAGGGATACAGTAAACCTGAAGTGAAGCATCGGAATCTAAAACTGGACTCACAGGAGAGGTTCACATCGGAATCTAAAACTGGACTCACAGGAGAGGTTCAAATAATAGAAAGTTATAGTGTCCAGTCCTCTTGTACTTAAGTCGGCATTGTGATTTTTGAATTTAATTCCGATGCAATTTCTGTGTTTCATTGTCAATAAGTAGGTCTAAGTGATCCTGTAAACCTGAAGTTAAGCATCAGAATCTAAAAACTGGGCTCACAATAGTGGTTCAAATCATAGAAAGTGAGAGTGTCAGTCCCTCTTTTGCTTAAGTCGGCATTGTGAGTTTAGAATTTAATTCCGATGCAATTTCTTTGTTTCATCGTCAATAAGAAGGTCCAAGGGATACAGCAAACCTGAAGTGAAGCATCGGAATTTAAAAACTGGACTCACAGGAGAGGTTCAAATCATAGAAAGTGCGAGTGTTCAGTCCCTCTTTTACTTAAGTCGGCATTATGAGTTTCGAAATTCATTCCGATGCAATATCTGTGTTTCATCGTCAATAAGAAGGTCCAAGGGATACAGTGAACCTGAAGTGAAGCATCGGAATCTAAAACTGGACTCCCAGGAGACGTTCATATCATAGAAAGTGAGAGTGTCAGTCCTCTTGTACTTAAGTCGCCATTGTGCCTTTTGTATTAAATTCGGATGCAATTTCTGTGTTTCATCGTCATTAAGAAGGTCCAAGGGATACAGTAAACCTGAAGTGAAGCATCGGATTCGTAAACTGGACTCACGGGAGAGGTTCAAATCATAGAAAGAGATAGTGTCAGTCCTCTTGTACTTAAGTCGCCATTGTGCCTTTTGTATTAAATTCGGATGCAATTTCTGTGTTTCATCGTCATTAAGAAGGTCCAAGGGATACAGTAAACCTGAAGTGAAGCATCGGATTCGTAAACTGGACTCACGGGAGAGGTTCAAATCATAGAAAGTTAGTGTGTCAGTCCTCTTGTACTTAAGTCGGCATTGTGATTTTTGTATTAAATTCGGAAGCAATTTCTGTGTTTCATCGTCAATAAGAAGGTCCAAGGGATACAGTAAACCTGAAGTGAGGCATCGGATTCTTAAACTGGACTCACAGGAGAGGTTCAAATCATAGAAAGTTAGAGTGTCAGTCCTCTTGTAGTTAATTCGGCATTGTGCCTTTTGTATTAAATTCGGATGCAAACTCTGTGTTTCTTCGTTAATAAGAAGGTCCAAGGGATACAGTAAACCTGAAGTGAAGAATCGGAATCTAAAACTGGACTCACAGGAGAGGTTCAAATCATAGAAAGTTATAGTGTCAGTCCTCTTTTACTTATGTCGGCATTGTGAGTTTCGAAATTAATTCGGATGCAAGTTCTGTGTTTCATCGTCAATAAGAAGGTCCAAGGGATACAGTAAACCTGAAGTGAAGCATCGGAATCTGAAACTGGACTCCCAGGAGAGGTTCAAATCATAGAAAGTGAGAGTGTCAGTCCTCTTGTACTTAAGTCGGCATTGTGCCTTTTGAATTTAATTCCGATGCAAACTCTGTGTTTCATCGTCAATAAGAAGGTCCAAGGGATACAGTAAACCTGAAGTGAAGCATCAGAATCTAAAACTGGACTCACAGGAGAGTTTCAAATCATAGAAAGTGAGAGTGTCAGTCCTCTTGTACTTAAGTCGTCATTGTGATTTTTGTATTAAATTCGGAAGCAATTTCTGTGTTTCATCGTCAATAAGAAGGTCCAAGGGATACAGTAAACCTGAAGTGAGGCATCGGATTCTTAAACTGGACTCACAGGAGAGGTTCAAATCATAGAAAGTTAGTGTGTCAGTCCTCTTGTACTTAAGTCAGCATTGTACCTTTTGTATTAAATTCGGATGCAAACTCTGTGTTTCATCGCCAATAAGAAGGTCCAAGGGATACAGTAAACCTAAAGTGAAGCATCGGAATCTAAAACTGGATTCACAGAAGAGGTTCAAATCATAGAAAGTGAGAGTGTCAGTCCTCTTGTACTTAAGTCGGCATTGTGCCTTTTGAATTTAATTCCGATGCAATTTCTGTCTTTCATCGTCGACAAGAAGGTGCAGGGTATACAGTAAACCTGAAGTGAAAAATCGGAATCTAAAACAGGACTCACAGGAGAGGGTCAAATCATAGAAAGTTAGAGTGTCAGTCCTCTTGTAGTTAAGTCGGCATTGTGCCTTTTGTATTAAATTCGGATGCAAACTCTGTGTTTCATCGTCAATAAGAAGGTCCAAGGGATACAGTAAACCTGAAGTGAAGCATCGGAATCTAAAACTGGACTCACAGGAGAGGTTCAAATAATAGAAAGTTATAGTGTCAGTCCTCTTGTACTTAAGTCGGCATTGTGATTTTTGAATTTAATTCCGATGCAATTTCTGTGTTTCATTGTCAATAAGTAGGTCTAAGTGATCCTGTAAACCTGAAGTTAAGCATCAGAATCTAAAACTGGGCTCACAGGAGTGGTTCAAATCATAGAAAGTGAGAGTGTCAGTACTCTTTTGCTTAAGTCGGCATTGTGAGTTTAGAATTTAATTCCGATGCAATTTCTTTGTTTCATCGTCAATAAGAAGGTCCAAGGGATACAGCAAACCTGAAGTGAAGCATCGGAATCTAAAACTGGACTCACAGGAGAGGTTCAAATCATAGAAAGTGCGAGTGTCAGTCCTCTTTTACTTAAGTCGGCATTGTGAGTTTCGAAATTCATTCCGATGCAATATCTGTGTTTCATCGTCAATAAGAAGGTCCAAGGGATACAGTGAACCTGAAGTGAAGCATCGGAATCTAAAACTGGACTCCCAGGAGACGTTCATATCATAGAAAGTGAGAGTGTTAGTCCTCTTGTACTTAAGTCGGCATTGTGCCTTTTGAATTTAATTCCGATGCAAACTCTGTGTTTCATCGCCAATAAGAAGGTCCAAGGGATACAGTAAACCTAAAGTGAAGCATCAGAATCTAAAACTGGACTCACAGGAGAGGTTCAAATCATAGAAAGAGATAGTGTCAGTCCTCTTGTACTTAAGTCGCCATTGTGCCTTTTGTATTAAATTCGGATGCAATTTCTGTGTTTCATCGTCATTAAGAAGGTCCAAGGGATACAGTAAACCTGAAGTGAAGCATCGGATTCTTAAACTGGACTCACGGGAGAGGTTCAAATCATAGAAAGTTAGTGTGTCAGTCCTCTTGTACTTAAGTCGGCATTGTGATTTTTGTATTAAATTCGGAAGCAATTTCTGTGTTTCATCGTCAATAAGAAGGTCCAAGGGATACAGTAAACCTGAAGTGAGGCATTGGATTCTTAAACTGGACTCACAGGAGAGGTTCAAATCATAGAAAGTTAGTGTGTCAGTCCCCTTGTACTAAGTCGGCATTGTACCTTTTGTATTAAATTCGGATGCAAACTCTGTGTTTCATCGCCAATAAGAAGGTCCAAGGGATACAGTAAACCTAAAGTGAAGAATCGGAATCTAAAACTGGATTCACAGGGGAGGTTCAAATCATAGAGAGTGAGAGTGTCAGTCCCCTTGTACTTAAGTCGGCAATGTGCCTTTTGAATTTAATTCCGATGCTATTTCTGTCTTTCATCGTCGATAAGAAGGTGCAGGGTATACAGTAAACCTGAAGTGAAGCATCGGAATCTAAAACTGGACTCACAGGAGAGGTTCAAATCATAGAAAGTTAGAGTGTCAGTCCTCTTGTAGTTAAGTCGGCATTGTGCCTTTTGTATTAAATTCGGATGCAAACTCTGTGTTTCATCGTTAATAAGAAGGTCCAAGGGATACAGTAAACCTGAAGTGAAGAATCGGAATCTAAAACTGGACTCACAGGAGAGGTTCAAATCATAGAAAGTTATAGTGTCAGTCCTCTTTTACTTAAGTCGGCATTGTGAGTTTCGAAATTAATTCGGATGCAATTTCTGTGTTTCATCGTCAATAAGAAGGTCCAAGGGATACAGTAAACCTGAAGTGAAGCATCGGAATCTGAAACTGGACTCCCAGGAGAGGTTCAAATCATAGAAAGTGAGAGTGTCAGTCCTCTTGTACTTAAGTCGGCATTGTGCCTTTTGAATTTAATTCCGATGCAATTTCTGTGTTTCATCGTCAATAACAAGGTGCAAGGTATACAGTAAACCTGAAGTGAAGCATCGGAATCTGAAACTGTACTCACAGGAGAGGATCAAATCATTGAAAGTGAGAGTGTCAGTCCTCTTGTACTTAAGTCGCCATTGTGCCTTTTGTATTGAATTCGGATCCAATTTCTGTGTCTCATCGTCAATAAGAAGGTCCAAGGGATACAGTAAACCTGAAGTGAAGCATCGGAATCTAAAACTGGACTCACAGGAGGGGTTCAAATCATAGAAAGTTAGAGTGTCATTACTCTTGTACTTAAGTCGGCATTGTGCCTTTTATATTAAATTCGGATGCATTTTCTGTGTTTCATCGTCAATAAGAAGGTCCAAGGGATACAGTAAACCTGAAGTGAAGCATCGGAATCTAAAACTGGAGTCACGGGAGAGGTTCAAATCATAGAAAGTTAGTGTGCCAGTCCTCTTGTACTTAAGTCGACATTGTGCTTTTGTATTAAATTCGGATGCAATTACTGTGTTTCATCATCGATAAGAAGGTCCAAGGGATACAGTAAACCTGAAGTGAAGCATCAGAATCTAAAACTAGACTCACAGGAGAGGTTCAATTCATAGAAAGTTAGAGTGTTTGTCCTCTTTTACTTAAGTCGGCATTGTGCCTTTTGTATTAAATTCCGACGCAATTTCTATGTTTCATCGTCAATAAGAAGGTGCAAGGTATACAGTAAACCTAGAGTGAAGCATCGGAATTTAAAACCGGACTCACAGGGGAGGTTCAAATCTTAGAAAGAGAGAGTGTCAGTCCTCTTGTACTTAAGTCGGCATTGTGCTATTTGTATTAAATTCGGATGCAATTCCTGTGTTTCCTAGTCAATAAGAAGGTCCAAGGGATACAGTAAACCTGAAGTGAAACATCGGAATCTAAAACTTGACTCACAGGAGAGATTCATATCATAGAAAGTTAGAGTGTCACTCCTCTTGTACTTATGTCGGTATTGAGCCTTTTGTATTAAATTCGGATGCAATTTCTATGTTTTATCGTCTATAAGAAGGTCCAAGGTATACAGTGAACCTGAAGTGAAGCATCGGAATCTAAATCTGGACTTGTAGGAGAGGTTCAAATCATAGAAAGTTAGAGTGTCAGTCCTCTTTTACTTAAGTCGGCATTGTGACTTTTGTATTAAATTCGGATGAAATTTCTGTGTTTCATCGTCAATAAGAAGGTCCAAGGGATACAGTAAACCTGAAGTGAAGCATCAGAATCTAAAACTGGACTCACAGGAGAGTTTCAAATCATAGAAAGTGAGAGTGTCAGTCCCCTTGTACTTAAGTCGGCAATGTGCCTTTTGAATTTAATTCCGATGCTATTTCTGTCTTTCATCGTCGATAAGAAGGTGCAGGGTATACAGTAAACCTGAAGTGAAGCATCGGAATCTAAAACTGGACTCACAGGAGAGGTTCAAATCATAGAAAGTTAGAGTGTCAGTCCTCTTGTAGTTAAGTCGGCATTGTGCCTTTTGTATTAAATTCGGATGCAAACTCTGTGTTTCATCGTTAATAAGAAGGTCCAAGGTATACAGTAAACCTGAAGTGAAGAATCGGAATCTAAAACTGGACTCACAGGAGAGGTTCAAATCATAGAAAGTTATAGTGTCAGTCCTCTTTTACTTAAGTCGGCATTGTGAGTTTCGAAATTAATTCGGATGCAATTTCTGTGTTTCATCGTCAATAAGAAGGTCCAAGGGATACAGTAAACCTGAAGTGAAGCATCGGAATCTGAAACTGGACTCCCAGGAGAGGTTCAAATCATAGAAAGTGAGAGTGTCAGTCCTCTTGTACTTAAGTCGGCATTGTGCCTTTTGAATTTAATTCCGATGCAATTTCTGTGTTTCATCGTCAATAACAAGGTGCAAGGTATACAGTAAACCTGAAGTGAAGCATCGGAATCTAAAACTGGACTCACAGGAGAGTTTCAAATCATAGAAAGTGAGAGTGTCAGTCCTCTTGTACTTAAGTCGGCATTGTGCCTTTTGAATTTAATTCCGATGCAATTTCTGTCTTTCATCGTCGACAAGAAGGTGCAGGGTATACAGTAAACCTGAAGTGAAAAATCTGAATCTAAAACTGGACTCACAGGAGAGGGTCAAATCATAGAAAGTTAGAGTGTCAGTCCTCTTGTAGTTAAGTCGGCATTGTGCCTTTTGTATTAAATTCGGATGCAAACTCTGTGTTTCATCGTCAATAAGAAGGTCCAAGGGATACAGTAAACCTGAAGTGAAGCATCGGAATCTAAAACTGGACTCACAGGAGAGGTTCAAATAATAGAAAGTTATAGTGTCAGTCCTCTTGTACTTAAGTCGGCATTGTGATTTTTGAATATAATTCCGATGCAATTTCTGTGTTTCATTGTCAATAAGTAGGTCTAAGTGATCCTGTAAACCTGAAGTTAAGCATCAGAATCTAAAACTGGGCTCACAGGAGTGGTTCAAATCATAGAAAGTGAGAGTGTCAGTCCTCTTTTGCTTAAGTCGGCATTGTGAGTTTAGAATTTAATTCCGATGCAATTTCTTTGTTTCATCGTCAATAAGAAGGTCCAAGGGATACAGCAAACCTGAAGTGAAGCATCGGAATCTAAAACTGGACTCACAGGAGAGGTTCAAATCATAGAAAGTGCGAGTGTCAGTCCTCTTTTACTTAAGTCGGCATTGTGAGTTTCGAAATTCATTCCGATGCAATATCTGTGTTTCATCGTCAATAAGAAGGTCCAAGGGATACAGTGAACCTGAAGTGAAGCATCGGAATCTAAAACTGGACTCCCAGGAGACGTTCATATCATAGAAAGTGAGAGTGTCAGTCCTCTTGTACTTAAGTCGGCATTGTGCCTTTTGAATTTAATTCCGATGCAATTTCTGTGTTTCATCGTCAATAACAAGGTGCAAGGTATACAGTAAACCTGAAGCGAAGCATCGGAATCTGAAACTGGACTCACAGGAGAGGATCAAATCATTGAAAGTGAGAGTGTCAGTCCTCTTGTACTTAAGTCGCCATTGTGCCTTTTGTATTAAATTCGGATCCAATTTCTGTGTTTCATCGTCAATAAGAAGGTCCAAGGGATACAGTAAATTTGAAGTGAAGCATCGGATTCTTAAACTGGACTCACAGGAGAGGTTCAAATCAT
Organism: Schistocerca americana; assembly: GCF_021461395.2. Classification (NCBI taxonomy): domain Eukaryota; kingdom Metazoa; phylum Arthropoda; class Insecta; order Orthoptera; family Acrididae; genus Schistocerca; species Schistocerca americana. Next base: position 6,066,860 of record NW_025725906.1, read on the forward strand.
AGAATGTTAGTGTGTCAGTCCTCTTGTACTTAAGTCGGCATTGTACCTTTTGTATTAAATTCGGATGCAAACTCTGTGTTTCATCGTCAATAAGAAGGTCCAAGTGATACAGTAAACCTGAAGTGAAGCATCAGAATCTAAAACTGGACTTGTAGGAGAGGTTCAAATCATAGAAAGTTAGAGTATCAGTCCTCTTTTACTTAAGTCGGCATTGTGCCTTTTGTATTAAATTCGGATGAAATTTCTGTGTTTCATCGTCAATAAGAAGGTCCAAGGGATACAGTAAACCTGAAGTGAAGAATCAGAATCTAAAACTGGACTCACAGGAGAGGTTCAAATCATAGAAAGAGAGAGTGTCAGTCCTCTTGTACTTAAGTCGCCATTGTGCCTTTTGTATTAAATTCGGATGCAATTTCTGTGTTTCATCGTCATTAAGAAGGTCCAAGGGATACAGTAAACCTGAAGTGAAGCATCGGATTCTTAAACTGGACTCACAGGAGAGGTTCAAATCATAGAAAGTTAGTGTGTCAGTCCTCTTGTACTTAAGTCGGCATTGTACCTTTTGTATTAAATTCGGATGCAAACTCTGTGTTTCATCGTCAATAAGAAGGTCCAAGGGATACAGTAAACCTGAAGTGAAGCATCAGAATCTAAAACTGGGCTCACAGGAGAGGTTCAAATCATAGAAAGTGAGAGTGTCAGTCCTCTTGTACTTAAGTCGTCATTGTGATTTTTGTATTAAATTCGGAAGCAATTTCTGTGTTTCATCGTCAATAAGAAGTTCCAAGGGATACAGTAAACCTGAAGTGAGGCATCGGATTCTTAAACTGGACTCACAGGAGAGGTTCAAATCATAGAAAGTTAGTGTGTCAGTCCTCTTGTACTAAGTCGGCATTGTACCTTTTGTATTAAATTCGGATGCAAACTCTGTGTTTCATCGCCAATAAGAAGGTCCAAGGGATACAGTAAACCTAAAGTGAAGCATCGGAATCTAAAACTGGATTCACAGGAGAGGTTCAAATCATAGAAAGTGAGAGTGTCAGTCCTCTTGTACTTAAGTCGGCATTGTGCCTTTTGAATTTAATTCCGATGCTATTTCTGTCTTTCATCGTCGATAAGAAGGTGCAGGGTATACAGTAAACCTGAAGTAAAGCATCGGAATCTAAAACTGGACTCACAGGAGAGGTTCAAATCATAGAAAGTTAGAGTGTCAGTCCTCTTGTAGTTATGTCGGCATTGTGCCTTTTGCATTAAATTCGGATGCAAACTCTGTGTTTCATCGTCAATAAGAAGGGCCAAGGGATACAGTAAACCTGAAGTGAAGCATCGGAATCTAAAACTGGACTCACAGGAGAGGTTCAGATCATAGAAAGTTATAGTGTCAGTCCTCTTGTACTTAAGTCGGCATTGTGATTTTTGAATTTAATTCCGATGCAATTTCTGTGTTTCATTGTCAATTAGTAGGTCTAAGTGATACTGTAAACCTGAAGTTAAGCATCGGAATCTAAAACTGGGCTCACAGGAGTGGTTCAAATCATAGAAAGTGAGAGTGTCAGTCCTCTTTTGCTTAAGTCGGCATTGTGAGTTTAGAATTTAATTCCGATGCAATTTCATTGTTTCATCGTCAATAAGAAGGTCCAAGGGATACAGCATACCTTAAGTGAAGCATCGCAATCTAAAACTTGACTCACAGGAGAGGTTCCAATCATAGAAAGTGCGAGTGTCAGTCCTCTAATACCTAAGTCGGCATTGTGAGTTTCGAAATTAATTCCGATGCAATTTCTGTGTTTCATCGTCAATAAGAAGGTCCAAGGGATACAGTAAACCTGAAGTGAAGCATCGGAATCTGAAACTGGACTCCCAGGAGAGGTTCAAATCATAGAAAGTGAGAGTGTCAGTCCTCTTGTACTTAAGTCGGCATTGTGCCTTTTGAATTTAATTCCGATGCAATTTCTGTGTTTCATCGTCAATAACAAGGTGCAAGGTATACAGTAAACCTGAAGTGAAGCATCGGAATCTGAAACTTTACTCACAGGAGAGGATCAAATCATTGAAAGTGAGAGTGTCAGTCCTCTTGTACTTAAGTCGCCATTGTGCCTTTTGTATTAAATTCGGATCCAATTTCTGTGTCTCATCGTCAATAAGAAGGTCCAAGGGATACAGTAAACCTGAAGTGAAGCATCGGAATCTAAAACTGGACTCACAGGAGGGGTTCAAATCATAGAAAGTTAGAGTGTCATTACTCTTGTACTTAAGTCGGCATTGTGCCTTTTGTATTAAATTCGGATGCATTTTCTGTGTTTCATCGTCAATAAGAAGGTCCAAGGGATACAGTAAACCTGAAGTGAAGCATCGGATTCTTAAACTGGACTCACAGGAGAGGTTCAAATCATAGAAAGTTAGTGTGTCAGTCCTCTTGTATTTAAGTCGGCATTGTACCTTTTGTATTAAATTCGGATGCAAACTCTGTGTTTCATCGTCAATAAGAAGGTCCAAGGGATACAGTAAACCTGAAGTGAAGCATCAGAATCTAAAACTGGACTCACAGGAGAGGTTCAAATCATAGAAAGTTAGTGTGTCAGTCCTCTTGTACTAAGTCGGCATTGTACCTTTTGTATTAAATTCGGATGCAAACTCTGTGTTTCATCGCCAATAAGAAGGTCCAAGGTATACAGTAAACCTAAAGTGAAGCATCGGAATCTAAAACTGGATTCACAGGAGAGGTTCAAATCATAGAAAGTGAGAGTGTCAGTCCTCTTGTACTTAAGTCGGCATTGTGCCTTTTGAATTTAATTCCGATGCTATTTCTGTCTTTCATCGTCGATAAGAAGGTGCAGGGTATACAGTAAACCTGAAGTGAAGCATCGGAATCTAAAACTGGACTCACAGGAGAAGTTCTTAATCATAGCAAGTTAGAGTGTGAGTCCTCTTGTACTTCAGTCGGCATTGTGCCTTTTGTATTAAATTCGGATGCATTTTCTGTGTTTCATCGTCAATAAGAAGGTCCAAGGGATACAGTAAACCTGAAGTGAAGCATCGGAAACTAAAACTGGACTCACGGGAGAGGTTCAAATCATAGAAAGTTAAGGTGTCAGTCCTCTTGTACTTAAGTCGGCATTGTGCCTTTTGTATTAAATTCGGATGCAATTACTGTGTTTCATCGTCGATAAGAAGGTCCAAGGGATACAGTAAACCTGAAGCGAAGCATCAGAATCTAAAACTAGACTCACAGGAGAGGTTCAAATCATAGAAAGTTAGAGTGTTTGTCCTCTTCTACTTAAGTCGGCATTGTGCCTTTTGTATTAAATTCCGATGCAATTTCTATGTTTCATCGTCAATAAGAAGGTGCAAGGTATACAGTAAACCTGGATTGAAGCATCGGAATTTCAAAACCGGACTCACAGGGGAGGTTCAAATCATAGAAAGAGAGAGTGTCAGTCCTCTTGTACTTAAGTCGGCATTGTGCTATTTGTATTAAATTCGGATGCAATTCCTGTGTTTCCTAGTCAATAAGAAGGTCCAAGGGATACAGTAAACCTGAAGTGAAACATCGGAATCTAATACTGGACTCACAGGAGAGATTCAAATCATTGAAAGTTAGAGTGTCACTCCTCTTGTACTTATGTCGGTATTGTGCCTTTTGTATTAAATTCGGATGCAATTTCTGTGTTTCATCGTCATTAAGAAGGTCCAAGGGATACAGTAAACCTGAAGTGAAGCATCGGATTCCTAAACTGGACTCACAGGAGAGGTTCAAATCATAGAAAGTTAGTGTGTCAGTCCTCTTGTACTTAAGTAGGCATTGTACCTTTTGTATTAAATTCGGATGCAAACTCTGAGTTTCATCGTCAATAAGAAGGTCCAAGGGATACAGTAAACCTGAAGTGAAGCATCAGAATCTAAAACTGGACTCACAGGAGAGGTTCAAATCATAGAAAGTGAGAGTGTCAGTCCTCTTGTACTTAAGTCGTCATTGTGATTTTTGTATTAAATTCGTAAGCAATTTCTGTGTTTCATTGTCAATAAGAAGGTCCAAGGGATACAGTAAACCTGAAGTGAGGCATCGGATTCTTAAACTGGACTCACAGGAGAGGTTCAAATCATAGAAAGTTAGTGTGTCAGTCCTCTTGTACTTAAGTCGGCATTGTACCTTTTGTATTAAACTCGGATGCAAACTCTGTGTTTCATCGCCAATAAGAAGGTCCAAGGGATACAGTAAACCTAAAGTGAAGCATCGGAATCTAAAACTGGATTCACAGAAGAGTTTCAAATCATAGAAAGTGAGAGTGTCAGTCCTCTTGTACTTAAGTCGGCATTGTGCCTTTTGAATTTAATTCCGATGCAATTTCTGTCTTTCATCGTCGATAAGAAGGTGCAGGGTATACAGTAAACCTGAAGTGAAGCATCGGAATCTAAAACTGGACTCACAGGAGAGGTTCAAATCATAGAAAGTTAGAGTGTCAGTCCTCTTGTAGTTAAGTCGGCATTGTGCCTTTTGTATTAAATTCGGATGCAAACTCTGTGTTTCATCGTCAATAAGAAGGTCCAAGGGATACAGTAAACCTGAAGTGAAGCATCGGAATCTAAAACTGGACTCACAGGAGAGGTTCAAATCATAGAAAGTTATAGTGTCAGTCCTCTTGTACTTAAGTCGGCATTGTGATTTTTGAATTTAATTCCGATGCAATTTCTGTGTTTCATTGTCAATAAGAAGGTCCCAGGGATACAGTGAACCTGAAGTGAAGCATCGGAATCTAAAACTGGACTCCCAGGAGAGGTTCAAATCATGGAAAGTGAGAGTGTCAGCCCTCTTGTACTTAAGTCGCCATTGTGCCTTTTGTATTAAATTCGGATCCAATTTCTGTGTCTCATCGTCAATAAGAAGGTCCAAGGGATACAGTAAACCTGAAGTGAAGCATCGGAATCTAAAACTGGACTCACAGGAGGGGTTCAAATCATAGAAAGTTAGAGTGTCATTACTCTTGTACTTAAGTCGGCATTGTGCCTTTTGTATTAAATTCGGATGCAAACTCTGTGTTTCATCGTCAAAAAGAAGGTCCAAGGGATACAGTAAACCTGAAGTGGAGCATCCGAATCTAAAACTGGACTCACAGGAGAGGTTCAAATCATAGATAGTGAGAGTGTCAGTCCTCTTGTACTTAAGTCGGCATTGTGCCATTTGTATTAAATTCGGATGCAATTTCTGTGTTTCATCGTCAATAAGAAGGTCCAAGGGATACAGTAAACCTGAAGTGAAGCATCGGATTCTTAAACTGGACTCACAGGAGAGGTTCAAATCATAGAAAGTTAGTGTGTCAGTCCTCTTGTACTTAAGTCGGCATTGTACCTTTTGTATTAAATTCGGATGCAAACTCTGTGTTTCATCGTCAATAAGAAGGTCCAAGTGATACAGTAAACCTGAAGTGAAGCATCAGAATCTAAAACTGGACTTGTAGGAGAGGTTCAAATCATAGAAAGTTAGAGTATCAGTCCTCTTTTACTTAAGTCGGCATTGTGCCTTTTGTATTAAATTCGGATGAAATTTCTGTGTTTCATCGTCAATAAGAAGGTCCAAGGGATACAGTAAACCTGAAGTGAAGAATCAGAATCTAAAACTGGACTCAAAGGAGAGGTTCACATCATAGAAAGAGAGAGTGTCAGTCCTCTTGTACTTAAGTCGCCATTGTGCCTTTTGTATTAAATTCGGATGCAATTTCTGTGTTTCATCGTCATTAAGAAGGTCCAAGGGATACAGTAAACCTGAAGTGAAGCATCGGATTCTTAAACTGGACTCACAGGAGAGGTTCAAATCATAGAAAGTTAGTGTGTCAGTCCTCTTGTACTTAAGTCGGCATTGTACCTTTTGTATTAAATTCGGATGCAAACTCTGTGTTTCATCGTCAATAAGAAGGTCCAAGGGATACAGTAAACCTGAAGTGAAGCATCAGAATCTAAAACTGGGCTCACAGGAGAGGTTCAAATCATAGAAAGTGAGAGTGTCAGTCCTCTTGTACTTAAGTCGTCATTGTGATTTTTGTATTAAATTCGGAAGCAATTTCTGTGTTTCATCGTCAATAAGAAGGTCCAAGGGATACAGTAAACCTGAAGTGAGGCATCGGATTCTTAAACTGGACTCACAGGAGAGGTTCAAATCATAGAAAGTTAGTGTGTCAGTCCTCTTGTACTAAGTCGGCATTGTACCTTTTGTATTAAATTCGGATGCAAACTCTGTGTTTCATCGCCAATAAGAAGGTCCAAGGGATACAGTAAACCTGAAGTGAAGCATCGGATTCTTAAACTGGATTCACAGGAGAGGTTCAAATCATAGAAAGTTAGTGTGTCAGTCCTCTTGTACTTAAGTCGGCATTGTACCTTTTGTATTAAATTCGGATGCAAACTCTGTGCATCATCGTCAATAAGAAGGTCCAAGGGATACAGTAAACCTGAAGTGAAGCATCGGAATCTAAAACTGGACTCACAGGAGAGGTTCAGATCATAGAAAGTTATAGTGTCAGTCCTCTTGTACTTAAGTCGGCATTGTGATTTTTGAATTTAATTCCGATGCAATTTTTGTGTTTCATTGTCAATAAGTAGGTCTAAGTGATACTGTAAACCTGAAGTTAAGCATCGGAATCTAAAACTGGGCTCACAGGAGTGGTTCAAATCATAGAAAGTGAGAGTGTCAGTCCTCTTTTGCTTAAGTCGGCATTGTGAGTTTAGAATTTAATTCCGATGCAATTTTATTGTTTCATCGTCAATAAGAAGGTCCAAGGGATACAGCAAACCTTAATTGAAGCATCGCAATCTAAAACTGGACTCACAGGAGAGGTTCCAATCATAGAAAGTGCGAGTGTCAGTCCTCTAATACTTAAGTCGGCATTGTGAGTTTCGAAATTAATTCCGATGCAATTTCTGTGTTTCATCGTCAATAAGAAGGTCCAAGGGATACAGTAAACCTGAAGTGAAGCATCGGAATCTGAAACTGGACTCCCAGGAGAGGTTCAAATCATAGAAAGTGACAGTGTCAGTCCTCTTGTACTTAAGTCGGCATTGTGCCTTTTGAATTTAATTCCGATGCAATTTCTGTGTTTCACCGTCAATAACAAGGTGCAAGGTATACAGTAAACCTGAAGTGAAGCATCGGAATCTGAAACTTTACTCACAGGAGAGGATCAAATCATTGAAAGTGCGAGTGTCAGTCCTCTTGTACTTAAGTCGCCATTGTGCCTTTTGTATTAAATTCGGATCCAATTTCTGTGTCTCATCGTCAATAAGAAGGTCCAAGGGATACAGTAAACCTGAAGTGAAGCATCGGAATCTAAAACTGGACTCACAGGAGGGGTTCAAATCATAGAA